>NC_142518.1:28822916-30078333 GCF_057876585.1 Rhinolophus sinicus | reverse complement strand
GTGGGACTTTGCCCCCCAGCTCCTGGCTGCCACATGCTCTCAGTTAAGCAGAATCTGTGAGAGGACCTGGAAAGGCTTGTCACATCCGATTCTAATCATTAGTGAGAACATCTGATGGGTTGTCTTCAGTAATGGATTGGCTAGCTTGGATCTAGAACCCATGCCTCATCCCCTGAGACTTGGGTGGTCTGTGTCATGAGGTCTGGCGGGTGTGGCAGGCTATTGACATTTACGGTCAGAATATAATGACCTGCTCTCAGAAATCTTCACGCAGCTGCAACTATGGGGCAAGAGGAGGGTTGCATGCCCAAGAATGTGAGGCATCATGCATCCTGGCTCTCTGGATACTCCTTTCTTAATGAAGTTGCTAAGTGTGGAGGGCAGTACTTGCCCCACTCCCAGGTCTGTGGGTTCCTTTACTCAGGTCTGTGGGCCCAGCCCCAGATTCAGGGGGCTTTGCTGCCAATAGCTGCAACCTTCAGTGCATTGCCCTCAGACACTGGTGCCTTCCCAGAGGCATGGAGAGCTGAGATGGAAGTGCCTAGAAGTTTTCTGTTTCCCTCCTCACCCCCACCCTCAAACCCCACCCAGGGCACCCATGGCCAGTGACTGGTGTGGAGTAAAAAAACGCCAGCTCCATTCCGTGGAGGCAGGACAGAGTCTAGGGTGTAAGTTGTCCCCAGAGCCCCCCACCCCCACCGCTGGATGAGGCTGGGACTTGGAGCTTGCATCCTTGTCTAGTTTCCTCCGCTTTCTTGCTCTGCTTCCCCCCAGAACAGAAGGCAGACCTGGTTCCCTCCGGTTTCAAACCTGTGAGGTTTTCCTCACATTTCAGCCTCACTGAGACTCAATGTCATCATCTGAGACATGGGGACACTAAAAGACTCACATCAGAGGATTTTGTGAGCATTTAATGAGGTAATGCTTTGAAAGCACTTAGCGGCCACATAGTAATCACTTAAATGGTAGCTCCCGGGTGGTAAATAGAATTAAGAATATAATGTGTGTCCTTAGTGGCCTGGCACTAAGGAGATGTCAATGTGTTTCCACGCCTTTCCTCTCTTTTTTCCAGAGCAGCCACAACAGGTATTTATGGTTAACTTTTAATGCAATGAACAGTCAACACGGCAGGACTGATCAGGATGTAACCATCCAATGGCAAAAGAATAAAAAGAAGTAAACGCAAGATGGTGATCACCTCCACATAACTCACTTCTGGGTTAATTTTAATTTTTCTCTTTTTATTTGTATATTTTCCCACTAAAAGTTTTAATTAAAAAATATCCAGACCTTGGGGACTTACGATAAATTTGAGCACAAATCTCCTTGGAGAAAATGTCTTGGCTAAATAGATGGAACAGATTATTATTATTTATTATTATTTCCATTCCAAGAAATGGTGAACATTCTTCTGCACTTTTCTTAGTGATTTGTGGCTTCTGCAACTCTGGCCCATGCTACAGGGAGAGGAGAGTGATGCCTTTTTGCTTTTAGAGATGCCCCGGGTTTGTGCTCAGGGAGGAGAAGCAGGCATGCTACACACAGCTGTCTCTCCTCTGCATTTATTACTGCGGCGTGTACCTCCCTGGGGCCTCTTCCTTTTCCAAACCAAATAATTCAGACCCCGTTGTTTACCTCTGCAGAGCGATCAAGGTTACACCCACAGTAAAATGGAGAAAAGTGACCCAGAAGCTTGGCCCTGAGTCCCGCCCTGACTTGGGGATGGCTGCCAAGTTAATTCCCAGCCATGGGAATTACCTTCCAGGCTTGGGAACACCAGGCCTCTCAGCTGCAGAGTGATTTATGTGCCCAAGAGACCCCTTTTCTCCTTTCCCATGACTCCTTTTCTGGAGTCCTCTTCCACCCTGGTTAGATTGAGTCCCCAAGCCATGGGGAAACAAGTGGGGAAATTGAGGCAAGGGGGGAGGGAAAGAGAAAGGGACGGACTTGAGAGGTATGTGTTGGGGGCAGATGGGAGGCAGTGAGGATGACAGTATGCAGAAGAAAAAGGGGTTCAAGCAGGGTCTGCCAGGGCCACTTCTGTGACTCACCTCTCTTCTTTTTTTCCCTCTCCCTCCTCCTCATTTAGCCACCAGGCATGACCTCCTTCTTTATGTTGAGCCTGGACATTGTAGGGAAAACTTTCCAGGCCATCTGTTGGGGTTTGGGTCCCACCAAAAGCAGAGCCTGGACCCGGCTTTTAGTGCACATCATTTATTTGGAAGGAGATTGCAGGAAAAAACCAGTAGGTGAGTGAGAAATTGAGGCAGGATGGAAAGGAACCACCAGAAGGTGTTATCAAGTTAGTGACCACCCCTCAGGGCAACTGGGGCTCAGTCCCACTGAGAACTCTGGGGGATGTGTGGAATATGTACTTTAGGACTATCCCAACTGAGGATCAAGGAGCTGGGCTGTCAGTCATTGGTTGACAGCTGCTCCGGGGGAGGGTGTGGCTAGATTTCTTGGAATTCCAGCCTGTTACAGTCTCGGGCACAGTGGGCTCCAGTAGCCAGAAGCTTTCAGGCAGATATGCAGTGCTGACAATTGGCAGTCAGGTCCATAAGCATGGATATGTTAAATGCGGAGAGGGTGAGGGAGGGACACCACGGCTTCTGCTACACCATCCCACTCAGAATGTTCTTTCTTGCCTATGTGCTCACAGTCATGATTACCTTTTTTTTAAAACAAATTTATTTCCCTCCCAAATTATTATTTGAGGAACACTGGCTCTGAGAAATGCTCTATGAGCAGAGTCTAGTCCTGGGGTCCAAAGATTTGGGGATATGCTGCATTTTATGTCACCATTTACAGCATTACATGATTCTCTTATAGGCTTTGTGGCAACATCTTTCAGAAATGGAAACTGGTTGGCTTTGCTTACCTAGAGTTTCTCAAATGGAATGACCAATGAGCACTTATTTGCTGGAACACATACTTAGTTTAAGCTCTGTGGACTAGTGTTCCATGCAACACCCCAGAAAGCACAGATTTAGCACATTAATCAATATCGTGTCCTGTGACGTCCCCTATACACCTTACACGAAGGGAGTGTTACGGGAAGGCGTTGGCACCTGGAGATGGATAGCGAGGACTCGTCTGAGGAACCATTTAGGGAACATGAATGCCTGGCTCAGGGGAGATGGGACAGCTGCCTGCGAACGTGCCAGGAGTACAAACGTCACAGGAAGCTGAATTTCAGCTCAAAGTCAGAGATTTGTTTTCTCTCACAATTAGAACTGAAAACACCTGACTGCCTGCACGGTCAGGCCCTAAGCTCCCTGTCTCCGTGTTTATTTCAGCAGAGGCTGGATCTGTTGGGAATAGGGTAGGGGGATTTCTTGCCTTGGGTGGGAGTTTGGCCAGGAGTCTTTAGGCCCCTCCTGTCTCTCAGATTTTTTTGTGCGAGGCTGGAAGGCATTGATTCTCCGCTAGCCGGAGAGCTACTTGAGAGATGAGTTGTGTTTTACGTTTCTTATTTCCCTCAGTGTCTGGACTGGTTCTGGGCATATAGTGGACCACCAATAAAAATTATTGAATGGTTAAATGGGTTTCTGGGAGCCCACTGGCAAAGCTTCACTGTGGCAGGACGGACGTGAGATGTTTAGAACATGGTTGCCACACCAGCAGACCGTGCCTGCATAGATTTAACATGACGTTCAACCCTGAGCATCAGAAATTGAAGAGACGTATGATAATACAGCTACGAGTTTTGGATTATTATTATGGTCCAGCCATTGTTCAAATTTCTTCATTTAATTCTCCTCATAGCATTCCTGTGAGGTAGGTATAATCATTATGAGCATTTTCTCAATGAAAAGACGGACGCTTAGAGAGGTCACCAGGCTGGCTAATGGCAAGGCTTGGATTTGGATGCAGCCTGCCTGCCTGCCTCGAAGACGGGAACCAAAGTCACCCTTACCACATTTCTTAGGCTCTACACCAGAGGTGTCCAAACTGCGGCCCACGGGCCAACTGCAGCCCATGAGCCATTGTTAATTGGCCCGCAGCAAATTCCAAAAACATATTTAGTTCACTTAAATAAACCAGGTGAGGCTATACGTACTTCACCTCGAGTGAGTGGCCCGGCTGTTTGTGTATTTTACCGCATATGGCCTTTGGTGAAAAACGTTGACAAAAGTTTGGACACCCCTGCTCTAGACCCTTATCTCCACTCCAGAAACATTCTAGTGCGTCACACAGCCCACAGGACAGGGAGTGAAGAGGATTTTACACTTGCCATTACAAGTGGGCAAATTGAGGAGGGAAAGAGGGAGAGAGGGAGAGAGGGAAAGAGGGAGAAAAGGGGAGAGGGGGAGAGGGGGAGAGAGGGAGAGAGAGAGAGAGAGAGAGAGAGAGAGAGAGAGAGAGAGAGAGAGAGAGAGAGAGAGAGAGAGAGAGGCTTGTTTGTTTCTGCAGATAGGAGGCAGTGAGAAAGACAGCAAGCCCAGGGCAGGAATTGCTCACTGGACCCCCTTAACTCCATTTCCCAGCCCTGTATGGGTGGGATTGTCTCCTTTCTAGCTCAAGAGTGGTGAGGAGGAGGAGATGGAGGCGCGGTAGCCTCAGGGAAAAGTGCCAGCATAAGAGGCAGAATAGTTATCTAATTAGTATTTTGGGTGCATGGAGGTGTCTGGGCCATCTGTAACCCCTTGGAAGTGGTTAGGCAGCCCTTCCTGACGCGCAGGCTGCACACTGCACAAGTCTCTGATTTAATACACATATTTGCTGTACTGATCATGGTCTGGGAACATACCTGTGGAGGTCGCTTGTTCCCATGACCCTCTTTAAGTCCAGAAGCTTCCCTGCCTCACTCAGCACCCCCTGGAAACCTTGGGCTTGAATTTAAGATGAAGTGGGAAATCTTGTCCCAGCATTTGAAATACACCAGTCCCCCATCTTCCTCCTCCCTCTCTCCCCATCTTTACAAAATAAAACATGCTGATGCTCATATGTGGCTAAATTTTGAATGATTGCTGTATTAGATTGCATAAATGATTCCAGGTTTTCACCCTTCCCTCTATCTGTCTCCATTACCATTCCTCCCATTAGAGATGGGGTCTATTTCCCATTCCATTGATGCTGGTCTTGGCCATGTAACTTGCTGTGGCCATTGGTGTGGAGACAGAAGTGATGGAATGCCAGTTCCAAGCCTAAGTTTTAAGTGGTATCATGTGTTTGCACGTGTCCTATTGCATTTCTGTCATCATGCTAGAACATGCCCCAGGGAGCCAGCTGGTCTCAGAAGAATGAGGAGATCTGTGAGTCTGACTTGACCTCATAGCTTGAAGTACAATTGAGTCTAGGCTAGCCAACCTGCAGATGTGCAGCTGAAGCAGAACCCTTCCAGTTGACCCTCAGATCTGTAAATATGAGAATAAATGCTTATTGTCTTACGGTGTTGTGAATTGGGGGTAGTTTGTTACCCAGCAATAGCTGACTGATACAACCTGTGTCTTCTGTAATCCACTTCCCACTTCCACTTCATTGAGGTTGTGTCTGTAACACACACATTGCCTACAAAGCAAGTCATCATAAAAAAATAAGGAAAAACACGGGAAAAAATTACAGCACAGAAATGTACAGCCCATATCTTGCTGTATGAACTGGTTTCTGCTAAATACATCAGTCTGTCTAGGACTGTTAATTTGAGAGGATATGTTGATAATACTCTCACAGATGGGGCTGGTACACAGGACAGTGCCATAGTTAGGTACCTGGAGCTGGTTCAGATCCTGTTTCTACCACTTACTACCTGGGGACCTTTGGGAAAGTTACTTTTCCTCTCTAAGCCTCAGTTTCCTCATCTGTAAAATGGATAGCTTCTCCATAGCATTGTTTGGAGATTTAAATGAGAAAAAGTATATCAAGTACTTAACACAGTGCCTGGCTGGTGGCAAGAATTCAATAAACTGGTTAGCTAGTGTCACAGCAAAAGCACACAGTGATAATTTAAGGAGATATGGTTTCATCCTTTCTCTCAAATTTCCATACAAATTTTGCTAGCTTTCACTATTCTGCCTTTGCTAAAGAAATCTCCCCAAATCGTATTTTGTGTGTGTGTGCAGAAAAAAAATAATGCAACGAACCACAACCCCTGAGTTGTGACCCTGGCTCTTCCATTAGCTTCCTGAATGTCCTTGAGTAAACCTGCTGCCATCTCTGGGCCTCAGTCTTCTCCTCAGAGAAAGGTCGGGGTTTAACTCATTTCTAAGGGCCCTTGATGCCCATCATTTTGCACCTTCCCTTTGAATAAGATCTGGAAGAGCTAAAAAGAGCTTTCACGAAGATCCCAATTATGGTTTTGATATAATAAGGGAAGAACATGTCTCCCATAGAAGGTCTGGCATGGATGAAGGATCACAGGCTATTTGACCCGGAAGAGCCTTATAAAACTTCCAGTCCTGTGATCTCACTTACAGAAGAGAAAACCACGTCCCAGGCCAGCTCAGTGGCTCATCCAAGGGCATGCTTGCACTCAGTAAATATTTGTTGAGCATCTTGGTGTGCAGGCCCTAGGCTTGGCACTGGAGCTCTGAATGCACAGGACACCTGTCGTGGAGAAAGACAATAAACACATGTTTGTAATGCAGATGAGTCCACACTACACACACATGACTGTCTTGATGCTAAGGAAACTTGGGAGCAGCACCTAATCCAATGTTAAGAGCAGTAAGAAAATAACAATAATAGTTAACTGATCTTCGCCATAGGGTAGGCACTGTTCTAAGCGCTTTACATGTATTAACTCAAATGACCCTGTGCGGTACGTAGGTTCTATTATCATCACCATCCCAGTCTACTGGGGAAGAAACCGAGGCACAGAGAAGTTAAGTAACTTGTCCAAGGGCACACAGCTAACAAGCAGCAAAGCCAAAATTTGAACTCAGGTAGACTGGCTTCAGTGCCTGCACTTTTTACCACCCTGTTCTACTAACTCTCTGGGGAGGATGACGTCAGTGCTGTGACCTAAGGAATGAGCTGTCCAGGAGAGAAAAGTTGGGTAGAAGGAAGGGCATGTGCAAAATGGTAAAATCCTGGAAGTGAGCACAGGTGTGGTATGTCTGTGGAACTATAGGCTAGAAGGTATGTATGTGTGTGTACACATATCTCTGTGTCTGTTTTTGTGTATATGTTTATCTATGTTTCCGTGCATGTGTCTGTCCATGTCCATGTATATATCTGTGTGTCTGTGTGTATCCATCTTGGTGTGCTTGTATATGTCTATAGATATGTCTATTTGTCTGTGTGCATGTACACACATGTGCATACATTTTTGTGTGTGTCTCTGTGTATGTCCATGCATACATTTGTGTGTTCCATGATTATATATTTGTGTATCTGTGTGTGTCTCTGTAGCTATGTGTGCGTATTAGTGTGTGTGTGTGTGTGTGTGTGAGCCGTGGGGGTGGATAGGCTGGGGAGGTGACTAGAGATATGCAGAGGCCAGATCATGATGGGCTCTGGAAAACTTTACCCTTAGGGGATAAAGGGGATACGTTCAATGAACTGAAGAGCCAGGTTGACATTTTAGAAAAACCATTTGTTCACCCATAAATGTTTATTGAAGAACTACTATGTTATATTGATAATATTCTGGATTTTGGGGATAAAACAGTGAATAAGAACAAAATCCCTGCCTTTAGAGTGCTTACATTCTAGTGAGGACAGACAGACAGTCAACACATAGATAGATACATAATATAATGTCAGGACAAGCACCCTAAAGAAAAAAAAATAAAGCATGTTAAGGAGAGGGATGATGGAGGAGGAGGCCATTTTAGTAAAGGCCTGAATGAGCGAGTGAGCCAAGGTCTATGAGGGGAGAACATTCCAGGCAGAGGAAACAGCAAGTGCAAAGGCCCTGAGGCAAGTGTGGGATTGGCCTGTTCAAGGAACAGCAAAGAAGTCAGGAGGGTGGAGGTGAAATGAGGGAGAGTAGTGGGCCCTGAGGTTGGAGACATAGCTGGGGCTAGTTCCCATAGGGCTTTGCATCCGTGATGAGGACTGGATTGTGTCCCTCAAACAATGGGCAGCCACTGGAGAATCCTAATCTTTTGGCTGCTGTGGGACACATATGGAAGGAGAGTCCAGGTTCTCATACTCCTGAGACAGTGCTCCCTCCATGCTGCCACCTTGAGAGCCAAAACCTAGGTTGATTTTCTGATGTCACATGCAATTCATATTACAAAGAAAAAAATTTGTTTTCAAGATATTTTCCTGTCTCATTGATTATCCACTTGTTTCAAGTCATTTTAATGTAGTTAATATTGATCACAAGCACATAATTTGTATAGTTCTTGGATCCCCATGAGGCTTATGGTGGCAGAAGTTTATTACAGGCTTCTGGACTGAAGTAACTAATACAACATGCAAAGGGTGTGGTGTCGTTTTTGGAACACACTGAGCACTCAGTGAGTGTGTGTTATTATCTCATTTAATTCATTCACAAATCCTTTGAGGCAGGTGCCAGCCATATTTTACACATAAGGAGCATGAGTCTTTGAAAGTTTACATAATTAGCCCAAAGTCACACAGCTAGTTAGTGGCATCCCAACTTCCAAGCAAAAAGCAGTTTCAAAAGGAGCTAGCAATTTTGCTTACTAGTGCATGATTGTGGATCTTTTAGCTCCTGGCGTTCGATGCTGGAAGAAACCTATGGGAGCAGGTTTATATGGGCATCTCTAAGCCAGGTGTGCATGGTAACGGGTTAGGCTCTTCAACTTCAGTGTCACTATCAGTGTCACCATTAAAGCACCATCTGTCCACAGGGCTGGGCTGGACCCAGGGCTAAGCATTGTTGCTTTGAGAGTGTTTCTAGCGTGAGTGGGCCACACTGATGGGGACAGCTAAAACGGAGATTAAAAACATTTGAACACACCCTAGAGGGACGCAATTTACCGATGTGAGTAACTGAATAAATAACAAATTCCACAGACATTTGTTCCCCTGACCATGCTGCTTTGCTTCTGTAGAAGTGGAGGATTCTCTGAACTCACCAAGGTGGCTATGGGGCGTTATGGCCTGGGCAACAGAAAGGAGACCGCCTCCCTGGATGGTGGTGTTCTAAGGTTATGGTCAGCTCTGCACAAGACACAACATGGGATGGTAAAAGTGGCTGGAGATTTGCAACGTCACTCTAGTCAGTCCCATGGTCATCAGACAAACTGCGGTCCCCAGTCCTTTGGAAGGATATCCCTGTAGAAATGCCAGGCATATTCCCTTCAGACATGTGAGTCAAGGGATGGTGTTAGGCAAGGTGCGCAGGGCCTGGAACCCTGACCCGGAGGGTGTCTTCTTGCAATCATGCTCATAGGGACAGACCAAAGTCAAACAGAACCAAATCAAAGCCAACCCAACCCTGGGAATTTGGGAAGTTTGGTGTTTTATTTTGTTAATGTTAAAATGATATGTGTAAGTAAAAATTGTATCTATGTAATGTATATAACATGACTTTTTGATATACACAGTGAAATGACTATTATACTCAAGTTAATTCACATATCCATCTCCTCATATAATTTCCATTTGTGTGTGTGGTAATAGCACCTGAATTGTGCTCTCTTAGCCCATCTCCTGTACTCAGTACAGTATTATTAACTATAGTCCTCATGCTGTACATTAGATCTCTAAAACTTATCCCTTCTATATAACTGCAACTTTGTATCATTTGACCAACATCTGCCCATTTTCCTCACCTCCCCACCCCTGGTCACCACCACTCTACTCTCTGCTTCTGTGTATTCAACTTTTTAAGAGTCCACATATAAGTGAGATCATGCAACATTTGTCTTTCTCTGTCTGGCTGATTTCACTTAGCATAATGTCCTCCGGGTTCATCCACGTTGTCACAAATGGCAGGATCTTAGAAGCTTGGTGTTTTAGTTCCTATGATTGTACAACAAATCACACCCCTTCACCCAACCCACACACAGCTTAGTGGATTAAAACAAGAATCATTTCTTACACTTGCAGATTCTGTGGCTCAGCAGTTTGGACAGGGCACATGGGGACAGCTTGTCTCTGCTCTATGGTGTCTGGAGCCTCAGCTGGAAGTCTGGAAGTCTGGGGGCTGGGGCCATCTGAAGGCTTGTGCATGCACGTGTCTGGCGGCTGATGCTGGCTGGCTGCTGAGGGACCTCAGCTCTTCTGCCCTGGGCCTCTGGGTGAACTCTCTCCATGAGCTGATTTGGGCTTCCTCACAGTGTGGTGGCTGGGTGCCCAGAATGAGCTTCTGAGAAAGAGAGAAGCAGGTGGAAGCTGGATCCTTTTAATGACCTGACCTAGGGAGTCACATGGCATCCTCTCTCCTATAATCTTTTGGTCAGAACAGTCACCAGTCCCACTCAGATTCCAAATAGAGAACATAGACCCCACCTTTTGGTGGGAAGTGTCATTCGTAGTGTTTGAGAACATGGGGGATGAGATACATATATTTTTGCATCTACTGTTGGAAAATCAACCTGCTGCACTGTGAGTTTCATATGCCCCCTCCTGGAGGGCTCTGCAGGGGAGAGTTGAGATAAGCCCCCCTCCCACCCTGCTCAGCTTTGAGGGCAGTCATAGGAGGGTCAGGAAGCTGGCAGTGGCCAAGTTATGTCACATTTTCCCTGTGACCTTTGCTGAAAAGAGGAGGGTAAAGTGCCACCTTCAAACAGAGTCTTGTAAAAGAACCTGAGTGTGACCTTCGCAGAGGTAGCTTGGTCATCTGGGAACTCTTGGCTCTCAAGGTGGGCTGAGGCTTGGTGTGGGAGTAAGTAGAGGATTCCGACAGGAACAAGGGGACCGAGTACAGTACAGGAGCATCCCTGCTGGGGTAAAACGCATCCCAAAGCCTGTATGAACAATGACCAGGCTACTTAAGACCCTCTGCCTCACCGGGGTATGAGCTGGTCCCCTCACATGAAAGGATAAGTGCCTCCATACCCCCAACATTGGAATTGTACCTATCCTCAATCCCACCTCCTCTGACAAGGATTTGAGTGGAAATAATTTATGTGCAAGGTGACCCCCAGGAAGGTAGGGGGTAGGGACATGGGACAGGGAAGAGAAGACAGCAATTGAGGATGTGCTATCAAGGTAGTTACCACGGTGGATGACAGGCTGAATCCCACGGGAAAGCTCTGGGAATTATTGTAGCGTACGTGCCTTGTAGTTATCCCATCCTAGGGGATGAGGGAGCTGGGTTATTTATCCTCCAATTTCCATCAGTCATCGACTGAGGCTGCTCCTGGGTGGAGGTAATTCCCTGGCATTTCTGGCCAGCTGAATGGGTGGGCAGAGCAGGCTTTGGTGGCCAGAGAAACCCTCAGGCAGAGAGATGCCGGTGCTGCCTGCTGGGAGTTAGGGCCACGTGTACTGATGTAGTGAGGGGGAGAGGACAGAGGCGGGGTACCCATAGCATCTGCTACAAACCCCTTAATGTATTTCCACAGCTCCGCTTATTTGCTACTTACTGAACTCTGCCTTACATTGTTAATTCGATTTTAACGTTTAACGCCTCTTGCAGAAGCTCCTTCCCATGACATTCAAAGCCCTCCACTATGTGGTCCAAACCTCCCCTTAGTTGCAAGGATAGTGGAACACAGAAGTTGAGATTACAGACTCTGCTGTGTGGACTCTAGGTTTGAATTGTGGCTTTATCACTTCCTAGCTGTATGGCTGTGGACGAGTCACTTACTTAAGCTTTGCATGCCTGTTTTCTCATCTGAAAATGGGGATACTAAGAGCATGGTATTGTAAGGATGAAATGAGTGAACTGATGAAATGTGTTCCAATGAGTGCCTGGAACATAGGAGGCACAAGGTAAGTGGTAGCTATTACTATACTCCCAGGTTTGTCTACCTCTCAATGTTGCCCTCTCCTCAGCAAAGGGCACTCCTGGCCAGCCATGGTTGGCATCCATGTCCTCACGCACGCTGAGAACGGCTTCCCTACGTCACACTCAACCTTCCATCCATACTTCAAGGCTGCAGCCACAAGAACAGGACATGCCATGCTCTTTCCTGTGTCTGAGCTTGTGCACATGATATTCCCTCTGTCTGGAAGGTTCTTGTCATGCAGTGTCTCAGGTCCTGCTCCCTGCACCAGAATGCAGGATATGGTGAGGCCAAAAAGGAACACCCATGGAGCCATACATAGGGGAGACATACCACTATAGTCTTTCTGGCGGCTGGTTGAGACACAAAAGCAAACATCCGCCAGTACCCCAACGAGGGGTCTTCCTGCACCCCAGTCTCACTGGTGGCCGGGAGAGACACAGGAAGCAGGATCCAAATGATCCGGCATCCGCCATCCACGCTTGCTAACCCCACTTGCTAGCCTCTATCCACCGTCTTCTTCTCCGCCAACCAGCCAACCCCGTTGCTAACTGCAATCTGCCCTTGCTAGCTCAGCCACGGCAGTTATGTCAGTGGCCAATGGCTAACCGGTAACAGCTGATGGCCAACTAGTCACAGCTGATGGCCAGCTAATAACCGAGCCAGCACCTTTCCGTGTGAGGCCGAGAGCCTGGAAACTGCTCTCTGAGGCTCTATCCCCACAGTTCTCTCCCACCTTCTTTACCAACTCCTTCTCAACCTTCAGCCATTTCCTCAGGCAAACCTTCCCTGATTCCCGCCCCCCACCCCCAATGGGTAACATTCCCTGTCCTATCACCCTATACTTCCCCTCCTTGGCACTTCTCCCAGTCTCCTCAGATGACTCACTAGGTAACTGGATGTTTAACATCCATTTCTTTAGCTGGGATGTCGGCTCCCTGGAGGAGGGAGTGGGTTTGTCTTGTTCACCATGTGTGGCAAATATAGTAGATTGGCTTGTGCTGCAGGCAGATAGGGTTCTAGAGTTGTTTTTGGTTTCATCAACTAGACAACACAGCAAGTCTCAGCCTTGGGCGCTGCCTCACGTGCACGCAATGACAGGCAGCCCACTGGACACCCATTTTGTTGGGTGGGTAGTGGCAGAGGCAGTGTGGTCCAACCACTGAGGCAGTGGCTTTCTGATCATGGAGGGGTCCTCATCACAGCAGAGCCTTGGCAGCTCACTTCCGTAGTGTGGTTTGGGGAGTTAGTTGCTCCTGAAAGCTCAATCTAGAACTTGCTTCTACAGCCCTGCCAGATTCTGCAATTTATACTTTTCTGTTCAAATTAGTGAAAGTGCAGTCTGTTCTCTGCCGCTGACTATAGACCCCTACCCGACACATCTCCCAGATCTAAAATGGTGCCTGGTACATAGTTGGTGCTCAATGTGATTAAATAAATGAAAGAGTCAAAAACTATTTACCCTGCAATCTAAAGACTGCCCTCTCGATGTGCTTCAGAAAGTTCAGGTCCGTGAGAAAGCCCTTGGACCCTGTGGGGGCAGAGCCCCAGAAAGAAGTTTCCAGGCTCTCGGCCTCACATAGACAGGTGCTGGCTCAGGTAGTAAATGGCCATCAACTGTGATTGCATGGCCATCAGCTGTGGCTAGTTGGCCGTCAGCTGTAATCAGTGAGCCATTGGCCACTAATATAACTGCTGTGGCTACGCTAGGAGAGAGAGAAGAGAGAAGAATGGGGGCTAGCAAGAAGATGGCGGCTGGGCTGGCAAGCGTGGATGGTGGTTTGCGGACAGTGCGGATCCAGCCTCCAGTGAGAGTATAGTGCCGCCAGAGAGAATATAGTGGTATGACTCCCCTACCTATGGCTCCGTGGGTGTTCCTTTTTGGCCTCACCATATCCTGTGTTCTTGTATGGGGAGCGGGAGCGGAGACCCCGCAGGCCTCCCTGCATGACAAATGGCGCAGCGAGCAGGGTCCCCCGCATGACAGACCCCTCACCTCCTCTGCTTTCCTCTAGCCATGAATGACCTCTTGACTGAGGTGTTGACATTTACCTGAATGGTATCTTGATTTATTTCCTCAACTTGAGTTAGTAGGGACCCCTGGCCTTTGCAGCCCTGAGTCAGCTGCAGAAGCATCTGTCCTTAACCTTGCGAGATGCTTAAGAGCCCAGAAGTGAACAGAGTGTCAGCCGTTCCTGAGGCGGTTGCCCCTGGCTCAGTCAGTAACATCAAGGGTGTCATTCCTGGGTTTGCCAGATACAGTATTACGGGTGATGCTCCCCCCTTCTCCCTCCTAACTGCCCCAGTAGCTGACTTCATTAGCAAGAGAATGTGGTGTGTCAGGGATCTGGCCTCCATGTGGGCATTTGAGTGGCCAACATCTTGCCTACCTCTGTCTCAAGAGGGGCCTCGACTGACTGCATCTGGATCTCAGCCTTCAGAGCTACAGTGGTCATCCTGCTCCAAGAGAATGCCAGCCTCAGGGACAGCATCCACCCCAGGGTCTCCCTATTCAGGAAGCCAGCTCTGGTTAGGTGAGACTGAGTGGTGACTATCTTTGAGGAAGCGAGAAGGCACTAACTTAAGAGGCTCTGCCCCTGACATTGGACTTGCTCCAGCCATGACCCATCTAAGGAGGCCCAGATGCTGGGCTGGCCTGGAGTGAGCCACCTTCCCCGGACACATTCTCCTGACCATCTATTGTGCCTAAACGGCTAGGACCATCAAATAGATACTTTTGGGCAGAAAGTGGAGGGAATTACTCCAGTTGACATGAACTAAAGGATCCTCCTTCCCCCAGGGAGAGGGACAGAAAGCAGGGCTGGGTGAGGTGATGACAGGTGTGGGGGCTGGAATTGCTCAGCTTGGGCAAGGCCTCCTGATGCATGCAGATGAACAAAGGGGGTTGACATTTGTTGCTTGAATACTTCTAGTGTCCTGTCTGGGGATTAGACCAGGGGCCATGTGAAAAGCTAGGCAAGCTTTGTGATGCTTATTACTGCCTTACAGATACGTCAAGGTTCAAGTAGGGATTTACCTAGCTGGGTCATGGATCCAAGGATCTAATGGGGGCTGAGACCAGGATGGTGTGAGGGGGCAGGTTGGTGGGTGTGCTGAGTTCCTTTAGAAGGGCCAGCATGGAGGAGACACCCTCCTGCTCATATGGGTGGTCAGGGAAGGGCTTGTCCCTTGGTGGGGAACAACTGTTGCACATGCCAGGCCATGATTAACTGGATGGGGCACTGCACTTGTCATTGTCTGTATAGCCAGGAGGCATGTTCAACACATAACAACTGGTAGGGCATTGTCCCTGACCAATCAGAATGGACATTGGCCCCTGCACTGTGGGCATTAACTGTTTACTTGCTGGTTTGTGCAGAGGTCCATGAGTCTTTGGGGGGGGTGGTATCTGGGGAGGGCTGGGTTGGTGGGAAGAACTCAGGATGGGGAGCCCGGGACTGTGATTATCTGCTAACCAGTCTTGAAATATGTCAAGAACTGCAACAGCTATACCTGTGAGTACTGGATGACTGAGAATCCAGAATATCTCTGAGCTGTTGCCGCTGTTTCAAGGCCACTGCTAATGAGGGCTTGCTGGGACACTGAAACTTTAGCATGCAGTGGGGGTTAGCCTTGCCCCAGCTGGGATGATTTGGGGGCTCTACTTCTAGGCTCAGCCTCTAACCTTACCCAGGAGTTGGGAGGAGCCCAGCTGGAAAAATAGTTGCAGCCAGCTCTCCACCAGCTAGCCAGGTTTGTGGAAAATTCTCTCTGAGTTTCCACCTGGATATTAAAAAGCCTGGCAAGTATGGCCTTGCTTCCTCCTTCTCACTGTGGCCCCAAGGTGCCACTGGCTCTATCTGCTTGAGTCTTGGAGCTCCTGGGCTGGGCCCCTCCCCAGCTTTTGGCTGCCAGTATGGATTGACCTGGCTCCAGTCCCAGCCCTGGGCTATCCTCCTTCTGCCCTTCAGATCTGATCACTTTTGAACACTGATGCCTGTTGAGAATTGGCCTGGCATTTTGCCTTTGCCTCTACTCTGCTGTGACTCACCAGAACTTCACAGGGTGGGAGCTGCTGCTCTGGGTGTGACATTTCCCCAGCCCTGTCCCTCTTTCTCCAGAGGCCCTTGGCTTTCAGGGAACTCTGTGGCCAAGCTCGGCCTTCGGCCTTTTGGTATAGGCCGCCTTTTTTTTCTTCTACAGCGATTTGAACTGTCAGGTTGATGGGTTTTGAAGCGCTGGCTTTGAGATAGTTCAAGTAGCTGGCCCCACCTCCTGAATAACTGACACAGCCCCTGCTTATGGGAAGGCTCTTGAGTGAAGAGCACCCTGGGGGGACCTGTTGATGGTCTATATGGGGCATGTCACATCACCTGGAGACTTGAGCAAGGCCTTGTGACTCATTGAAAACAAAAAGATTTGGGGGACTCTTTCCAATATTTGTGCTTTGAACCCCAAAATTGGGTTCAACATCTTCGTATTCTCAGTGGAGAGTGCCCCGGACACTGCAGCACAATGGAGAGTGGGCTCCTGTGACACACACTTTCTTTTCACATCTTGCCACTTCTGAAATCAGGATGCCATCATTCACATTTAATGTATCCCTTTAATATGTTTGCTTGCCTACCTGCCTGTGAGGAGAAAACAGCTATTGGAGTTGCTGCCCAAGTATTTTATAATACGATAGCCCCACTTACACCCAGAGTCTGGATATTTGGGTAAGGACTTGAGTTTAGGATTCCTGCCCCAAGTTCCTGCTTTGGTTTCCTGGGGACACCTTTTAAAGTAACCACCTAGAGCTGATCCTGAGAAAAGTTAGTGACCTCTGCCCCGGCTACTTTGTATATAATAGATGCTTGCTACCCTGTTCTCTCTCTCCTGCTCCGTTGTGATTTGGGATGGAAGACTGCCTTCCTCTAGCTCACGGAGGGAAGATGCCCCTGTTTCTGAAATCTGTGGAGAGTTCATATGCTGGGGAGCTTATTGCTGGCCCCATGTGAGGGGCTTGTGCCCCCTCATTCAGTAGGTCAGAATCTACATATTTTTAATTTAGTACGCCAGCAACGAACCCCCCCAAAAAAACACTACCTGCTTTTCCTCCTTTCCCCCCCTTTCTTTTCTTAACATCTTATGACTGAGGAAATTAGGACTTACATACTGATGGATCAACTAATCATGGACTGTCCTTGCTGGAGGATGGCATTGTCATTGCCTGGCAGCCCGTATTTCTTTTTGGGGGTGTTTGGCCCAGCTCCTAGCACACAATAGGTGCTCAGTAAATATGTGAGTGATAAATAAATGAATAATTAGGTATTAACGAATGCCCTTGCCCCGAATAGGGCAGGAGTAAAATTCAACAGACAGCCTTCAGGATTGCTACAATGGGTAACTTCTTTTCAAAATACAGGTAGCCACCAGCGAGGGTAGAGGGTGTCATCATCCAGAAGGGGATTTACTGCTTTTTTTAAAAAAAATTTTTATTGGGAAATATTGAGGAACAGGGTTTTTCCAGAACCCATCAGCTCCAAGTCAAGTTGTTGTTTTTTATTTCCAATTTAGTTGTGGAGTCATTGTTTCAATCTAGTTGTGGAGGGCGCAGCTCACTGGCCCATGTGGGGATCGAACCGGTGACCTTGGTGTTAGGAGCACTGCATTCTAACCAACTGAGCCACCCAGCTGCCCCCAAAAGAGGATTTATAAGTTGGGTCCACTTCATGTGTGCTCATTGGGTCCCAGGCTGAGGGGGCAGCATCCACAAGAGGAAGCACTTTTTATGACACCTAAGATGGTGGGTGAGCAGAACATGACCTTGCCTTTTTAGGCCCAGGCTTGGGATGAGGGTGGGGGGCTGCGCATGGGGGACATTGTCCCTTTTGCCCCATTTAATGGGCAGATCAGAGGGTCAACCCAGAGTCAAAAGGTGGGGAAATATACTTTGCCTCTTTAATGAGAGGAGCTGAAAATTCTCACCGTGAAGGGCATGGCTACAGTGAGGAGTGAAGAATGGGGACCCATAATGCAATCTACTCCACAAGGCAAGGTTTTGACCAACTGTTGCGTACGTCAGTGCCAGCACAGAGAGCAGCAGACCAGAACACATGTTTGGAGCATAGCATAGTGCCTGGGATGCTGCTATGTGGGGCAGACTTAGAATCTGAACTCAGATCACCCAGCTCCTGGGCCTGGGACTCTCCTGACACATCACACTGCCGTCTCTCTACAAGTTCATCACATGCTGAGGCAGGTTGTCAAACCCAGACAAGTCCTGTGGCTATTTTTTCCGCTGACTTTTCACCAAGGGGACGCCAGCCACAGAGCTGGTGTCACGGGTCTGACGGGTGTCAAACCTTGTGTGTGAAGAATGTCCGCATTATCCTCTCTCCCTCATCCCCCAAACACTTATCTCATTATGGAAGGGGTGAGGGGGGGAGGGCGTCAGGGAGGGAGGGCGGCAGCCTGGAAGTGTTTATTCTCTTCAGGAGCAAGTCTCTCTCCTAATTAGTAGGTGATTCTGTGAGATGAAGCCCAGGTGGGGAGTCAAGATGGGGGTCTGGAGTGGTGCTCCAGCTGCCCCTGATTACCCAAATCCCCAGCTGGGGTGAGGAACCCTCACGTGGGGCGGGAAAGCGAGGGAATATTAGTTTCCGATACAACGAGAGACAAGAGAATAATTCTACGAGGCCGTGTAGAACAAGCAGAGAGAGAAAAGCTCTTTGAGTGCAACAAGAAGCGAGGTTTTAAAATTTCATTTGCACAGCGGCAGGTCTTGCCAATTGGATCCTTTCCAGAAAGCAATCTGCTAAGTCTGACAGTCGGAAGAAATGCCGGGCTGCTGAGCGAGGAGAGGCTGGGTTTTTTTCAGGGTTTATTTTTCATTCAGGTCCTTTGTGAGCAATGGCTTTTTTTTTTTTTATTCTATTTTAAAAGAAAAAGACATGCAGTGATCCTCTTTGTGAGGCGGGAAAGGGCTTCCCTGACCATCTGGGCCTCAGAGGGACTCAGGGAGAGGCGGCCTTTGTGTCGGGGCAGTCAATGCCCGCTCGGTCGCCGTTTATCTTTGCTGCCACTCACACCAGGCTGGCCTCGCTGCCGGCTGGCCCAGGGCGCACGCAGCAGCTTGGAGCAGTTCTCCAGGTCCTTATCTGTGTCACGGGCAGGAGGTTGGAGGGTGGGGGAGGTTCTCTGAGCCCACCCAGAGGTCCATTGTGTTCGCTGCGCAGAGCGACAGATCAGCACCGCAGACATCTCTTTGCTCAGCCCCATTCTTCAATGCACAGCCCCCCCACCCTCTCTCTCTCTTCCCTTCCTTGCATCTATCCCTCTCCTGCCAGCGGGGCTAAGGGCTTTAGGGTAAGCATGGATTCTTGGCCGAGGCCAACTGTTAGGAGAGCATTTCATTGCACACACATGTGCACACACACGCACACACCCTGCTGGCCCTGCCTGTCAGCCAGGCTCCAGAGCCCGAGCAATCTTTTTATAGAAATGCTGAGGCTGTCTTGTGGTGGGTTCTTGCCTGAGTGCTGGGGCTGTTTTGTCCTCAGAAAACTGCACTCCAGCAATGCCAGCCTAAGAAACCTGGGCACACTCTGCTCCCCAAGGGAGCAGACTTGGCAGAGAGAGTGTTTTAGCTGTGCAGGGGCTGGGGCTACTTTGGGGCTCATTTGGGATGTCCGCTTTTACAGCTTGCAGGACTTACTTTCATGTACAACATCATTTGGTCCTTATAACCCTGTGGTATAGGGTTATCCCATTTCCAGGATATAGATCTGTCCCATTTCCTCGATGAGTAAACTGAGGCACAGAGAAGATACACTGGCCTGATTTTACTGGTGGAGAAATTGAGTGAGAGCAACATGAAGTAAATTGCATATGCCTCATTTGTCTCCAGTCCAGCCCACGAAATTTCAGGCTACACTACCTGTGTCCTTTTATTTATTTATTTATTTATTTATTTATTTATTTATTTATTTATTTATTTTTACCTGTGTCCTTTTAGATACATATTTACAAGCTCAACATTTGTTGCTGGGTGGAGGTCACCTCACCTTGGTGAGACATCACAAGGTTCCCCATGGCAAAGCTGCTTTACACACAAAAAGGCAAGGACTTGGGGAACCAACGTCTCCAAGTGACTATGGCCTTTAAGACCTCCATAGGCACATGAACGTAAGCCAACCGGAGGCCAGGGCTGGGAATATGGGGTTATAAAGATATCTGTCTCTACCTAGATGTATCTAGAATCTAGTGCTTTCTTCCTGGTTGGGACAATGTTTGTGGTAATAAGATGAGAAGGACAAGAATTTGGGAGGGCAAGGGGGACCATTGGCAGAGCCATCTGTTGGGTATCTGTCACAGGTGGTTGGAAGTGTCCAGAGACACTAAAAATTTAAAACTCAGCTTTGGTGAAACACTCTGGGAAGCCCAAGCTGTAAACTTATGATTTATGTAGGTGTGGGCCTTGGAAGACGCAATCATCCAATTCTGTCTGGAACAGCATGTCCCCCCATCTGGAAGCTTCAGGCTCAGGGGTGAGGCTCAGGGCTGTCCTGAGTACCAAAGGCTGAGGTGCTATGACATCACCAAGCCTGGCTTGGCAGGGACTTTTGGACCAGGGCCATACCAAAAGCCCTACTAGTTGTCAGAGTATTGAAATTCTTCTGTGTCAGTTATCCCAAGTGCCCTCTCTTCCCTGGCTGCTCTGACACAGCTCAAGGCACAGATTCTAGCCTCAGGGCTGAGGCTAGTGTTCATTCTGAATGGCCAAGGCCCAGGCTGTCCCACTTGTTAAATATTTTGAATGTCAACCCTGTGGAGCCCCACAGCTCACTCCCACAACCAGCATGGGGTTTTGCTCCCACCCATCCAAGGCCTCTGAGTTCAGAAATGCCAAATGCTCAGCAAATTCGGGTTAAGCTGGCCTTGCTGCTGCGCCGCCCAGAGAATAATAGCAGCTCCCAGGACGTCAGGAAAACAGCCCCTGCTGATTTTCTAGCCCTTGAATAGCAGCTTCGTGGAAAACGTTTCTGATTTGTGCAGAGCCTCTCCCCCAGCCCTGGCCCCCGAGAGGCTAGTGTAATACTTCTTTTCATGTGGCAGGCTCGTCTGTGACCAGCGTGGGTTCTTTCTGTCAGATATTACGAGTGGTTATTACCGAGGCAGCCTAGCTGCCGTGCAGGGCTTGGCCCTCACCTGGGGTCTGGTGAGGCGCTGCTGTCGCATCTGAATTTCTTCATATACAAGATCTGAATCTAATCTAGTTGCTGTGAGCCTGTTTGTGTAGCAGAAGGGAGGGGGAGGTGAGGGGGATGGGGTGGGGGAGGCCCACGTGAGGTCGCTCATCCTTCCAGGAGGTTTTGCTGGTTAATGAAATCTCTGATTTGTTGGCTGGGGGAGGCCCCCTTTGGCTGACGTGGAACAGCTGATGGGGACATTGGCGTTGTGTCAGGATGCCAAATGGTGACAGTTTGGACCTGTACCAACAGAACAGGGTATTTTCCACCCTGATTGTTCAAATGAGAGTGGGCTTATTTGAATCAGGTGGATCTGGGAAACAATCAGAGAAAAGCAGAGGCAGTCTTCAGCGTTGGTAGCGCACGTCTGTGTATGTGGTGGCGGACCATCATTTATAATTCCACATTTATAGAATTCGCGGGGCTGCGTGCGTTTTTAAGCTTTATTTGAATCCTGATGCTCTATAGACAGGCCAATTATTTCTCCCCTGAGGAATGCAGGCCCCAGAAGGATGGAGCCTGAGCCCCCACCCAGGCTCCACTGCAGAGCTTTGTGCAAGAGGAATATTTCTGGGGCGGGTGCCCACCTTCCCGTGGGGTTTCCCTAATCCTGAGCATGCTGAGTCTAGGTTAGGAGTCCATACTTCTTTCACTCTCTGGGGGAAGTAATTGGAGAGGGCATTTAAAAAAATATGGTTTCCCAAACACGTGCTGCTGTCTGAAAGGCCCTTCAAAAGCACAAGCCTGTTTGGCATAAGACTGGATGTTATATTAATTTTTGCTCCAAAAGACGCATTAGAGCTGATTGTCCAGCTAGGTCTTATTTTCGGGGAAACATGGTAGAGACAGGATTAGGAAGGATCTGGCCCTGCCTCATCCCCCCCACCTATGGGGACTCTCAATAAAGATGGGGGACGGTAGGAAGGGTGCTGTGGTGGGGGAAGGGAAGGGTGCCTTCATCAAGGTGAGCCTTTCTCCTTGAATTTATTTCAAGAGAAAATCCATGGCTTTTCCTCTGGGTTAACACCTGCCCCAAGCACATATCAAACTGGGCGTTGATAAGTTGATCAGTTGAAATAACACAACTGCTAAGTCTGCTGAACGCTGAACGCTTTGAGGCTAGCCATACAGGCAGGCTCTATACAAAGAAGGGATAGGGAGGTGGAGAAAGAGGTGTGGGCACCCCTCCTCCATGCTGGGTGTGTGTGTGGGGGGAGGCTGTGCTCCAGCATTTTCCCAGTGTTGGGGAAGTCAGATACCTTGCCTGGAGGATTGCTAACAGTGTGTGGGGTAGCCAGAGGAGAGGTACAGGTGAGTCTGTTTTCTTTCTGAATGCTGGGAATCTTATAGCTCCAGCAATGGTCTCTGGGGCAGGACCCCTAAGACCCAGTTAGGACGCTTTCTCTGGTGGTGGAACCAGAATTAATTGCTTCTCTCCCAGCCTTGTTTTTCATTCATTTGTCCTGTTTTGATCACCCCTTTTGTAACCAGCACTGAGCAGATGAATGGTGCCTGCCCTCTGGGAGATCAAGATAGAGGAGTAGGTACTAAGGATGGTGAGTAAGACTCAAGGCTGGGTGTCCAGTGCCCAGGGTCACAGCTGGGAGAGAGACAGATCCCCTCTGGGGGATGGAGAGGTGCAAGTGAGTGGGGGAAGTGCATCATGAAACTGACTTTGGCACTAGGCCTTGAAGAATAAGGATTTCACAGTGGAAAATGACATTCCAGGCATTAAGCATGAAGGAATTGTTCTTCGATGAAGAAGGGAGAGTCTCTCTAATTATAACTGACACACTGATTTAAACATTTATTCACTCCAACCGCACAAATACACACGCACATGCACACTCGTAGCACAAACAACAGGGAGGGGGTGTCCTGGGGGCTCTGCCTTCAGCTGCAGCTGGAATCTTTGTTATTGAAGAGGACTCTGCTTTTTATGAACGAGTCTTGTGTCTGATGTCACACAGTACACTGCTATACCACACAGACCAGTGACTTGAGGTCTGTGGCCCAGTGATGGCCTGAGGGCTTCCGAGGTTTCTGATGTAAGTAAGGCACCCTCTGTCTGATCTCTCGAGAATCTGGTGACTATTCCTCCCAGGGTGCTGTTGGAGTCAGTTCCCCAAGAAGGAGGCTCTGGTTGGAGATTTGCTTGTGTATGTGGGAGGGCATATGGAAGAGTGTTCTCGGGAACAACACCTGCAAGGTGATACAGAAGGCAGGACTGGGCAGGGGAGAAGTTGAAGTAGGGTGTAATTGCACCAGAGGCTCAGTTGATCCCACGGGGAGCTCTGGGACTGGGATAGCTCAGGAGTTGTGCTGAAATTGAAGCAAGGACGCAGGGGCTTTATACTCCAGCCTTGACTGGTCATTGGTAACCAGCAGTCCATGGGGAGGGATGTGCCCTTGGGTGAAACCAACTCTGTTGGCCTCGCAATTCCAAGAGGCAACCTGGCTGATGGCCTTTAGCAGCTGACACCCTGGCAGCTGGGGAAATGCGAGACTCAGCCGGGAAGGGGGTAATCTGGGCAGTTTGGGATGTCTTCACAGAATCTGCTGCTTTAGGGCAAGGCCTCCAGGTGGGAGAGGGAGGACCGACCCACACTGGCCACAGCAGCCTGGGACATGCTAGCTCATGTCCTTACCCCAGGCCCCTGAGGCACTTCCAGGCACCTTTACTAACTCCCAGTTGCATTTGTGGATATGAGTGTTCACTCTGTATCCGGCTTTTGGTTAGACTTTTAAAAAATTTTTTGCTATTGATAGGTTTTATTTTTAAGAACAGTTTGGGTTCATGGCAAAATTGAGAGGAAATTACAGGGATTTCCCATGTACCTTCTATCCCCACACACCTATAACCTTCCCCATTATCAACATCCCTCACCAGAGTGGTACATTGGTTGTAATCGATGAACCTACAGTGACACGTCATTATCACCCAGAGTCCATAGTTTGCATTAGGTTTCACTCCTGGTGTTGTACAGTCTATGGATTTGGACAAATGGCATGTACCTATCATTATAGTATTGTACAGAGTATCTTCACTGCCCTAAAAATCCTCAGTATTTTGCCTATTTATCCCTCTCTGTCCCCAACCCTGGCAACCACTGATCTGTTTATTGTCTCCATAGACTTACTTTTTCCAGAGTGTCATTAAGTGTATCATACAACATATGTAACCTTTTCAGATTAGCTTCCTTTACTTGGCAATATGCATTTGTTTCCTTCATTTGTTTTCATGGTTTGTTTTTTTACACAGAAGTATTGTGATGATAGCTGACTATATACTCACCATGGTTGTCCTTCAGAATGATTGGGGAGTTAAAAATAAAATGTCCCTATTCTCAGGCATTACCCCCACAGATTGTGAATTAATTGGTCTTGGGTGAGGCCCAGGCACCGGTATTTTTTCAAAGCTCCCCAGGGGATCCTAAGGTACAGCCAGGGCTGAGAACCCTGAATCTAGGTCAACAAAGTCGTAGCAGCCTATACGTATACGTCGTCATCAGGGGTGGGCCTAAGCAAAATTATGACGTCTTTCATACACAGCCTCTTGTTTTAGTGCCCCTTCTGCCTTATTACTACTGACCCCCTCCCCTCAGTGTGCCCTCCTTTTTACTTTAGATACTTCTTTTCACTGTCCTTTACACCTTAGTGGAAATTCAGATAAAGGAGTTGCCTTCCCTGGGATTATTTGCAATTCAAACTTCATCTCTGTATTGTGGAATAAGAGATTTCTCTCCTGTTTAAAGATTTGTGGGTCAAACTGGGCAGAAGAACAGAAGAGTTGTATGGGGGCAGGCAATTTATCCCAAACCCCTCTAAACCCAGGAAATCAGACCTTCTACGGGAGGCAGTGAGGAGTGGGAGGGATGAGGCTGAGGGTCAGGCACTGAGATTGAGGAGAAGCAGGCCTGTGACTTCCAGGGCAACGGGAAGATTAGGGAGTTTATCAGATGTGTTTCCAGTGCATAGAAATGAGCAGGATCCAGCTGTGTTGGTGGCCAGCCTGTGTGAGTCTCCTGAATGTTAAGGGGGGATGCAATCACTGTTCTGGGCAGTCTCATGATCCCTGCTTCCCACATCCACAGGCCTTCCAATCTCCTGGGCCACAAACCAACCCTGACACAAGCTAGGGCAGGTCCTTCCACTACTTTGGGGGCCTGGTCTCCTTCATGACCATTCCCCTACACTCTATTGCTCCCCAGCATCCAGGCACCCCTCCTTTAGGGCCTCCAATCACAAAGGGCTGATCTTACTCTCTTTTCCAGACAATTGTGCTTGATTATCTACAACTGGGCCCAGACCTTTAAATCACAAAAATCCCTTTAGACACTGGCTTCAAAAAGGCCCGCCTTGGTCTGGCGGCTCCCCATTTTTTATCCTTAAACACAAAGGCTGATTCTATCTAGACTGGTGGGATGCCTTGCCTCAGTGGTGACTCACACTCCCCAAGGGAGCCTTCGAGATCCCCTCATACTTCTCTAAATAGTATGAGGTGAAAACACAAGTTTAATCTCTGGCAAGACATTCTGCTACAACCTCTTGTCCCAAAGGTTAAGGTGTTACAGGACGCATCTGCAGCATATAAGATGCGATAACGAGCACTGTTTTCGTTACATATTTAATATCTTCTGTGAGGATTGGTGTGAATGACAGCACTTGGGGTGGGCACTGTGATGCACCTCCAAGGTCCCCTTTAGCGAAGGACTGGTTGACCCAGCTGCCTGGGAGCGCTACTGAGTCTTCTGTATCTTCAAGGACTGCTTTAGTGGTAGGGACCCTAGGGCACACCCCTTCCTGCAGCAGCTCATGATGACTTTGTGATGAACTCACATCCTCTTTGCGTCCATTTCTCCTCATCTCCTATCCTGCTCCAAAGGGCTATTGGTCCAGTGTCTCCTGAAGAAAGGTGGCATGTCCCTCGCTTCCTGGAATTTCCTGCTGGGTACCAATGCACTGCAGTCCTGCTTAGCATTTGTGATGACAGTTCACAGAACGTGTGGCAGTGGATTTCCTGTTGTCAGCAGGAAACTTCCCCCTCTTCTTAGCAATCATCATTTCATGTGAATACAGTCATGTGTCGACGTTTCGGTCAACAAAACGTTGGCACATGACAGTAGTCCATTTGACAGTGGTCCATTGACATTATAATGGATCTGAAAAATTCCTATCACTTAGTGATACCCCAGCCATTGTAACGTCATAGCACATTACTCATGTGATTGTCGCGATGCTGGTGTAGACAAACCTTCTGCACTGCCAGTCATATAAGAGTATATAGCACATACAATTATGTATAGTACATAAGACTTGATAATAAATGACTGTTACTGTTTTATGTATTTACTATGCTAAACTTTTTATCATTATTTTAGAATGTATTCTTGCTACTTACAGAAAAAAAAGTTCGCTCTAAAACAGTATGCCGTGTTATGCTGGCAGCAGCCTCTTATATCTAATGGTTACTGTGTCTCTTAATTGCATCATTGTCCCTTGTGCTTGATTTAATCTCGTGTTGTTTTACAAATTTAGTGTAGCCTGAGTGCACAGTGTTTATAAAGTCTACAGTAGTGGACAGTCACGTCCTAGGTCTTCACATTCACTCACCACTCACTCACTGACTCACCGAGAGCAACTTCCAGTTCTGCAAGTTCGATTCATGCTGAATGCCCTATACAGGTGGACCATTTTCTCTTTTATACCATATTTTTACTGTACCTTTTTATGTTTAAATAGGTTTAGATGCACAAATATCATTGTGTTACAGTTGCCTATGGTATTTAGTACAGTAACAAGCTGTACAGGCTTGCAGCCTAGGAGCCATAGGCTATACCATACAGCCTAGGTGTGTAGTGGGTTATACCATCTAGATTTGCGTGAGTGCACTCTGTGATGTTTGCCCAATGCCAAAATTGCCTCACGAAGTTGCCTAATGATGTATTTCTCAGAACGTATCCCCATCGTTAAGTGACACATGACTGTACATTCTGTTCTTCACCATTGTGAGAAATAATACATGTGTCATCCTGGAAATAATTCTTTTTTTTAAAAAATTGGGTAACATTGGGGGAACAGTGTGTTTTTCTAGGACCCATCAGTTCCAGGTCAAGTCATTTTTCAATCTAGTTGTGGAGGGCGCAGCTCACTGGCCCATGTGGGAATTGAACTGGTGACCTGGGTGTTATGAGCACTACACTACAACCATTGAGCCAACCGGCCACCCAATAATTAATTCTTGATAACTGGTGGTCACAGAAATGACTTGATAACATACTCAGAGTCACCAGATGATGATAATAATAATAATTATTATAACAAAACAATTGTTTACTATTTATTTTAAATAGGTGTTTACCTTCCTCTTTATAGAACTTGGAATCAGGGTTATTAGCAAATAGGAAGATTTACTGACTTGAGCTTTGCCTCTTGTATCTCCCCCTGTTAGAAGATTATTTCCAAGCACTAAAATGGCCAAAAACAGCAGCAAGGGAGAGCACATGGAGGGGAAACTGAGGGGAAACCTGGGTAATCATTCCCTAAACACCTAGAAGTTGGATTTGTTGAGCTCCACTATTTTCTTACTCTAGTGGATGTTTATGTTTTTGCCTCCCCTTTATCTAGTAATAGTATGTTGATTGTCATTTGAGAAACTAACTGTGTTGGTTAATTGCATGTGTCAACTTGGCTGGGCCATGGTGCCCCGATCTATGGTCAAACATTATTCTGCATGTTTCTGTGAGAGTGTTTTTCGATGACATTAATATTCAAATTGGTGGACTTTGAGTAAAGCAGATTGTTCTCCGTAATGCAGGTGGGTCTCATCCAATCAGTTAAAGCCTGAGTAGAACAAAAGACTGACCTTCCCTGATCAAGAAAGAATTCTCTAGCACATGGCCTTGGGACTGGAACTGCAACATTAGATCTTCGCTGGGTCTCCAGCCTGCTGGCCCACCCTGTGGATTTTGGACTTGGCAGCCTTCATAATTGTATGAGCCAATTCCTTAAAATAAATCTCTCTGTGTATATACACATACATCTTTTTGGTTCTGTTTTGCTAGAGAATTATGACTCATACACTAACTCTCTGCCATTTTAGTACATGGGGTTTGGCTGGAGTAGATGCCCACATCCTTAGCTCAAGGGTTGAGCACACAACCCAGATTTGACCCATCATCTGAGGCCAACCACTAGCCAGCCACACAGTGATTTGTTTATAGATAGACATGTGACACAGCCTGGCCAACGAGACCTAATTCTGGGACATTGGTTACAACTACTTGAAAAATGAAGGTCTCTTTCTGCTGCAATTTCTAAGGTAGTAGGATGCAAGCCTGGAGTTGCCAATGGGGCATCTTTACCACCACTCCAGAGAAACTTTCCTGACAATGAAGTCAACACAAAGGAGGGCAGAACCAATAAATGGGAACACACAGAAAGAATAAGTACTAATGATGTCCTTTGCATGTCTACATCCAGCCATGCCTGAAACTAACTGCCTCTGGACATTTTAGTTACATGAAACAATAAATTCACTGTTTTAGAGTTCGAATTGAGTGTCTGTGACTTTCAACCAAAGGAATCTCATGGATCCAATAATGCAGAGGCTTTATCACCTAATGTGCATGGGTGAGTGGCTCGGCCTCATCAGGGTAAAGATACATGGGGAGATGATGATGGGACAGCCCTGGTTCCTTTGATTATATCTCCTGGGAAGTTGCAGCTGTGTGCATGATTGGTTAAGGACACCTTGCAAAGCTGGGGCCCTCTGTGGCAGCTTGTTACACTAGTGGCCCTCAATGAGCACAGATCCCAGTATTCATGCCCTTGTGTAGTCCTTTGCCACACCGATTCTTCAGGCTTATCCATGTGACTTGCTTTGGTCTGAGGGACATCAGTAAGTATCATGCAAGTAGAAGCTTAATAAGCACTTCCATACTGGATTTTGTCCTCTTGGAGTGCTCCTGGTTGGTACCCAGAAACCATGCTGTGAGGAAGCCCAAGCCAGTATATGGAGAGGGCACGTGGTGGACAACCATAGTAACCTTGCTAACAACCAATAAAAACCAATACAACTACGAGTGAAGCCATGTTCAACATTCTAGTCTCAGTTGAGTCTCCAAATGTCTGCAGCTGCGTGAGTGACCAAGGCTGACAGAAAATTTGCCCAATCAGCTCACAGACTCCTGAGAGACATAATCAATCGTGGTTGTTTTAAAGCCAGTAAGTTTTGGGATGGTTTGTTATGCAGCAATTGATAATTAAACACTCTCCAAACTGAGTGTGAGAAAGAGTATTAATGAAAATAAATGACCAAAGAGCTCCATTAGGGTTGGTGACTAATGGTTGCGAGAAAGAGAACTCTGGGTATGTGTCTTGTGTACATGCTAAAGCTGGTTTGGGCTGTGTAGTTTGGCGAGGGGTCCCTCAAGTTCTGGGACTCTGCTGAGGCTCCACAGTACTTGGTACTAGCCTTCAGGGCCTATATTTCCCTGTTGCCCAGAACTCTACTGGCTTCTGGGGAGATGCACACAGAAGTATTAAGAGGCAGGACTTGGTTTTCTCAGAGTTTCTGCAATAGCAATTCTCTATTCTTCCAGTGAAGACGTGAGAGGTGTTAGGCTTCATGCACCCATACCTGGAGGTACAGACTTGGGAGTGCTAGAGAGCTATAGGGAAAGCATGCAGCTTTCAGGGAACCTCCCATTTCATTATTTGGACTTATGAAATGGCCCCTCAAAAGGCCACGCCAATAGAAGGGACTGGACCCTGTGATGTTTTCTAAGCCACCCAAAATCTATTTTTGTGGCTTTTGTGTGTGTGTGAGGTATAAATGAATAAAAGAAGTAGCCACCATGAATTACATTGGTGAGGGCTGTGAGGCGAGGACTTTAAGAATGGAAAGGAGTTTTTAGATGACTAATTATTAGCTAATATTAATTTCTCAAATTTATGGAGTGCTTCCTATGTGCTAGGCACTGTGCTAAGTGCTTTACATATTTCATCCTATTCAATCCTCAGTACGATTCCTATGAGGAAGGCACTGTTATCACCCCAACTTCACAGGTAGCTAAACTCAAAAGTTAAGTGATTTAGGTTGGGTTTTCTCCAGTATCAGACCCTGAGCGGAGATTTGCGTGCAAGTGGTAAGCGAGAAGCGGTGATTCCAGAAGGCACCTGGAGGAAGTGGAGGCAGGGAATGAAAGCAGTACTGAGAAGGTAACAGTAGTGGACAACTTGGGAACTCTGGGAGACTGTAGAACACACCTCAGAATTGTCCCACCCAAGGGCAAGGGAGCTGGGGGATTTGTCCTCCAATTCCTGACCTCATTGGCCGAAGACTGCTCTGGGGAGTCTCAACTTTCTTGGCACCTCTGTCCTAACCTGTGGAAAGTGGCATTTGCTCCGGCAGCCAGAGAAAACCCTCTGGCTTCTTGCAGTAAGGAGCTGCCAGCTTGCATGGGAATAGAGAGTGCTGAGCGCATGCAAGCAGGGAATGGCAGCATCTGCCACCTTAAGTACTGGCCCAGGGTCACAGCCATGGTAAGTTGTGGAGCTGCAATTTGAACCCAGTCGACCTGACTCCAAGTGTGTGCCCTTGACCTCTGTGCTCTCTAGCTTCTCTTGGTGAAAAACAGTAGACGTATAGACAGTGCTTTTTCTGGAGACTCATTTTTAAACAGTTTGAAAATGATTCATTCTAATAAAGGCAAAGCCACAGCTTCCACACCTTGAAAGAACACCAACGAGTCTGTAAAATAAATACATCCTGACACAGCCCTGAGCTGCTGCCGTTTCAGAAAAATGCTCCCCGCAGACGTCGACCTGCTGCTTGGGAGGCCCTCTGAGGCAGGCGCTGCTCTGGGTTGGCAGCATCCCCCCTGAGAGGGTGTGATTGGACCCCATCCAGGGGCAGGGAATGAGATCAAAGGCCCTGTGCAATTTCTCACTTGTGAGAGTTTGGTGAGCTGCGTCATTATGAATGCGTTTTGTGGGCTGCAGTGTGCTCAAGGTGCAAACACAGCATGTATGGCCAATGTGCCAGGCCATGTGGCCTCTGGTCAGCCCAGATTTCCATAGTGGGCCTGGTCCCCCACATGGCCCCCACACTCCCAGGATACATGTATGTAGGATAAGAGGTGGGCAGCTTGAGAAGCAGAATCCAGCCACTAAAGAAGGATGGGAAAGAGGCGGGAGGGGGGTGTGATGGAAAGGAGAGTGTGCCAAGGGCTCTGCCTTTTGCAGGAGAAAACCTTGGGCCTCAGGAAAGCACACACCCCATGGAGGCAGAAGAGATTAACTCCTGTCCTTTGGAGAGAGCCTTTCAAATCTGGCCTCAGGCTATAAACAATCCTAAACTGCCTCAGAGCGCTGGGCCCAAGTGGGCCCACTTGAGAATCAAGACTACGCGCTGTTCAGTGGTGGAGAGTTTGAGAGAGGCAGCCTCGGGGACACTTGGGGCCTGAGGAATGGCAGGACCTTGGTGCTGGCAGGGACCTCAGAGAGCATGCAACCCACCTTTTATTCACAGAGAGAAACTGAGGCTCAGCTGCCTGGCCCATGACTGCTTGGTGGCAGAGCTGGGAATTCAAAACCGGTGGCAGAGAGGGGCAGGCTGAGCAGGAATCAGGCGTGACCTCTCCCCCACCCTACTCCACAGCTCAGCTTTGTTTTGCCTGTTTCTTCCTTCCCTCCTGTCTCCAACCCATCAGTTTCCATAGTGGATGAATTTCGGAACAGGCAGAGAATGCCTCACCCATCTCCCTGGAAATGTATATTCTTTGAACCAGTCTCATCAGTATGATGAAGAAATAGAGAGCAGATCTAATCTATTGGCGTGTTTTTCTAATTACCAGATTGATTTACCAGAGAAGTCTCCCCAGGAATTTGACTTCTCTGCAAGGTCTTTGCAAGCTGTAAATTTGTTCTCTGAAAAAAGCCCAACCAAATCCACACAGATTTGGGGGAACCGGGTCCCTCTAATCAGGGCACAGAGCTTATTTGTTTTCTAATGGAATCTGAATAGAATTTAACACACAGCCATTCCATGTGGAGTGCATTCATATTTTTAATTAACAAATTAGGAGCTATTTTGCTCCCCTTTGAACGGCAGTCATATGGGCCTGCTTCCTTTTCGGCCAATTTAGTCAACTCGGATGATTTTAATTACAACAGTCACGAGCACCAGCTATTTCCGCGTCTGACAGCTTCGCGACCTGGTCCATTGACTCTCATTTAAAAGCAAGTTCTCCCTGAACAGAGATCTCCGAGGGGGCTGGTGGGCGCCAGGAGAGCGGGCCAAGGACTGTGCCCTTGGGCACAGGCAGAGAAGAACCTCATTTTCCATTTTGAGACCCATTAGTCCTGATTACAAGGTTGCCAGTTCTCCTGGGCTCCACCTTCACATTTTTAAGAAGCGGCGGCGCTCACAGGAAGCCTTGTGTAATGCATGGACGTGTAGGAAAATGGTCCTAGCTCTCAAGCTCTCAGCCTTATCATCCTTTCCTCAGAAACTTGTCCTTGCTCCCACGCTTCTCAAACTTTAACATGCACACAAATGCCCTGGGGATCTTGTTAATATGTAGGTTCTGATTCAGTTGGCTTGGGGTGGGGCCTGAGAGTCTGCATTTTCAACAAGCATGTCAGCGCTGCTGGTCCATGGACCATACTTTGAGAGGCAAAGTTTTGGCTGGCTTATTCAGTTCTGGGAGACTCCAGTGTCTAGAAAGGGGCCAGTTGCCTGAAATGCGCTCACGTGAAGCTCTGGTGTGGCAGCAACTAGGTTTGGGTATGCAAAGACAGGTGGGAGGGATTCTTTGCCCAGTCACAGTACCTCCTTGGGGGTGCTGCAGCATCAAAGACATGCCCACACCCCCTCACACACGCCAGCACTCCCTCAACACATTCCCGTCAAGGCGGTTGCCTGAGTCCTCAAGGCATCTTCGGTGTCCTTGGCAGACTATCACAGAGCAGTTGACCATGTATGTGAAGGGCTGATGATTGGGCTGGTTGAACAGGGGAGTCTGGGGAATGTCAGGAACTTTGTGGGGGTTGAGGGAGCCAGGAAACCACTTTGGAGACAGAGAGAGTCCATTCTGGAAACAAATCTGTCCCCCAGCCCTCCCTGTGCTGGCAGAATGGATGCTGAATTAGCAAAGCAGAGAAAACCCAGGAACACAATGTTCCCTGAGAGGTTGCAATCAAAAGGGTCCCAGCCCCCCACCCCCTGCTGAGAATCCTGTGAATTTATGATGTGTCGACAGTTTGAGCCCCAGCACATAGCAGTCTGATGGGCTACAATTAGGAGAGTGTGCTAAGCCCCTCCCGATTCCTCCATCATGTATTCATGGAATTTATGTGGTATCAGCAAAGTGAGCCATATGCACATTTGGGGCAGGAATTTTAGAACTATGATGTAATCATCCCCAGAGAGGTGGCCATGAGAGGAGAAAAGAATAACAGTAAAGATGAATTAGAAGTCCTAACCCTATTTGGGTCTGGATTCAAAACAAACTATGTGTCATGATTATTTTTATGACACTTTTGAGACTATTGGAAATCTGAACACTGTATATTTGATGGCATTAAGGAATTTTTGTTAATTTTGGGGTGTGATAATGCAATTATGTCTATGTTAAAAAGAGAGTCCTTATCTCTAGTGAAGTGTGCTGAAATATTTATGGATGAAATGTATGATGTCTGGGATTTGCTTTAAAATAATATAAGAATAGGAGAAGTAGATGAGGGTATGAAAAATTGATCATGAATTGATAATTGTTGGAGTTGTGTGATGGGTAAATGGGGGTTTATTATATAATTATATCTATTTTTGTAGGTTTCAAATTCTTCATATTAAAAAATGAAAGAAAGATATAACTCACATCATTCATTTTGCTGATATTACATAAATTCCATGAATGTATGACAGAGAGGAGAGGAGAAGAGAGGAGAGGAGAGGAGAGAGAGATATCTCCAGGACTATGTAAAAGACATTACCGCCATCTCCCCTACAAAGGAAGTCAATGAGACTTCACTTTTGGAGAGGGTGTGGGAGCTTAATCTCTTACTCTGTCTAGGGAGAAAACATTAGTCTATTCTGGAATATGTCTTCAAAGCTCTGAATTATTTCATCCATCTGTCTCTGTGGATCTCCTTCTGGCTTTTCAGATGAATAGGACCTTGGGGGTCATCTTTTTGATTTGTTTGACACCTATTCCCACCCAAGACTGGTAGAACAGCTGCCCCACCCCAAACAGACTGCGAGATTGACCTTGAGAGTGTTAAAGGTGAGATTCTGAGTTGGGAAGGGGCTGCACTGTGTCCATTACAGCCAAAGCTATCCAAGGTCAAAATTATAATTGAGCCTCAAACTGAGTTGTCTAGAGAATGATGAAGAAAGGAATCATCATGTAACTAGATGGGATGGCCATGTGACTAGATGGAACAGCACTGGTAAGGTAAGAGAGGAAAGAGAGATGGGTTTTAGTAATTTTTGCTTAGAGACACCAAGTTTCCAACAATCATTCTGTTAGCAAAAATCAACCTGGTTCAGGTTTAATTATAACAATAGCAAAACTTTACTGAGTACTTACTATGAATCCTGTGCTGTATTACCACTTTATATGATTAGTTTCTATGAAGCACGTAGTAATACTACTCCCATTTTTCAGGTAAAGAAACTGTGGCTTAGAGAACTTAAGCAACTTGTCCAAGATATACAACTAGTAACAGTCAGGGTCAGGGTCTGGATGAGGGCGAGGCAAGTGAAGCACTTAGGGCACAAAATGTAAGAAGACCCTCACTCTCAGGGTCAGGAAAGTATCAATCCTTAAAATTTACACCGAAGGACCTTGTTTGCTTTACCCTAGTCCTGGTCCTCATCAGCATTCAAACCCAGGTCTGTACAATTTTAGCATCTACACTCCTAAATGAGCGCCTAGGAATTTTTCTTCTTTAGTAGGGGATTGGTTGGGTGGGGTGGTAGGGAGTTATGATCAAGGGAGCAAGAACTCTAACTTGGAATTGGTGTGATAAAAGAGGAGGAGTGGACAATAATCCTTTGTACTCTATTGTGACAGGCTCATCCCTGAACCTGACATTTTAGGATTATAGATTTTATTGTATATAAGAGAGCTGACCAGATGGCACAAACCAGAAACTACATGATATAAAGTCATCAGGAACTTTACTAAACTCATGAAGTCTTTGGTGAGACTGAATGGCTTGTGGACTCCAGGATTCTGATTATGAAGAAATGAAGGAATCTTGGAATCTGTTCTCTCTATGCAGTTGCTTCCTCGTCTGTCCCATGAGTCTGAAGTCTCATTATTATTTGTTATGAAGTTTTATTGTGAAGTCTGAGATTATTTCCATCTGAGCCTGTCTAGCCCAAGGTAGCAATAGAATACCAGGATAGGCTTCTTTGAGGCATTTACCTCAAACTTCTAGTAATCAATATCACTTGTACTATGATCAGCCCTGGTAGATGGGGACTTCCCTACTCTTTGTGGCTATTTTAAAATTAGACAAAGACAAGCAGCCAGTCTCGGCTCACATGCTGCCGGAGGTACCTTTGGTGGCAGGCAGCATGCCCAGGCCCGCACATCTCAGGAGGCACATTCAGCAGCAAGCAACTGGCCTGGGCTCACACACTGCCAGGGGCACATTAAGTGGTGGACAGCCAGCCATGGACCATGCTGCAGTCTTTCTTGGACAAGTCTCAGGGGTCTGCAGGCCCCAGGTGGGTGGTGGCTGATCTCAGTCTGCAGAAAGCACCCAATCAGAACAGCAAAAAGAAAAAAGAATAAAAAATACAAAGATAGTTTAAGGGACCTCGGGGACAACATTAAGTGTAACACCATTTGCATCATAGGGGTACCAGAAGGAGAAGAGAGAGAGCAAAGGACTGAGAATCTATTTGAAGAAATAGTGACTGAAAACTGTCCTAACCTGGCAAAGGAAATAGACAAAGGAAGTGCAGAGAGTCCAAAACAAGATGAATCGCAAAAGGCCCACACCAAGACACCTGGTAATGAAAATGCCAAATGTTAAAGACAAAGAGAGAATCCTAATAGCAGCAAGTGAAAAGCATTTAGTGACCTACAAGGGAGCTCCCATAAGACTGTCAGTTGATTTCTCAACAGAAACTTTGTAGGCCAGAAGGGATTGGCAAGAAATATTCAAAGCAATGAAAAGCAAGGACCTACAACCAGGACTACTCTACCCAGCAAGGCTATAATTTAAAATTGAAGGAGAGATAAAGAACTTCCCAGACAAGAAAAGCTAAAGGAGTTCATCACCACCAAACCAGTATTACAAGAAATGTTAAAGGGACTTCTTTAAGAAGAAGGAGGAAATTAAAAAACAAACAAACCATAGATATAAATAATAAAATGGCAATAACTATGTACCTATCAACAATCACTTTAAATGTAAATGGATTAAATGCTCCAATCAAAAGACATAGGGTAGCTGAATAACAAAAACAAGACCCAGACATATGCTGTCTACAAGAGACCCACTTCAGATCAAAAGACACTTACAGACTGAAAATAAAGAGATGGAAAAAGATATTTCATACAAATGGAAGTGGAAAAAAAAAAAGCTGGGCATCAATACTTATATCAAATAGACTTTAAATAGACAAAATAGACTTTAAAACAAATGCTATAATAAGGTACAAGGAAGGATATTACATAATATTAAAGGGATCAATACAACAAGAGGATATAACCCTTGTAAACATCTATGCACCCAACATAGGAGCACCTAAATATATAAAACAGATATTGAGTGACATAAAGACAGAGATCAACAGTAATACAGTCATATTAGGGGATTTTAACACCCCTCTGATGCCAATGGACAGATCTTCCAGACAGAAAATCAACAAAGAAACAGAAGCATTAAGTGACACACTAGAGCAGATGGATTTAATTGATATGTTTAGAGCATTTCACCCCAAAGCAGCAGAATTCTTTTCAAGTGTATATGGAACATTTTCCAAGATAGACCACATTTAGGCCACAAAACAATTGTCAATAAATTTAAGAAGATTGAAATCATATCACCCATCTTCTCTGACCACAATGTTACGAAACTAGAAATCAATTACAAGAGAAAAACTGAAAAACACGCAAATACATGGAAGCTAAGTAATATGCTACTAAACAATGAATGTGTTAACAATGAGCCAAGGAAGAAATCAAAAGATATTTTAAGACAAATGAAATTGAAAACACAGTAACCTAAATCTATGGGACACAGTAAAGTAGTCCCAAGAGAAATTCATAGCAATATAGGTCTACCTCAAGAAACAAGAAAAATCTCAAACAATCTAATTTTATACTTAAAGGAGCTAAAAAAATAACAGTAAACAAAGCCCAAAGTGAGTGGGAGGAAAGAAATAATAATGATCAGAGCAGAAATGAACAAAATAGAGTGTAAAAAAATACAAAAGACCAATGAAACCAAGCGCTGTTTTTTTGAAAAAATAAACAAAATTGATAAACCTTTAACCAGACTCATTGAGAACAAAAAGAGAGGACCCAAATATAAAATCAGCAATGAAAGAAGAGACATGACAACTGATGCCACAGAAATACAAACAATTATAAGACAATACTACAAACAATTATATGCCAACAAATTGGACAATCTGGAAAAAATGGATAAATTCCTAGAAACATAGAATCTTCCAAGACTGAATCAAGAAGAAACAGAAAACCTGCACAGATCAATTACTGCAAACAAAGTGAAATCAGTAATCAGAAAACTCCCAACAAACAGAAGTCCTGGATCAAATATTTTCACAGGTAAATTTTACCAAACATTCAAAGAAGAATTAACTCCTATCCTTCTCAAACTAGTCCAAAAAATTCAAGAGGAGCGAAACCTCCCGAGCTCATTTTATGAGGCCCCCATTACCCTGATTTGAAAACCAGACAAAGATATTACCAAAAAAAAAAAAAAGTAAAAAAAGAAAATTTTAAGCCATTCTTCCTGATGAACATAGATGCAAAAATCCTCAACAAAATATTCGCAAAATGAATTCAGCAATACATTAAAAAGATCATACACCATGATCCAGTGGTATTTATTCCTGGGATGCAAGGTTGGTTCAATGTCCACAAGTCAATTAACATGACACAGCACATAAACAAAATGAAATATAAAAATCATATGATCATATCAATAGACGCAGAAAAAGTGTTTGACAAAAGCCAGCATCCATTTATGATAAAAACTCTCAGCAAAGTGGGAATAGAGGGAACATACCTCACCATAATAAAGGCCATATACGATAAACGCACAGCTACCATCACACTCAATGGGGAAAAGCTAATAGAGTTTTCCTTAAGATCAGGAACAAGACAATGATGTCAACTCTGACCACTTTTATTCAAAATAATACTGGAAGTCTTAGCCACAGCAATCAGACAATAGAAGTAAATAAAAGGTATGCACATTGGAAAGGAAGAAGTAAAACTGTCATTATTTGCACATGATACTATATATAGAGAACCCCAAAGATTTCACCAAAAAAAACTGTTAGAACTGATAAATGAATTCAGTAAAGTAGCAGGATACAAAATTAATATTCAGAAATTGGTTGCTTTGTCATGTACCAATAGTGAACTATCAGAAAGAGAAAATAAGAAAATAATCCTATTTACAATTACATCCAAAAACTACATAGAAATAAATTTAACCAAGGTGGTAAAAACCTGTATTTGGAAAACTATAAGACATTGAAGAAAGAAACTGAAGACGATACAAATAAATGGAAGCATACACCATGCTCACAAAAAGGAAGAATTAACATTGTTAAAATGTACATACTACCCAAAGCAATCTATAGATTCAATGCAATCACTGTCAAAATACCAATGGCATTTTTCACAAAACTAGAACAAATAATCCTAAAATTTATATGGAACCATAACAGAGCCCAAATAGCCGTGGCAATCTTGAGAAGAACAAAGTTGGAGGTATCACACTACCTGATATCAAACTGTATTACAAGGCTATAGTAATCAACAGCATGGTCCTGGAATTAAAACAGATACATAGATCAATGGAACAGAATAGAGAGCCCAGAAATAAATCCATGTCTATATGGTCATCTAATTTATGATAAAGGAGGCAAGAATATACAATGAGGTAAAGATAGTCTGTTCAGTAATAGTGTTGGGAAAACTGGACAGAAACATGCAAAAAATGAAACTGGACCACCTTCTTACACCATATATAAGAATAAACTCAAAATGGATTAAAAACTTAAATGTAAGTCCCGAAACCATAAAACTCCTAGAAGAAAACATAGGCAATAAACTCTCTGACATTGCTCTTAGTAATATTTTTTCTGATATATCTCCTTGGGCAAGAGCAACAAAAGAAAAAATAAACAAATGGAACGACATCACACTAAAAATGTTTTTGCACAGCAAAGGAAACCAGCAACAAAATCCAAAGACAGCCTACTGAATGGGAGAATATATTTGGCAATGGTACATCTGAGAAGGGGTTAACATCCAAAATTTATAAAGGACTTATATAACTCAACACCAAAAAACCCCAAACAATTTCATTAAAAAATGGGCAGAGGACTTGAATAGACATTTCTCCAAAGAGGACACACAGATGGCCAATAGACATATGAAAAGATGCTGAATATCACTAATCATCAGAGTCATGCAAATTAAAACCACAATAGGATATTACCTCACACCTGTAGAAATGGCCATCATTAATAAATCAACAAACAGCAAGTGTTAGCGAGGGTACGGAGGAAAGGGAACCCTTCTGCACTTTTGGTGGGATTGCAAATTGGTGCAGCTACTATGGAAAATAGTTTGGAGGTTCCTCAAAAAGTTAAAAATACAACTACCTTATGACCCAGCAATTCCTTCCCTGGGTATTTGTCTGAAGAAATCCAAAACACTATTCAAAAATATATATGCACCCCTATGTTCACTGAAGCACTTTTTACAATAGCCAAGATATGGAAGCAACCTAAGTGCCCATCAGTAGACGATTGGATAAAGAAGAAGTGGTACATATATACAGTGGAATATTACTCAGCCATAAATAAAGAAATCTTACCATTTGTGACAACGTGAATGGACCTAGAGGGTATTATGCTAAGTGAAATAAATCAGACAGAGAAAAACAAATACCATATGATCTCACTTATACATGGAAGCTAAAGAACAAAATAAACAAACAAAACAGAAACAGACTTATAGATACAGAGGACAAAGAGATGGTTGCCAGATAGGAGGAGGGTTGGGGGACTGGGTGAAAAAGGTGAAGGGATTAAGAAGTACAAATCGGTAGTTACAAAATAGTCATAGGGATGTAAAGTACAGCATAAGGAATAGAGTCAATAATATTGTGATAACTATGTATAGTGCCAGACGGGTACTACACTAATTGGGGAGGATCACTTCGTAAACTATATAAATGTCTAACCACTATGCTGAAAACCTAAAACTAATATAAAATAATATTGAATGTCAACTGTAACTGAAAAAAATATAGACAAAGACTTTGCCAAGGTTTTTTGCCCTATACACTGCTGGTGGGAATGTAAATTGGTTCAACCTTTTTGGAAGGCTGTTTAGTGGTACCTGCTAAAGCTAACCCTAAGCCTACAACCCAGCAATTCCATTTTCAGGTGTGTGTACAGAATGTTCATAACAGCAGCTTTATTTGTAATGGCCCCAAACTGGAAACAACCTAGTTGTCCATCACTGTGAGGATAGAGAAATAAACTGTGGAATACTATACAACATTGAAAAAGAAGAACAATGGACGAATCTCGTGGGGGGAAAAAAATGCCGAGCAAAGAAGCCAGGCACAAGGGGGTTATCACTTTGTGAGGAGTGTAAATATCCAACTATTATGTAGCTTTGTACACCTGAAACTAAGAAGAAGAAGAAGAAGAAGAAGAAGAAGAAGAAGAAGAAGAAGAAGAAGAAGAAGAAGAAGAAGAAGAAGAAGAAGAAGGGAGGAGGGAGGAGGGAGGAGGGAGGAGGGAGGAGGGAGGAGGGAGGAGGGAGGAGGGAGGAGGGAGGAGGGAGGAGGGAGGAGGGAGGAGGGAGGAGGGAGGAGGGAGGAGGGAGGAGGGAGGAGAAGAAGAAGAAGAAGAAGAAGAAGAAGAAGAAGAAGAAGAAGAAGAAGAAGAAGAAGAAGAAGAAGAAGAAACCACGCGCAAAAGTGTGTAGGATGTATGATTTATTCCATTAACGTGATGTTGAAAAATAAGCAAAACTAATCTATGGTGATAAGAATCACAACAATGGTTACCTGTGGAGGGTTATTGATTGGGAATGGGTGCAAGGATGTTTTCTGGGCTACTTGTATTTCTTAATTTTTGCATTAAAAAAGACATTCATTTTTTTCTTGTTTTCATTTGGGGGAATATTTAAATTGCCTCCCCAATAGCTCAAGGTTCTCACTTGCAAACAACAGTGTCCACTCCACATTGTTTAAGCAGAAAGGGATTTATGAAAATATATTAAGTAGCTAATATACCCCTAGGAGGGCCAAAGACCTGGCAGCCTTGGATGCTTCAGAGCCAGGGCAATGCAGCCAGGACAACTTAGCAGGAAACACCCAAAGAGTTAGTGAATGTTCTAGCTGAAACATCCCTGAACCCTCTGCCTACAGCTCAGCCTCTTTGACCCTCAGGACTGGGTGCCAGAAGCTCTGCTTCAGCTGTCCCTGCCAGGTGCCTCTGTCAGAATTCTTGCCAGAAGATCTGATGTCCTTGCATGAGTCTGATGCCTCACATTGCTCACATTTGCATTCACATCTTACTGAGTGTGACTGATTGGTGGTACTCAGGTCATGTGCCTGACCCCGATCTATAGAGCATCCTGGGAATTGTAGTTTTTAGCTTTTGGGCCCTATAATGGAGGAGGGCAAGCTAAGGGCATTGGTGTGGGTGTAAAGTGAATCAACCACACTTCCCTTTTGTCATTTTCTCTTTCACGGGGAACTGGGCAGTCAGCACTGGAAGTGGTACAGTAAAGTTCTTTTCCCTGGTGGGGAGGCTGGATGCCCCTTTTCCATGGTCGTGTACATATTTAGCCCTGTACAACTGTCGTGAAGGAGACCCTGCTCACTGCACCATTTGTCGTGCAGGGAGGCCTGCGGGGTCTCTGCTCCTGCTCCCCACATAAGAACGCAGGACATGGTGAGGCTAAGAAGGAACATCCACGGAACCATAGATAGGGGAGTCATACCACTATATTCTCGCTGGTGGCTGGGTTGGAGAAACAGGAAACAGGAGCCACACAATTCTCAACCCTCACTGCTCCGCTTGCAGACTCAGCCACCATCTTCTTGCTAGCCCCCATTTTCTGCTAGCGTAGCCACGGCAGTTATATTAGTGACCAATGGCTCACTGGTTACAGCTGACGGCCAACTAGCCACAGCTGATGGCCATCCAATCACAGTTGATGGCCATTTACTACCTGAGCCAGCACCTTTCTATGTGAGGCTGAGAGCCTGGAAACTGCTTTCTGGGGCTCTGTCCCCACAACAACTCTCTTCCATAGCCTGAAGCAGGCCTTGGTTGGCTCCAGATGAACTCCTTTGAATGGTTGGCTGGGAAAGACCAAGTCACTGATTTGGAAAACAGAGTAGAACCACAGGCCAAACTTCATCCGCAAGAGAGAAATAAGAATAACTCCCAGTACACCTCAGGGGAATTTCTGTGAGTATGCTCTTCTCTTATTTTCTGAAAAATTTAGAACCTTTCTGACAATGCAGACCATATTTGACAGTCCCAGCTAATTTTTGCTAATGCAATAAGATGGATAAATTATGTTCATTAACATTTTCCTTAGCAAGTGGACTATATTTGTGTGGGAGCATTGTGAGAAGCCTTTTTAGGGTAGAAGCTGAATTGGGGTGGGAAAACTACTCTTCAAAGGACGAGGAGAGGAATCTATTTGCATCTGAGGGGAACTGGTTTAAGGGATTAAAGTGTGGAGAGAGCCAACCAGATGGCCCTGACCAGAGGCTGCATGATATAAAGTCATTCAGGAAGTCTTTGGTGGGAATGAATGGTTTGTGGACTCCAGCATTCTGATTCCAAAGAAATGAAAGAAACTCGGCATCTGTATTTTTTTTTTTAAATTAAATGTATTGGGGTGACATTGGTTAGTAAAATTACATAGGTTTTAGGTGTACATTTCTATAATACATCATCTATATGTTATATTGTGTGCTCACCACCCAGAGTCAGATCTCCTTCCATCACCGTATATTTGTTCCCCTTTGCCCTCTTCTACCTCCCTGCCTTTACCCTCTGGTAACCACTGAACTGTTGTCTGTGTCTATGAGGTTTGTTTCTTTGTTTGTTTGTCTTGGTCCTTTGTTGCTTTCAATTTTATATTCCACATATGAGTGAAGTCATATGGTTCTCTGCTTTTTCTGTCTGACTTATTTTGCTTAGCATAATAATCTCAAGATCCAGCCATGTTGTCGCAAATGGCACTATTTCATCTTTTCTTATTTTTAACAAGCCCTCTTGATTATCATTCTGTTGGTTTAGGGAGCTAGTGGTATGGAGGTCCTGTAAAAAAAATATTGACAATATTAGAATCCCTGTTAGGCTGACACGCTCCAAGCAGTTTTTTAAGAGGCACTCACCTCCCATATTTTGTTCAGGCCTTCCCAACCTTCCTCCCCACAGTAAGGCATTGCAGAGAATGGAAGACTCTGAAGAAATAGATGTTTCCAGAAAACAGATGCTTTCCCAGTGTGACATAATTTTTTTTTTTTTTTTTGGCTTCAAGTAATAGGTTAGCAAACTGCATGTGGTTTAAATAATGAGAACATCTAACAAGTTTGGTTGCATGGTTGGCTAATTCAACTTTTGAGACAGGTCATTAGAAACTGAAGATCTTCCCAACCTTCTTCATCATCTGCAGAATATTGCTTCTTAGTTTTCAGGTTGTCTCCTCATGATCACAAAATGGCTGCCACAACTCCAGACATCGTATGCTTACCTAATCATGTCCAACGCAGGTAATAAAGAAGAGTTCCTTATTACACATTCTTTTCAATCAAAGAGGAGCGTTTTTATCAGAAGCTACTCAGAAGTCTCCTCCTCAGGTCCCACAGGGTTATAAGTTGCTGTTGTTAGTTGCAGAGGGCGCAGACCACCATCCCTTGCGGGAGTCAAACCGGCAACTTTGTGGTTGAGAGGACACGCTCCAAGCAACTGAGCCATTTGGCCATCTGGGAGCTGAGTGGCAGCTCATTGACTTCATTCTAGTTGCAGAGGGCGCAGCTCGCTGGCCCATGTGGGAATCGAACTGGCAGCCCTGTTTCCCAGAGCTCGGACTCTAACCAACTGAGCCACCCATCCACCCCGGATTTAGCATCTTGGCATCCAATGCAACACTGAGGTTTTACAGCTGTGTCTCTGCCTTTTGGATTTTTGGGGGTCTCATTTATTCACATCCAGATGTCAACTATTACTTCTTCTGTTGTCATTATGCCTGCCATTACCTCATTCTACCTTTTTATTTCTAATCTATTCCGGGCTAAGAAATCAGATAACCAAGTCTTTTAGAAATATGTGTTGAATATGAGTCAGTAAGCTCTGAATGAGGGACCAGGAATTTTGCAGTGTTAGTACAATGGCTAGAGTGGCTCAGAGACTTTTTTTTTTTGAGGAAAAGGATGATTTATTTATTTATTCACTTATTTATTAAAACCCTTTTTATTTTGAAAAAAATTAACTTACAGAAAAGTTACAAACACAGTATCATGATTTCCTATATATACAAGTCATCAAAATTCAACAATTCTTAAACTTTTTACATCTTCTTTCTCTTTCTCTGTGTTGTGTACACACACACACGTTATTACTGTTATTGATGCTACTATTATTATTGTTGTTATTGCTGTCGCTGAACCACTTCAGGGTAAGTTGCAGACATCATGATATTTTAATCCTGAATACATCCACATGTATCTCTTAGGGACATTTTCCTATGTAACCGCAGTACAATAATCAAATTCAGGAAATTTGACATTGATACAACACAGATTCAGAAATTTGACATTGATGTAACTATCATTTACTATATAAGCCTTATTAAAATAGTGCCAATTGCCCCAACAATGTGCTTTATAGCATTAGTTTTTTGATCTGGGATCCAAACCAAGATTCTGCATTGAATTTAATCAGAAACCTTTTAAAACCGCTGTTGATTTGGGGTCTGTGTTCTGAGAACTGAGGGTGCTGGACAACTCATCTGCAGATAATGAGTGCCTCTTAGGGTTGACAGCTACAAAGGACTTGAAAGTTTTCAAAAACTTCTTTTACTTATTTATCTCACTTGATCCTTACAACAGCCCTGTGAGGTAAGTAGGGCACAGGTTAGCATTTCCATTTTATGGATGAGGAAACAGAGTCTCAGAGTTCAAGCCAGGAGATCTATGGTATAGCCATGGCTTTACGCTAAGTCCATGGGCCTTTCCACCATTCCCCAGAAGATTAATGGGCAGATGAAAGCTTAACCAGGTCGCACCTCTGTGGGGGTTTGGCTCTGCTGCAGATGGCACCACCTGTCTCCCAGTTGGCAGTTGTCCCTCTGGTGTCAGAGACTAGACAAGCAGAAGTCTAGAAGAAAGCCAGGGTAGGCAAAAGAGAGACAACTGGGGGAGCCCTTCCCTCTCCCCTGGTCCTGGCAGTAGTGATATCCAATAACATCTGAGCACCACAGTGAAACAATGACTGGCTCAGGGACCAGTTTCTCCATCTCCTGAGGGAAAAGAGGCTGGCCAGATGATTGTCGTGGTCCCTTCCTGCTACATGAATCTACAATGCTTTGACTGCCCCATCCATAGGCCCTTTGGCCCTTAGCACTTTAGTGTACCACACCCCCTGCACTTCCAGTTGCCAGCACCTCTGCCTCTCTTTGTCCAAAGCTTTTGCTGTGCCTGCACACACAGTGAGAAGGAATTGGTGCTCACCTTCCATCCCTGCCCCTCTCCCTGAGAGCAAGCCTCAATGCATTGGTAGACAAATACCCCAGCTTCCTCGCTGCTCAGATGGGCAAACTCTGAGACATAGGTGCAAAGTGTAGCCCATGAACTGGTGCCAGTCTGGGACCTGTTTATTACTGGTGTATGATATGTACAAAAATTGAGAGTAAGCATTTAGGAGTTTCCGTAGTAATTTCATATGTAGAGTAGTTACAGATCTCTTGCATCTAATAATAAAGAAATTGGGGCTTGTATTTTGCATGTCTTTGTTTTCTTATCTTTCTAATAATTCGTTTTTACTGTATATTCGAAAGTATCAGGGGAAAAAAGTATTGGTCCATGGTGGCTTGGAAATTAAAAAGAGAAAAAAGCCCTAATCCTTCACTATAGATAATTTGAGGAAAAATGTTGTCCACAGTTTCCCAGCATGGCTCAGTGGGATTGAGTTCTGGTTGCCCCCACCGCTCAGTAATGATGTCCTATTGCTTATCTTCCCTGCCCTCTTTGGCCTGCCCCCCTACCCGATGGTGCTTCCTGAGATATCCCCCTAAATAAACTACACGCAAATTCTTGTCTCAGTGTCTGCTTCTGGGGTCAAGCCAGCCTAAGACAATGACTTCAATTTCTTTCCAATTTATTCCAGAACCCAGTTACAGCCTGTGATTTTTCAAGTGTTTGTACTTTTGAAACGAAATGCCTAAAATTTCTCCATGGAAATAACCTTTTAAAAATACCTCAAGATTTTAAGAGCATTTAGAATCATTCAGGAGACATTTTCTTTTTTCTTTCCTTCCTTCCTTCCTTCCTTCCTTCCTTCCTTCCTTCCTTCCTTCCTTCCTTCCTTCCTTCCTTCCTTTTTTAATAACAAGAAACATGTATTCTCTTACATTTTAAGAAGGCCAGTCAGTGCTCAGGGTTGGGTAATTCAGTGACTTAGCAATGTCATTAGGGACCCTGGTTTTTCATCAAGAGGCATTTTCTATCCCTTCCATGTCTTAATTCATTTAAAAAATGATTATGAGTGAGGCTTCTGGAATGTGATCATCCATTGTGATCCTCACCTTAGTTTCAGAGAAGCATCGAATTTCCCACTGTCTTCTCATCCCTTTCCTCTGTTTCGCACCCACAAAAGGCTCAAGCATTGTCTATACTCTGTTTGTATCCGTCTCTTCAGCTCCAGAGATCACATTCATTCTCAGAATCTTCTAATAGAGGGGATTTCAACTTTGATCACAAATCAAAGTAGAGTACAGTCTTGGCTTTGTTCTCTGTCTGCTGTTTGTATATTTTATATTACGTATGGGCCAGGGGCACCCATGGCAGAGCCGGCTGGTTATAACCACAATCAATCAATCCCAACCTATTTTCAGGACCTGCCAACCATCGGGACAACGACCAGAACTGTTGGAGTCCTCTTTCCATTATTTAAAGACTGCTGAAAGAATGCAAAAATACTTAATGAAAGGATCAGGTTGACCAAGTGACAGACTGGCTCAGGATTTGAGGCCCAGGTTGTCAGAAGGACATGAGCACCTTGATCTCTGAGGTAGGGCAGGCAGACTGGGTACCCAAGCATCATTTTATCCCTGTTATTGTAGGTGGCTCTGGGTAAGCCTCATAGCTCTAGTCTAAAGCAGAAGAGGTGTCAAAGGGGCCAGCGAGACATTTAATAATGGTTACATCACTGCCTTTTCAGTCTAAAACTTTGTTGCTAGCCAAGACAGAGTGGCCAGTACTCCCAAATGCTGTAAGTGGTGGCCCAGGGTGATACCAGTGGTTCAGACCACATATGCGCAGCAGCATAACTAGGAAACAGGAGCTGCAAAGCAAAGGCCTACATTGTCATCTTCAGACTAGGGATGCCCCCATAAAATACAGGGCGACCAGATACATTTGAATTTCAGATACACAAATAATAGTTTTAGTATAAATATATCTCAAATGTTGCATGGGGTATACTTATACTAAAAAAGATGATTGATTGTTTATCTGAAATTCAAATGTAGCTGGCCATCGTATATTTTTATTTGCTAAATCTGGCAACACTACCTTGGATCCCTTTTACCATTTCTGCATGACCCTCCTTACAGCTTCGGGTGGTTTTGCTCCCAGTGCACCTGTGATGCTTCTTTGCAGGCCAGCTCTTGGGCTGCTGGAACAGCTTTGCTTGTAGATATAGACCATGGAAGAGCCTAAGAGTTTACATCCCCCACCTCATCCCGGGGTGGTCCTTAGCCAAGCCAATGATTGTTGGGCACAGGACTGTGAAAGCCCAGCTCTGCTGTCTTGATTCCAGTAGGAGAAGCTTCCTTCTGCATAGCTGGGCCCGACATGGCACACACAATTGGCTATATCCCCTTGCCTGTCCTGCTTCCCCCACTCCTTTACCAGTTTCTCCCAGGAGCACTTCCTTCATAAGTCGCTTGTGCTGGAATTTTCAGCTCAAGGTCTACTTCTGGGGAACTCAGAAGCAGCTAGCAAGGGAGGAGTCTTCAGGGGGTGGGGAGGAGGCTTATAGTGAGTTTTTTTTTTATTTTTACTGGGGAATATGGGGGAACAGTATGTTTTTTCCAGGACCTATCAGCTCCAAGTCAAGTTGTTGTTTTCAATCTAGTTGTGGAGGGCGCATCTCCCTGGCCCATGTGGGAATCGAACCGGTGACCTTGGTGTTATGAGCACTGCGCTCCAACCAAGTGAGCCAACTGGCCGCCCCTATCATAAGTTTTAACAAGCCTTTAGATTCTTGAGATCTGGGGCAGGGAGGTCATACACAATGCTTTGTATGGTGGGGAATAAGAGCAGGCAATGGCAGGGAAACTAGTGCTGGGCAAGCCTGGGTCCCTTAAAAAAGGAAAGGTCATTCTCAACCTTGGCTGCCCATTGAAATAATGGGAAAGCTTTTAAAAAAATCCTGATGCTTGTGTCTCACTCTCAGGGATAACGTTTGTAATTGGTCGGGGTGTGGCCTGGGCATCAGGATTTTTAAAAGCTTTCAAGAGATTCCATTATGCAGCTAGAATTGAGAGCCACTGAACTAGAAAGTTTTCATGCCTGGGTGGACTGCCTCAGGGCACCTTAGATTAAATGGGATGATGGTGTTCGTGATGGTCAATTGGGCTGTATCATTTAAAATTCTGGAGTGTCTGCATTTAAGGAAATAAGAGCATGTCCAAGGTAGCCATTGCTTCCTCAACCTGGATCTCAGAATGAATCTTTGTGGGTCACATGAACCCCAACTGAAGCCTTGACTCAAATCTAGCCCAACTTGGACTGTAGCCAACTTACAGATCTGTGAATATGGAATAAATGTTCCCAGTTTTAAGTCACTGAGATTTGGAGATTCTTTCTTACACAGCATGATCACACAAAAACTAACTAATACACAGTCCCTAAGGGCACTTTTGAAGGATAAACCAATGGGGAGTGAATAAGTGAAAGTAAAATTCATTCTCAAGAAAAGCAGCTCAGCCCCAAATATAGTTCACAAAAACTCAGTTTTCTCCAACTGTGCTCCCCAGACCAGCGGCATAGTCACCACCCTGGAACTTTTTAGAAATGCAAATTCTTGGGTCTTTCCTTGGACATGCTCTTTTCATAATGGAGGGCAGATGCTTCAAGAGAGCTGGCAGAAGCTTAAAGCTTTAGCTTGTAACTGGCACACTATCACTTTCACCCACATTCCAATGGCCAAAGCAATTTGTATGGCCAAGCTCAAAGTCAGAGGGTGGTCAGAGAATGAGGAGATTATACTCTGTCCACAGTAAACAATGTCAGAGACAAGAAATAAAGAAAAATGATGGACAAATAATATTATCTATCACAACCTGTTAGGTGTCCGGCCCCACATGAAGTTCTGGAGAGACCCAGAAAGACAAAACAGGCTGTCAGCCTCTGAGAAGCACAGATTGTTAAGAAAGACATAAAAATACAAGAGGGTGATTGATATACATGCGATGTAGGACAAACGAGTAGTAGGAGCTTGGAGGTGGGAATGACTCTCATTGCTGGGATGTTTATCCTCCCACACTGTGCAACCAAGGTCCTTGGAGCTGTGCCCAGGCTGCAGTTCTGGGAGCCAGGACTGTGTGTGGGAGCAGCTGAGCTGGCCCACAGCTGCGGGGCATGGGACAAAGGAATTGGGTTTGTGCCTGGGTTGGGACAAGTTTTTTCCAAAAAGTCCAAAGTACCTAGTCCAAAGCAGAGAAAAACTGAGAGGAAGAACTGTCGTGTGTTCTGGCACAGAAAACAAGAAACATGAGTGAGCCATTAGGGAAGTGAAGCCCATGGTGGAGGCAAGAAGTTTGAGGGTAAGAACTGAATGATGGGGCTGCCTATAGTACTAAGTTGGGGGCATTATGAAAGTCATCAAGTGGGAGAACAAGGAAAAGGGAAGTGGACCTGGGCAGCTTTTCCAGAGGAAAGGGCATTTTAACTGGGGCATAGCTGGTGAGTAGGAGTTTGTTAGTAGATGGAGGAATGGGAGTGTCAAGGATTTGGGTGATAATTCCAGCTGCACACAGACCCCTCCCTTTTCCATAAAGTTCCTGCAGTTGTTGTTATCTTTGACCCTGTTTGCTTGGTGCTCGAGGCTGTCTGGCTGCCTTTAGCTGTCTATAGTTTACAGGTCATTGAAGTTTCATTGCCTCTGAGGATCAAGAATTGTTCATCTTCAAGTAATTACCACTGAAATTGTGTGGTTTCATCGCTGAGTGATTATAAAACTCTGAGAATCCCAAATAGGATAACTAAAACAGTGTTCTGGGGCCTGGGGCCTAGAACCAACTACTCTAGTGCTGGGTTCAAACTTAAGATCGGCCAGGATTCTTACTCTTCAACTGCCTTTGCTATGTGCATGAGGGAGTGCCCTGTCTCCAGGGAGTTTGTGCTCTACTCCCAGAGGCTAGGTCAAGTTTTGACGGGCTTCTAATTTTAGAGAAGCATAATAAATTTCCCAGGATGGCACGATTAAGTTCTCAAAGTCATCTTTCAAGGGATCCGGAGGCCACCATGAAAACGAGATTTCAAAAAACTCATAGACAGAGACCATAGTTTAGTGGTTACCAGAGGGTAAGGGGGGAGGGGGGTAATAGATGAGGGTAAGGGGGATCAAATATATGGTGATGGAAGGAGAACTGACTCTGGGTGGTGAACACACAATGGGATTTATAGATGATGTAATACAGAATTGTACACCTGAAATCTATGTAATTTTACTAACAATTGTCACCCCTATAAATTAAAAAAAAAAAAAGAGATTTCTTGTGAGTCTACCATGACATCCCCAAGCTTCTGAGTTAGATGAGCTGATGAGGCCAGCAGGACCTCAACTCCATAAAGAAAGGCATTTGAAATCGAAAGAAAAGCTTGCTCAAAGGCACAAAGGGGTAAACATGGCAGTGGTGTTGGGAGAACATGCTCAGTGAGACAGGGCTGGCGGAAATGGAGGTGGCTGCAGAGTGCGGCTGCATGGGAAGGAGGGCAGTGGCTAAGAGGGTTGGGCTTTGTCTTGAAGGTGGTGATAACCATAAAAGCCTTTAAAAAGGGGAAGTGGCATCTTTCAAACTTTATCAAGTTTCCACTGAAAGTCCCATGGAAGATGGAGGCAACTGAAGAGAGATTAGAGGGAACCCTGGTTAGGGCTACATCATTGGAATTTGAGGAAGAGAAAATACCTGAACAACCTTTAATCTTTTCATCAGGAATTTTGGTCAACTTCCTACAGGGATGGAGCAGTCTGGGTTTTTTATTTTTGTTTTTCTTTTCCCCTCATAATAGCCCTTTAGGCTTTGTGTATTAGGTGCAGAAACACTTTGCCTAGTAATCACATGAGAAGAATCTCCACTTCTACCAAGATATATGTTCACTCCCACTTTCCTTTAAAGACACAGCCCTCTCTTATGCACTTTTAGTATCGACATGGGTGTACGAAATAGTTCATGCTACTTTTAATAACACCATACCACACCCACAAAATGAAAAGAAATGATTTATGGCAACTGATGCTTAGCCTCGATGTCAGACAGTAATAGGGGGTGCTGGGGATTGTGGAAAGCTGGATAGCCATGTCCAGATCTAAAAGGAGACATTGGCTTCTCTGCTTCAGCACCTGAGGCCAGAATTTTGAATTTTGCAAAATAAATGGGAAAATATTTTAATGAAAAATCTTTTAATTTGGAAGCATTGGCTACTAATTCACACTTTTTGCAATGCTGTAGAGACTAGATGTGGGATGTGGACCCATGATTTGCACCTGTTCCTCCAGATCTTCACTGGAGATAGTCTCTTCGATGTGAGATTGTCAACGTTCCCCAAGAGTGACATCTTCAAGGCCGATAACCATGGTCCAGATGGTGGCCCTCTAAGAACTGAAGTGGGAGGAGGCCTTTTGCTCCTGGTTTGGGTCATTCCATGTCCCTGGGACTACTCCCAGAAGGTGATGGGGATTGCTCCCCTTGCAGTAATGCTTAATATGTGGAAATCTAGGTCAATTAAGAGTCCACAGTGGGGAGAGGGGCAGGCAGACAGAAGCCCAGATGCCTGGTCAGAACCCACTGGAGCTGGGCGCAGCCAGGCTGGCTGTATTAGTTTCCTGTGGCCGCTGTAGCGAAGTACCATAAACCAGGTGGCTTAAAACAATGGAGATTCATCCTCTTACAGCTCTGGAGGCCAGAAGTCTGAAATCAAGGTGTTGGCAGGGTCACACTCCCTCTGAAGGCTCAAGGAGAGAATCCTTCCTTGCCTCTTCCAGCTCGTGGTGGTTGTTGGCACTCCTTGACGTTCCTTGGCTTGTAGATTCATCACACCAATCTCTGCCTCTGTCTCACATGACTATTTTCCCTGTGCGTGTGTGTGTCTCCAATTCTCCACCTTCTTGTAAGGACACCGATCATTAGATTTAGGGCCTACCCAAAGCCAGTGTGACCTCATCTTAACCTGCCAAGACCCTATTTCCAAACAAGGTCACCTTCTGAGGTTCTGGGTGGACATGAAATTTGGGAGACACTATTCAACCCAGGACATATAGGCCAGGTTGAATTTTTGACTCCATCACCAGGTGAGTGTCCAGGAAGACTAGGCTGCAGTCCCATCAAGCTATGCTGAGGTCTGGTTCCATGTCTCAGGCAAGCGTGTGCCACTGATAGCCCGGAAGGGCAGTGGGGAGCCCAGGCCCCTCCATAGGCTGACAGAGCTGTGGGTAGTCTCTCCGAACAGGGCTGGGGTGGAAGGCAGGCTGGCTCACCTGGGAAGGCTGTTGGGGAGGCAGTGGGCACTCTTTGCCCAGCACTGGGCAGGGCACATCATCGCCTGGCCCCACAGCTCCAGCAGCCTGGGTCTCACTGCAGGCTGTTGTTGCTGGTTTTGGAGATCTGTCCTGACAAGGTAAAAACAACTGACACATGGCAAGGGTTCCTGCAGACTTCCAGTGACTTAAGAAAGAATCTCTGGGAGGAGGAGAGAGAGCAAGCAGATAATTTGCATGATGAGGCCGATTGTTCTGAGGAACCGCCCCGCCCCCACCGCCCGGGTCTGAGAGAGCATAACCTGGGTTGTCATGCAAGCATATATGCAGGCCTTCCACATTTCTGTGCCCTGGGAATCTTGTATTCTTCTCACGGCGACTTTGTGGCCTCCCCACTGCTTCTGTGCCCTTGTGCTGGCTCTAACAGTAGGGTCTCTGGTCCCCATGGGCAGAAGGAGCTGTGACCGTGTAGGAAAGGTGACAGAGAGGCTGAGGAGCACAGGAACCTCCTTTGGAAGTTTAGAGTCCCTGAGGCAGAGGCTGTGGGATTCCTGAGTCGGAGAAGACAATACCTGTCACCAAATCTAACCTTCCTCAGAGCTTTGAGTTCTCTCTCTGTGGTTGCTCCTCAGGGTCACCCCATGCTTGAATAAACTGCAAAGACAGGGCACTTGCTGTCCCCAAGGCAGCCCAATTCATTTTAGACAAGTCTAATCTTTATCAAATTGGTCCTGATGCTAAGTCAGAATCTGCCTCCATGGCGCTTCACCCCTTAATCCTGGTTTATCCGCTGGGGCCTGGCGCACAAGTATCATTCATCAAATCATCAGCTATCAGAGCTGAAGGCCACCAAGGCCAACCCCTCATCTTAAGTTCCCTCTCCTGCTCCCGATGCCACTTCCAGATGCACCAGCCTTGGCCGGAATCATCTGACGCTTGCATTTGTCTGCTTTGAATAGTGTTTTATTCTTATTTCCTTGCCAGGCTTGGGTGCCCTTTCTGAAAAATCATGTGATCTTTGTCATCCCAGGAAGGAAAGGGAGGTGGCAAAGGTGTTCTGTACAGGTCTGCCAAATGGAGAACTCGTGGCCACACTCGTGAGCCCAGGACTGGAGCTGGCAGGGGATGTGTTCACTGCAGATGAACAAAATTTGAGACCTGCGTATGACTCATGGCTGCAGACAGCTGCTGCTCTTCCTGCGTGCACCCCTAGCCCGATATAAAACACACCCATCAAAGTATTTATAGAACTAGTAAATAAAGAATAAAATAGCAAGTTAAAGTAGGTTTTGATTGCCTACGTGTTGGTAAAACCCAGCTGGAATAATTTGATTCATGCATGGAAAAATGCCTCGGAAGCAGTGCCTTTTTTTAGTGTGTTGAAACTGAATCTCTCCCGCCGCAGATAGAAATTTCTGCTCCTCTAGTTTGGCTCCAAGACTAAGAATTAAAATCTAAAACAAGATTCCAAGCGAACTAATTATTTGCTTCCTTGAAATATACCAACTAGCCTTTTCCCAATATTGCAGACAAAGCTGCTGAATGAAGGAAGGGGTGAAATCGTCCTTTTTGGCACCAGACCTCTTTCTGGAAGGGGCATCCCCACCCCCATGGAAGGAAACCAAGACTGTGTCATCTGTCAGACCACTGGACATAGCCCCGCGGCACAGAGCTGTGTTTTTAAGCAAAATTAGCTGCCATGTGAATTTGATTTCTGTTCCCAGTATCAAGGGGCTGTGACTAATTTTATATTCTGCAAGTGGTTTTTGAGGAAAGAAAAAAAAATCTGTCCTTCCCACCCCCAACCGCTCACTCCTTCAAATAAGGGTTTCCCTTTCCCAAGATGCCAGATTGCTTTGCAGACAATGCCACTCACTTGTTATGGGAGATTCTGTGTGAAGTTGGCATGGAGAAAGCGTCATTACTCCTGTTTTAGGCTGTCCTCTGGTTTAACGGACCTGGATTTATCAGTGACCCATGGCTGCTGACAGCTGCTGCTTTTCCTGCCTGTGATGCCCCTCAGACACACACACACTCGCACGTACATGTACACACACATGTGTGCACACATGGAGCCTCAATAGGGTGACCTTAAGAGTTAGTTTGAAAACTACTTTTGTTTTAGAGGCTATGTGAGCTGGTAGAAAGATGGAAAGAAGCTATAATAATTAAGAGCTATGCTTTGGGGATTTGATACCAGGAGGCAAACTCCCAGAAAACATTCTTGCCAGTTTTTCTTTCACTTTGATACGTGGTCTACCAATTAGTCATCCAACTGAATTTTTGACATTTGTCTTTAAATATATGAATAATTCTGAGGACGTGAAGGGGTTCCTGGTCACTCACATTTTAGTGAGAATTATTCCAATAAAATTGCTTTCCTCTGAACACCTTTGTGGGTTCGGCTACACTGAGACAGTGAGATTTGGAGGTAGAAAGGAATGATTTTAACAGTAGTGCCTTGGGGATGGGAAGAGGCTTACAGGACCAAGGATGTGAATGACAGTGGGCGGGAGATGGGAGATGGAAAGTGGATAAAAGAATGCCTCCGAAACCAGATTTCCTCTCTCCTATCACACTGCACAGATTCCTACATTTGGCTTCCAACATTTGCTAGTGTTCAGATGCATCTGATAGACTTTGGTGATTTGTTTAAGGAGACTAACCACCCTTTAAAACATTGTTTTCACAGGGGATATTTGTTCCCAGCAATCAACAACCAGCTTGCAAATGAATTTTTTCAGTCTAATTTAGACTGTGCAAATGACAAAACTAACATTCAGGAAGGCAAAAAGGGAGTCACATGTGTTTTGAAAAAGGAAGTCTTCCAGATGTATGATGCATTATGTCACAGATCAAGGAATTGTTCTCAGTACAAAGAAATCCGTGAGGATGACCCTGAGAGATCAGGCTCAAGTGCTTTGTCACTGCATCCTGTCTCCTCTTTCTCCTCCTCCTTCTTGCTACCCTTCATTTTCAGTTCTACCCTGATAAGGGTTTTCAGAGGTGTGGCCCAGGAGTGCCCAAATCCCTGTCTGCTGCTAAGGACGTCCCTGTAGTGTTCATCCCCACCAGAGGGAACTTCCCTGGAAACCTAATTACCCATATTCTAATGATTGCCACGGCTCCAGCAATCAAAATGATTCATGGTTTCTTGTCATTAGGATGCTGCTAGAATGGTCAGGGGTCTGTGCCTTTGATGGTTTAAGGACTGCAGACAGAGGCGAGGATAAGGAGGAAAGAAGACTTCACCTGACTGGGCCCTTTGGACTGAAGATACCTGAAGGAGCTGTGATGGTTAGGCATCAGTTCCAAGACTAAAGAAGATGTTTGTTTTTACCCTGGAGCAAGTGAACACTTGAAATTGTATGCAAAATATCCTGTGTACATTTTGGGGGGAAGGGAACTCATTGTTTCTTCAGATTCTCAAAGGGATCCTGACCTCCCCCACAGAGATTAAAGAAACCATTGGCATAGATAATAATTGTAGCATCAAAGTAAATGATTTCTTATTAGAGAAGATACGGAAATGAGAAAGCTATGTAGTAAAATGATTGCATTCATCAGAATAAATAAGACAATGCTTCAGTAACAAATTCAGTGGCTTCATATATATAAAAAACCCAACTTATTCCTTACTCACGCTCTGGGCCTGACACGGGCCGGCTGGGAGAATATGCCCGCTGCAGTCATTCACATCCAGGCTGAGAAAGTTTTCACCTCCACATAGGCTTCTCCCATTACCATAGCAGCAAGAAAACAAGGTGACCCCAAAGCTCACTGACTGTGAAGCTGCCATCCAGGAGTGCCCATGTTTAACTGGCCAAAACAAGTCACGCGGACAAACCAGGAGGGGATGTGTGATCCAGCCTTGTGCCTGAAAGGACAACCAGAATATTTGTGAACAGCCCTAATGACTACCTCTGCGATATAAAATTTTTTGAAAGAAAACCATAAAGTGTTCGGCTCATCCACTTTAAAAATTAAGAGCAAGGAACATAAAACTGTATTCAATAAATATAGTAGATAATAAAAAGAATTTCACTTCCATGTTATGACCAATTAAGATAGAAACAAGTTAAGGGGAAAGATTGAAAAAGAGGGAGGGAAAGAAAGTGTGAGAAGAGGAGAATGAAAGGAAGAAAATGGAAGGGGCTTTTGTGGGGAGAAAAAGGGTCAAGGATCAAAGTCACATGCCAAAGCAAGGTTGGTGTTTTCTGCCACCTGAACCCCACATCTCATATCATTTCACCCTGGCCTGCGGTCCTAAGAGGCCAGCTCCTTGGGAGCCAGGAAGTCTTCCAATTTTCCCAGCACTCCATCTTTTTGGGGGCTGCCTCAAGTGCTCTGCATGGGACTCCTTGCACCCTCAGATGAGTTTCAAGGAAGCAACATTATGGGGGGCCATCAGAGTGAAGCTAAAAGCCAGGCATGGCCTATGGGCCAATTTTCCACCCCAGGTCATTGCCCTGCCAGCTACCAGGGTTTCTTTGGTGTGTGGAGACCACCTGCACAAAAACTGCAGACCTGCTGAAGTGTATCAAAGCAGCAAGGAAACCCTCATTCCCTAATGCGGGAACTTGATTCATTCAGTGCACGTGGTGAAACTATTACATAAATATGCTAAGCACATACTTTATAATAGAAAAGACTCGTTCGTTCTCTCTGTATGGCTGCATGTTTTAAAGGCATAAACTAGCCCCAAGGGCTGTGTCTTCCTCCACCCCCACTCCTTTCCCTGGCCAAGCTTTCCTTTTGCCCAAGAAAAGCTCTGCTTACGTGGCTGTCCTCTGTGGCCACCTGCTATTCCCACTCACTGCCCACTGCCAAGAAATGGAGAAGTCATCCAGGACTTCTCTCTGTGCTGCTGGAGGAGGTATGTACCGAGCTGAGAGATGGGAAAAGTCAGGGGCAAAGAGAGGAATCTTGGTGGTGACAAAGGGCTGGGCTGTCTTGTATTTTTCCAGATCAGTTTTGATTCTTTCATTGACTCACCTACTTCATCCTAGGGTTGAGGTTCATTTTCATTTTTTCCCAATTTAATTGATATATGACAACCACACAGTAAAATCCACCAGGATAAGTTGGTGAGAACTTTGCCATTCAAGAACCAGGTCCCCTGTATCAGTCATCTATTGCTGTTTAACAAGCTACTCCAACATTTAGTGGTCTAAAACGACAACTATTTATTATTTCTTACTAGTCTGGGGCTTAATCAGGTGCTTTTTTCTAGTCTGGGCTGGGCTCTATAGATCTCCGTTGGGCTAACTCATGCTTCCTCCCACAGCCAGCTAGTGTGTTAGGTGGTGCTGGCTGACGCTTCTCTTCTCATGGTCTCTCCTCCTCTGCCAGGCTAGTCTGGGCTTATTCACATGGCCATCGGAGGGTTCCAAGAGGGCTAAGAGGGCAAGTCCCTGTGTTCAAGTGCTTTCTAGATCTCTGTTTAGGTCATTTTTGTTACTATCTCATTGGTCGAAAAAAGTCACATGACCATCCAGATTAAGGGGTAGAGATATAGAGTCTATCCTTTGATGGGAGGAGCTATAAGGTTATATTTTAAGAACAGGGATATCGGGAGGGGAATAGTTTGTAGTAATGTGTGCTATCGACTATTTCTGAATCCCAGCCTTTCCATTCCACTTTTCTGGTGTGTGGTCTCCTTGATGCCCTCCTGCTCCGCCCCATGGTCCAAGGTGTACAGTCAGTATGAGCTCAAAGTGCACTACACTGTGAGAGATTTGGAGTACCTGGAGTACCATGATACACAGGCAAAGGGACCATCTTTGGGTGTATATGGCAGCAAAAACTAATCCAAAATAATAGTAGATTTAAATGAGATAGAAAATTCTGTCTCTCAGGTTAAACAGGCAGTCTAGGAGCCTTGATGGAATTATCAGAGACCAAGCCTTCTTCCAGGTCACTGATTTACCACCTCAAAACAACTTCCCTTGTCCTTATTGTCTAAGAAGGCTGCTGGGGCTCCAGCCATCACATCTGAAGGAAGCAATATGGAGTTAAAAAAAAGGACATATCCTTCTCTTGAAGGAGAATTTCCAGTAGTTTCACTCACTCCTGCTTACATCTAATTGGTCTCAAATTAGCCATACTCCGTGGTACAGGACACACCTATCTACCTGCAAGGAAGGCTCAGGAAAAGCTGGGCACATTGTTACTTCTGATACATTTTCTGTGACTAGGGAGGAGGAGCAGAATGGATGCTGGGATCTTTGCCAAATGAGGTCTTTCAGAAACATGTGTGAGTGTGAACTCATGAGACATCTTTGCATAAGTCTTTTTGCTTAATTTTCACACCTGGGGTGGACTCACGTTATCTAGTTAGTTTAGTTGAGGTAAAGGCACACAGTCCCCTATTCTGGCCACCTAGGCAATTTGTCCTTCTGCTGGGCAATTTGGCCCAGCCGTCTCTTGGGCAACGCTCAGAGTGGGCCCAAGTCTAGCTCACCTACTTCATCTGAGAGGTGAAGTTCATTTTCATTTTTTCCCAATTTTAATTGAGATATGACAATCACACACTAAAGTTCACAAATCTTAAGTGTATAGCTCGATGACTTTTTACTTATGTATGCATCCACAACCACCACCCAGATCAAGTTATAGAACATTTTCAGGCACCCCCACCCCTACCCAAAATGTTCACTCCTAACCTCTATTCTATCAATACCCACTCCCAGAGATAAACATGATTGTGACTTCTGTCACCAACAAGTAATAAGTTCTTTTCAGGCTGCCTAGATTCATCCATACGGGAACTGTGCAGTTGGCCTCTGCCCTCTGCCTGCTTTTTTGGGCAACCCTCCTCTCTCTCTGTCTACTGCAGCCGGGGAGGAGGAAAATTAGGAAGCAAGGTTACGGCATCCAGGGTGGGGCAAAAGAGTGACTAGATATAAACTCTTCCTGCTGAGGTTGACTGGAACTACAGTTCCACAATACAATACCCTGTCTACCTCACTCTGCTTTCAATGCATGAAGTGACCTTCATGGCCGGGAACTCCTTGACACCCAGGTTAAAAAACAGAATTAAGTAGTCATGCGCAGGTATCTGCACCTCCCCTCTCCTCTCAGGCAGGCTTTATTTGCTCGCTGGTCCTGGTCTCACTATCTCTGAAGGTTGCTTCATGCTCCTCAAGGAATACAGTCTTTCCTATTTGGGTTCCCTTCCTATCACCATTGCCCTGCTGGACATGACCTGGGATATGCCCAGGGATGCTGCCTGTTCTCCCTGCTGGCACCCAATTAAAGAAACCCAATGATTTATGGGACGACTGGACACATTCTTCGTAGTCGTCATGAATGATGGGTGGGAGGTATATGGAGAACCACTGGATCGGAATCTGCATTCTCATGAGATCCCCAGGGAATTCATCTCTCTGTAATGTTTAGGTCGTGACACCAAGAGCAGCTCTAAGGTGGCATGGACACTTTATCAGGAAGCAGGGTTCCCCAGAAGCACCTGGGTCTGGCTGGCCCCTTTCTGGTCACTGAGGCCCGTGTAGGAGCTGGACAAAATGGTCCCACCGCTGTATTATTTTGTGAAGGCTTAGTTACTCTGCTTTCTTGACCCTGCCATCCCGGTTCTTGTTTTAGAAACTCACCCGTTTTTTTCACTAACGATCCACAATCCCTTATTTGCAACAGAAACCCACAGATTTTATGTAAGTTTGGCACAAATGTACTTGGCAGCAAAACTTGGTTTGAACTGACGTGAGTCTTTTTATAGTCATTATTTATCCCACTCTGTGTGACTATTCATATGTTTCAATACAGCAATATTAATGTGTCTGATTACCACCTGGGGATGTTTTGCAAGACAGGGTTTCTATGGGTCTTCCCTTTCTATTATACGAAAACGTCTCAATTCTGAAATTTATCTGGCCCAAAGGGTTTCAGATAGACCTTTATCTCCTTTCCCCGTCATCAATGTTGTATTCCATTTCTTTAATCCCCCCATTTTAAATAACAGCAACAACAGTTATTATTAATTACAAAAGTAATACTTGGTTGGAAAAATTCAGACTATAGAAATAGTCTGTATTTTCTCTTTCTTTTCTTTTATACACGTGTATAGGTAGAGCCTGAAACACACATGTAAACAGAGACATTTTGATAATAAAAACGCAATCACACTTTGCAGAGCCCTCTACACCTCCCCCCTCCCATCACACACACACTTAAACAATGATTGAGGGGAAACCCCATGACAACGCTAATGTTTGGCAGATGCTCTTGGTGCCATGCAGCATCCCTGGAGCCTTCCCACTTCTGGTGTGCCTTCTAACTGCCAGGGTCCACGTGCTTTGGCTTGGGGGCTTTCTCCAATACTCTGTCCAAAACAGGGAAGGCCGGAAGTACCGGGGAATTAACAGCCCAGGGAGCAGCCCTCAGCCAAAGAATCTAAGGAGTTGGTGTAGAAGTCTGCCAGCTCCTTGGCAGCGACAACTTGGAAGTGTATCCTATAGCTCCCATGCAGGAAGAAGCCCCAGATGCCCACAGTGGTAACTGGGTTGAGAACACACTTTTTATTGGCTGCCTTCCCTGCCCTGTCTCCCTTCCCTACTCCCCTCCACATCCCACCCACACCTCTCCCATGTTTCCTCCACCTCCTGAATAAATAATTTGCACTCTAATGCTTGTGTCAGGGTCTGTTTCTGCGGAAACCCAAACTATGACAATCTTGAGATACCCTTTGCTCTTTATTAACTGCTGAATATGCTACAGTATGGCTATACCACGATTTCTTTAACCATTCCCCTATTACCGTCCTATTATTAGATAATTACGGTGCTGCCAATTTCTGAATGTGACGGATGAGGCCGTGATAGACCTCCTTGTGCGTATATTTTTGGGTGTGAGCATGAGTCTTTCTGAAAGACTCTTAGTGGTAGAATCTCTTCATCAAAATGTATGGACATTTGGGGGCTGATGTCCACAAGCTTAAGTTTGCATTTCATGTTGTGACATTGGTGTTGTTGAATTTCTGGTGTAGACGGCACTTCAAATTCTAGAATATACCTGTAAGAGTAAAAGTAATTCTCAGCAACAGGAGAGCATGATTTATCTTGGAATTAAAATACCTTTCCAAGAAAAAAAATTGGTAGACAAGCAGACATTTCTCTTAAAATATTTTGGATGTTGCATCGTTTTCTCTTTTAGTCTGTCTGTTCCATCTAGGCAGGGTCTGTCCTGCTCCTCTGGTCAGAACCTGCATTCTCCTGGGAGCTTGTGCCAGAGTATCTCGACTAGGGCGATCAACTGTCCCCATTTTCTCAGGATGAGGGAGCTTCCCAGGACATGGGACTTTCAGCAGTATAACTGAGGTAGTCCCCAGTAAACTGAGATGGTTGGTCACCCTAATCTCTGCTCTTTTGACTGGGTTCTCAGCTGTCAGAGCTCCTGCTTTCAATTCACTCCCTCAGCCTCCACATCCAGGATCTCCCATCCCAGCTGCCTTGGGGTCCCCCCTCCCAGCTCAAAGGGCACTTTCTGCTCTGATGAGCCGGTTTCATCACTGGTTAAATACACACACGCACAGCTGCATTTTCACAATCCTCCCCCAAGTTGTGATTACGTTGCCCTCTTATAACTGTTTTCTTCTGAGCACAAATGCCCCTGTCTGGTGCCTTCTCGTGGCCCAGTGCATTTCCACCAGCCAGATGTAAGGGAGGAATTCAGCTGTCCTGGCCCTCTGCCTAACTCATTCATTTCTGCCTCCCTCATGACTGTCTGTCTTCCCTCTCCACCTCTTGTTCTGGAGGATGCCCAGTCTCTACCCTGGGCTGAAATAGAATTTTTATCTACCCTCCCGTCAATATTTTAATATATCTTATCTTCATCTGGGGTGGGGGTAAGAGGAAGAGAGAGGTGAGCTGAGAGATGGAGAAGACGTATTCCTGAGGCTATTTCTTAAATACCTAGAACTAGCCTAACCTGAAAGCTTAGTGCTTGTCTTGGTTTGAATCCCCAGAAGCAGATCCTGAGACAAGGATTTGGCTGTAAATAGATTATTTGTGAAATGATTACAGGGAACCCACGTGAGGGAGAGGGGAAGTGGGGCAGGGATGAGAAAGGCGCCAACAACAGCTGTGTTACCAAGCCAGTTACCCTTCTACGCAATGGAGGCTCAATCCAGGTGGGGATCTCTGGGCGATAGTGTGAAACATGAATTTAAGGTACCCATCTGAGAGCGAGGGAGTTGGGGTGCTAACCCATCTACTCCCTGACCATCATCCATCAGGGCTGCTCTGGGGGCATTACTCCCTAGCACTTCCAGCATTCCTGTCCGCATCGGATCTGCGCCATTACAGTCCCTTTGTTGTCACTCCACTTCAAGCTCTGATTCTGTCACTTGGAACCACATGAATCCTTACTAACACACCTCCACTGGCTGCTCCCAACCCTGGGCACTTGTGCCTTGCATGAAAGCCTGTGTACTGGTACCTTGCTTTGGGCGCTCACTGCATTTGCCCTCGTGGGACTACTTGGTTTTTCACATGTATGTTCCCTTTCCCCAAGCAGCGCGAGGACCTAACTCACTGCACGCTCAGCACATGCCAGGCCACAGCAACCCTGTGAGGCGAGTACTGAGTGCATTTGACCGTAGAGGTTCAGTAAGATGAAGCAAATTGCCCGAAGTCACACAGCTAGGACAGGATGCAGCAAAATCTTGGACTCAGGTCTGGGTGACCTACAGACCCAATTATTTTTTCTGCCTTTTCTTGTTCCAGACCTGCTGCCCTTTACTCATACTTGGCAGCTATTATTTTAACTCGTCAGCATCTTCTCCCATTAGGCACCACTCTCTCAGGTCTCACCCTCACCAAATAAAAACACTTTACACGACTTGGTTTCCTTTTTCCTGTGCCTGTTGGTTCCTTTCCAGATCCCCGGCTCAATTATCCCCCTGCATTTTCTCCATTTGCATAGAGGGTCCTTTCTCACTCTGACATCTCAATCGAGGATTCTTGGTACATACTTACAGCAAGAAAGAGGCCCCATTGGTTTTGAACAAGGGAGGGGTTATTATTACCACCCCATGCCACAGATAGGAAAGCAGAGGCCCAGACAAGTGGTGTGAGATGCTGAGGCCACACAGCTGGTGGTTGGCAGAGCCTGGCTTGAAGTCCAAGTTTTCCTCTAAATCTCGAGGTGTCTCCTTAAATAGATGGTGTTTACAGAATGTCTGGTGGTCCATCCTGCTGTCCAGATTCCCATGGGCAGGGAGCCACATGTAACCTCACTTGGGGGTGGAGTCGTGGTTTTTGTCTTTATCAGCATTTGGCAAAATGAATTCCAGTCTCCCCAGATATGTCTGTGAAAGGGACGAACAGAACACTTCCCAGGGGAGCTGGGAGCATGAGAAAGGCCCTGCTCCACCTTCCAGTTATCCTCAGCCATTCTGGCTTGAGTGAGTCTTTCCCCGGGAGCCAGGCCCATGCTTCTCTGTGCTGTGGATCACGCGGCGCTGACACATAAGGCCTGCAAAGCCCTGGAAGGGAAGGCTCCTCCAGGGGCCCAGGGGCCAGGAAAATGCAGGCCCTGCTCAACTGTCGCCCAGCAACACCACACACAAACATTTGCTGACAGGAAGAGGCGAGCGGCATTAAAGCCGCCTGACAGGGAGGTGATGGGGCAGCAGGGAGAGGCAGAGGTAGACAGTGTGTAATTGCCAAGCCGGAAGGCTGGCCTGTGGCCAGCACATTGAGTTTAACCGCCTGTGTCACTGCCCTCCACATCCAAGGAGGATGCTGCCTGCGGCCATGTTTCTAGACTGAGTGCCCTGTCGTGGTCTGGCCTGGGCTGACCCTGGGAGGACACATGTGGGGTCAGCTTTTGGCATGGGTTCTTACCCCTCCATCACAGCTTGGGAGGTTGCACCCAGACCCAACCACGGAAGGAAAGGCCAGCTCTGGCTCTGGAGCGCCCCCTTGGGCAGGGTGCCCCAAGCTTCATCTGAACAGTTGGTGGGGCCTCTTGTTCTGGCCCCTCTGCCCTCTGCCCTTCCCTCCTGCCGCAAGCTCACTGCTGTGGAAACAGCTTCTGAGGAGGAAACAGGGCCCACAGAGGGTCTTCTGAAGACCACAGTCCCTTTTCCCTGACACTCCCGCCCGTAGAACTGGAGCTCAGCCTCAGCCAGGAGTGGGCACAGAGGACACTGAGGGCTCTAGGTGGGTTTTTGGCGATGCTAGAAACATCTTCCCCTGGAAGTCTGAAGATTCTCTCCTGCCTTCCTGTTGTTCCTCCTCCAGCCCACCTTCACTCAACGAAACTCCTGCTCAGCCTTAAATGAACCACAAAGCCCGTTCAAATGTGCCCACAGTGGCTATGCAGTGGGGACCCAGGAAAGAGACGGATGAGAGGAAGAGCAGGAGCAAAATGATCCCCCAAAAGACAGCCACAGCCCCTTGGCTGATAGAAGGTCAACCTGACAGCTGGCTGTGAAATCTGATAACAGTCCTATAGCTTCCAAGAAATAATTATTCCCAGAAAAGTGTTTTCAATTTTTAGATAAACTGCTGTTTAAGAAGCAGGGAGGACAGAACTCGAACAGTGGCAACCGTCTGCACCTTCCCCCAGCGGGCCCGTCATTAACCGTTGCTCCCAGAGCTAAAGGCTGCGGCTCTATCCCCAATTAACAGCCACATTCCAGCAAGCTCCCTGTTTATCAAGGCATTAGCGCTGACATCTGGGGAGAACTGAGCTCCCAACCAGTCACGCTCAGACCCGTGGCTCCTCCACCCCTTGCTTGGACAAAGGGTGGCTGCAGGGGAAGCCGCTGAGGCTCCCTCTCAGGCTGACTTCTTCCTACTCCCTTCCCACCATGGCTGTGTCATTCTACAGCCAGAGGAGTATGAACCAAGCATCCCTGTGGTGACACGTGTGCCTCTGTATGACTGTGTATGTGCGTATGCACACGCATGCCCGTGTGTGAGAACCTTATGTTTCAGGAGATGGTGTGTGGGGAGGATTCTCCAAGGAATTCTCTGAGAACAGAAATGATTTCTCTTCCCTTCTCAAGCCCGTGTGTGTGTGTGTGTGTGTGTGTGTGTGTGTGGTGCCACAGCCAGTGCGCTCCTCGCACATTTCTCCCCTTCATTATGTCCCCTTCTTTTTCTTCCTCTCTAGTCATTATCATGAAAGCATTGATTAAACACCCTTCTGATCCCTTCTCTAGGCCCCATACAAAATCTGTTGACTCCCCATATGCTTGTTGGAATGACATGAGCCATAGTCCCCCAGCTCTTGTTAGAGCACTTGGAAGGTCACCAGGTGTCTTATTCCAAGGACCCCGAACCACGGAGGTTGGGAAACTGTCCACTCTCTTCCAGCAGCTCTGCCCACCTGTGTCCCTGTCCCCAGCTTTGCCAAACACCCTTTCCCTCTGCCTTTCATTCTTCTTCTGCTGCTGAGCTTTCACTGTCTTCTTTGTGGCCGCGTTCTATGTCTAGTCCTGTAAATGTAGGCATCTCCCAAGGCTAGTTCTCAGCCTTCCCGCTTCTCTCTCTGTTGGATTGTTCCCTGGAAGCTGAGCCAAACCATTCCCATGGGCTCAGTGGTGACTTCAGGTCCCCCAAATCCATAGCTCTGCCTAAGCCTACAGTCACTTTCACTTGGGTGCCCTTGTGGCACTTTTGATTCAAATGAATCCAGTCAAGTGCCCTCCTAACAGAGTTCCCCATTTCTGTCAGAGATGTCTGTCACTGTTCTCTCAGCCCAGACTGGAGAATTACGTTGGACTTGAATGCCCTATCCTTCACAGCCAGCTTCCAAATTTGAGCTGGTTGTCATTCTATTCCTATACCCCCTTCCTCTCCTGTCCCTCCTGCCGTGCCACACTGGGACTTTCCTGATGAACTGGAAAAAGACTGGGATGAGTCCCTTTCCCTCAGGCTGAAAAAGTAGAGTGCCCCGCAGCCCCATCAGGCTCTTGTCCTTTGATCCCTCCTCCATATAGCTGCTAGACTAATTTCCTGTGGGCCTGCCCCACCTCTGGGCCTTTGCATGGTCAGTTTTCCCCTGCCTAGAAGTGATTTGAGTGAGTGAAGAGATTACATGGCACAGGTGCTAGCCCTTTGCAATTTGTGGCTTTAAACAAATGCTGGTTACTGTTTAAACAAGAGTGGAAAGCTGTGGAGTGGGCTCTAGTCTCACCTCCTTAGCAGAAACCTTCTAAAGCGGAGATCTGGTAGTTTTCCTGACGGCTCATTATCCATTCCTCATCTTCTCCCCAGGCTGTGTGGCTCAAGTCAAGTCAGCCATACCCCCAGGGTCCTGGGATGGGCCATGGCCCAAGCTTTCCAATTCTGGACAGGCAGTGGCAGCCCTGGGGATTTTTCTAGAACTGTTGGGAAAGGGTGCCTTTTCTCTCATGGTTGCTCTACTAATAAAATGCAAGTCTGAAACTGCTGGTGGCCATCTTGTTACCAGTTGGGATAAGTGCTTGGAATCAGTCATGCCTGAAGCCAAGTACCTTTTAATGTGTTGGTTTCCTGACCCATTTTGGTTTTTACATTTCATATTTTTTAAAAACTGAGCCAGTTTTTTTTGTTGTTTTTTTAAAAAAGATTTTATTGGGGAAGGGGAACAGGACTGTATTGGGGAACAGTGTGTACGTCCAGGACTTTTTTCCAAGTCAAGTTGTTGTCCTTTCAATCTTAGTTGTGGAGGGTGCAGTTCAGCTTCAAGTTGTCCTTTCAGTCTTAATTGTGGAGGGCGCAACTCAGCTCCAGGTTCAGTTGCCGTTGCCAGTTGCAGGGGGCACAGCCCACTATCCCTTGTGGGAGTCGAGAAATCGAACTGGCAACCTTGTGGTTGAGAGCCCGCGAAAACTGAGCCAGTTTTAAAGGCATTTCGCTGCCTTACAACCAACTCCTTCCTGCCCCATCCCTGAGAGATCCCTCTCTGTTTGGAGCTCTAGCTCCTTGCTTTCCCTATCCTTCATTGGGTTCTGACCACATTTAGCTTCACAGTGTTATTTTAATTTTCAGGTAGAGAGATCCATATCTCCAACTGGATGGAGGCTTTGCTGAATGGGGCCCCCATCTCCTGGGTGCCAGTGACCTGTATGTGATCAGTACTGATGGAATGACAGATGGCTCCTGCAGCCTCCTCACACTTCCCAGACCCTGGGCACAGTTACTACGTGCCAGACACTGAGTGCTTTACCTCTGTTAGCGCAGCCCTTACCACAACCTGAGGTGGGAATTATGACTGTCCCCATTTTGCCAATGGGGAAACTGAGGCAAGGAATGGTTATCTAACTTGACCATTTAATTAGTTGAAGAAGCAAGATTTGATTCCACACTGGTTTGCTCCAGAGTGCTTGCCCCTAACCACTCTGACCTGCTGCCTCTTAAATGCGTTGCTGATACATCACTTGCTTTCCAGATCTTTCAGTGTGCTTTGAGTTCCTTCTTGTGTCCCTGGAGCTTCAACTTGGGATCTGAATTCCTCCTCCTGCCAGACTGGTATAGGTACATCATGACCACCCTCGATTTATGTTGGGCCCCTCACCTGAGCTTGCTTTGGAACAGCTAGAGAGCCCAAGTTATTTATTACCACTCCCAGCCATCTACTGAGGAAGCCTGTCCTGTTTCTGAGTCCTGTATGCATTATGCAGGGGCCCCCTTGCCATTGTGGGTAGGGATCTGATCTCACATCTAACTGCTCTGTCTCAGCTGTCCCTTCCCACCTGTACTTCCAGGGCTGGGGCCCTCTGGAGAACCTTTTACCTCATGTCCTGTGTGGCCAAACAGTTTGCATTTCTAGGCAAAAGAAGCTGGCATTAGAGCTACCCTTGGATTGAGGCCAATTGTCCCAAGCCCTACTCTTTGGTGGCTGCCTAATTTTGCAGAGCTATGTAACCAGAGTGTATGTGCTGAAAACAATCTCCAGAGTCATAGGTTTCAACTCAACTGATGAAAACCTCTCCTACCTCATCTTCAGTAATGTAACATCTATGCCATGTTTTGCAGTTTTAAAACTCATATATCATTTCATCACTACAACAGCCCTGTTTGTTATTATTCCCATTACATGGATGAGAAAATTGAGGCTCAGGGAAGCTATAAGGAAGAGATGGTAAGAAGGAAATTCAAAGCCATGTCTCTTGGTCTTCTTGACATAACAAGGATTTGGCCCCTCAGTGAAGCTCGTTAATTTAATAATTGTACATTGGGCATTTTCTACCTCTCTGGCAGTGAGCTGAAAGTGGGAAATACAGAGGTGATGTCAGAGCTCAGAGCTCCAGGAAAACAGCCACATTCAATGTGGTAAGAGCCATGATGTTGTTAAAGAATAGAATACTGTGGGGACACAGAGGAGGATATTGTGAGTTCTCCCAGTTGGGGAAGGTGCCAGTGTTAGAGAAGTATCTGGAGGAGTGATAGTCACCTGCTTGTCTTCTATGATGCACAAACAGACCAATTGTGGATACAGAGACACGAGCCCCCAGAGGACATAGACAAAATTCTCAATTCTTCCCCAGGTTAGCTCTCATAGTTGTTCACCTATGAGCTGGGCCCTGCACGCACATTTAAAAAAATCTTCATTACAAATGCAAGATCAATAACACACCCATTTTAAAGATCAGAAAATCAAAGCCCAGAGAGATCCAAAGGCTCAGCCCTCTTGCTATCTTCGCTCTGGAGGTCCCTGTGGGATCCACAAAGGCCACCGTTGTGACCCTATTGCCATTCAGTTTCCCCTTTGAGCAATCTTTTTCTCTCATTCCTACTCAAGTGTTGACCTTGAGACCACACCTCAGTAAATCTCCTCCATGCAAATTTCTATCTCAAGGTCTGCAACCTGGAGAACCTGATCTAAGACACCATGTTACATATCTTTATTAGTTCAATTTTGGTTGTCTGTGAACAACAAAATGTCTAAAATGCTGGTGACCTAAATATGCCAGAAATTGATTTCTCATATAAATGTCCAGAGGTCAGAATTCCCAGGCTGGTAAGATGGTTGGCATAAGGGCTGTAAGATGTAAGTGACTCAGGTTTCTTTGGTCTTGTTGCTTTGCCAAACATAGAATTCCAGTCCCAAAGTTACCTCATGGTTCAAGATGGCTGCTCACGCTCCCCATCACATCCCTGTTCTAGTGGGCAAGAAGAAGACAAAGAGGGATGTCCTCACTTCTCTTCCAGAACAAATTCCAGAAGTTGCTTCTGCTTATATCCCATTGACCAGACTTGGTCGCGTGGCCACACATAGCTACAAGCTGAGGCTGAGACATTAGTCTTTACTGGGGGAGAGGGGCACATGTACAGCTGAAAATTGGGGATTTTATGTCTAAGGGAGAAGAGGAAGATGGATATTTGCAATAATGGATATTTGCAGGCTCCAGATGTGTGCCCCCCCACCACAAAGCTCCCTGGGGCTGTGTTGACCCCCAGGGAGGATAGGGCTGTGTGTGGACTGCCTGGCATTCGGATCACTCCTGCCAATTTTTGGAGATCACCCCTTATCTTCACACTTCAGTTCGGATCCCTGAGGACGGTCTGCTCTTGCCACAAGGGCATTTTGGCCTTGCTTGAGGTCTCTTCAAAGGCCAAATCAGCTCACCCCCTCCTCTCCAGAAGCTCTCAGGGGAAGAATGACTTTTCCTCTCACTTTCCCCGCTCCCTTTCTCTTTGATCTTGTGGTTCTTTAAAGGGGGCATCTTTCAGTCTCTCCTGGGGCAAAGAGGCATCCCTTGTTTACCCACAAATAATTAACTGCTATAGTCATCTAACACACACAGATGGCATCACCATAATTACAGAAAATATATTACACATCAGGCACATGGAGTGGGGGCAATTCACCACCCGGAGGGGCCTAGAATCAGAAGTGAATGAATGCATCAGCTGGCCCTGGTTTTTAACCCTGGCTGTGCCCCTTTGTGCATTTCTAACACTCTCTCCACATCCTGTAGGCCATGAAGCTGGATGGGTGGCACTCTCCGTGGGTACATATATTGCCAAGTCTCCTGCTGACCCCCCACATTCCCTTTGTGCTGAGGCAGTAGAAACAGTGGGTTTGGGGAGTGCTGACTGTGTAATTGACCAAAGGAGAGGAAGCAATGGAATAGGGTGGAGAGGAGAGCACAGCCCTGATGGGGCTGAGGAGAGGAAGAGGAGGGACAGAAGTGAAAAAGACTAGGAATAAGTGGGAGGAATATAAGAAACAGCAGAGGGTGTTTTCCAGGAAGGGAGAATAGTGGTGGTGAAGGTCTACAACTCACAGAGCATGGCTTGCCAAGTGTCAGTGTACAAGCATATCCCCTGGAGGAAAGGGGTGCTGTGAGCCCAGGAGCTCTGATTCAGTGGGTCTGGGTGGGGTCAGAGAGTCTATATTTCTAACACGCTTCAGGATGCTGCTGCTGCTCGTCTGGGGATCACACTTTTAGTAGTAAGGATTTACAGTAATTTTCAAATTCGCTTTCTCCTTTAATCCTCACAAATGACCCTGTTTTACAGACAAGGGAATTGAGGCTCACAGATGCCAAGTACCTTGTGTGAGGTCCCACAGCCAGCCAGCCTACGGCTTTCTGTTTAGTATGTAGAGCTGTGTCTCAGAGTGAGCTGGAGAACATTTCTGAATGTGGGCCTGGGGAGGACAACTCAAGCTCGGAGGGTCGGAGGACGCCTGGGATGTGTCTTGGATGTGAGCCCAGAGGCCTTGTTTTTCAAGTACCAAGAAGCCAAGACACACAGAGGAAAGAAATGGCTGGGGGTGGGGTGGGGGTAAAACAGGATGGGATTAAAAAAAGGAGTTGACTGTATCACCTGTTAGCCTGGACTTTGTTACTAAAGCCGTGTGCCTGGAATTTCTCAACCTGGGTATCAGTCGTGTGTTGGAAAATGCTCACACTTTACAAGATCAGACCTCTGTGCTCTGCCTGCAAATGTCTTGATTTGGATTCACGGGGGAGGAGGGGCTGCCGAGTGAGAATAAGCCACAGAGCTGTTGTTGGAAGAAGAGCATCCTCTGCATGGATGGGTGGGTGGGTGGTGGGGGCGTGTGCCGAGAGAGTTAGGCATTAAATGACGGAATGCATGTAAAAAGCTTAGCATTGTGCTGTGGGCTCATTATGCAATAGTTGTTGTGAATTATATTAATAAGTCAGAGAGGCATCTTGAAATATGATCTAAGAGCTTGGTGGCAAGGACCTCCCTGCCATGCGTCAGCAATACCTCTGAGAACCATCCACATGGGGAGACTTAAGGATGTTGTAAGTTCTTAAACAACTTAGGATCTACCAGGGAGACACCAAATTATAAAGAGGCTCCTGAGAAATAAGCCAATTCAAGTATATGCAAGGAATCCATATTGGTTAGAGGTGGGATGATCCATCTGGGAAGGCAGTGTGAAGGAAGAAGGAGGAAGATATGGCAATGCTTCTGGGGTAGTCTGGGTCCTCAGAGAAGCAGCTGCCAAGAGAGGATTAAATGTGCAAGGATTGCATCAGGGGAAATGAGAAGGATAAAGAGGGAGCTCGGCAAGGCTGGGAAAGCCAAGACACTGTGATATGGGTCTTACCCAAGTGAAGGTGAGAGGGCAAGGAGGTGTTGGGGAGCATTCTTGACTGCCATGCAGTCTCTAGAAGCTTCAGCAAGACTGGCAGCCTGCCCTCAAACCAAAGTCAGCTGTCAAAGGAGCCCTGTTTTTCACAGGAACGGGCCTGTTAGCACCCTGCCTCGCTTAGTCATTGGCTGGAGCAGCCAGTGGAAAGTATAGTTTTGACCCAAATGCTGGGATGGATTTCAGAGCTCGGCAGCTGGGGCTCTTGTGCAGTTATGTTCCCTGAAGTTGGAGGGATGTGAAGCACAGCGTCTAGTACAGTTGCTGTCTACTAAGTTGCCTACCAGAAGGGGAAAGACCTTGAACTCTAATTGGGATGGGGCCCCAAGCCAATTTCAGTGCCTTGCATGTAGTTTTCACTCCATAAATATTTCTTAAATGACTGCAAAACTGGAAAGCTAATCTGTCCTGAACTGTTTGTTTTCCTTCTGCTAAATGTACCCCTAAAATGAGATTGGTTTCTTTATTTCCAAAAATTTCCCTTTTAGTAACAATCTATATTTGCAAAAATTGTCTGGGCCTGGTGCAGTCTGCTGAGAAAGTCCTACAAAGGTGAGATGCCCGGGGGCCTTTCCCACTATTTGTTGACAACAGTGCTCTGCTGGATTATCTCCCTCGGAGAGAGCCTCGGTCCAGTAAAGCCTTTTGGGATGGGATCTGCCACAAAACAGGAATTTGAGTAGAGGCTCCCATGCTTGTAGAGGGGAAGTCCCTGTATGTCTTTCATCGCTGTGGCCCACTCCCATCCCTGCCCCTCAGCCCCACAGGTAGTGCTTTGTCCCCTTGGAGACTGTGTCCACGGCAGAAAGAATGAAGCAGACACAACAGCCAGACAAGGGAGTGGGCTCTGGTAGTAGGCAAGTACTGGGAGACTGGGCTTGCCATTAGGAGGGAGTGGCAGAGACCTAAGGAGCCTGGCCCCCATTGCTCCTCAGGACTCCTGGGGTCTGGGCCTTAGGGGCAGCCTCTATCCTGCTTCTCCAGGGGCTGCAGAGCCAGCCTGGGTGTGCTTTCCGCTGTCGATGCAGACAGATGCTCTGCATCCATCTTCTATACACGTGCTTCTGCCTGGAGAGGAAGATAAAGGGGCTTGTTTCTCCTGCACTAATATATTACCACGGTGTGGCCTCTGGCCAACAAGCACTGATTGTTGAGTGTGGGCGTGTGCGCGTGCATGCACCTGTGTGCATGTCCACGCGTTAGGGCGAGGAGCTGATGCTGAAGAAGGGCTCGTGTAAGGAACGGTCATTTTCTCACTTGACATTTATGTTGCCGAGGATAAATTGAACAGGATCTCCTAGTGTCAGTAACCCAGAATCCCCAAACAACAGCAGCGATGATAATAGTAGGTAGCACTTATCTAGTACTTGCTGTGTGCAGGTCCTGTTCTGTGCTCTTTATAAATATTAACTCATTTAACTCTGACAATGCCTGATGAGGAAAGTCCTATTATCATTCCCATTTTACAGATGGCAAAATAAGGCACAGAGGGGAAATCCACTCTTCCTGTTAAAAGAAAAGAAAAAGACATCTCATGGCTCAGATTACCAGTTACCAAAAACCCTCCAGTTGGTAGAGGGCACAGTTATTGGTACCAGAGAGAACATCTGGAAATGTTGGACTGAATATGTGTGGACCATAGGCACTGCTTTTGGGAACGATTCCTGCCTTTACATCATTTGCTTGTTCATGACTTCCCAGGCATTAAGAAGCCAAACAATTTTGGTCACATGTGTTTTCCAGTAGCTGGAATGTGAATAAATGGGGGTAGGGTCTGGGAGTCCGCTCTCTAATACCCGGGCACTGTGCAATGAGAATAGACGCTCAACATGCTGTGCTCTGCAACCCCCTGAGAGCCTTTTGATGATCAAAGAAAGATCGGATTGTTTAGTCTTGTTTGGGGAATTACTTTATGTCTTCTATTTTTACTGTATTTATACTTGACCTTTGAAAACTGGTTTTGTGGACATAGAAGCTTAGTGGGCTACAACAAAAACAGCCATTTTCCTATTTCCCATGGTTTCTATGGGTCAGGGATTCAGGACGGGCTCAGCTGGGTGGTTCTGCTCGGTGTCTCTGATGTGGTTAAAGGCAGAAGGGGGCTAGAGCTGCAATAGTGGGGGCTGGCCAAGCCTTTCTCTCTTAGCCTGTGGTCTCAGGGCATCTCCATGTGGTCTTTAAGCATGGGTTGGTTTGGGCTTCTTTGCAGCATGGTGAGCTCAGGATAGTGAGACATGGTGGCTCAGGGTTCCAAACCCAAGTGTTCTACTGACCCAGGCAGAAACTGTACTGTCTTTTATAACCTAACTCAGAAGTCATGTAGGGTCACTCCCACCATAGTTAGGTTTAAGGGAAGAGAACATAGACCTCACCTCTCCATAGAAGGAGTGTCCAAGTCACCAAGAAGAGCCATCTTTGGAACATCCTACCTGCCACAGATGGGGTATGGCAGGGGCTCCAGGGCAGTATGAATAGCCCCAAAGAGGTCTCCTGACCCACACTGTGTCCCTGATGGTTCCACCTCAGACACCTAGCTGCTTTAGGGGACTGCTCAGTTGGGTGCTAAATGGAGATTTGCCTGGAGCAGGAGCCCTGGGAGGTCAAGGCTGCAGGAAGGCAGTGAGGGGAGGAGTCTCAAGGGGCAAGAGGAGCTGAATGACAGAGGGGAGGGCCTGAGTGACAGCCATGTAGGAGGGACAGCAAAGCCAGTGACCCATGTGTCCCAGATTAGAGATGTAAAATGGTGGATCATGTGGCAAGAGGAGCTGAGCTCAGACTGCCCTATGGAGACCTCAGGCCCAGCTTTGGGGAAGGGGAAAGGCTAAGAGTGGGGGGCAGGCCCAGAACGTGAGTTAGCATTGAAGATGGCTGCCGCCTTTGCAAGGGGTCCTGAGGACAGGGATTTGAGGAAGAGAGGCAGGCCCTGGAATTCTGCATTTGCCTGATTTAGCTTGGTGTTATTCCCTGTCATGTCCCCTGCCACCAGCACCCCAGGTAGACAGAAACAAGTCTTTCTCCTGGGGGGTGGGGCAAACTCTCACAGTGGGGTGTGTGGATAGAGGGGGCTGTTTCCCAAAACCCTGCCAGGGAGCACGTGGCCCACAGCCAAGCCTACATGAGAAATTGATTACGTGGCCAACTTGACCGCTTAAGGCCTCGGCAAGTGGAGAGCTGTATCCATAAAGTGCCGCCCCCCACGCCAGGTGCCTCAGCGGCCTCTGTTTGAAGGTAAATCCATCCATAAGCCTGCCGTCACTCTGGGCTTAATGTACATGATTTCTGGCATTTACAGCAGCGCAGCTCTGAACGCTGGAAGAAACTCCAGCAGAATAATTTGCCAGGGGAAGGCGCGCGGACTGGCAATTGCTCATGGCACATCTGAACAGCGTGGGCTCTTGGGAAAACAAGCTCCCTGACAACACACGGCCCACTGGCCTCTCTCTGCCGTTCACCCCAGCCGCTAAGGAGGGTTTTTCTGATATGGAGATCATGGGCTTTTACTCTATGTGGAGGTGCTGATGTTGGGTGTGTTTGATCCCCTGAGTTAAGGCTGGAAGCTGGAGGGGTGGGGCAGTGGGTCAGGGTGGGCCCCAAGTGCTTCTCAGCTTGGTGCCAGCGCAGCAGAGGGGCCCTTAGGATTTTCTTGGATGGTGAGGACCCTCCACTTTGATTCAAGATGAGCCACGGTGGTGTAGCCTGTCTCTCGGCTGCAGGGGTTGGGGAGCACTCACCAACATCAACTCTGGCTGTTCACTCCCACCTAAGCCCCTGAGAGAATTCCCTGGCATCTTTCTGTGGCCTCTGGCTATCTCCCCCACAGTCCTCGCCCCCCCTTTGCTTCTGTTTCTCTGAATCTCTCTCCTTTTTCTTTTTCTGTGCCTCTCACTTTCACCCTGTCTCTGGGTTTCTCTCCCTTTATCTCTTTCTTCTTGCTTTTCTCTATTGCTCCCTTTGTCTCTGTGTGTCTCCCTTCAATCTGTGTGTGTCCCCAAATTTCTTTGCCTTTGTGTGTCTTTCTGTCTCTATCTCTCTCTTTCTCTTACTTCCTGCTTTCCTCTCCCTGTCTCTGTCTGTTTCCATTTCTGTCTCTTTGCTTGCTGTGTCTCTTTCCCTCTCTCTGTCGCTGTCTCTCTCTTTCTCTAGCTCTGTCTCCCTCTGTCTCTCTCTGTCCGCCTGTCTGTCCCTGTGTTTCTCACCATTTCTCTTCATCTCTGCCTCTCCGTGCGTTTCTTTGCCTAGCTTTCTCTGTCTGTCTCTCTCAATTTCTCTCTCTCTGTCTCTCTCCTGGACACTGTGGCGATGCACAGCCTGAGAGTGGGTCCCAGGTGGACTGTAGAGCCAGTGAGCCCAGCACTGTACACTATTTTCTTTTTCTTACCTAGCCCTGCCTGCCTCCCTTCCTGCCCAGTCCTCCCAGCCTGGCAGTGACTGAGGGCTGCAGTTAGACTGGGCGGCTTTGCCTCCCAGGCACACAGTCTATTTTTACCATGTTTTGCTCCTGGTCTGCTGGCTCGGGGCTTTAGCTCTCTGAGCAGGTTGAAGATACGCACACACAGGAGTACACCCCAGTAGCAAGGCCTGTAGGCTGGCCTGGCCATTTCCCTGCTGCAGGGGCAGTGTTCTTTCCTCCTGCCTCCTTTAATTATTGACTTGAGGGTGCTGGAGTCAAATATGGCCCCCTTGATCTCGGTTCTGATGGTACAAAACTCATACGGGTTCCCCCTTCTGAAAAACTCTTTTGGATAAGGTTACACAAAAACCCCCAAACAAACCCCGAGATGAAGGTTTGCATGTAAGGAATTTATGGAAGAAGTGCTTCAGGGGACTGGTAAGGGGGTGGGGACAGCAACGGGAAGGGAGCACACAAGCAAAGGTGGGATCTCCAGCAAGGTCCTTGGAGGGCAAGTTATGCCTCTCAGTTGTCCCAGTCCAAGTCTGGGACCAGGGGACAGTCATTTGCCAACAATTGTGGGGCGCAGGGGAGGGGCTGTAAGATCCCAAGCATTTTCAGTTCCTTATACTTGCAGGCAGAGGTCCATTACTCAGAGGGCAGTACTAGGATGACAGGCTGCAGGTGCAGGCGACTGAAAGCACATTCAAGAGCGGGGACACGGAAGTGGTGAAAAGGCCCCCCCAGGGGCTCTGGGCAAGCACATCATTGTTGGTTACACTAGCCATCCGGGACAGCTTCATTTGGCTACTTCTTCACCTTCCCCATTCTTCTCAAAATTTCCCCTAAAGCCGTTAGTTTCACTCCCATTGTTCTCAAAAGACAAATCAAAAGCAAAGCAAGATAGGTATGACGTGGAACCTTGGTCCACTTGGTTCGCCTATCCCATGGTAAGCCCAACCGTCCTTCCCAAATTCCTATGAATGAGCCCGATAATGATGACGTTGAATATTTACATATGCCAGGCAAAAATCTACATACCTTATGTGTGTTAACTCATCAAATCGCCACAATCCTATGAAGTAGTTACTAGTATAATCCTCATTTGATAGATGGGGGAAACTGAAGCATAAAGAGGTTGCTTCCCCAGGAGACATTGTGGGTAAGTGGCAGAGCTGGGATTTGAACCCAGGAAAACTGGCTCCAGCGCTCCTTTTTGTAACCATCATGCTATACCAATCTCATCCAACATGTGGTCTGGAACACTTGGAAGAGATCCCCATTTCCTAGCATTAGAAACACTGACTTTCATCTCTCCCCAAATGCTCCATTTTTAGAAATAAACTCTGAATGTCAACTTGCACTGATTATTGCAGTGGTTTTGATGTTTTCAAAGCCCACATTTCATAGCCTCTGGTCTTAAATTTGCTACTTTTTGGGACAAATGCCAAATTGCACAGCACAAAAAGAGACCCCTAAAAAAGAGCGGCCATCCATGTCTTCTCTCTAAGCCAGACCTTGAGAAAAACCTTCACCTTGTAGCCAACAACAGCAACAAAAGATTCTACCTCAACAGGCAAAGGGTAGGGGCACAAAATCAATTTGCTTGGTGGCAGCAACCAGGCAGTGAAAAAAACTCATTGGGGCATTTGTAAGCCTGGAGCTGTATAGCCTCCTGGTATCCACTTACAGCCCTCTTTGCAAAGCAGCCAGAGCCTTACAGACATGGTCATAGCACTTACCTGCTATTAAGCCTCCAATGGCTTCCCATCACTCTTGGGCTAAACACCAAACTTGTGGCAATCGTGTTGCATGATCTGGCCCCTGTGGGCATCTTCAGACTCATCCTCCACCTCTGGAACTCCCCTACACCCACTGGGCTCCAGACACGCTGGCCTCACAGGGCCTCAGACTCTCCTTCCTGCCCCAGGGCCTTTGCACATGCTGTTCTCTCAGCAGAACACTCTCCTCCAATCCCGTTTGAGCTAGTTCAGTGGTTCTCATAGTGGGGTCCGGGGAATAGCAGCACCAGCATCACCTGGGACTATATTAGAAATGAAAATTTGAGGGCTGACCCCAGACCTGCTGAATTAGACACTCTGGGGGTGGAACCCAGCACTCTGATTTCCAAGCAGCCCTCCAGGAGATTCTGATATCCACCGAAGGCTGAGAATTCCTGGCCCCCATTACTTTTTATGCTCTCAGGGATGACCTTGTGACAACTTCCATCCGAGTGTAGGTTGGGGTTTTTTCTGCAGAAGGACTGTTTCAGTTTGTAATTGCATAAACATCGTGGGGTTAATTGGTTACAACTCATGTCTCTGACTGGATTATAAACTCTGTGAGGGCAGGGATCACGTGCATTTTGCTTAGAACATGGATTCCCAGAACTCTGTACAATGCTTGGCACACAAATTACACGTTAACTGAATGAGCAAAGGAAGGTTGGATCCTAGCACTGACATAACTGACTCTCCCAAATCCTAGTCTCTTTTCTGTTACATGGGGACACCAATGCTCACCCTTGGTCTCCCGGGCCCTCTGTAAGGGGGCGGTGTCACCAGGAGCAGCAGCACTGCCACTAACAGCAGTCACCATGGGCTAGGCGCTGTCCTAAGCACTTTGCATGTGTTAAACACAGGGAAAGTGCGTTATCAATTCTGTGCAGACGTGAGGATTTCTGCTCTGATCATATCAGGGAGAGGAGGTGGGAGGTGAAGTTTAGGTATGGCCTGAAGCAGCCTGTGGGGTATAATGTGTCCTCAGTATATGGCACCTTAAAAATGACAAGCTACTGGAAGCAGGAGGCATTCTTCCCACTTTACACAGTATCTTAGTCAGCTCTGGCTGCTGTAACAAAATACCACAGACTGGGTGGCTTAACCAACAGACATTTATTTCTCAAGATTCTGGAGGATGGAAATCCAAGATCAAAGTGCTGGCAGATCCGGTATCTAGTGAGAGCTCTCTTCGTGGCTTGTAGACAGTCTCCTCACTGTGTCTTCAAATGGGAGAGAGAGAGAGAGAGAGAGAGAGAGAGAGAGAGAGAGAGAGAGAGAGAGAGAGAGTTCTGGTCTCTTCTTATTATTGGGATGCTAATTCCATTATGAGGTCCCCACTCTCATGATCTCTTCTAAATCTAATCACCTCCCAAAGGCCCCACCTCCAAATACCATCCTATTGGGGGTTAGGGCATTAACATATAAGTTTTTTCTTTCTTTTTTTTTTTGTGGGCGCGGGGGGTGGCACAAACATTCAGTCTATAATAATATCCTTCAGAGCCCCTGGGACTGTACTGGAAGCCTCTCGAAGGTCTGGATCAATAAACCCTGGGTTGCAGGGAGCCTGGATTCTTGGCATGACCGGTTTTTTCCTCCCCTCTCACCACTGCAGGATAAGGGGCTCCAGAGATAAAGCTGTGCAATCTCTTAAAACCAGAAACCCTGCCAAAGAACCTTATCCATGCCACAAAGGGAGGGGGGTGTCAGTGTCCTGTGGCACCTTTATTGCCTCCAGGACCATAAACACTGGTACAGGGGCCAGAGGGATATGCCACATGGAGACAGAGGTATCATCTCCTCACAAACAGGATGAGAAAAATACAAAAAATGGCTTCAGAAGAATCAGCTCAGGGATATTGCCCCACACTTGCCCAAACTGCTCTTAGCGGATTCTGCAGGCTCCTGGGGTTTTTAGGGCCACGATCGATTGGCAGGTCCTATTTGCTAACAGCCCGGGGTGGTCTTGAAGGATAAACACACTCCAAAAATACTGGGATGAGCATGGGAGAGGAGAAGAACATGTCTCCTCGGGATGTGGCTCCTCCCGCTTCCACAATTTCTGGAGCACCAGGGCCTGGGGGCCACAGCTTAGAGGGTGAATGGAGTTTCCCTGGCAACCTTGGCCTCTGGCCACGTCTTTCTGCAACTGTGTAGCAGACCATCCCTTTACCATCTCCATGCCTACCAGCACCTGGGGTCCTGCAGCTTCTTCGCCTGGAAGCAAGGGGAGCAAAGGTGCCTGGGAATGTGCGTTCCTCTGGGGCAGTCCTTGACCAATAATCGATGGGTGTGTGAGGGTTGGGGTAAATACTCCGGCTGGCTCCATGCTACTGAGATGTGGTCCTCAAAGTTACCTCTGGTTGACTTTGCCTGACATCACACCTTTGTTCAGCTCCTTCTCTCCCCAGTCCCACTTCCTTACTTTCCTGCTCGATTTTACTGAGAACATTTACTAAGAAGTCACTTTTTTTTTAAATTTTATTAGTTTCAGGTGCACAAGACAAAGCAATACTTAGACGTTTATCATTTATATTCCTCACACCGTGTGAACCCCCTCCCCCCATCCACTATCCCTCTGACCTCGCACAGAGCCATTACATTTCCACTGTCTCTATTCCTAATGCTGTACTCCGCTTCCTGTAACAATATACATACAAATATGTAAATATACATATATATATATATATATATATATATATATATATATATATATATATATTTATGTAAAATTATAGTTGGCATTCATTATTGTTCAGCTTCAGGTGTACAGTGCAGCGATCAGGCATCCACATCATCCCTGAGGTCGTCTCCCAAATGGGACACATGTCCATCGGATACCCTACAACATCTTTACATTATTGATTACGTTCCCCAAATTAATTTTCAAAACCCCGTGGCCATCTTGTGGTTACCGACTATTTTCTAAACCTCTCACCTTCCCCTTATCCCCACCCCCCCACCCCTCTAGCAACCCTCAGTTTTTCCTCTATGTCTCCAAAACTGTTTCTGATTAGTTCATTCACTTATTCTTTTCTTTAGATTCCGTATATAAGTGAGATCATATGGTATTTGTCTTTCTCTGTCTGACTTATTTCACTTAACATAATGTTCTCTAGGTCCATCCATGTTGTTGCAAATGGTAAGATTTCTTTCTTCTTTATGGCTGCGTAATACTCCATTGTATAAATGTACCACAGTTTCTTAATCCAGTCATCTACCGATGGGCATTTCGGTTGTTTCCATGTCCTGGCTATTGTGTATAGTGCTGCAATAAACATAGGAGTGCATAAAGATTTTTGAATTGGAGTTTTGGATTTCTCCGGATAGATACCTAGGAGTGGGATTGCTGGATCATAAGGTAGTTCCATTTTCAGATTTTTGAGATACCTCCATACTGTTTTCCATAGTGGCTGCACCAATCTGCATTCCCACTAAAAGTGCACAAGCATTCCCTTTTCTCCACATCTGCGCCAGCACTTGTTGTTTGTTGATTTATTGATGACAGCCAACTAAGAAGTCACTTTGATGTGGATCCTTGTCTCAGGGTCTACTTCTGGGGGATCTACCCTAAGATAGTTTCACCAGCCTGAGTCATTCAAATACCAGTGATAACAACAACGGCCATTTTGGGAACACTTGTGTTGAGTTCTTTACAAATAGACTAGCCCCTGGAGTCTTCAAAGCACCCCGAAAGACAGTGAGGAAACTGGTCCAGAGAGAGCAGATAACTGTCCAGACTCATGCATCTACAGTTTAGGACTTTCACACTGAAAGGAATATGCCCCACTCCCACCCACTGCATGACTTCCCTTCTCCACATTCCTGCAGGGGATTGCTTGGCTCCTGTAGGAGCACTTCATTCATTGAACAAAGGCTCTCTGAGCACCTACTAGGAGCCAAGCATTAGATGTTGGGATGCAGTGGTGAGAAAGTATGTGCCCTCGGTTAATAGGAAAGATGGACGAGCAAACAGTTTGGGTGAGAAAATTCTGGAAAACTGTTTGCTGTGGAAGTTCACAGAAGTGGTGCCATACATTCTGGGGGCATTGAGGGGATGGAGGGTGTGCCCAAAAAGGCAGCCCTTCTGTCTGCCCTTCAAATACTTGGAGAAAGTTGTAATCTTTTCCCAGCGTGTTCTCTCCAGCAGAAGTATTGCTCCCCACCCTCTTCAGCTTTTCCTCATTAGACTTGTTTCTCAGACCCTTCAATGTGTTGGTTGCCTCTCTGAATACAGGTTTATAAATGTCCCTCCTAAAGTGTGAGACCCAGCCTAGGTTAGAACCCCAGATCATTTGATGAGGGCAGAAAGCAGTGGGTAGATGAATCTCCCCTGAATGAGACCCCTTGCTCCTATTAATGTATCCACAGTTGCTTCACACAGAACCTAGAGCTAGTCACACTTCAGAAAGTTTTTCAAATGAAATATGTCTCATTTCATGTTCAAATGTCATTTTCATGCAACTGACTTTCTAAGCTGAATGTGACATTTTACACGTATTTCTGTTCATCTTTGTGAGCGTTGCTCTCCTTTCCCCCTCCATATTTATTTTGTGATCTTGGTTATGTTCTGTGTCTCAGGAGGCTGACCTCTGCAGATGACATCACGGGGCTTCCTGGTCCTTTGGCTTCCTGTTGGTTGTGGCCAATAGAGGGCACCCACAAGAGTTTGGAGTAAGGAAAGAGAGTGAAGTTGAGTATTTATCCTACCTCCAAATCTCTTTTCCAGGCCATAGTATTGGCTGCATTTCTCTACCTATAGCCACAGCTCCTGTCTGGTGGGTCCTCTCTGTGGTTGCCATGCTGAACTGTGGCAACCATTCATTCTCCTTGCCCTTTCAGGCTGTCCCTGCCAGTTTGGGCTGGTTAAACAACAGACATTTATTTCTCACATTTCTCGAGAGACTGGAAAGCCCAAGATCAAGGTGCCATCAGCTCTGGTGAGGACCTGCTTCCTGGCCTGCAGATGGCTGTCTTCTCCTTGTATCTTCACATGGTGGAGAGCAGACAAAGAGAAAGCAACTCTCTTGTGTCTTCTTATAAGAGCACTAACTCCATTCATGAGGGCTCTACCCTCATGGCCTGATCACCTCCCAAAGGCCCCACCTCCTAATACCATCACTTTGGGGGTTAGGATTTCAACATACACGTTTTGGGGAGACACAAACATGCAATCCATGGCACAGACCTAAGAGTGGTCACAGTCACCTGCTGTTGGTAGCCCATGGGTGTATCATCATTCAGCGTGAGTTCCCATAACCCTGCCGCCACCTCTGTAAATAGCCCCTTCATTACACTCTCTTCAATTAAATCTTCTGAGTGTGTGACTTGTTCCTGCTGGGTCCCTGACAGATATAATTTAGTTTTCTTGACTTCAGCTCATCACTCCACTCCAGTGAAATCTTTTCAAGGCTTAATTTTTCATCCGTCATACTAGCTTTTTTATTTCCAGCTTTGTTTTACCTGGAAAATTGCTAAACAAGCCTAATTTCCTGTCCAAAGTCAGCCAAGTCCTACGCTGCCCAAATACCTACAGGGGGATCTGGAGTGAAAAGCTCATCCTAAGCGGGGATCATTACCAGTTCCTGCACATATCAGATGTGCTCTCTCCCTGCAACTCAGGAACTGCCATTGAGAAGCGTGCCAGAAAATTGGTCACCTGGTGGGAGGAGAGGAAGTAGAAGGACATAGAGAGAGGTAAGTCTGGGAGAGCGGCTGAGTCACATATAAGATAGGGCATCAAGTGGAGATCAGTAAGCTCTTGCTGACTGTTAGAGGGGAGATGGTCTATGTGATAATCCAGCCCCTACAGATGTGTTACATTCTTCCATTTCTGCACTAATCCAGTCAGTGTGAAATCTGGCCATATGGCTCTCTTACTGGACACTCCCAGTAAGCTGCCTTTATGTAAAGCTGCCTGAATGAGCTGCATGCAAAGAGGGTAATAAAACACATTCTAAGTCTTCATCCAAGTCACTGAAAAATATAATGTTGCTTAGGGCAAGGCAAATGATGGAGTTTGGCTTGCCACCGGAGTCCTCCCTGAAGACAGACGTCAATGCACATCAATACTCATGGAAGATGCTGTTAGCGCTCACTACTGTCCATATTGCCCTCTTCTTCCTGACCACATGGCGAAGCCTCATGTCTCAGCCCCTTGTTGGCAGATGGTCCTATATGACTGAATTCTGGCCAGTGGAATGTGGGTGGGGATGGTATACATCATTTCTAATCCTGGCTGGCAAAAATCTCCCACACAAGATTCTCCTATCCCCTTCTCCAGAAGCCTTGGAGGCCAGATATGAAAGATGGCAGCATTATAATATGGAAGGACCCATGTTTCCAAATGACTGTTTGCGGGCAAAGCCTCTCTTGCTTATTACATTGTGCTGTGATGTGAGCAAGCAATTTTGTTGCTTGAGTCACTGAGATTTGGGAGATGTTTGTTACAGCCATTAGCCTACCTTGACTAATACCAGAATGGGTACCAGAAGTAGGGTTCAAACCCTGATAAGCATGCAATTATTCAATCAGGTATAATTCAGCAAACCATACTACCAGCCAGTCCACTTTTGTTCATTATCTCCATAAAGGTAAGCCATGAGATTTTGTGAAATGTTTTTCATGAATCAAGAATTATTATGTGTATTACTTTCACCTGATCTACTGGGTGACTTACTCTGATTTATCTATAAAAAGATATAGAGTAAGTTTGACCTGACTTGTGTATAATGAATCCATGCTGGTTCTCAGTGATCTTTCCTCCCTAATCTCCCTGTCTTCCTCTGCCACCCTTTCTTTTTTCCTTTTGCCGGGAATTCAAAAACCACCTCTTTGATAGTCGACTTAAAATTTTTTTTCTAAGAATCATCCTCAATTTTACGGTTCTTCAAAATCTACATTTCTCCTTTCTTTTTGAAAAGCAAGACATTTGTTCTTTTTCAGCAGATTTAGCTCTCATGAACGTAGAAAAAAATATGTACTTCGACCACTTCACAGAAAATGCCAGAGCCTTATAACAGTTTAACTCCATTTACTTCCACTTGCTGTAATAACTTACATTTAGTGAGCACATGCTTTGTGCCAGTTTTCTGAGTACTGCATTCATGTTGACTCATTTAATTCTCGCTGCTACCCTATGAGGCTGGTGATTTATTATTCCCATTCTACAGTTGAGAACACTGAGGTACACAGAGGTGAAGCAATCTCCCTGGAGGGTTCTCAGTTTACCAGTGACAGAGCTGGGATTCAAATCCCAGTAGTCTGCCCTCAGAGTGCGCATGCTCAACCAGCATACTCTACATGTTTTCTGCCGACCACTCGTCTGGGTTTGGTTTGTTTCTATTGTGTTTTTCCTCCTTTCCCAAACATATCACCTCTACTTTCCCTTCCCAGCAGTGTTCCATTGAACAGAAAGAGGCACCCAGCCCAGGAGGATTCCACTACCAGGCCAAAGGAGGAAACCCACAACACCCCCACTCTGCCCCCCCAGAGAGGAGGAAAGCATCCTGAATCCTCCCTCCCAGCTCTGTCGTCAGTGGAGCTCACCAAAGCCACTGTCTTGGACACCCAGTCAGTTGCTACCTGGTAACTTCCCTTGGAGCACTTGGGGGGCAAAGAAGAGGGAACATGCCTGCAATGTAATTAACACTATAACAACTTGTTTCCCCCTTGGAGAATTACACCATTAGCTGCTTCAATTGTGCATGAAATATAAATTACATTACTCGGAGGCATCGTGTCGGAGCAGACGCGATGCTAAGTGACGAGGCTCTCCGCGGTGCATCCCACTGCTCCCCAGCCAGTGGGTCAGAAGGAACATGAGCCCCGAGGCCTCAAGCCAGCAGATCTGCTCCACGATCTCCCTGGGTGTTCCAGTCTCAGAGGACCCACAATGGAGAATCTTTTCTGGGCGGTCCAGGAAGCCAGGTCGCTGGGAGCATCTTCCTTTGGCACTTTTTCACTTCCTGAAAGGGTTTAACACTGTGGACCAAGCCTCTTCTCATCCCCAGATCCCACACGCAAGCAGAAAAAAGGGGCTGCTTTCCTTCTCACTGTGTGTGTGTGTGTGTGTGTGTGTGTGTGTGTGTGTGTGTGTGAGGGGGGGGGCTAGGGAAGCCAGTTCAGAGTATTAACCTGTCAGAGTGGGAAGTGGGTGGGCAAATCCACTTGAGAAGAGAGGGAGGTAATCCTTCACCGGTCAAATCCTAGCTTGTCCCCAGCGTTCATTCATCCTGCCACCCGTTAATTCACTTTGCTGAAAAGCCCTCCAATTCCCCACATGGGCTAGGTCCATACAACTCCCTACTTTCTTTCAACACCAGCTATGTGGGCACTAATATAAGCCAGGTTGAGACCCTCACTTTGTGTATAATTGTGACTGAGTTGATAAGCTGCTGTGAAATGGGTTGCAGGGTTTTGGTCTGTCATCCTGCTTTGAGGACATTGAAGGAACTTTCCAAATCCTGGTGTCATGAGTTTTCTTTGCTTTTCAGTAGAGACACAGGTTGATTTGTATCTGTTTCTGTTTTGAGAGGAGAAGTGACACTGGGTACAATTAGCAATGGTCACAATTGTGTCTTTTATCGGAAGCCACCAAACCTCCAATCCAGGGGCCCCATTCTGCCCCTGTCCTAGAGCCTGGTCCTGTGGGAATAGTGGGGAGGGCTGCCTGTGGGTGTCACCAGCAGCGGCCGGGAAGGCTCAGAGCCAGCCCCCTCTTACCAGAGCTCTTGTTAAGGCAGGAAGTTGAAAACCCAGCCTGAAGCTCCAGGAGAAATTTGGGAAAATATCGTGCAATTACCCTAATGACAGCTGTACAAATCACACAACCACCCCTTAAATCCCTTGCTGCTGAGCAGAGCCAAAAACAGGAAAAGCCAAAAGCTACATATGGGTTCAGGGAGACCTCTGGAAGCTGTCCCTGTGGAGAGCCTACAAGGGAGTGGGCAAGAAGCTTAAAAGGCTACAGGAGCATTGATTCTGCCTGTGCAGGAGGAGACCACTTCAGGACAGCCCCTCTGGCACAAACCCATTCTGAGGAGCCTCAGCCCACAGAGGTCTTACCATCTGCCCTCTCTCTGCCCAGCTTTCAACCTCACACTCCCTCAGACCAGAGTAGTCCAGGAGATTCTGAACAGGGCATACAGGGGAAGGGGTAACAGCTGTCAGTTCCTGGTATTTCTGTGGCTTGGGAAACCTCTTCCATTCTGTAAATCCAAATATTTTCTTGGACTTTGATCAAGACCCAGATTAAGCTTGTCCTCCCCTCTTTTCTCACAGAGCCGTCCTGGGCTCCCTCCCACACCCTGGTCAGAATGCTTAAAAGCACTCAGTTGTGCTATGCAGTCTGCCTCTTGATTCTTCATTTCCTTAGAACCATCTGCTTTGAGAAATCACAAAAGTGCCAGCCAGATGGGGGACAGGGAAGTTTGTGCTTCAGATCTGTGTCTCTGTCTCTCTCTCTCTGGCTGTACCATAGTTCTAGCTAGGCACAATTTAGATGTGTAATCACAGATTCTCAGTGTACTGCGAAATGATTATTTTCCAATTGTCTGATTTCGTGGGATAGAATTCTAGGTAAGTATTAATGGCTCCATTTTACAGATTCGGAAACTGAGACTCGAGAAGCACAGAGGTAGCTGACAGGTATTCAGTGTTTGTTGAGCACTTGTGCCTGGCTCTGGCTTAGGCACTGGTGATGACAGATGTGAGGAAATCATCATCCCTGGCCCATGGGAGGGTAGGGGGTTCACTGTTGAATGAGAAGGCAGGAGGCTCAGCTTCCTTTCTTTGCATACTGTAGACGAGAGTCAGAGTTGTAGAGAAGCCTGTCCCTGGGGCCCAGCTCCTGGGGAGTTCTGCACAACTTACTGAGAGGCAAAGACATGAGAAGGCAGACTCTGCTCCATGTATTTGGCGGGAAGGGCTATCCCTTTTCTGTAGATTAGATGAGCATTGGAATGACCTTAGAGACCATGTGGTCTAATGAGGAATCTGAAAAGATGACTGATTTTCTCAAGGACAAGATGGCTTCTAACGTAATTCATGCTAACGATAGTGACTATTCTTTGGAAGATTACCCTGTGGCAGACCTGGTGCTAAATGCTTTGTCCACATTATCTCTGCAGTAGAAAGGGTTCTGGTTACCACTGTGGACTGTTGTCAGGCTGTGCTAGGTTGCATCATCATTATATCGTAGCTATGTGACTTGAGTGTCACTGAACTTCCTTTCCCCTCTGGTTCTGTCTGTAGAATGGGGATACAATAGTTCTTCCCTCACTGGGGCATTGAGGGGATTTACATGGATTAACATACATGGAGAGTTTAGAACCCTGGTACTCAAAGTATGGTGTGTGGACTAGCAGCTTCTGCGTTCCTCAGGGAGCTCTTGAGAAATGCGGGATTTCAGGCCCTGTCCCAGACCTGCTGAATCTGCACCTGCATGTTGACAAGACCCCCAAGGGGTTCACGTGCACACTAGAAGCGCTAGCCGGAACAGCGCTTGGAGCGTAGTAAGTGCTCTGTAACTGTTGGCTGCGATTAGTGGTTTTATTTATTATCCCATCTAATCCCGCAGCACACCCACAGAGCAGGAAACCGCGACTCAGACAAGGTATATATGCTGTCTCAGCAACCAGACAGGAGGAGGCAGGGTTCCAGTGCAAAGAGAGTCAGCAACCAGCCTGCTACACCCGGAACGGAAGGGCTTTCAGTGCTAAAATCAAGATGGCCCCAAGAAAACTAGCATGGTCACCATAAATGCAGATAACGCCAAGTCTCTGGGGCCCTGGCTACTAAGTTAAAATTGTAGCTAAATACAAATGTCAGAAAATTGACTATTTAAAGTGTACAATTTAGTGGCATTAAGTACATTCACAATGTTCTGCAACCATCACCACTTTCTAGTTCCACAACTTTTCCTTGGCCCTGAATGGAAGCCCATACCCGTTAGTAGTTACTGCCCGTTCCTGTCTCCCCCCAGCCCTTGGCAACAACTAATCTACTTTCTATCTCTATAGATTTGTCTATTCTGGACATTTCATGTAAATGGATGAGACATTATGTGTTCTTTTGTGTCTGGCTTCTTTCACTTAACATAATGTTTTTAAAGTTTATCCACATTGTAGCATGTGCCAGAATTTCATTCCTTTTAATGGCTGAATAATATTCCATTGTGTGGATATACCACATTGTGCTTACCTATTCATCCATCAATGGGCATTTTGGCTGTTTCCACCTTTGGCTATTGTGAATAACGTTGCTATGAACACTCGTACAAGTATGTGTTTGAGTCCTTGCTTTTAATTCTTTTGGGTCTATACCTAGGAGTAGAATTGCTGGCTTATACGTAGTTCTATGTTTAACTTGTTGAGGAACAACATGCATTTTTAAGTCTCCCTATATATTGGAGACTGAAAAGACCCTTAAGATCCAGAGAAAAACACTACCTGGACCTTTCCCTTGCTGGTGCCAGTCCAGGGGTGAGTCAGTGGGCCTGCCTGTTGAAGCCCAGGTCACCCCCAGTTCCCCCAGTTCCCAGCCCAGGCTGTCGAGCGTCCATCTTGCTTCTTCACCATGGTCTTCTTGGAGAGCTGGAGGAAGGTTTACGGTAGGATGAGCCAGTCCCAGAGATTTTTGTTGCTCAGTTACACTGAAGAAAACCAATGGGGGCTATGAAACCAAATGGAGCTCATCAAAGTGTGTGGTAGTCCCTGAGTGTGGGGCCATCTGTGTCAGTGAGTTAATAGATAGAACAGGGAAGGGGAAGGGGAAGAGAGTCAATTTCTGGACCCATCCTTGGGGAAGGAAGAGTAACCTCAAAGCAAAGGGGTGTAAATCCGTTTTGCTTGCAATATGAACCGCTGGGCCACACCTCACCTTAGTGGGTCTGGCAGCGAACTGCTAGGCATGGGAGGGCACACAATAGGGTATTCAATGCCTGGGTGGTCGCCATTCAGGGGCTTCCTGTGTTTTCCTGGCTAATTAATGGCCTTTGGTGATTCCCCAGATTCTCTCTCGGTGACCTCTGGTCCCCTGAGGAACAATGCCAGGTGAAGGCTGTTGTGGGAGGCTAGAGCGATGGCCAGGGGGTTCCTGCAACAGGAAGCTGGGCTCTCTCCCTCACCCAAGACTTTGCAGGATAGGAATTAGGCTTTGTTTCTTCTTTCAGGTTAGAAGCCAAGACAGCAGGAAAAATGAGAGTAGAGACAGGAAGGAGGAGGAGAGAGGTTTTCCTGGAGGAAATAATGACCAGAAGGGCTACAAGTCAGGATGAGGGGTGGTGGGCTTGCAAATGCTGCTGCTAGGGTTGTTGGGTAATGAAAGAGGAGAGACGGAAGAGTGAGAGGTCAGCCAAGGCCAGCCTCCAAGCTGTCTGGAATAATGTTTCCACTCCCTGACCCAGCTGAACAGGCTGTTTTTTTCTCTCTCTCTCTCTCCACTGTAAACACACCAGCCTTCACCTCCACTGTGTACTGAACCCCAAAGTGGGGCCCTTATCTGCCTGCCCCTCCCACCAACCTGTCCCTGTTGCTATGGAAACTATCTGGGGTAAGGTGATCTCTCTCTACTTGCAACCTCCCTGCTTTCAGCACCAATCAATCAAACCCCCAACCCCATCTCTCAGGGGGAGGTCCTAGGGGAGAGTGAGGAAGGAGAGAAATTAAACACAGGAAAAAGAACAACAACAGTAATGAAAAATGAACAAAGAGAGGGGGTGATGTAATTCCAGCTGTTGATCAATTCCTTTTGTCCCTCCAGCGACCACACCCTCTCAGTGCTTAACTCTTAAAGGAGGAAAGGACTGTGTGGTAGGGGTTTCCAGGGCCTCCAGGCTGGACCCAGGGCAGTATTTCTGGCCATGGAGGCCTTTGGAGGATTTGCCTTCCAATTGTCCAGTCCTTTCCTCTGAAGGAAGGTCACTGGAATGACAAATCAGCCTGGTCATGGGTAATTAGAGATGGGCTGGAGCTTACCTGCCAGAGTGAGCAAGGTCATAATGGGGTTGACCACTGAGGATTTATTTCCTGTGGAAGATTGTATTTTGTGCAAATGGCTAAAACAATAGTTTCTGCCCTACATGCTCTTCTGGAACCTTGTCTTACTCCCATGAAAAGGTGAAGTCTATGTCCCCTTCCCTTGAACCTAGGAAGGCCTATGGCCGCTTCTACAAATAGTATGGCAGGAGTGAGGTTATGTGACTTCTGAGTCTAGGTCAGAAAAAGCAGTACAGCTTCTGCCTGGTTCTCTCTCGGGACATGACCCTGGCAGCCCAGCCATCATGTTGTGAGAAAGCCAACTCCACCGAGAGACCACATGGAGATGTTTCTGACAACAGCCACCACTGAGGTCCCAGTTAACAGCCAGCATCAATAGCCAGACCTGCAAGGAGCAAGCTTTTGAGATGACTCCAGCATCAGCCCCCCTCACGACTGAAACCACAGCTAGAATCTCCTAGCTGAGCCCGGCCAATCCCCAGATCCAATGGAGGGAACAATGATCATTTTTGTGGTTTTATGCCAGTAAATTTGGGGTGGCTTGTTTCACAGCAATATAAAACTACAATGAAATTGGACATTAGAAATTAGGTCTGGCTTCTATGGTAAGACTTGCTACAAGCTCACTTCAGCATCTCAGCTTATCTGCCTCTGAAAACAGAAGTTTAATCATGTCTCATGACCTGGTTGATGACTGGTTTTGTGCTGGGTACACATAGCCATAATCAGTCACTGCTCTGTGAAATGCTGTGAGGGATCTAGGTGCATATTATGACCCAAGTGACGATTTTGTGCTCGGAAAGAAAGCCATCCCATTTCCACTGGGTACTTGTCTTAGCAGTTTGCCCATGGGTGTCAGCCTTCCCCATGTTAGCTGATAACCTGCAGGTTGTCTATTTGTCAGTGACAAAACCAACGGACTATTTGTATTTCTCTCAATACCTCCTTCTATTTTTGAAGTACTGTGCAAATTTTAATCCTAACCAGGCACAGCTCCCCTGTAGATAGCTGTTACCTTGCTTTCAGCTCACAGTCAAACTTCTGGAAAGTTGTGTATACCAGTGGTTCTCAAACTTTAGCCTGTATCAGAATCACTGGGAAGGCTTGTTAAAAACCAGATTCCTGGATTGCACCCTAAGAATTTCAGATTCAGTAGCTCTAGGGTGAGGTCCAAGAATTTGGGTTTCTAACAAGCGCCCAGATGCTGCTGTCTGTGGACCATGGTTTTGGTAACACCAATGTATGTTCTTACCTCCATTTCTTCTTCTAGTTCCCCTTTAGGTTAGCACAATGTAATTGACCCCCCCCCCCATCACCACGGTTGTGTAATAGTCAAATCTAATTGTGTTTGCTCATTCTTACCCTTCTGTGACGTCTAGGCATCATTAAATGCCATTGACCATTTTTCTCTTCCTGCGACTTCTCTTGCTTCCCGTTATACAGCTCTTCTAGCTCGGAACCTATCTTATTACTTTCTTCATCTGTTTCCCTTGTTCATCTCTTAAGTATTGGCATACTCTTCCTGATCTGTTTTTGGACTCTACCCTTTCTGCCTGACTCCTCCTGTCATCTTCTTTCTGCACACCAGTACCTTCCAAAAGTATAATTCCAACTGCAGCCTCTCTCCTGATGTCCAGGTCCATATTTCCACTAGCCCACTGGACATCTTCAGCTGGGGATCTTGTAGACTTTCAAGTGTCCAAAACTACCCTCCCACCCTCTTTGGTAAAGCTGCTTTATATCCCTTAACCTCTCAAAGCTAGATGGTCATCAGATTCTAGCCATAAATGTTTCTTTAATTCCCCTTCTCCTCTATCGTCTCTCTCTCTTCATCTCCCATTGCTGTTCAGATCCCCAATAGCTCCTGCCTGGACCATTGCCATGGTTTCCTAAGTGCTTTCCTTGCTGCTAACCTGCTTCCCTGCCATTACATTGGTTTATACCATTACCAGTTAGATTTCTGACATAGAGATCAGAACACTTAATTCCCTGATTAGAACAGTGTAATAACTCTCCATAAGCGCAGCAGACACTATCAGTTCTCCACCCTTTAACCTCTTTGCCAATTCTGTGGACACTGACTTCCAGTGTGCCTTCACTCCTGACAGCCATTATCTCTTTGTTGAGGGACTGCCCTCAGGCCAGAGCCACTTCACCTGTGCCATGGAGTGTGGACAACCCAAAGTGCCTGGGGGAAGGCCTGAACCCGTGACAGATGGGTGGGCACTGTAAATTCTTCAGCTCCCTTGCCCCATTCTGTACACCTCTGTCTATGGTGTTCCCCTGCAAGATTGGGCTAAATTTGCCCTTGGAGGGACTTTGCTTAGTATATTCCCTTGACTTTGCTCCTGACCTTTCCTTACTCCTTTTCTAGCTCTTCCTGGTCACATGTAATAAATCATTTTCACAAGAATCCTTGTCTCTGAGTCTGCGTCTGAGAACCTTAACATAAGTTAAGTACTTGGAGGATAAAATGAACACTCCAGTGGGGACAGAGTCCCAGAGAGCAGTTTCTAGTTCTCTCGGCCTCGCATGGGGAGGTGCTGGCTTGGGTGGTGAATGACCATCGGCTGTGATTGGTTGGCTGTCAGCTGTAACCAGTTAGCCAATTGGCTACTGATGTAACTGCGGGGCTGCATGATGGGTTGGTTGGTTGGTTGGCAGGCAGAGTGTGAATGGCGGACTGCCCATCGTGTGGCTACTACTGTGTGTGTCTCGCCCGGCCGCCAGTGAGAGTATAGTGCCGCCAGAGAGAGTATAGTGGTGTGACTCCCCTATCTATGGCTCCGTGGGTGTTCCTTTTTGGCCTCACCATGTCCTGTGTTCTTATGTGGAGAGTGGGACCAGAGGCCCCGCAGGCCGCCCCGAAAGATACTCCTAAATCTGGAAATCGAGGCCTTTTGAAATCTGGTCCTAGCAATGTTTCTGGATTCATCTTTCCTGAGTTCCATCTGACATTATAGCCACATCAAGGACTTGCATTCCCAGAAAACACCAAGTACATCCAGCCTCTTGTGGCTCTGATCGTGTGTTATCCCTTTGGGGCATGTCAATCCAATCCAGCTAATCCTTGAAGGCCCAGTACACAGGTGAAGCCTTCTGCAATCTCTCTTCTGGTGCCACCACCCCTGTTCTTTTTGTCTTTGTCTTTTGTATATTTCCCTGGTACCACACTTATTGAGTTAATGCATAAAAGTGTATTTCCCACATTGAAATGTGAATTCCCTAAGGCATGACCACGTTTCATTAATTTTGATATTCTTGGCAAAGTGTAGAGTATTTGATCCTTGGTAGGTGTTTGTTATGGGCTAAATTGTGTGCCCCAGAAAAAATATATTGAAGTCCTAACTCCCAGCACCCCATAATGTGATTTTATTTGGAGGTAAGGTCATTGCTGATATTGTCAAGTGAAGATGAGGTCATTAGGGTGGGCCCTAATCCAATATGACTAGTATCCTTATAAAAAGGGGGATTTGGACACTGAGACATGCGTACAGGGGAAATGCCATGTGAGCATGAAGGCGAAGATCCGGGTGATGTCTCTACGAGCCAAGGGATGACATAGGTTGCCAGCAAATCCACAGAAGCTAGGGGAGGGGCTTAGAACAGATTCTGCCTCACACTCTCAGAAGGAACCAACACTGCCAATCTTGGAGTTCTAGCCTCTAGAACCGTGAGAAAGTACATTTCTGTTGTTATAAGTCCTCAATTTATGGCAGTTTGTTATGGCAGCCCCAGGAAATGAATACAGTGCTTAATAAGTGTTCTTTGAATAAATGAATTTGATGTAACACTTATTTAGCACTATAAAAATGCCAGGCACTGTTCTAAGTATTATATAAATATTAACCCCTTTAATTTTCATAACACCACTCTGAGGCAAGTATTGTTCATATCCTCATTTTGCAAGAAGATATTCAGGCACAGAGAGGTTAATTAACTTACCCAAGGTTGCAGAGCAAGTGATAGAGTCAGAATTTGAAAGGCGGTCTGACTCTGGAGCCTAAAGACTGTACCTATGCTATGCTATGCTTTGCTGAATTAAGACAATTCTTGTAGCAACTATTGAAATGAGGTTGTCAGGGTAGTTAGACAGAGGAGGAAATTGGAACAGAGAGGGTAAATGGCAGAGTTTTACTTGAGTGGTAAGTGGCAGACGTGGAAATCAACCTCTTTGCTCTGATTCCTAATCTAGTCCCCTCTCTACAAAGCCGAAGAGATGGGCCTTGAGAGCGCCTCATGATAAATACTCACATTTGAGAGTCATTGCCACTAGTCTGAGTACGAGCCAGTAAAAACGGGGCGGATAGTTGTTGTCAGGGAGACCTGGCTCCTGGGGAGGGGGACGCTCCATCGCTGGTTATGGGCTAACAGTAGTCGTGTAAATTTTCATTCTCAGTGAGTGTAACTTCCATGACTGATGGTCATAGGTAGAATTGCTTGGGCTTTAGATTTGTGGACCTGATGCCCATAAACCACATTTTCATATAGAATACATGTCTGAGGAGAAGCGGGCATGTTTTAATCTCGTGAGTTACGGCGCTGCCTCCCTCTAAAACCTGAGCCAGCCTCCGATGAGTGAATAGGTTGCTGTGACAAGGGAAAAACACACCCAATGCCTCCTAGCCTCCCTTCCCCACTCCCTCCTTAGAGACTAGCATTTATTTACTCTGTAGAAGGGGAGGATGTTCTAATCGTTTTTAAAGGGCTCTTGCTGCCTCAGAGTGGCAAGAAGAGAAGAGATGTGCACACGCAATTTTGGCCTCTTCAGTCATGATTCCCAATAGTTGTTGACAGCTGAGTGGTTCAGCAATGGATTTGGTTGCAAGGGATGCTGCTGGTGGCAGTGGTGTGTGTGTGTGTGTGTGTGTGTGTGTGTGTGTGTGTGTGCGTTTGCACACATGTGTGCATGCGTGAGCATGAGTGCATCTCTGCTTCTTCAAAACAAAGTTGGCCCTGCTTACCAAGTCTTTGTAATGCTGGGTAACTTTGGGGTTGACCAAGTGGGAGGAAAGAAGGTGTGCTCACTGTAGAGCTTCCAGAAAGATGAAGCCTGCAGTAATAGATGGACAGCACTTGTTGGCCAATAGAGCACAAGTCACAAACAAGCCTTGTGCCAGGAGGGGGAGCTGTGGAGATGCTGCCTGTGGTTTGAGTGCAAACCCTGGCAGGTGCTGATTTGAGAAGGTGGATGATGGGTCCAGAACCAGGTGGGAACCAGAGTGGAGCTGAGACAGACACATGCAGATGGACTCGTGGATGCTTGGCTGAGGACCGGGCCAGATGCCAGAAGATACTACGATGTAAGAGGGCAGAACAGAAGCCAGGCCTGGATGTGGGCAGCTGATCAAGCAGTGGGATGTTGAAAGAAAGGGAACCGACAACTGGGGGCCTGGATGTGGCTTTGTCTGCAAGTGGAGGCCAGGAAAGCATTGAACTGGGTAGAAAGACCCCCAGGAGTTCCCTCTCCCTGGAAGGACTTTCAATGTTGGGGGAACTTTTGTGGTGGTGTTAGCACAATAGCCTAGGATGCCTTCATTCTAAGGTCACCCTGTTCTTCACTTGGCTCCCAGGCCATCATCCTCTCCTGGTTTTGCTCATCCCTTTGGCCACTCCTCAGCCCCCTTTGCTGGTTCCTTCTGGCCTCCCCGACCTATCACCTTTGCAGTGCCCCAGGACTCACTCAGCATTCTCAGTCTCCACCCTTTCCCTAGGTGGCCTCATCCAGTCTTCTGGCACTGAATCTCTACCCAGAGGACTGCCTGATTCCTGTCTGCAGTGCAGACATTTCCACTGAGACACCAAACACCATGTCAAATTCAGCCACTCTCCTCATCAGCCGCTGACTGGAACCTCTGAGCCCATGGTCTTCTGTATCTCTGTTCTGGCAGCTCCAGTCCTCCAGCTGCTTAGGTCCAAAACCTCAGATTCATCCGTAACGTTTTTCTCTCATCCATTTTTTTCAATAAACCTTGTTGTTGGGAATACGTTAAAATAAAGATCCAGAATCTGGCCACTCCCCACCCTTTCTGCCACTATTGCCCTGGTCTGGTCACCATCCACTCTCACCTGGATTACAGCAGTAGCTTTCCAATTGACTGCCCTTAGAGAGAGTTGTTGACACAGCACATGTCAGATCATGTCATTTCTCTGTTCACTACCTTCCTACGGCCCCCAATTTCACCCCAAGTAAAGCCAGAATCATCACAGTGGCCTTCATGGCCCTACAGAATCTCCCCTCCCCCTACCGCCCGACTTCACTTCCTACCATCCTCCTAAATGCTCTCTCCGCCCCAGCCAAATGGCCTTCTTGCCCCACCCACGAAAGGCCAGGTACAAACCCATGAGAGGGCCTTCGCCCTGACTCTTCCTTTGTTTGGAACACTCTCCGTCCCCACCTTCAGAGCTTGGCCCAAGAGTCACCTTCTCAGTGACACCTTCCTAGACCATCCTATTAAACACTGTAACCCTATGGTTCCCCACTTTTCTTAGTCCCCTTTCTGATTTATTTTTCTCTATAGCACTTTACCAACTCACTACATATTTCACTCCCCTACTAGAATATAGGCTCTGTGAAGGCAAAAATTTGGACTGTTTGGTTCACTATTGAATCCTTAATACCTAGAATAGGGACTGAAACAAATGAAGGTACTCAATAGAAAAACTTGTTGAATACATAAAATTAATTCGTCTCCTTGGGTCTTATTCTAGGTTGTTAGTAATCAGTGTAATTTTCCTCCCTCCCTCCCTCCCTCCCTCCCTCCCTCCCTCCCTCCCTCCCTCCCTCCCTCCTTCTCTCCTTTTTTTTCTTCCTCTTGTTCCTCCGCCTCCTCCTTCTTTCTCTCTCTCTCTCCTTCTTTCTTTCTTTCTTAACTAAATAATCCTTCCTATACCTTCAATTTCTGTAGTGCTTTTCAACACCCTCTGTCTTAGTCCATTAGGGCTGCTGCAATACCACAGAAATACCACAGACTGGGTGGCTTACAAAAACTAGAAATGTATTTCTTACAGTTCTGGAGGCTGGAAGTCCAAGATTTGGGTGCCAGCAGATTCACGTCTGGTGGGGAGCCTGCTTCTTCATAGATGGCCATCTTTTATAAGGCACTAATCTCATTCACAGGGCCCAATGCTCATGACCTACTCATCTCCCAAAGCTCTTTCATCATTCCATCACATTGGGGATTAGCTTTTAACATATGAATTGGGGCACGGCAGGGGGAAGGGGGAACATTCAGTCTACAGCAGCCTCTCATACATATGATCTTATCCAATCTTGACAACAACCCTCCAAGGCCAACCGAGCAAGTTCTTCCATCTTCCTATGGCTTAGGGGTGAGCCTTGGGCAAAGGAAAATGAAACAGGTGCTCTAGATGTCCCATAGCTTACTCTCTTGGCTTCGGTGTAGGGCTGTTCACCCGCAGCTGTGGTAGACAGTTTCTAGTACACTGACAACTTTTCCCCTCCAGCGCCTGTCTCTCCCTGCTTCTCTGCTCTGGCATGCTTCGTTAGGTATAGGTGCAACCAGGAAGTGCAGGGGAGTTAATGTCCCCAGTGCAACCTTCAGCCATGGGGGATGGGAGTTGGTGGATGTTGCGAAATAAATATTTGCGTTTACTCCCCCCACCCCCCAAATTCATATGTTGAAATCCTAATCCCCAGCTTGATGGTATTTGGAGGTGGGGCCTTTGGGAGGTGGTTAGGTCCTGAGGGTGGAGCCCTTGTGAATGAGATTAGTGCATTTATAAAAGAGGCCCCAGAGAACTTCTTTGCCCCTTCCATCATGTGAGGACACAGTGAGAAGACAGCAATCTATGAACCAGGAAGAGGGTCCCCCACCAGACACAGAATCTGCTAGTGCCTTAATCTTGGACTTCCCCACCCCCAGAGCTATGAGAAACAAATGTCTATTGTTTATAACTCACCCTATCCGAGGTATTCTGTGATAGCAGGCTGAATGCACTAAGCCAGCATCTAAACTGATTCGGGAGGGAACCAAATTTATTTATGACACTGAGACGCGCTCTGTGACCCTGGATGAGGGTTGCCAGATTTTGCAAATAAATACAGATGCCTAGTTACCTTTGGATTGCAGATAAACAATGGATATGTTTTTAGCATAAATAAGTCTTATGTAATATTGGGGGTCCATTTATACTAAAAAGTTTTTGTTTTCTATCTGAACATCACATTTTACTGGGTGTCCTACATTTTATCTGGCAATCTGAAGCATGGTTGGAAATGATGGTGAGCTAATTAGGAAACTGGAACAGATCACAGAGGCCTGGATTATGTGTGACTCTGGGCTGGATAAGGCTGATCTGTGAACCTTTAACTTTTAACCAACTTAATCTGGGAATGGTTTGCATCCCGTCATCCCTTTGGGCACCTTATACAGCCACGATGAGAGGACAGTGGGAGAAAAACAGGACCCAAAGAGGTTAAGGGGATGACTACGACCCCAAGGTATGTTCGCTGAGGTGAAAACCCTATTGGCCTTTGAAGCAGTGATTGTAAGAGTGTCCCAGGTGGCAATAATAGGAATAGCAGCCGCAGCAGCCGCCGCAGTTGGCGGAAGCCCTCTGTCTCGGGCCTGCATGTCATCACAGAGCCGACAGTAGAAAATGGAAAGTTTTAGTCACACTCCTTTCTTTGGCTGCCATCTGTGTGACAACAGTGAAATTGTGCTGCAGGGGGGCCTAACCGACCTGATACTAATCACTTTCCAGACAACCAGGGGCCCTGCTGGCCTGAGGCCCAGCAGCTGCCAGCATGCTGAGCTGAGAACCTGACCGGGGCGGATCCAGGACTCCTGAGTTCTGGGTGCTGACTCTAGGCCTCACCCTGATCTAAGCACATCACAGATATTTTTAGCCCATTTAATAGACTGCCAATGTGATGAGGTAGGTAGAAGTCCATCTGACAGATGAGGAAATAGACACAGTAACTCACATAGCTTGGAGGTAGGAGATCCCACATCCAGACCCAGGCAGTGTAATAGCCAAGCTGTTGCTCTCAGTCACTATAACTTACACCTCAGCACTATTTCTAGAACCATGAAGGGCCCAACAGACGATAAATGCCCAGGTGGAGTCTGGAGGTATCTATTCTTGATGTCGTCGTTTCAGTATTACTATTACCCTCATCTTCCCGTGTGCCCTGAGATGAACTGTCTCAGGAGTGATGCTGTCTTTAGAGTAGCCAGGCTGATCTGGCTTCTCCCTGAGGACAACTGGGCAGCTTAAACAGATGCATCATTACCCTGATCCCCCTCACCACAACTGCAGTCACCCCCTGTCTCTAACTTGCAGATCAAGAGTTGATTCCATGGCCACAAATAGCTGCCGGGTCCCCTGGAAAACAAGCCGGGAACAGGAGAGGCATGTGAAGGCAGGCTCTAGGCAGGAGCAAATCCAACAACCTCAGGTCAGGGAAAACAGCCCCTCTACATATCGGAGATGATCAAAACGGATATGAGGTGCTGGGGTTCTTCGTTTTTTGTTTTCTTTTAACAGTGGTTTGGCTGCTTGGACAAGAGCTGAATTCAGGTGCTGGACTGGGCAGCTGAAATAGTCCCGCTCCCCATATTGATTCTCCATTTATCACTAGCTATAGTGAAGCCCTAAGTTGGGAGTCTGGAGTTCCCTGGTTTCTGGGCACTCCCATCTGGCGTTTGCTTTGCTCTCACCTCAAGCTTCAGAGTTTTGCTAAGCAAGACGAGATGGGGAAGAGGACAGGATGTGGGAGATGCTGTCATGCCCTGCCCTGTTTCCTTGGTGGGTTCAGGCTGACTTCCAACTGCCTGTATCTGCATCTTTTTGCCCAATGGCTTTTCTAGAAATCGCACCACCACCCTGTCCATGCACAGGGAGGAATTACCTCACCCTCACAAACACTCTTAACCAATGACTAGCCTGAGTTAGTGTATAAATACTCCAGCTCCACAGGGGGAGGATACTCAGAGGTGTGCATTCTACATTAGTGCTACTCAAAGTGTGATCTCCACACCCGTGACAAGCTGTGAGATGTTTATTACTCATCCACTTCGAGATGAGTACACAAAGAGAGAGTCTGCGTTTAGAAACTTTTAGAACAATTTGACATTGCTGTGACATTTGTGTTGTACTTTACAAAAGTACCCACCTACGGTGGATTGATAACAACACCAAACAACATGGTCCTTGACCCAGAAACCTGGAGAAGCACTGTACTCGCTCTTTCCGAGTTTGCCCAGTGGGATTAAGCACCTGTTGCTGCAGTGCCAGCTGGCTTGATGGTGCACCCATTATTGGCCGCCTTCCCTTCCCTCTCTCCTTTCCACATTCCCCTGTCACTGTTTCTTGCATTTCCCACATAAACTACTTGCACTCATTTTGTTGTCTCATGGTGGGCTTCTGGGGCAACCCAAACTCAGACACTCTCCTGTGGGCAGTGTATAAGGCAGCCCACGCTGCCATCTACTGCCCCAGCATGCCATTGGTGGCTTCTTGATGCTTTCTCCAAGGAGTTAAGTAGTCCATTAGGATGATAAATTTATCTGCTCACCTCCACATTTCTTCCTGCTTCCATGGCCTAAGGTCAAGGTCATTGCCCTCACTGCTCTTTGCTTCTCTAGAGTCAGGCAGACTGGTCAGGGCTGATGGAAGACACGCTTCCAGGCACTTGGCAGCCAAGAATTGCTAATATTCTGGCTAATACTGAACACCCTCCACTTTACCTCCAAGACTGGCTCTTACAGGGCCAAGGCAGCCGCAAGGTAAAGGTCCGAAGCATTAATTTATAGGCCAGAATGGCAAGTCAGGAAAAACCTGTTCTTTTTCTGAAGCCACTTTTGTGTGCACGTGGAATGCTTTTGTTCAGATACAAAGCGCCCAGGCGCAGTCTTTTATGCCCTGAATCATTTCCATGTGGCTCAGGGCCTCCCTGGACTTGAGTGCTATTATCCCTCGGCCTGTTAGATTGCGTGCTCTATCTGGGGCCTGCTCCTTGGTTGTTTACGGATTTCTCAATCTGCCTGCTCAGGCTGAAAGAGGTCCTGCTGCCCATAAAAACCCTGTGATTCTAAATCCTCTCTCTCTCTCTCTCTCTCTCTCTCTCTCTCTCTCTCTCTCTCTCTCTCTCTCTCTCTCCCCAAGTCCCCAGGACTCCTAGAGCCCAGAATTAAAACCATCTTGAAAGCTAATTTTCACTTCTCCGTCTAGTAACGCATTTCCCTTTGCCTTTTTGGTGTGGCTATGCAGGCACTTTAGACATCCTTGTTGGCCATCAGCTTCTAGTGCCCTGCCCTGCTTAAGGGGCTTTGCACTGGAATGGTTCTCTTGAAGCTCTTTTATAAACTCCCCAAATAGCTTCCTCCTGGCCTGGTCCAGGTTGGGGTGAGCAGGTCAGTTGCACAGCCATGCATGCTGGCATTTGTAAATGTGTTCAGTTCTAGGGTTCAGGGGTTGCTAGCACTAATGACCATGCATTTATAACTCCCTCGATAAGAGTGCAGGTGAGCCCAGCACCGTGCCCTGGATCTTGACAGTGCCAAGGAGTGGGGCTGTTTCATACTGACTGGTGGAAACTTAACTGAGGTAAGTAAGCTACTGAGAGTCAGGCTAGGGGGCGGGAAGAAGTCAGACTCTGCAGCGATGGCTTGGGTTTGAACTCTGGCTCTGCCAACTATGTGGCTTTGACAAATAGTGTAACTTCTCTGGACTTCACAAATGGGTGATAATAATGGCACCTATCTGATGGAATTGTTCTGAGGATTTGATGAGTTGATGTAAATGAAATGTTCAATGTCTCATAATGTTAGCTATACTACTAGTGTTCCTCCACCACTCTATGATAATAAGTAGAACTGATTGAGAGAAAATAGGGGTTAAAGTGGACTGCAGTGATCAGAGAAGTCTTCCTGGACAAGGGGGCTTGGATGAGGCATGGAAGGACAGGTGAGAGGATATAAATTGTTGTGGTCAGAGAGCCGACTGACAGACTATATTTTCCAAACATGGTGGCCAACAATATCTCCTAATCTACAGGCTCTTCTACAATGTGACCTTAACTCTCTTCGCATTGAGAGGTGGGCTGTATGTCCTTTCCCCCTGAATATGGGGGAAGGGGCTGTGACTGCTTCAATCTATAGAACATAGTAAAAGTGATACTGGGTGACTTCCAAGGCTGGGGCATAAAAGGTAACACGGCTTTCACCTTGTCACTGAATCACCTGTAATTGGAGCCTTAAGCTGCCATGTAAGAAGTCTGACTATTCTGAGGCTGCCATGCTGTATGGAGGCCCAAGCTACACCAACTTCTTTAGTAGGTGGAGGTCACCCCCAGCCCTTGAGCTTTCCCAGCTAAAGCTTCAAAACTCCTGGAACAGGGACAAACTATCTTCTCTGGGCCCTGCCTGAATTTTTGACCCACAGAATTCATAAGCATAACAAGATGATAGTTGTTTTAAGCTTATGAGGTTTTGGCGGACTTTTTTTAAGCAGCAATGCTGCCTGGAGCAGGGAGTGAAAGGGCAAATCCAGTGGCAGGGCCAATATGAGCAAAGCCACTGCAGGGAGCACAGTGAGAAGTCTGAGGGTGAGGGCAATTAAGACGGGAGCTGTGGGTCCTGGGGCCTGTTCTTTCCCACCTTTACCCAACACTATCCCATCATCCTAGAGCAGGTAAGTATGGCAGAATATGAGCCATACAGTTCCTGAAATCATTGTGCAAACTGGAGAACACCAACCTAGGTTCCATTCATTTCTTGACAGGGTGAAAATAGCAAAAAATTTTGCACTAAATAATATGAATGAAATTCATATGAATTTCGTATGAAATTCCTATGAAATAAATTAAAAAGCCTTGAGGGGAGAAGATTCAAGATGGAGGAGTAGATGAACACTGTGTCTGCTTCCTTTCGTGAACACATTAAAATTACAACTAAATTATAGAACGATCGACCTGGAGAACCATCTGAAGTCTGGCTGAACAGAAATTTTATAACTAAGGATATAAAGAAGCCACGTCAAAACGGGTAGGAGGAGCAGAGACGCGAACTGGGCTGGTCCCAAACCTCTGTGTGGTGGTTGACAATAGGGAGGGATACCTCAGACACAGAGGTTTCCCCCGGAGAAGTGAAGAACCCCAACCCCACTCCAGGCTTGGAGTGCTGGTGCTGGGAAGAAGAGCCCCCACAATATCTGGCTGTGAAAAACAGTGGGGGATTCCAGCCATCTGGGTGGGACAGAAGGCTGCAGGAAACCCAGATGTCCTCTTAAATGGCCAACACATAGACTCATTCGCAGGCACTCACCTTGGGCTCTAACAAAGGGACGGTGATGGGGGGGTGTGTCAGAGGCATATGGGGAGCAGACTGAGGTGTGTGGCTTCGATGCCAGGGCTGGAGGATAGTCGCTATTTTTCCTGTGTGGGGTCTTTCTCCCATGCAGCCGGGCAGGCAGCCTCCATATTTAATGTGTTGAGCCCACCCCCTGTGCTTATGGCCAAATTTGAATCTGATTGGTCTGGTGAGCTCTGGGGCTCTGCCCTGCTGACTCACTGGGACCCTGCCCCTCCAAACTCCCCAAATGCCTGAGGCACTTTCTCTGTGAGCAGCCAGCCCTGCGCACATTTCACTCTTTCTTGGAAAATTGTTGGAGTCCATGGACCCCAGGTGGGCAACCACTGGCCTCGGTGTGCTCTGAGACTTTTCCTGAATAGCTCTAGGCTCAGGGCTGGCACCCAACCAGAGTCTACATTAACTGGTTTATCACACTCTTCCCATTCTCATGACTCCCTGAGATCCTGCCTCACCCAACTTACATACCACATGAAGCTTTACCAGTGGCTGAACTTTAGGGAGCCGGCAGGTGGTTGCAGGCCTCGGGGTGTCCTGGCTTTTTGCTCCAGGCCCAGTACTGGTCGTAGCTGTCCTTGGTTCACAGCACGGCCTCTCCCACGTGCCTCCAGGTTTAGCACAGCCAGCGAAAAACCACAGATTGCTTTGTAGCTCCTACCAAGTAGTCCTTGGCTGGTCACAGGCAGTGGGTGACCTAGGCCTGCACCAAAGCCCCTCCCAAGAGGCCCCAGAACAAACATATTTGGAGGTTGGCTTCAGTCCACAGCAGAGAACTGCCCAATTAGCCCCACAAGCAGCACACACAAAGGGTGGTCTTAATAGGTCCCAGAGCCCACTGGGGTGAATCCCACTCACTCAGGTAAGGCCTCCACACAGCAGCCTGTAAGCTGCGGACATGGCCAAATCTCACAGCCAATCAGCCTGTCGGTTGATCCCACCCACAGATGTGTCAATAGCAATCAAGGCTCAACTCTACCAGGAGGGCACACACGACCCTAGACAGTCCTGGAGCACCTGGAGCAGGTGACCAGGGAGACTGTGCCAGGGCCCCACAGGGCACCTAGTACATAAGGCCACCTGGCCAAGACTGGGAGACATAGAAGATCTACCTAATACATAGAAACAAACACAGGGAGGCAGCCAAAATGAGGAAACAAAGAAATACATCCCAAATAAAAGAACAGGAGAAAACTCCAGAAAAAGAACTAAATGGAATGGAGGCAAGCAACACACCAGATACAGAGTTCAAAACACTGGCTACAAGGATGCTCAAGGAACTCAGTGAGAACTTCAACAAAGAGATAGCAAGCATAAAAAAGGACATAGAAACCATAAAAAAGAACCAGTCAGAAGAGAAGAATACAATAACTGAAATGAAGAATGTACTAGAAGGAATCACCAGTAGACTAGATGAAGCAGAGAATTGAATCAGCAATTTGCAAGATAAGGTAGCAGAAAACACCCAATTGGAACAGCAAAAATAAAAAAAGAATAAAAAAATGAGGATAGCTTAAGAGACCTTTGGGACAACATCAAGCATAACAACATTCACAGCATAGGGGTACCAGCAGGAAAAGAGAGAAAGCATGGGAATGAGAATGTGTTTGAAGAAATAATGACTGAAAACTTTCCTAACCTGGTGAAGGAAACAGACATACAAACCCAGGAAGCGCAGAGAGTCCCAAACAAGATGAACCCAAACAGGTCCACACCAAGACACATAATAATTAAAATGACAAAGGTCAAAGACAAAGAGAGAATCCTAAAGGCAGCAAGAGAAAGGCAACTAGTAACTTATAAGGAAGCCCCCATAGGATTGTCAGCTGATTTCTCAACAGAAAATTTGCAGGCCAGAAGGGATTGGCAGGAAATATTCAACACACACACACACACACACACACACACACACACACACACACACACACACAAAGAAAAGAAAAGAAAAGAAAAGAAAAGAAAAGAAAAGCAAGGATCTATAACCAAGACTACTCTACCCAGCAAAGCTATCATTTAGAATCAAAGCACAGATAAATAGCTTCCCAGACAAGAAAAATCTAAAGGAGTTCATCAGCACCAAACCAGTATTACAAGGAATGTTAGAGGAACTCCTTTAAGACAGGGGGGAAAAAAAGATCAAAATTATGAATAATAAAATGCCAATAGCTACATATCTATCAATAATTACTTTCAATGTAAATGGATTAAGTGCTCCAATCAAAAGACATTGGTGGGCTGTATGGATAGAAAAGCAAAACTCTTACATATGTTGCCTAAAAGAGAATCATTTCAGATTGAAAGACACACACAAAGATGAAAAGTAGAGATGAAAAAAGATATTTCATGAAAATGGAAACAAACAAAAAAAGCTTGAGGAGCCATACTTATATCAGACAAAATGGACTTTAAAACAAAGGCTATATAACAGGAGACAAAGAAGGACCCAATAATCCCACTTCTGGGGCATTCATCTGAAGAAACCCAAAATGCTACTTCAAGGAGACGTGTGCATCCATATGTTCATTGCAGCATTGTTTACAATGGCCAAGATGTGGAAGGAGCCTTGGTGTCTGTCAATGAAAGAATGGATAAAGAGAAGGTGGTACATACATACAGTGGAACATTGCTTGGCTATGGAGGAGAATGGGTTCTTGCCATGTGTGGTGGAATGGATGGACCTGGAAGGTATTGTGGTGAGTAGAGTATGTCAGGCAGAGAAAGACAGATGCAATGTGGTTTTACGTATATGTGGAATATATACGTAAAAGAACAAAATTAACAAACAAAAGAGATACAAAATCATAGATACAGAAAACATTTTGATGGTTGCCAGATGGGAGGTGGTTTGGGGGTGTGGGTGAAAAAAGGGGGAAGGGATTAAGAAGTACAAATTGGTTGTTACACAGTAGTCATGAGGATATAGGTTATAGCATGAGGATTATAGTCAATAATATTGTAATAACTATGTATGATGTCAGAGGGGTACTAGATTTATTGGGTTGATAGATGGGAGGGGGTTGGGGGACAGGGTGAAAAAGGTAAAGGGATTAAGAAGTACAAATTGGTAGTTACAAAATAGTCATGGTGATGTAAAGTACCGCATAGGGAATATAGTCAATAATATGGTAATAACTATGTATAGTGCCAGGTGGGTACTAGACTAGTCAGGGGGATCACTTCTTAAATTTTGTAAATGTCTAACCACTATGATATACGGCTGAAATTAATATAACATAATATTGACTGTCAACTGTAATTGAAAAATTAAAAGGGGGGTGGTGAAGGGTAATAAATGGTCCACATTTCCAGGTATAAAACAAGGAAGTCATCAGTATGTAATGTACAACATAGGGAATATAGTCAATAATATTGTGATAGCGTGGTACTTTGTCAGATGGTTGCTGGACTTATCATGGTGATCACATTTTTAGGTCTATAAAAGTTGAACAGCTATGGTGCATCCCTGAAATTCATATAATATTGTATGTTAGCTGTATTTTTAATAGAAATTGTTTTTCAAAAAGAAAAATAAAGCCTGAGGACTGACATACAAAGGCAGCCATCTCTCTTAGGGAGTCAATAGTTCGTCTTGGGTCAGGACATAGGAGTCAGCCTGTTTTGGTTCAAAGCCTGCCTCAGTCACTAACAGCTGTGTGACCTTGAGCAGATTACTAAACTTCTGTAAGCCATTTTGATCACACTGTACATCAGGGCTGGATATGGATATTGAGGATTCCTGGCACATAAAGTGGGAGGGGCAAAACCTGAGCAGAACATGTGGGGGTGATGACCACGGCTTCCTCTCTGTTATGGGCCTCAGAGTAGGTCAGGTTCTACAAAAATTTCTCAGGGATGGATCTGGCAGCCTGGGCCTCCAGGCCTCACTCAGACTCACAACATCTCTGATCTGTATGACTGATTCAGCTTTGAGTACTCACACTTCTACTTAGTTCAAGAGGATGACAGGAGATCAGAGGTCAGACCACGTGCTGTCTTCCTCCTTTCTCCTCTCAAACTCTTCTCTCTTCCAGTTTCAACTCAAATGCTGTCATGTATGGCAATAGCTGTAATAATAAATATGTCTTTAAGGGAGGATATTCATATTAGCAGGGCCTGGGCACCAAGAGAAACAGATACCAAAGACTTCTTATGTATGAGGTGTGATCAAATTATATGGTGAATGTTTAAATAAAAAAAATTATTACAGTAAAAGACATATTGCCATTAATCCACCTCAAAATACTCCCTCTCACTTTGAACACACTTATCCCATCATTCTTGCCACTTTCTGAAGCAATTCTGCAAGTCCTCTTTTGTGAGTGTCTTTACTTCATCCTCCATCATGACAACGTTCCATGTCACACATCGCTTCTGGTATGGCAATTTCTGTCAAATAAAAACATTATGGGGTTGGACAGTGGCTCAGGCAGTTAGAGCTCCATGCTCCTAACTCTGAAGGCTGCTGGTTCGATTCCCACATGGGCCAGTGGGCTCTCAACCACAAGGTTGCCAGTTCAATTCCTCGAGTCCCGCAAGGGATGGTGGGCTCCGCCCCCTGCAACTAAGATTGAACAAGGCACCTTGAGCTGAGCTGCCTCCCGGTTGGCTCAGTTGGTTGGAGCGCGGGATCTCAACCACAAGGTTGCGGGTTCGACTCCCGCAAGGGATGGTGGGCTGCACCCCCTGCAACTAGCAACGGCAACTGGACCTGCAGCTGAGCTGCGCCCTCCACAACTAAGACTGAAAGAACAACAACTTGAAGCTGAACGGCACCCTCCACAACTAAGATTGAAAGGACAACAACTTGACTTGGAAAAAAAGTCCAGGAAGTACACACTGTTCCCCAAAAAGTCCTGTTCCCCTTCCCCAATAAAAAAAAAAATCTTTAAAAAACAACAAAAACATTATGGTGTGTCCTTATTCACCTTATTCACTGGATCTGGCCCCATGTGACTTCTGGCTCTTCCCCAAAGTCCAAATGATTCAGGACATCGAGGCAGCCACGACAGCACAACTAAAGACACGAAAGAGGACTCCCAGAACTGCTTCAGAAAGTGGCAAGAACGATGGAATAAGTGTGTTCAAAGTGAGGGGGAGTATTCTGAGGGGGATTAACGGCAATGTGTCCTTCACTGTAATAAATTTTTTAAACTTTAAACGTTCACGGTATTTTTTTATCACACCACGTATATATAATGCTAAGCTCATCTGTTAGTTATCTATTGTTGCACAACGGAACATCATAAAACTTAGTGACTTAAGACAACAATCAATTAATTACTTGCTCAGAATTCTACAAGTTGAGCAAGGCTTGGACAGACAAGCTCATTTCTTCTCCACCTGGTAACAGAAGGAGCTGCTCACGAAGCTGGAATCCTCCGAGAATGGCTTGATTTGGTTAAGATGTCTGTGGTCTCAGTTTTCAACATGGGCTTGGGTCTTCAAATTTCCTTCATGTGGCCTGTTCTCCACAGCATGCTGATCTTCATAGAATTTGGATTTCTAATGGCAGCAGACTTCCTCCAAAGTACAGAAGTAAAAGCTGCCAGGCTTCTCTCTGGGAGTGGTTCCCTGTAGCACTTGATTCTGCTTTCTGAGTCACTTTTCAATTTCCATAATAATAGTCATGTTTGCATCTGAGTAGCTTTGTCAGTCTGTTTCCTCTCTTTAGGAAGTTGAAGACCCAGAGGACTCCTTTTATTCTGAACTGTCTCTGTCCTTACAGTTGAAACCAATGGAATTCCTTTCAAAACTTAGTGGGTTTCCAGCGTGTCAAGTTCTAATAGACTCCATTAGACAAAAACCACATCCACAAATTTCGTTGAGACAGCTTGTTCTCTATTTTAGGATGCAAGTCAGGGCTGTGGGACAGCATCCTTAAGATTCTTAGAAAAACATTTTGTGTATGCATGATAGTCTACAAGTCCCTGTACTAAATCTTTGGAGATCTCAAGAAAGGGTCTTATGGATATACTTTTGACATGATCTTACCCTGAGGCCATGTTTTATTGACAGCCTGGATACCAACTACTGCTTTGAAACTCTTTTTGCCAGAAAAGACTAGGGATGAAAAAAGGTTTTATATTTGAACCCCACAAGTCCTGGCTCCAGTACATTTTGTCTAAATTCTTCTCAAAAACGAAATAGTTATTTCTTTTTTTTTTAAATTTATTGGGGTGACAATTGTTAGTGAAATTACATAGATTTCAGGTGTACAATTCTGTATTACGTCATCTATAAATCCCATTGTGTGTTCACCACCCAGAGTCAGTTCTCCTTCCATCACCATATATTTAATCCTCCTTACCCTCATCTCCCGAAATAGTTATTTCTTTAGCTCTTCTTTATCCTCCCGTATTTTGTTGCTGTTCATCAGGTGTTTAAATTGTTAAGGTCTGTGATAGTAGAGATTTTAGATAAAGTGCAAAGGCAAATGACATTGCAGCAAAAGGAAGAAACCATGCTTACTTAGGACCTATTAAATCAACACATATTAAATTGCTGCTTGCCAAAATTTAATATGGCCTTCAGTCAGACCCATTGAGTCAGAAGGGGCTATGATGCAGGAGACCACATTTCATGGACCTTCTTATGCCCACTGCATGTGAATACACTGCCTTACATCAGGCTCTGTAGGCATCCATTTTTTTCTTCCTTGTGTCCAGATTCTAGCCCTAGACCTAATCAACTCTGCTTCTGTTTTTACCCCCTGTATGGATCTGGGTCTTAGCAGCAAACATATGGCAGACTCAAATAAGGTATGTGTTTAATAAAAAGACTGGTTGCAATGGTGTGGGCATGGTTTAAAGACACTGACCAAGCATAGTACTGTACCTACAGCTAAGTAACAGTGCTAGGAACGGCAGCCAGAAGTTATCTGAACTTGGAGAACCTCAGTGTCATTTGTCCTGCTCCCTAAAGAGTTCTTTTAATATCCCTGGGTCATTGAGTGGGAAGGCTCTTGGGCTGTGGAGTGGTACCCTTACTCAGTGGGCCAGATGAGGGTGAGATGTCTGTCTCCCTAACAGGTTGTCCCAGGGGACTTTGAGGAGAAAGATCGGCCCCCAATTGTCCTCAGTCTCTCTTGCCACTGCCTCTTCAGGATTTTCCTGTCTTTGGCAGCCCTAGAGGCCCTCCTATCTAGGCAGGAAGAGTAGCCAATAAATAAATTCATGCTAAGGTGCTAGAGAGTGATAACAGCTAATCCTGTCCAAGGGCAATTGCTCTTGAAAAAAGGGACAGGTTAGCTCAAAAGAAAGAGTGTCTTCCGGAAGAATACCACTCTTTGGTGCTGGCATGGGAGTATTTTATGGGCAGGGGCACCCAAAAATATTCAAATCAGCTCCCTCTTTTGCTTTTCTGTGAGTCCTGATGTTAAGTTTGTTCCCCAAGAGGCTTTCAAACGCTTCTACATATGGAATCTCCATGAGGGAAGGGCAGGCTGTCTTGTCTCTTTTGTTCATTACTGTATTCCCAGAGCCTGACACAGAGGAGTGCTCTCCATGTGTTTGATGAATGAATGAATGAAAGAAACCTCTCCTCAGAAACTTGGCTCTTGTCGAACTTGAGACACACTTGGTGCCTTGCCCCTCCCCTTCAGGCTTTCCTGTGGCTTGCCTGGGATTGAGCTGAAAAATGATTTTTCATACACGTTGCCCTCATTATAACATCATCCCTCAGAGTGAAGCTCTCTGACCACCCTGAAGACCTGTATTTAATGTGATGAAAGGTGATTTAATGGAGCTGAGGAGAACGAAGCAAAAAGCAGACAGCCATTTCAGAAAAGCAGAGCAGACTGTCCCTCCAAGGGGAAGAAAAGAAAAAAAGAAAAAGGGGGGAAAAATCCAACACCTTCCCCCAGAAGACACTGGAACAAGAGGACATTTTGGTCAGCTCCATAGGAAGACAAAAATGAAACCAGATAAGCCCAGAGCCCTGCCCTCCCCAGCAGCAGATAACTAACTTACCATTTATTTACCTTGGAGCCGATTATGTACTGGGTTGAGGCAGGCAGGGAGATTTTATTGACATTTGGTCTCCCTTCACACATTTTTGCGACAGCCAGACATCAGGGACTGAGCTGCAGGATATTAAAGGATTTGTAAAAGTTATCAAGGAATGGGACATATTTATCAAAGCCACAGTGATATTAGAAAGCTGGGCTGCTGCTACACCTGGGTCTGTTACTTGATTAAAAAAATAATAATGATTCATCCTCTGGCTGCCTTTTGCACCTGGGTGAATGCTGAACAGTTCTGTGGGACCACCCTCGGCCAAGTATTTGCACATAAAGACCCTCTTTGGGCCTGGCAGATAATTGTGGGTGATAGATCACACCAGTGGCTGGGGGGTGTGTGCTTACATGTATGCACACGCAGGTGTGATAAGGCGTGCATTCAGCAGGAAGCTCTTATTGATGTGCTACCTGACCTCCCATGGGCCGGGCCAGTGTCCTCTGAGCATCTTTGATTTCCAGTAGAGGGCTGTTAAGAGTTGGTTGAATGACTGAAAGGCTGGTGCAAAAGGGGGTAGGTGAAGTGTCCCTAGCCGCTTCAACCACTGCATTTCTGGTGAATGGCAATTATGTAATACAGGAACTCTCCATCTCCTAACAACCAGCAAGTAAGAATATACCACGAGTCACCTCTATTTAGCTCTCCCCCCAATTTTTCCACATGAATAATTCAGTGTATGACTGTTTCAATATGTCTGTCTTTAAAAAAAATGCTGGATGAACTTAAAGCAGCCAGAGGAAGTGCCTGCATTGCAAAAATGATATCCACCTGCATATTTATCTTAAAAGGAAAGTCTTTAATGCATTCGCTCAAGTGAAAATATCATTAATAGCAAAGACTGACCAACTGCCACCAGGATCCATGGGGTTAATCTAGGTTTTGCCATCTGATTCCAATCCATCAGGCCTGGCTATAAATCGCTTATATGTCTGGGTGATAAAAAGCAAATATAAATTTTCAAAAAATTTAACCTTGCATGGTATATAAAGAGAATACATAATATTCTTGGGCATAAATATGTCTCAAGACAAACTCATTGCGTATACCCAGAATACATAATGGATCTTACCGAGACATATTTTTCCCCTAGCAAGAAAAAGTCAGAAATTCTACGGTAAACTGTGTGGTTTTGGCAACTCTGAGATGACAGCTGTGTCTGTGAGTTGGGGCTGTCCGTATATGGGAGTGGGGATCTCTGAAGACTCTCAGTGTCCTTCTAGAATGACACAAAGTTCAGCTAAGGGAGAGGAAGGCTGGCTGAAGCTGAATAATGGGAGACCTAGGACTTTGGTCTGTTTCTGGGGGACCTTGGCCAAATCATTTCATAACATTGGGTTCCAATTTCTGCATCAAGAACTGGAGGAGGCTGATCCAGAAACTACTAATTTCTAAGGCAATGTTTCTCAAACTTTAGTGGGTATGCAAATCCCCTGGGTCCTTGTTAAAATGCAGGTTCTGACTGGGTAGGTCTGAGGTGGGGCCTGGGGTTCTGCATTTCTAATAGCCTGGCGGGTGATGCTGATGTCGCTGGTCTGAGGACCACACTGTGAGTAGGCAGGGTCTCAATCTTTCTGTATCTGATGGTCTAAGGTAGTGACTCTCATCCTGGGCAGCACACTGCAGTTAACTGAGGAGCTTTAAAAAATGCCATCGCCCAGGCCACATCCCAGATCAATTAAATCTCAGTCTTTGGGGCTGCAATCCAGGCAACAATATTTTTAAAAATTCCCCAGATGATTCTAAGGTACAGCCAAGGTTGAGTAGAACTGGTCAACATCTCCCTGTGGCTCCACACATGGAGCCAGCTATTTTGAGGTTTGTCACCCACAGAGGCTCACTTGTGACACTCTAGTAGAGTACATGTAATTTACTGACATGGTGGTCTGCACTGCGCAACTGTGTCAGAGACTCACAGCCCTCTCCCTGGACAAGGGAGGAGACCAAAGCTGATGGAGTCCACGGACTTTTACAGGGTAATGGGCTGACACTGGTACAATGTTTTTCTTTGTGATGTTTCTTTACTAAAAGCCAGATTAGCGGCTGCAAATGCAGATGCCTATTTGGGCTCGAGTGGGCAGCACAAATCATAAAACGATATGTTTGCATATTTAAATACAGGTGTATTTTTCCCTTCTTGAAAGAATTACGCTCTTTCACATTTTTCTTAAAACTCACGGCCATCTTTTCCTTTTTGATAGAGACATGGGTACAAGAGAAATATTAATCTACTCTATGAAATTCAATAGGATGAGTGAAGGAGTGGAGTCAGGCTTATGTAGGGCCTGATACACACTACTTCTACTTTTACAAATATACAATACTTTTACTTTTGCAAACGTACAGAAATGTATAACTGTGAGATATTGCTATCTATGTCTGAGGATGTGGGAAGGGGCCTGTGCAAGTGAGGGGTCCTGAAGTTTAAGCTTATTAGCTTTTTGAGAAATCCACCTCTTGCACAAGCCAGGGATAAGAGATAGCACAGATGGAATCATCACACGAAGTACTGTTCACCGCAGACCCAAACTGTACAATAAAAATCAACCAAGCAACCAAGCAACCAGGCAACAAACACTGATGAAATGACTGGGGAAATTTAATACAAATAATTGCATGGAAAAGATGACACTCTCTTCTTCTGTGGCCTTGAACTGTGACAACAGCCATGAGTAAGACTCAGGTGACCTAGACCCTCATGACTCAAAGTATGGTCCATGGACCAGCAGCATCGGCCTTTACCTGAGAGCTGCTTAGACGCGCACAGTCTCAGGCACCATCCCAGAGGCCGGAATCAGAATCTGTACGACAATCTAATGAGGATGCACGTAACAGGCTGAGGAAATAACACGATGACTTAGAAAACACAGGAAAAGAAAAGAAGGGACGTAGCTCTCAGTCAGTTTGTTCATTAGTTCATTTGTTCATTCCTTCATTCCTTTATGCATTCGTTCAACAAATATTCTTTGAGTGCCCCCTCTAGGCCAGGAGCTGTGACCTGCTAGCTAAATGAGATTAGTAAAGAGACCTGCAGCGGTGATTACCCACCTGGCTTTTCCTGCCTCCAAGTTTTTTTCTCCTTACTCCCCCCACCTCAGAACACACATCGCACATGGAGTGGGATCGCTAGTACAGGACATTTGGTTGGGCCAAGAACTTACTTGTTGGAATGCAAACAGCTAGATGGGTGTGTATGCTGAATTCCTGAGCCAGCCTGACATAGTGTGTGGGGTTGGGGTGGTGGAGACCGGATATTCCCCAAAGTTCATTAACACTAGGCAACAGTACCTCTCTAGTTTGGGGAAGGACGTGTCTATTGAGAGGCACAGGAAAAGATTGCCCTGCGATGGAAGTGCTGGGTCTCTTGGTTTCTGGGGAAATCCTCATTACTTAACCTCCCTGGCTTGAAATGCCGGGGAGTGAGGGTTCAGGGTTTGGACTCTGGGATCTGACTGCTTGCACCTGGGGCTGTAGGGAATGCAGAGAACACACATAGAGCGTGGAGAAAGCAGCCCCCAAGTAAACCGAGCTGCTGCGTCTGGGGCTGCTTGAAGTGATATCAGTCACTGACATGTTAGTATGAGTTAGATCTCACCACCAGGCTTGGATCAAGGTGAGGGGAGAGGGGTGAACGTACGGGGGAGGAGCACCAAGTTAGATGAGAGGGTCAACATTTTGCAGTCAAGGATTTGAAAGGGGCTGGTCCAAGGAGCAGGGTGTGAGGTGCCCTTTGCAAATGTGAGGAAGAAATTGCAACGTACAGAATTTCAAGGACTAAAAGCTGTGCCTGTTACCTCCTGGCAAGGCCAGCCCCTGGCGCCTTTGCTCCTAGCTGACTCTGTTTATCCAACGAAACATCAAACTTGTGTCCTCTCATTAACCCTTTGTTTCTTCTTTGTTCCTGATTTAGAACCCCCACACTCTGATTATTTTTAGAGCCGTGAGAAGTCAGAAGTCACTTGTGTTTACAGAGAGGCCGGCAGTCTTCAAAGGCAGGAGGGGAGTGTTAACAGCACCCTGCTCTATCCCCAACCCCCAGCCCCAAGCCCCTGCCTTTTCCAATACATTCTGGGGCGCTTGTCTCAACAGAAGGAAAAACACAAAGGAGAGAAACGCTTTCTTTCTCTTAGATGTTTGCTTTCTCAGTTTCCCCTGTGAGCTGCGTGAGTTAAGAAAAAGCGCACGTGTATGTGTGTGTGTACGCATGCGCATACACACACACACACACACACACACACACACACACACACACACACACACACTCTTTCATGTTTTTCCCTGCAAAGTGGAGAGAACCAGGCAGCTGCCTCTGTGAGCCAGGGTTTGTGAAACCTGGGCATTCCTTCCATCCTTCTCTCTCCACCTTCTCCTTTTTCTTATGATTTCTCCCCAGTGCATCAACCCACAGCCTTCCATTTGGGCCAGGGATGAGGTCTTGAGCCACTCCCAGAATTATGGGTACCCTTCAGTGGATAATTCCAACCAGATCCCAATCTTCCCCATTTGAAAAGCCACAGCCACAGTATTTCCCTATCTCTGTGACTAAAAGGTTCTGCTTTGGTGCTGTGCAAGAGGGGGCTTAGACGTTCTGCACCCACAACCTTTTTCCCTAAATGAGTGTGCCGACGCCCAGAGGGTAGAGAGGCTTTTCCAAGGTTGCCAGGTACAACAGTGTCACTAGGAGTCCTTCTGTCCCTCACAGGGCTCTTCCTACAGAACTGAGCTTGGTGTCAGCCCATGACCCTTCAAAGCGTTAGTAAATGAACCCACTTTAAGCCGGTAGGGGGCAAGGGAAAGCAACTGGACCAATCAGGGTGCGTGAATTAGCACTACTTAGAGTCCACGGTAGGGTCACTTTTCTGTTCTGGTTTATGTTGAGTTCCCCTAGACACTGGGACTCTTCTGCTGTTTTTCGTTCAGAAAAGTAGTATCGCAGGGTCTGCTTAAATTATGGCCATGCTGGCAACACATCTGGGTGGTTGGATGTGACCAGAAGATTCTATCATTTCCCTTCATTGTGATGTGTCTACATTGTACCAAGGCAGGACTGCAGAGATAATAGTCCTATGGCTCTGAGACTATCTTTGTGAACACACACACACACACACACACACACACACACACACACACCTTTATGAACAGGGATGCTCATGTTAATATCCTCATCTACCAACACACAGGTCACACAGACTATGACACTACAGCCACCACAGTGCTGCGTCTTCTCCTCCCAGGCACACACACGGGTGTAACCTGTGCAGGGAAGGCTGTTCCTCCATATCTGAGGGTCTAAATCACAAAATATCAGTCTCTGAAGTGGAATCTAATCAAAACAGACCTCATATGCGTGACTTTAGTTATATGCAGAATTTTCTGAGAGCTGACCACATCGCAGCCACCCTCATGCTTTCCATGTCAGAATCCCTTTAAGCTGAGCTGTGTTTTGTGCCACACAGTAGTTTTGTGATCTTGAGAACATAGCTTAAATCACCATGCCTCAGTTTCCACATTTGTAAAATGAGAGTAATAATACCCACCTCTTGGTATTGTGTGTGTATAGTGGGGGATTCACATATAATAATAAGATGCTGGTTATAAACATACCCAAACTGTGCCTGGTCTAGGAAAGCAGCATAGCAAATGTGGTTTTTTCCTTCTCTTCGTGATGAATTAAGGTTTGTAATACGTTGCCAGGGTAATATGGTAGATTTCCCATCTCATTATCTTAGTAACTAACTACGTGACTTTGGGCAGGTCACTCTCTTCTGTGTTTCACTTTTCACCATTCATTCATTCATTCATTCATTCATTCATTCATTCAGGCAGCCAATATTTATGGAGTACCCACTAGGGGCCAGTCATTATTTTAGGTGCTGAAGATACTGCAGTAAACTAAACAAACTTTTGGCCCTCATGGAGTTTATGAAGTGATCTAATTAATTATAATGCAACCCAAATGACATGACTCTTAACAGAAGGAAGCAGTCTTCATAGAGTCTAAAAGAAAAGGTTGTAAAAATGTGTCAGCCTCTATACATCTAGAAAGGTGCTAAAGTCTGTTCAATTCTCTATGTTATGATTCTTGTTTCCAAGGTATATCTGCTAGGAATCTTTTGGTTTTAAGTGACAGAAAATTCAACTCAATGTAACTTAAACCAAAATGGAATTTATTGTCTCATGTAACTGAAAAAAAAAAGACTGAACAGAAATGTGGACTTCAGGCAAAGTTTGCTACCAAGGCCCTGGTTTTTCTTCATCTCTCTTCTCTGAATTATACCATGTTGGCTTCAACCCTACATGATTGCCCCCACTTGCTCCAGGACCCCCCTTTATGGTAACAGAATACTACCTAGCACCAGATCTTAAATATCGTCACATCACACTGCCCAAGGGACTTTCAAAGAAGTCCCACCAAATTTGTCCTCACATCTCATCGACCCTGCCCCTGGAGGTGGAGAGGAGATTCACCCCCACAGATCACACTGGCTGAAAATGAGGGTGGAGTCCCCAAGAGAAAAATCAGGATCCTTTTGCTTCAAGGGTGGGGGAAAAGCATTCTAGGGAGAAAACTAGAGCTGGATTGTCCCACAGGAATCCCAAGCACGTGCCCAAGGCACCAAAAAAAGAAGAAGAACACAGGTGATTGTTAAAAAAAAAAAAGCAATTTGATTTCTAATATAGGGTTCTCAAAACATTGATGTCATCACGATGGAAAAAAATTGGAACATGGTTTTCATTGCAATCTCATTGTTTTATAGTTGAGTCTCACTCTTATTTTGAATAACATACGGGATGGTGCAGGGCACCACAATCTTTTCAGTGCTTAGAGGTCCCTCAAATCTGAATTCAGCCCGGTGGGCAATCAACAAAGACTACCTCTTCCAGGTGAGACCCAGATTTCCTGTGTGGTGTTCTGTGTTCTTTGATGGCAGGATCAGCTGAACAGTCAGAGCAGCTGGATGTGTGACGGGCTCCTGTGGGGACTCTGCCCAGTCCATGCTTCTGCCCCTTTGCCTGTCAGTGCTGGAGAACAGTCCAGTGAGCACCTGCACAGAGACTGGTCTGCCATCCCCTTGCCAGGTTGATCCTGTATTCCTACCTCTCCGCTGGGGACGAACAGCCAGAGCTGTGCTGTCCTATACGGGAGCCGCTAGCCACATGGGGCTTTTTCAATTGAAATATGAATGAAGAGAAAATAGAATTAAAAATTCAGCTCCTCGGTTTCACTGGCCACATTGCAAGTGTTCAGTAGAGACATGTGGCTGGGGCCCACCATACGGGACAGCACCGCTCTAGAACATTTCCATTATTGTGGAAAGTTCTGTTGGACAGTTCTGAGTTCGAGGATGGGACAGGCTATTTGACATTCCCTTGCTGATATTCACAGAAAACTGGCCACCCCGCAGAAAGGCTTGTGGTGGGGGCAGGATGCTAATTGGGAATTCTACTTGCTGCCAATTCATTCCTCTCCATCCTCCTTGGACCAACTCAAATGTCACCTGCTCTGTGAATGATTCACTCTAGCTCTGGGCTCCTTCATCACACACCATATACAAATAACATTCCACATTTAGAATTGAATGTAATCACGTATGTTGAGGTCTGTCTGCCCTGTGTGATTGCCAGTCTCCTGAGAGCAGGGGCTGCATCTTTAGCTGGGTGTCCTCAAAGCTTAGCAGAAACCCGGCAAATCGTGGATACTCAATAAATGTCTGTGGAATTCCAGGTTAGTGCCTGTTATCTCTCTAATTACCCCGGCTGGGTGTCTTGGTACAGGTTACTTAATGTCTCTGGGCTCCAGCTGTATCATCATTAAAATGTGGGTCCCTAGGCCTAGTGGTATTATTGGGGCATGCAGTCAAAACCATGCAGAAGATTGATTTTTTTGGCTGTGATGTTGTAATACAAACAAGTAGGTAGATCTTGGTAGCATACGTGTTTCTGCTACACAAAAGCTATGCAACCTTGAGCAGGGTACCCAACAGCTCTGAGCCTCTCAATTCTCACTGACAACCAGGAAATAATGGGATCAGAGTGCTGGGCACAAGGCCTGGCATATCATGGGGCTAATACCTGAAAAAAACCCAACGTAATTGCAAACAGAGCTGGAAACCCAGGCTGGCAGTCCTGGGACAGCCCAGGGCAGGGCTTGGAGTTAGATTTCGTCCCAGTGCACAGCAGGCTGCCTCCAACAGTTGCTCTTCCCAGCGCACCTGGCGACGGTGATGAGCATAATTCATCCCTGCTTGCCGTTAATGGCTGGTGACATTTTGAAGACGGCTGCCTGGCTTTGGCTTTGCAGTCAGCAGGGGGATTTTAAAATACCCGATTGATGTCGGGCTCCACAGAAATACAAACCAGAATTGCATGCTGCACCTGAGAGCAGATACAAAGTCACGTGAGTGAGTGACATGCAGGTTCTCAGAGGCCCCCCAAGTTACTGTGAAGGCGGTGGCGGGAGGGGCTCATCTGCCCTAGCTGCTGGGACATACTGAAATGGTGGACCAATTCGCCATGGACAGGAGCATTTCGTGGGAACTTGGGGATTAAAATTCCACATGCCTGGAATCAATATTCTATGCTCTTGTTATAATTCACTTTGCGAGGGAGACAACACAGCTCTCTGAATTCTTGGGTGAAGTAAACCACGTATCTCAGGGATTAAGGGGATTTCCATGCTTATAAATCGCACCCAGCAGTGGGTGAGGTGAGTGTGGGGGAGGGGGAGGGAGGATGGTGGGGGAAGGGCCAGGGAGGCTGAGAGGAAGGCTCTGTGTCCCGCCAGTAATAATGACAAAATTTCATGGGAGGCCAACACACCATACTGAGCGGCAGCCCAGTGTGATTTTGCTGATGGGAACAACATAAAAAGGTGGCCTGGAATACTTGGGTTGACTAAAGCAGCTCTTATCAGAAACAGCAAAAGTCAATCAGACTGTTTTGGTAAGCACCGTAAACAGCGGGGATCCCTCCTGACACCAACATCTCCTGCATCTGAAAAGAAAAAAATGGAGATATCTGCAGAATATTTTTACCCTCAGATTTGCTACTGAGTGGACGTCTTTGCTTGTTCTCCTGCGAGGAAAGCAATGCAGATGAAAGGCTTAGAATGTTCGAGGTACTTTCACTCCAGGAAGAGCCACTTTGGGCTGACGGCAGGCCCCCAGTCTACCCCAATCCTCCATGCCCTCCCAGACGCTGCTTTCCCTTGGAAAGAGAAACCCTGGCAGAAGCTTAAGAGCTGGCGGGCAGTCTTTGTCATGTCCCTGGCAAGATGGGATGAACTGCCCTGCCAGAGCTCCTGCTGGGGAATTTGTGCCTCTCACCTCTAGGACTGTGACTGCAGCGCAGGCCGAGACTGCAAACGAAAAGCCTTTCTTAGTGTCAGCCTGTTCCCTAATGGGTAACAGTTGATGTCACAGAATCAGCCTGATGATTGGGCCTGATTAGAAGGCGCCGCTTCTTAGGCGGGCCTGGGGATCATGGCCTGAGCACAGAATTAGTTCTCAGCCCCCCAGGGAGGGGGCCAAAACCCACAGGAGAGGAGCCCCCACCTTCCGCTAAGGAAGCAGAGGTAATAACTAATAACCTTCCCTCTGCCCCGCCTTCCCCTAACCTTGTCGTGAACCGTGGTTGTTTTGTTCAAAGAAGTGCTCATGCAACCAGGCTCACTTTAATGAAAAGCAGGCCCTCACTCACCATTGCCCCTCCTCGGGCAATGGAGATAAAAACCTAATGGCATGTCAGATCCTTGATGGCAAACCCGCCAGGAAAACAAAATTATCAGGGTAGAGCGGAGGCAGCGGACCGTATCTGCTTTTGTACCATAAAATAACATAACCTGATGACCCCCTCATTTGCTGAAGGGGCACCCAGCTGGAAACACGGAGGCCTCTTGCAAAAGTTCCCACTGCCTGCCACGGCCACAGCGCTGCTCCTAAACAACCTTGCTGTCTGGCTCTTTTTTCCCCCTCCCATCAGGCATTTCAGTCCTCATTTCAATATCCAAGGCATAAGGCCTTGATGACAACAGGTTTATCACCGCACAATTTGTGAGACTCTGACAGGAAAAGGTCCAAAGGTTTCCTGTGTGCATATATGCATGTGCAAACGCACGCATGTGGTCTCTCTCTCTCTCTCTCTCTCTCTCTCTCTCTCTCACCCACACACACACACACTCACTCTATTCTACATTGAAAAACAGAATTTCCAAACCATCTCCATTAGAGAACAAAGTCAAAACGTCCCTTACCTACATCAGGCCACAGAAAGACTCTCTTGACAATTCAAACAATGACATTTAATTGCATCTAAGTGATGTTTTGAAACAACTTCAGGAACTGAAGTATTGTAAAAGCCCTTTAAAAACAGCCCTCTTGTCAGATGAGCATAACGATCCCAGAGAACTTTCTCAAGTCTCGTGAGGCTGGCTGCCATGGTTACTTTTCTCTTCTTTCTTCTCTCCTTCTTTCCCTCCCTCGTTCCACTGTTCACAAACATTTACTGAGCACATAACATGAGCCAAGGCCCAAGACAGGTTCTGGGGAAACCTCCCTGAGCAAGACAGAAATGGTCCCTGCGTGATTTCTGAGCACCTGTCTTGGCAGAGAATGTTTCTTGATCCCCAATATCCAATATACTCTCCTTTCCCAAGAAGAGTGGTGGATCTGGTGAGTGGATTTCCAGAATAAAAATTACATGTCCCAGTGCCGATTGCAGTTACATGTGACCATGTGATTAAGTTCTAGCTAATGGGATGTAAGCAGAATTATTATGTGACGCTTCCAGAAAGTGTTATTAAAGCAAGGGAAACATACCATTTCCTTCATCTTTGTTCTTGTGGGTTGCAATGTAAATATGATGGCTGCAATTCAAGCAGCCATATTATACCATGAGGTAAAAGTCATGTACAGAAAATGGTAGAGGAGCAAGACAGAAACAGCCTAAGATGGTAGAACCACTTTGGAAAACTGGCAGTTTCTTATGCAATTAAACATACACTACACTCAGCAATCTCACTTTTAAGTGTTTACTCAAGAAAAGTGAAAGCCTATGTGCACAAGGATTTGCAGACAAATGTTTTTAACATTTTTTTCATAATAAGCTAAATTTTCATCAATAGGTGATTAAACAAATTGCGGTGTATTTGTACAATGGAATACTACTTAGCAATAAAAATAAACTATTGATACATATAACAACATGGATGAATTCCCAAAATATTATGCTGAATGAAAGAACTGGACACAGAGGGATATATACTGTATGACTCCATTTATGTAGCATTCTAGAAGAGGCAAAACTACTCCCACTGTGGTGATAGATGTCAGAACAGTGGTTGCTCATGAGGACTGGTAGTCACCTGGAAAGGGGCACGAAGAAACTTTCTGACATGATGGAAATATCCTCTCTCTTGGTTGGGTTGTTGATTACACAGTGTATACGTTTGTCAAAACTCATCAAACTCTATATCATCGTCGTCTGTGTATTTTACCACATGCAAATTGTACGATAATACGAATAATGGCAATACTACTAATAATAGTCTGGATCCTGTTCACTTTGTGAAGCCACCTTTTTAGCCCTGAACTTTATTTATACAAAACAGAAAGAAACTTCAATCAGTCTTAGTTGGCATTTCCCATCACTTGTAGCTAATGCTAGCCTGACGGTGCTTTAGCTTTTCCACACCAGTCACTGATCATGTGGTTAACTCTCTCGGCTCTGGGTGGTGAAGTCAGTGAGGGAGCTGGTCATAGGAGCCAGGGCACAGGTGGGATTTGACAGCAGGGTGCTGCAGTTTAGAAGTCTCTCCCTGGTCCTGGTTCCAGGGTTTCTCCGGCCTGAACCGAGGCTCCTCATGGACTCTCAGCACACTCAGCAGACCTCTTTCTTCCCCTCATACCTGACTGTCACCACCATCAGCCCATTCAGTAAGCAGGATCCCACCTTGTGAGGTTCACTTTGGTCAGCTGATTGTTCTCAAATGCTGGTACTAGGACTATTCTTAGCACACCGCCAATCCCCAGGAGGCTCTGAAGATGCATGAGGCTGAGTAACAGCTGCATTGCAGCTATTACCAATGCTATTATCATCATCATTATTGCGGGATGCGGCTTTCGTGGTACTCCAATCAGGGGATGTTTGAGGGCCTTTTCCATAATTGGAAGAACTGGTCCAGGGCATGCGTGGGTTTCCATTTGGAGCGGGAGTGATCTCAGAGGAAGCATGTTTCCTTGCACACAGTAGAGACTGGCATTTCTGGAAAGTCCAGTAGGCAGCTGCCTGCATAGAGGGGTTTCAGTTTGACCCTCTGTCTTTCCCTGCTATCCTGCCCAGCTCTGCCACTTTTGCCTCACCAAGCAGTTCCCCCTCATCAGCAACCACAAATTCTACAATTAGAGATTCATTCCTTTCACTTTATAGTTTCCCTGCCCTTCAAATGCCAGTCCTCCTGCTGTTTTCCCTAGAATTGTATTTTCTTTCTTTTTTCATTTTCCATTTTAAAAGAAGGAAGTGGGATACATAAAAGGCAGCATGAGAGGGCATTAGTGTGGAGGTAAGAGCATGGAGAAAAGGTGGGGTGAGGTCAGTGAGAACAAAACAAACATAAGAAACATGAGTGATTCCTGTGTTTCCAGCGTGTCCTGATTGTTGGCACATGTTATGTTCTCAGAGAGGGTAGCTCTCTTCCTGATGTTTTATTTCACAAACAATTGGTGCTTCCTATGTACCAGACACTGTAGCAAGAGCTGTATGAAACTTGACTCATTTAATTCTCATAACACTCTCAGGAGGTAGATATGTTACTATCCACATTTGATACAGGAGGAAACTGAGGCACAGAGAAATTAAGTAACTTGCTCAAAGTCACAAGGCTGTAAAGTAGCAGAGGTGGGGTCCCCACCAGCCCTGGCTACCTCCTCACTGCAGTGGCTGTGTTCATAAGAACTTTTATGTATTCGTAAACTAACTGGTTACGGCTTCCTCATCATGGATGATACTAACTATTCAGATATCTTGCTTTTTCATTCAAACACTATTTCCTTCAAATAGACTCTTTGAAGGTGATCTCACTATTATGATTTTCTTTCCACAATGAGATGTTTTCATTTTCAGGATGCATCTACATATTCCCAGGATTTCATTTCCCTCCCAAGATATTTTCCCAAAGGAAAAAGATGTGGTATCTGTTTTCTTTGAATAATGTCTAAAGGCAAAATACAAGAACAACAACCAAAAAAACCCAGACCAGTTGATGTTGTGCTGTCTTTATAGCTCCGAGACCCCGGGACCTAGGTCACGGTCCTGTAGACCTCCAAGGCACATTTCCTGGGATTTTAGGGTGAGGATCCCTGAATTATTAGGGGGGAGAAACCAAAAATATTGTTCAACCATTGTTTATTAGAGCCACAGGCAAAGAAAGGAGGAGACACAACCCTGAGAAGCAGAGGACAAATATATGAACGTTTTTGATGGAAGAAAAGCCAGTGTATAGAATAGTCTCCCATGTTTGTCAGGGTGGCAATGGAAGATGCTGGAAGCTGTCAGCCCCAGCACTGGCACTTCTACAAACCTGGGCAGTTGGAAGACTGCCAAGGCACGGGTGGGGGTTTTGGAGAACAGCACCTGGAGTCCTTTTTTTCCAGAGAAATGAAAACCACATGTGTAACTAAGGAGAAGCATGCCATTCCATGGAGAATTTCGTATTCATACCTGAGCAGAATGGAAATCTGTGAACTCTGTTCCTGCCTGTGTCCTTATGCTAATAACTCTGCTGTTTCATTGTTTGTGAAGGCCACAGGAACGGACACTCTTGTTTTGGAAAGATGAAGACAAAGAGGACCAGTCCGCCTACTGTCTTGGTCGGGGGTGGAGTGTGGGGGTGGTAAGACAGAAGGAAAAGGACACAAACTTCTGGAGGGTGCAGGTAAAAGGCAGGGTTCTGACTGAAACCAGATTATGCTCTGGGGCCTGGGGTACAATGCCGAACATGGCTTCCTGCCCCCATAACCCTCTGCAACCTGACTGGGGCTCCGATTTCTGACCTGAAGGCCTAGTCTTTCCTCAGGGTCTGGATCAGGGGTCAGTCCAGGCCGGCGTCCTACTGGAGCCTTCCGTGAAACAACACTGCCCATCTGTAGCCATACCAGCTCAGCATTGTCTTTCAAGCCTTGCTAGCACAAAACCCCACATCCCACTACAACCTTGTAACCCCTGTGTGTCACTATCATCAGAGGTCAGGGGAACTTTTCATCCATTTTTATAGATGGTTCTACCACCCAGTGGCTGCCCAGTCCAGTGCATGTATATCCAGTGGCCTAAGTCTGGCGTGTCCCTTGCTAGGGACCCCCTCTTTCCAACAAATCAGGGTTCACTCATGAGTGACTGGGCATCTATGTTCAACCAACGTTGTGCTACCACACTGCACAGACTGTATCTCATAGGATCACTAGACCACCCTCCAAGGTAGATATCATTATTCCTGTTAAAACAGCTCAGAGAGGTTAGGCGGCTTGCCCTTGATCGACAGCAACCTTTCCGAAAGTGGGTTCTGTAGAACACTGGTGGCATGGTGAAAAAAAAAAAGTGAGAAAACATCACATTCCATAATTCCCAATTAGAAGGTCAGAACAGACATGTACTCATATATTAAAGGCTATAAGAACTGTTTGACTTTTTCTTTAAAATACTTGACATCCTTCCCCAATACCTAACATTCCAACTCTTTTTCACTGTTTTGAAAAACATTTTCTCACCTTATTTTTCCATAGAACATGTTCCCCATGCAACTTGTAGTAGGTTAAATTACATATTAGGTTGGTACTCAAGTAATTGCGTGTTTTGCAATCATTTTTAACCCTTTGAACCGTAATTACTCTTGCACCAACCTAATGCAACACAAATTCATCCCTTCTTTCTAATCCTTCATGGAAAGAGTAAACTTCCTAATCTCATTGATGAAAGGCTTGGCCACATGACTTAGTGTGGCCAGTTTGGCTTGTTACAGTGTGCCCGTAACAAGTCTAAGCCTTAAGAAACATCACATGTTTCTGTTTGCCTTTTGCGCTTTTCCATTCTCCATGAGAAGAACATGCCCCAGGCAGATGCTGCCTCTCCATCCTGGACCCCAGAATGAGATACATGGAACAGAGCTGCCCCAGCCAACCTGCAGATGCATTAATGAAAAATAAATGCTAATTATTCTATGCCACTGCGTTTTAGGGTTGCTTATTACACAGCATTATTGTCAATGTCAACAGCTAACTGATACACTATTTCTATTTAATACATCATGTAATCCTAGCACTCAGTGGAACCCTCTTTGGGAAATGCTGAGTCACTGTCAGTAAATGGCTAAGCCAGAGTCACACTCAAGTCTTCTAATTCCAAAGCCTGCTTGTCCCACTGCATGAAGCTGAGGGAGATAAGCAACAATTGCCTCCAGGGTTGGAAAGCTGCCCTGAGATAGTGTGCTTTTGGGATTATTTATTGCAAGAAGAAATACAGGGGGTGGGGCAGGTGAGTGTCGTAGAGTCTCCAGGCTGGCACTTGGAGGCAGGGTTGGAGCCCTTGGGCAGGGGCACCAGAGGCAGAAACCCATACATGCTGCTGTAGTCCATCCAAGGCCAAGTCCTTGGAGGCACTGGACTGCAGAGTTTATAATCTCAGACTTTGTTAGGACTGCCTGCAAATTCTTTCCTTTCTTAAACCTGTAGAAGCACATTATTTCCAAGGTCCTTGTCAGAAGCCTAAATTCATACCAATTTGCTGAATCGGTACAAAGTGCAGAATTGATGGTACAGAAAGACATTAAACAACCTACAACCCTTTAGACCATGTCAACAGATCATCCGTAGCTTCAACTGCAGAAACATTTCATTAAATCCTTGCAGTTTCTCCCCAAAGAGTAGGAATGCCCTTCTACCATTTAAAAACAGATGGAGGCCTGGCATGATTTTCACTCCAGCTGGGGCAGTGGATTCACCTGAGCTAAGCTCTAGAGCGGGTCAGTTAATCTTCATCCAAGAAATATATCTTGAGCACCTTTTGGGGGGGCAGTAATACACCACTGGGTCTGCTGGGACCCAGTCCAGAGGGGAGAGAGGCGGGCCAATGACAATTATAATGTAGTGTGCTGAGGGTGTTGGCGAGGTCTAAAGATTCTTCATAGGCAGACAAGTAACAATTCAGGGGCTGCCCATATATGAGCCCATTATGAAGCCCCTTCCAGTCTGCCAAATAGAGGTTATAGGGCTACCCTCAGAGTTGAACTGGTACAATGCACACAGAATGGGTGTGATTTATTTTCTATAGTGTGAAGCCCACCCAGAGACTGATGGGCTGATGGAGTGAATGAGCTCCAAAATGTCAGCTTAAGGTGAATAGGGGCATGTCCCAGGAAGCAGCCCTGGGATATGATTGGAAATTAAGAAATGCTAAATGAATAAATCTAATCCATTGTCCTAAGCTCTGTTTGGAAAAAGACCAGAAAAAAAAAAGAGGGTGGACAGCCATGAAGACTTCCAGAAAAATGAGACCTGGACGCAGATGCTGATGGGGCCTACTGAGCAACTCCAGGAGAGAGGTCTTGGCTCAGGGTCCCTGAGCATGGGGGTTTCCTCTGCCCAATAGGCAAGAGCAGGGCTCTGGGACTCGGGTGAGATGAGTGAGACACCCAGGGCACAAATTGAAGAAGGTGCTCACTGTCAGGGTCATGGAAGTGCAGGGTAAAGAGCTTGACAGTTGAGTGCACCCTGCGTGCCTCCCTTGCTTACCCTGAGTCCCAGCCCAGGCAGAGAGGTGAAGGCCCCAGCTCCAGATTCGAAGGTGTGTTTTGAATGTCAGCTCAGTCATTTATTAGCTCTGTGAACTTGAGCTGGTTCTTAACTCTCTAAACTCCAGTTTCCTGGTCCGTAAAATAGGGATGCAATTCCAATATCAGAGAAGGATAAATGGGGATGATGCTTGTCGTGTACTAAGCATAGAGCCTTCAGTAAATGGTTATGATTAGCTAGGCAATGTGTTCTCTCTGCTGAGAGAGAGTCCTCCTTAGACTTATTTGAGAGATGTTTCTGAAGGTCACTGTAGTGGATGCTGTGATGTCCCACCCAGGTTCCCCTTCAGGACCTTAGGACTGACTCCTACAGCTGCTGAGAGAGGTGCTGGCAGAAATACCTCAGCAGTCCACCCTGAAGGAATTGCCTCAGCTGCCTAGAGCTGCCTCTTCCCAAGGCAGCTCCCTTCCCATGGCAGCCTGCACCCCATGGCTAATCATCTGAGGATACACAGACCCAGGGCCCTCACCCAAACTTGGGACAACTCTGAAAGTCCCTCTCAGCTCCAAAGCCCCCAGAGATTCAGCTGAAGCCTCTCAGTATGGGCATTGCAGCCCGAGTACCTCCTCTGCCTAGTCCAGCTTCCCTCACTCTCCCGCTGGCATTCACTCCAAGAGCTCTCTCTCCTCCATGAACTTCCAGCCCTTTGCGTGCCAACTACTCTTAGGATCTGCCTCCCAGGAAGCCCGACCTGTAGTAATCATTCCACTCCCTTCTTCTCTTTCTCTGCTTGCCATATTAATCGGGATTCTTTTGGTTGTAAACTTAGGCATAAAGGACAATGTGTGGGATTATAGAATCCTGGGAAAGTTGAAAGGTAGGAAAAGTAGAAACCACTGGGTCTCCACATCACAGATGTGAATGTTACTGAGATGCTTCCATTCCCTCAGGTCTATGATTCTTGGTGTGCACATTACTCTCTCCTATGTACCCATTCAGAGCTTCTAAATTTTGCATCTTAAATCCTAGTCCACTTGAGAAAACCCAGTTGCTTTCTAGTTTAAAAAACTCAGGGAAGAGTTCCGATTTGGCACATCTCGGTTCAGATGCCACGTTGGACCAATTAGCACAGCCCAGTGACCATGTACAAAAGTGGTCACTCCCCTGGGAATCACCAGGTTTGGGGGCAGGGCAGTTGACAGAGAAAGCGTGGGAAGGGGAATTTGGCAGATAAAGCACAAGGTATCCACTTATAGAAAATGTTGTCATATTTTTGATTGCCTGGCATCTGAACCCCCTTTCTCTGAATCTAGGTAGGGCAGAGCTCCCCTTCACTCAAGCAGCATGTCACTTTCTGTAGCAGACGCTGTTGCGTGCACTCATCAGCACTCGGAACTCACGGCTCCTGTATATGTCAATAGAAGCACATGTGACTCTCCATGCAAGGCAGGCTAGATGAGCAGGGAAGTTGACATCTTTTGAGAGTTAAGGCCATCCTCAACCAATGACAGATGGGGAATTGATGGATCAAAAATCCAGTTTCCTCACCCCTCAGGTGGGACAACTCCAAGAAGGTCTATTTTATGTCTCAGAAGTCCCCGAGGAGAATGAACCCCAGTTGCCCACACCAGTGACTGGCTCCATCACATGTCCTTTATTGGCTTCTCCCTTCTCCTAGCTCAATATTCCACTTTTCTACTGGTACTTCCTGGGATCACTTCCAAGGTAAACTACTATCCTTATCTCAGGTTTTCCCTTGAGGAAATCCAAACTCAGACACCAGCAATCAAAGGAGTCAAGTGTCTGTCATCTGTTGGTAGTACAAGCTGGTGTTCTGGCTGGCTGGGGTCTGGCTGCCCAGCCCTCCTCTGATCCTACCTGCTTTCCAAGGCTAGTTCCCCAACGTTCCTGGCAAGTTGCTGAATGAACCATATAATACTGCTTCAACAATCCCTTTAATGCTCCAACTAAGCCAGACTTAGTTCTAAACACCAAGCCACCATCAGCTAATGTGGCTGCCCAGATCATTTGCTCATAAGTAGAGAATGTGACCGTCAGGCTGGTGGGGATGTTTGGCATCACTCTGCATTAGTCTGATTAGTCATCCTGGTTTGTCAATTGAAGTCTGTTGAGCCGGAGGAGCAGAGCCGGAGGAGCAAGCCAATCATTCTCAAGGGGCTGAGAACATCCGGCTGCCAGGCTGAGGGTCTAACTCAGCCTGGGATTCACCAAAAAGCCACCTCAGAGGAGAGCCAGGCAGACATCACTCTTCCATGTCCCTCGAATCAAGGCTCTTCTCACTTGAAAGAGCAGTACTAAACTAACCTTTCCACCTGTCACCCAACCAGACTCACATACTAGCTTCCCATCTTAGAGCAAGACCACAAATGCAGTGAGCTTGGGAAGGCACCAGTAGGAAGATCTTTCTGAGACTACTCCATGCAGAGGAGAGTAAGAACAGAATGCTAAATGTGCAGCTTGGAGCTACCACCCAAACCTCCTTAATGCAGTGAAAAGGGGGAATACAAAGAAAATATTTTCTTACTCTTCTGCCTTCTTCCTGGTCTTGATAAAATAATGTTGCTAAGTGCCAGTCTCCTCAGAATATGTGCAGAAGAAACAATAGAATAGAATAGAATAGAATAGAATAGAATAGAATAGAATAGAATAGTGTAGCCTAACCGAGGATAGGATAGAATAGAACAAGCTGACCTCACTACAGCAAACAAAACCATCTCACTTAGTGGTTCCTGCATCAGCCTTCCCTTTCCTCCATGAAACAAATGCCCTGCAGCTTTACCTCCAGCAAAGAGGGTGAAAATAAGCAAAAAGAAAGTTCCCCTGTTGCCTGGGAGTGACTGTGGGGGGTGAGTCAGGAAGGCCCTGGTTGGCTCAAGCTCCATTTACACACTGACACACTCCTCTCCTGTTAATATTTGCACTGAACAAGCCATTTTCTGTGCTGACATTTTGCATTTAGTTAAATGCCAGCAAATCCAGAGAGATGTGGCTTTGACCTGTGGTTCTGCCCTTTTGGACAAGCATCAAATGCTGTGGTGCTTTGATTCTAATTTCGGATATTCCACATTTTGGATTCTTTCACCTCAGTTTTTTTTTTTTTTTTTTAAACGAAATGAAATGCTTCAGACTTCATATTATCTCTGCTGAATATTTAATTGAGAAATGTTGTTAAAAAGGCATTTGGCTTAAATGATCTAAGTGCATGCATAGATGTTTCCTTTCTGAAAGTAAAGTGGCTTTGAATGATTTTTGTTATTATGTGGGAATTACAGAAAATTTTGCCTTAAAATGTTAAATGCAGTATTTTTCAAGAGCTCAAGGCTTTGCTAAACAAGAGAGGAAAAGCGCTGCTGAAAGTACTTTAAAGAGTCTAGGGAGAGGGTGTGGCGTAGTGATGGAACTTATGGGCTCTGGAGGAAAACAATGTTCAAACCTCAAGCCCTCCCTGCCATGCATTCCTGAGATAAAGAGGCATAGAGGAGGTCCGAGGCTTCTGCCTCTCCAGGCTGTTACACGAATATGAAGCAGGAATGAGGGGTGGATGTGCTCTACATCGGCCCACCCCTTTACTTTCAGTGTCCTCCCACAAGCCCTGCTCCAGGTTCTGAGACCACACCCTCTGGCCATAAACTGAGGGCCAGGAGGCGTGGACAACTGGCCTAATGTTGAGGTTGGGACGTAGGGAATTTATTTGCTCTCCTCAGTCAGATGCTTCCTCTGAGAAGTGATGAGCAGCTGTCTTATGCAGACAGAGGGCCTGTCAGGCAGAAGTGTGAACAGGGGCCTATGGTCTCGTGGGCTAGGAGGCTCTGACACCAGCTTCCAGGTCTTGGCAGCCATTTCTCCTGAGACCTGCCTGCACTGTGTGCCCCGGGGCCCCCTGAACTATCCCAGCTTTCTTACCTAAAGCCCCCTTACGTTAGCTAGCTCGGGGGGCTTCAGTTTTCTGATATCAAGCAATCTATGATTAAACTGGCGGTCCTCTGACTTCCAGGAGCGTTGGGGACCAAATTGCTCTAAAGCCAGTCCTATTTTCTCAGCAATTTTCATTGTAAAATAAGAGATATGTCTTCATTTGAAGAAGAAAAGGATTGGTGATAGACTGAGTTGTGTGCATTTTGGTTCATAAAACTTTAGAATCATGGTAAGGCCATAGAATTCATGCTTTTGAAATCCATGAACAACATGGAAATTGGCCTTTAAATCTTTTTCTTTTTCTTTTCTTGGTTCTGAAAAACTTCTTACATGCTTATAGTTTCCGAGCTCTGCATTCATAGTTTCTCTGGCTTGGCTTCATACACGATTCATTGAATCATTCAACAAACCTTAAGTGCCTACTACACACCTCGTATTTGATCATAAACTATGGATTCAGAGATTAATAGGGAAACTTCTTCCTCCAAGGAAGTTATGAGATGAGACAGATAGGAAATTGATGAGTATAGCAGAATAGAAGAGCTATGGTTGAGGTGGTCACAAGGTGGTCTGGAATCCCCATGACATGGAGGAAGGATCCCTCACACTCCAAGAAGTGAAGCTTGAACTAAGCCATGATGGCTAAGCATGTCACTTCAGGTTCTCAGGGAAACAGACGCCAAAATGAAATTAGACACTGATGAAGGATAAAGGGGGAGGGAACAGACATATGTGGGGAGAACCTCCAGACTACGGTGCAGGTCTGATCCCTGAGAAAGGATAGGGGAGGAAGGACAGGGTAGGAAACTAAAGCAGAACTCTGAGAAAGTCTCAGCCAGGTTGATGGGGAGCCCAGAGCAAAGATGGCCCATCAGAGAAGTCCGGTGTCAGGCAAAATGACCCTGTTCTGGTGTCCCGGCCCTGCTACCATTGGGGAACCGTCTGGAGGGAATGTGGCCTTGGCAGGGACGCTGCTGTGGATCCTGAAGGTATGGCAGGTGGGAGCTGTCTGCTGATGGCACTCCTCCCAGAACATTTTCCACTGAAGGTGAGCCTGGGTGGTGCGGTTTCATGGCTGCCACACTAAATGAAGATTGCGTTGGTGGGGAAGGTAGGGAAAGCCGTTTCTAGCAGGACAGATAGCATGAGCAAAGACTTGATAACAGGAGTGAGCGTGGTAAGCTGGGGAGGATGACAGATAGTCGAGTATTATGCCTATGAGCCACAAAGGAGTTAGAGTTTAGTCCCTAAGTAAAGGGAGTAACTAAAAGATTAAAAGGAGGAGAATAGTGTGATCAGATCTCGTTGACTATGTGTTTCAAATGTCAATTAACGTTGGGCTGCAAGATTTATACTTTAAGCCCCCAAATGTTCTACTTCTTCATGGCTAAAGGCTAACAGTAATTGAGTACTTACTATATACTAAGTGCTCAGCATTTCATATGCTAACTGGATGAGAAGAATCCCACCATAGCTATCATACATTGAGCGCCAAGTAGGTACCAGGCACTGTGAAGTCCCATTCCTATAGTAATTCATGTAACTCTCATAATGATCCCATAGGGAAAGGTTTTCATTTACAACTCTGGAAATGGTGGTACAAAGAGGTGAAGTAAGTTGCCCAAAGTCACACAGATGAAAAGGGTCAGAACCCAACCTGCATTCTCAACCACCATACTCAACTTTGCTTCAAAATTTGGGCTCTCTAGAGAGGTATGCAAGTGAAAAATTGTCCCATAATAATCTCCCTCTCATGCCTGTCAGCCTATGTAAGCAGGCTGCTTAGAAATGTGAAGGAGTTATAAAGGTGCGTGTGTGTGTGTGCGTGTGTGTGTGTGTGTAGGGGGATTCATCTGAGTGAAGTGTTGTGGTGTTTTTACTGCCCTTCTCATGTTCTACTTTCTACCACAGACACCCCTCCTGCCACCAGCACAAGTTGGGGTCTTCAATAAAAGTGCTGTCACCTATGCAATGAGAGCCTGCAAGAAGGGGCACCTGGCAATTCTCCTTACATGCCTCCCTGATTATCAAACCTCAGCCAACGTTGGGTATGTGGACACATGGAATGACTTCATCTCTGGTTTTTAAGGGGCCAGATGCCAGTGGCCATGCAGCTGTGGGAAAGTCACGGTAGGGATGGCACTGTGTAGAATTCACAGCATTCCTGGAAGTCCACCCATCTGTAGGCTCATGGGAAAACAGCCTTTGCCTTCCTTGTTTCCCTTTAGGCTCCTCTGTGATCTGTTGTAATGCATGAGCACACATGTACAGACACAGGTACACATACACACACATAGGCTGATACACTCATTGCACATACATGTACAACCAAAACCACACACACCTATATGCACACACACGCACACAGACACATGTACACACATATACATATGTATACGCACACACCACAAAGGCATATCCATGCACATACACACACGCACACACAACCCACAAGCACATATCCATGCACATGCACACGTGCAAGCTGATTTTTGCAGGAGTCAGGAAATCAGTGTCATTACTTCATAGGCACATCTCCTCTATGAGTCAAAGTGGCATGTTGGGCTCAGAAGGAAGAACATTTTCCTTCCTGAGATAGCTGAGTGGTTTCCCCTGAGGAAATGATTCAGAAAAATGTTTCTTCAAAAATCAGAACATTCTTAAAGGGAAATTTCCTACCAAAACATTTGTTTTCTTGACATGAAGACAGTGAAGCAGCCCCCTCTCCCCTCCTTGGCTCCTCTACCTCGTGGTGCCTGATGGGTGCCGCTGCAGGGCTCCAGGCCCCAGGAGGACCGGTGTTCTTGCATCCCGGGCCTCACAGGGCTCCACTGTGAGCCACAGTGGGTAGCTGTCCCGTAGAAAAAGATCTGGCCCATTGAGTGTCCTTGAGCAGGGTCCACATATTAATGAAGCCCCTCTTCTAGTTCAGCCCCTCCCTTGTTCTTCTTAGGACTTGGATATTCTGAGGCTCCCTGTCAAAGGAACTCTGCCTCCTTAAATACATCCAGGAGGGCTGTTCTGAAGACTGTTGCCTATGTTAAAGGAATACACGTATTTGCAAATGATCAGCTGCAATACACGAACCAGGGCCTAATGACTATCAGGGAGAACTGGGAACAAGGGGCAAACAAGGTTGGAGTCAAGCTTTGGGGAGAGAGAGAGAGAGAGAGAGAGAGAGAGAGAGAGAGAGAGAGAGAGAGAGAGAGAAACAGACTTCTAGAATCAATGGAAATGGTGGATAGAACAGAAGAGTCCCAAGCCAAGCACTGGGGAGGTGACAGGCTTCTCTCAGGCCAAGGGGGCTGGACCATGTAGCCAAGTGTTGAACATCAAAGGTGAACATGACAGAGTTGTCAGTCAAAAGAAACTACTTGTCCATTGTCTCATAGTTTGCTGTACTGTGAACAACTAGCTGGAGTGGTTGTTCTGCAGTAGCTGCCTCTTCTGACCTGGAACATAAACACAGCCATAAAGGCCCAGAGCCGGGCTGGCAAGGGGCCTCTTTCTAGGGAGAACAGACCACCTACATCATTTGGGAGGCCACTTTAGGCTTGTCCAGGGGGATTTTTGATGTGTCTATTATACCAGAGATAGTGTTTTGAGGTCCCAAATGTTTATTGTGTTGTCTGTCATGTAAAAGATAAACAGTAGGAGAGAGAAAAACTATTTTAACTCAAGCAAAAGCATAAGACTAAAAATGAAATTAAGTCAGGGTTATTAACAAGAATTGATAATATCTCCTTATTCTCCTGCTAACTACTGAAAGAAAGAGAAAGAAAGAGAGGGAGAGAGGAGAGGAGGAGGAAAAAGGGGGAGGAGGGAGGAGAGAAGGGAGAGAAGAGGGATGAGAGGGAAGAAAGAGGGGGGAGGGAGACAGGGAGGGACATGAGAACAATCAATAGGGATCCTCTTTGGTGTGTATTAAAAACAGCATAGAAAATTGTTTATGCCCGTTAAAAATGCCTTTTCCCAATTGTGTCGAGTATGTGGCCCGGTTGGTCTAATGTTGTATTTTTCCACTTTTGATAAAGACATGGCACCAAGATAAATGTTTTTCTAATGAAAATGAAAACAAAAGCAAGAAAAAAAGTGCAGCCATATAGACAAATGGGTACTAAAATCCAATCTTAGTATTGAGGGCAATAAAAACGGGTGGGGACTGTGGCTAACTGGTGCACATCAGCCTTGTCCAAAGGGGCAGCCACCATTCAGCTCAGATCTCATTTTTTTTTAAGAGATGCTGAGTTTTATTGGAACATTGAGTTTTATTGGAAATCTCCAATTTTAAAATATTGGATCAATTTTTCAAATCCATTACAGGCTACACTCATACTGGGAACTTCTGGTTGGTCACCTGTGCCCTAAAAGAACAATTGAAAGATAAGAAATAGAATGTTCCATTCATTCCTCCCTTTAAATCCTCCACTTTCCCCTCCAGATGTTGGCATTAGTAGCAGAGCTACTGTGTTTCCCCGAAAATAAGACCTAGCCGGACCATCAGCTCTAATGCATCTTTTGAAGCAAACATTAATATAAGACCCGGTTTTACTTTATATTATATTATAGAAGACCGAATGTTATATTACATTAAAATAAGACTAATTTTTGCTCCAAAAGACACATTAGAGCTGATGGTCTGGCTAGGTCTTATTTTCGGGGAAACACGGTAGGCTGGTGTATTCAACTTCAGTACAATCAGGAGCTTCAGGTTAAAGAAATTTAGCAGAGTGGTTGTTTTTAACAGTGTAGCAATTTAAAAAAATCTCCCCCAAATTCTTTGGCACTCCTCCCATTGAGAGTTAGAGTGTTGCCTCCCCTTGAATCTGCGTGGGCGCTGTGACTGCTTTGACCAATTGATGATAAAGAAGTGGTTTCTAGGCTGGGTTATCAAAGTCCGCACAGCTTCTATGTGAGTCCTTTGAAATACTTCTGAATTCTTGTTCTCAGAATGTTCAGCTTCTCATGCTCCCTCTCAAGACACTCTTGGAACTCAGTCGCCATGCAGAGAGAAGCCCAAGCCACATGAAGAGGTTGTGTGTAGGGACTCAGGTGGACAGTCCCAACTGAGCTCCTATAAACCACCAGCCCTGTGAGTGCTCCATCTTGGACATCCAGCCCAGTTGAGCCCCCTAGAAGACTCCAGCCCTAGTCACTATCTAGCTGTGATGGCTTTAGAGACCCAAGTCACAACCATCCAGCTGAGTCTAGTCAACTCACCAAACTCAAGAGACAGTAACAACTGTTGTTTTAAGCCACCAAGTCTTAGAGTGGTTTGTTACCCAGCGACAGTAGCTGGAATAAGCATCCACTTGGTATAAGCATGAGGGGCTAAGATCCCCCTAGCAACTGCAGACTCACTTATTATTCCACTTGTTGGTGTTTGTTGTTGTTACCCCAATCCTCATGGAGCAGAGGGAGGAGGGAGGCACTCCATGGGAGACCTAAGACTCAGTAAGCTGGGAGGCAGCCAAGCCGACTGTGGGAGACCCGGCTCACAGCAGCCTCCACATGAGGCAATTAAAATGTGAAATTTAACCTTTAAGAAAAGAGCCTGACTTTACCTTTGCATCTTGGAGATTTGGGACGCAGAAGACCTGTCAAATCCCTTCTTCTATCCTGCCCCGATCACATTTCCGTCTTATGTTTGGACACAGGACTCAGACTTGTGTACACATGGAGAACAGGATCTGGCGCCAAGAACACAAAGCAACTCAGCACTGGTGTTTCTCCTCTTAGGAAAAAAAAATGACAAAGAAAAGAAAGACAAAATAGGAAAGAATAAAGGACAGAAGAGGGAGAAGGAAAGAGGACGAAGGAGAAGGGAGGAGAGAAAGAAAGGAGGGGAGGAAGAGATGGAAGGAAGAAAAGGGAGGGAGGGAAGTAGGGAAGGCTGGAAGAAAGGCAGAAAAGGGAAAGAAGGAGGGATGGAGGGAAGAAAGAAGAAAGAGGGAGGAAAGAACGAGAAAGGAAGGGTGGCGGAGGAGAAAGGAAGGGAGGAAGGAAGAAGGCAAGGGGAGGAGGGAGAAAGGAGAAAGGGGAAGGAAGGGTGGGAAGGGAAGGGAAGGAAGGAAGAAGGAAGGAAAGGGAGGGAAACCAATTGGCAAGGGAGCACTGCATTTTTATTTCCTGCTTTACTGAGTGAGGCATTCCCTTCATGAGAAGCAGATGTACTGAATCACGTCAAAGTCTACCTAGGCAGGAAGCATCAGTTTAATTTACCCAGGTCACGGCAAATATGTTGTCATTCAGCATGTGGAACTATTTGAACTTACAAGGAGTAACCCAGCAACAGCCATCACCCCACGTGTCTGCTGTGCTCTGATGATACCAACGCAACGGGAATGGAGGCTCATAATTTCACAAGGTGACAAAAAATTGGATTCTGATGTTTCACCTTCACCTGCTAATGAGCAGGGAGGCCAGCTGAATACACAAATTCCATGGGCCCATAGGCACTGCACGGAGGCCCTGCTCCAGTATGACCAGGCCTCTGCTCTCCTCTCAACCCAGGCCGGCAGCCAATGCTGGGCTCTGCCGCCAGCCCCACAGTTTATTTTTGTATGTGAGAGCACACCCCCTGCATTGCTTATCAGATTTACTGTGACAAGGGCTGGGGGAAAAGAAAGATGTTGGTTAGAGTTCATCAATCCAGACCCCACTATTAAGAAATTTGGATTTATTTATTTTGTCATGGAGAACCAGCACTGATGTTAATCTTGGCACTATCCTTGAAGAAAAAAATCATTCATAATAATACAACAATAATATATAACATTTACTGAGTTCTGACTCTGAACAAGGGACCGTCTGAAGTGCTTTACATGGACGTCTCATTTAGTCTTTAAAGCCACCCTATGAGCAAGGTCTGATTAGTCTCTCCAGTTGAAGATTTTGAGACATAGGTCAAGACTTGCCCAAGGTCATACAGCCGATGCCCGGATTTGAAACCCAAGGAGTCTAATGCCGGAGCCATGTTCTCAATCATGTTGGAAAGGCAACTCCCAGTTCAGTTAAGAATTTGAATGGATTCTAAAGCCTCAAAAATCATTTTAACAGTACCCATCTCTGTTCTGAAAAAAAAGAAACTGACCCAATAGATGATTCTTAGCCATTCATTGAGCCTGAGCTGCTCTTTCGCCATCTTATTAACCCTTATTTCATGCACGTAAAAGAAATAAAACTTCATTTTGTGCAAAAAGACTCTTGGATCCAGATTTTCCACCCATTTAGACTGGCTTTGTCATTATTATTCAGTCACTGAGGTTTTTCTCGAAGGCCTTGGAGACTAGACTAATCACAGCTGCATTTGAGGGGATCGCCAGGGTTGGGATGTTTTAAAGCGCCATCTAGATTGGCAATCAGGGCCAGCCTGTGTCATCAGCTGTCGATTCCAAGGTAGCACAGCAATGGGCTGAGAGCCCTCGACTCCCACTTCTGTTGATGGGCACAATTGGTGGCCTCGGGGGGTTGGCTGGAACCCAGCAGCCTAGGAGAGATTCTTTGAGCAGGAGACGGTCGATTCGGACTCATCTCGTATATATGGAGCCCAAGGAAAATGTGAGAAAGAGCAGAGAAATTTGGGGTACCATATGTGGTGCAGAACAGAACTGTTCTTGGGTTATCAAATGTCCTGGGGCCTGAGTTTGGGGGCAGGTGTGGAGGGAGGAAGATGACTCCTTCACAGTCTCTGGGAACAGATGGTGGGGTCTGCCCTGTGAGCAGCGGGCCTGCCAGTTGATCCTACAAAATCCTGGCTCTAAATCCTGGCCAGGAAGGCTGAGGCTACCTGGGTTTTAACCCAATTACCACCTCCCAACTATTTAAAAAGGCAGAGAGTTACATTGTTCTTTACAAACAAAACAAAACAAAACAAAACAAAACAAAAATCATTTTCAAAAATGGGGAAAGGAGAATTGACCAGCATGCTTCAAAAGTTTTCCCTTAAACCATTTGACTTTGGGCAGAAAAGAAGTCTAGATTCCTAGAGCCGTATGGTTTTGGGATCTACTAACTAATGTTGCCAACTTGATTTTTCTAGAGAAGATCAAAAAAGTCATTTTTCATGTAAAACTTCCTCATTTTAAGTTGGTTTAATTCTAAAAATTTTTTTAAAAAGTAATGTGGACCAAAGAAAATGCACCTAAGAATGGCATTTGGTTCACAAGCCTCCAGTTAGCAACCTTTGGAGAACCCTTGCATCTTGCAGAGACAGGGAAACTTCAGTGGAGACATGGAGAGACTTGCGAGCAGTGGGCCTGCAGTAGATACTGTCACTGCTCCATCATCACCCCACCCACCTTCCTGATTCAGTGGGCTCCCTTCACCCCCGAGAGCCAGGGTCTGCAGCTCTGTTCCTGAGAGGTTTTTTTTTCTTTTTCATAACTTCAAAAGGCCACCTTGCCTGTGCAAAGTGGAAGTACTGAGGAAGTAACACCCCCGGGAGCAGTCCTCAACCAATGAGTCTGGGGGTGGTGGTGTATAAATGCCCCAGCTCCTTTGTGCCTTGGGTGGGATAATGCTGAGGCATGTAGTCTGCACCTTTCCCAGAGTTTCCCCAGGATATTGAGATCTAGTTGCTGGATTAATAATGCACCTGTAACTGGCTGCCTTCCATTCCCAGTCTTGCTGCTCCATGTCTGTACTAAAGAATCTTGCATTTCCCAAATAAACTAGTTGCGCTTGAATCCTATGTCAGGGTCTGCTGTGGGGAGAACCTAAACAAAGCCCAGGTCTGAATAGCTGTGATGTGTACAAAGAAGGCACTCTCTGGGGTGCCTTTTGATGCAAACAGTACAATTATGGGGGTGGGCTATTTCTCCATACCAGAGGGAGGTACTCCATGACCAGTGGGAGAACTCTGGGTCTAATTAAGGGTGCCGTTAGTTCCAGGGAGGCAAGGGGAAAAAGACAGTAGAGACTGTCTATGCTTCTCCATAGCCTCGAGAAAGGTCACGTCTGGAAGGGGAGATGCTGGTTTAACTGCATTCAGAAAAACAGAACAGTCCAGCCTTGCCCAGCACAAATAATTACTGGGACCATGTCTCTGAATATCACCTAAATGCAAAATAATGAGTGCACCGTTTCTATTTAATAACAGTCTTAGTAAAAATACAGTTCAATTCAGCGATGTGAAGAAGACAGGGAAATTACCTTCCCATTTCTTTCTTTTCCTTTTTCCCTCTCCCTCCCTCCTCTCCTTTGCTCTCTTTCTTCCCCTGTTCCCACAGCAATGAGAGGCACCAGTTGGATGACATCAGTGCTGGGGCCACCATTTTTACTCATTCTTGTCCAATGAGGATGGCACAATGGAAAGTCCTAATTGTGAATTTTCTCTCCTCTGAAAGGGAAGTAATGATAAAGCATACTGAGGGGATCTTAAACATTGCTATGCCATGGGCCCCTTTGACATCTGGTGAAACCAGTGGACCTTTTTGCGGAATAATAGCTTTAAGTACATAAAATAAAATACAGAGAATCACAAAGGAAACCAATTATGTTGAAATACAATGATAAAATATTTTTAAAAACAGATATGTGATAAATGCCCATTTATTAATGTGTTAAATATGATCTAGTGGGAGGTCTAATAACTACCATAATTTAAGTAGTGCTGAACATATTTCAAGGTACCCGCAACAATTATAATATCATATAAAAATATCTATGATTTCTCTTGGTGATAAACTCCTAGATACTACTAATACTACTGTGAACTTGCTAAATCGCAGTCAGAGGTTAGTGAAAATAAATATATGATTTTTTTCCCATCTAAATTGACAGACCCCCCTGTAGGAGTCCAGTGACCTAATATTTACCCCTCCCCCCAGATATGAGGCACGGGGTGGAGAAAGCCATTTCTTTGCTGACTTCTAGTTTCTAGAAGGGATGTCAGAGTTTCATCTTTGTGGAAAATTGTTCAGTTGTCCCTATAGCCACATTCGTAGCAACCATTTATTGAATACCTACTGTGTTCCAGGCACTTTATTTAATTAAAAAAATCTATTTAGGCCTTCAGGTACAGGGAGTTGCTTAATCATACTCTTCAGTTCATAGCACATAATGAACTCTGGGCCATGTAAGGCCATGCTTGTGTCTTAATCCCTCCCCTCTACCCCCATCATCTCCAACCCTCACTTTTGTTCCCTTCCCCCATACAGGCATCCCTTCTGTGTGCTTGGTATGTATGCAGGCATCCATGTAAAATAGGCAATACATTTTTATGAGTGGGTTTTTAGGTTACATGACCAGTAACATGTTATAAACCTTATTCATTTTCTTGCTTTTTTTTCACTCAACACAATGTCATGAAGAGCTATCTTTGCTATATATTGACTCTGCATGTTGCTTTTTACTGTTGCATGGTGTTTCATAATGCATATCCACTTTATTTTTCTTATCCATTCCCCTAAAAATGGGCAGCCAGGTTGTGTCCAACTCTCCACCAAGTTGTCCCTAACAGCTCCATAGTGAACATCCTTATAAAGATGTCCTGGACCTGTGCATGGGACAATTCCCCTGAGCTCTACACCAGGGAGCGGGTCACTGGATCACAGTGCATGTGCCAACTAAATTTCACTAAGCCAAACCAGACTTCTTTTCAGAAAAGCTGCTGCAGCTCACACACCAACCAGCCATTCATGAGGGGGGAGGAGCACTCCCCCACATCTTCATCAACACTTGAGAGATTCACCTTTCTAATGTTGGCCATTTCGATGGTTAAAAAGGGCCAGCCTCTTTAGACACTGTAGCAGATATTTTTGGGTGCCTCAATTTCCATCTCCTAGAAGCACTGCTGTTATCTGCCCCAATGGAGACGGATTGGTCTGTGTGAGTTCAGACTCACACTGAAATAGTGGCTTATCTCAAGCATACAGCATGTATCTCTCTACATTTTATTGTGCCTCAAGGCCTTTGTAAAGGTGTGGGAACCTGCTCAGCCTGAAAGCAAAGCCCAGAAATGTGGGAAAGATGATTCTACGAAGGAGGAATGCTCAATTCAACTAATGGAGAATAAAACCCCAGCCTCCTCTGTTTCCTGCAGACAATTTCAGGAGGCATTCTGAGTTTCTCAGAGGTTCTGGTGGAATCAAGCCCCCAACTGCCTACATTAAAGGCATTGTTATTGTGGCTTTCCCTCCTCCTCCTATTTCTCTCTCTCTGCTGCTGCCTCACTCTTTCTTCCCTGAGCTCACCTCCCAAATAAACTATTCACATACAGTCTAAGACATATACATTGTTCTGAACCTCCACAACAACCTTGTGAGATAGGTGTTCTTCCCATTTTACAGAGAGGAAATAGGCTCAGAAAGAGTAAGTGACTTGCCCAAAGTCACTCACCTGAGATTTAAGCCCATGACCACCAATTATTCTTTCATTTAATTATGCTTTGCCTTTGTGATGTGTGCTTTGGAGGATGCTAAGGAAGTCTGTGTGTCAGCACTTGAGGATAAATTTTGTTGGGGAAATAATACATACCAAGCAATTAAAGATGAGCACAGTTTTTTGTTTATTTATTCCTTCATTCAACAAGGACTTATTGAGTACCTACAATGCTCAGTATTGGGGATATAGTAGTAAACAAATAAACACAATTATTACCGTCATGAAGCTTATATTCTATCAGGGGATGCACATAAATAATGAGAATAATAATTGCAGCTGATTAACACCCCTCCCTACTTTCTATCAGTCTGGATTGCATTTAGCTACTACATGGAACAGAAACAAAACTCCAGTGGCTTAAACACAAAGGCCTTTATTTTTCTTCTATAATAAGAAGCCTTGAAATAGGCAGCCTAGGCCAGGTGTATTTGCTCCAGGAAATCATCAGGGTTATAGACTGCTTCTCACTTCTTGTTCTGCCAACTTCACATGGCCATAAGAGGGCTGCTCCACTTCCCAACATTGTGACCATGTGCCAGGAAGGATGACATGAGAACAAGGACACAAGTCAAAGGGTTGACACCTGCCAAGTCTTCCCTCTTAATAAACAAACAAACAAAAAAAAGTTCCTGAGAGTCCTATTCAGTATCTTCCACCTGCATCTCATTGACCCAAACTGAATCACTTGCACATAGCTGCAAGGGAGTCTGGGAATAAGTGGTTTAACTAGGTACATAATCACCCCAAACAAGATTGGATTTCTACGAGTGTAAGAAGAAAAAAATCGATAGTGGGTAGGCATTTAGCAGTGTTGGGTACCATTTTATTTTGTCTCTCAATTTACATTTTCAATGAACTCAGAAAAAGTCACTGGTTGTGGGTCAAGGGGATATCTGCATAGCCAGAGACCTTAAGTATTCATCTCCTTTCACATTGTCCCTCCCCTTTTCCCAAAGTGTACTTGTCAACAGGTCTGTGAGATCTTCCGATGAAAGAGGTTGAGTGCAGAGTAACTAATCTTCAATTAAATGCTGGAAAGGGGTTCTTATCTCTCTAATTACCCTCTAAAGCTGCAAAGACCATCTCTCTCCAAGATTATGACAATATAGCGGACGCTGTGGATACCCCACCTATATCCCCTTAGCATTTACTTAGCCTATAAACGTCAGTCTGATTTCCAACTCACGCACCTGTGTCTCTTTGCCTGCAGGCTTTCTCTGGCTGCTGTAGTTCACTATTCCTAGCATGCCGCAGGCCTAGAGGCTTGCAGAACTAACGCCTGCTCCCTAGAGCAGCACTCAATCAATGACAGTTAGGAGTTGGTAGATAAATACACGAGCTCCCTCATCCCTCATGTAGAGTAACTCTGAGATGTATTTTATACATTGTCATCCAGAATTCCCTAGTGGGATTATGCTCTAGTTGCCCATAGTGATAACTATCTTGATGATGTACCCTTTACTGGTGGCCTTCCCTTCCTTGTTATTTTTATGTGTCAGCTTGGCTAGGTCACGATACCCTATTTTTGGTCAAATACCAGTTTAGGTGTTGCTCTTCAGGTATTTTTAGATATGATTAATATTTAAATCAGTACACTTTGAGATTATCCTCCATAGTGTGAGTGGGTCTCATCAATCAGTTGAAGGCACTAATAGGACAAAGACTGACCTTCTCTCAAGCAATAAGGAATTCTACCTCCACACAGCCTTTGGACTCCAGCTGCAACATCAACTTTTACCTAGGCCTCCGGCCTGCCAGTCTGCCTTGCAGATTTTAGACTTTTCAGCCCAAGCCCCCAAATTAGGTTAGTCAGTTCTTGAAGATAAACCTCTCTCTCTCCCTACACACACACACACACACACACACACACACACACACACACACACACATCTATTGGGTCTGTTTCTCTGAAAAACCCTAATATACTTCCTCATTCCCTTAATGGTCTTTCCCAACTAAACCAGTTATGGTACATTTAAATCCCTCTCAGGATCTTCTTCTGGGGGAACCCAAACTAAGTCAGACAGACAATTTGTCAACCCATGGAATTGATGGTCGTCTCTTTTCTCACTATGGCTCATGAGAGAGGAGAATCCACACCAACACTTTGGGGAGACATTGAGGGCCACAACTTGGTTCCCTGCAATGGTCTGGACATCAGCACTCGCTGACTCCTCTACCATAACACTTCCCACCAGAACTCTACCATTCATGAAACTCAACAACTAACTTCCAGTTTCTAAATGTCTCCATTTATATTTTGAAGAGGAATAATCTGGTTCATGTGTTTTTAACATGTGTTTTCCTCTGAGCAAGTCACCTATGGTCAGGGAAGTGGAGTCATGTGGAAAAAACATGGCTGTGGAGTGTGCTGGAAATAAACCCTGTACGTGAGGAGGAAAACTTTTAGAGAACAGGGACTGGGCAGACACACCAATAAGCATCTACTACACTGATGTCGAAGCTTTCTGCCAATTCTAAAACATAGTGTTATTAGCAATTATAATGATGAAGGACAGGAATGAAGCTTGCAAGTAGTGTTACTTATGGATATATCCACAGCCTTATAAATGTGAAAGCACGAAATCACTGTGAGGATGGATCTGTGGTTAGGAGAGATAAAATTACTGCAGATTTTATTCAAGGGAGGAGCCTCCACATATCTGGGCTTCCTGCAGGTGAAGAGAATTCAGCAGAGAATTCAGCCTACGAAAATGGAATGAAAAGTGAAGTAAGTATTCCCGCTGCATGTGGAGAAAATATTTTAAATACATCTTAGTCAGGCAATCAGATTAAGGTATTTTGTGGAGGTGGGCTTCTATACCTGTACTCTCTTATTATATAATGTATCAACATCTAGAATTCCTTGTACACAAAATCCTGTGGGTATGGTCTTTCTCCTCTGCCCTCCATGGTGTGTTATTCTTCTTTGATGGTGCCCAAGACATTGTGCCTCTGTAACAAGGTCAATAACTTATTTGGATTCTTGTATAGTAGGTTAAATATGTTTGAACCTTCTTTTATGGGTATGTCAGTGTGGGGACAGAGCCAGGAGTGCAGTTTCCAGGCTCTCAGCCTCACGTGGAAAGGTGCTCACTCGGGTAGTAAATGGCCATCAATTGTGATTGGATGGCCATCATCTGTGGCTAGTTGGCCGTCAGCTGTAATCAGTGAGCCATTGGCCACTAATATAACTGCCATGGCTATGCTAGCAGCAAATCGGGACTACCAAGAAGATGGTGGCTGAGCTAGCAAGCGCGGATTGCAGTTAGCACGGCAGAGTACAGTTAGCAAGGGGTTGGTTGGTTGGCAGAGAAGCGGACGGCAGGTTGCGGATTGTGTGGCTCCTGCTTCCTGTGTCTCCAACCCAGCCACCAGCGAGACTATAGTGGTATGACTCCCCTACCTATGGCTCTGTGGGTGTTCCTTTTTGGCCTCACCATGTCCTGTGTTCTTATGTGGGGAGCAGGACCAGAGACCCTGCATGACACCCTGCATGACAGTCAGTGTCTTTCCCAGCATCCCATCTGTGTTTATGACCTCATGGAAGGGGAATAATATATGCCTTCTTGGGAAAGAAGAGGCTTTGCTATGAGGGAAGTTCCTTTTATACAAAAAGAGAAAAACAGGCCCTTCCAACTGAGATGGAGGATGGGAAGAGGAAGAGAGAGATGGGGAAGGAGAGGGAAAGAATATGGTTAGACTCTTGCTTTCAGTCTAGGCTGAGATCCCAGAGGTTAGGGAGACTATCAGCAACAATGGCAATTTTGTTCTCCTATTTAGAATTCAGGTGTGGAGACTGTTAGGCAGAGTGGACCCAGGGCACCTGGTTATAGCCATATATGTTGCAGCAGAGTAAAAATGGCAGTACAGTCATTAAGGAGATTAGGTACTGTTCTGATTATCTACTGCTATGTAATAGAAAACACCCATCAGCTTAGTGGCTTAAAATAGCGACATTAATTTTGTTCACAAATCTGCAGTCTGCAGAGCGTTCAGTGGAGACAGCTTTTCTCTGGCCACAAAGCATCAGCTGGGACAGCTCAAAGACTGGTGGCTGGAATCATATGAAGTCTCACTCATTCACATGTCTGGCACTTGATGCTGGCTCTTGGCTGGGAGCTCAGTGAGGATGTCACCCCTACATGTAGCCCTTCTGTGGGACCTGGAGTTCCTCAAAACATGGTGGCTAGTTTCCCAGGGTGAGCATCCTAGTAGGAGTGGGTGGAAGCTGTATTCATTTTTATGATCTCGGAAGTCATACAGTATCACTTCTTCCATGATCATAAGCCTTCCCAGATTCAAGGGGAGGGGTCACAGGCCCCATTTCTTGACAAATGAGTATGAACTTCATATTCTAAGGAGAACATGTGGCATGGGAGATGCTGATGTCATCATCTTTGAAAAATACAATCTGCCATCGGTAGACAGAGAGAGCAATGAGATTGAGCTAGCACCTGGAGCCATGCTCATTTCCCTGGTGCCGTGTAAGGTAGCCATAAGTTCCACCGACCCTAACGGGACTGCAGAGGACAACTGCGAATCAGTCTGGGGACCTTATCAGGGAACGTTGCTTCTACCTGATCCAAGGCCTGAATGGGTGTCACGGCCACACCTTAAGGTGTCTGCAGTAGCATCAAGAACCAAGGTTGGTTCTGCTCATCCATGGTGGGGGTAACTGAGTTGCATGAGAGCTGAAGAAGGCCAACAATACTGAATTGGAGTGGATGTAGGAGTTAGGGAGATGCAACAGAAACAGTAGGATGCCCAGGACTGGGGCTGGTTATTGCTAACAGAACACCCAAGCCAAACGCCAAGCATAGACAGGGAGGGCTGGGGCATCTGTCTTGGCAAAATAGGCAAGAACAACACAGTCTCAGAGCTATGAGGACAACAGATGGGTAGGAAATAAGGGAAGGATTCTGGTGGGAGGAAGAACTGAAATGGTTCGCAGGGTTGAGTGTTGAAGAGCCCGTTCCCTTTGGGGGAACTCAAGAATTGCCTCCACGTGAGAACCAGAGCACTGACGTGTTGTCAGCAATTTTGCAAACGTCATCTTCCTCAACTCACTCACACACAACAGCACGGTGAGGCAGGTATGATTATCTCCATTTTATAGAAAAGGAAATGCAGAGAGGTGAAGAAACTTTCCCAGGGTTAGTTACTAAATGGAAAGGCCAGACTGTGCTCTCCCTCTCAGCCCTGTCCGAACTTTCTGTGATGATAGAAACATTCCATATCTCTGTGCTTTCCAATACAGCAGCCACTGGCCACATGTGGCTATTGAGCACTTAAAATGTGACTAGTGAGATGAGGAAGCGAATGTTAAAATGCATTTAATTTTAATTCCTTTAAATTCAAATTTAAATAGTCACCTGTGGCTAGTGGTTACCACATCAGCCAGGGCAATTATAGATCATTAGCATGTTGCTGCCTGACTTAAAGGCATGATGGCCTGTATCAGTGTCTGACGGGGTGCTTTTAAATGTGTGGAGCTGTTTGGAGAAGGTTGCACAGGGTTATGAAGGAAATGATTCCTATATACCTCTTGTATGGCTACTGGTTTGGAAAGAAAAACTTTTATATCAAGTCGTTGTGACTTGAGAGACTGATCATTAAAAATGTAGAATAATTTTACATCATTAAGAATTATGAATGTAGGTGATATCAAGCTGCTGTGGACTGAATGTGTCCTCCCAAAATTCACATGTTGAAACCTAACCCCCACTACGATCGTATTCAGAGGTGGGGCCTTTGGGAAGTGATTATGTCACGAGGGTGGAGCTCTCGTGGATGTGATTATTGCCCTCATAAGACAGGCCCCAAGGAACTCTCTATTCCCTTCCACCATGTGAGGACACAGCAAGAAGATGCTCATCTATGAACTAGGAAGCAGGTTCTCACCAGACACTGAATCACCAATACCTTGATCTTGGACTTCCCAGTCTCCAGAACTGTTTTTTTTAATAAGTCATCCAGTCCATGGTATTCTGTTAAAGCAGCCCAAGATGACTAAAGCACTAGCAGAAGAATGCCGGATGGGTTAACCTCAAATTCTGTCCTGAAGTTACAAAGAAATCTATGGTGGTTTAAGTGACACCTACCGACATGTGAATTACCTTGTTACAAAGATCATGTGTCAATAGTCCTCAAACACTAGGAGAGGGAAGGATAAAAAGGAAGATTTTTAAAAAATCTTAAACTAACTTCATGACTTGATAAGCCCATACTGGAGTTTATACAACCTAAAGAGGGGTGCCTTTCAAAGTAGAAATTCTACAAATGTTGAGAGCAATGGCAGCATTACCCCAATAAGTACAGAGCTTCCGTTGATGACTTCTGTGAAAGGAAAACAGTCACTTGAATGCTTGTGTTTATTTATTTACTTACTTTTTAAAAAAATCACTGTTTCCTTATTTTGCTTAAAATGTAGGACCATTGTTTTTTTCATCACAACTTTTGCTTGATAAAAATAGGTTAACATTCCTTGATAACAACACAAACCCTGGGATATGTTGGAAAACAGTGGTTAATAGAAATTCTGTGCTGAGATTACCCAAAGATAGCCACATTTGATGAAAACAGGTCAAACATTCAGAAGCTCCATACATTGTACAATTTATCCAGTGATGCTTCTTGCGCCTTGAGCTCTTTCTCTAGATTTTGAAACCAACAGATTTTTAAAAGAGTAGGACAGGACATGCATCCCATTTTTCTCTGACATGTCTAGATCATGCCATTTTCCCTGCTAGCCTTTCCTTGCCTTGGTGCTCATGGGAGAACTATGAAATGGTTGGGAACTTGAGATGCCATTGTTATTTTCTGAAAGAAGCTACTGCCTCTTATTTGATTTCTAGAAAGAGGAAAGGGGAAGGGTTGGCCCAAAAGATAAGATCACAGACAGAATGACCAGAGAAATAGGGGGAAAGTTAAGGCAAGACCTGGTCAAGGTATACATGATTGAAGATGGGGATACAATGTCAGGGTTGGACTAGACACATCAGGAACTTGTACTAGTCCGAAGTTTTGAATTCATGAGTGACTTGTAAAACATGTCAAAATGGTTTAAGAAAAAAGAATACATAGGCTTATGAAATTGGGAACTCCAGAAGTAGATCATCAGAAATGGAGCCAGGCACCCAATGTCACCAGATTTCTGTGTCTTTCCTGTCAGTTGTTTCCCTCTGATTTTTAGGCAGGCACTTTCTTCCTGGTGGCAGCTATATTCTTCTTATTTAGTTGCTCAGAAACTCTGTTATAAACCTTTTTTTCCTTTCTAATCATTTCTAGGGAAATTTCCAGGATTATATCTCATTGACCTAGTTTGGGTCACATACTGAGACTGACCCAGTCCCTCTGGCAAGAGGGATGGAATGCTCTGATTGGCCATGTCTGGAGTCAGGGTGATGTCATCCTCATCAGAATCATGGGGATGGAGATTGGGGGAGGAGCAACCTCCAATATAGAATCCATGTGCTCTTACTAGAAGAAAAGACAATGGGTGCTGTATCAGTTAGCTGTTGTCACAATAATGCATATAACAAACCATCCTAAAACTCAGAGGCTTAGAATAATTCTTTAGGTTTAAGCTTGTGGAGATCTGCCATACTGGGCACTTCCTGGCCCAAATACAGTAGCCCTCCTTTATCTGTGGGGGAACATGTTCCAAGACCCGCAGTGTATGCCTGAAACCGCACATAGTACTAATCAACTCTGCCAGAAATGTGGCAGCAGCTTCATCGGAAGATGCAGCCTCTCCAGTAATTTTTATATTTTTCAGGCCAAACCTATTCCTGAATCTGTGGAACCATCCCTTCCTCGCAGTAAATGGCTTGATGTCACCTGTTTCAGGGAACCCTTGTTGAAGCCTTCATATGGGCTCAATGCCTTCTGGCGCAACACGTTGCCATCAATCAGAACATGTTTTCTGTTCATGTCTTTCACCAACAAATTTAAGGCCTTCTCCATTTTTACTAAGCACTTATCACATACTTTGGCCATAACTTTTGCAGTTTGAGGTGTGACGGCAAGATTTGCACAAATTTCTTTTTCCTTCTTCACAATTTTAAGAATAGATGATTCATTTTTATTGTAGATCTTAGCAACCTCAGCATGCAATTTTTTCTTTCCCTATTAAGTCAAGAACTTTCACCTTTTCACTTCGAAGAAGCACTTTATGGATTCTCTTTGGCATATCCAAATCGCCAGCTCACTACTCCTGCACTTTAGGGCCATTATTAAGTAAAATAAAGGTTACTCAAACACAAGCGCTGCAATACTGCAACAGTCACTCTGATCACCAAGATGGCTACTAAGTGACTAACAGGTGGGTCGCTTACACAGTGTGGAGACGCTGGACGAGGGGATGATTCACATCCTCTGGGGACAGAGCAAGATGGCATGAGATTTTAGGACATTACTCAGAAGAGTGCACAATTGGAAACTTATAAATTGTTTATTTCTGGAATTTTCCATTTAATATTTTTGGACCATAGTTTAGAGCAGGTAACTGAAGCCATGGAAAGTGAAATCATAGATAAGAGGGGACTACTGTATTGGCAGAGGAAACATGTGTGCAAAGGCTTGGAGGCAGAAGAGATCTTGGTTTAAGAAACCAAAAGGTCAATATTGGGGAAAGGTGGGGATAGCAGGGAAAGGTTTGCCGTAAAAGGTTCACTGCAGGCCTTTATGTGAGAAGTGACTTTTCCAGATTTATGTCTTAGAAATCTCCCTTTACCTGCTGGGTAGAGAATTGGGTAATAGATTGGAGGCATGCAAGAGAAGAAGTGGGGTCTGGTTCTGTAGTTAAGGCAAGCAACCATCTGGGAGTGGCAGAGATGGTGTGGAGTAGACAGGTTCTTAAGATATTTTAGAGGAAACGGGTGAAAGTTGCTGGCTGGGGACTTTAAGGGGATGGATGGGGTGAAACAAGGCAGGGGCACCTGTGATATTGGACACCAGTGTAAGTCAGGGAATGCCAGGGAAACTGGTGGGTCATAAGACGATCACACACTCCTAGGGGGGTAGTGAAAGCATTAATTAGTTTATATTTGTTTGCATAGTCTCAGATAAAAGAGACTTTGTAATTCTCAAGCAAAGCTGAGAAATACATTTTGAGCTGAAAGAGGCCATGTAGTGCAAATGATGACCGGAATGGTTGGGATGGGTGGACTGGGGTCATTAGTCAATTATGAGGATCTTTTTTTTATTTTTTTATTAAATTTATTGGGGTGACAATTGTTAGTAAAATTACATAGATTTCAGGTGTACAATTCTGTATTCCATCATCTATAAATCCCATTGTGTGTTCATCACCCAGGGTCAGTTCTCCTTCCATCACCATATATTCGATCCCCCTTACCCTCATCTCCCACCCCCCACCCCCCACCCCCCTTACCCTCTGGCAACCACCAAACCATTGTCTGTGTCTATGAGTTTCTGTTTCAATTATGAGGATCTTGAACGTACCCAGTCAGCATCTATCAGAGACTGGGCACATCTGGTGGTCACAGAGAGTCTTTTGATGACCAACCTTCCACTCCAGCTGAGACAGGGTTTTTTATTTCAACCTTAAAATAAAAGCCATATCCTTGAAGATAGTAAAGTACCTACCATGAGGTTAATTTCTCCAAAAAAAGAAGGAAGAACAAAAGGATAGATCGAAGGGGTCTTAGGCAGACTATCAGAATCATTAAAACTTCATTTAAACCTGAGGTAATTCAACATTATTCAGAGATGTTCTCCCAGCTGTGTGTGCACTGGGATGGGGTGGGGGTAGATGGAGAGAGTGCAGGAAGGCCTGGGACAGAGTGGGAGTAGCAGAAAAATTCTTCCCAGGAAGCAATTCCAGTGGACCGAGATTAGATGGAAGTTTCATCTTCTGGACATTTGATGTTTGCCCCTCTCTTTTATCTGAACATTCTTTCCCAGTTGCTCAGATAAAGCGTCAAAAATGATATTAAAATGCTCGTTAGGAAACATCACCCCCAACAAACCCTGTTCATCAAAATGTTAGTGCTCTCTCTGGGGGCCCTGTGTTCCGTTTGTCAACAAGCTGAAGCCGTTGAGCTGGGGCTCGGTGAGGCCCAGGAGCATGATTTAATTAATATCCTACCCATAATACCTTGCTGGGTTTATGCAAACAAAGCCCTGTCACTCCTCACCTTAGGATTTACCCTCTCCTTGAAGCAAGCATTTATTTACACACAGTTTGACCTCATGATGGTGTTCAGCAGATGTGGGTCTTACTTATTTGCATTGTTTTGTGACAGTTGCAAAATTCATTAGTGGCTCAGGGATAAATCCTCTGTGGGCTGCCCCAAAGATAGGTGAAGTAAGAGGGTTCGCACTAATTAATCCTCTCTCTTCAGCAATGCTGGGTATTAATGATAACATAGTGCCCCTTTCAGAATCTGCCTGTATCAGTTCAAAATTTTGTGGTCACAAGTGACAGAAATAGACTCTTGGCTACCTTGGACAAAAGGGGATGTTATGGAATGATATCAGGAGCTTAGATTAATGATGGAAAGCAGGAAACCTGGACAGGAACCCAGCTGGGCAGCAGGCACTATAGAGGTCAGGACCGGGCACCACTCCTGGGGCAAATAAATCTTTTCCAAGCCCTCTGGCTTCATGTCACTCTGCTCACCATTCCAGTTCCTCCCAGAAGATTAGGACACCTGACTGCCCTTTAATGGCGAGCCCTCATTGGCTTCCACAGGGAGTGGGCAGGCATCGTATTAGCCCCCCCACCCTTGCACCAACCCCCACGTAACACAATAGGCGAGAGGAAATTCCCCACAAGCAAAACTGGGGGGCAGCTAGAAGAGGAAAGAGGTATGTACGGTATAGCCAAAGTGTGAAAAGTATCCAGCACACTGCATGGTGCCTGTGAGTCAGTGCCAGTCCCCAAAGTTTGCAGGCATAAAATGTTGTGCTGCAAAATATCATATCAAAGGAAAAATGAGGGAAACTGGGATTATTCCATTCAACAAAGAAGACTCAGGTTGGGCTGGGGTTAATGGTGGGCAGACCTACTGTCTCTCTGTGAAGGCAAAAGCATTGCTCGGCTGAGGACTTGTGTTTATTCCTCAGACCAACTTAATTGTAAGGTGTGTGGTGTGGGGATTGTCATCCCATTTAACACAGAGGAGAAAGATGGGCCTCCCTTACCACGCTTTTTATTCTGCGGCAAGCTACTTTTCTAGGAGGAACTTTGGCTTGACAAGGACTGGAATGGAAACCAATGGCCATCTTGTTTTCATCTGTCCTGAAAGCTAAAATTTAAGAGATGGGCTTTATGAGAGACGCTGATTGCGCAACCAAACAATAAAATGACCTCATACATTCAACGCACTTATACTGCATATCTATGATGAGCAGTCTAGATATTTGTGGGCAGAGTATTTTATGGGCAGTGTTTGAGAGCTAGGCAGCTGGAGGGAGAGCCTTTCCAAGTCCCCAGCCTGTCCTGGCCAGGCGTCCCTATCTCCTCTGCAGTGATTGATTTCCAGAACAGGAGGAGTCTTTTTCTGTAAGGGGGGGCAGCAATTACAGGAAAGGCTTATCGGACAAGGGTACTTTGGTTGAAGGACAAGGCTAAGAATGGGGCTAGGGAGTGTAAGGACCTCGAAGTCTCCAAGGCTGAAGGGGCAAGCCTGGGCAGGCCCTGCGCACACTCTGTCCTTTCTACCTGAGAACTCTTCCTGGAAGGATGTCAGGTTTGAGAAGCTTTTGAGAGCAGAGGGCATAGTAGATAGCCTGGAGGGGAGGGGACAGTTCCCTATGCCTCCTTGTCAGCTCCCAGAGTTTCCAATCCCCTTGGCATGATGATGACTTCCAAGTGTGCATTTCATGTCCAGACTACTGTTTGACTCTGTACATTCAACGGTCTCAAAATCCACATGTCCACAAAGGGGATTTTGATTTTCACTCCCAATCTGTTACTTTTCCACCAACACTTACCATCTCAGAAAATGGCAAATCCCTCTACCCAGTTGTTCCCCCTCCATGCCTCCCTTTTCATCACCATCCTTCCTCCAAGATCGAATCCATTACTAAGTACTGCTGAGTCTCCTTCTACAAACACGTACGACATCTAGAATCTGTCCCCTGCTTTCCACTCTCATGGCCACTGAACTAGTGCAAGCCCCTTTCCTCTCTCCCCTCGATTGACTGCAGTTTCTCATAACTGGTATTCTGGCCCCCTTCAATCCATGCAGAAATCAGTGTTTATTTAAAACAAAAACAAAACAAAAAACTCCTTTCAATGTCATCCCAATGCACAAAGGAAAACATCCCAGCTTTTTACAAGTCATGCATGGCGTTCTAGCGTGTCCCTTAACTCTCTAGGCTCCAGACACACCCATCTTCCTTCAGTTCCTCTAATGAATGTGACAAGCTCTCACTTACCTTGAGACCTATTCCTGGTTGGGTTCTCTGGGAAGCAGGTGCTGAGATGAGTCAGGAGTGCCAAGGGTTTATTGGAGAGGAGTATGCATGAAAGGAGAAGGGCGGAAGCAGGACTGGACATGGGGAGCCAGCAGGCAGCAATGCTGATCTGAAAAGTCTCTGCCCACCCAGCGGGGGCCCCAAGCAGAAGATGCCCATTAGAGCAGCCCCACGTTGGGCAGAAATGACCAGCCCTGAGTCCCAGCGCCTTGCTAAACTGTTGGCCGGGGGCCACCGAGACGGGCTTGACCTCAGCTCAAAAGCGGAGGCTTACCCTGAGGAAGCCAAGTAACCACAATTCCTACAGTTGGGCAGTGAGTCCTTTCTTGAAGGGGGATCTGAATGGTGCTTCTCCATGTCTGCTGTAGGAAGCCAACACATGCTCTTCTCCTCACTCCTTCCTTTTCTGTTAGTATCTGTCCCTCCAATAGACTGTCAGTTCCATGAAGCTGTATGCCCAGTGCCTAGTACAATTCCTGGCACATAGAAGGTTTTCAACAGGTATTTGTCTAAAAGAAATAAGGAAGAAAGGAAGTAAAGGAAGGAGGTATGAAGACAGAGAGGGAGAAGAAGAGGGGAGGGAGGAATGGGGAAGAAACGGAAGGAGGGAAAAGAAAAAAGAGGGAAGGAAAAGGAAGGAGGGAGGAAGGGAGAAAGGAAGGAAAGAAGACAGGAGAAAGGTAGAAGGAGAGCAGGAGTAAACAGACGTATGGGTAATTGAAAGGGTTCTAAGCTCATGATGGCAATCTTTGACCTTCCCTTTTTCCTCTGCACCTGCCCTGAACCCCCACGTTCTCTCACCTCTGAGTTTTTGTATATGCTACTCGCTGTGTCTGGAACAGCTTAACCCATCTCTTTGTCTACTCATCATTCAGATATCCATCTTAATCTCACTTTTTCAGGGAGGCCTGCCCCTGAATCCTTTTATCTGTTAGGATAAGTTTCAGCTGCAAGTAACAAGCTTAATATAACAGTGATTTACACAAGGTACAGGTGTACTTCTCACTCACACGGATGTCCAGAGGTAGGCAGTGCAGGCTGGGTTTGACCATTCTCCTTCAAGAAATCCTCAGGAATCCAGGCTCCTTCTATTTTGTTCCATCTTGAGTGGTCTCCATTCTCAAGGTCACTTTATGATCCAAGATGGCTGCTCTGGCTCCAGTTATCACATTCATGTCCCAGCTAGCAGAAAAGGTGAGTGGGAATAGAAGCGCATATTCCTTCCTTCCTAGAAGTTGTGTACACTGTTTCCACTTATATCTATTGGCCAAAACTTTGTAGTCATAGCTAGCTGTAAGGAAGTGTGAAAAATGTTGCTTTTATCACAAGCAACGACATGATCAGTTAAAATTTGGGGTTTTGACTATTCATGTAGGAAAGGATATTGGGGCACAACACCTAGGACTCTCTGCCAAAGTCCCAATCTAAATGTACTCCTCTTAGGTTTCTATAGCTTCCTTCGCCTCTCCTTCAATAATTCATCCCAGTGGTACTTGCCAAGATTCTATTTTCACTGCTAGACTTTCAAGTTACATGATGGCAGTGATATAACCAGTTTTGTTCTTTTTGTTTCCAATGCCGAGGCACATAGTAATGCTAAACAGATATTTGTTGAATGAATGAATGAATGATTAATATCTCTCATATGGGCTCCTGTAGCACTGGAACATACTTATGCTACAACAGCCACTAGATTGCAGTGTGTGTGTGTGTGTGTGAATTTTTGTTTTTATTGGGGAATAGGAAATGGGATGAGAAATGTCACCTTGGGCTGTGTCCCCCAGGCAATGTCCATTCTAATATTCCTACAATGGTTTTTGCATTGTAGTGTTTTTTAAAATTGGGGGACTAGGCGTGGCCGAATGGCTCAGTTGGTTAGAGCGTGAGCTCTCAACAACAAGGTTGCCGGTTCAATTCCCGCATGGGATGGTGGGCTGCGCCCCCTGCAACTAAAGATTGAAAACGGCAACTGGACTTGGAGCTGAGCTGCACCCTCCACAGCTAGATTGAAGGAGCTGATGGGCCCTGGAGAAACACACTGTTCCCCAATATAATACAAATACATATTTAAAAATGAAATATAAAATAAAATTGGGGGACTATATTAAAAATAATACATGGTTATCAGTTATACAATAATAATGCAGATATTTTACTGTAAAAACTAAAGCTTTCTGGGGGTAGATTAGATTGCTGAACCTAGTTCTTCACACCTTCCATATCCCTCCATACCCTTTGCTGAGCCCCTTGATTTTGAGGCTCGGCCATGTGACCTGCTTCAGCTAATGAGATGTTAGCAGGAATAAAGCAAGCAGCACCTTGAAATGTACTTGTGTGGTTGTGCTTTCCCTCTTGTGTCTTTGCCAACACCATGAGAGCAGCTTCCCTAGGGAAATGACTGCCTCTCTGTTGGCCCATGACCAGAAGAATTGAACCCAGCCTGAAAAGAGCTTCCCAGTGGAGTCTAGGCCAGATCAGCCAAGTCACAGCCAACCCTCAGATATGTGAGTAAGAATTGCTTTAGTCACTGAGGTTGGGGGTTGTTTGTTATGGCAGCAATAACTGACTAATACAATCCCCTTTCTCTCCCTCTCTCACTCCATTTCTATTCTCTAAAAGTATGTAATTGTGTTTATGTTCTCTTAGACCTTTATTCTGCTTCTGCACATATATTTCTGTATATACCATTACTTCTGTGACTAGACTATGAACTTCTTAAAAGCTAGGACTGCATTTTGTTCCATTTTACTTTTATTACTTAAAACAGTGATTGAAAACAGAGAGGGAAGTCAGACTTTAACATGTAAGATTTCTACCCAATAACGTATTAGTGGTGTGGCCTTGGCTAAGCTGTGTGACCTTGCTGTGTCTCACTTTTCTTATCTGTAAAGTAGGAATGTTAAAATCTCCCTGACATGGTTGTAGAGAGAACTGTAATCAGTAAGTGTAAATCTCCTAGCAGGGTGCCTGGCATAAAGTGTGCATTAAAGAGCTGGCATCTTTCATAGTAGGTACAGAATATATGTATGTTGCTGCTTCAAGTAGATGTACCTGAGATAAATAAAGAGCTGATGTGGACAGTGAGGTGGCTCAGGTCCCCCTAGCGGTGGAAATCACTGGCTACCCTTGAGGACGCTACCTGTCTTGTCACTGTCCTTTGCTTTGAGCTCATCTAACCTCATAGCCAAGTTTCATGGCGGGACAAGCAGCTTGTCCATTGGATATCAGCTGGTGGAGTGGAAAGTGCATGCTGGTCCATCAGTCAGGGGCCTTGGGTTCTGGGGGCTGCCTTAGTTCATCAGGCAAACCACTCAGCATTCATTGCCTGAGCCCAACCCCAATCTATGAGCCATGGTAATGCTACGATCCCCATTTTGCAGATGAGGAAACTGAGGCATGGAACGATGTAATGACTTACCAAAAAAACAGAACATCAATTACTGGGAAAGACCAGAGTGGACTCTTAACCTAGTGCTTTCTTGTGATGCCGCACTGCCTCCCAGACTGTTAGGAAAATGATGTAATCCGACCCAAGAATTCTCCTCTGGAAGCTCCCCACAGCCTGTCTATCTGAAGATAAAAACAACCACAAATTCAGTTTACATCTTTTACTCCCTAGTCTGTTTGAGCCAAGGCTGAATGGTGCCAATTTGCCTATGGTGGTTTTTATGATGTGGGCTGGGCTCACTGGGGACTGTTCTGAAACCATCAAATTCATTTCAATTAGAAGTGTAACTTAATGTCCAATTTTCAAACCAGATTCCCTAGGTAAAAGAAGGCCATGTTGTTTGCTGAGCTGCCTCAACCTGATGAACACTATTTCTGAGTACCAATTATGCCCAGTTGTGCACCCTGGATGGGGCATTTTCTCCGAGTTAATAGGAGGCGCAACTCAATCAAAAGAGGGGTGGGAAAGTCGGAATGGAAAATGGGGGATGTGTGAAATTTGAACCAGTGTAGATCAATTCCAGAACATTGCCCAGGGATTCCTAAAAAGAACCCAGGGAAAAATAAATACATCTCCTCCTTATTAACACTCCAAGCCCTTAAATGAGTCCTGATGTTAATCCCTAAGAGATGCCTAAATGCCTATTTCAAATTGCTGCCCCACTTGTCTTATAAAACAACTTGTACTTCTTTTTATTCTCTCCGTGTTCAAAAATAAAGGAAATTCCTTTTGCAGTCTAGGGCCAAGGAACAACCCAAGCCTGGCTTTGATTACTGAAAGCTGGAGAATTTTGAGTGAAAGCTGCAGCCGGCTGCCAGCCTTGTTATTAGCAATAAGCATCAAGCTGTTCTCGGGAGAGCAGGGGCCTTTTGAGAATGTCAAACAGCAGCCTGCACCTCCCCTCAACAGCACCTGCAGTCACCGCTGGAGGTACAAGCCTGTCCAGAACTCCATTTCTCCTGGGCTGAATCAGCAGCCGTAATCAACAGAAAAATAAGCTCTTATATTTATATAATATCTATCTACGAGCAACTCAAATTGCCAAGCTCCTGTTTGAGATTCTACAATGTCTCCCTATTTTCACTCAGAGCAAGTCCAAATGCCTGGGCTTACTGGTTCAGGTCTTGTGACAAGAGAGCCCACCTTAGTTATGCAAAAGCTTTTTTTTTCTTTTTCCTTTTCTTTCCCCTTTCCTGTCCTGTCCTGTCCTGTCCTGTCCTGTCCTGTCCTGTCCTGTCCTGTCCTTAAACAGCTTTCTGGGCTAGACGTTCCTCTGCAATCTAAGCGGGTTATTATGGAAAGCTCTCCAAAGCTAAAAGGCTTGGGCCAAGCGCCAGCTCTAGTACTGGGGCAGGCAAGTTACTCACCTTACCCAGGACTCAGCGAAACCATGCATGATGCATCCAGAGTAGATGTCTCAATCTAGCATGTCCTTTGAAAATCTGAAATTTTACAATTTTTCATTCTCTCTCTGTCGATAGTTCTTTCCAATCTTTTTCTTCCCCTCTTTCTGGAAGAGTTATGATGTGCTCTTCCCAGCCTATTGTTCAGCTGGCAGTGGCCAAGTGACGTAGTTCTGGCCAATAAGACATGAGGAGGTCTACTGCTGTGGCAGATGGCTGGGCACCCTGTCACACATGCCCTCAACCCACCTCTGAATTCAGCCACAGCTGCAGTGGACAGTTCTGTGCTGTTTGGACTCACTCCATGCTGACAACATCCAATTTCAAGGGTGCACTGTGCATCTTTCCCCTCTCTGCTCCAGGGCTTCTTTGGCACTATGTAAGCTCACTGGGCTTGCACACAAGCAAAGCCTGGAGGTGTGGAGTTCATGCTCTTGGGTTGGCTCTCAATCAGTGGGGGACAAGGCCTGGTTGGTAGATGCTCCAGCTACCTGTTCTTCAGGAGTACAGTTCTGGGAGGCATTGCCTATACTTCTCTGGAGGTCCAGTTGGAACTGAGCCCCTGTTGCTGAAGGCAGCAGACTCCTTAGCACACCCTTATATTGTCTGTTTTTCCTTTCTTACCTTACTCTCTCTGCTTTCTCTTCTGCTCCCAGGTATCAGTTGCCAAATAAATGTGCACCCAAGTCTTTTTTTTTCGGGTTCTGATTTTGGAGTGACCCAAACTAACATAGCTGGCATCATCTTCCCTCTTCTATCTTGAACGCAGATGCAGATGTGATGGCCGGAACTAAGAAGCCATTTTAAGACCAGCATGAGGGAAAGGCTAAGAAAGTGGCAGAAATGCCATCTCTGACCTATCTGAGTGACTGAATCAACACCAGCAACTGCCAACTTGTAAATTTCTTGTTATAGGAAACTAACCCCTATTTATTTAAGCTATTGCTACTTGGATATTTTCTTACTTGCAACTGAACAATCCTAACAGATACATTCATTGTGCCCCAATGTACTAGTTTTAATGTCTTTGTCCGTGTTGTTCCTTTTACTGGAATCACTCTCACCCCTCCTCTCTGTTGCTCTAAATTGTCTTTTCCTTTCATGAACCAGGTCAATACTCACTTCCTCCTAACTCTTTCCCTTGGAAGAACTGTGGTCTTTTGCTTTCTCTAAAATTCTTCAATAACTTTGTATATGTAGAGAAAAAGACAATCTTGTTTTACCACTAGGTAACTCTGGAATTGCTGCAAGTCATGTTTTCTTAGGCTGATATCACCTAAGCTGAGAATTTCTCAAAGGCAGGGCCTGCATTCTCTAGCGTTTTCTATAACCTTCCACACATGATAAAATGAACTTGTGAAAACACAGTGGAGTCATATGACAAACACATTTTACTTAAGCAAATTAAACTGTGGCTCTGTGCACTTGTGTGTGTGTGCATGTGCATGCGTACGTGCGTGTGTGGAGAGAGAGAGAGAGAGAGAGAGAGAGAGAGAGAGAGAGAGAGAGAGAGAGAGAGAGAGAGAATTTAAACAGTGTGGGCAAATCCACGCTGATTGCCTGGGATGAGGAAAAATGTTCCCTTGATCATCTTTGCTTTTTGCATTTCTCTCTCTTTTAATGTGACAGTCTACAGTCTCCTTCCACAGTGTATGACTTTAATATGGAAAGCGTCTTCTTTTTTTTCCCATACAACAAGCTCACCCAGTGTAAGTCAACTGCCTTATTTGGTGACTCATGAAAGAAAGATGGTCAGTACGGGGACAGATCCTGTGTGACACTCACCGAGAGAATGGGAACTGCCCTCTAGTATCTTGTCTCTATGAAAGATTTTGACTACACGTGATCTTACTGACTGACTTAAGAACCTTGAGCCCCATAGAAGGCATGACCCCACTTTTCTCATGTCCTAAGCCCTCTCCTTTTTCATTATACCCCCCTCTCCAGGCCATTTCCTTCATTCCCATCCTTCAGCCCTTCTCCTAAGCCTAGTTCCACATAGCAGGTCCCTCCTGCTGCTCCCACATGGCCACAGCCATTACGACTGGGACATACAGAGGAACTTGTTCAACTGCTATTTCATCTCATCCTTTGGCCCCCTCGGCCTCCCCATGAATAACCACAGAATCACTTGGTTCTCCCTCTACAGTGTGGTTCAAATTGATTGGCCTTTTTTATGTCCCCACCAGTTCTGCCTGAGATTGGGCCCTCAAAACCTCTTGTCAGGGCTGTTGAAATAGCCTCCTAAGTGGTCTCCTCGCCTCCCATCTTGCCCTGTACCACACCAGCCTATATACTGCCAGTGAGTTATCCTTCCAAAGGGTGACCCTGAGCTAGGCATTCCCTTGCTGGAAATCTTTCAGTGACTTTCCTTCTCCCACAGAATAAAACCCAGATTGCCTCCTTATTTTATTTTATTATTTTATTTTCTAGCTAAAATGAACAATCCACTATTGTGAGAATATGCCCTAGACTTACAGAGCTCAATATTTGTCTTCTGCTGTCCCCCCTCCCCCCACACCCTCTCCATGGAATGCCACTCTCCTATTTCAAGTTTTGGACTATTTCCCATCCTTCAAATGTTACATCCTGCCCTGAAGACTTCTGAGATACTTTCAATCAAAATTAACACTTTTCTCCCCTCTTCATCCAGAGCAGTATGTACTTCTAGCATTCATCAGACATTATGTTGCATTGTATTTATTTATGTATGTGGATTCTCTCTTTTGCTAAGGTCTTACCAGTTTTATGTATCCCGCTGCACAAAGCATTGACCCTTGTACATATAATGTTGCAATAATAATCATAGTTAACAATTACTGTGCACTCACTATGTGCCAGGCCCCATGCTAACCTCATTCTCAGCATTTACTTACTAAGTTTTCACAACATCTCTGATAAAAAGCCTGGTACCCCCATTTTTCAGATGAAGAAACTAAGACCCAGAAAGGTAGAGCCACTAGCCCAAGTTCCCATAACTTAGGAAGTCACAGAGCTGCGGTTTCAACCTTAGTCCCCTTCCTTGCAAGGCCCAACTGCCTGAACTGCCCTCTTCCGTGAGTCATGGATATTAATCTGTGGGAGGAATGAATTTAAGGAAGGTTTGCAGAGGAAGCATTTTACCAGGAATCAGACTATCTGGGCCCTAGTACCAGCTCTGCTGGTTACATTGCTATATAAATTCGACCAAGTAATTTCACAGCTCTTAGCTTCAAAATCCGCATCTACAAGTTGAGGATAAAAATAAGTCTAGTCCTTCTCACCTGAAGAGAATTTGTCCGTACGTCACGAGTTAGACTATGTAAAAGTCTTTTGTTAACAGTGAACACGGCAGCTATAGGGCCTTGCAATATGGGTGAGAGTCCTGGGGAAAGACAGGTGAGGGGTGGTGTGGTCGTGATGGTGGGGAGACCAATACTGGCTCTCAATGACTCCGAGTCACAAAGCAGTTCCAAATAGTCAAATTATCAGTGAGAAGAAAGTCAAGGATTATGACCTCAACCAGGTATTTTTGAGTATATTTTCGTTTGCAGTGGAGTGCTGTATCATATAAGCCTGTGTAAATAAATTTAAAAGTGCTCTTTAATAACTATACAATAAAAATTCTAAGTGGTATGAAAGCATGGTGTTACAGTTTAAATAGTGGCGTATTTTTTTCTGATTGGTACATAAAATAGTGGTAGGTCTTATGACTAAATGGTTCTCAGATTCAATGAAATAGCCCTGACACAAAGGAAAAATGTAAGGGGCATGAGAACATGCAATGGGGCACTTGACCCTGTCTTGGACATCAAGGAGGGTTTCCCTGAGGAAGCAACATTAAGTTGAGGCCCATGCAAGGATAGGAAGCCAGGAAAGGACCACTCAATTTTCGTAGGAAGAAGGGAAGGAAAATACAACCCCCATTTCATTCCACTCTCACAGGATTTCCCCACCCATGGCTCCACGAAGGACAGACTCCGGGTTGCCTTTCATGCAGTTCAAGGCCAACTGAGCTGCAGTCAGTGATATCCCTGCCTCTTAACCTAGGGATGAATGACACTGACTGAGGCAAGGAGAACCCAGCTTTTAGGAGGAGGCCAAAAAAAAAAAATCAACAGTTGTTCTCTAACTTATAATGTCTCCATCCGCTGTTCTGAACTCTGACAAATTTGGACATGGCGTTTGCACATCTTCAACCTTACTTTGGTTTGGGACTTCATTTCTGGGTGCTCACCACCTTGTACAGCATCACGAAAAGGGCTTTGAAAATGCTGCCTTGCATTAAGGGGAAGAGATTGCTGATCTCGATTGCACCAGAAAGGAGTCAACCAGAGCCTTTGAAGGTCCCCAAGGTGAACTTCAAATCAGTAACTAGATGAAGGTAAAAATTTTTTAAAATGGCATTTTTGTAATACATATAAACCAATGGATTAACCAATAAGTAGCCAGATGTAGCAGGGATGGTGACCATATGGCATATCTAACCCTACTTCCTTCTTCCTCGCTCCTGGAAGACATGGCTAATCAATCACGGACTCTCTCCTACTATGCCCAGATTTAGCCTCAGAATCTTCTCATCACATTGGTGCCAGGCAGCCCCTGCAAGTCAGTTATGGAACTGGTATCAATACCAGGGGAAGGAGCCCTGGAGTCACAGTCAAGAGACCTGGTCACTGTGTCAAGCTCTGCTTCCAGCTAGCCATGTGGCCACAGACAAGTCATTTACTCTCTCCCAGCCTGTTTTCTCATCTGTCCAAGGAGGGAGTTAGCCTAATACTATCTAAGTTCTCTTCTAGTTCTCATATCCTAAAATTATGAAAAACAAATAGCAGTGGCATTGGAAATTAATGTAAAGAGTCCATGCTATGTGGGTTTAGAAATCACATCAACATTTTGAAAGGTCTACTGCATGCTCAATGAGGTTGCTCAATATTCTATAAGGAAACAGAAATGTAAACCTGCACACTCAAGAGTCTACAGTCAGGTCTGGGAGGTGACACTTGTATATATGAAAGATGGTGGAGAGAGAGCCAATGGAAATTCACCGAGGGAGAGTTCGACGTGGGATGGCTGGAGTTGTATCAGTCTGCTATCGCCATAATAATTCTGTGTACCTCGGACCCCTCCCCCCGACCCCAATCTGAGAGGTATATTATAATAAACTTTTATTTCAGGTCCCCATGTTTTGGCTGCTCTGGGCTGGACTCGGCTGATCTCATCTGGGTTTGCTCATGTACCTGCAGTCAGCTGTGGGTCAACTGGACAGCTCTGTGGACCTTGATTAGGCTCATTCATATGTCAGAAGCCCTGCTTGTTATCAGCTGATCTAGAACGGCTTTGTTTGGTATATCTTGGGTGACTTGGCTCTGCTGCTTACATCTTTCTTCCTCTAGCTGGCTGGCATATTCTTATAACATAGGCATACTCTTATAACAATAGTTTTGGTACAAGAGCACAAAAGGAAACACATAAGTGCTTAGTCAAGCTTTGTTTGCATCACTCTGCTAACTTCCCAGAGGAGGAAAAGGCCATCTGCAGACTGTGCTTTGATAACTTAGAAAATGTGTTGCCTTTGGGCTGAGGGATTATTTTCTTCAAACCCGTGTGGCCCAGCACAGGCTTCCATGCAGCTACTTTGCACATGTCCATCATGCCTGAGTTATCAGCTGTGCATCTTGTGAAATGCACCCCCTTTTCTTGATGTTTCTTCTTTCCCTGCCTTCCTTCTCTTTTCCTCTCACTTTTGCTGTCCTGGGTCACCTCCCTCATAAAGCATCAGCAAGTAAGTTGGCCTTAGCCTCTGTTTTCTCGAGGACTCCAGCTATGGCGCCAACTAAACTTCTTTTTTTTGAACATGTATAACAGATTTTTAATTTCATCAGGATACAAGCAAATAAAGCTTTGTCAGAGAAATAAAATAGAACTCATGGCGTTTTTATGTTAGTAGTATTCTTTTTTTAAATTAAAATTTATTAGGGTAACAACGGTTAATAAAATTACATAGGTTTCAGGTGTACAATTCTGTAAGACATCATCTATATATCACATTGTGTACTCACCGCCCAGAGTCATAAACTTTACTTCTGTAGTCGGACTTTTTGGGTACCAAAATGCAAGATTTACTGGGAGATTTTATTACATAGTCCCTCCGTGCCCTCAGATTCACAGACAATTTTCTAAAATGGCATCTGGCTTTACAAAAGGGTGTCCTGTGAGTCTAGATTAGGAAGGGTAGATCGTTGGGTGAGAGACATGAGTCACTGAGCCAGTCACATTGAGTTCATACCTTGGTCTTAAGACTAGCTTAGGACAACATTGTAAGGTAGTATGAAAATTTTCCTGAGCATCTCTTTACCTCTCTTCATAAGGAACCTATCCCCATCTTCCTACCAAAGAGTGTCCTTTCTTCTTATGTTCTAAATTCAGACAGATGATAAGGCTAGAAGGAATACAATGACCCTGGGTTAAAGTGATAATTCATCATATCCTGAGGTATAACTACCATGCAGGTATTTCCATTTCAATAGGGGACCCTTGAAAAATAGAAGATCATCTCTATAAAGAACTGAATACGTAATGGTAGAATTTTAGGCACTCTAGCTATTGACAAGTAAAGGTTTTGTTGTGGTGAGATTTTGCTCGAGTGACCCTACAGAGGTGGCTCTAACTTTGCCTTTTTTTTTTGGTAAGACAAGCCAGAAATGGTTGTTTTACCAGGAAATTGAGTGTGAGAGATGTAATGTAACTTGCCCAAGGTCACTAAGCTAACTGGTAGCAGAGTTAGGAATAGTTCTACCCTTCTGCCACTACCCCAGGGTGACACGAATGAGACCAAAATATGAAATGACCCTCCTTTAATACCGTGAACTCATGAAAAGCTTCTCTTGGCGGTCTGATGGATTAAGAAGTCAGCAAGTGGAGGTCAAGTGCAAGTAGGCTCAGGGAATTGTTCCGTCTAAGAGCACCTTTGAGAGTGGTTCTAGCACAGCTGTGTTCCCTTTAGACCAACTCCACGATTCCCAAGGATGGGGCCTCAGGTGGTGACGTCCTGAGAGTCTTCCCAGCCCAGGCACTGGCTGAAAGGTGCTGGCCAGAGCTGCAGCTGGAGTGGTGGCTTCAAGTAACAAAAGGTCTTCTCCAGAATTAGAGGGTCCACAGCATGCAGGCCATTCAGATGCAAGAGTGGAGCAGGAGGGCTGTGGAGAAAGTGGTTGCTTTCCTCCACCAAGGGGCTAAGCAGCCCAGGAAAAAGTCATTGTCTTCTCTGAGACTCAGTCTGTCAAACAAATGGAGACAAGGCTTTCCTTACCTACCCCAAACGGTTGTCATGAGGTGCCACAGGTAAAATTCTCTAAATGTAAATGCCACACAAATACAAGATGATGATGGAAAAGATAAACTTCCTGTATGGCACACAGTGGCTTGATGGAACAGTTCTGTGTTAGTTTCCTGTGGCTGCTGTAACAAATTACTACAACCTTGGTGGCTTAAAACAACACACGTTTATTCTCTTCTCGTTCTGGAGGACAGAAGTCTGAAATCAGTCTTGCTAGGCTTAAGTTAAGGTGCCAGCAAGGCTGGTTCCTTCTGGTGGTTCTGAGGGATCCATTTCCTTGCCTTTTTTCAGTTTCTAAAGGTTGGCTACATTTCTCAGCTTGTGGCCCCATTCTTGCATCACTCCAACCTCTTGCTTCCATCATCACATCTGCTACAGACTCTGATCTCCTGCCTCCCTCATATAAGGACCCTTGTGATTACACTGGACCCACCCAGTGTAATCCAGGATAATCTCTTCATGTCACCTCATCTCATCCCATCTCATCTCATCTCATCTCATCTCATCTCATCTCATCTCATCTCATCTCATCTCATCTCATCTCATCTCATCTCATCTCACAATCCTTAACTTACTCACATTTGCAAAGTCCCTTTTGCCATATCAGGTAACATATTCATAGGTTCTGAGGATTGAGACATGGACATCTTTGGGGGCCATTCTTCAGCCTACCAGGAGTCTTGTTCTTCTCTCTCTAACAGACCTACTTCCTGCACCATCCCCAGAATGTTTCCTAGCAGACCCTGCTGTTGTCCTGAACACACCCCTTCAGTACTTAATATTTTTGTGCATTTCGCCTGACTTTCCACTGCTGTCACTGACATCTCTGACTAAGGGATTTTGGCCACTAGAGACTGCTCTGACTATGTGTATAGCCAGAGGGAGGAGCCAAGGCATCTATGTCACCCACACCCTTCCCTCCTGAACCTGGGAGCAGGCCTTAACCAATGCCTGCTGGCCGCTGCGGGTAGGTGTTTCCTTTACTGCCCCCCAGAGTTCCACAGGGGGATTGCACTTCAATTGTCCCCAGTGGTAACTAGTTTGGTAACACTCCCTTTGTTGGCTGCCTTTCCTGTCCTGTCTTTTACCCCACTCTTCTACTGGTGTGTTTTAGAATTATCTCCCAAATAAACTACTTGCACTTGAATCCTTGCCTCTAAACTAAGCATGCATCTTGTAAATATTTCTTCCAAACCTTGTTCATGCAGTTCTCCTGCCTGGAACGTCCCTTTTCCTCTCACGCCCATCTGCTCATCATTCTAAGCCTTCTTCCTCCCTGGGGTCTTCCCCTACACTTCTATGCCTGCCAATCTCTCCTCTTCCTGCCAATTCCAAGTGGTCACAATAGGTTGTTATCTGTATCAAATAACTGGGAGAGACAATGCAACATACAGTTAAGACAACAGATTCTGAAACTAGACTGAACGGATTCAAAACCTTCTCCACCACTTACTAGCGGAGCGATGGTAAGGAGGTTATTTAACCTTTCTAAGCCTCAACTCAGAGGTGATAATTGAGCCTACTCTTGGGCTCACTGTGAGAAATCAATGCTAACATAGACAGGCTCCTTGGGACAGTGCTTGGCACATAGCACACACCTAATAAATGGTGGTTATTATTGGTCACTTTAATAAGTTAGTATACACTGCACTTTTAGCATTGCACAAGCCTCTTTTATATACTTATATCAAATCAGTAATCAAACAATTAATTTTGTTGAGAGTTCAATGTCATTTTCTTCTCTGGAATATAAGCTCTGAGAGCAGGGACCAGTCTGTTTACCTGTGCTTATTCCCAGAGCCCAGAGCAATGAATTGGTGTTTGATAATAGTTTTAAATGAATGTTATGTCTAAAGTAGAGAAGGAGAAAGGATAAGTGTCTGAAAAAGGATAGAAGGAGGAAGGAACCACATGAGGCTAGACTACCAGCTTCTTTCTAGTTCTTCCTGGAGCTCATCAGATGCTGGAGAGAGCAAGCGGAGAGGGGTAAGCCAGGGGGCTCTGAGCAGCCAGGGAGCCTGGGGAAGCACTGACAACCAATTTTGCCTCTGGATCTGTGACAGACAGAAATGTGCTGCCTAGATCCCTCTTCAAGGAAGGTCTCACTGCCCAGCTGCAAGGAGTGTGGTCAGCAGACAGCTTCCAGCTGTCAGCTCCTTCAGGGGCGCCTCAGCTGCAGAGAGGTGTCTGGCTCAAGGTCATGCCTTTCCCTGGGATGGCCCACGTCCCACAACTGAGCATTGGAGGAGTGTAAAGGGCCAACCATTTCTGTCCAACTTGAGACTTTCTATGGGCAATCCTCGCCCAGAGCACCCCACTAGGTTGGCGTAGTCTTAAGCACACATGACAGCTTGACCCCCACCCTCCACCTCACACACACACTCCTGCTTCCTTCCCCTCTCTTCCTGCTTCCTTCCCCTCTCTTTCTGCTTCCTTCCCCTCTCTTCCGCAAGTGTTCATCTTCCCCCAAAAACTCCACTTCTGCTTCCCGAGAGCACAACCTGTGACAGGAACAAAGACTTGACCTCCTTCCAAGTTCAAATTAATGCTTGAGGCTCTCTTTGGAAGTTCAGGGACCCAGAACCACCTTGTTGTTTTCTTCTCTGGCAGTTTAACTCCTCAGTGATGTTAAGTGTCCTGACATAAGCCTGGGAATGTTCTGAGCTCACTGTCCTGTGGCCTAGACAAAGAAGAGCTGTTTATCTTTCAACTTCACTTAGAACAGTAAATAAAAAACCTCATTAATTCAGACCATTCTTATTTGGAATTTGTGATGATCCAGAGAGGGGCCCAGAGGGTGTTTGTTTACTTTTGTATTATCAGGAAAAAAAGAGCTTGCCAAGCAAATGGAGAATGTGAGCACTAGTGTAAGGGAACCATTTCAATAACTGTAAGGAGGGGAAAAAAACAAAAAACCTCTTCCCTCCCTTTTAAAAGCATCAGATTATAGGCAAAAACATTCATGTTCTTATCCATTTATTAAAGCTGATATCAAAATATTTTTTAAAGCAACTCATCGGTGGTCTAGTTGACATCACTCTGTGAAATTAAATTCAATTTGACATTTATTGAGCTCCTATTCCCTGCAGAATATGAGGTAGATCCTGTGGGATATACCAAGAGGAAAACAATGTAATCTCTACTCACAAGAGTTTACACCACCATATTAAAAAATATTTTTTGTGTTTCTTCTTAAATGTTTAAAAATGTTTCCTAATTATCTAGCCCCAACCTCAAGCCTGGTATATACTAGTTATATGATAAATACTTGTTGAACCAAAGAACTCTCAGTCAGATTGACCTCTACCAGTTACTGGTCACCCAGCACCCGCCGAATTTGGTCCCTAGAGCTCCAGAAGGTTGTATGTTCCCTACTGTGGCACTATAGCTTGCTCACTTTCCCAAGGCTGTATACATCACAGAGGAAATCCTCACCCACAACAATCAGCTGTGATCTCAACCTTTTGGAAAAAAAGACCCTGTTTAAAATGGCAGTCATGACCTTGGCTCAGCGCGCTTCACAGGGACAGAGCTGGCTGGGTTTCTGGCCTGCGGCTCAGCCTGCAGGCATCCAGAACTTCCAGACAATTACCATTCCCCTGGAATTGCCCTCACTCCTGATTGCTATTGGTTAATTAAAGAAATCTAGGCTCCAGACTATATTACCCACCCATATGTCACATCCGATGTAACTAACGAGTTCTCAGCAGAACAGGCTTGTGTGTGTGTGTGTGTGTGTGTGTGTGTGTGTGTGTGTGTGTGTGTGTGGCAACATTGTTAAATTTGATGCACTACGCTTCTCTTCATAGAGAGGGGTTCCTTTTCTCCCCTGTGACTTTCCAGCCACTGTGAAAATGCTTGAGCTCTGCCAGCTGTAATTCTGCAAATTTTCTAGTGTCACCTATGAGGTTTTTACCTTAGTCGTGCCACCTCAACTTTTTTTGCACTTAGTAACTCCTCATCCAAAGAGCCTCAAACACTTCCTAAGCTCTTTAACTATTACCAGTCTAGGAGGACAATCCTATTCCCTTGGCAGAGTAGACTACTATAATGGTTGGTCTAAGTAGACTCATCTAGTCAAAATTGAGTTTGTTTTATTTAATTCAACTCAACAAGAATCTGACACCAACCTAGGTGCTTTGGGGACAGTAAACAGAGATAAGGTTCCTGCACTCAAAATATGGTCTTGTTGGAGAAATAATATAAGATTCCTATAGCATTTGCAGAACAATTCATTTATTCAGCAGATATTTATTGAGCATTGATTGGTATTAGTTAAGATAAGGGCTAAGGCACTGTAACAAAAGGCCCCCTAGTGCAGTGGCTTACAAAACAGAGGAATTCATTTGTCTCTCATGTCACAGTTCTAAATTCGGTGGTGCAGATTTGCAGGACAGCTCAGCTTTATGTGGCTCTTCAGGAATCCAAGATCCTTTGCTCTTGTGCTCTGTTACCTCTAGGGTGTTGCTCTCATCTCTAAGGTCAAAGCCTGGTCAGGGGCACATCTGTATCCTAGCTTGTGGGAAGGTAAAAAGAGAATTTCAGAACAAGCCGTTTTTAAAGCAAGTGAGGCAAAGTTGCACACACATCATCTACTTTCATTCCGCTGGGGAAAACTTAATCACGTGGCCATATCTAGCTGCAAGGGAGGCTGGAATGTCATCTTTACCTGGGTGACCATGTGCCCAGGAGGAAAAGGACCATGGATCTGGAGGAGCAACCAATAATTTCCCATAGGCATTTACTGTATGCCGGAGACTTCCATATCTCATGGTTATAGCAATGATCACTAAGACATAGTTGGTGATCTCAGAGAGTTTAGAGTCTATGGGGAAAGAGAACACTGAAACAACTACTTATATAGTTGTGAAGCAGGATGGAACCCAGCTTTCATATCAGGGCCCGTGCTCTTAAGCATTATTCTATAGGAGTCCTGGACTGAAAAACTATGTCTTTTCAAACACTCCTCTGCTTAACATTTGCCAAAGACTTCTCACAGCTCAGGATAAAATCCAAATTTTGTTAACACCACCCTGGGAGAGTTGGCCCTGCCTGCCTGCCTAGATTAGTTTCCTGGGCAGATTGCCCTTGAACCCTTGGCTTCAGTCTTGATGAACTACTTATAGTTTCTTGAAAGCAGACAATCCTTTCATCCTTTTATGCCTTTGACCAAGCTCTTCCCTCTGACTATAATGCCCTCCCATGGTACTCTCTCACCATCCCCTCACCCTCACCAGCCCAGATGGTCTTGAAGTCCAAGCAATTAGACCTACTGCTTCCACAGTCCTCCCATTATATCTGCTGCTTGTCTTAGTGAGGCACGGGCCTTCGTGTGAGGTGGTGTAAAACATTCAGCTTTGGCAATCAGACAGATCTGAGTCCAAATTCTAGCTTCACCACTCACTTAGTTACATAACCTTGCGAAGGTACCAAATTTCTCTCTACCTGGAGTTAACACTGTGAAGGGGGATGGTCTTGATTAAAAGTAAGTTTCTTTATGCAGTACCTGGAACAGAGCAGATGCTCAGCAAAGGGCAGTTACTCTATTACCATTATATATCTGTCTCCTCTGTGAGATGGTGAGTTCTCGAGGCAAGGACTCTACTTTGGGGTCCCAGGGTCTGGAGCAAAGGAGGTGCTGGATACATGACTGTGAAATGAGTAGATGGCTTAATTGTGTTAATTCAAATTAAGATGTGAAATAATTACTTTTATACTATCTCTTTCAGGGGCATTTATATTGTTTAAAGGGCCATAAGAAGATGGAAATGTTTAGTCTAAAGAAATGACTTTCCATGTGGAATTTTAGACAAGCTATTTTGGAGCCAAAGAACCTGGGTTCTTGCAAATTCCAGCAATTAGCCAGCTGCTTCTTCCAGCTATTGATGAGTCCCGTCTTACCCACGCAACCAACCTCCATTTCTCTCAAATGATCTTGTCCTCTTCTCCACCACGAAAGGGCCTACTGTTAGATGCCTTTCCCCAAATAAGATGGTGAAAATACATCAGGATAATTAATTTACATGGAGCTTCCAAATGCTGTGGGAATGACAACTGGGGGAAATGTTAGAAGACCTGGGTGTATTGCTATCTCTGTCCATCACCAGCTGTGTGACTTGGGCCAAATCCAATGGGACATCTCTGGTCCTGTGATGAGGCTGGATCTTGACACAAATAAATATCCACAACTTGGCCCATTTCTCAAAGGGCAACAACTGGCACATTTAGAAGCTAAGTGGCTTTGACTGTCATGTTTACTTAGCAACACTAAGGATGCTCTACACACTGCATTCTCCCATCACCCAGACTCGCAGAACAGCAGATTGGCCCTCCCCTGCCCTGCAGGCCTCTTCTCCTCTCAGCCACCCCAGATGACTCTGGCCAAGGCCAGGGATTTCCGGCCATGAGTATTCCTTTTCTGTCCTGTCCAGGCCCAGACCGGGCTCCCTAGGCCATCCCCTGCCTGCAGACTCTGTCTTCCTCTCCTGCAACTCTTTGTTCAGGCCCATGTCAGCCTCACTCATTATTATTCAATCCAAACACCTCTGTCATTCTGGCGTTTTCATTGATTCAAATTAAGAGTCAGCCTAATAATTAATGCAAACTGTTTCCCCATCCTCACCCCCTGACTGATGGATTCTCAGTGTCAAAACATTAACCTTTAGGTTTGGAACCTTTATGCATTCAAACCCCATAAGCATCTGATAAGCAAGCTAACTATAGAACCTTTCCCTAAATCAGCTCTTTCTATCTCACCCACCCTTATTTGTCTATGCAAACAGATATTTATCTTAGAGAAAGAAAAAAACCTTATATTCAAAAGACACATGCACAGAGAATCAACCTACCCATCACTGCAAAGGTGTAATTTGGAAGCCATTAAGCAGTTTTCTGCCCCACCTGAATAGGATTAAAAGTACTCAACTGAATCTCTGGAAGAACCCCTAGGAGGCAGTATGGAGACCCCCTTAAGAATTCTGTCAGACCCAGTGTGGGGACAGAGTCTCAGAGAGCAGTTTCCAGGCTCTCGGCCTCACGTAGAAAGGTGCTGGCTCGGGTAGTAGATGGTGTCAGCTGTGATTGGATGGCCGTCAGCTGTGACTAGTTGGCCATCAGCTGTTACCGGCTAGCCATTAGCCACTAATATACCTGCCATGGCTGTGTTGGGGGGTTGGTTGGTTGGTTGGCAGAGAAGTGGACGGCAGTTTGTGGATAGTGTGGCTCCTGCTTCCTGTGTCTCCAACCCAGCCGCCAACGAGAATATAATGATATGACTCCCCTACATATGGCTCCGTGAGTGTTCCTTTTTGGCCTCACCATATCCTGCGTTCTTGTGTGGGGAGCGGGAGCTGAGACCCTGCGTGACACCCAGGGAGTGGGCCCAGATGCTTCTGAGCATGAGTAAGTTGTTCCAGCAATCTATTACTGGGTAACCAACCACCTAATGGTTAGTGGTTTAAAACAACAGCAATCAGTGATTTGCTGACAATTCTACAATTTGAGCAGAGCTAGGTGAGGAAGGCTCATCTCTACTTCATGCAGCATCAGTGGGGGTGGCTCAACTGGGGCTAGAAGATACACTTCCAAGATGGCTCACACATGTGGCTGGCAAGTTGGTGCTGGCTTTTAGCTGGGAGCTTCACAGGGGCTGTTTTCTTGTCCATGTGACCTCTGTATATGGCTTGGGCTTCTCCCATCATGGCAGCTAGGTTCCAAGAGGGAGTGTACAACAGGGCAAGCCCCAATGTGCAAATGATTGTTAAGCTTCTGCTTGCTTCATGCTTGCTAATGTCCCATCGGCCAAAAATAGTCTCATGGCCAATTCTCAAGTTAATGAGAGAGAGGACTCCACAAAGAAGGCAATGCTATGAGGCATGGTTCATTAGGGGAGAGGAAAGAGGGAAAGACAAATGTATAGTTTACCACAGATGGGAACTGAGGGAGAAACACTAAAATTAACTTTCTTTAAACAGAACTACAAACCTTATGATTCAAATATGTTTTAACAACTGCTGTCCAATCATATCGTTTAAATAAGAACAAAAGGCAGGGCCAGTTTAGATTTCCCCATTTTCCACATTTATCATACTAAGGAGTCTGGTGGCTCTAGGTGTCCAGGGTCTATTTTGATTCCAACATGCCATGACTCCTTAACCCAGTTTTTCTGTTCTTTCAAATTCCCCATCAGCTCCTACATAGGGACATCTTTCTCATGCTATAGCCTCAAGATATAGGGGAGATTAAACTTGCTTGATGTTTGAATTAAAACCGGAAGTCCCCAAATGTATGGAATCAGAGAGCTGCAGAGGAGCCAAGCCATCATCTGGACCATCCCCTCACATGAGAGAAGGGAAGAAGCTTAGGACCCCTTTCTCTTTGTCACTTCTGTCTCTGTTCTGTGTCTGTCCTTGCTCATTGTCTCTTTCTCTATTCTTTCTGCATCACTCTTTGCCTGGTGTTTTTGGCCTCCTTCTCTGTTCTCTGTCTCTGTCTCTGTCTCTGTCTCTGTCTCTGTCTCTCATCCTGTCTGATTCCTGCCATCTCGTTCCCTTTCTCTATGTGAATCTGTCTCTTCTCGTTTCTCTCCATGTCTCATTGTGCATGTGTGTCTCTCCCCCTGTCTCATCTCTCTCACTTCTCAGGGTTTCATGTCTCCGAGTTACTCTCCAGCAGCATGTCTTCTCATGTTCCTACATCTATGTTTGGCTGCCTTACACGGTTTGTTCTCAGGTTCTGACTCATCGTCTCTGCCCTGCCAGCTGCCAGTCAGTGCAGGGCTCTGGGCCTCAGTCTGAGGGTTCTCCTGTGGGCAGGCGTGGTGCTTACAGATTCTCTGCCATCCAGACTCATCCCAGGCTGGCACACAAAGTGAAGCTGGAAGGTCAGTGGCTCTCGTGGGAATTTCGTGCAGGAACCCAAGTCTAACTGGGAAAGCAGAGAACACACACATACAAACCACACACTCACACTCACACACAAGCATTCTCACACATACACAGTTAGGTAGATCCACTGACAAGCTACCCAGATCCCCCATCATGGAAGGACTTGTTAACCCAGCTGCTGGGAGTGTCATCGGTGGAAGTGGACACCCTCCAGCTGTCAGCCCTTCAGGAATGGCCTCAGCAGCAGACAGCGCCTCACTCAAGGCCATGCCCCTTGCCGGGTGGCCCATATCCAGTGATTGATTGATACAGAATTGTGAAGGCTTGGCCTTCTCAACCCATCTCTGAAGGACCATTTTAGTTCCTCAGCTCCCGGTTGAGTTGGCCAAGGCTGTCATCAGGCCTGCTTCACGGTAGCTTGTCAGCTCCATCTGTCCACTCCTACTTCCTTCCGCTCCCTTCCCCAGATGTTGATCCCAAGGTCTCTCCTTAATTAACATCCTGCATGCTAAACTCAGTCTCCAAGTCTGCTTCCTGGGAAACCCAGCTGGTGACACTCATAGTCAGTCTCTCTCTCTCTCTCTCTCTCTCTCTCTCTCTCTCTCTCTCTCTCTCTCTCTCACACACACACACACACTCATAGAGGCACACATTCTCTAGACTTAATTTTCTTCTCTCCCTGAAACCTAAAACTTCCCTTTCTCCTTGGCTCTCTCCTTTGTCATGCACTGAAGCCCCTTTCCCCAGGCAACTCATCACACCTGTGTTTCTTGCCACACAGTCCCCAGCAGCCTGGTTCAGATCTTGCAGTTGTCTCTCAGATTGCACTAGAATCTTCAGCAGTTTCCTGCTTTGCATTTTCCTCATCAACACAGTAGAAAGAACACAGGCTTAGGAGGGGTCAGACCCAATTTGGAGTGCTGACTCCGTCACTAAGCAGCTGTGGGTCCTCAACCACGTGCAAATCATTCCCGTACTCTGTGCCTCAGTTTCCTTGTCTGTGAAAGGGGCTCTGGTGAAGCCCACCTCCCAGGAAGAGAGATGGTACCTGTGTCTGTACCCTGATGTGCTAGATTTGTATAATTCTTGGTTACTCGTATATTAAACATATTACATGAATTATTTGATTCATGTAACCATTTTCCCTTTATTCTCTTTCTTGGTCTTGTGTTCTGGGTTCTGACTGTTCAATGGCAATAGAACCCTCACGACCAAGACAACCAGCAATCCTACTATTTCCTGAGCCCCTACTATGACTTTTCTTTTGAATGCCTCATTTGATTCCCACAGCCATCTTCCGAAGTGGGCTCTATTAACTTCTCCTACAGATTGGAGCACAGAAATTCAAGAGGTTGAGAATTTATTCAAGGTCACATGGCAAATGAATGCCAGTGTAAGATCCAAACCTGAGTTTGCTTGTGTCCAAAGCCCATGCTGCACAAGGGGGAGATAAGTCTGATGTCATGACTGGCACTGTGGGATGGGATAGGATCAATCTATGGATGTGAATCCCAGAAATCCTAGGGAAGGGATGATGACCTTGATGCTTTCTTGGAAACTTTGTCTTAGTGTATTTACTATTCAAGAGCCAGGGGCAAGCAAAAAAACGATCTGGGGTCAGAAACCCTGAAATCCAATCTAAATTCTGCCTTTAACCAGTTGGCGAACCTTGCACAAATCTCTTAAATGAAGTAAATTTCCATTTTGTCATGGGGTAAATAGCTGTCTGATCTCTGAGGTCCCTTACTTCCAGTTGTCACATGCGGATCTCTTATTGTGATACCTGCCCTTGTACTCTCTGACTTTTCACGTGCCATCCATTTCTCAGAGTGCAGCCCCAACCTTATCAACCTAGAGTTGTCCCCACTGACTTCATCCTGCACTGACCTCCTCCATTTCTGGCTGCCTGTGGGCCCTCACTCTTCCCACATTCACTTAGCTGCTCATTCATGTGACAGGAGGCAGAGTACAAGGAGATCCCCTTTGGACTCACACCTACACTTCAATTTAAACTCTGGAATTTATCTGCAGTGTGACTCGGGACAAGTCACTTAGCCTCTCTGGGCTCAGTTTCCTCTTTGTAAAGTGGTGATACTGTTTACTGCACAGGGTGATGGTGAGAAAATGAGATAATTTTCTGTATGGAAAAGTTCAAAGTATTGTGTCAATCTTAGTTTCTATCGTCACTATTAGGATTAATGTGATGCAATCTGATTAGGTGTTCCTGGAAGGCTGAAGCTTCTTCCGTTGTATCTAGAACATATTGTGTGTGCAGTTGGCACTAATTACTTGAATTGGCCTGGATTGAGTCTGATATCCAGGAAACATATTTGGTATATTCTCTGCTAAGCAATACATAAAGATGGTTGGGTTTTTAAGAAGCAGGCAGCGCCTCTTCCATTTTGGCCTTGAAGGAGAGGATATTAACTTTGACCTTCTGTAGAGCATAGGACCAAGTAATTCCTCCGAATGCCCATTGACAATGGACAGAATATTTATTTTGCCTTAAGATCAAAGAACACAAGCTAGAGGCTTCACTCCAGGATGGTTCGATGTGACAGGCAGCTGCCAAATTGGAAACAAATTCTGACTCTCTGGGGCTTTGGGCCAAAACCACATGTATGTCAGCAGAAGCACAGGTTCAGGGAAAGGGTGGACTCTGTAAATGGGAGGTGAGTGACAGGCTGTTGCAAGAAGAGGAAAAGGAAGACTTTCTGGAAAGAAGAAAGACTCAACAATAACCCATAAGACCCCCAAAACTGTCCAAAAGAAATAGGGAGGCACTGGTAAGAGATCAGAAGGCAGGAGATGGGAAGCAGCATTGCCTGCCCCCCTTACCGTTTCTCCTTTTGTTTCCTTCTGCTACGGGGTCTCTGGGAGGAGCCAGCGTCACTGTTGCATGGTCTTAGTTCCTGAAGCAGTGGTCCTTTCTCTTTACCCAGAGGGGTTAGTAACCACCTCCCTTTTGTATTCCTAGGCTTAGGGGTGGGAACTGCTTCCTGCAGTTCCTACTCTTTAGATTAACTTACCTTTTTCTTTTGCCTCTTTCAGCCTTCCAATACCTGGGTAACCGATGCCCTGCTTTAACGCCCCTGTTTGAAATACATACTTGGTTTCTGTTTTCCTGACTAGATATTCCAGTATGTGAAGTTGAGATCAAGGGACGATGGTATTTAATGAGAGCTACTGGGGACGTCTCCCTTCCATTAATCTTGGCAGCCATTTTTTTTGTGGCAGTCATTTGATATCATAATCTTACATTGCAAGATGCATTTGGTTGAGACAAATGCGTTAATAATACTACTACTAATATCTAACACTAAACTGAACTTACCATGGGCCAGGCGTTATTCTAAGAACTATACATATATTAACTAATTGAATCCTCCCAATAACCCTGTGAGAAAACTGTTTTCATTTTATAGATGAGGGAGGTGAGTCACAAGGCATAGAGACAGAAGTTGCCTAAAGACATACAGATAGTAAGGGGCAAAACTGGTATTCCAATTCAGGAAGATTGGCCCCAGAGTCCACATTTTTAACCACTGTCCTAGTCTGACATTTTCCAAAAGCAGACCTTCAGACAAGCATTCAGGTCCAAGTCGCTTATTCGGGAGATGATTTCAGTAAGCACAGTTAAGAAATGAGGAAGAGAAGGAAAGAAAGCTGATAAAGAATTGCTAGCGGGCTTCGAGGTAGCTGCCATCTTAGATTCTTCTGCCTGCCTTGGCCTTCCCTGCGCAGGGGACCGGAGCCCGATGTCCCACTGCACCTGAGCTGGGCCGCCACGGGCTAAATCAGGGTGAAAACACAGCCTTTCCAGGACAAACCTGCACAATTTAAGAGGAGATACATGTATTTCTTTTTCTCAAGTAGTGAACACTTGGAATTGGAGAAAAACATATAAGAATTTGTCGAGACTTCCGGAAAAATGGCGGCGTGAGGTGAGCCTCTGTAAAGCTCCCCCGGAATTTACAAAGAATCGAACAACAAAAACTCCACAAAGGACTCCCTGCACAGCAGACAGGCAACATGAAGAGGCCCACTACCGACTGAAATCACCTACAGGTGGGAGATTCGCGCGAGTGGAGGGAGGAGGAGGAAAGGGAGAAGTGCGCGGAGACGGAGCCTCGCGGGCGCAGGACGCAGACCCAGCTCAGTGCGCCGAGCTCGCTGCTTCCCGGAACTACCGCAGCTGCGGGAGAGGGAAGAACTCGGACTGCTAGGGCTCCGCCAGGGCTCCACAGGGCTGAGGGGACAGCACATAACACAGCTGAACCCAACGCTCATGGCAGAGACCTCGGAGAAAAGACTGAGGATAAAAGGCTGAAAACGGTGGTTTAAGCCCGCACTGCCGAGCAGAGAACAGAGCCTTAGGCACTGAGACTAGCTGCCCCCTCCCTACCCTCCCAGAGCTCGCCCCGCCCCCACCTGCCCGGTGCTAGAAGTGAAACAGTAGCAGTGTCAGATCAAAACAACAGAAAATTTGCTGTTTTGAGATCTGTGGACCGCAAACACAAATTCACAGCCCAACTAGTTCCAGCAAAGGGGAGAGATCTGTGGAAGCAGGACCGGCTGTGGTGGTGGTCGCCGCCATTGCTCTGGGCCACCTCTCACAACTCACCCCGCCCCTGACCCCACCTATCTGGGCGGATCCCTGCAGGAGTAAACAGAACTGCTGAAATATACGGGCTCTTAATCAGCAGCTGGAAGAGCTTTCGAACATCAAAAGCTCTCCGCATACCCACCGGGACACTGCGCCCTGTGACCTAGACGAACTATTAACAGAGGAGAAGCCCGTCTCCCAGGGAATCCCCCCTTTGTGTGAGAAGTTGGAATAGTGCAGAGAAAACATAGCATTACTGTGTGGGAGAAGAAAAATAAGTTGCAGTTGGAGAAATAATAAAACATTCTACCAACAAGTACTGGCAAACAAAAGAAAGACCGCTTTCTATCAACCTGTTGCAGAAGTCACTCCTGTAGATGTCTAGGAAGAGAAATAGTAAACCAGTAATCACCATGAATAACCAAGGCAACAAGATAGCTCAGAAAGAAAGTGAAAAATCTCCAGAGAAGGCACTTAAAGATACAGAAATATGTGACTTAAATGACAGAGAATTCAAGATTGCAGTTCTGAAAAAACTCAACGAGATACAAGAAAACACAGATAGGCAGTTAAAGGAACTCAGAAACTCAATCAAAGAACAGCATGAGCATTTTACGAAAGTGATTGAAATCTTAAAAAAGAACCAAATAGAATTTCTGGAGATTAAGAACTCAATAGAAGAAATTAAGAATGAAATAACCAGCTTAGGTAGTAGAGTTGACCAGATGGAGCAAAGAATCAGTGACATCGAAGATAGAAACCTGGAAATGACACAAATTGAAGAAGAAAGAGACTTGAGACTTAAAAGAAATGAAAGAACTCTACAAGAACTTTCTGACTCCATCAGAAAGAGCAATATAAGAATAATGGGCATACCAGAAGGAGAAGAAAGAGAGAAGGGAACAGAGAATATATTCAAACAAATTGTCGATGAGAACTTCCCAAATTTGTGGACAGAACTGGACCCTCGAATCCAAGAAGCAAACAGAACACCTAGTTACCTCAATCCCAATAGACCTTCTCCAAGGCACGTTGTATTGAAGCTGTCTAAAATCAACGACAAAGAAAGAATCCTCAAGGCAGCCAGGGAAAAGAAGACGGTAACTTACAAAGGAAAACCCATTAGATTATCATCAGATTTTTCAGCAGAAACTCTACAAGCCAGGAGGGAGTGGAACCAAATATTCAAACTATTGAAAGAGAGAAACCATGAGCCAAGAATAATATATCCAGCAAAGATATCCTTTAGATATGAAGGAGGAATAAAGACCTTTCCAGACATACAGAAGCTGAGGGAATTTTCTAATACACGACCTGCACTACAAGAAATACTAAAGGAGGCTATTCGACCACCACCAACAGGGACAATTTGTGGCAACCAAAACTCAAAAAGGGGGAGAGTAAAGGCCTGAACCGGAATATGGGAATGGAGAAAGTAAGCGTGCTGAAGAAAATGGAATACTCTAAATATCAAACTTTCTTTTACATAAACTTAAGGGTAACCACTCAAAATAAATCCAGAATTGAAATATATACTGAAATAAAAAAAGAAACAGAGGGAAACATCATAGAGTACCACCACACAGAAATAATAGACAACAACAAAAAGGCAAAGAAACAATGGAGACACAACCTTACCAGAAAACTAAGGATAGAATGACAGGAAATCCTCACATATCAATAATCACCCTAAATGTAAATGGACTGAACTCACCAATAAAAAGGCACAGAGTAGCAGATTGGATCAAAAAACTAAACCCAACCATATGCTGTCTCCAAGAGACACATCTGAGCTACAGGGACAAGCATAGACTCAAAGTGAAAGGGTGGAAATTGACACGCCAAGCAAATGGTACCCAGAGAAAATCAGGTGTAGCCATAATGATATCAGATGAAACAGACTTCAAGGTGAGAAAGATAACAAGAGACAAAGATGGACATTTCATAATGGTGAAGGGGACTGTACAACAAGAAGACATAACAGTCATCAATATTTATGCCCCCAGTCAGGGAGCACCGAAATACACCAAGCAACTACTAACAGAACTAAAGGGAGAAATTGACCAAAACACAATTATACTAGGGGACTTAAATACATCATTGACAGCTATGGATAGATCATCCAAACAGAAAATAAATAACGAAATAGTAGCCCTAAATGACACATTAGATGAAATGGACATAATTGACATTTATAGAGCACTTCATCCTAAAACATCAGACTATACATTCTTTTCTAGTGTACATGGAACATTCTCAAGGATAGACCATATATTGGGACATAAAATCAGTCTCAACAAATTTAAGAAGATTGAAATCATACCATGCATATTCTCTGATCACAAGGCTTTGAAATTGGATATCAACTGTAAAAAGAAAGTGGGAAAAAACACAAATACATGGAGATTAAATAACATACTTTTAAAGAAGGACTGGGTCAAAGAAGAAATTAGAGGAGAGATCAAAAGATACATAGAAACAAATGACAATGAAAATACATCCTACCAAAATTTTTGGGATGCAGCGAAAGCAGTTTTAAGAGGGAAATTTATCTCACTACAGGCCTATCTCAAGAAACAAGAAAACTCCCAAATAAATAACCTCATGTTACACCTTAAAGAACTAGAAAAAGAAGAACAAGTAAAACCCAAGGTCAGCAGAAGAAAGGAAATAACAAAAATTAGAGCAGAACTAAATGAAATAGAGAACAAAAAGACAATAGAAAAAATTAATATGACAAAGAGCTGGTTCTTTGAAAAAATTAACAAAATTGACAAACCCTTGGCTAGACTTACTAAGATAAAAAGAGAGAAGACACTGATTAACAAAATCAGAAACGTAAAAGGGGAAGTTATCACGGACACCACAGAAATACAAAGGATCATCCAAGAATACTATGAAGGACTATATGCCACCAAATTCAACAACCTAGAAGAAATGGACAAGTTCTTAGAAACATATAGCCTTCCAAGGCTGAACCATGAAGAACTGGAAAATCTAAACAGACCGATCACCAGTAACGAAATTGAATCAGTCATCCAAAACCTTCCCAAAAGCAAAAGTCCGGGACCAGATGGCTTCACTAGTGAATTCTACCAAACCTTCAAAGAGGATCTAATACCAATTCTGCACAAACTCTTCCAAAAAATTGAAGAAGAGACAGTACTCCCTAACTCATTCTATGAGGCCAACATTACCCTGATACCAAAACCTGGTAAGGATCACACAAAAAAAGAAAACTACAGACCAATATCTCTAATGAATACCGATGCAAAAATCCTAAATAAAATTCTAGCAAATCGAATACAACAATGCATTAAAAAGATTATTCATCACGACCAAGTGGGGTTCATCCCCAGGGCACAAGGATGGTTCAACATACGCAAATCCATCAATGTGATACATCACATAAACAAAATAAAGGACAAAAATCATATGATTATATCAATTGATGCAGAAAAAGCATTTGACAAGATACAACATCCATTTATGATTAAAACACTTAATAAAATGGGTATAGAAGGAAAATACCTTAACATAATAAAGGCCATATATGACAAACCCTCTGCTAATCTCATAATTAATGGAGAAAAACTGAAGCCCTTTGCTCTACGTTCAGGAACACGACAGGGATGTCCCCTATCACCTCTGCTTTTCAACATAGTGTTGGAAGTCCTTGCCAGAGCAATCAGGCAAGAGAAAGAAATAAAAGGCATCCAAATTGGGAATGAAGAAGTTAAATTGTCACTCTTTGCAGATGACATGATGCTATATATAGAAAACCCTAAAGACTCCACCAAAAAGCTATTAGAAACAATCAACAAATACAGCAAAGTTGCCGGCTACAAAATCAACGCACAAAAGTCCATTGCCTTCCTATATACTAACAATGAAATCTCAGAAAAAGAAATACAAAAAACAATTCCTTTTGCAATTGCAGCAAAAAGAATAAAATACCTAGGAATAAACTTAACCAACGATGTGAAAGACCTATATGCTGAAAACTATAAGACATTTTTGAAAGAAATTGAAGAAGACACAAAGAAATGGAAAGACATTTCGTGCTCATGGATTGGAAGAATCAACATAGTTAAAATGGCCATATTACCCAAAGCAATATACAGATTCAATGCAATCCCCATCAAAATCCCAATGGCATATTTTAAAGAAATAGAACAAAAAATCATCAGATTTGTTTGGAACCACAAAAGACCCCGAATAGCCAAAGCAATCTTAAGGAAAAAGAACAATAATGGAGGTATCACACTTCCTGACTTTGGCTTGTACTACAGGGCTACAATAATCAAAACAGCATGGTATTGGCAGAAAAACAGACACATAGACCAATGGAATAGAATTGAGAACCCAGAAATAAAACCACATAAATATGGACAGATAATTTTTGACAAAGAAGCTAAAAACATACAATGGAGCAAAGACAGCCTCTTCAATAAATGGTGCTGGGAGAATTGGATAGCCACGTGCAAAAGAATGAAACTGGACTGCTATTTGTCACCATGTACCAAAGTTAATTCAAAATGGATCAAAGACTTAAGCATAAGACCTGACACAATAAACTGCATAGAAGAAAACATAGGTACTAAACTTATGGACCTTGGGTTCAAAGAGCATTTTATGAACTTGACTCCAAAGGCAATGGAAGTAAAAGCTAAAATAAACAAATGGGACTATATGAAACTTAAAAGCTTCTGCACAGCAAAAGAAACCATTGACAAAATAAAGAGGCCACCAACTGAATGGGAGAAGATTTTTGCAAACAGTGCCTCCGATAAGGGGCTAGTATCCAGAATATACAAGGAACTCATGCAACTCAACAACAAAAAAACAAACAACCCAATTGAAAAATGGGCAGAGGACTTGAAGAGACATTTCTCCAAAGAGGACATACAAATGGCAAATAGACATATGAAAAAATGCTCAACATCACTAATCATCAGAGAAATGCAAATCAAAACCACAATGAGATATCACCTCACCCCAGTCAGAATGGCTATCATCAACAAGACAAATAGTAACAAATGTTGGAGAGGCTGTGGAGAGAAAGGAACCCTCATACACTGTTGGTGGGAATGCAGACTGGTGCAGCCCTTATGGAAGGCAGTGTGGAGGTTTCTCAACAAATTACGAATAGAATTGCCATATGACCCAGCAATCCCTCTCCTGGGTATCTACCCAAAAAATCTGAAAACATTTAGAGATAAAGACACGTGTGCTCCAATGTTCATTGCAGCTTTGTTTACAGTGGCCAAGACATGGAAACAACCAAAATGTCCTTCGATAGATGAATGGATAAAGAAGTAGTGGTATATGTACACAATGTAATACTATTCAGCGATAAGAAAAGATGATATAGGAACATTTGTGACAACATGGATGGATCTTGAGAGAGTAATGCTGAGCAAAACAAGTCAGACAGAAAAAGCAGAGAACCATGCGATTTCACTGATATGTGGTATATAAACCAAAAACAACAAAAGAACAAGGCAAACAAATGAGAAACAGAAACTCATAGACACAGACAATAGTTTAGTGGTTGCCAGAGGGTAAGGGGGGTGGGGGGTGGGAGATGAGGGTAAGGGGGATCAAATATATGGTGTTGCAAGGAGAACTGACTCTGGGTGGTGAACACACAATGGGATTTATAGATGATGTAATACAGAATTGTACACCTGAAATCTATGTAATTTTACTAACAATTGTCACCCCAATAAATTTAATTAAAAAAAAAAAGAATTGCTAGCAAGCAGAATACTGCTGTGGGCAACTGGGGTGCCATCTTGCTGGGGATGCCCCGAGTGGCTGGGTACAACCCACTGTGGAGGATCATTCTTCATGTGTTCATCTCTGGCCGGCTCCTGTATGTGGCACACGTGCCCCTAAAACCAGAAGACAGCCTTGGCCAGAGAGATATGGCAAGCCGTAGGCACTCACCAAAACTTTCAGCAGTTACCTCCCGGATGGGCTGAGGGGGGTGGGCAGAACACTGGCCATGTCTACTCTAAATATACTGCTTCTTGTTTACTCAGAAGCATGTCTGTCAAATCATATACAAGTAAGAGGGTAGGTTCAGGTCACTGTGTAGAACCCAAGGAAACGATCAGAGCCATTCTTTTCCTACACCCAAGTAGACGTTGTTAATGTCAGTGACCAAGATGATTCGCCCTCCACCTCTCTTCATCTAATCTGTCACCACGTCACATAGGCTTTCCGTCCTGCCCCTTCCTCTCTGCCTCCTCCTGTGTCTTCCTTTAAATCTTCATCATTTCTTAACAGGACTGTTGCAAGAGCTTCTGACTGGCCTCCCAGCCTCCATTCTCTGACTCTTTCCAATCTATGTTATTGCTGGGATAATCTTATTAAAATGAAAATATGATCATGCGCCTTCCTTGCTATACCCCCTTGGACTGTCCATAGCTTTCAAAGAAGAGGCCAGACTCCTTAGTATGGCAAATGAGGCTACCGTCTATGGCTCCAGCACCACCTCTCATGTCTCCTAAATTCACGGCCTCATTTCCATGCACGTTCTGATACATCTATGCCTTTGAACCTGTGAGTCCTGTGCCTGCACACTTTCTCCTTCTCTTCCTCCAGCTCTGTCTTGTAAGATTCAGCTCAGGCATTGCTGCTGCAGGAAACATTGCCATTTGACCCCACTCCGCACACCCTCAGAGGATTGTCTCTCTTAGTTACTGTCTGGCATATGGTGAGGGTGACCAAAGAATCTGTGGTCCGAACTGGGACACTTCTGAGAGTACAAGGAGATGTTGGTAATAATTACATCGAGACAACCAAGATTATTGCAGGGTAGCCCGGATGTATTGTCACCCTGCACCCATAGTACATGCCAAATTCATGGTCATTGAAAGCATAAATCAACAAATACACACATGATTCCTGAAAACTTAGAGAAGTGGTCTCATACATAGGATGCACATATCACAGGAGGTATTCAAGATGAGCCAGTGAGGCCAGAAGAAGTATTAGAAATCTCTCTATATATAATTTCTTCTAAATTTTATTTTCTGTATGTTTTATTATTGGATCATCAGCTTTTGCCACAATGATGATGAGGAACAAATCACCCTTGAACTCTGTGGCTTAAAACAACCACCATTTATTCTATTTTCATGTTTGTGGGATGGCTGATTTAGCCTAGGCTTGGCTGGACTTGGCACTAAACTGTGGGTTGAGTCGGGTCTGTTCTAAGTGTCTCTCATCCTCTTTGGACCCGCTGAACAAGTGGATCATGTTCTTCTTATGGCAACGGCAGCCATGTTAGAAGGTTAGCCCAACTCAAACTTCTGCTTGCATCACATCTAATAGCATTCCATTGGCCAAAGCAAGTCACGGGTCCATGCCTAAAATTAAGGGGTGGCGAGATACACTTGCTACCATGAGGCCATGGCAAGGATGCAAGGATGTGAATGTACAATACTACTGCAGGGCAGTAAAAAATTTGAACCAATAATTCAATTTACTGTATTATGTATATATCATATTAGTACAGTGCTATATACTTACATAATTTATACTATATACATACATAAAATTTATAACTGTGCATATATCTAATGGGGGAACTTAAAATGTTTTATGGATGAGGTGTGCAATCAATGAAGTTTAGAAACAACACCTTATTGACACAGTATCATAGGTAGAATGAGGGTGTAGTCCTCAGCAGTCACGGGTTGCATCTCTCAGAAATCATAAATACCCTTTGTTGACAGGAAAAATGCTTAGATGTGCTATCTACCTGTGTTCAGTATCATGTCACTGTCCCAAGGAACCTCAGAGTCATGTGATGTAGGCACTTCAGACTCTGAGATTTAGGAGAAACAGCTTCAAATCCAGCTCTACTGCTTACAAACTATATGCTCTTGGCTCTGTCTATGAATTCTCTAGGGGCTCAGTTTCCTCATCTGTAAAAAGGGGTTGGTTCTATTACCCGCCCTATCTACTCTATAGAGTTGTTATGAAGATGCAATTATAAGAAAGCACTTTAGAGAGTATAGTGGTCTTAGGTTGGGATCCCCCCAAAATAGACTCTGAGATAGGAATGAAGTGTAAGTTGTTTATATGGGAGGTGATCCAGGCAGCACTGATGGGGTGGGGAAGTGAGAAGGAAGGGAAGGCAGACAATAAAGGGTGATTCCCTGAGCAGATTACTGCTCTGGGCAACTAGGGCTCAGTCCTGCTGGGTCCCCTGGGAGATGCTGGGGAGCACAACTGAGTTGTCCCACCAAAAGGATGGGCAAGCTGGAATATTTATGCACCAACTTCCTGTGACATTTGTTGAGGGCTGTTTCCTCTGCCTATCTAAAGAGTCGTGGGGTCTGTGGCATGAGCCAATACCACCTCCAGAGCCCAGTACCCCTGACCCCATTTTTAAGAGCACATAGGTATGGAACTTTTGACTATGTAAAGAACTTGCATTTATGCAGTACAAAGCAGGATAATGTGGTAGTTACATGCACCAACACTGGAGCCAGATTGCCAGGGTTCAAATCCTACCTCTGCCACTTAGGAGCTGTGTACTTTTGGGCTAGTTATTTAATCTCTCTGTGCCTCTATTTCTTATGTGGAAAATGGGGATAATAACAGTACATAAGTTGTGGGGAGGCTGTGACTATTGAGTAAATTAAATAAATTAAAACACATGAAACAGTGTCAGGTACTTAGCAAGTGATATTTTATGATGTACTTACAAAAACCCATGTAAGGTGAGTGGGGAGTGTGATTCCTCTTTGAAAGTTGGAGAAACTGAGACACGGGGAAGCTTGTACTCACTGACTTGTTGGCTACCAGTCGCTTCCTTCAACTCTATTCTCAGCTCCTTCACAGCCCTCAGTCTCGCCCTGGTCTGAGCCAATACAGGCTGGCTTCTGGGAGCTCATGTGCTCCAGGTTCCAGCACAGCTGGAAACACCAATGAGTATGTCTTCTGTATGCCAGTGGTTCCAAATGGCAGGCGCTCAAGGAAAAAAAAAGGCAATGCTTCAGCATGAAGGCTCACAGCCAGCCTAGGCCCCTGTGCTTCCAGGAGTCCCTGCCCATTGGGTGGCCTAGGAGCAGAAACTATGGGGTTATGGATGGCACACCCTGAGCCCTCCCCTCCTTACGTTGCATTTGGCATGTGCCCTAGTTTATGTTCTCTCCCTGCACACAGATGATGATGCTCTCAACACACAGACAACACAAACACTAGCACTGCTCTCTCCTGCTTCTCTCTGGAGACCTGGGGATACACAGGCGGCTTCATCCTAATCACATTTGTACGCATCTCCCTGTTGTTGGTTCCTTGTTCCTTAAAACATGTGATAAGCAGGTTACAATGACAGAGAGAGAGAGAGAGAGAGAGAGAGAGAGAGAGAGAGAGAGAGAGAGAGAGAGAATGTCCCACAGATGAATAAGGAAAGAGAACACAGACATGCATAGATCAAAAGAGAGGATCAAACTGCCCTGATCTGAAGACAGGGTTGGGAAAGAGAGAAGACAATTATAGTCTCTGCTTTCTGGCAAAAAGATCCACAGTGGTAGTGGGTTCCTGCAGGCCCGAGTAAATCTGACAGAGAGAGCAAGAGACCAGGGGCCTGTGTGTGGCTGTAATAAGGACACTCATGTCGTTAGTGCAGAGGGAAGAAGGAAGCACAAAGTGAAACTCTCCAAGTGTGTTCTATTGATAGATCTAAATTGAACATGGGGAAAATGGCCCTGGCCACAGGGATATGGGAATTAGGAAGGCAACTGTGGGACTCACAGTGTGGGCACGAGAGCATGGTGTAACTCAGGACCACAGGACATCACTGTGGGTCTTCTGCCAGAAAGCGAAGGCTATAATTGTCTCCTTCTTTTTCAACCCTGCCTTTAGACTGGGGGAGAACTTTATCCTCCCTCTTGGTCTATGTGTTCATTTGTTATTAGTGGAACAGCTACTGAGGCCCCTCTGAGAGGCAGGCATGAGGGATGCACAGATAAATGAGATGCCGGCCCCGGGCTCCAGGAACCCCCAGTCTGGAGGAGGAAACAAACAAGTTCAGAGAAACTGCCTCCACAGCAGAGCGAGTTGCAGAATGACAGAGATGTGCTCGTGTGCTGTACAATCTCTGGGACATCAGCTCCAAAGAGCTGGAAACTCGGTGACAGCACTCTGAGTCACCTAAGATGCACGATTTTAGAATGCAGAGCCTTTCACACACTCGAGCACAATAACGGGCCTCTGTGAAAGACAAGTTTCTCTTCCTGAGGCCTGGAGACAGGATAGACTTGTTCAAGGATGCGGGTTGAAACTTTTCTGCATTTATCCAGTGCTGCACACTTGTCTGGAATGAGTTGGTGGCCGTCAGAGCTTTGGAGCTGGCTGGGCACCACCTGGGAGAGCAAGGCCGGGCCAGAGATCGTCAGGGCTAAAGGTTGTTCACTTGGGCAGGGGAAGCAGTGCTCTCTGATGGGATGATCTGGGGGCTACAAAAGAGCCCCTAAACAGATCCTCTCCCCACTCTCACCTCCATGTTACAATATCTAGAACGTCAATGCAAAGAAATGTTTCCCCTTGGCTTTTGAAAGAGAATTTCTCCCATTTGCAGAGGACTTCACATCTTGAGCAGCAACAGCATTTACGCTGAGCTGCCTCTGCCATCAGCTCCCTTGATGCTCAGGGACTCGTATAGTATCTGGTATGTGATGAAGGGAACTCCTGGGGGTAGGATGCAGTGGGGAAACACATGGAAGTGTTAACAGTTTCTTAGGTGTCCTTTTTGAAGGCTCAAAGACATTGGAAGACAATAGAGCGGCAGGTAAAGTGGCAGGATGTAGAAACGCAGAAAGGGAGCTGCCCCATGGCCTTGAGCAGCACTGCCTCTGGGATGATGTGTCTCTAAGACAGGGGCTTACCAATGCCCATCTGATTGACTGCTGTAAGCTCAGGATGTGCTATGTGATGGGTTCTGTCTATATTTTTAGAGACAAATTAGTTGTGGCTTCACAGTGTTGAAAGAAAGTGGGGCATCAGTTCATGGTCATTTCTTCCAATGGAGACCCTTTCATTTTCATATGTCAGTGTGTGTGTGTGTGTGTGTGTGTGTGTGTGTGTGTGTGTGTGTGTGGCAGTCACTGATGGTTGTTTAGACAAAGATCATTTCCCCTTTTTCCTTGCTAATAGAACCTTGGTATGTTCAGAGGCAATGTGCCTAGGATCAGGGGATACATCATGGTCAGACCAAGACAACTAGAGCAATTCTGTTTTCTTTCACCATCGCCTGGTGTCTTGTGACGTGGTTCTGGCCCATGAGATGTAAAACGATCTGTGATGGAGGGATAGTTGGAGATAATAGCCCCTGGATAAACAGAGAGTCACAGGAGAATAAGGTCTTCTACCTCTTCCTTGCTTCCTGTTTTGGAGACTGACAGGCAAGGAGGATGCCTGAGGCTGCAGCAGCCATCTTGAAACCATGGGGCACAAACCTGAGGATTAAGGCGTTGGGTTGAGGACTGTGCAATGGAGGGGCTTTGTTGGCCATATTAAGTTGCTGAACCAATCCTGCAACTGTCCAAATCCAGACTACTTGTTAAGTAAACCATAGGTGTACTTATGGCAAAAGCCTCTGTTAGGCAGATAGTTTTTTGTTGTGCTGAAACATATCCTAACTGCTACTTCATACTGATGATGGAACTTTGGCACCGGAGTGGTCAATACGTTGAAAACATGTATTATGAATTCTGCCAGATGGTAAATACAAATTGTCCTCTGCTTTGGTGGCACACTGAGCCTTAGTGACACCAAATCTATTTGTAGATTGATATCCATTGCCTGTCATTGTGAAGGAGCTGGGCACAGCAGGAAAGTCAATGGACTGGTGTCCAGAGAGCCAAGTTTAGGTCCCAGCTCTCCGATCTTGGCTCTCAGTTCTCTCTCTTCATAGAAGAAACAAAAGGGGTTAAAACAGAATCAGGGTTTCCTGACATTCAATCTGGCATTTGTCCAGGACAAATTTTCCAGACTGCAAATTTACCACTGAAAACCTAGGCTTCTTAAAATCTGTAAAATTCATCTTTAAATAAAATGTCTTTAATGTGAATTAATGTTTTATTTCTGTGATAAAAGAAATGAAAGAGAAAGAGTTTAAATAGGTTTCTACTGTTTATTGAAGAATTTAATAAATATATATTATATCTATATAATTTTAATTGATCCATGGTGGAGAATTTAGAGAGTTTACCCCTCCTTAGTATAGTTTGTGTTGGGAAACACTGAACTACATCAATCTTTAAGATTCCTTCCAGCACTAATATTCTGATTATAAGTAGAAAAATATGTTGGAGTTCTTTGCCAATACAGAGAGCCAAAATGGCGGCCTCAGCTGGTGGTGTTCTAGCTTCAGGGCGCCAGGGAAGAAGCACTCAGAACAGGAACTGGGATGGGATCCCAGCTTCCTGCCTGTTGTTCAAACCCACACTGCATTTCTGGGTCAGGGAGCTGTTTGCCAATACCATGCTTAACTCATGACCTTGAATGAAAATCTGAATACATTGTCCTATAGAAGCTAAAACAGAAAGCTCCAGTTTCTGAACCCTGCAAAATCCTGGCCTGTGAAGAACCATTTCTTGGGCCATTCTAATTCTCATTTTAATAAACAGGGTCAATGACTGAGAGTCAGATTATCGAATAATGGAGGACTTTTACTGAGCACTGCTACAGACAGAGGTAGTCAATTAGTTCAGGACTGTCCCATGGTTCCACAATGCCACCAGCAACAGAGGCTCCTTCATGCTTTTTTTTTTTTACATTAGAATGATTTATTTATTTGTTTATTGGGGTGACAATTGTTAGTAAAATTACATAGATTTCAGCTGTACATTCTGTATTACATCATCTATAAATCCCATTGTGTGCTCACCACCCAGAGTCAGTTCTCCTTCCATCACCATATATTTGATCCCCTTTACCCTCACCTCCCACCCCCACCCCCCTTACCCTCCGGTAACCACTAAACTATTGTCTGTGTTTATGAGTTTTTGTTTCTCATTTGTCTGTCTTGTTCTTTTGTTGTTTTTGGTTTATATACCACATATCAGTGAAACCATATGGTTCTCTGCTTCTTCTGTCTGACTTATTTCGCTTAGCATCATACTCTCAAGATCCATCCATGTCGTCACAAATGTTCCTATATCATCTTTTCTTACCGCCGAATAGTATTCCATTGTGTATATATACCACAACTTCTTTATCCATTCATCTATCGAAGGACATTTTGGTTGTTTTCATGTCTTGGCCACCGTAAACAAAGCTGCAATGAACATTGGAGCACACGTGTCTTTATGGATAAATGTTTTCAGATTTTTTGGGTAGATACCCAGGAGAGGGATTGCTGGGTCATACGGAAATTCTATTCGTAATTTTTTGAGGAACCTCCACACTGCCTTCCATAACGGCTGCACCAGTCTGCATTCCCACCAACAGTGTATGAGGGTTCCTTTTTCTCCACAGCCTTTCCAACACTTGTTACTATTTGTCTTGTTGATGATAGCCATCCTCACTGGGGTGAGGTGATATCTCATTGTGGTATTTATTTGCATTTCTCTGATGATTAGTGATGTTGAGCATTTTTTCATGTCTACTTGCCATTTGTATGTCCTCTTTGGAGAAATGTCTCTTCGGGTCCTCTGCCCATTTTTCAATTGGGTTGTTTGTTTTTTTGTTGTTGAGTTGCATGAGTTCCTTGTATATTTTGGATATTAGCCCCGTATCGGAGGCACTGTTTGCAAAAACCTTCTCCCATTCAGTTGGTTGCCTCTTTATTTTGTCCATGGTTTCTTTTGCTGTGCAGAAGCTTTTAAGTTTCATATAGACCCCATTCGTTTATTTTAGTTTTTACTTCCCTTGCCTTTGGAGACAAATTCATAAAGTGCTCTTTGAACCCAAGGTCCATAAGTTTAGTACCTATGTTTTCTTCTATGCAGTTTATTGTGTCAGGTCTTATGCTTAAGTCTTTGATCCATTTTGAATTAATTTGGTACATGGTGACAGATAGCAGTCCAGTTTCATTCTTTTGCACGTGGCCATCCAATTCTCCCAGCACCATTTATTGAAGAGGGTGTCTTTTCTCCATTGTATGTTTTTAGCTTTTTTGACAAAAATTATTTGTCCGTATTTATATGGCTTTATTTCTGGGTTCTCAATTCTATTTCATTGGTCTATGTGTCTGTTTTTCTGCCAATACCATGCTGTTTTGATTATTGTAGCCCTGTAGTACAAGCTAAAGTCAGGGAGTGTGATACCTCCAGTATTGTTCTTTTTTCTTAAGATTGCTTTGGCTATTCGGGGTCTTTTGTGGTTCCAAACAAATCTGATGATTTTTTGTTCTATTTCTTTAAAAAATGCCATTGGGATTTTGATGGGGATTGCATTAAATTTGTATGTTGCTTTGGGTAATATGGCCATTTTAACTATGTTGATTCTTCCAATCCATGAGCATTGACTGTCTTTCCATTTCTGTGTGTCTTCTTCAATTTCTTTCAAAAATGTCTTACAGTTTTCAGCATATTCTTTCACATCCTTGGTTAAGTTTATTGCTAGGTATTTTATTCTTTTTGCTGCAATTGCAAAAGGAATTGTTTTTTGTATTTCTTTTTCTGAGATTTCATTGTTAGTATATAGGAATGCAATGGACTTTTGTACATTGATTTTGTAGCCGGCAACTTTGCTGTATTTGTTGATTGTTTCTAATAGCTTTTTGGTGGAGTCTTTAGGGTTTTCTATATATAGCATCATGTCATCTGCAAAGAGTGACAATTTAACTTCTTCATTCCAAATTTGGATGCCTTTTATTTCTTTCTCTTGCCTGATTGCTCTGTGAGGACTTCCAACACTGTGTTGAAAAGCAGAGGTGATAGGGGACAGCCCTGTCGTGTTCCTGAACGTAGAGCAAAGGGTTTCAGTTTTTCACCGTTAATTATGAGATTAGCTGAGGGCTTGCCATATATGGCCTTTATTATGTTAAGGAATTTTCCTTCTATACCTATTTTATTAAGTGTTTTAATCATAAATGGATGTTGTATCTTGTCAAATGCTTTTTCTGCATCAATTGATATAATCATATGATTTTGTCCTTTATTTTGTTTATGTGATGTATCACATTGATGGATTTGCGGATATTGAACCATCCTTGTGCCCTGGGGATGAACCCCTTTTGGTCGTGATGAATAATCTTTTTAATACATAGTTGTATTTGATTTGCAAGAATTTTGTTTAGGATTTTTGCATCTGTGTTCATCAGAGATATTGGTCTGTAGTTTTCTTTTTTTGTATTGTCCTTACCAGGTTTTTGTATCAGGGTAATGTTGGCCTCATAAAGTGAGTTAGGGAGTACTGTCTCTTCTTCAATTTTTTGGAAGAGTTTGGGCAGGATTGGTATTAGATCCTCTTTGAAGGTTTGGTAGAATTCACTAGTGAAGCCATCTGGTCCTGGACTTTTGCTTTTGGGAAGGTTTTGGATGACTGATTCAATTTCGTTAATGGTGATCGGTCTGTTTAGATTTTCCAGTTCTTCATGGTTCAGTGTAGGGAGGCTATATGTTTCTAAGAACTTGTCCATTTCTTCTAGGTTATGGAATTTGGTGGCATATAGTCCTTCATAGTATTCTTGGATGATCCTTTGTATTTCTGTGACATCCGTGATAAATTCCCCTTTTTCATTTCTGATTTTGTTAATTAGTGTCTTCTCTCTTTTATCTTAGTGAGTGTAGCCAAGGGTTTGTCAATTTTGTTTATCTTTTCAAAGAACCAGCTCTCTGTCACGTAATTTTTTCTGTTGTCTTTTTGTTCTCTATTTCATTGAGTTCTGCTCTGATTTTTGTTATTTCCTTTCTTTTGCTGACCTTGGGTTTCACTTGTTCTTCTTTTTCTAGTTCTTTAAGGTGTAACATGAGGTTATTTATTTGGGATTTTTCTTGTTTCTTGAGAGAGGCCTGTAATGATATAACTTTCCCTCTTAAAACTGCTTTCGCTGCATCCCCAAAATTTTGGTAGCATGTATTTTCATTGTCATTTGTTTCTATGTATCTGTTACTCTCTAATTTCTTCTTTGACCCGGTCATGCTTTAAAAGTATGTTGTTTAATCTCCATGTATTTGTGTTTTTTCCTTCTTTCTTTTTGCAGTTTATGTCCAATTTCAAAGCCTTGTGGTCAGAGAATATGCTTGGTATGATTTCAATCTTCTTAAATTTGCTGAGGCTGATTTTGTGTCCCAATATATGGTCTATCCTTGTGAATGTGCCATGTACACTAGTAAAGAATGTAAAGTCTGATGTTTTAGGATGAAGTGCTCTATATATGTCGATTATGTCCGTTTCATCTAGTGTGTCATTTAGGGCTGCTATTTCGTTATTTATTTTCTGTTTGGATGATCTATCCTGTCATTCTATCTTTAGTTTTCTGGTAAGGCTGTGTCTCCATTGTTTCTTTGCCTGTTTGTTGTTTTCTATTATTTCTGTGTGGTGGTATTCTATGATGTTTCCCTCTGTTTCTTCTTTTATTACATTACATATTTCAGTTCTGGATTTTTTTTGAGTGGTTACCCTTAAGTTTATGTAAAAGAAAGTTTGATATTTAGAGTATTCCATTTTCTTCAGCATGCTTACTTTCTCCATTCCCATATTCCGGTTCAGGTCTTTACTCTGCCCCTTTTTATGTTTTGGTTGCCACAAATTGTCCCTGTTTATGGTGGTCGAATAGCCTCCTTTAGTATTTCTTGTAGTGCAGGTCGTGTACTAGACAATTCCCTCAGCTTCTGTATGTCTGGAAAGGTCTTTATACCTCCTTCATATGTAAAGGATGTCTTTGCTGGATGTACTATTCTTGGTTCATAATTTCTCTCTTTCAATAGTTTGAATATTTGGTTCCACTCCCTCCTGGCTTTGAAGGTTTGGTTTCCAGCGTTTCTGCTGGAAAATCTGATGATAATCTAATGGGTTTTCCTTTGTAAGTTACCGTCTTCTTTTCCCTGGCTGCCTTGAGGATTTTTTCTTTGTCGTTGATTTAGACAGCTTCAATACAATGTGCCTTGGAGAGGCCTGTTGGGATTGAGGTAATTAGGTGTTCTATTTGCTTCTTGGATTCGAGGATCCAGTTCTGTCCACAAGTTTGGGAAGTTCTCATCGACAATTTGTTTGAATATATTCTCTGTTCCCTTCTCTCTTTCTTCTCCTTCTGGTATGCCCATTATTCTTATGTTGCTCTTTCTGATGGAGTCAGAAAGTTCTTGTAGAGTTCTTTCATTTCTTTTAAGTCTCAAGTCTCTTTCTTCTTCCATCTGTGTAATTTCCAGGTTTCTATCTTCGATGTCACTGATTCTTTGCTCCATCTGGTCAACTCTACTACCTAAGCTGGTTATTTCATTTTTTTTTTTTTAAATTGAATTTATTGGGGTGACAATTGTTAGTAAAATTACATAGATTTCAGGTGTACAATTCTGTATTACATCATCTATAAATCCCATTGTGTGTTCATCACCCAGATCATTTTTAATTTCTTCTATTGAGTTCTTAATCTCCAGAAATTGTATTTGGTTCTTTTTAAAAATTTCAATCTCTTTTGTAAAATGCTCATGTTGTTCTTTGATTGTGTTTCTGAGTTCATTAAACTGCCTTTCTCTGTTTTCTTGCATCTCATTGAGTTTTTCAGAAACGCAATCTTGAATTCTCTGTCATTTAAGTCACATATTTCCATATCTTTAAGTTCCTTTTCTGGAGACTTTTCACTTTCTTTCTTTCTTTTTTTTTTTTTAAAGATTTTTATTGGGGAAGGGGAACAGGAGTTTATTGGGGAACAGTGTGCACTTTCAGGACTGTTTTCCAAGTCAAGCTGTTGTCCTTTCAATCTTAGTTGTGGAGGGCGCAGCTCAGCTCCAGGTCCAGTTGCCGTTGCTAGTTGCAGGGGGCACAGCCCACCATCCCTTGCGGGAGTCGAACCGGCAACCTTGTGGTTGAGAGGACATACTCCAACCAACTGAGCCATCCGGGAGCTCAGCGGCAGCTCAGCTCAAGGTGCCATGTTCTATTTTAGTTGCAGGGGGCACTGCCCACCATCCCTTGTGGGAGTCGAGGAATTGAACTGGCAACCTTGTGGTTGAGAGCCCGCGCTCCAACCAACAACTGAGCCATCCGGGAGGCAGCTCAGCTCAAGGTGCCGTGTTCAATCTTAGTTGCAGGAGGCAGAGCCCACCATCCCTTGCGGGACTCAAGGAATTGAACTGGCAACCTTGTGGTTGGGAGCCCACTGGCCCATGTGGGAATCGAACCGGCAGCCTTCAGAGTTAGGAGCATGGAGCTCTAACCGCCTGAGCCACCGGGCCGGCCCTCACTTTCTTTCTGAGCTGTCTTGTTGCCTTGGTTATTCATGGCAATTACTGATTTATTATTTCTCTTCCTAGACATCTACAGGAGTGGCTTCTGCAACAGGTTGATAGGAAGTGGTCTTTCTTTTGTTTTTCAGTACTTGTTGGTAGAATGTTTTATTTTCTCTCCGACTGCAGCCTTTTTTTCTCTCTCACACAGTAGTGCTGTTTTCTCTGCATTATTCCAGCTTCTCACTCAACGGGGGGATTCCCTGGAAGATGGGCTTGTTCTCTATTAATAGTTCGCCTGGGTTACAGGGTGCAGTGTCCGTGTGGGTATGCAGAGAGCTTTTGAAGTTCCAAAGCTCTTCCTGCACCAGATTCAGAGCCTGTATTCTTCAGCAGTTCTGTTTACTCCTGCAGGGATCCGCCCAGATAGGTGGTGCCAGCGGTGGGGTGAGTTGTGAGAGGTGGCCCAGAGCAATGGCAGCGACCACCACCACAGCCGGTCATGCTTCCACAGCTCCCTCCCCTTTGCCGGAACTAGTTGGACTGCGAATCTGTGTCTGCGGTCCACAGTTCTCAAAACAGCATATATTCTGTTCTTTTGATCGATACTGCTACTGTTCTGCTTCTAGCACCGGGCAGGTGGGGGCGGGGTAAGCTCTGCGAGGGTAGGGCGGGGGCAGCTATTCTCAGTGCCTAAGTTTTCCATTCTCTGCTCAGCAGTGAGGGCTTAAACCACCGTTTTCAGCCTTCTTCCCTCAGTCTTTTCTCCAAGGTCTCTGTCGTGAGTGTTGGGTTCAGCCATGTTATATGCTGCCCCCTCAGCCCTGTGGGCCATAAGCGGAGCCCTAGCAGTCCGAGGTCTTCCCTCTCCTGCAGCTGTGGTAGTTCCGGGATGCAGCAGGCTTGGAGCACTGAGCTAGGTCTGTGTCCTGAGCCCACGCGGCTCCATCTCCGTACTTCTTCCTTCCCTCCTTCCCCCACTCGCGTGATTCACCCACCTTTTAGGTGAATTCAGTAGTGGGCCCCTTCGTCTTGCCTGTGTGTTGTGCAGGGAGTCCTTTGTGGAGTTATAGTTGTTCGATTAGTTGTAAATTCCAGGGGAGATTTATAGAGGCTCACCTCATGCTGCCATTTTGATGACGTCTCTGCTTCATGCTTTTATTTGGCTGTCCTGAGTGTGTGGTTTCATCCTATGCTTTAATCTCATGGTCACAGGATGGCTGCTCTGCCATCTGTGTAATATTTGTGTGCCAGGTAGGAAAAAGGGGGAGGCCAAAGGTCAAAAGGTGTAAATTGAATGAGTTTTCTTCCTTAAGGAGCTGTCACAGATTGAATTCCCGAGGATTTGTCTCTTAGATGGAGATTAGCATGTAGGAGGTTATTAGGGAGAACTCTTAGGAACGACACCTGGAGAAGAGAGAGGAAGAAAGTAGGTATGGGAAGAGAGAGAAGTTGGGCCATAATGCAGTCCCAGTGAAGGTCTCAACTAATCTCATTGGGAGTTCTGAAACTTGGATCGCCCTTTGGAGTTGAACAAAATTGGGATGAAGGAATCAGATATTACTTTCCCATGTGGATAAGTCACTGGAAGGTGAGAAGGTGATTTCTTCAACTGAGGTAGTCCACGCAGGTGCTAACAGCCAAGGGATGTCTGGCAGCCATGCTCCTAATGGCTGAAGCAACAAGTTCTTCATTTATGAAGGGATACCTGGATGGTATACCACCGAGTCTGCCACACAAGCTTTCATGGAAGTCCCATCTAATGGCTTCTACTTATATCTCAATAGTAGCTATATGATGTAGCTAGTATTAGCTGCAAGATAGGTAGGAAAAGTAGACTTTTAGCTGGGCAATTGCCACTTAGAACAAAATGAAGGTTCTGTTAATAACAAATATAGCGAGCACATTTAAGATATTTAAGTAGGCCACCGGCAGTCTCTGCCATGGTAGAACAGATGCCATATCCTTTTGTCCATTTCCTTGGTTCTCTTCTCTCTACTCTTCTAGTGACTTAGCATTAAAAACAAGTAAACAAGTAAAGCAAACAAATTAAACTAATATGAACAAATCTCCTTCCTCCTCATTAGCCAGAACACAAAGCCTTGTATACATATGAAAGCTCATGTATACAGATCTTGCAAGGAAGATGGTTGCCACCATGCTAAAAATATCTGTCTTCACTGGGGCCAGTTGAGCCAAGATAAAGACATGTAGACTCCACCCTCAGGAAACTCACAATATATAGTAGTGAGGAAACAGACTAACATAAGGAAATCTTGGCTATAAGACAATGCCTTAAGTGGGAGGAGAGAAAAGTTCTAGAGACAACGGGAAACAAAAGCAGGAGCACCCTGATCTGTCAAGGAGTCAGGGCTCCAGAAAGGAAGAGATACTGGAGACATCATATTAAGGAGAGAGGAGCAGATATTTTCCAGAGATCAGAGGGGCAGGAAACTGGATGGCAGGTAATATACAACTCAAGCTGGGGAGACTGAGCACTGGGCAGCCAGAATTTAAGCCTGGTGGAGACAGAGTGTGGGGTAGGCCAGGCACCTATAGCCCAAACAATGCTGATCAAGGAGCCATAGTCCCTTCTCTGGCTCCTCAGTCTCTGCTGCCTAGGTCCATAGATGCTCTTCTGGGCAGGTCTCCAAGCTCAGGCAATGTAACCTCTGACAAAATTGCTGGAAAGGGAGGGAGAAAGGAGGCTTACAGCCAATGGTGGGTGGGTAATGCCTATGAATGAATTAAATTTACACAAATAACCCCTTTGCAATTGTCTAGACAGGAAATAGAGAAGGGAGCTCAGTGGAAAACATCAACTGTGCCCACATAACTAACTGTTTCCAGTAACATGTTGGAAGTACCTAAAGCAGCCATGGTATGAGAGAAAAGGCCCTGGGTTTGAATTACAGCTATCACATTTACTAAATGCATGGTCATAACTTCTCTGAGCTTTGTTTTCTCCATCTTTCAAACAACATGCCATTGACCCTGTTGGTTGTCTACCCAGTAACCAATTATTTTCTTTATCCTTTCTTACCAAACCTCAGTGTCATTCAGGAACCCGTCTTGCTCAGAGAAACCATGTGCTTCAGAGGAAGTGGGCCTCAGCCCTGTTCTAATAAAGCAGAGGACTTATGATTTGTCTAAGTTAAATATGAAGGTCCCCTTCTCTTCGGTAATGATTGGTTAGGCATGGGTGTGGGATTTAATTCCGGCCAATACTGTGTGAGGAGAAGTCTGTTGAAGCCTTCTGGGAATGATTTGGATGAGAAAGAGATGCATAAAGATAATTCCTCTTCTTCTATTAGACCTTGTGGTATATGCAGATGACTTCCAGAACTATAGCAGCCATCTTGCAACTATGAGACAATCTTACCAAAGACAAGAAAATAGACCAAGAATGCAGGCGGAAAGATAGAATGAACATGAGACCAAGTTGACAGAGGTGAAACACTGAATTCACCAACCCTAGAACATCCCAACTTTGAACCTCCTTATTACATGAGATAAGAAATTCTTTATTTAAATCAGTTGCATTGAGATTTTCTGTTGCTTGCAGCTAAAGGCAATCTAATTGATATAAAGGATATATGCCACAATAAGGATGACACAAAATGACGTGTGAAAGTGCCAACCCAAAATCAATATACTAGGCCCATAATATATATCTATTTATTTATCCAATACTATTTTGTTATAATCCCTCTCAAAATCCCCACTATTCATGCAAAAATAATGTTGTTTTTTTAATTTGAAAATTTTCTTGTCCTTGGCTCCATCTGGGGACACCACCAAACTGGGCCATTGTCCAGACAATTCAGTATTTGACCTGTTTCCTAACCACTTCCAACTGTTGGTCCAGAAGTGGTCCCCAGAGAATGTCTCCCAGCCAGAACCCACGGTGTGGGACTCTAGGCATAAAGGCAGAGTCTGTGATTTTGAGCCTAAGAATAATTTCTCCTAGAAAAAAATCAGGACATCTTAAAAGGCAATACACAATTTTAGAAAAAATGATATAGGAAAACTGGAATTAACTGTATGTGAAAATTGGCCTCATAACTGAGTTAGGGACCTCCAAAAGGAGCCCTGAATTTACAGTTTCAGAATTCTTGTATAGCTTGTCCAATTTGGGAATTAGTGCATAAACTCCAGATGAAACAATTTGACAGCACAAAAGCAATGTACAGTATAAATATTCCTATTTCCTAACTACGTGTCAGCTATTTCCAGTGAGTAAATATTTACACGTTTTTCCTCTCCCCCTGCGGAAAGCATACTCGCATATATGAACATAAATATTTTGGTATATGTAAATATTTACTCACACAAACAATATATTTCTTTTTCTAGTCTCCCTTGTAAGTTCTTTAATAACAGAACAATTCCTGCTTACAAATAAGTTCTGATCTTGCAACTCTCCTAGAATATTCTGCAAATTAGAGAAATTTTATGGTAGTGGTTAATTGCTGGTTAGCCAGAACAGCTGGGATCAAATCTGAACTCAACACCTTACTAGCTGTGTGACCTTGGGTAAGTTATTTATACTTTCTGAGCTTTTAGTTTCCTCATCTATAAGATGAGGGTAATAACAGTATCTACCTTATAGAATTGTTGAGAGTATTAAATGATTTAATGCATATAAAGTTATGCAAAGTGCTTCTAGCACACTGTAAACCCTTAATAAATAAATATTAACTTTTGTTATTACCAGTCACTGAAAACAAGTGTTTCATCATTTTTTTCTACTTTGTACTATGGATAAAAAATGTTTACAAAGAATACCATAATTTCATGTAAGTTTCTCTTTTTCTTGTAAGTCTCATTGAAAGAATTTTTAAATGCGAACAATAGATTCCATGTAAGTGAATTGCCCCAGACTGGCTGTTGATTGTTTCCCACAATCCACTGGGTTTGTGGCCATAATTTTTAAAGCATTTTCTGTTTTCCAGGCATTGTGCTTTGTGCTTTAAAAGTCAATATTGCATTTAATCATCACAGCAACCTTAGGAGGGAGATAATATTAGCGTCTCCATTTCCAGACTAAGAAATAGAGGCTCAGTGAGGTTAATTACTTGCTTTAAGTTAAACAACTGAAAAATGGTGGAGTTGAGACTCAAAGCCAGATCTTCTTGATGTAGAAGTCCTTACTCCAAACCACTGCGACATCTTGTCTTCAACCTTTATATAGAGATGTCCTTTGCAGCAAGGACTCGAGGATCTTTTTGTTGTTGTTATGGAAGTGGAGTAAATTCCATTCTACTTTCTGAGCCCTGGAAAAATATATATCATCAACAAACGGCATTGCCCCCACTTAGAGCCGCATCAACACCATGTTGTATAATAAAATGTGGATGAGTGTATAGTGCTTGAGGCTCATTCCTCAGAACCCCACCTTTTGAGTTTTAGCCTGGATTCTTCTCAGTCACTCTTAACCAGATACAGAATCTCCCTGTTTCCACTCCTGATCTTGAGTTCATGTTGCTCAGGTCGTCCAGATGGTATATGGAGAACTGGGGTTTGGGGTCTGTGAATCCTATTCTCATGACACCCCCAGAGGTATCCTGTACTTGGACTTCCTTGTTACATGAGGTGATCGTATCTCCCAATCACACCCTCCCTACTTTGGAAACTTCTCTTGCTCTTGGCCACCAGACCTCCCAGCATTCATTAGGCCAGGGCCAATGATGTTTTCCAGTACCCCAGGCCCTTGCAGTGCTTTCTCTACATTGCTTAGGGCTTAGCCAGCCAGCCTCTCATCTCCTCCCCAGGGCTGCCTACTTCTGCTTCCTCCATGACGTCTGATATCCAGGAAATTTTTCTCTTTCTTTTCATTTATTGTTCCCAATCAGCATGCTTGCTCCAGGGGTCAGTGCAGAAGACAAACAGCAGTGGGTATTTTAAATAGAAAGGAATTTAATGGAGGGAATTAGCTACTTTTAAAATCATTGGAAGCAAGGAGGGAGAAAAGTATTTTGACTTTCATGTCATGGAGCAGACACCACTACAATTATAACCCAGAAGTCAGGAAATGTTTGCTCACTTCCTTCACGGCCACCCACACTCATAAAGCTGTTGACCAGACAGTGGGCTGTGGAGTCAAGCTGCCACCAATACTTATGTGGGCAGAGCCCACCTGGCTACCTAAACTGCCTCAGAGAGACGGCCTCTGTCCCTTCTACCTTCCACATCTCTCAGGCCTGTATCAAATCGGCAGAACCTTATTTTGAAAGGAGTCTGCAAAATGTAGTTTTTAGCTTTCCAACATCTCCACATAGACGGAGGTTCACCTGGTGCTTGAGAAAAACAAATTCAATTATCCAGCACAATTTCCTCCCACAGGTCTACTCTGAATTCTCTTATAAACTTTTGGGTGAAGGTCACACTTTCTCATTCCCTTGGGCTCTCCCTTAGATTCAGCCCATATTTCCATTCATGAACCAATTTTAAAAGAACAATGATTGATTATTCAAGAAACACTTCTGAGCACCTATGTTGTGTCAGACATTGTAGTAGGCATAGAAAACACACAAGGGAATAAAATTTGGTCTATGAAAAAGTGCATAGCCCTTCAAGGTAGAGGGACAAGAATGTAAATGTGACACAGAGTGAGAAATGCTAAGAGAGATGTGTGTATAGGATTCTGTGGTAGCAGAGAAAAGTGTCAAAAAGGAAGACTCCTAACTCTCCTAAGGGGCTGTTGGAGAAGGTAGAGGGGCGAATAAGGGGAATGAATCTAAGGAGAGGGAAAGGCTGGTATGATACTTGGAAGACATTGCTCCAGTTATCTACCGCTGCCTAACAAATGACCCCAAAACATAGTGGCTTAACACATTTTATTTGCTCATGATTCTGCAATCTGGGCTGGGATCAGTTGGGTGATTCTTTTGTTAGTCTTGCTGTTAATTGCTCTTGTGGCTGAATTCAGCTGGTAGTTTGGCTGGGACCTGGATTCCACTGATGTTTTCTCTCTCACTATGTATTCTTGGGGTCTTTCCCTTGCCATACAGTTACTACCCATGGTCTTTTGCAGTAGCCAGTCTTTTTAAATGGTGACCCACGGCTCCAAAGTAGATAAAGCAGAAGTTTCCAGGTCTTCTTAAGTGTTTGGTGAGGAGCTGTCCAAATGTCACCTGAACTGTTTGTTAGGTAGTCATAGGGCCAGCCCAGATTCAAGGGGAGGAAATTACACAAGGGCATGAATACCAGGAAGCATGGTTCATTGGGGTTGAGACATGGTTGACCAGATAGATGAGGTTAGGAGGGGCTCCAGGCAGAAGGAGAAATATGAGCAAAGACATGGGATAGTGAACTTGCATGGTTTGGGGGAGAAAGTTAATTACTTCAGGGTTGTGATTAGGAGGCTATATAGGCAACGGGGAGTACAATAAAGCTACAGCGCTGGCTTCCTCGACTGTTGCCTCTGCCTGGTCCTCCTCCCTTGCCTCATCTGACTTTCCTGGACTTGTCTTGCTTCCCAGCCAATTTTTCCTGTTCTGCAGAACTACCAATTCCAGCTCTTCCTTGAGCATATGAATATGGAGGCTACGTCAGAGACTGCTATCTGGCCATAAAACCCTTGTTTTTTTTGGGGAGGGGGCATTCAGATACACCATCATTTCTAGCTTCCCTTGCAGTTAGGTGTGGTCTTGTCAACTGAGTTCTAACCAATAGAACATGGCTAGAAGTGGTGCTGTGCAGTACTTCCAGACCTGGGCTGTTAAAAAAATCGGTCATTCGATCTTCCATGTTCTTTTCCCTTTCCAGTTGCCTGGAAATAGAGACAATTTCAAGGCAAATTCTGGAGCCTTGTATGAAAATGGCAAAGCTACAGGGTAGAAGATGCCTGGGCTCTTGGATCACTGCATGCAGTCACTCTTCCTGAGCAGGATCCCGCATGCTGGATTGCCTTGTGAGTGAGAACAACAACAGCAACAAACCCTTTTGTTGTGATTAGCCCCTGAGATGCGGAGGCCTATCAGTGACAGCAGCTAGTATTACCTTGGGTTCCGTAATAAGGAACCCAAGAGGCAGGGATGTTCTTAGCATCAGCCCTGAGGAACTGGGGAATTTATGTGGAAGGAGGGTGAGACCAGTAACTCATGCTGAAGTAGAGCCAGCCAAATCTGGGAAGAATTCTTTGAATGAGGTAATGACAGTTTTCCTTTTTATGAGACCACATTTATGTAAAGGAACGTCTTGAACTCACTGCAGTTTGACTCATTGGCACATTCTCATCTGAAACTGGATTTTACTCCGGGTTTCTTGAAGCACCTCGACAACTTGTATCCTTGCAAACCCTCCATATTTAACCTAGTGACAGGTGAGCAATATAGCTTTTTGGACAAGTTAATTAAAAGAACAGGATTTCATATAAACATAAAAATAATTTATATTTGATTCTCTCCTTTAATTTGATTCCCACAACAACCACTCAAATTGGATGAGCATAATCTATTATTCATTTTTCTGGGTGGGGAAATTGAGGCTGAGGGGGAGTTGACTTGACTAAGATCTCATAGTTAAGTGGAAGAGGCCTGGGACCCACATCTTCTAGCTCCAAGCCAATTGTAAACAAAATATGTAGCTCCTGCTGATATCCTTCCCATACCCTCTAAACACACCTGAGTTTACTGTAGCAGAGCTGGTGAGTTCCAGAGCACACTATAGCCTCTCGACCACCCACCCACCCATCCAAGGGCCTGCATCTCTCAGCTTGTGTGTCTAAGGGCTTTCTCCAGCACTTTGGGACCTTGCTTAGCTTAGCACAGACCCAACTGGGAAATGCGAGTGAGTTCACGGCCCAGGGGCAATCTGCAAGAAATGGGGGGCAGAGGATGGTGAATAAATGCCCCAGCTTCCCCGTTCCCTGAGGTGTGCTCCATGGGGTTTCTCAGCAGAGCCTGGCAAATGCCCAGAGTCCATTAGCACACGCTAAACCGAGTTTCTTCCCTTCCCTGTCTCACTCTCCCTGCTTCCTCACTCCCACTCTGTGGAATTACCTCCCAAATAAAATACCTGACCTACACCTTGTCTTAGAATCAGCTTTCAGGGGAACCTGAACTAAGGCAGTACACATGTACCAGGGGAAGTCAGAAGCACTCAGAAACATTTTTTTCATCCTCTGTAAACTGGACTCAGATAACCTTTCATGGCAGTGAGCAAGGATAAAGGCCACGTGATCCCCTTATCAGACACCTCCTGTCAGACTCTCCTCCCTGTCATAGGCAGTTGGTGGCACCTGCCAGTCTGGACTCTTCTTTGTATTGGTGACTTTGCTCTGCTGTCCAGCTGGCACCAGGCATGAGATGAGCAGCATTAGTCCCAGACAGTAGCAGATGCTGCCAGCTCACCAACTCCTGCCAACAAATCCAGGGTAAGGACTGGGCAGGAGCAGGAGACCAATTTTGCCCCAGGGGGAGAGGAGAGTTCAATCACTTGCCACGGCTACCACGTTCCCAGTCCTTTCCTGTGTCCTCCAGTCACGAGGGAGACCTGAGTGATAGAGATGTCAGCTCAGCGGTGACTGATCTGTTGAGACAAGCTTAGCATGGCATGGCGCCATGGGGAGTGGCAGAGGGGTTTCAACCAGATGCCGAAGGACCCACAGGCCCAGGTCTGATGTGCTGAACTGTGTCAGGCTGGGTGTGCAAAGATACCATCTGTTGGTTATCTTCCAGAACAGTTATGTTCATCCATCCATCCATTCATTCATTCATTCATATATTATTTACTGATGCTGCTTATGTGCCTGGCATTATGGTTTGAACTAGGCATACAAGAGGGAACAAGGTAAGTGTGATCTCTCCCTCCTGTGAACCTATAATATAGAATGGAAGCAGATATTGATCAAATATAAAATATACATAATTATATGGCAGCATGAGGTTTTCTTTCTTCTATTTCTCATACCCACTCTCTATCTGGAGCCCAAGCACATACCGAGACAGGATGTTTTAAAGGTGGAGAGAGAGTCTGGAGTTGTGCCAGGAGGCAGGCACCCAGAGCAGTCATTGGTTAAAAAAGAAAATACACAAATTCTGTTAGCTGTTGGCATTCTAATCATGATCAGCATTCCTTCTATGCAGGCGAAGGGGAGGCTGGTCAGTAAGTGGTACGTCCTGGAAAAGGTGAAGGGAAGCTTTGCTAGGCAGGTGTGAATGGGTAATGTAAGCTTCAGGTGTGACACATCTCCTTGTCCTTATTCCCCTCTACCAAGCGCCTACATCCCAGGTGTCATTAGTATAAAGAGGCAGAGTTATCAACATTGGATTTTAATCTTTGGAGGGAGAGAGGTGCGATGTTGGACAGTTTATTTTTCCAGGTCTTCCTTGTGTTTCTCGCATAGGCTGGCCTGTGTGTCGGGCTGCTGAGGTGAGGGCTTATCCTTCCTGCTTGTCTAGAAAAGGGACAAATCCCAGTTCCAGTCACTGATGGTCTCCAGGGCTACTCAGGCCCCGGTTCTTGCAGATGCTGTTTGCAGCAGCTCCCTTCATCCTGGGGAGCTCCACAGATGTCAGAGAGGAAGAGAGTGGCTGGAACAGCCAGTTCAGATTCATTTCAAACCAGAAGTGGAACAATTCCCGTTACATTATTAATCCCTGGAGCCATGTAAAGTTTCATCTGTTTTCTCTCAATGATTTTTTACAAGCTCTATTTTCCAAAAGCTGCAAGACCTATGACCAAGCAGTATCTTTCACATGTGCATGAAAATCTGGTGGGGGGAGGGGAGGCAACTGCTGCAGGCCTGAGAACAGGGGACATGGGTTCTAGACTTGCTTTTGACACAAGCCAGCTGTGTGACAATGAGTGAGTTACTTTTCCTCTCTGGCCTCCAGCGTCTGTGTTGGTTAACCATTGCCATGTAAAAATACCCACAGTCTTAGTAGTGCACAAAAATAAACAATCAGTACCACAGATGGGGTGGGGGGCGGGTGGGGTGGCATGCCGAAGGACCCACAGGCCCAGGTCTGATGTGCTGAACTGAACTAGGCTGAGCTGAGCTTGGCAGCAATACATGTAAGGTTGCAGTGGCTCTGCTTCACGTCACAGGACTGGGGGCTGGCTGGACCAAATTTTTCCTCACACCTCTTCTCCTCCTGGACCAGTGAGCTAGGTGGCTATGTTCTTCTCATATGACAGCAGAGGCCCCAGGAGAATGTGGAAATATGTGAGGTCTCTTGAGGGCTCAGAACTATTTTAAGGCCCATTCCACTGGCCAAAACAAGTCACTTGGCCATGCCCCAAATCAATGGGCAAGGAAGTAAACTCTGCCCATGACAATGCCATGAGGCAAGTTGGGGGTGAAGCATTGGACCCATTCATTCAATCTACCACACTCTTCTCGGCTATAACATGACTGGCTCATCAGGTCATATGGTCCTTTGGGCCCTTTATAGCCTAAACATTCTGTAAATCTGAACAATGATGTAGAAACAGTATAAAAGGATATCGACCAGTGAAAGCGAGCAAGAAATAAATCTGGTTTTAGCAAAAATTCTCTGAGCATATGAATAAATTACAACTAGATATAAAGACATGGTTCTCAAAATCTGCCCACTTCGCCCAAATCGGGCAACTGATTTTCACAAACTCAGCATATGTGAATGTAAAAGGCAGAAAGACCCTGCTCCAAATTCCCACACATGTCCTCGCTTCCCTAAATGCCAGCAAGGTGAGTTAACCTGCAGCAGAGGTCGAGAGCTGAGCATCTCCCAATGTGTACATATTTTCTGCTTTGGAGGCAAAAGAAGCAGCTTCATGCCAGAGAATATGCAATTAAAAAAAAACACAAATTATATCAGCAGGACTCTCTTTGCTGGAAGTGTGAACTTGATAGAAATCAGAAATGCAAATGGTATTGAAGTGCAGTTAAAACTTCCGCTTTCCAAAAGGGGGAAAAATTAATTGCTTTTATACTTACCGTAGTGATAAGCCGGAGGCACATGCTATACACAAGGAGCAGCATTCAGAAACCTTCCAAAAGGGGGAGGGAAGGGAGGCAATAAATCTCCCCTAGAAAGCCTCACGTTGCTCGCTGCAGATGTGCTCAGCATATAATTTTTTGGCTGTGTGGTTCAGGGACCTGCCAAGAGTTTCAGCTTCAATCGACTTCTATGAAGAAGGCTGGAGAAGGAAGAAAATGTTTGGGGAGAATAATCTTAAGTGATAAAAGAAGAGCTTAGCCAGAGGGTATGTGTCCAGACCTCCTTCTTTGCTGGGGGAAAGGTGTTAGTTTATGGATTTTTATTGCAAGGACATCTGCAGCTTCTCAGATTTATGCAACATATAGAGTTGCAAGAATGCCCCTCAAGCCTCAAACCACATCCGCCTTATTCAGAGCTGGGCCATTCCAGGAACATCCAGGGTGTGTGTATTGGGAGAGCTTCTATGAACAGGGTAACTATTTGGTCTGGTTTGCTTGGACACTCCCAGTTCATTCCAGTGGCTCAGTTAGCAACCCCATTCATTCTCAAAAGTGTCTCCGTGGTACAATAGCTTTGGAAAACTGCAAATATCTACGAAAGTTGAAGACACATGTACCTCTTCTGCAGAAATTCCATGCCTAGGTGTCTACCCAACAGAAATGCATGCATGTTTACTAAAAGGACACTTACAAAAATATTCATAATAGTCAAAGACTGGAAGCAACTCACATGTCTATCAACAGGCGAGATAAATAAAGCATGGCCTAGTCACATAACGAAACACTACATAGCAATGAGAATGAACAAACAACAACTAAATGCAACAATATGGATGAATCTCACAAACATAATATTGAGTGATAGAAGTCAGACAAAAAGGAGTACATATTATGATTCCATTTATACACAGTTCAGAAACAGGCAAAATTAGTCTATGCTGTTAGAAGTCAGGATACCGTTATATATAGGTATAAAAGAAAGGGAACACAAGGGGACATGCAGGGTGCTGGTCATGTTATTTCTGGATCTGGGAGCTGCTTGCACAGATGTGTTGAATTTGTAAAAAGCCATCAAGTTGTAGATCTGTGATTTGTGCACTTTAATGTATGTCTATCTCAACCTGGTAAGAAGATAAATAATATGGCCATCTATTCATAACTCACACACCACCCCTGGACTTCACCAGTCCCATTTTCCCACCAGCATTTTTGGTTCTGCTCATGTTTGAGGCCTGTAGCACCACTTGGGCAGAAAGGAGCCTCAGTTTCCTACTCCCATGTATATCTTTTTTCCTATCCTTGAATAACCTCACGAGCAGCTTGCAGTGGTATTGCCCCACTTCTCCAGGTCTGGCTTTGGTGAAAACACTTTGGTATTTTTCGATGTTCATCTCTTTCCTTTCCTTGTTGCTACGGACTAAATGTTTGTGTCCTCACGGACTCGTAGGTTGAAGTCCCAACCCCCAATATAATGGTATTTGGACTTTGGGGGGTGATTATGGGTAGGTAAGGTCATGAGAATGAAGCGCTCTCCCCACTCATTGAGGATACAATGAGAAGGCAGCCATCCACAAACCAGGAGGAGAGCCCTCACCAAGAAATGTTGCTAACTTGATCTCAGACTTACAGCCTCCAGAACTGTGAGAAGTAAACATTTGTTGTTTAAGCCACCCTGTCAGTCTGTGGTAACTTGTTATAGCAGCCAGAACGAACTGAGACAAATTAAGAATACCTCACCTTTCAAGTGAGTCCTCATGGAGATTTCCAGATGCTCTTTTTCTGGATTATTCCTAGTTCTGTTAACCTGCTTTGAGGTGCAAAAAGCAAAGGGCAACAAACATGCTCCAGTCAGCGTGTGGCTTTGGCTCAGTGCTCAGACAGAGAAGGCTTTCTCAATATCTTCAGTTCCCAAGCATGAACATCTGGCTGATTTGAGTCCTCTAGAACCTAAACTGTGGTTTACATATCCACCTTAGGCAGGCCAGCATTGGCAGAGAAACATTCTGTCCCCTCCCTGTGGACTACATACTCTCTTCTCTTGTTCACACTAGTCATGTGCTGAAAGACCAGGCGGGGCATGAGGTCCAGCCATTCGTTCAATTAGCATTTGACTACAAGGCACAGCACACAGACACACCTGGTTCTCTCCTTACAGCCTACGAATTCCTGAAGGCAGGGGCTGTGTCTCATCCGTTTTTGAAATCATGACCCTTCTCCTCCCCTCTCTCCTTATAGTTGTTTCTTTTGTCCCCTGGGCTTTGTTCTGCCTTTCCTCTCACACTGTGTCATAGGGGCCGCTTCTCTCTCCACTCCCCACCATGCCCTCCTCAAACATCCATTAGTTCTATGGCTACACGACTGGCTTAGCTCCAGGGTGAATGAACAGTGTATCATCACAACCTCCCAGCCAGACTATCTCAGTAGAGGATCATGTCATTAACTTCCTCAGGGACTTCTAAAACTTTTAACGCTCTTAGGCTTGATATCCTTTTTGTCATTCAAAAATAAAAAAAGCAAACAAAACGAACAGAGAAGTTTTCTCCTTGCTTAAGATCATATTTCAGAGATAGCAGTAGTCTTGGGTGGGCAGAGACCAGCTAGACGATCCTTAAGCTATTTTGTTTTGTGCCTGAACACTCAGCTAGACTATATTTCCCAGCTGCCCTTGGGGGTGAAATGTGACCATGTGACTGACCAATGAAATATAGATAGAAGTGATTTATCTTACTACCAGGCCTGGCATATAATTACTTCCCACGTGGCCCTTTTGATCCATTTCTTCCATTTCCCATATTTGGTGGTTGGATGTTGATGCCCAAGGTGATGTTGGAAGACAGGAGATTCTCAGCCCTGGCTGTCCATTGGAGCCACCAGAGGAGCATAACAAATTCTGTGCCCATGTCCCACCCTGAACCAATGGAATTAGAATTTCTATTGTCAAAGAGGTAGAGCTCTCCATTGTTTTGAATCCCTCAATGACTGTGTAAACCAGAATTCCCTCCCTCTGCCACCAGCTGGACTTTCCCTGAAAAATAAATAAACTTCCATTGTGTTAAGCTAGTGCTAGCTTTGTCTTAACTGATATGCTGGGCAACTGGTATTTCTACAAATGGGTTTGCCAGTCATATCCTGACCAATTCCTGGCTGAAAGGAAACTATTAGTAGTAGGTGAGAAAAGAGGTTCACCTCAGGGAAGGGGAACGGACCTCCCACTTGGGTGTCTAGGAAATTCTTGAGAACCCAATGCAGTTAAAGAAGGATAGTGATATGGTGAGGGATAGAAAGACGGAGAAAGGAAACTGAGGCCTGCAGCCCATCAAGGTCCTATCCTTGTATGGTCTGAGAGAGCAGATTCCAATGTGTGTGTGATAGGGGAATATGTTTTTGTAAGTTGATGCACACCAATTTCAGGCTAAGTTTAGAGTCCTCCTAACTTTGGAAATGATTTGCCTAGATTGCAACACCTTTCAATTGGATGACAAAATTTCCTTGGACTTACGTGACCATGCTCGTCCATGTAGAGGCATGCCTCCCTGGGTAATAGAATTTGGCTTGCTGCAACAGCGTTGCCTTCTTACTGGTTCAGTTGGAATCTTTGGCTTAAAGCTAACAACCAGGGAAGCCCACAAACTGGATGCTCTCTGTGTAGCTAGTGACCTTCCTGGGTTTTAACAACAGCCTCCTTCTCTTTCTCCTTTCCCATTTCTTCTTCTCTTCCCTTCACTCTTCCTTCATCTCCCTCCACCTTTCCCTTGTCCCCTGCCCTTCCTCCTACCTCTTCCAGCCCCTTATCTTTCCATCTCTCTTCCTTTCCTCCCTCTCTGTTGGAACTTCCCTTGCCTTCCCTCCTTTTCCCAACCCTCCATTCTTCTCCCTCTGTTTCTTCCCTCTCCCCACTCTCTTACCCTCCTGTTCTGGTTCTTCAACAAAAAGGTGGCTTTCCACTCCAGCCACACTCCTAGAAATCTTGACCAGCCAGGCTTTGGTGGTGATTGTGGATTTGTCCACCATTCACTTACTCATTCAACCAATGTTGTTAGGGTGGGGCTCACCATGGTCAGACACTGTGCTACAAATGGAGGTACAGAGACAAATGAAATGATCTTAGCTATAGAAATATTTACAGCTGTGCAAAGGGCAGAGATGGGAAGTTATGCATAGAGATTAATCCTTAAGTTATCAGCTTCTTCATGTCTAAAAGAGGAGACCTAAAAATCCCCAGGGAGAAAGTTGTTCTTTTTCATGAAGAGCCAATCACCGAAGCTGGATGTTTCAGTTTTGTGTCTGTAAGGCAAGTAGACCCCCACTGTTAACGAGAAGACTTGAAAAAGTCTGCGCCACCCCCCACCCCCCCCCACCCCCCACCCCCGCAACTAAAGCTCAGGGAGGAGGAACTTAGATGCAGGAAAAATTTGCATAGGGAGGAGGAGATCTAGTAGGAGATAGGGGGCTGAAAACTTGACCCCTTTTCTTTGGGGGTCCGGATGACTTTAGACCATCCTTGTGGATTGCAGGACACAGTGAAGTCAGTTTCCAAACAAGAAGACCAGTGTTCATGAGGTGCGCAATAGAAAGCAGAGGTTGCACTGCTGAGTGGCATTGCACACCTCTCTTGAAACCAGCTCTTTGAAACCGCAGGTGTGCCCTTAGAAAATTGCGCATCTGCATGGGCATCTAGTGAAATAGGTGACTAAACATAACAAAGGGAACCCAGGAGCCCAGGCCTACTGTACTCTGGGACTACTATAGCCAAGCACAACCCTTAGAGTCATGTGTCTGCATCCCCACAGCATGGTACAGTAAAGTGGGTCTTAGACTGGGCAGGACCAGCTGTGTAAAATTTCCTTTTTCCTGGGTAATGACATTATGGACTCCAATTTTTTTATTAGAAAGGAAAACAGGCGTGCAGAAAAGTGCACAATCCATTAATGTGCAGCTCAACGAATTACCACAAAGCAAGCGTTACTTCACTGTGACACAGGTCAAAACATAGAGCATTACCAGCACTCCAGAAGCTTCTTTCATTCCTCTTTCAGTTGTATCCCTTCCCTCCATTCTATCCATCCGAATTTCAAACACCACACTTTACTTTTGCCTGCCTTTGAAATATATACATAAATGGACTTACACATTTGGGACTTTTCTATGTGGCTTCTTTTGCTCAATAACATGATTGTGAGATTCCTCTGTGTTGTTGCATAGAACTGCTCATTTTCCTTCCTCCATGAATGATTATACACTGATTTATCTATCTACTCTCCTGCTGATAGACATTGGGTTGCTTCTAGTTTAGCTGTTCCAAACCATAATGCTGTGAATATTCTGGAACATGTCTCCTGATGTACGTACGACCTTTTCGTGAGTGACTGAAATGGGACCTGGCTGAAAAAGATTTCCTCATTTTTCTCTGAATTCTTGGACATGAGCTCAGGTGGTGTCTGGACCTACCATGGGTTACAGAGAGAGGGGGAAGGGTAGCAACAGGTGCTAGATAAGAGACATTGCAAGATGGAGGTTTGCAAACAAAGTGAGTTGAACATTAAGAGACACGCCTCAGACTGAGGAAGCTGTATCCAGTTTGTCAAATAATTGATTTTTTTTATCCATCATATTGGAGTGTGCATGAGAAAAGGCCCCAATAACAGTACCAAGAATAGTCACCAGCTCTGGTACCTCAGTGAAATTTCTAGAACTCTGGCTTGAAATTCCCCTTGGCTACTCCAGGATGGTCTTCAGTGAGCCCTACCCCATGGTTCAGAGGTGACTGTCCTTCATCCACTTACCCACTAACACATGGCTTGCTCCTTTTGGCTCAGTTCCCACACCCGTACAAAGTCAGAGCCCTGTCTCTGTCAGGGGCTCCACATCCTTCCTCCTGAGGTCAGTTAGCAGCTATTACAGGGTGACATACTCATTCTGCTATGTTCCTAGCTGCCCTCTGCTCTCATTCAGTATCCATCCATCCATTCATTCATTCACTCAACAAATGCTTATTGGTAGATACTCAGGTATAAGACTGGGACCTATCTTCCATGGCAGAGAGTCCACCTCTGCCTGTCATTATTTTTCCCATGATACAATTGGTTCTTATGCAAGCATTCCTTCTGCTTGGCTTCCAGGTTTTGCCCTCATTCTACTCTGGGGTCCCTTTCTGCAAACCATGACAATATAGTAAAGTTCAGAGACAGTCAACCCACCCCACACCCGCTGGAAAACTGAAGGGCCCTCCCCTTGTGATTGTAAGTGGCCCAGAGTAGCAGAGCCTCCTGCTTTCACCCTTCATCATCCAGTAGAAGAGAAAATCTCTCTAGTAGTTCCAGAAGAAGGAAGAGAAGGAAGAGGAACATTCCCCTTCTCCCACCCCCTGCCACCCAGAGGCTCCAGCATTGACCCAGAGGTGCAAACATGGCCTCTGAGAGGGGGTCTTTGACTGGTTTAAGCCAATGGGGGCCCCTATCCCTGGGACCTGAGATGTGGATAGTCCCACCCAAAGCATGGCTGCCGTGTAGACAGGGCTCTCAGAGGGAAATTCGGGGATGCTTTTTACCCAAAGATGGCAGACCAGCAAAAATGTCCACCATGAATGCTTTGCATAACATGGTAGTGAAGTGTGGAGGAGGGGCAGTAGGCAGACACTGAAGCTTGCTTTCTCTCCTCTCTGGGTACTCCACCCCCAACCCCAACCTGGCCAACCCTGACTTGCCCTTCATCTGGGAAATGTTTTCTGAGCCTGTCCATGTGGGATAGGCCCCTATCTGCTCTCCTGCTGATATTCTCACAGGACCTTAGCTCCCCCTTCCCTGGCCCAGACCCAGAGGCCTCTACTGCCATTGCCTGTTTACTCTCTGTCCCCTACATTGGAGTGAGTGTAAGCTCCTGAGAGCAGGGCTTGAGGCTGTTTTGTTGCCTGTTGTAACTCCAAGGCTGAGCACAGTGGCTAGCACGCAATAGGCAAATGCACGGATGAAAGAAAGATAAGGATGTAGTGGTCAAGTTAAAAACAACACAGAGTTTGGGAGCAAATAGACCTGGCCTCTGATCCTGACTATGTTAACCACCAGTTTGACCTTGGGCAACTTCTTTACCACTTAGAGTCTCCATTTTCTCATCTGTGAAGTAGAAAGTAATTATTGGATGAGTTTCCTATTGCTGCTATAACAAATTACCACAAACAGTGGCTTAAAACAACACAAACTTAATTTCTTATGGTTCTGGAGGTCAAAATTCCAAAATGGGTCTCACTGGGCTAAAATCAAGATGTCAACAGTATTGCATGTTTTATGGAGGCTCTAGGGGAGAATACGTTTCCTTGATTTTCCAGATTCTAGAGGTCACTTACATTCCTTGGTTTGTGGCCTCTTCCCCCATCTTCAAAGTCATCAGTGGATCATCGTCTCTCCTCTCTAATCTCGGCTTCTATCCTCATATCTCCTTCTCTGACTCTGACCTTCCTGCCTCTCTTTAATAAGGACCCTTGTGATCAAACTGGGCTCACTCAGACAATCTAGACTAACTTCCCCATCTCCACGTCCTTAACATAATCCCATTTGCAAAGCCCCTTTTGCTATATATTCTGGGTTCTGAGGATTAGGATGCGGACATCTTTGGGGACCATTATCCTGCCTACCACACTCATGTGGATCAAACAAGGAAATGTCTGGAAAGCATCTAGCACAAGCCTGGCACATAGGAGGCACTTGGTTCATGCTACCCATGATTATCTTTACCACCCCCTTCTGTGAGAGAAGTGGCTGGCAAAAAGCCCTGTGCAGAGCAGGCCCTTGAGCTTGAAGTTTCACTGACAGATTACAGGCAGAGCATGGTCAAAAGGCAGATCTAACATCTGCTGAGCCACAAAAGAGTGGATGACATCCAATCTGACTCGAACTGCAATCTGGCCTTGCAGGGTTGTGGCTATACCCCTGAACTCAGCCTTGCCCTCCTTCCCCTTCCCTGGCTGGCTGCAGATGCTGAGTGGGGCTTCCTTCAGTGCAAGCATTCCTCCAGGGGGCTGCTGATGGGGGAAGCGTCTGGGATAATGGCCTTGTGGCCTTAGCCTGTCCAGTCAGGTACTAGGTTTGGGTCACAGTTAGGTCAGTCACCTCCCATTCCTGCCTTCACAACTCCCACCATTGAGCCACCCAGTTCTCCAGGAAAGAGTGATGTGCACGGAGCATTTCCGGCTACCAAGCCTTATGAGCCCAACTTTTGCCCCAGATCTCAGGACTGAAAGGAAAGGGCAGCTGTGTGTACCCTTAGACTACTTGGTCTCCAGTATACCAGGTCTGTTTCCTTGCTATCAGGGTGGTGGGATGCAGAACAGGTTTGGGCTTACCAGGGGAGCACATTTAAAATCAGATTTCTGCCTCTCCCCCCCCACCCCACACACACAAGGGGAATTTGACATATTAAATCTGGGGTGGAGCTCAGGAATGTGTATTTTAAGTCACTCCCTGGGTCATTCTGATACAGAAGGTCCTCGAACCATACTTGAATCCTGAGTTTGCCCTGGCTCTGTCACCAACTACCTGAGTGATCTTGGACAACTGATTTTACCTTCTGGAGCCTAGTTTCTTCAGGAACAGTCGAAAAGGTAGGAGGGGACCACCAGGGCACTTTCAGGATGGGAACCTATGTCTGCCCCTTCAGGTCTCTTAGCACACTCACCTTCTTATTATTGCCCCCAAACTTTTGACTTTTGTTCTTTTATCTAAAATGTTTCTAGAATTTTCTGACAGTCCTCTTTGGGAAGGAAGGGTGGGTTGGGAGGAGTAGTTGAGATCAAGGGTTTCTGTACATTAGGAGGTACGACATGGAGACTGTAGAGCAGAGCAGGAGAGGAATGTGTAAGTGTGAGTGTGTGTGTGTGTGTGTGTGTGTGTGTGTGTGTGTGTGTGTGTTTTGAGTGCCTTTACCTCATGAGTATATGTATATGGATGTTTTACCTGCTGTTCAGTCATCGAGTTCTGGAATGTTAGAACTAACAAGATATGTGTGCGTGTGTGTGTGTGTGTGTGTGCGCGCGCGCACGTGTGTGTATGTGTGTGTGTGTGTGTGTGTGTGTATAAAACGAGGTCCAACTCCCTGTTTTGCTGGTGAGCCCCAGAGAGGAAATGTGAGTTGCTACTTGGAGTCACTTACGTTCTTAGAGTAGTACTTTTTCAACCTCTTTTTTTTGCAATCACCTGGAGGGGATTTTAAGAAATAAAGATGCCTGGATTCCATGCTTAAAGATTCTAATTCCATTGGTTCAGGGTGGGACCTGGGGACAGAATTTTCTTTTTTAGTTCCCCTAATGACTCTAATGGGCAGCCAGCGCTGAGAATCACTGATGAAGAGGATGAAGCCTATTGTTCCTTATAGTGAAGGGCTATCCTGTCTCTTCCTGGGCGTGGGTGGTAGAGGCATCCTGAATCTATGAGTTGGGTGTAAAGGCTACCACTCACTGCCCTCCAACCTAGAAGAACCTGGCTCTCAGGAGTCCAGTGGGAATCCAGGTTATTCCAAGATGCTCAGAGAAAGTTCATTAAAATGCCTCACCTGGAAGCTTCTACTCACCTGGATGGGAGTTTCGAAGGCCAATACCCATCTGTGAATGTGAACATAGTAGAGACTCTACCCTAATTAGAGGGAGCTCCCCCGGGCCTGGGGGATGGGAGAAGGTGGGAACATGGGTTCCAGGAGCAGAAAGGGGAGAGTATTTGGAGGAGCCTTCCTCCCACGCTGGTGTCCGCGGAGAGGTGTGTGTGTGTGGGGGGGGAGTGGGGTGCGGGGGAGAAATGATAAACCCATTTGCTGAGTTCTTCTCCCAGGAATACTAATTCATCTTTTTTTCCTCCTTTTGGGAAATGCACGTGACCTGTGGCCTGTGCTTTTTCTTTTAAGTTAAACTTTTCAGTGGAAGAAAGAAGTCCAAAGGCAACACCTGTTCAGTTTTCTCGGGCTGTGGAAGAAATCAAACCTGGAACAGCATCTCCCATGTTCCTCTCTGCCATCCTGCCTGTTGCCTTTCTCTTTTCTAATTTGTTCTGTTTCCTCTCATGTCTTGACTCGTGGGCTGCTCTGTAAAGCTACTCATGTTGTATGCGCTGTATAACCCCACTTCCTGCCCCAATCTCTCCTATGGTATCTTTACCATCCTCACCCCATAAAGATCTGACTCCTTCTTTTTACTTAATTTCTTCCAAGTTCCTTTTTGCTAACTGCCTCAAGAGGGAAGCTTGGTCTCTGTAGGGCCTGACCCACACCCATCACTGTTGGCAGGGTGTGGCAGGGCCAAGATTCCAGAGACTCAAGGGGCCTCCTTTCCCTATGGGCTGCTCCAAACAGCCCACAAAACACAGAATCTCTTGCTCATCACAGTTTTTATTTGCCAGATGTAAATTGTTCTCTAGGTTCACCAAAAGGCCATAGAAGCTGTTTCATAAATAAGCTTAGCATCTACCTTCGCGTTTTCCCTTTAAACTGCGAGGCTCCTACCTCTCTCAGCATGATTTTGCTGGAACTATATAAATACACCCTTACAGCACCCTACATAGTTTGCAGCCTCAAGCACTTTTTTAAAAAAAAAAGTTAACTTGTTTAATCTCCACAACAACCCCATCGTATAGCTAGTGGCCAATTTTAGAAGGAAAAAACCCTCAAGGCTTGGGGTCTGCCACAAGCCTGTGGCAGAGCTGGATTTGAACTGGGGTTTGCTGGCCCCAAAGCCTGTGCCTTGAGCCATATTGCTCCCCTTGAGCTGTCCTATCCCTGTGTCCCACCTTCCCTGATCCCCTTAATGTCTGCACTCATGGGTCATCATTCTCGCCTCACCCCTCAGACCTGAGTGGCCAACTGGGAGGCCTACCTTCCTGCCTTGACCCCACCTCACATTTGTCTTCCTGGGCTGCTTCAAGCCACTTTCATTATAATACTGCTGCCTGACCCAGCCTAGCCTGAGGGACCTGACACTTAGGAATATGGCCAACTGGGCTGGCATTCCTGCTAGGTGAGCCCGCATCTCACAGGCAGGACCCAAACACACAACATTTTCCCCTTGCTTTCAGTCAGACAGTCACCTTCATTGAGTTCTACAGCACAAGCTGGCCATGAGCCTACCAGGTCCCCACTGGCTTGAGCACTGCCTCAATAAAACAACAAGACAACAGTAACATCATCATGAACAACCACAACACAAGGTCTCAATGGCTACCTGCCCCCCTCTTCATCCCAAGCCATATACCTCTTCCCACTCTTCCCCCAGCCCTCTGGGACCAAGATGGGGAAATTGTCCTGTAATCGCATTTCACATGCACAGGATCCAGACATGTCTCTCATCTGGTTATCTTTGGAAACACTGGGAGGGAAGGGGGTATTAAAGAAATCCTCCTCTGCTTCCATCTTGAAAAAAAAAAAGGCAGAACATTTTGATTCACTACCTTATCTTTAAAGAAACCCGACATGGAAAAGGCAGGGAGATAAGATCTATGACTTCATCAGCTTGTTCTCTGAAGTTGTTTCAAGCTTTACCATCCCCCCAAAGGCCCCTTAATTTCCTGTTTTCAATATCTAATGGCTAGGAACATGCAGCAGCCCAGAGCTAAGTGAGCCTGGGGGTCAGTGCAGGAAGCTGGCCGGAGAGGAAGCTTTTAACATTCAACCTGGAATCTGGCCACAAGTCAGGAGCACATCTTCTTAATTTGTGTTTTATTTTTACCTTAACACTGTGGTCAGCGGCTCTGGATGGTTTGTGGTCTCAGAAGAGCTGCTGGTTTGAAATATCTTAAATGCAATTTGAAAACTCATAAGCCTTCAAATCAAAAAAGAAGAGGAAAACTTCAGCATTTCATAACAGGGATTCTTGACAACCTCTTTCTTTCAAGATGCTCCAAATGCCTCCCAGACACTCTTGTGTCAGCTCTTGCCGCCTCCTACGGTGGAGGCCAAGGAACTGGTACCATCTGAATCACTTTATGGAGGGGAAAACAGAGACACCCACTTGTTCCTGCTTACACAGCAAGTTGCCATAACATTGTGACAGGTGTTTTCCCAAGCCCCAACCCGTGTGTGTGTGTGTGAGTGTAATACGGGTTACCAGTACAATGCCAAGAGCAAGGAAAACCAACTATCTTTGGCTCTGGTACCTGGCATAGTGGTGCACTCCCTGGAATCCTAGTCACCACTCCATCTCTTCCATCACTACAGTGTCCTTGGGTGCGCTCTTGTTGGTTGCCATGGTAATACTGCCAGCCACTCTCTTGCCAGTCAGGGACTAGCATCCCCCGAAAGGGGCACAACACAGACACATGTCCATCTGCCAAACTCGTCCGTTATCGGAATGGCTGAGCACACAGTGTTTCCATGGCATACTGAAGTTCATGGGGCCCTAAACTCAGTCTCTCACAGCTCAGCTTCTCGTCCCTGCTAGTTCCCAAACGCCATAGGCCCAACCACATGGGTGTGGATCTCAGGCCAGGGAGCAGACCTACCACCTGCTACTGAGGTGGCCCTCTCTGTTGTGGGTCTGGAGCCCAAGCTCGGGGCTTCCTGCCTGCAAGGCTGATCTGGGGAAGGCGCGGCCTATTTCAGGGGCAGTATGAGTCCTGCTGTCAGTCTTGCCCATATTCACTTTAGTGAATGCCACCCAACTTTCAACCATCAGCTCCTTCGTTCCTTTACCTCAGGGCTTTCTCAAGCTTAGATGTGTACTTTGCCTACAGCTGTTGACGGTTAGAAGTCCCAAAGAATTAACACCCCTCCCAATGCCCCAGAGCAACCCTTAACCATTGACAGACAGGACTGAGTGTGTAAATGCTCTGCTGTTAGGTGGGAGAACTCTGAGACACAGAGTCACAGCATCGTAATAATGGCGATGGGTTTGATGATGCCGGTTCTCACTTCCCCACTCTCCCCCCTTGCGTGTTTTGGGATTACCTGCCAAATAAACTGTTTGCTCTCGAATCCTTATCTCAGTTCTGCTTTGGGGGACCCAAACTGATTAGGAGAAGAACTTCTCTGTCACCCCAGCCACTAATAAGGCTGTCACTTCTAAGCTGAAGACAAAGATTTCTGAAAACTCTCAATGCCCAGGAGCTAAGGCTAGGGGCTTCTATGACGTCTTCTTAGGTGTTTTCTGTGTTTCTTTTCATGATTCCATGATTCTCTATGTCCTGCCGCTTCTGCCCCCATTCTTAGTTACAAGGTTCTGTACATCTAATACAATGGACTCATTTTGTATTTTACAGACAACAAAAATGAATCTCAGGGGAGTGAGAAATTTATCTAAATTCACTTGATTTGTAAGTGGCAGGAAAAGCGGGAACCAAAACCCAAATCTGTCTGCATTTATGGTCCAAGGCACTTTTCAAGTACAACTGTGCACGTGTAAACTTGGCTCATGGGCTTTTGTTCTGAACTTCCCTTCTTTCCATTACAACAAAGAATTGGGTTCCAAATGTGGGTTTTCAAAAGGGGATTGCCAGGATTTGTCAGTTAATCATGTGCGTGGGTTCTGCCCTTCTCCCTGAGCCAGACATGTTTGTGGATCAGCGTCGCAGCGACTGGGCCCCCAGCAGGACGATCACAAAGATCCAAGAGCCTGCCTCTCTTGTGGTGGAGAGAAGTGATCACGTGGATGGGGCTCAGCTGATAGCAGGGCAGAGGATGTAGGGGGCAGTGGGGACACCACCTGACACGGCCTTCGCATTCAGTCCTCCCTTGGTCCAGAATGCTGTTCCTGCCAATGTGCCCATGGCTCAGCCCCTCATTTGCTTTGGGGATTTGCTCAAATGCCATCCTCAGAGAGACCTTCCCTGACCACTGTCTAAAATAGAGTCTCCTGTCCATTATAGCTTTACCCTGTTTGATTTTCCTCTCAGCATTTATCATTCCCTGATGTTGTGTAAGACGTTTGGTTATTGCCACCCCCTTCACCCCCACCACTAAAATGTGAGCCCTGTGATAACAGAGATTTTTTTTCCATTTTGCTCATTGCTCTATTCCCAACACCTAGAACAGTGCCCGTGCCTCCTAGAAGCTCAATAAATACTTGTTGAATGAATGAATGAATGAATGAATGAATGAATCACTGAAAGGAATCAGACAGGACAGGTTAGTTATTTGAGGCCAGGTAACACATTCAGTCAAGTAGGGCAGAGGCAGGATGGGCCCCAAGCCAGCACCCCAAGCCAGTACGATTCCATGGCCTCTGGTCCATTTCTCTACCCTGTGTTGGGCTCACCGAATCTCCAAATAACATGGGACTCATAAAGCAGAAAACAAGGAGAAGAGAGATGGATTCTCAGTGGAGACAGTACACCCTCCCCTCCCTCCTTTCTTCCCTCCCTGCTGCCTGCTTCTTCCTCCTCTGTCTTATCCCAAGGAGCTCCTTAGGAAGAAAGCCCTCCCTGGTCTCTCCCCAGAAACTGCTCTCTGAACACTCGGATGCACAATCAACCAATTGTTAAGTCCCCGACAATACCTCATCAGCGAGCACAGCACTATAATTAAAAGTAAATCCAACTCAAGCTCTTTAAAATAGGATCTAATTTAATTGGCGCGTTTAATCTATCACTGTCACTCCACCCCAACCAGGGGAGAATGTCACCGCAGTGGTAGGTAGTGAGAGACTTAAGTGGCCCTTCGTCTGGGTCTCCCCGCTGCCCCAAGCCTAGCGAACAGCTGGGAAGGGTTAGTCAGTGGCAAGCCTGGCAAAGGGAGAGTCCACAAAAGACTGGACCCAAGGACACCAACTGGAACTGGGGTGTGGCTGCCTTGGGCCTCTGTCCCGACATCTAGCCAACACTTCCCTGACAGGCTTCAGAAGAGGGTCCAGGCAGAGCCCTCTCCCTGCCAGCGTATCTCCTCAGAAACAAATCTCAAGGCACTGGATGGAGAAACCCAAGAGAATTTAGTTCACGTGAAAGACTGGCAGTTGGGGTGTAAGCTCTCTGCCGGGGATCACTGTGTCTCCACTCTGTGTCTGTACTTTGCGTCAGCATTCATTCCTGACCCAATTCAGGAAAAAAGTCTCATCCTTTTAGAGTAACATAACACAAAATATGTATTAATCGCGCAGTCATAAAGATTTGTGGTTAAGAATAGTGGTTTAAAATCATATAGAGATGAATTCTAATCTTGGATAATAAACCAATTACTAACTTGTGAATTTTAGAATGTGTTTGAATCCCCTTCGTTTCCTCATCTGCAAAGTGAGGGTAATAATATCTACTTCATATTTCCATGCTGAAGTTCAAGTGCCACACTTGGGGCCAGCAGAAGCTATTGATGCCTCACCTACATGCCTGTAACCCACCCTGAAGGTTAACTACAGTCAGCTCCCATTCAAATTGTGGCTTCCTGCCTCTTTCTGCCTGAGTGTAGTCTTTGGTCCTGGAGAGCCCCTCCACCAGTGACAGATGGGAATTGATGACTAGAAACCCCAGCTTCCACACCCAAGCAGCTCCACACAGTCTCTCAGAACTTCTCAGCGCTTTTCCCAGAAGCTGTGAACCCCAGTTACCCACCTCGGTAACACACTCATTTGCTTACCCTCTCTTGGCTTTCCTCCCTTCCCTCTCACTGCTCCACCTCCTCGCAGTGCCTTCTGGATCACTTCTCAAATTATTGCACCTAATTCCTTCTCTTAGGGTCTGCTTGGGGGGAATCCAAGCCCAAACATCGGTGTGATGCAATGGTACGATGTTACTCTTGTAGTTTCTGGATATTTGAAATTCAATTGTAGATCTCTATGCCTACATTTTGTGTGTGTCTATTGAAAAAATTCCCTTGAGACCCTCCAGGAAGGAATCTTTTCCCTGTGGGCTCCTGTTAGCCCTATGCTCCGTGGCCCTAGAAAGGATTGCTGGGTTAATGCTCTCAACATCCCTCGAAGACTCCTTGGACCCCATATAAAAGTTGAGTTGGGGAGAGGTAAGTCACATCAACTTTATGTGAGTGTTGGGGGGGATGTGTTAGGAGTTGAATTGTGTCCCCCACAAAAGGTATGTCCTAACCTCCAGTACCTCAGATTGTGGCCTTATTTGGAAATAGTTCTTTGCAGGTGATTAAGATAGATGAGGTCATTGATGTAGGCCCCAACCCAATACGACTGGTGTCCTTAGAAAATAGGAGAATTTGGACACAGTGATAGACACACACAGGGAGAACACCATGTGAAGATTGGAATTACGCTGCCACAGCCAAGGAACCATCAGAAGCTAGGAGAGAGGCCTGCTATACATCCTTCCTTCGTGCCTGCAGAAAGGAGCATGGCCCTGTCACACGTTGGTTTTGTACTTCTAGCTTCCAGAGCTGTGAGAGAATATAGTCTTGTTGCGTAAGCCACTCTGTTTGTGGCACTTTGTTATGGCAGCACTACCAGCCTAATATGGAGGGGTTGTCTTTGTGTGCTGCCTGTGTGTGTGGCAGTAGGCACTGTGTGTACAGCGAGGAGGTTTCCATGAAGCTGGCTTCTTGCTGTGTGATCCTACCACCTCCTGGATAAGATCTGTCCTTGGCACTTGTGGCCTAGGATGAGCTTTAGTTCAGGGTCCTCCCACACTCTCTTTTCTTAGTCCTTTGTCCCCAGAGTTGTGCTGTCTCCCTCCCCCTCCTGTTGCCCTGTGGCTACGAAGGTTCCAACATGGCTCCATGGAGATCTATGGTGGCTCCTCTCTACAAGACAATTTTCCTCAAAGATTCATTTAGGCTTTGCCTTTATTCACCATCAACACTCCATTTAATAATGAAGTCAAAGGTAGATAACAAAGTCTTAGCCGTCTCAGAAGTATGTGACTTTTATGAGACTGGCACCCAAGAAATGATCCTTTAGTGGCAAGAATTTCAGCCTGGTGTTTTCAGATTACTCACCACCTCCACCAGAGTGCCACAGACTCCTCGAACTCTGTGGTCTCAGCACTGAGCTCATTTGCTGTCACCTCTGGCCTAGCTACTTGTAGGGACCCTCTCATCTAGATATCTCGTTTGCCTCTTTAGACACACCCTTTGGGCTTCTCCACCCTGCTCCGATCCCCAAAAGGCTGGCCTTTGTGGGATGCATCAACTGGGAAGCCCTGCCATCTGGCTTCTGTTTGGATTTAGCCAAAGGGCATCTCTGGCAAGAGCTACAAGAGTAGGCAGGTAGAACAGTTGGAGAATTTGTTTTTCTGGCTTCCTCCCTCTTCTCTCCAGGGTGATGTTGGCCCTGGCTGCTTTCCTTTATCTAAGCCCCAACTCCTGTCCAGTGGCCCTCTTCTGTAGCCAAGGGACTCTCTAGTGTCTGGGAACCCTTCCACTCCTTTTGAGAATGCCATCTGTTTTGTGCCCAGAGCCTGACTGACACGCCTCCTAATCATGATCCTTGCGTTCCAATTTCACCTGTCACCATTCAACCCACCCTCCAAGCTGCTCTCTGAGTGAGCTTTCTAAAGCTCAAAACATGTCACTATCAAAACACTTATGGGCCCCCATGGCCTCCTGGGGGATGCAATGCTAAGGCCTTCTTCTGGTATATTCAAGTTCATGCACAGTCTGGCCCCAGCTTGCATTCTGGTCAGATCTCCTACAGCTCCCTACAGAGCAGCCAAAGCTTCGGCCACACCGGGCAGCCTACGCTTCACTGCACATGCGTGCTTGGGGCTTACTGCCTGTGCTCCCTGAAGTTCATTGCTCCTCCTTCTGTGCCTGAGGAATATGCATCCTTCAAGTCCTGGCCCAAATATTATGTGCTCCTGGAAGACATCACTGATCTTCCATCTCTCCCAGCCCAGGGAGAATTACATGCTCCCACACAGTTTGTATGCATCTCTGAGCCAGGGCTTATTCAGGCAGCTAATGGTTAGATCGTTGGCCTGTTTGTCTTTCCCATAGGTGGTGAGTTCTTTGAGGGCAGAGGTATCGTGCCTAATTTCATCTCTCCATCTGTAGCACACCTCGTTGATGTCCTGTTCCACATCGTCTTGGCCCATACAGCCTTAACCCACCTGAGTTACCTGCAGCCACAGTGGGCAACTTCAAAGCACACTGGCAACTTCCTACCCCAACAGCCTGCCTCTCTAGGCTTCTGGGCCTCAGGGTTTCCCCAGCACCTAAGGAACTTGTTCTGCTGCAAGTAGGTACAAGCCTGGAGTGCAGGGCAGTGAATACCCCTGGGGCCAAAGGAGTGAAGGGCTCTAGGGATGAGAGTTGGTGGATTGGTGCCTCAGGCTTCCTGGCCTCTGGGGAGAGGATTCCCAGCAGGTTCTACGCGGCATCTCAAAGAGTCCTCAGGGAGACTGTGCCCCAATTGCCCACAGCAGTAACTTGCTCATTAAAGCACCAGTTATTGGCTTTTTCTGCTTTCCTGTCTCACTTTTCTCATTCCCTCACTTGTGTTTCTTAGGTATTCTCCTGAATAAACTATCTGCCTCTTAGACCTTGTCTCAGGATTTGTTTTTGAGAGCACCCAAACTAAGACAGGGACCTCCACAGCCACACAGTGCCCTGCACATAGTAGGAGTCCAATAAATGTCACAGTAATGTGTGATCAAGGACACAGGACCCAGTGGCTCAATTTGGCTGCATGGGGACCATGCTGGTATTCAGAAGCTGTGTTTTTTGAGCAATCAGGTGCCCACCTAGCCAGGAAGATGCCACCCACATCTACGGGGGCAGCTGGAGCCTTCTCCCAAGTGAGCTGCCTGCTGGGGATACTAGTGCAGACAGGCAGTTGTGATTATGTATGTAAATGCAGGTCTGGCCTTGCAGCTTATGTGAGAGCCATGGAGCTCGGCTAAGCCACCCTGGAGAAAGAATCTTACAAAGAATACTAAAGAGCATCCAAGTGTGAAGAATAAAACACACGTGAGTTTTCTTTTTTAAAAAATGGAAATCAAATTATACTTTCATCTTAGCTTTCTCACAAGTCAGCAGCCCCCAAATAAGCCCTAAAAAGCAAAAGAAGACTTTACCCAGATTTCTGGTCTGGATTTAGAGCAACCACTCCCTTCATTAGCGTGAACCTCACAGAATATTATGTGTCTATTCCCAGAGACGAGCCCCAAAGGGATGAGATAGAGGCAGGCCAGTGGGACCTGGTCTCATCTCTACCTTCACAGGGTACACATGAAGTCCAGGGATGGTAGAGCCAAAGAGACCCACTAAGGCAACCAAAGGTTTGGAAATGAGGACCGCAGGGGCTAGGAATGGCATGACAGACAATTAAAACAGCATGTGCAAAATCACAGTATAGTTGAAGGAACCATAATTTGCCTGGCTGTTGTGTGGGGTGTAAGTGATGGAGAGAAAGAAATAAGAAGGGGAAAGTAAACGGGGTCCCAATCATAAAGGCATTGTGTGTTTTGCCAGGGAACATCCCTGAGGGATCCTTGAAGGCGGGAAGAGGAGGCCAGTCTGAAGACTAGTGCTACACTCCACTTGAGTGCTGAAACCAAAGAGGCAGCACATGGATAAAATCGGCAGAGAAGGATTTAAGAGGTTTGAAAGAGATAAAATGGAAAAGACTGGATAGGGACAGTGTGGAAAAGTCAGGAGTGTCTGACTCAAAGGTTTTTACTTTGAGGGATGAGACGGAAGGTGAGACCCTTCACTGTGGCAGTGTACCAAGGGATAGAAATGAAAGAGGCTATTTTGGTGGTGGTGGTGGTGATGGTAGGAGAGCTCAGTTGGGATCCAATGGATTCAAAGCACAGGTGGGGACCTCCAGATGGAGATGTCCTGTGGGCAATTGGAGAGATGATCTCAGAGGAGATGTGGATTTGGCAACCATCAGCATGTAGATGATAATTGAAGCCATGTGAACAGATTAATTCATTCAAGGTAAGTGATCTGAGGGGGAAACAAAGAAGGTTGAAGACAAATTCCAGGAAAAATAAACATCAAAGGAGTGGACCATGTAAGGACAGCCAGCACAGGAGATGGTGGAATAGTCAAAGATATCAAAGAATGGGATATGATATAAGGGAAATCAAGGGAGGTTCCATAAATTGGCCAAAAGAATCAAACTCTGCTGAGAAGTCTATAAAAGTGAAGACAAAAACATAATCTCTGTACTCTCCTACGATCTCAGTAAGTTCTTGACTTGGGGCTTGGAGCTCCATAAGTACTTGTCAATTGTTGGGGAGAAAAGGGTTTATTCACCAGTTTATGGGCTACCCAGGCCCTTCGTCTGTTCTCCTTTGAGTCATTTCACAGTTTATCAGCCCCTCAACCAAAGGCTGGACAAGGGAAATAAACTTTTCCCAGTCCATTTTATGGCATAATCCGTCAGTTCTTTGGAAAGATTTAGCAGAGGAATAATTCAAAACAATTAGTTGGTTTCTGTTTGTTATTGTTGGATTATCTACGAATTTCATTGTTCAAGCTATGGCTGATGATCTTCGTTAGTCATTCGCTTCCACTACATACACAAAAGAATGCCACATGGATTATAGATCTGTATGTATATTATATATAGATAAACAATCTGTATCTATATTATATATTAATATATAATTATATATTAATATAATATCTATATCTATTATATATCTGTATTATATATTAATATATAGTTATATATTAATATATAATATAGATACATATACATTATATATTTAAATCTAGTAGAAAAAGCAGAAGAAAACGGAAGTGTATATTTAGTCAGGCTCTAGGGGAAGGAGAACTTTCTATGTGTTGAAATGATAGAACAAATCAGAAAGCAAAAAATTCAACCAGCTTAACTTCAAGGTTAAAAATATTTGTTTATATATAAGTCATGTATATACACACGATATTTATAAAATATTTGCGACAAAGTTCTTTATTGTGTAGAGATCAGAAAATGGGGAGAAAAGAAAAGCACTCGGTTGCTAATATTTCAGTGGGCAAAGAGCATGAGCAGATAATTCACCAACGAGAAAACACAACTAGTTCACCAACGTTGAGAAGAATGTCATGCCTCATTAGTAAGGAAATAATTGCAAATTAAAATAATGAGGTGCCATTTTCCCCCCATAAAATTGCCTAAAAACTTACCTAGTGCTGTTGAGAGTGAAAATGTTGATGACGTCAATTAATGCAACTATGCTGGAAAGGCATTTGGTAAATACAAATTAAGATCCATAAAAATGTTCATATACCTACACTCAGCAATTGCATTTCTATCCAAAGGAATCTAGTCTAAGGAAATGATCATAAACACCATAAGCATGGGGAAAAACACTATATGCATGGGAATGCGATAGCAGCAGAATCGCAAATACCCAAATTTAAACTTTCAGCTACAAGGGACTGATAGAATAAATTGTGGTGCATTTGCCAGATGAAACATTATGAATCCATTAAAAATGATGGCTAGGAAAACTGGATAGCACCTTGGGAAAAGGAACGTCGTATAAGGTTAACTTGAAAGAGGAGGGAAATTCGCTCAAAGCAGTATATGATAATTACGTAGATTCATGCTCACAAACACACACATAAATTAAAACATGTAAAAAGGGAGGATAAAAATATACCAAACACTATGTCACCTTGTGGCTTTGGAGACGATTGTTCTTTTTTTCCGAATTTTCCATACACCATAATGGTTATAAGCATGGATTTGGGGGATCGAATAATCTTGGGTTCAAATCGTAATTTTATTGCTTACTGTGTCATCCTGAGCAAGTTATTTAATCTAAGCTTTAAGTTTTCTCCTCTGTAAATTGAGAATTTTAACATCTATCTCAGAGGAGTGTTATGAGAATTAAACGGAATATGGGAAACGTGCTTGTTGTCACTGTGTATAGAATATAGTAAGTGATCAGTAAATGGGAAATGTTATTATTGTAGCTGTTATTATTTATATAATGCACAGAACTCTGTAATTTTAAAAATTTGCTTAATCGCATATACTGGGAAGTATCTCCTAAATCCAAACAATACTGTTTTTTATTTCCTGCCCTCCTTTCTTCACAGACAACCACCAAGAAACATTGTCAAAAAGTTAATTTTAGAAGGGAAAAAATGTTTGCTTTGCTTAATGAATGTGAACTTCCTCATTTTTCTTTCAAGTTGTTTCTATATCAACGCCACCCTGGCAGGATGTGCCAGGTGACAAGACTGTGGGAAATTTCACATGGAAATAACTCTCCCCGCTTCACACACTGAGATGCCAGATTACAGGGGTGCTAAGGGGTTGGGTCACCCATCATATCCAGTATTTCTCAGTGCCTCAGCCCTGGGGGACTCCTTTACTGTTCTCCACACTCTTGAGCCTTTCTTTCTCTCTCTGCTGAGTGTTAGAAGTCACCAGGGATTTTATGGGCCACTCTAGCCAGAAATTCCAGTAACACGTGGCTCAGAGGACCTGAGTGAGGCTGTGTGTGTGTGTGTGTGTGTGTGTGTGTGTGTGTGTGTGTGTGTGTGTGTTGGGTGGGTGGGTGGGGACTTCATGAAAAAGACCAGCTAGGAAGTAGGTAAAGGCAGCACCCTAGGGGTTAGTGAGGGGCTGCAGAAATTATATTGGGTGGGCATCTCCTCTAAGGCCAAGATCTATATACATGTGAAAGCTGTGAGCTCAGAGATTTCCTTTCCTGTTCACTGTTTCCTATCCTCTCACTCTTTTATTCCCTTTCTCTAACTCCTGTGTCTGTGTCCACTGGGCCTCTAGGCTCTCCCTCTCTCCCATTCCTCAGCAAACACCCTCCCCTCTTGCCTCTTAGACTGGGTTTGGACTCTACTGATGATCATTAGTTTGGTGGTCTTATCAGCATCCTCAGTACCTTCCTCCCCGGTCTTTCCACCTGAGCACCTGGGTCAATCCAAACCTCCATTTTCCCCTCCCTCATAGCAGTCAGTTGGGGAATCTCACAACTGTGTCCAAGCAGGAGACTGCAAACTGATTGTGTTCCACCTCAGTGGAATTATTGACAAGGCGGTGGCCATCTCTTACCCAGCCTAGGATTCCCCATTCTCCTCACCACACTGCCCTCCCCTCATCTTGCTTCTATTGTTTAAGTCAGCTGCTTCCTTTTCTTCCCTCCTAAAGCTTACAATCCTACCTCCAGCTCCCTCATTTGTGTTAGCTGCCCTAATATCTTAATTCAAAGACAAAAGAGCTGAGGTATAAATTCTGTAGATTCCGTACTATTTGGCGGTAAGAAAAGATGATATAGGAACATTTGTAACAACATGGTTGGATCTTGAGAGTGTAATGCTGAGCGAAATAAGTCAGACAGAAGAAGCAGAGAACCATATGAATTCACTGATATGTGGTATACAAACCAAAAACAACAAAAGAACAAGACAAACAAATGAGAAACAAAAACTCATAGACACAGACAATAGTTCAGTGGTTACCAGAGGGTAAGGGGGCTGCGGGGTGGGAGATGAGGGTAAGGGGGATCAAATATATGGTGATGGAAGGAGAACTGACTCTGGGTGGTGAACACACAATGGGATTTATAGATGATGTAATACAGAATTGTACACCTGAAATCTATGTAATTTTACTAACAATTGTCACCCCAGTAAATAAAAATAAAAAAATTCTGTAGATTCCGACTCCCTTGCCTTCAAACTTTATCTTTTCCTGTTTTGCATCCATCTGTGAAGAAAAGTATCAAGTTTCCTTGCCAAAAATAACTCCTTTTTCATTGTGCAGAATGGCACCTTCCCCTGTCCTGATTCTTAGCTGTCTGTAGCTAATGTGTAGTGAGCAATTCATTCTGTGCCAGCCACAGTTCCAATATTCTATATGCTTTAATATTTATAACAACTCTAAAAGCTTTGCGCTATTATTATCTTCATTTTAAAGGTGGAGAAACTGAAGTGCAAAGAGGAAAAGTAATTTACTCAAGGCCACCCAGTAATGACTGGCCAAGCAGGAATTTGAACCCAGGCTATCTGGCTGCAGGGCCCATTATCTCAGCAACTGCAGGCTCTTTCTTGGTTTTCTCAGGAAACTTGTCCCATCAATTATTTCTCTTACTCTAATCTCTTCAATCTCTCTTTCTCTACATATTCAAGTTATCTTTCTTCTTAAATTAAACATTTGCTTCCAACTCTTCCTCCTCAATGTTCTCTGTATCCTTCCAGTACCAAATTACCTACAAAAATATGCAACATGCTCTCTTCACTTCCTGATTACTATTTACTCTGTACCCCTCTCAGTCTGACTTCTTCCTCCACTCCACCCTTCAAACCTGAAGACCCTGTAGTAGATCATGTTTTCTAAGATGGCCACAACAAGGTCTCCTCTGCTCTTTTTATAATGTCACATTGATACTCCTTTCATCAAGAGATACGGTTGTTGTTCCTTCCCCTTGAATTTGAGCAGGACTGTGACCACGGCAGAAGTGACTCTATGTAACTTTTGAGATTAGGTTATAAAAGGTTATACAGCTTCTACCTAGTTCTTTTGAGATCGTCACTCTTGGAATCAAGCTACCATGCTCTGAGAAAGCCCAGCAGCCACATGGAGATGCCATGTGGGGGTAACCTGGCTAATAGCTCAGCTCAGGGCCCAGCCAACAGCCAGTATCAACCAACAACCATGTGAGTGAAGATGCTTCCAGTAGATTCCAGCCCCTGGCCTTTGAGTCTTCCTGGTAAGGCCCTAAAAGTGTGGAGCAGCAACAAGCTATTTCTGCTGAGCCCGGTTGTAAACAGTGAGGGATAATGAAATGATTTTTGTTATTTAAGGCACTATATTTTGGGCTAATTTGTTATACTTCAGTAGTAACTGGGACAGACTCCAACAGTTATCCAACCTAATGATATATTCGTGGTAATCATTCTCCAGATTTATCTTTAGCATTTGACCTGGGCCTTTTCCTTTTTTTCTCAAATCCCTCTCTTCAATGACTAGAAGAGACTAAGACATGACTAAATGCAAAATGGGATCATGGATTAGATCCTGGAACAGAAAAAAGGACATTAATGGAAAAGCTGGTGAACTTTGAATGAAGTCTGTAATTTACTTAATAGTATTGTACCAATGTTAATTTTCTGGTTTTCATAAATGTACTATGATAATGTAAGTCATTAAAATTATGAAAAGCTGGGTGAAGGGAATGTGAGAAAGCAGCATTATTTTTGCAACTTTTCAGTAAGTTTAAACTTATTTCAAAATAGAAGTAATAACAAGAAAAGCACAAAAAATGATGACAGTATTTATTTTAAAAACCCCAAACCTCTCCTCTCATGGCATCTGGGATTCCAATGTCCTTGTTTCCCCTTTCTTTGATTACTCTTTCTCAGTGTCTATTGGTAAGTGTTCCCTGTTGCCCACCCTAGAGGCTGATGTTACCCCGCATTCTGTTTTGTCCCTCTGCTTTTCTACACAATCCTAATGCCCACAGCCAAACCCATGACCTGAAAGGCACCTCTTTGAGCTCTGGAGTGAATATCCACCTGCTTCCAGTATTCCAGATCCACTTGGGTTTGCTCAGGCAAAATACAGCTGATTACTTCTCTTCTGGCTGCACCATCTGATTCATCCTGTTCAGTTTCCCATCTCAGCAAGTGACCTCACCATCAATTCTGTGGTCCCTAGTAGAAACCTCAGTTCCATTAATGCAAATGACCGAACCACCTAAATTGTTTTCAAATTTTGTCATCTCTTCTCTACTCCTACAGCTAGATCCCTGTCATCTCTTATCTAGAATAATGCAATCACTTCTAACTGGTTTTTCTGCCTTTTGTCTCTTCCCTCTGTCTCAGCTTAATGACTGTCACCAAAGATTATTCTGAAGCACAAATCATGGTCATGGCACTTTGATGACTCTGGCTTTAGGGAATGAAGTTCAACCTCCGTAACATAGGCTGCAAAGTCTTTCTCCAAATTGGTCCCAGGTGGCCTATGCAACTATATCTCCTGCCAGCCTTTTCCCCATTCCCAGCATCTTAAGTCCCAACTCCTTACAACCACTCCCCAAACTTGAGAGTGTTCTTTACCCCTTGCAAGCCTTTGATCACACTATTCCCTCTGCCTGGAATGACTGGTGAAATCCCAATTCAAATGCCCTCTTATCTGAGAATCCTCTGATGCAACCAGACAACATTAAGCACTAATCATCCCTGCTCCTTTTTCCTAGTAAAGTGTTTATCAAATGCTATTGCTTTCATATGATAAAATATGATGGTCCAGAGGACATAAACTGGGACTTACTCACCACTGTGTCTCTCAATAAATGTTGAATGAATATGGAAAAGATATATAAATGGATGGATGCTGAGACTGTGGTGTATGAGTGGATGAATGGGTGAGTAGATAGGTGGTAGGTAGGATAGACAGATAGGTAAGGGATGGGTGGGTTGATGAGTGAATGCCTAGGTGGATGGTGGATAAAAAGAAGGATGGATGGGCAGTGGGTGATGGTCAGATAGTGGGTACGTGATTGGATAGATAATGAGTAGGTGTATGGATGTGGACTGGGTGGAAAGTGGGCGAAAGGATGGATGAATGGCAGTTGGGTGAATGAATAGGAGCATGGATGGTAGGTGGATGAATAGATGGGTGGATGATGAGTAAGTGGATTGGGTATGGGAGTGGTTGTAGGACAGTGGGTGGATGAAAGATGAGTAGTGAGTGGGTGAATGTGTGGGTGGAGAGTAGAATTTTGGGTCTATATCAAGAAAAATCTTAGAAAAAAATGAAAAGCCTTTAAAGAGTTATGTGTCTGAGAGCATTTGATTGGGGATGGCTCAATGTCAACTCAAGCCCCAGTTTGTTAACCTAATTTCTGTACTTGGGGATCTTGGGGCAAGGACCTGTGCTGGTCATCTCTATCTTCCATAGTCTACCACAATCAATGCCTTGTTCAAAGAGGTTTAATCAATATTCATGTAACGGAACACAGTTCTTCCCAGACAACATCCTCTCTCTAGCATCTAGAAATATAGAGCTTAAAGAAGTGTTCTTCATTTGGTTCATGGGAGGGGATCTGGTCTGTCCTTCATCTTTCACAGCCCACTACTGCCTTGCTCTCCCTTTTTCATCATTGAGCAAGAGTCATCCCTTAATTTCTCTGGGCACAATCTTTGTCGGTACAATTAGTTTTACCAGCTTGACAGCTCTTGACTCCAGGATCCCAAAGAGGTAAAGTAAGGGGAATATGCCCACTACTGTCAATAATTCCACAATCAGAATGGGGAACCACACATTTGTCTCTGAGAAACCAGGCAGTGAACAGGTCAAGTACCTTTGCTTTGGGATAGGATTACATAGTCTCTGGAAGAAATACCAGTGAATTCCAGATTGTGCTGACCTGAAGCCTTGTTTTATAATTTTATCATTCTTTATTAAATAAAAATGGGGAAATGAATGAATTATTATATAATAGTTGTAGCTTTGTTGTAAAATCGTTCTAAACACATGGCAATCATACTCCTATCTCCTCATTGTCTTGAAATTCAGCTGGACCAACAACACTGCACACCAGAGCCTGCCTAGGTAATTGCCAGCTAGCTCTCATCCACCCCTTGCTCTGCCCCCAAACTCAGACCTGCCATTCTGGTTTGCAGATTCATGGATCCCTAGTATCCACACCTATTTTTGGTCCACATGGCTTTTGGAAACCCCTGTGAGCTCCTTCCTCTGGAATACTTGTTGATCTCTCCCTAAATATTCTTCACAGCCTCGTCAGCTGAGAGACCCTGCACTTACTCCCATGCCTTTTCTCCCCACTGGCCTCCTTCCCCCAGCCTGACCAGAGGGGATAAATCTGGACTGTGATCCACAGGATGGGTGGTCTCTGATGTCCCTTCTCCTGGAAATCTCCCATGGCATTGTGAGAGGGACCCTCATGATCCAAGAGTGGAGTTCTTATAGCCACAGAGGGCTGAACCATAGGGGACACTCTGAATTTAAAAATATGGACACCTTTGCTCTTCAAAGTGTGGAGTGGGGACCAGCAGCAGTAGCATCACCTGGGAGCTGTTTAGGAATACAGAATCTCAGGCTCCACCTCACACCTCCTGAATCAGAATCTGCACTATAACAAGATCCCCAGGGGATATATGTGCACAATAAGATCTGAGAAGCCCTGGGCTTGATGAAAAAAACTCAGTGTTTACCCAATAAGTCAAAACCCTCATCAGCTCCAAAATGTCTTGTCATCCTCTTCCCAACAAAAGTCACCCATGCCTCATGGAATAGCTGCCCCTAGGAAATCTCTTCATTGTAAAAATACGATTAAAACTCTAAGTAGTTTACTCAGCCATTTATACCTATAATTTGGTTTTCAGCCATAAGCAAAGCAATCACCCAGCATAGCTCTGAGGAAGTGGGACAATAAAGAGATAAGCTTTGTAGGAAGGGTAAAGGGACTGGCAGGGTGGGAGCACAGCCAGACAGCATTTGGCAGTAGGTAGGAGGGATGGGGTGAGGTAAGGAAGTACAGAGGTGGGGTTTATCAGGCCCTATATGGGGAAATAAGGCATGAATGTAATTCCAGTTATACACTGAATTGTGTCCCCCAAAATTCTTATGTTGAGTCTCAACACCAAGTAGCTCAGAATGTGACTGTATTTGGAGATTGAGACTTTAAAGAGGTGATTAAGTTAAAATGAGGTGGTTAGGGTGAGGCCCTAACCCAACAGGACTGGTGATCTTATAAAAAGAGAACATTTAGACACACAGGGAGACCCAGGGATGCATGCCCATGCAGAGGAAAGGCCATGTGAGGGCACAGTGAGAAGGCAGCCATCTGCAAGCCAAGGAGAGAGGCCTCAGAGGAACCAACCCTGCCGACACTTTCATCTTAGACTTCTAGCCTCCCTAACTGTGAGAAAAGAAATGCATGTCGTTTAAGCCTCCCTGTCTGTAGTATTTTGTTATGGCAGCCTGAGCTAACTAAGTCACTACCTTTCCCTATGTGTCTGTTTTTCCAAAAACTAGCCAAGGAAGGAAGTGGTCACCTGGGGTAGTGGTGCCCCTCTTCCACACACAGACCCTGCTTCTCTTCATGTGTGTTCAGAAGAAATGTAGGCTGGTTGAACCCAGAACAGAAGCCTCCTACCTCTTAATATTTCCTTTCAAACTCTTACACATACTCCCCATAAAATTGCACATACTGTCATTGCGAATTGCATGGGTTCTTTCAACAGGAAGAGGGCAGAGTGCTATATAAAAAAATGGCTAACACTACCATAGCATCTACTTTGTTCCCGGCACTACTCTAGGCACCTCGTGCATGTTAAGCCACCTAAGCTTGCAAATTAGGTTCTTTTTATTTATCTTCTGCACTGGAAACTGTAATGCCCCCAGCCACTTCAAGAATTAAGGATTTCTCCCTCCCCTACCCTTGCTGGCAGGGGCGGGGTTTGCCTGTAGATGGCCCTAGACTATTAGTCTTTGAAGAAATGCCTCAGTTAAAGACAGTCAGCAACCTCATCACATGACTGATCAATGCAGGGGTATACAGGCTGGACCCCTGCACCCCAACTCTGAACCAGCTCAGTTCCAGAGCTCCCCATTATGTCAGCTGAAGCCTTTGTCAAGACTCTATCACATCCTGACTTCTCCCTCAGACCCTGTCCTGCTTCCTTCTGTTTCCTTCCATGATTGCCAACTCCCAAAGCTCACCTTAATAACCTTCCTCTATGCTCTTCTCCATCTCAGAGTTGGCTTCCTGGAAAACCTCACTTTTACAAATCAAGAAACAGGTCCAGAGAGGTTATACAACTGTCCCAAAGCCATACCATTAGCAGGTGATAAAACTGGGACACGAACCCAGGAAATCCGACTCCAGATTCCACATTTTAATCACATAATCCTGCCCGATGGATAGTCGAAAGCCAAACCTTCCTATGATCCAATGTGACCTAGAGAAGGTGGCAATCTGGACTCTTCCTTCCTCCCTCCCAGCAAGTCTATTAGAAGCGAGCAAAATGGATTTCCTCAGGGGTCCACGAGGGCTGTTTTCCCAAGAGGCAGCATGATGGACCACCCACGGAGGCTCTCCCAACACCTGCAGCCCAAGTAGCTCTTTCCAGGCCAGCAGTTATGAAGACAACTTCCTTTCCTCTGACCTGGCCCTCCCTGCTGCTGCCCAGCTCATGTAGAAACACAGTGTAATTGCTCACCCTGTGGAAGCAAACTGAATCAGCGCCCCTCTGCTGACAGTGTTAGTGACAAGTGATCGCATCAGGACACTGGAACAGCAGCCAGGACCCAGGCGCCTGTGTTATTTACTGGTCCATCATGTATAATTTCAGAGTTTAATTTTATCATCACAAACTTACAGGTGCAAAATGCAGGATAAAGTTCTTTAAGGGGCCCTTGTGAGAAACCAGGCTACACTTGTCCTCCCTCCCCTCCCCCCCAAGAGCTCTCAGGGTGGCTCACTCAAATTAAATCATTATTGAGGAAAAATAATCCTGGTAGGTTCAGAAAATCAGTTTTAAATTCAGCCTGCTAGCAAAATTCTGAATGTATTTACTTTCTAGATTTCATTTCTCCATCCATATTAAAGCTCCGTGGCATTATCAATTATGGGTTTATTGCAAAGCACAATAGGATTCAATCTGGAGGAATGCCTCAGGGTATGTCTTAGGAGGACGATAAAGCTAATAGTAATGGGTCTACAACTTCTAAGGCTAATTTTCACAGTTACAAATTTCATAAATAAATAGAAGGCATGTCAGTTTCCAGTCACCCAGCTTGAGGTCTCTCATACTGATATGATAAAACAGGACCTTCCATCACACCCAGAAATCAGAAGTCTTCTGTTTGAGTCTTGATGGCCTGGCCTGAAGTTTCTCTGATCCCCTGAGGAATGGAAATAATGAGTTCAGATGGAGCCCTTCGGGACCCCCTCTGCTGCTCCTCCAACAAGGTCAGGATCTTGTTTGGATGAAAATGGACATAAAACACAACCATTCCTGGAATCTGGGAGGACAGCCATTCAGCTTCAGCCCAGAATCCAGCCACACTGTGACTGGGCATGATGAGTTGTCATGCATTAGTGTTGCAGTGCTTATGCCAGGTTTCAGGGCTTCAGGCAGTATGGGGCCCTGTCTGATACAATCTTGGCCCTCTGTTGTCCTTTAGGAAAGAGCAGGCAACAAGGAGAAGGAGGAGGGCTATTTCTAGTCTCCTGGATATTCTCAGCGAGGTGTCTCTTATCCAGGGAAGCTTGGCCCTACCCCACTGCCTCTGTGATGTCTAAGCTCACATACCTCCCACCTGGCTGCCATGTGGTATCAGACACGCTGGTCCCCAGAGTTGCACCCTCTGGCTAACCTCAGCTAGTGGCAATCAGTTTCCCCTGAGCTCAGATTCACTTCCAGCTGGCAGCAACCCAGCTTAAGTATAGATCACTAGTCTTTCCACTTTCTTCCCCAAGCCTTCTCCGATGCTGCAGCAGCCTCCCTGACTGCACAAGTGCACCCCAGAAGAACAAGGTTAACACTTGAAGAGGCAATTTTCAACCCATATGGGTACATGCGCCCTTCTTTCAGTTGGACAAGTCCAGAAGTATTCCATATACTTCTCCAGGTCTCCCAGAAAGTCCAAACCCTGGCTGCTTATGGAAGAGACCTTAACTCACGCTTACATTGGCTTTTCCCCTTTTCTTGTCTCCCTCTCCAGGTTCTCTCCTTCTTGATTCTTGGGATCACTTTTCAAATGAATGCCCTGTACCCAAATCTTAGTCTCAGGTTCTGCGTCCAGAAAAACCAAACTAAGATAGACGCACATCATTAGATTCGGTCCATAGAGTAGAGTAAAAGCAGGGCATCTTCAATAGCTCTTGTAAAAATGCACACATGTAACTTAGTGGGGGAGAAAAAGTCCTCTCCCTCTCCCCTACTCATGTGGAAGTTTCATCACAGCAGTTATGTGTCACCTGGGACGGCAGGGAGAGAAGAGAACCAAGAGATGCAAGATTATTAATGGGGGAGGGGTGACAGGGAACAGGGCAAAAGAGGCCCTGGGGAAGCAGGACTCTGCAGGAGAGACAACAGCAAGGGCAGGCAGCAGGAAGTGTGCCTTAAGTTGTGAGTGTGTGTGTGTGTGTGTGTGTGTGTGCGTGCGTGTACATGTGTATGCCTGTGTAGAGGGGGCTGCACAGTTTACAGGCAGCATAAAGGTGTACCCTTAGGCAAGGAAGTGCTCGAGTGCTAGGACAACATGCTGGGGGAGAGACTTAGTGATAACCATTTTGCCTGGGACTCAGTTCTGACTGGATATAGCTTTTGGTCTCAACAGTGACCGCCAGATGCTAGTAGTGTCTGTGAGGTTGTGCAGTTACAGCTGTCTCAATGTGGTAGATAAACAACAAAGCCAACACAGAGATCAGTCTCTATCTTCCATAGTCTCAGGAGCCTTTAAAAATTCAACTCAGTCTGAAAACACCTATTGATAATGGCTGACATTTCTTAAGAGATTATTAGATGCCAGGAACTGTTCTGAATTATTTGCCATGTGTTAGCTATTTAATCTTAATTACAACATTATGAGATAGGTACAGTGTTTGCCCGAAAATAAGACCTAGCTGGACAATCAGCTCTGATGAGTCTTTTGGAGCAAAAATTAATATAAGACCCAGCCTTATATTATTAAATTAAATTATATTATATTATATTATATTATATTATATTATATTATATTATATTATATTATATTATATTATATTATATTATATGACCCAATCCTATATTATAGTAAAATAAGACCAGGCCTTATATTAATTTTTGCTCCAAAAGATGCATTAGAGCTGATTGTCCGGCTAGGTCTTATTTTCGGGGAAACACGGTACTATTATTATCCCCTAGCTACCGATGAGGAAACTGAGGTACAGAATGCAGAAGTAATTTGTCCAAAGTCATGCGATTAGTAATGTTCTAGGCTAAGATTTGAAGACAGGCAAAAATGTGAGCAAGGCAAGGTGTTATGTGCTTTAGAGACGTAGTTGTCATATGAGACACATTTCTGACATTTGAGAACTCTAATATTTATTGGGGGAGACAGACATTTACACAAATAACAAAATATGAAACAAAATGAAATAAACCCCATAATAGCCTCTAGAGTGCCATTCTCTGATAAATAATATCTGATTCTGTGGCTTACGTATGTGTCATTGAAGCTTTTAAAGGAACAGGTGCTAGGAAGTTTGGGGGTGGATGTGCTTAGGGTCCCAGAAGTGGATGAGGGTAGGCTGATGTATTAATCCAAATGATGTCAGGCCTTCTCAGTGCTGTTAGGTGAGGGCTGAGATCCTCCTTCAGGATTTCCTATTGAATCAACTACCTTGTTTCAGGTTTCTCTCACAGGCACCTTCTTTCATTCAATCATTCTGGAACCCCATGGTGAGTCCTTCCTGCTCTTTTGTGGGTACCCCACTTGTTTTAGGCAGCATAAATGCTCTGGTCAGGCGCACTAGACAGGCCTCCCTGTGCTTGTACTCTGCTGAAACTACAAGGGCGTGTAGATTCAGGGCTAGGGTGGCTCTGACAGATTATGCACAAAGTGAGTAAGTGAAGGAAGACCTTTGAAGAGAGAGGGAGCATAGGTGAAGCTCACAAAGAGAGTCCAGGATGAAAGAGATCATGTGGCCCCTGAGAGTGAGACCCTCAGTTCCTGAATTTCTATTCTGGCCTCAGTTTACAAAAGACTGGCTGTTCTCCATTTCCTGCTCTTGGGATTTTGCAAGATCTGTGTATTCACAAGTAAATCTCTTACTTCCTGGAGCTAGCTAGCTTGAGTGCATTTCTTTTCCTTACAGACAGGAGAATCTTTTTATTATTATTTATTTTTTGGACTAAATAGAATTAACTGTCACAGTGTGGTATACTAACAAATAATAAGATAATATATTAAAGAAGAAAGCAGTGAAATGTGCATAATAAATATGTGGATAAAATGTTTTCTTCTAAAATGTAGAAGGAATGGATGCAAACATATAAAGTCAACATCCTGACTCCATGATACAATAGGTCAAAGGGGATTAATGAAAAATTTTCACACAAATACATACTAATTGTAAATCAATGCCTATGAAAACATTAACTTCATAATTACAATAGAATTAATTTGTTCAGACATTAGAAAAATATTCATTGAGCATCAATGATCTGCCAGGAACTTTGTTAGATTTGAGAAATATGGAGTTGAATCTGTCAATAAATAATGCCCTCAAAAGGCTTACAGTCTAGATGTGGAGAGAATAAATTAGTCAGACAATAACAATAACACATAGAAATTTGGAAAAGTGTAGTAACAAAATATTACAATAATTAGTGAAGGCTGGAAATGAAACTCCCAAGGTGCCAGGATCAAATAAAAAGTTAAGCCAGAATAGTAATCCATGAATGGATGTTATGGCATCCAGGGAGTCTATCAGAAAGAATATAGACTTTGGAAGCTAAGGATTAACACTTGAACATGTATATGGTGTCAGAAAATATGGTTATGGGTCCTCATAAAATGGGAATGCTGAAAGTGAGATCTTTGCATAAAGCTGATCCTTATGAGGATGAAAAAAAGTAGTGGACAAATTTGCCATAAGTCTAGGATAGTGGCAAGTATCCTCTTCTCTTTTCCCAGATTTCTAGGTAGTAAATAAAATTTAAAAAATTATAACTATGCATGGTGATGGATGTTAATTAGACTTATTGTGGCAATCATTTCACAATAAATACAAATATTGTTTTATTATGCTGTACACTTGAAACTAATATAACAATATATGTCGATTATATATCAATTTAAAAAAAAACACCCTCAATGACAATTCAAAGCCCAGTGGAGGCTGAATTTACACTGCATGTATGGTACAGGCAGTCCTTAAGTCATAAAATTACATAAAATATGGCCCTAGAAAGAAAAGGCAAAACTCTGTAGCAATGCTGCCACATTACAGAGTGAAAAAGACTCACATCCAATCTCCTACAAAAGCCTGTTGAAGGTGACTTCATAATAAAACACTTTATAAATAAGGTCAGTACATGATTTACCATGAGGAAACATCAGCAGAAAAACAAATGAACAAATGAAAATATAAGCATCCCAAGGACTTGAGGTAATAGAACTGAGCGAGACTGTAAAATAAATAAATTTAAAATAATTAAATCAATAAAAGAGTATAAGTCATAATGAAAAGATGTAACACTATGTTTTTTTTAAAAAAAAAATCATATTTGCAAAAGAAGTAATTAAAAACTTCTCCTTGGAAATGAAAAAAAGGTGAAATTAAAATTTCAGTGGAAGAGTTAAACAGAACAAGAGATGAAGCTAAAAAGAGAATCTGTGAACTTTGAGATGGCTAAAGAATTTACCTATAATATATAGTAAGGTGTAGTGATGAGAAATGTAAAAGAAAGGGGAGAGAATATGGGAGATATGATGAGAAGATTTAACACATATCTAATAAAGACTCTAGGACTAGCAGATATAGAATGTAGGAGTGTGCCTAAATTAGAAACACTCATGGTAGAGAACTTTTCAGAATTAATGAAATCCATGAATCCTCAGATTCAAAAGCACAGTGAGTCCTGAGAGTAAATGAAAATTAATTCACAACGAGGTGCATCATAATAAAAGACAAAGAAGAAATCTCAAAAATAGCTGTAGAGAAAAGGAAAATTATTTACAAGGAGCAACAATCGAATGACAGCAGCAGATTCTGCAGCAGCATCAGTAGAGGCCAGAAGAAACAATGGCTAAAGAACAGAGGGAAACATAATTGTTAATTTAAAAATTCTATACCCATCTGAACTATCACAAGAGTGAGGATGACAGTAATCAAAGTTAGCATTACTAATAGTGGGTCCACATGTGCCTCCTGATATGATGAAATAGGGAATGTTGCCTATGAAGTATTCTTGTCAAAAATGTTTAACTTGAAAAAGAAGGGACGAGGAACTCTTCAGGATTAAAAGGGTTTTAAGAGACATAACAATTAAATGCAGTATGTAGCACTTGAGTTTTGAATTGAACAAATGAGGTATAAAAGAAAATTTGGGGAACAATTGGAGAAATTTGAATATGGACTAGATATTTTATGATATTAGGAAAGTATTGTTAATTTTGTTTTGTTTCTATGATAGTGGTATTATATTTATGTTTAAAAAGTCTCTTTCTTACAGATACATATTTAAGTATATAGAAGTGTTTATCAGTCAGGATCAAGTTGGGTAATAGAGGAAAGTTTAATAAGGAAACTATTTACAAAGTGTGGTTAAGATGTAAGGAAACCAAGAAAGTATGTTGAAGCACCCAGAAATATAGGAGTTCTCAATCATGGGTCTTAAAGGAAAGAGAAGGGGGCAGTTTCTCAGACCTGGAGAAAGATCTGTGGCTATGACTCTAAAAGATGACCTGACAGAAGGTGTGGTCTTCAGGGGGGAAATACGACTACTGGCAACTCTAGGCCCACCTTCTAATCTTCTCTTGGATCCTCCTATTGACCAAACCCAACCAATAGCCAGAGGGCAAGAGGGTCTGTGGACGCAGTTCCTAGAGGTAACAAGAGCAGGATAGAGGAAGGAATAGGAAAAATAAAAATATTTTGCACAGGAAAAATGTGAGGATACCTGTAATCTACTTTAAAATACTTTAGAAAGAAATAGATGAAGCAAATATGGCATATAATATTTGTTAAATCCAGATGAAGAATATGCATATTTTCTATATTATTTTTCCTGTTTCCCTGTATATTTGAAACTTTTTATAACAATAAGTAAAAAAAAAAAAGGCGAGGGTGAAAAAAATACAGAAATTTTAGAACAAAATCTGAGAGAATTTACACTTATGATCCTAACCGAAAGAATTACTAAAAGATTTATTTCAGAAATGGAGCTCTGAAATTAAACTCAGAAGGAAGCAATAGGATGCAAAAAAACAATGATGAGTGATGAACTTGGTAAATGGTGAGTAAATCTAAACAAGCATTAACCATTTTTTTAAATTAAAGTTTATTGGGGTGATAATTGTTAGTAAAGTTACATAGATTTCAGGTGTACAATTCTGTATTACATCATCTATAAATCCCATTGTGTGTTCATCACCCAGAGTCAGTTCTCCTTCCATCACCATATAGTTGATCCCCTTTATCCTCATCTACTATCCCATCCCTCCTTACCCTCTGGTAACCACTAGCATTACCCATTTAAACAAGCTGGAAATTATAAATCCATGTGTAAGGTGATAATATAGGTGTAGAAACAGAGAATGGGACATCTAATGTAGACAGAAGAGGAGAGGAGTTGAAGGCTTTCTGAGAAAGGAAGGAGTGAGAAATTGACCTGAGATTTGAAGATCAGATTTACTGAAGAGGATCAGAGGGAAGGACAAATCCAGGCAGAGGGAACAGCATGAGAGAGAGCAGAGATGGTTTCAAGGGTATACTGCATTTGATGAACTTAGATGGAAGAATACCTTTTGGGGATGATAGGAGGAGTAAGTAGGTAGGGACCACAGCCCAAAGAATCTGTTAAAAGTCAGATCTCAAAGGGTCTAAGTGAAAGCCCAGTTATCAATGAAAGGATTTTATGCAGAGGAACAACGTAATCAAATTTGTATTTTAGAGATGAAACTCAAACTCACTTCTGGAGGACTGATTGGAGAGTTCAGAGGGGAGGAGGATAGTTAGGAGGCCTGGCAATAATCAAGGTGAGGTGGGATGAAGGTCTGAGTAAGGCAGTGGCACTGGTGATGAAGAGGAAACTATTCAAGAGATAGTCAAGAGGTCAAATGAATCAGACTTGGTGATTGCTAGGATTGGGGGGTGGGGGTGGAGAGTAATAGAGAGGAAGACCCAAGAAGCAAACATGGCCTTTGGCTTTTGCTTGGGTGACTGATATATGCAGGTGAAATCAGAGACTGTCAACCTTTGGAAGGAGCAGATTGGGAGGGCAGATGATAACTCAGTTTTGTTCAAATCTAAATACTTATGTCACAAGCTACGAACTAGGGGGAGAAACCCCAGACATCAAGTCTAAATTTAAGACAAGGAGAAGGTGGGGAGTGGGCCATGCAAGCTTTTTCTTTTTTTTTTTTAATCAGGAAGAAAAACTTTCCCAGAGTACACCACCGCAACAACTCCCCTCCCCTAAATGGGTGAATGCGTGAGCATGTTTACACACACACACACATACACACACACACACACACACACACACACACACACACACAGTCTTATTGGCCTGATGTGACATCATTAGCTTCCCAGGAGGCTGGGAAAAAAGAAGAAAATTGTCATAATTAGCTTAGACAAATCACGATCTGGTACCTGGGGATGACGTATTGCTCCCAAACAAAGTTGAATTTCTGTTAGCAAGGAAGAAGGGGGGATGGGTGTTACAATCATACTAACTGGGGTGGGGTTTGGGAACTCAGAAAGATGAACTGTTGGGGGAAAGGAAGTTGGGCTACCACCAGATGCCCAACTCTGAGGCTTAGAGACCAAGGCCATGAGATCCCCTGCTTCCTGGTCAGCCTAAGCCATGTGGGGATTGGCTCTGGATCAAGGTGCATCAGATAGAGGGATAGAAGCCAAGGGTCGTTGATAATTTCTTGCCTCAATAGATTGTTCTAGGACTCAGGACAGTGCTGAACGTGCAGATGGGAAGTTTGTTAGGCCCCATTCCAGGGATTCAGGGAGGCAGAGAGGGTAAACAAAAGAAAACCAAGGCACTGTTAGATTTTCTATTAGATGCAAGTGAAACATTCCTAACTGATGCACTGTGTGATGCAGCTTTAGTCTTGTTCTGAATTTCAATGTCAGTACCTCATCCTATCCCCAGGTTCTCACCCTCATCTTCTCAAGGCCTTGGATCTTCCTTGTTTTGTTCATCTGCCCTCACCTTGAGCCAGACACCTGCAACCCCTCTCTCTGGGAACCAATTTCATGAATGTTACCTAAATGTCTTGACCACCCAGGACTGTTGTCCCAAAGCCCCTCGCAGTGTACTGTACCTAACCTGTCTTCATTATAGTAGCAATTCTTGAGAAGTGTAAAGATGATATCTCTCATCCATCTTGTCAACTTCCATAGTACTTCATACAAAGTCCCCCCCAAAGTGAGGGTAAGGGGGGGTGGGGGGTGGGGGGGTGGGAGATGAGGATAAAGGGTATCAACTATATGGTGATGGAAGGAGAACTGACTCTGGGTGGGGAACACACAATGGGATGTATAGATGATGTAATACAGAATTGTACACCTGAAATCTATGTAATTTTACTAACAATTGTCACCTCAATAAATTTAATTTTAAAAAAAAAGGATTCAATTCTATTACATTGAGAAGGAGTATAATTTAGTGGTTAAAAGAATCACCTCCACAGTTAGTCTTCCTGGGTTCAAATCTCAGCTCTGCCACTTATAAGCTATATTATCTTGGCAATTGGTAGTGCTCAATAACATCTTTTGAATGGATAATAGTGATACTTACCCCTCAAAGATTGTTTTGAGGACATAAAGCACTTAGAGCAATGCCTGGCATATAGAGAACACTAGGTTTCTGGGTTTTTTGTTTTGTTTTGTTTATTTTTTAATTAAAAGTGCAGTTGTTGGTGGGTTGATGCCATGAAGGTTGCTCCTGGGGAAAGCAGGCCTAGTTTGGCTTCATTCCCTCGCATCACCCTTTCCTTTCTTCCGGTCTCCTTCCTCAGAAACTTTCTTCCTCACTTCCTTGTGTCCTTACTATAGCATCCCACCTGGTCCTGGCTTCCAGGTCAGAAACTTATGCTCCCAAATGACTCTGCTTTCCCTGCACCTTTTAAGCCTCTTGCTCCCAGCTATTTGCCATAGAGGGAAAGATCTGAGCCACTATTTCATTCTACATTAGTGCCTAACACTAGCTTAATGCTTCACTCCCAACCCCTACAAAGGTGTTTTCATATTAATAGAGAAGACCTCAGAATGAGAATGAGAATAGTGTATGGGGAGGGTCCTTCCGGGTGCTCTTAAATCACCACCTAGGCCACTGGCTCCATTAGGCGTGAGCTGGCTGTCATGTATGCTATCCATTGTTTGGGAGACAGGGTTGGGATATGGGTAACAGGGAAGTGGAGGTACTGCTAAGTGGCCACTTCCCCTCACTGGAACTGAGAGTCTCAAGAACTGCTTCTGTCCCTGACTAGGCCTGGATCCCCAGAGATGCCCACACTGGGAGCCACCTCCAGTGCCTGAGGATGCCAGTGACAGAATGTTCAGGTCAGGACAATAGGGAAGGGCGACTCTGAGATCTCTTCTAGACTATCTTCGAGGAGATTGTACCTGTCTTTCCCATCCCATATTCTGTCCTTCCTCCTAAGGGGAAAGCTAGTTCAAAGAGGTAAATACTAGGGCCCACAGAACGCAGAATGTCATATCACTACCAATAGTAAGAGTATAAAAAATGGGTATGATTTTCAAGCTAGAAGAAGTTGATTTCATCTTTAACAGTACTCTACATTTTTAGAGTGCTTTCAGGCTTTTAAAGCACTTTCACATGCATTTCATATTTATCCTCATAATAACTCTGTGAGGTAGGTAAAGAAGGTGGAAGTTGAATGAAGAGATAGGCTGTGTTAGACAGGTTAGCTGCCTTAACAAACAATCCCACAATTTTAGTGCCCAAACAAAATAAAATGTATTTCTCAACCATGGAGCAGTCTAGCACAAGTGTTCCTGGTTTGGCAGTGACTCAGGGACCCATGGTCCTTCCATCTTGTGGCTCTGCCATTCCTGAGGACCTCAGAACCCGCCATCTCATCCATGCAAGTCACCAACAAACAATAGAACAGAATGTGGAGGAGTCTGTGGGACGTTTCCTGAGCCAGGTCCAGAGGCAGTGTACCTTACTTTCCCTCACATACCATTTACCCAAACCGAGTCCCATGATCACACCAAATTGGAAGAGAAGTGAAACAATCTGGTCAAAAATCAACAAATCTCCACCGCAAAGACTGTATTTGTTATTACTAGTATTGGTAATAATAATAACTACCCATCATTCTGACCCCATTCTTCTTCTAGCACTATGCTGAGATTTACATACATTAGCACTGCTTTTTCCAACAACTACAAGAGTTAAGGATGGTCATCTGTATTTCACAGAGGATGATTTTATGCTGGGAGAAGTTAAGGAACTTGTCCAAGAAATCCACAGCCAGACAGTAGTAGAGCCAGAAACCAAGCCAAGTCTGTCTGATGCCAAATCGCGTGCTTTCCCCACTCACCAGCATTCCACTGTCAGGCATGACCCAAGAGAGAATTAGAATCCAGATTGAGACAGCATGGTGCTCACATTTTGGGTGGACTTAGACTGGTTTCTTATTTTACTGGTCTTGCTTCATCACCCTGTTTGAGAACCCAAACACCCTGGAAGCTGAAGTGTTTCTTGGGAAGAATTTTCTGCTCCCCCTGTGACAGGATATCTGGTATCTTGCACTGACATTTGCTGCTAAAATCAGTGGCAGGGAAGACTCCTGTCTGGTCTCTCAGCAAGGGTAGAGCTTGGAGTCCCCTGGGTTGACTTTCTTGACATCATTCCTTTCTCACTGCTGCCACAGACTCTCACAGCCCTTAACTATGGCCACACCTTTCATCTGCCTCTGGCGTGTGCTCTGTCACTTTTCTCCTCTACCTCTGAGCTGCTACTGTGGTGTCACCTGGCCCCCCAATGGAGACCCAATATCTGGCTGATACCCTTAACCTGGCTATGCTCTATTGCCATGATTGGGTAAATTGGGAACATCTGAATCCCTGCTACACCATACAGGAACTAGGATGGCTCCAAAGCCATCTTTCTGCTTACTCATGTGATGTCCCATTATTTTCTGTTGTGATCCTTCCGTGACAGTGCAGGGCCCCAGAGAGGTGGGCTCCTCCCAGAGGCCCAACAGGAAGTGTAACAAAAGTCCTCTGTTTTGCGCTTCCTCATTCCAATAATATATTTGGGGTCTCACTCTGCCCCTGAACGCTGGGAAGCCAGCCCCCTGCGACCTTATCATAGCTTTGTTCAGCTCTCCCTGATTTTCTTCTGACTACTGTGCCACCTGCTCTCAGAAGAGGGCATGGAATACTTTGTTCTAGGTGGAGCTCATAGTTCTCTAAAGACATACGCCTAATACCTTGCATTAGCAACGAAGAGGGTGTAGTCAAAGAGATGGACTCACGAGGAAGGGAGGTCTGGTAGGAAGCACTATTAAAATATTATCTCTGTGATGTGTGATATGTCTGTTAGCCCTCTGCGGGCCCTTTCTGAGGGGCCTTGCCACTATGCAATCCCAGTCAGATATAATAGATTCCCAAGCTGAAAATGCCAGAGTCAATTCAGGATTGAACAGGCCAGCTCCCTTCCATCCAAATAGCACAGTCAGCAGAGCCTTTACAGAGTTGTCAAACTGGTATACAAACCAACAAAGGAGGATTTACATATATATCGTGCCTGTCAACTGCCCCTCTGCTCTCAGATGCATTCTATACCCTTCCTCTGCTGTGTCTTGTATCACAGGGAACTACATTTCCCAGACTCCCTTGCCCTCCTGCTTCCAGCTCAATTTGGTCAATGAGAGTCAGTAGGGGAAGATTGGAGGGCAGGAGGAAGGGAGAAGCCAGGGTATTTTACCCCCCTCAATCTCTGCTTCCTGTGGCATCTCTGCCAGCAGAGATATTCCAGCACCCACTCTGTGGCAACAGCTCCCGCTGGGCCCTGCCATCGTGGTTCAAGCTCCCGCTGGATGGCCTTAGCTCCTTATCTCCATTAAACAACCTCTTCCTTGTGTCCTCCAGGACCTTAAGGTAGTAGCAGCTTCCTGCTCTTGCTAATCTCTGGGTTACCTCATCATTCTATTTGGCTTTCTCATCTTCCATTTCCGGTGTAACCAATTCCCTGAATTAATTTGAAAGACTTGCCAAAGTTTCTGTTTTCCTGTCTGGACCCCAACTGATATACCCATATTATAACCATAAAACATGTATATACTTTAGGAAAAACACATGAACATGACATGGCTGCATATATATGTTTTTTAAATTCAAAGAGTTACACATGTAGCTTGTTCATGGCTTTTGGCGTTTGTTTCTCTCCATGGCTTCTCAGCAAAATCCAACTCCTCCAGTGTTGCAGCTTGCCACTGGAGGTGACACTCAGGTCACCCTCTGATCCCACAAGTGAGAACAGTGCCCTGTATAAAAGGCCACAATTAATTTTTATTGCACATACATGTGGGGAGATACCTGCTTGGCCTCCGTGTGAGAGCCATAACTCTCTTAAATTGATGTGTCAGCGAACTAAAACTCAATATTTTTTTCACACAGTATATTTTACAGTCAGAGGCCCTTCCCTAATCGGAATAAAGCAATTTGGCTCCCTGTCATTGCTCACTGAAAACATATGAGCTGGTTGGCATTTCTAGCAGCCCAGATTTATCAGGGTCTCTGATCGAGTGCACAGGGGGTTCAGGGCTGTGGCATGGACAAAAGTGGATTTTTTATGACGGCATTGTGCTGCATCTCTGCTCAGCTAGATTTATCCCTTTATTTCAGAAATATTTTTACTGTCTTGAGTCCCAAATCTACTTCAGATTGAAAAAATTCCATATAGTTTGCATGAGGGCTTGAGGTCATTCTTTCTGTACTTTATAAGCTCTAATTTTCATCCCATGAAAAAGTCCCCGGGTTGCTTGCTTCAGCATCATGGGATTCGAGAAGTTCAAGCTCTGAAATGCTAAGTCTCCTGTCTCCTGCATGTCAGCTCTTGCAGCATGAGAGTAGGCCCAGGACAGGACTTCTGGAGCACTGGGGCCAAGGCTCTGCCCACAGGCCTTGTAAATCTATATCAGAACACAGAAAACCCCCGCACGAGTGTGACTGCCATTCTTATAGTATCTGTAGCAGAGAGTAACAGTATCCCCTTGCATCCCTTTTACTCTTTCTGTGCACCCCTTTGGCTTCATTCTGCTTTTGCTCCTGGCTGCCTACAACCTGTTCTCCACAGAAGACTGTCCTCAGGCAACTGGAACCACTCTGCCCATATTCATGGAAAGCCAGAAATGCCTGGAAGTTTATGTCCCCCGGGATGGCCCTTAGCTAGTGACTGATGAGTAAAGGAGTATAAAACCCAGTTCCCTTGCCTGGAGTCTTGACAGAATCTGAGGTGTAGCATATACTTGTGGGATCCCCTGTGGGATCAGAATGAGGCTGGGACTTTCCCTGACATGGAATCCTTACCTCGCTTACTTCCTCTCATATCTTGTTTCTCCCACTCCCTCACTGGCCTCCCCAGGGAGCATTTCCTTAGTAAATTCACTCACACCTGAATCCTCATTACATTGAATCCAAGGAATTCAATTTAATACAGCATGTTAAAAGTTCCTCACTGCAATAATATATCTGTAGCAAGCACATTCCTCTCAAGTGGTTATCAAGTATCTGCTTAGCTACTTCTAAAGAGGGACAACTCACTACCACCAAGGATAGAAAACTCATGCTGCAGACAACTCCATACATCAGAAAATCATTGAACATAAAAGCTGGGAGCAGCCTTGGAGGTCATCTAGACTAGTCTTAGTGTTATTAATGCCCCATCCCATGTCCCCTCAGTGCACTTGAGTTACCTGGAGTCTTAGACAATCTTGGGCACACTAACACCTTCCCGCCTCAAGAGTTTGTCCTGCGAACTTGACCTTACTCTCCAGAATCTTGGGTGCAACCAAAAATGTGGGCAAATTGATGCTCAAGGGGGGAACCCTTGAAAAGTGGGACATGGGAATTGGTACATAAATGCCCTAGATTCCCTGTCCTCCAGGGGATGATTCTAAGGTGTGAACCATGTGTTGTCTCACATGGATTGAACCCTAGTTGCCCTGAGCAGTAATCTGCTCATTAACTCACATTTATTAACTTCCCTCCCTTCCCTCTATCATTCTCCCCACTCGCTCACTTGTGCTTCTTCACACTATCTTACAAATAAATAACTTACACCCAAGTCCTTCTCTCAGCATTTGTTTTGAGGGCATTCAACCTAAGTCAGGAGACCAGAGAAGCCAAAATATTTCTGTGTCTTTCCCCCAGAAAGCCCTTCCCCCAACCAAGTGACTCTCCCTTTCCTGAACATCCCCTGAACTGGCAGAGCTGATTTGGTGAATGATCATGAGTTCTAGACCCTTGAACTCCAGGCCAGGGCTCTCACCTTGACTCCACGCCACATGCATTCATTTTGTTGATTATTTAAGTTATAGTTCTGTTTTATTCAGTAATGCATTACTTGCAACTTTGCTCAATATATAATTTTTATAACTCGTTTGCATAAACACATAGTATTGTATTTATATTTACATCATATACATTTTTTCAGGACACATTTTCTATGCCATAAATTGAATTGTTGTGCTGGTTCGTGTTACTTGTGTTACTAATGAAGGGACGATTCAGACCTCCTGATCCTCAAGTCCACAAACATTAGCCCACTGTGGCCACAGATGGCCATACTACTAGGCTCCCCCAAGAGCTCAGCAGAGAGAATCCTAGGCAAATTCTCTCTATGTGATGCCATATGGCTTTGACCCCCAACCCCCAAATGCCCCTATGTTGAACCCCTGGACCTGAAGAGCAGAGCTGGGTTGTAGCTAGTCATAGAATTGCTCCCCCGGGTTAAGGCCCAGCCTAACACACGTCCATGTGTCATTTTCCCCCCCTGCTTCATCCAGTTCTTGCCATGGTCCCTTGTGCGTGGAAAAGGCCCTTTTTGTGACATCAGGCCTATGGGAGAAGAATTCTCAAAATGTTGCATCCCAAGGGAAGGTCAAAAGACCCTCATTATGCACATGCAAGGCCCTATAGCCTCTAGTCTAGGCACAGTCAAAGGCCACCTGCCCACACATGGGCCCAGCAATGTCCTTGCCCTTCACCCGCCAACCAGTCCTCATCTTCCCCACAGGATAGAGGTAGGCGAGAGAAGCCTTGAGCTCCCCCTAGAGGTTACATGTTTCTACTCACTGTTTCTTCATCAAGTGTTTGGAGATCCTGAAGAATAAAGATACTTATCTATTGGAGAACAGAGCTATGTAGCGGCTACATATTGGTAATACATATTATATGTACCTCAGAATTACATATTCCTAGCATAATTACAAATTAAGTATGAACTGTATCATCTGTTCAATACTTGGAAAAATGCTTATTAAGAGTTTCTCAGAAATACAAATCATAGTTTCACCATTGAATGACAAAACTAAGTATGATTATAAATTGGAGATAAAGCAATATGGATGATTAATAAATAACTAAAGAACAAAACCACATATCTTACCTACCGCTGCTAGTGATACATGTAAATGGGGTGTGGCCATCTTTACTCAGTCACCATTTTGAGTGTAAGAAGGAAATCAGGAAAATGTGGACTTTGCTATCCCTGTGGTGACCAAAAGGCCAAATGTACCTCTGTGCAAGTTATACAGCTATAGAAACAAACCTTGGATACTCATATTATGTTTTACTGGGTACCTGGCAAGTAAGAATCTTTACAGGCTATATGGCTTATAACACCATCTAATCTGAATCTAGAAGTCTGAAATTCAAGTACGAGCTCAACCAATAAATAGATGACTGACCTCAGGAAAGTTCTTTAACATCTCTGAGCCGGAAAGTCCTTAATGGTGATGCGAAGCTAATCGTGATGGCCCTACATCTCACAAGACAGCTGTTAAACAGCACATGCAAGAATTTGCAGAACTAGGCATCATAACCCACTTGTGCCATCAATGAATGGGCTGTTTCTTCTGAGGGGCTACAGTAGATACACAAGTGTGAAGGCTGATTTGGGGTCTGAAGAGGGAACCTGACCATAGCACATGTTTTCTTTCACTTACCTTGTGATGTTCTTTTTTCAGAAAATTATAACATAGGCTGTGGAGAGATAGATAAATAGATAGGTGATAGGTAAAGAAGATACATGATTGCTAACTAGATAGATAGATAGATAGATAGATAGATAGATAGATAGACAAAAAGACAGATAAACATTTGATTCTAAGGTCCATATGAACAGAAATTTGCTTATTTTGCTCACCTTTGTAAACATGCACCTAATATGGAACAGTTGATTAACAGATATTTATTAAATTAATTGTTTTGCTGTACTTATCTCTCTAGTTTGCACAGCTGGGAAGACAATCACCGAAGGAGAGCCCTCCCATTTTCTAAAAGAGACGTGAAGGTGGCCTGTATCAAAGCATGTGCCAGGTACTGGCAGAACACAAGCTCATCTTTGGGCATGTGGTGATGCCTAGGTCCTGGGACAGAGGACAAAGAGGGCCTCTCAGAAGAGAGAAGCTCCATCAGGATCCATTTTCCTTCATTGGTGGAGTGAAGGGTGGGGTTTCAAACACTGTGAGCACAGGAATGTCCAGGGTAAGATGGGGACTCAGAATGGTTTCTCCAGGGGAGTCTAAGTGCTGCTCGGGCAAGTTTATACATCAGTACACACCCTGAGTGCCTGATGAAAGGGTCCTAAGAAGAGAAGAACCTGGATCAATTCAAATCAAGCAGATGCTGGGAACTGGGGGTTCTCTAACCAGGAGGATCCTATTGGAGTCAGAAAGACCTACTTGGAGAACACTGGAGGGAAGACAGTAGCTTGAAACTGTGAAGTGTTTACTGTAGATCAAGCAGTGCAGCTGGAGACACCAGATGGGAAGGAGTTCAAGAATCATGGGAGGAGAGGAATTGGAGATGGCAGGTATAGACAACTTTGTAAAGGAGTTTTATGATAAAGGGGAGGGGAGAAATCAGTGGTAGCTGGAGAGCTTTGTGCTTCAGGGAGGTATTAATTTATTCTTTTTTTTTTTAATTTATAGGGGTGACAATTGTTAGTAAAATTACATAGATTTCAGGTGTACAATTCTGTATTACATCATCTATAAATCCCATTGTGTGTTCACCACCCAGAGTCAGTTCTCCTTCCATCACCATATATTTGATCCCCTTACCCTCATCTACCACCCCCCACCCCCCTTACCCTCTGGCAACCACTAAACTATTGTCTGTGTCTATGAGTTTCTGTTTCTCATTTGTTTGTCTTGTTCTTTTGTTGCTTTTGGTTTATATACCACATATCAGTGAAATCACATGGTTCTCTGCTTTTTCTGTCTGACTTATTTCGCTCAGCATTACACTCTCAAGATCCATCCATGTTGTCACAAATGTTCCTATATCATCTTTTCTTACCACCGAATAGTATTCCATTGTGTATATATACCACAACTTCTTTATCCATTCATCTATCAAAGGACATTTTGGTTGTTTCCATGTCTTGGCCACCGTAAACAAAGCTGCAATGAACATTGGAGCACACGTGTCTTTATGGATAAATGTTTTCAGATATTTTGCGTAGATACCCAGGAGAGGGATTGCTGGGTCATATGGTAATTCTGTTTGTAATTTTTTGAGGAACCTCCACAATGCCTTCCGTAGCGGCTGCACCCATCTGCATTCCCACCAACAGTGTATGAGGGTTCCTTTTTCTCCACAGCCTCTCCAACACTTGTTACTATTTGTCTTGTTGATGATAGCCATTCTGACTGGGGTGAGGTGATATCTCATTGTGGTTTTGATTTGCATTTCTCTGATGATTAGTGATGTTGAGCATTTTTTCATACGTCTACTTGCCATTTGTATGTCCTCTTTGGAGAAATGTCTCTGCAGGTTGTCTTCCCATTTTTCAATTGGGTTGCTTTTTTTGTTGTTGTTGAGTTGCATGAGTTCCTTGTATATTTTGAATATTAGCCCCTTATCGGAGGAACTGTTTGTAAAAATCTTCTCCCATTCAGTGGGTTGCCTCTTTATTTTGTTGATGGTTTCTTTTGCTGTGTAGAAGCTTTTAGGTTTCATATAGTCCTGTTCATTTATTTTAGTTTTTACTTCCATTGCCTTTGGAGTCAAATTCATAAAATGCTCTTTGAACCCAAAGTCCATAAGTTTAGTACCTATGTTTCCTTCTATGCAGTTTATTGTGTCAGGTCTTATGCTTAAGTCTTTGATCCATTTTGAATTAATTTTGGTACATGGTGACAAATAGCAGTCCAGTTTCATTCTTTTGTACGTGGCTTTCCAATTCTCCCAGCACCATTTATTGAAGAGGCTGTCTTTCCTCCATTGTATGTTTTTAGCTTCTTTGTCAAAAATCATCTGTCCATATTTATGTGGTTTTATTTCTGGGTTCTCAATTCTATTCCACTGGTCTATGTGTCTGTTTTTCTGCCAATACCATGCTGTTTGATTATTGTAGCCCTGCAGTACAAGCTAAAGTCAGGGAGTGTGCTACCTCTAGTATTGTTCTTTTTTCTTAAGATTCCTTTGGCTATTCGGGGTCTTTTGTGGTTCCAAACAAGTCCGATGATTTTTTGTTCTATTTCTTTAAAAAATACCATTGGGATTTTGATGGGGATTGCATTGAATCTGTATATCACTTTGGGTAATACGGCCATTTTAACTATGTTGATTCTTCCAATCCATGAGCACGGAATGTCTTTCCATTTCTTTGTGTCTTCTTCAATTTCTTTCAAAAATGTCTTACAGTTTTCAGCATATAGGTCCTTCACATCCCTTGGTTAAGTTTATTCCTAGGTATTTTATTCTTTTTGCTGCAATTGCAAAAGAAATTGTTTTTTATATTTCTTTTTCAGAGATTTCATTGTTAGTATATAGGAACGCAATGGACTTCTGTACGTTGACTTTGTAGCTGGCAAGTTTACTGTATTCGTTGATTGTTTCTAATAGCTTTTTGGTGGAGTCTTTAGGGTTTTCTATATATAGCATCATGTCATCTGCAAAGAGTGATAATTTAACTTCTTCATTCCCAATTTGGATGCCTTTTATTTCTTTCTCTTGCCTGATTGCTCTGGCAAGGACTTCCAACACTATGTTGAAAAGCAGAGGTGATAGGGGACAGCCCTGTCGTGTTCCTGAACGTAGAGCAAAGGGCTTCAGTTTTACACCATTAATTATGAGATTAGCTGAGGGCTTGTCATATATGGCCTTTATTATGTTAAGGTATTTTCCTTGTATACTGATTTTATTAAGTGTTTTAATCATAAGTGGATGTTGTATCTTGTCAAATGCTTTTTCTGCATCAATTGATATAATCATATGATTTTTGTCCTTTATTTTGTTTATGTGATGTATCACATTGATGGATTTGTGGATGTTGGACCATCCTTGTGTCCCGGGGATGAACCCCCCTTGGTCGTAATGAATGATCTTTTTAATGCATTGTTGTATTCAATTTGCTAGAATTTTGTTTAGGAATTTTGCATCTGTATTCATCAGAGATATTGGTCTGTAGTTTTCTTTTTTTGTGTTTATCCTTACCAGGTTTTGGTATCAGGGTAATGTTGGCCTCGTAAAATGAGTTAAGGAGTCCTGTCTCTTCTTCAATTTTTTGGAAGAGTTTGAGCAGGACTGGTATTAGATCCTCTTTGAAGGTTTGGTAGAATTCACTAGTGAAGCCATCTGGTCCCGGACTTTTGCTTTTGGGAAGGTTTTGGATGACTGAGTCAATTTCGTTACTGGTGATCAGTCTGTTTAGATTTTCCAGTTCTTCATGGTTCACCCTAGGAAGGCTATATGTTTCTAAGAACTTGTCCATTTCTTCTAGGTTATTGAATTTGGTGGCATATAGTCCTTCATAGTACTCTTGAATGATCCTTTGTATTTCTGTGGTGTCCGTGATAACTTCCCCTTTTTGTTTCTGATTTTGTTAATTAGTGTCTTCTCTCTTTTTATCTTAGTGAGTCTAGCCAAGGGTTTGTCAATTTTGTTAATCTTTTCAAAGAACCAGCTCTTTGTCACATTAATTTTTTCTATTGTCTTTTTGTTCTCTATTTCATTTAGTTCTGCTCTGATTTTGTTATTTCCTTTCTTCTGCTGACCTTGGGTTTCACTTGTTCTTCTTTTTCTAGTTCTTTAAGGTGTATCGTGAGGTTATTTATTTGGGATTTTTCTTGTTTCTTGAGAGAGGCCTGTAATGATATAACTTTCCCTCTTAAAACTGCTTTCGCTGCATCCCAAAAATTTTGGTAGGATGTATTTTCATTGTCATTTGTTTCTATGTATCTTTGGATCTCTCCTCTAATTTCTTCTTTGACCCAGTCGTTCTTTAAAAGTATGTTGTTTAATCTCCATATATTTGTGTTTTTTCCTGCTTTCTTTTTGCAGTTGATATCCAGTTTCAAAGCCTTGTGATCACAGAATATGCTTGGTATGATTTCAATCTTCTTAAATTTGCTGAGGCTGATTTTATGTTCCAATATATGGTCTATCCTTGAGAATGTTCCAAGTACACTAGAAAAGAATGTATTGTCTGATGTTTTAGGATGAAGTGCACTCTATATAACAATTATGTCCATTTCATCTAGTGTGTCATTTAGGGCTGCTATTTCGTTATTTACATTCTGTTTGGATGATCTATCCATAGCTGTCAATGATGTATTTAAGTCCGCTAGTATAATTGTGTTTTGGTCAATTTCTCCCTTTAGTTCTGTTAGTAGTTGCTTGGTATATTTCGGTGCTCCCTGATTGGGGGCATAAATATTGATGACTGTTAAGTCTTCTTGTTGTATAGTCCCCTTTACCATTATGAAATGTCCATCTTTGTCTCTTGTTATCTTTTTCACCCTGAAGTCTGTTTCATCTGATATCATTATGGCTACACCTGATTTTCTCTGGGTACCATTTGCTTGGAGTGTCAATTTCCACCCGTTCACTTTGAGTCTATGCTTGTCCTTGTAACTGAGATGTGTCTCTTGGAGACAACATATGGTTGGATTTAGTTTTTTTATCCAATCTGCTACTCTGTGTCTTTTTATTGGTGAGTTCAGTCCATTTACATTTAGGGTGATTATTGATATGTGAGGATTTCCTGTCATTCTATCTTTAGTTTTCTGGTAAGGCTGTGTCTCCATTGTTTCTTTGCCTTTTTGTTGTTGTCTATTATTTCTGTGTGGTGATAGTCTATGATGTTTTCATCTGTTTCTTTTTTTATTACAGTATATATTTCAGTTCTGGATTTTTTTTTGAGTGGGTACCCTTAAGTTTATGTAAAAGAAAGTTTGATATTTAGAGTATTCCATTTTCTTCAGCACGCTTACTTTCTCCATTCCCATATTCCGGTTCAGGCCTTTACTCTGCCCCTTTTTATGTTTTGGTTGCCACAAATTGTCCCTGTTGATGGTGGTCGAATAGCCTCCGTTAGTATTGCAGTGCAGGTCGTGTATTAGAAAATTCCCTCAGCTTCTGTATGTCTGGAAAGGTCTTTAATCCTCCTTCATATCTAAAGGATATCTTTGCTGGATATATTATTCTTGGCTCATAGTTTATGTCTTTCAATAGTTTGAATATTTGGTTCCACTCCCTCCTGGCTTGTAGATTTTCTGCTGAAAAATCTGATGATAGTCTCATGGGCTTTCCTTTGTAGGTTACCGTCTTCTTTTCCCTGGCTGCCTTGAAGATTCTTTCTTTGTTGTTGATTTTAGACAGCTTCAATACAATGTGCCTTGGAGAAGGCCGGTTGGGATTGAGGTTATTAGGTGTTCTGTTTGCTTCTTTGATTGGAGGATCCAGTTCTGTCCACAAATTTGGGAAATTCTCATCAACAATTTGTTTGAATATACTCTCTGTTCCCTTCTCTCTTTTTTCTCTTTCTGGTATGCCCATTATTCTTATATTGCTCTTTCTGATGGAGTCAGAAAGTTCTGGTAGAGTTCTTTCATTTCTTTTAAGTCTCAAGTCTCTTACTTCTTCCATCCGTGTAATTTCCAGGTTTCTATCTTCGATGTCACTGATTTTTCCTCCATCTGGTCAACTCTACTACCCAAGCTGGTTATTTCATTTTTAATTTCTTCTATTGAGTTCTTAATCTCCAGAAATTCTATTTGGTTCTTTTTTTAAAATTTTAATCTCTTTCGTAAAATGCTCATGTTGTTCTTTGATTATGTTTCTGAGTTCATTAAACTGCCTTTCTGTGTTTTCTTGCATCTCATTGAGTTTTTTTCAGAACTGCAATCTTGAATTTTCTGTCATTTAAGTCACATATTTCCATATCTTTAAGGTCATTTTCTGGAGACTTTTCACTTTCTTTCTGAGCTGTCTTGTTGCTTTGGTTATTCATGACAATTACTGATTTATTATTTCTCTTCCTAGACATCTACAGGAGTCACTTTTGCAACAGGTTGATAGGAAGAGGTCTTTCTTTTGTTTTCCAATACTTGTTGGTAGAATGTTTTATTTTCTCTCTGACTACAGCCTTTTTTTCCTCTCTCACACGGTAGTGCTATGTTTTCTCTGCACTATTCCAGCTTCTCCCACAATGCGGGGATTCCCTGGAAGACGGGCTTCTCCTCTGTTAATAGTTCTCCTGGGTCACAGGGCGCAGTGTCCGTGTGGGTATGCGGAGAGCTTTTGAAGTTCCAAAGCTCTTCCTGCACCAGATTCCGAGCCCGTATGTTTCAGCAGTTCTGTTTACTGCTGCAGGGATCCGCCCAGATAGGTGGGGCTAGGGGCGGGGTGAGTAGTGAGAGGTGGCCCAGAGCAATGGCAGCGACCACCACCACAGCCGGTCCTGCTTCCACAGCTCCCTCCCCTTTGCCGGAACTAGTTGGGCTGCGAATCTGTGTCTCAGGACCACAGTTCCCAGAACAGCAAATATTCTGTTCTTTTGACCTGTCACCACTGCTGTTTCGCTTCTAGCACCAGGCGGGTGGGGGCGGGGCAACCTCTGGGAGGGTAGGGAGGGGGCAGCTAGTCTCAGTGCCTAAGTCTTCCGTTCTCTGCTTGGCAGTGAGGGCTTAAACCACCATTTTCAGCATTCTTCCCTCAGTCTTTTCTTCGAGGTCTCTGCCGTGAGTGTTGGGTTCAGCCGTGTTATATGCTGTCCCCTCAGCCCTGTGGGCCATAAATGGAGCCCTAGGAGTCCCACTTCTCCCCTCTCCCGCAGCTGCAGTAGTTCCAGGATGCAGCAAGTTTGGAGCACTGAGCTAGGTCTGCGTCCTGCACCCCCGGGGCTCCGTCTCTGCACTTCTCCCTTCCCTCCTCCCCCACTTGCGCGATTCGCCCACCTTTAGGTGAATTCAGTAGTGGGTCTCTTCATCTTGCCTGTCTGCTGTGCAGGGAATCCTTTCTGGAGTTATAGTTGTTTGATTTGTTGTAAATTCCAGGGGAGATTTACAGAGGCTTACCTCACGCCGCCATTTTGATCTTGCACATTCAATTTGTTCTTTAATGGTAGGTCTTACAGCATATTTTTATGATGATGGAAATGGTTCAGTAAGGAGAGAAATATGTAAGAAGCAGGAGGAAGAGGAGATAATTGCAGGAACAAAGACTTGATTAAGCAACAGGGGATGGGATCCAATTTATAGTTGGAGTAGTTGGCCTTGGATAGAAGTACACAGTTTATCTATTTTATCAGGAGGAAGGCAGAGAGTTGTGAGTACATATACACGTAGGTGGGCAGATGAGATGGTGGGAAGTAGTAAAGTTCTCTTCTGAGTGTTTCTCTCTCAGGGAAATAACAAACAAATTATTAGCTGAGAAGGAAGAATGCAAAGGAATTGCTGGGGAGTTGAGGAAAATGAAAAAGTATAAATAGTCATTTGAGAGACAGGGGAGAGAGAATTGACTGGGGAAATGAGGTAGGATTGGCTTGCTTCACTGAGGTCCCACTTGAGGTCTGCTGTCATAAATTTCAAGTGAGACCAATCAGTAATGGGTGAGTGTTTTTCACTAGCCAACTTCAGCTACTTAGAAGCTAGGATGGAAGAAGTGGCAGGCTCGAATGAAACAAGACTGAGCTTGCTTAGCAAAGGCAAGCAAGATAACAGAGTTGAGAGAATACACAAGGAACTGACAGTATGTACAAGGAGTGGTATATATAGTGAATGGACTGTGAACTGCAAGGTGCAAAAGTTGGAGATGGAGGAAGTGAAGGGGGTAAGGTGCAGTGAAAAGTTGGTGCAATGACAGGATGAGAGGCCTAAAGGGGCCCAAGTTTGATTGGAGTCAGAGCATTAGAAGGAGTGAGCTGGGATGACAGGAGGTGGGAACTTGAGAAGCTTGTAACACATGTTAGGGAATGGTATAATCCTCGGTGATGAGATCTTGGCAGTGGCTGAGATGGACATGGTAAAGACCACAGGAAGTCACGATGTCAGGAAATGAGAGGTCAAAATGTTGAAAAGACTCTCCATATGTATGCTGAAATGGCCAAGAATTAAGAAAGTTGTAGTGGTGGAGAGAAAGACAGTGATTCTGATGCAAAAGTCTTCAGTGAAAGGTGGGAATAGGGTGTGTCTGATCAGAAGACAGAAGACAACTGCAACAAAGAGAGTGTGGCAGCCAAAAGAAGGCCCCTCTCAAACCACTGACTGTGGGGAGTGTAATTGACTGATGACCCCAGCTGTTACACTCTGAAATTCCTTCCTCCTACCAGCTGCTCCCAGCCAGTGAATGAGCACAGACTGAGTCAACTTGAGGAAAATTCAGAGCCATTTGGGGAGAGGGGTTTTCAGAATGAGAAACCTGGAGAGACAGGGAAGCTGGGGGTAGCCAAGAAAAATGGGGATATGGGGAATGATGGGATAAGTCTTCATTGTCTGTTGGGATGGGTTAGATGGTCAACTGTAATTGTGGCCCCCTTCTTGGGACCTACATGGGTGTGTCATAGAAGGGTCCATGCTGAGAACACCAGGAGCCCACAGAGCTCTGTGCACCCTTCTACAGGCCTGTTTTGGGTCTTGTCAAAGCCAATGGAGGGGCAGCCCTGCCAAGATCATGCTGTTTTGTAGGCTTTGCCCATACAGAGTGTTCAACAAGCATTCATTATATATCTAGTATGCGACAGACACTGTGCTAAGTGTTAGGGTCACATCAGTGAATAAGACTCCACATCAACCTTCAAAGACCTTGAAACAGAGAGAGTGACACAGAAAAAACATATAAGCTATTCTAATAGGGTGCGAGTAATCCTCCTGATAGACCCGTGGATAGACACATGCGTGGGAGCTCTTAACCCAAACGTGGGGCTTCTAACCTGCCTCTGCCCTCACCAGACCTTCTAGAAATTCAAGTAATATTTGTAATGTGAGTCCCTTTGGCTGACCCACCATCACTTGCTGCCAGCCTTCCCTGTCACTTTCTTGCCCAAATGTGAAGACATCTGCCTGCTGTCCACTGTTGTATTTCTTTAGGCTCACTAGCTGCAGGCCTGGATCTCCTCTTGTTGCCTGCTGCTTTAGACATTGTGGTAGATTGCCTGTAAATGTGGCCACCAACAATTCTTCCTATCCTGTACATGCATGACATTCCTCTCATCCAGAGATGGAGTGTATTTCCCCTCCCCTTGAATCTGGACTAGCCATGTGACTTGCACAGACCAACAGAATGCAATGAAAGAAACACTATGCCAGTTCAAGGCCTAGGCCTTAAGAGGTCTTGCAGTTTCTGCTTTTACTCTTAACCTTGATTTACCATGCAAAGAAGTCCAGGCAACCCAATTAGAGCGACAGTCTATGAAGAGGGACCATCTAGATAAGGACCGAGATGCCCAAGTCCATAGCAAGAACCAAGGTTCCAGACATGAGTGAAGCCATCTTGGTCTTGCCAGCCCATCACCAGATGGTGCAGCCACATGAATGAGCCTAGCCAATACCACATGGAGCAGAGATGGGCCATCCCTGCAGGTAAACTTAATCAGGCCTGCGATTCTCCATCCTGCCTGGGTGCTAGTATAGTGGCCTGGTACTAATTATTCAGGTGTGATAGAAACTAGCTAGCTGTTCACAAGGCTCATTTCCTCTTCTTCTTGGACACACAACTGTATTTCTCAGGCTTTCTTGCAGTTGGGGGAAGCCACATAACTAAATCTAGACAATGGACCAGGAGAGAGGCTATGCATGACACTTGCAGGCTTGGCCCCTGCAGACCTCTTACAGGGATTACCTAAAATGTTTCCTCTAATCCAATTTTGACGTAGATAAGTGGACTTGGAAGTCATGTGTTGAAAATCTAGAGCCACAAGACAGGAGGAACCTGGGTTTCTGAATCCCCTTGGAACTCTCCCCATCAATCAGGGATATCTGTATTGGACTTCAAGTGAGCTAGAAATAATTTTCTACCATGTTTGAGTGTTATATATCTTCAGGTGTATATCTTAGAGCAGTTAGCATTATCTTCATTTACAAACCAGGCATTTCTGATACAAAAAAACTGCATTTTTAAGATCCTTAAATTGGAACCAAAAGCAAAACGAAATTATTGGATAATGTCTTTCTATGCACAACATGGACAAAATGTAAGCCAAAATAAGAAGTTAAATTAAACAAACCCATTTAGTCTGGACAGCACTGACCCAGGGCTGCCTCAAGTAATACCTTCCTGCTCTTTCTCTAGTTTCCTCTAACTGTCACATCCATCAGTAAAGACCCTGACAGCAGGAAATATCTCTGTGGTATCAGCCCTTCAATCTAACGGAGCTTGGCATTCTGTGCTCTTGAGGGCCCAGATATCCCTTCCTGACCTGCTGACCAGACCTGGTGCCCAGATTATTTCGGGGCCCTGTGAAGCCTCTGGGTCATTGTGCTCACTCTTCCTTCCTTTTCCAGGTACTTGAATTAGCCAGCATGATTGGAATCCTGCCCAGGACCCCACCCTTACTTTTAGGTAGTTGCTCTCTTGTTTCCTCTCCCTTCTCCCAGAACAAAGCCCTATCCTAAAGCCAAGGTATCTGTTTGGGACCTTACTATCCTGTCTGCCTTTTGCTATTCCCCATTCTTCCCCAGGGATGGAATCAGTCTCTGTGCTCTCAGGTGGTTGGGATCTTCTCCAATGACAGAAGTTCAGGAAATACCTTCCTAACCCCTAAGCATTTAACCAACTTCTTAAGTTCTTGCTGAGACTCACCTAAAAAGTTCTTGAAGTAGGCTCAAGTGACCAATAGACACTGCCTGGGCCTTGGGATAGCTTTTCCAGGGTAGTTGCTCATTTCCTCAAGTCAGCATTTCACTACGTCCTGTGGGCTTAGTGCTGCTGAGTGACTCACAGGACTGCATGCTTAAGTCTATGCAAATCATACCACTGTGCTAGTATCTTAGTCTCTTTCTGCTCTGTCTAGCTTTGTCCAGTCTTCTCATATAGCCCTCATCCATTTCCACCAACTCATCTGATAGTCACCTCATTCAGTGTCTTTATTTTGTTATGCCTTGTAGCAGTCATTACTGACACTCCTACTCACATCTTCTTGGCCCAATTCTAAGGTCCCCTGTGGCCGGGGTTGTCATTTTTCATGTGCATGCGCTCTGATTGCTTCTCACCTCAAGCACCTGCATCTCTCTGCTTCTCTGTCTCTGGGATTTCATTAGCACCAAATGAGCTTGCTAGGGCCCAAGCAAGGACAGCCCAGAAGGGCTGGGGATTTGATGCCCCCATAGGGGCAATTTTTAACCAGTAGAGAACCAGAATCAGTGGGCTACATATTCCAGCTTCCTTAGTGGAACAATTCTAAGGGTACTATAGAGGTTTGAGTGGCGCCTCCCCAAAAAGATATGTCCAACTGGAAACTGTGAGTGAGAACTTACTTGGAAAAAGCGTCTTCCTTTATGTCATAATTAAGTTAAAGGTCTCAAAATGAGATTATCCTGGATTAGTGTGGGCCTTAAATCCAATGACTAGTGTCTTGTAGAAGAGAAGAGAAGCCAGAGGATAAGGTGACGTAAAGACAGAGGCAGAGATTGGAGTGGTGCATCTACACGCCAAGGAATGACAAGGATTGCCAGCAGCCACCAGAAGTTGTGGGGGAGGGGGTCATGGAACAGATTCTCCCTCAGAGCTTCCAGAAGGAACCAAGCCTGCTAACTCATTGAATTTAGACTTCTGTCCTCCAGACCTGTGAGAGAATAAATCTCTGTTGTTTTAACCCGCCAAGTTTGTGGTTATTTCTTACAGCAGCCCTAGGAAACTAACATAGGTACTCTACACAGTTCCTAGGAATTTGAGCTCCAGTTGCCCATAGAGGTAACCCACTCATTAATGTATCTTTCATTGGCCTTTTTTTTTCCTGTCTTACTTTTCCCACTCCCTCATTTGAGCTATGTGGGATCTGTGTGCGAGTTCTCATGTCAAGGTCTGCTTTTGAGACAACCAAAACTAAGACATGCGTGTTGTAGGAAATGCTTCTGCCAATCACTTAAGATCTGACCATTAATACTATTACCAGGGTTTGTTGCCCTCTGAAAACCCACAGATGCTCTATCACTGAGTTAACTCATTTTGCCCTTCTCCTTTCTCCTCCTCTTCTTTTTCTTTCTTTCATGTCCATTTGCTTTCTTTTAGTCAGTGGTTTTTGATTAATTTACTCCCTCTATATGGCTGGTGAGAGGTTTCCTCTATCCCTTAGTAAACCAAAAAATTCAGACAGGAAAGGTTTGGCTTCTAGGAATGTTCTGAGAAATACCATTTCCTTAGAAAACAAACAAAACGCCTTGTCTCTTTTCTATGGTACTTCCAGTTTCTTTACTTCCAAAGCATCTCAAAGTTATAAAGGTTCAAAAGCAATCCATGAGCTCAGAACTTCATGCTTTGAAGCCTGAACTGCTTATTCCATCTATTCCATCAAGGTCACACTGGGACCTCCCCAAATCGTGTATCCTTCCCTTTGGGTCTCTTTGACCTTTGGATTCCAGCCATGTTCACCACGGGCCCAGCCTGCTACTAACAGGGTAATGGGTGGGACCAATGTGTTTGTTCCTCTTCATGCGTCTGAGGCTGTCTTTGAGCACATTCTAAAGTGGTGAGATTTGGGCTTTAGTTTCTGACCTTCATTATTGGAGCTGCCTGCTCTTCTCTGTCAGAACTCATTGTAGATATTTAAAGTGAACTGTTAGTTTCACATAAAAGTCTAGGAAAGTTTACAGTCAGAGAGTAGTCCAAAGTCTATTCATTTATCACCTGTCATCTATTTTCTTGTTCAGGTGAGAAAGCTGTATTTCCCCTGCATTTATTTTGATTTGTTTCTATTCTAATTCAGACGTTTCAACTAATTCATCTACGTTGAACTAATATGTCTACATATGAACTAATATGTCTACATTCATGCCATTTTGCTTTCCCACATGTCAAATTCTTGACTCTTGGATGGAGTGGAAAAAGACCTGGATGAGAAAGTAGAGAGAGATTCTTGAATCTTTAAAAAGTTAAATCTAAAAAGATCTAAAAGATAACATAATCCAACCACCTTTCTTTATAGGTGAGAAAATGGAGACTCAGAGAGGTGAAATGACTTCCCAAGGTCAAATGACTAACTTGAATTGCAGAACTTGGTGGAGAAACGCAACTCTACAGGCTACAGTGCTTGTTACAGTGTTTCCATGATTGAGTATATTGGGGTGCTTTTCCAGAATCTCCAACTTTCCAGGCTGAGGCTGCTGTCTGTTGTCTAACTCAGGCTTATTACTTCCTTCTTCCAACTGTGTTTTAAACATCTCTTCTTGTGTCCTCATTTCTTATCAGAGTCATTATTCAATTCAATAGGGAGCTCACGTTCTGTGGTTTGCAAGTTCCTTTTGTAAAACATGAAGCAGTCAATATTTTTTAAATAAGAAAAAATTAGGCTTTAGATAAATGTACCATTAATTTAGCATTTCCCCTTAGAATTGCCCCCAAATGCTTCAACTATTTTTTCCCAGTGTGGGAACAATGGCTCACACTGGATATTTTATCACCGATGCTCCTGTTCATACTGAGGCCAGAGCAGAAGTTTCCTTCAAGCCTAAAACAGGAAGGTGCCATCCATTTGTTAAAATGAAATAAATGTTCTCTGCAGTTTGGGCTCCCGGGCAGTGGACAAGCCAAACAAATGTAGAATTGCTCTTTTTTTCCTCCAATTCTATGGTTTCAGACAGAATACAATATCTATCCATTGTCTAACACAGCCCATTAGCCACCTGGCTGACAGAAAATAATCTTAAATGGCCACTTTGAAGATGGGTCAGCCCACGGCTTTTTTCTCATAGGCTTCAATCTTAATAGAAGACTATACTTAGCGTTTATAAAACCTTGTCAGTCAAAAGTCAGGAGCCGGACTGAGTCACAATCCCTTTTTGCTAAGAGGAAAAGTGGTACTTGGATATTGTGATTTTTATTATCATTATTAATATTTTTGAGAACACAGTACAATGACCAACCCAATTTTTTTTAACATTGAGTCATTTTTTTTTTATTAAAAGCCTATGAAAATTACCAGCTGTGCAGCCTTTGAGCTTCACTTCTCTCATCTATTAAAAGTGGACAATAATATCCACCTGGCCAAGTTATGAGGGTTAAACAAGAAGGCATTTGTAAAATGATTACCTGATACAGAAGCAGTGTTTGTCAAAGGTAAGAAGATCTTTTTTTCCTCCAGGCATATAATCTTTCTGATAGTCAGTCTTGCCCCTCTCCCACAAAGTTTAAGAATAGTCTTTAGACAACCACTACAGGCAACCCAGGGTTTTTCTCATAACAGGAAGACAGTAAATTTTGTTGAATAAATTGAAATGAAGCTTGATGTGACATCTTTCCCTAGATTAGGCTACAGAACTGTCTCTTTATTGAAGGTCATTGACTCAAACACAAAAAAAATCAATCAAAGGTTCTGACCTGCAATGTAAATTAGCATTCTTTTAGATAAAGACATAGAAAAGGTTGAACTCATATCATTTCAAAAATCAAGAAAAAGTAGTTCTGCTTGAAATATGTCTGAGTAAGCTTCTCCTGGACTAACCCTCCCATAGATAACAGTTATAAACTTGGGAAAAAATACAAAGAAACAGCTACCTGAAGGTTCCAAAGAGTGAGAAAAAATAAGCAGATCCTACGGGGGGTCAACTTTGGGAAGCACGGAAAAACGTGGAATGAGCTTCTGCTTTTTATAGCTTTTAGTCTGAGGTGAGACGGTAGCCAGTACTACAAGAGGCTGCCAAAACTCATATATACATATGTGTGTGTGTGTGTGTGTGTGTGTGTGTGTGTATATATATATATATATATATATATATATATATATATATATATATATATAAAATGAAAAAACAACAAACAGCTTTTTGAGCCTGAAGTGTTAGGGGCAACCCATACCCACAGCCACTACAATGTGAGAGAAAAATCCAAAGAAGGAGTTATTCAGAGAAGAGTAAGTATAAATTCTGTGTATATCATTTACTCAAATCTCTAAATGATCCCTGAACCACACGCACAGGGAAGATTCAAAGTATCCCAGCTAAGGACAAAATACTTATGTTGAAATTTGAGCTACCACTTAAGAGATAGTTTTCAGTGTGAGTCTAACCAATTTAATTGCCTGCTTAGAAAGAGAAACACTCTTTGGAGGAATATAACAGAATCCAGAGTCCCCATAACATTCACAATATCCAGGATATAATCCAAAACTTCTTGACATATTAAGAACCTGGAAAATGTGACCCATTCTCAAAAGAAAAGACAATGAATGAAGGCTTACCTCAAGATAACCCAGATGTTGGAATTATAAACCAATGATTTTAAACTAGCTATTATAACAATACTCAATGACTTAAAAGAAAACATGCATGCAATAATGAAAAGGTAGAAAATCTTAGCACAGAAACTATGAAAAGAACTGAATAAAAATTTTGGAACTAAAATGCACAATATTTCAAGTAAAAGTTCAGAAAAAGAAATAAAATTTTATTTTAAAAATCTATTTCCAAATGCATTTGTTTCATGTTATGTTATTTAAGGTGATGGTAAATAGAGCAGAAGAAAAAAAAAACAGGCAGAGGATGGGGAAGCTAAAAGGACAGTTAGTAAAGAAAGTAAGAAAACTGTTATGACCAAGGCAGTCTTCATAAAAAAGAAAATGTAAAGAAAAGGCAGAAAGAGGGGATATATTGAAACTGAGTGAGGGAAATATAGGAAGAGAGATTGGAGAAGAAAGAATCATAAAATCTTGACATTTATAAACTACTTTTGTTTAAGTTTTTTTTTCATTTGGTGTGAGATGGAGAGATCTGAAAGATCTGAATATATGGCTTTTAATCACCTCTAAAATGGCCTTAAAATGCCAATTATTGTTTAATAAGTTGTTAATCAAACTTAAAGAGATGCCACTCTTAATTATTTCCTTAGCTTTGATGGTAGAAACTTAAGTCACAGTCACCTAAGCAAAAGTTAGATTCTTCATCTTCACACTACACAAACCACAGAGCACTTGGGTCACATTTATTTCCTGTGACAACTATCTGAGTAAATTCCAGCAAGATGGGTCCTGAGAAATGACTCCCTCTCACCACTGTTAGTAGGACTGGCAAGGAGCTGCATATCTAAGAGATGTCAGGGTACCTTCGGAGTCTGAGAGAAAAGTCCTCTCTAATGCAAAATCAACTTGGATCTTATGTATTTTTTTGTGCTTAAACTCTTTTGGCACAAAACTGACTGCCAATAAGTCTGTCAGGGGCAATTTGGAGTTTAATGTGGATTCTGATAGTGGAAAAACACTTAAAGACTTAAAGATACTAAGTTTTAATGGTAGAATTCTAGAAAAAGATAATTTTGATTGAGAGAGGGAAGCATTCTCAAAGAAGATAGCCACTGTCTCCTGGAGTTGGAGATCCAGTTGGAAAATGACTAAGTGACCCAAAGGCATTGATAAACCATTGTCCAGCTATGGGCTCTAGTTTGGTTTTGCGAGTCCACTTAGACCACATATAATAAAAACCAACAGAGCAATTTCTAACTATTCTACTCTAGTATCACTTTTCGAATTCAGAAGCAGATATTAGATTGACATTATTATGTCTTTTATTTTCCATTCCATTAAGCCTTTAATCCTTCCTAAATATGAATGTTTTTCTTCTTACATCCTTAGATGGCAATATTATTTTTTCCTGAATTTGTTGTGTTATTTCTGCAAAATGTTTTTCATCACAAGCCATTCCTTATTTTCTGTAGAGAAGTAATAGGAATTAGTCTGTAATATCACTGATAGTGGAAACAGTTAATGGGAATTTCAGCATCATACAACATTAACAAAAATAAAGGAAGCTTGCTGGTCTACATTTACTCACTAAACTGTGTTTGCTCAAAACCATGAATTTAGAACAGGTTGCATGATAAAGAAAGACAACAATGGGGGTGGGGAATCCAGATGGCAGAGTAATAAATCTTGAACTCACCTCCTCTTACAAACACATCAAAATTACAACTAAACTATAGAACAACCATCACTGAGAACTACCTGAAGACTGGATAAACAGGAATCCTATAACTAAGGACATAAAGAAGAAGCCACATCGAGACAGGTAGGAGAGACAGACATGTGGTCCATGCAGGTCCCACACACATGGTGTGGTGATTAATAAATGTGAGGGATGTCGTAGCTGTGGAGGTCCCCCCTGAGGAGCAAGGGGTCTAAGTCCCACAATGAGCTCCCCAGCCCATGACATCTGTGCTGGGAAGAGGAGTCTCATAACATCTGTTTTTGAACATCAGTGGGGATTAAGTCCAAGAGAGTAGAAGGGCAGTAGGAGACCAAGACACTGTACTTAGAGGGTTTGTGCACAAACTCACTGCTCTAAGCTCCAGCACAAGGACACTGGCTTGTGAAACACCTGGAGCATATAGCAGGAATTAAATTGATTAACCTTAGAGCAAGGGCTGGAGGGACAGAGATCAGGGGAACTCTCTCAGGGGACAGAAGCACTAGTGAGCAAAATTGCTCCTTTGTTGAGCTCTCCTCCCACCTAGCTGACCTATCATAGGCTGGCACAAAATCTCTCACTCTCCATTAACTTGGCTAACAACATTCTCTTCACCCCAGCATTTCCCTGAGACCCTGCCCCACCCAAACTTCTAGACCAGCCAGACTCTCCACGAAAGCAATGGCTAGCCTCAGCATTCACTGAAGTCTCCCCCAAGGGCCTTCAAACTCCACACAAGTGGCAGCTGGTCTTAGCTAGTACTGCCATCTCTTCCAAACACCCTCAAGCCCAGTACAATTGGTGGCCAGCCTTGGCTTGCGTCACAGCTTTTTCCAAGTTTCCTCAAGCTTGGTACAAGTGGCAGCTGGCCTCAGCTTGCATTGTTACTCCTGCCAAGTGGCCCCAAGCCCAACAAAAGTGGTGGCTGGCATTGGCTTGCATTGTAGCTCCTACAAAGCAGCCCCAAGCCTGGAAAAAGTGGTGGCCAGCCTCAGTTCACAACATTGCTCCAACGTACTGACCTCAAGCCCAGCACAAGTGGCAACTGATCTCAACTTGCTTCGTATCTCTCACCAAATGGTCCCAAGCCCAGCAAAAGCATTGGACAGCCTTGGTCCACACCAGAGCCCCTTTCAAGAGGCTCCACAACTGATACATCTGGCAGGCAGCCTTGAATGGCACCAGAGCCCTGCCAAAGTGACTCCCACTCTGTTTGGTCAGCCCCTGCACAACAGCTCATCTGCAGTAGTCACAGCCAGTACTCACAGCTAGTCAGTCTGAGGGTCAACTCCATCCACCGACATGCCAGCAGTAATCTCAGGCTAACTAAAATAGGAAGGCACATGAAATCTACACAGCAGAAACCTCTGGAGCACCTGGCTCTAGTGACCTGAGGACTGAGCTACAGGGCCCCACAGGATGCTTTATATATATGGCCAGTCACTCTTTCAAGACTGGGAGACATATGTCTAACACATAGAAATAAGTAAAAAGAGTCAGTCAAAATGAGGAGAAAGATAAATTTGTTCCAAATGAAAGAACAGGACAAATCTCAAGAAACAAAATGAAGATGAGCAATCTACCAGGTAAAGAGTTCAAAACAATGATTATCCATATAATCAACTTGGGAGAAAAATAGATGAACTGAGTTAGAACTTCAACAAAGAGACAGAATACATGAAAAAGAACCAAGCACAAATGAAGAATACAATAACTGAAATGAAAAATGCACTACATGGAATCAACATTAGATTAAATCATGCAGAAGAATGAATCAGTGATCTGAAAGACAAAGTAGTGAAAAACACCCAATTGGAACAGCAAATAGAGAAAAGAATTTTAAAAGTGAGGATAATTTAAGGGACTTCTGGGACAATATCAAGCACACCAACAGTCACATCATGGGGTCCCAGAAGGAGAAGAGAGAGAGAAAGGGATAGAGAACCTATTTGATGAAATAATGACTGAAAATTTTCCTAGCGTGGGGAAAGAAATAGACGTACAAGCCCCGGAAGCATAAAGAATCCTAAACAAGATGAACTCAAAGAAGCCCACACAAAGACTCATCATAAATAAAATGCCAAAAGTTAAAAATAAAGAGAAAATCTTAAAATTGCAAGTGAAAAACATCTAGTTATGTTCAAGGGAGCCCCCTTAAGGCTAGCAACTGATTTGTCAACAGAAACATGGCAGTAGTCACAGCCAGAAGGAAATGACACGATATATTCAAGATGATGAAGGATAAAACAAACACAAAAACAAAACCTACAACCAAGAATACTCTACCCAGCAAGGTTATTATTCAGAATTGAAGGGTAGTTTCCCACACACGCAAAAGTGGAGCATTAGCACTACTAAACCATCATTACAAGAAATATTAAAGGGACTTTTTTAAGTAGAAAGGCCAAAACTAAAAATAAGAAAATATAAGAAAGAAAAATCTCACTGACAAAGGCAATCACTTAGTAAAAGTAGTGGATCAACCAATTATAAATCTAGTATGAAGATTAAAAGGCAATAGTAAGATCATATGTAAACACAGTAATAAGTTAAGGGATACACACACACAAAATATGTAAAATATGATGACAAAAATATAAATATTGGTGGTGAATTAAAATGTAGTGCCTTTAGAATATATTTGAAGTTAATTGACCATCAACTTGAAATAGACTCCTATAAATATAAACATTGTATGTATAAATCACGTGGTAACCACAAACTAAACATCTATAATAGATACACAAAAAATAAAGAGAAAGACATTCAAAACAACTGCTACAGAAAGTTATCAATGTACAAGAGAAGAGAGCAAGAGAAGAAGAAAGGAACAGAACAACCAGAAAACAATTAATAAAATAGCAACAACTACATACCTATTCATAACTACTTTAAATGTAAATGGACTAAATGCTCCAATCAAAAGACATAGGGTGGTAGCTGACTGGATAAAGGGAAAAAACCAACTGTATATATGCTGCCTGCAAGTGATACACTTCAGATCGAAAGACACACATAGATTGAAAATGGAGGGATGGAAATGCAAATGAAAAAAACTGGGGTAGCAATATTTATATCAGACAAAACAGAATTTAAAATAAAGGCTGTAACAAGAGGGCCATTAAATAATTATAAAAGGATCAATCTAACAAGAGGATATAATTCTTGTAAACATCAATACACCTAATATAAGAGAACCTAAGTATATAACGCAAATATTAAGAGACATAGAGGGAAGATCATCACTATTACAGTAATAGTAGGGGACTTTAACACCCCATTTATATCAATGGATGGATCATCTAGACAGAAAATCAATAAGGAAACTGTGGCCTTAGAGGACACATTATAACGAACTTAATAGATATTCACAGAACATTCTACTCCCAAACACCAGAATACACATTCTTTTCAAGTGCACATGGAAAATTTTCCAGGCTTGACCAGATGTTAGGCCACAAAACAAGTCTCAATGAATTTAAGAAGATTAAAATTACCTCAATATCTTCTTTGGTCACAACAGTATGAAACTAGATATCAATTATAAAAAGAAAACTAAAAAACACAAAGACGTGGAGGCTAAACATTCCATGGGTAAATGAAGATATCAAAGAGGAACTTAAAAGATATCTTGAGACAAGTGAAAATGAAAATAAAACAAACCCCAAATCTATGGGACACAGTAAAAGTACAGGGAAATTCATTGCAATACAAGCTTACCTCAACAAACAAGAATAATCCCAAATAAACGACCTAATCTTACACCTAAAGGAACTAGAAAAAGAAGGTAAACAAAGCCCAAAGTGAGTAGAAGGAAGAAAATAATAAAAATCGAAGTAGAAGTAAATGAGGTAAGGCAAAAAAAAAAAAAAAAAAAGAAAGGAAAGATCAATGAAACTAAGAGCTGGTTTTTTTGAAAAGATAAAATTGATAAACCTTGAGAGAGAGAGAGAGAGAGAGAGAGAGAGAGAGAGAGAGAGAGAACCCAAATAAATAAAATCAGAAATGAAAGAGAAGTGACAATTGACACCACAGAAATAAAAAGAATTATAAGAGAATACTACAGACAATTTTATGCCAACAGATTGAACAACCTGGAAGAAATGGATCAACTTCTAGAAACATGCAGTCTTCCAAAACCGAATAAGGAAGAAGCAGAAAATCTGAACAGACCAATTACTAGTAACAAAATTGAATCAATAATCAAAAATTCCCAACAAACAAAAGTCCAGGACCAGACGGCTTCACAGATGAATTCTACCAAACATTTAAAGAAGAATCAATACTTACTCTTTTCAAACTATTCCAAAAAATTGAAGAAGGAAAGTTCCCAAACTCATTCTATGTGGCCAACATTACCCTGATACCCAAACCAGACAAAGATTTTACCAAAAAAGAATACTATAGGCCAGTATCCTTAATAAACATAGATGCAAAAATTCTCAACAAAAACAGAATTCAGCAATACATTAAAACGATCATGCACCACAATCAACTGGGATTTATTCCAGGAATGTAAAGTTGGTTCAGTATCTGGAAATCAATCACTGTGATATACCGCATTTTAAAAATGAAGGTTAAAAATCGTATTATCTTATTAATAGATGCAGAAAAAGGATTTGTCAGAATTCGACATCCATTTATTATAAAAACTCTTAGCAAAGTGGAGATGGAGGAAACATACCTCAACATAATAAAGGCCATGTATGACAGACCCATGGCTAACATACTCAACACTGAATGACTAAAAGCTTTTCCTCTAAGATCAAGAACAAAACAAGAATACCCACTCTCACCACTTTTTTCCCCAGCTTGACTTTTTTTGCAGGAAAGCTAGGGAGAAGCAGGAAAAGTGAGGGTCTCTGCAGGAACTCCCATTGTCAAGCAAGATTGCCAGGTTCCAGATCTGTTTGGAAGGCAGGAAAGGATGGGTGCCATGCCTGCTTCAATCCATCCTGCAGGCCAGGGCCCCAGGCCCTCACTAGTTGGGGCCAAGGTATAAAACGGTCTTCCTTGTTTACTTCAGGGTCTCCAGCAGAGTGTCCATGCTATGCTCAGAGTCGATGCAAACCTTCTTGTTGGGCGGATCAATCTTAAACTGAACTCCTCCCAGCTTGTTGAGGACCTGAGTCACCACATTATAGCAGCCTTCACAGGCCATGTCTATAGAGAACTCATACTTTGGCATGACTGAGGAGGAGATGATGGGTGGTGGCAGTGGCTGCAACACTTCTCCTGGTTGTCCCACTCTCACCATTTTTATTCAACATAGTATTAGAAATCCTAGCCACAGCAATCAGACAAGAAAAAGAAATAAAAGGCATCCGAATTGAAAAGGAAGAAGTAAAACTATCACTATTTGCTGATGACATGATACTACCTATAGAAAACCCTAAAGATTCCACAAACATTACTATTAAAACTAACAAATAAATTCAGTAAAGTTTCAGGATACAAAACTTATATTCAGAAATCTGTTGCATTTTTTACACTAATAATGAACTAAAAGAAATTAAGAAAACAATCCCATTTATAATTGCATCAAAAAGAATAAAGTACCTAGTAATAAATTTAACCAAGGAGGAAAAAGACCAGTACTCTGAAAACTATAAAACATTGGTGAACGAAATTGAAGAAGACAAATGGAAGGATATACTGTACTCATGGGTTGAAATAATTAGTATCATTAAAATGTCCATATTATCCAAATCAATCTACAGATTCAATGCAATCCTTACCAAAACACCAACGACATTTTTCACAAAACCAGAACAAATAATTCTAAAATTTACTTGGAACCACAAAAGTCCCCAAATAATCAAAGCAATCTTGAGAACTAAGAACAAAGTTGGAGGTATCACACTACCTGATTTCAAACCATACCAGAAAGCTATAGTAATCAAAACAGTATGGTACTGGCACAAAAACAAACACACAGATCAATGGAACATAATAGAGAGCCCAGAAATACATCCACACTTATATGGTCAATTAATCTATGACAAAGGAGGCAAGCATATACAATGGGGTAAGACAGTTTGTTCTATAAATGATGTTGGGAAAACTAAAGATACATGCAAAAAAAATGAAACCAGATCACTTTCTTATATCATATACAAAAATAAACTCAAAACGGATTAAAGATTTAAATGTAAGGTCTGATACCATAAAATTTCTAGAAGAAAATATAGGTAGTAAACACTTTGAAATTCATCTTAATAATATTTTTTTGGATATATCCCTTAGGGCAAAGAAAACAAATGAAAAAATAAACAAATGGAACTATATCAAACTAAAAAGCTTTTGTATCATAAAGGAAACCATTGACAAAACAAAAAGGCAACCTACTGAATGGGAGAAGGTGTTTTCAAATGATATATCCAATAAGGAGATAGTATCCAAAGCACAAAAAGAACACATACAACTCAATATAAAAAATATCCGACTAAAAAAAGAACAGAGGACCTGAACAGACATTTCTCCAAATAGGACATACAAATGACCGACAGACATATGAAAAGATGCTCAACATCAGACATCTAATCATCAGGGAAATACAAATCAAAACCACAGTGAAATATCACCTCACACCTATCAGAATGGCCATTATCAAAAATACAACAAAGAATAAGTGTTGGTGAAGATGTAGAGAAAAAGCAACCTGCATGCACTGTTGGTGAGATTGTAACCTGGTGCAGCCACTATGGAAACAATATGGAGATTCCTTAAAAAATTAAAAATTGCACTACCATATGACCCAATAATTCCACTTCTGCGTATTTATCTAAAGAAATCAAAACAACTAATTTAAAAAGATACATGCATCCTTATGCTCATTCCAGCATTATTTACAATACCCAAGATACAAAGCAACCTAGGTGCCCATTGGTAGACAAACGGATAAATATGTAATATATATATATATATATATATATATATATATATATATATACACACAATGGAACATTACTCAGCCATAAAAAAATGAAATCTTACCATTTGTGATAACACAAATGGACCTAGAGGGCATTATGTTAAGTGAACTAAATCAGACAGAGAAAGACAAATACTTTATGATTTTGCTTATATGTAAAATCTAAGAAAACAAAATAAGTGAACAAACAAAGCACAATAGCAACAAACTCATAAATATAGACAACAAACTGATGGTTACCAGATGGGGGTGGATGGGTGAAAAAGGTAAAGAGTATTAAAAAGTACAAACTGCCAGTTATAAAATGAGTCTTGGAGATGTAAAGTACAGCATAGGGAATATAGTCAATATTGTAATAACTGTGTGGTGCTAGATGGATACTAGACTCATCATGGTGATCACTTCATAAGGTATATAAATGTCTAATCACCATGTTCCACACCTGAAACTAATATATTGTATGCCAATCATAATTTAAAATAAGCTTAAATAAGAAAGAAAACAATAACAGTAGGCCTTGGTATAAAAGATCTTTGTGTACAAAGCTGATGCAGATCTGTAAACAATGTAAGCCTCTTTCAATGAATGTCCTAAATGAATTTAGCCTATGCTTTCCTTTGTTTTTCAACAAAAACGATTTTAACATTTTGGGAGAATTCATCATTTTCATCAATAAGAATAGGCTGAGTTATGGGATGTATGAAATTGTGCTAGATACTCAAGGTATTGAACTTTTTAATGGAAAATTAGGCATTTCTCTTATCAGATCAAAAAATCAAAAACTTTTCATTATAATTTACTATGTTCCAAGCTGTGTGGGATATGAATACAGTGTGACTTCTATTGTTAGACAAGTTGTTTCAATGCTGCACTTTGTTGTCAAAGGGTAACACTATAGATATGGGAGTGTGTTCTGAATGTTGAGACAATTCTTTTTCCGGGGTCCACTCTGAGCAGTTTCCCCTCTACTTTTTTTTTAACAGCTTTATTGAAATATAATTTACATATCATCATATATTTACAGTTGTGCAACTACCATCATTATCTAAAATTAGAATGTTTTTATCATTCCAGAAGAAATTCCATACCCATTAGCAGGCTCTCTCCATCATCTCCTCTCTTCAACTCTGGCAACCACCAATCTTTCTGTCTCTATAGACTTGACTATTTTGGACATTTCATATGAATGGAGCCATACAATATGTGGCCTTTTGTGACTGGTTTCTTTCACTTAGCATAATGTTTTTAACATTCGTACATGTTGTAGCAGGTATCAGTACTTCATTTTTTTGTGTGTGTGGCTGAATAATATCCCATTGTATGGATAGACCAGATTTTGTTTACCCATTCATCAGTTGATAAACATTTGGATTGTTTCCATGTCTTGGCTCTTATGAATAGTGGTGTTATGAATATTTGTGCACAGGTTTTTGCATGAACATGTTTTCATGTCTCTTGGGTATATACCTAGGAGCGGAATGATTGGGTCATGTGTTAACTCTATGTTTACAGTTTTTAGGAACTTTCAAACTGTTTTCCAAAGTGACCATGTAATTTTTTCAAAGTGATACCAGCAATGTATGAGGGTTCTAATTTCTTCACATCCTTGTCAACACTTTTTATTATCTGTCTTTTTCATTAGGGTCTTTCTAGTGGATGTGACATGGTCTGTCATTGTGGTCTATGTTCAGTTTTAAGTTTTGTTACCATGAAGATTCCTGGGCCATCAGCCCCCTGAAGGCTTTTACCTTCATTGTGCCCCCTGAGTTCACCTCTTCTCTTATGTCTGGTAGAAAATCTGATGAAGAAACCATTCCTTTATTCACTCATCTAACATTTACTAAACATCAACTGTGCCAGACAATAGAGACAAAAACAAGAAAAACACAATTCCAGTACTCATAAAGCTCACAGCTAACAGGGCATGTGCCTGTTTGCAAAGAAATACAGGATAGTGTGGAGAGTGTGGTGGAAGCAAAAACCAGAGTCCCTACTGTGGACCAAAAAAGGATGGCAGGAATGAGTATAGAGAGGTGGAAGGGCTAAGAAAGTCATAAAGGGCCTTGTGAGCCAGGTTAAGAAATGTGAACTTTATCTAAGAACATGGATAAAAATAAAGGCTCTTCTTGAAGGGAGTAGATTGATCATATTTGAGTTTTAGATAATGAATATTGGAAGCAAAAACCTAGAAGAGACAGAGCCCCATGATGGTAAGTATGACTAGTTTCTATGATCACCCAATTCCTAGAGTGGTAGGGATCCATCCAGTCTCAGGGACGACCTCTAGGGAGCTCATCCTGTGTTCTTGGCCTCATGGCGGAGACTCCTAATTCCCACACAAATCCTTTCTATAACCTCTTTCCCTTTACTTAAGATGGTGATTCTCAAAGTGTGATCGTTGGACTAGAATCATCTGGTAACTTGTTAAAAATGTAAATTCTCAGGCCTTATTCCAGCTCTATTGAGTCAGAAATTCTGGGATTGGGGGCAGCAACCAGCATTTCAACAAACCCTCCAGGGGATTCTGACACACATTTAAGTTTGAGAACTACTGAGATAATTCAAGTAGATTTCCATTCCTTGAAACTAATACAAAGCAGAGCATTTCAATATAAGGAGCTGTTATAAGGGGTAAATATTTAATTGTTTGATGGCTTAGACTAGGAGTCAACAGACTATGACCCATGGGCCAAATCCTACCAGCCCCATTTTTGTAAATAAAGTTTTATTGGAACACAACTATGTCCTTCGTTTAAGTATTGTCTGTGGCTGCTTTTGCACTACAGTTGAAGAGCTGAGTAGTTGTGACAGAGACTGTATAGGCCACAGTGTGTAAAATATTTACAATCTGCCCTTTATGAAAAAGTTAATCTAGATTAAGTGCATGCAGGGACATTCTGAGGAAGAAGATGTTGTAGGAGAATTCCAGAGTCCAGGTGATAAAAGAAAATACAAGTCTAGGTGATAATAAAATCTAGCATCTCCAAGTATGATATTGAAAGACATTTCTAGGTGAACAGGAGCAGTTGGACCATGTTAAATTGATGCTTAAGCCTTCACAAAAGACCTCACTGACAGAAAGATCTGGGGATTTCAAATTTAAGGAGCTTACTAAAACACCCCTTTCCATTCCAATTCAGAGGCATGGATCTGAGGCGGAGCCCAGGAATCTTCATGCTTGCCCTGTGCCTCAGGGGGATATGCTGCAGGTGCTTCCTGACCAGCCTTGAATGAGCATTGGACTGGAGGCTGGTCAAGGGGCTCTAAGCTGGGAGTCCCATGAAGCTGTACAATCTGGCCTGCAAAGTACATGCTGCTTTCTGAGCCTCACTGTTCCTATCCATGGTGAATCCAGGAAGATGAAGAAATCTTTCTTGGATCCCTCTTTTCTTGGATTTCTTGCTTTTTATGACTTCTAACCCCCATTCCTTAGCATCGTACCTCAGATCACTGAATGCTTCCAAGCATAAGGCAAGGGAAAGGCTGCACTTTCTCCCATTGGCCTGAGGCTCCTCCTAGAGTTCTGGATCCCAGTCTAAGGACTTACCCTCCTTGGGGTGTCTGCTCTGGGAATTACCTCAGGTTTCAGAAAAGAATATCCTTCTTGCCCATGAAAATGCCTTACTTTGCAGATCTCAAGAGATGAGGCTGAACAGAAAGTAACACAATTACTGAAATGTTCATGCAAGGGAAATTCACATATGGCATGATGGACATCTGTTAATGAGGTCATGACATCTGGACAGTGTTATCAGAGGGTTGATGGGATTACAGCCAAGTCAGTCATACCACAGGACAGCCAGACAAACCTTTGTGATTGATATATCCAAGCTCTTCAGATCTGGTGTCTTAATTCTTTTTACTTGTCTGTATTCCTCACTAGACTATAAGTTTCTTGTAGGCAACAATGTCTCATCCTTATATTCCCAGCATAGTATTTATCTTATAGAAGGCTCTCAATAAACTATGTAACTTTACTAACAATTGTCACCCCAATAAACTTTAATTAAAAAAAGATTTAATGAATGAACAAATGACTGTATGGATGGTTTATTTAGTCATGTTAAACTGCTAAACTCAAGAGTGAATATGATGGTGTCTTCATTCTCCTGTTTAAAAATCTCATTGCATTAATTGCAGCATTCCAGCAATATGAACACATTTGTGATTGTTATATCAGAATTTTCTTAGATTTTCTTTTATAGTAAGGAAGCCTTGCAAAAACCATAAGTAGTATAGACTTCTAAATCTAAATTCAAGCCCAGTCTATTGAAAGCATCTACTTCAAGTTCTAAATCTGGATGACCCCAAAATGGTGTTCTAATATCTTTAGCCAAAGAGAAGTAAAGGGTGAAATAGTTCAACTGACAACTTACCTGTATTCTAGTTGGCTTCACCAACTCAGAATTAGTTTTATTTATCAAGTTTTCTCTTTTGAAGTTTACTGTATAGTGTCCCTTTTCTGAATGAATCTTACTTGGCAACCAAGACACTTCACTGTCAATCTTAGTTTGAATTTAGTGACTTTGAAATCATTGTTACATAGACCAGCCATGAATTCTAAGAGAAGCAAGTATTATTAAAGGGAGCTAATTTTAAACACCTTCCTCTTAAGCAGCATTTTGTCACTGGTGTGGGTCCTATATTAGATACCTAAGCAGAAGTTGGGGAGAAGGAAGGAGGCAGAAAAGAGAAGACCATCTGTTCCCAATTTGTAAGCACACTAGGTAAGTAAGAAGACACCCATGTATGGGAACATTCCTACCACAAAAAATAGCATAGGAGATGACACACATTAATGTAAAGATGGTTTCAGTAGGCTGCAAAAGAACTGGAGTCTCATGCTACCACCGAGACTCCTTGGCTAGTCTATAACCTTAGGCAAAATCTCATTAGCTCTTGGGGGTACCAATTTTCCCAGACAATGAACTAGAAAACTTCAAAGTTTACTTTAAGGTGAGTACTATATATTTTGATTATGGTGGTTGCCATGCCTTTAGCTGATTTAAAAAGAGAAGGGATCCATTTGTAAAGGGAGGTAAAACTGAAGGGTCATTATGCAGAGAGAAGTCACATAGGACAAGATGGCCCCCATGCAAGTCAACATTATGAGGGAGAAGGAAATGCAGGCAAGCAGAAGCTATAAAGGGATTAGAAGATGACAAGAATGTTTATAAAGAAAGGAGAATGGAAATGAGATGGGAGTTTGTTGAGCTCACAAATTCTTGTTCCTACAGGTTATATATTCACTGGTTTTAGAGCCTTCTGGCAACTCTCTGCACTTCCCAAGGCCTAGCCATATAGCACTTCTTACTCACAAGTACCCTTATCCTATTCAGGTTATCTTGAGGTAACCTTACCCTATTGTTTCTCCTTGAAACTCAAAAGAGCCTAACTAGAACAGGAGCTTGAAGTCTATGATTCTATGAATTTTTACAAGGCTGTATGGTACAAACTGTATGCTAGGCACAAAAAGGATAAGATACATTAATTTAAATCATGAGTTTCCAAACACCAAAACCAATAGCTAAAAGATGCTGAATCTACATGTTTTTTCATGTGGATATGGACAAGATGCCAGTGTTCTGGGCTTCTTGAATCAGATAGGATGTGGTTGCTACACACCCCAGAAGGACAGAACACGGAGCTCTGCATTAGCCACCAGAGGGAGTATAAACAAATAGGCTAAGGGGAGCCTTCCTTCTCACATTCCTCCTGGGTGATAGAATTTCCACCAAGTATGTTCTTTCATCTGTTGTTCATCTCAAGCAAACTGCAGCTAGCTGGAGACAAGTGTGGGTCCCAAACAGGGGAGCACTTGTTCAGATCTCGAAGCATCCAACGTCAACTGTATTGTGGTTTCACACCATGTATTGTTCAGGTAAGTGATGGTCTCTTTCTGCACAACACAGGCGCCATGCAGCTAAAGAATGCTCTGTGTTCTAAAGATTGTTTATAAGTTGTTTAGAACATAGAATGTCTTGTTCCACAGAAATGATATAAGGAGTTCTTGGGTTTTCAGGCCAGGCGTTCAATGTTACTTAACCCTTGATGAAATTGTGCCATCAGAGCCAACACTACTATACTACTGGAGAACTAACAACCATTTAAAAGGTTGCTGACATAATACACTTTTGCTCAAGGACATATAACCACCTTTTTCAGGCCGTGTTTCTTCAAGTTCTAAATCTGGATGACCCCAAAATTGTGTTCTAATATCTTTAACCAGAGAGAAATAAAGGGTGAAATATTTTAAATGACAACTTACCTATATGATACCTTTTGCCCTGGATGAAACTGAACACTTCTTTCTCTGTGTCCTCTCTCATCCTCACCACCATTGGGTCCTTTACGTCTTTCTTTCATAGCATCTACAATACATTATGAAAACCACGTTCGCATATGTCTCACTCTATTCTGTTCTGAACTCAAGATCTCCTTGAGAGCAGGATGGGTGTTTATTCTTTACTACTGGGTGCAGGTCACAGAACATGCACTAGAGATATGTTTGGTCAAATGGCATGGTGGTGGAATCTCACCACATTTGCTCTTATCCCTGCTTTAAAGTCCTTTCCCACCATCACTCCATGGTTTCTCCTTCCTCCTATAAAGAAAGCCTGGGTCTGGGGAATTGAACTTGAGTTGGGAGTAAGAAGATACCAGACCTTTCTCCCTTGAAAGACAGGAAGGGTCATTTCTGGTCCATAGGAATGGTGGTGGGGGCGAGGGGCATAGGAGGGAGAAGAAGGAAATGAAGAGGACCCAGTAGCTGTCCTGCTGATCTCCCCCATTTGGCTTTATTGGGGGTGGGGCAGTGAGCAGTGGCATTGACTCCCACAGACACACATCTCTATGTCCCCATCTTGGCTCCATCAGAAGGGAAGGTCAAGGTTCTGAAAAAAGAAATTCAGAAATAGCCTTTCCCCTGTTCAGACAGAGCCAAATATTTGACTACCTGTGCTCATTGATGAGAATCATAATTTGAGAAGTACAAAAAACTTGCATGTGTGGCCTTGGAATTCATGAACTAACCATTGAATTCTAGAGTGCTAGGTTTGGATTTGCCATTCACCAGTTCTGAAGCCACACACTACCTCTTCTGGAAAATGGGTTGTTTGGACTACTGATTTCAATGCTATATCTTTGCAGCAAACTTATCTTCCCATTTCTTTTTATTACTTTGCTACCTCATGGAATTTTAGAGTGAGAAAGAATCTTAAGCGTAAAGTCAAGCTTCCTCATTTTACAGTTGAAAAGCCTAGGAGGTCCCAGGTGGTAAAGACATGTGCTCAAGGTCACACAGCTAATCAGGAGTTGTGGCAAGAGCAGAAGCAGGGTCATCAGACCCTCAGTTTGGCACTATTCCACCTCATCTCATTGCACCCCCAAGCTGATGCCTGCAGAGGGGGCGAGGATGCTCTGCAAGTTCGAAGGAAGTAATTTTGAGTTTTAAAATTAGCTGTGGATAAGTCACACATGGATAATCAGGAGCTGACTGCAGCCTGGGCTCTAACTGAGCTTTAAGTCAATATTATAAGCTTGAATATTTATGGATGTTTTGGTTTGTTTCCAAAAGTGGATGAATGCACCATCCTTCCTCCTGTCACATAAATGAAAGACACCAAAAAGGCAGGATTTACAATGCTTTCCGAATATTTGTGCATTTTGATGTTGATGTGGGTGGACTGAAATCTGAAGGAAAACACAGAAGGAAGAGGGCACCACTAGTTTCTTGGTTTTAAGGAGTGAGGAATGATTAGGGAATTTGGAGTTCTCAGAGCAAACTGTTTGGCTGAATGATTAGCTGTGAAATTTGAAAACCATTATGGGGCATTTGCAGGAATGCCTTTGAGCTTCTTTGGAAGAAAGTGATAACCTTAGGTCTCCTCTTGTGCGTGACAGTCACCTTCCCGCCCTGGCTATGACATTTTATGGCTATTAAAAATTTGACCTCCTACCTTTCCCCCTACTTCTAGTAGGACTTCAGGGCACTTTTCAAATTAATTAAATTCTAATTAAATTGTATTTTTCCTTTGATAACTTAGCAATGCCCTTGAGATCATTAGAGAAGATAAGAGCAAAGGCCTTGCAGGGGAGCTCTGGGATGTGGCCTCGCTCTGTAATTTAGTAGCTGTGGGGACAGAGCCAGGAGTGCAGTTTCCAGGCTCTTGGCCTCACGTGGAAAGGTGCTGGCTCAGGTAGTAAATGGCCATCAACTGTGATTGGATGGCCATCAGCTGTGGCTAGTTGGCCGTCAGCTGTAACCAGTGAGCCATTGGCCACTAATATAACTGCCGTGGGTAGGCTAGCAGAAAATGGGGGCTAGCAAGAAGATGGTGGCTGAGCTAGCAAGAACGGATTGCAGAGAGGCAGATGCCGCCAGCGAGAATATAATGGTATGACTCCCCTATGTATGGCTCCGTGGGTGTTCCTTTTTGTCCTCACCATATCCTGCGTTCTTATGTGGGGAGCGGGAGCTGAGACTCCTCAGGCCGCCCCGCCTGACAGTAACTATGTAGTAGACTTTAGTAGACTTTGGGTACGTTACATCTTGATAAGCCTCATCTGTAAAATGGGAGTCCTGTATGCCCCACAGGGTTGTCTGGGAGATTAAATGAACGATAAATATATAAGTTTTTTGTAAACTGTCAGGTGCTTAGGCTTTGTCACCCCTGTTAACTGCTAGTGGGTCCTGGGCAGCCTGGTATGGGAATTTCATAGCCCACCTTCTCATCTAGGATAGGCCTAAGGAAAGGCGTCATAGGTGAAACTGGTCTTGAGCAATAACCTCCTCAGGTGTTAGTTAAAGGTGACATTTATGAGCACTTATAACGTGTGAGGCATTCTGCTAACACGATGCACGTGTCACGTTGTTGAATTTTCACAATAACTCTAAGGACAAAATCATTATTCTAATTTCACTCATGTGGAAGCTGAGGCACAGAGTGGTTAAGAAACTTGTCTGAAGTTACACAGCTAAAATGTTTGTCAGAGCCAGGAAATGAAGCCAGGTGGGTCTCCAGAGTTCTAGCTGTTAACGATAGTGGCAGGTGTTTTTTTCCAAAGATGGCTGCAACAAAAGCTCCCATCCTACAAGTAATTCTGCAATGGGATCTGCCACTCCACCATCAGGAGGTGGGGTCGAATTCCCCTCCCCTTGAATGTGGGCCAGCCTTAGTGACTTACTGATAACCACTAGAGTATGGCAGGTATGATGCTGTGTGACTTCTGAGCTAGGTCAAAAAGAGCCATGCAGCTTCCCCTGGGGCCCTTGGGACACTTGTTCTCTGGACACTTTCTGGGGATACGCCATCTTGAAACTCAGCTTCTGTGCTGTGAAAAGCCCAGGACACATGGAACGGCCACATGTGGACCACCCATTGACAGTCCCAGCTGAGTCCAACCTTCACATCATCTTAGCCCAGGTGCCAGAGATGTAATGAAGTAGCTTCCAGATGATCCCTGTCTCCCACAGTTTAAGTCTTCACAGCTGAGGCAGAGATAAGCCACCCCTGTTGTGTCCTGTCTGAATTTCTGACCCACAGCCTTCCTGAACATACAAAATGATTGTTGTTTCATTTCACCAAGTTTGGAGAGGTTTGTGATGCAGCAATAGATAACGAGAACAACTGCTCTGTTATTCTCCCTTAGTTCTTTCAGGGCAACACCCGTCTGCTTGATCAGAATTCCCCACTGTGATATGCTATCTGGTCCTGGCAAAATCTACCTGTCTGTGTCTCATTCTCTTAAGACCCCGAACTCTCTGAATGAGAGAAGGAAATTCTGAGTGCTAACTACACTTATCCTTGCTAAGCTATTTCCTAGCTAATCGTCAGCTTGCCAAGGGATCAGAGGGTTTTCTTCTGCTAATATGCCTGTCTCCATAAGAGATTCCAGGAGCCAGGTCTGCCATGGATGGGAAATCCTTGCCCTTCACTGGACAGGCCAAGGACACATTTATGGATGGCGGCCTGTAACCTGTTCAGACCAACAGAAAGGCTGCCCTGCTCTGCCTGATGCTGCCTCTGTATTAAGCATTCAAGGATGGTTTTCCCTTGAAATAGTCAAAGCAGTCTGAAGGGGAGTCACATAGACACCAGGGGTGGACCAGTATCATAATGGTCCAGACATTTCCCATCATGCCTGATCTTGTCACGTCTCCCAGCCCTGCTCCTTGAGCTTCTCTTGGCCAGGGACCAGCACCCAGCTGGGAAACCTGAGGGTGGGACTCAGTCAGGAAGCTGGTTACCCATTGGGGGATGGTAGTGACTGGAAGGGAATGCAAAGAGGGTGGAGGGCTTCTGGACCAGTCATGATCTGTTTCTTGACCCGGTACAGCTTGCACAGTGTGTTCACTCTGTGAGGACTCATTGAGCTGTGTGCACTTACAACTTGTGTATTTCTTCTGTGTGTATGTTGCACATCAATAAAAAGGGAAAAAAAAAGCAGACCAGCAATTCAGCTATGAGAATAAAACCTAAATTAAATGCCCGAGGAACAATAACAGAGGAAATGTGCTGTGCTACAGTAGACACTCTTATCTGTGGTTTCATTTTCCTTGGTTTCAGTTACCCACAGTCAACTGCAGTTTGAAAATATTAAATGGAAAATTCAAGAAATAAACAATTCATAACTTTCAAATTTTGCGCCATTCTGAGGAGCGTGATATCTTGCACTGTGTCGCTTTGTCCCCTCGGGACGTGAATTATCCCTCTGTCCAGTGTATCTACACTGTATATGCTCCTCCTCCATTAGTCACTTAGTAGCCAGCTGGGTTATCGGATCAACTGCCGTGGCATCACAGTGCTTGTGTTCAAGTAACTCTTACTATACGTAATAATGGCCCTGGAGTGCAAGAGTAGCGATGCTGGCAATTTGGATACGCCAACGAGAAGCCATAAAGTGTATGTATGTATGTATGTATGTATGTATGTATGTAGTACATACAGGTTTTGGTACTATCTGCAGTTTCAGGCATCCATTGGGGATTTTGGAATGTATCCCTAACAGATAAAGGGGAACAATTTATAGTGGTTGGAGTAGTGCCAATCAGCAGTGAACTCCTTTAGAGACGAGGCCATAGCTTTCATGTTTGTGTCACTAGTACCAACATGGAGCCTGGCAGATAGTAGGTGTCCAGTGAATGTTCACTGACCCATCACCTTTAGCCTCCCCTTCTTCTTTCCTATTCCTACTCATGATTGACAGGAAAAGCCTTTTCAGAAGGCTCTTGCTTAACAATACCCCACTCTAACAAGATCTACACTTTCTTATACCTGCTCCTTGTCATGGTTGATACCTGAGATGATGCAGGACAGGTAAAGCAAGGACAGATGAAGACCTTAAAATTTCCCAAGGGAACTTTAATCAAGATCCTGGCCTGACTCCTCCAGCAAACCCTCGATAGAGCTGTGGAGAAACAGCACTATATAGTGGATTGATAGTTGCTAGGTGCTTTACATGTATGAACTCATTTAATCTTCATGACACCCCTGTGAGGTGGACACTGCTATTAATTCCACTTTACAGGCAGATAACCAAGGCACAGAGAAGTTGAGCAACTTTCCCAAAATCACACAGTGAGTAAGTGGCAAAGCCTGGGTTAAACCCAGCAATCTGGCTCCAGAGTCCATACTCTTAAGCCCAATGGAATCCTGCCTGTATGGAGATGACAATAACATATACTTGGGGGTCATTTCCAAAATGTTTCCTTGATAAATGCTGAATGACTGAATAGAGAGGAGTTCATTCTACAGCATTAAAAGAACCAGTGCTAGAGCTGGAGCTGGTGATATTTATTTTCAGAAATTGGGGATGAAGGTAGGGAAAGGCCAGGGTCAGGGTGGCAGTTTGCTGGGCCTCCAGGCCTAGTAAGTAAGTGCTCCTTGGATCAGAGAAAACAAAATCCTACTTATAGAAGAAAGATCCCTTGCTATTGCCCCTCCCCCCTCAGGATCTGAACAGATAATCAGAGCGTGCAGACATTCAGCAGTAATCAATTAGCACCTACTTTAGATTAAATTGAGAATATGTAAATTGGGCACCTCATCAAGGCTGCACAGAGCCAGTGATTTGAGACGCAGGCACCCCAACGACGTGCTTCAAACATACCGAATCTCTGCGACACAGAAGGGCATGCAAATCTTCTCCCACAGCAGAAAAATTTTTTAGACTGAGAAATCTGCTGTTCTTCTTTACACACACACACACACACACACACACACACACACACACACACCCCACAGAGAGAGAGAGACTTTCCTTATCCACTCTTCTCTATCTTTACAGAGACACATAATTTCTTATATCATCAGAAAGAGCCCTCACTGTAAAAACCCAGGGTCAGAAACAACAGAGACTCGTTGGGTTTGCTCCATAACTCCACATCATCCCAACAATCTAGAAGTTAAGTCTCATTTTGGTGTTTAGTGACTGTTTTTATTTTTGAGAGCAGTATGAACAAAATCAGTAGCTAAATATGACTAGGGCTGCCTGGGTTCCTTTTCAAATTCTCAGAAAGGGAAATGAGAAAAGGGATACCTGTCAGGTTTCAGGAGATATTTCTGAGATTAGGCCTGACATGGAGCTGAAGAGACAAACATAGTCTGGTATCAAACAAATTGTGAAAACCGAGCCCTGGATAAATAAGTCTGGGAAGGCAAAGAGGAGCTAAGCAATGAAAGGCCTGACTGGAGCAAAGGCCTTCATGAGGCAGGCTCTATGCCAACTTGTTTGTGGAGGAGGGTCCCTGGCAGCACAGAGGAGGAAGTCCTAAGTATCTGAGTAGGAGGCCAGGGAAAATTCAGCCAGCAGGAAAAAGGTATTTCTAAATCGTAGTCCTCAAAATTGTTGAGGCTTTGAAGATTGGTAATTTTTCATGAAATTCTCTCAAAAGGAATGCGATGACTGAGAAAAGGGCTGATTGCCAGCTATAAAGTATTGTATTGAGCCTACAGAGTGACAGCTAAGGACCTTTAACAATGGTTGTGTGGCCTGGAGATTGAAAAAAGAAACTGTCTAAGGAATTTCACTGAGTCCAAGAAGAAGAGAAGCATTCTAGTGGGAGTTGTGATTCTCACCTACCCAGAAAGCTGAAATCATTACACTGTCTGAGCTTTCCCTACCATCTTCTTGGGCGTACTGAGGATATATATTTATTTTTTAAGTTAAATTAATGTAAAAGGAAATGGCTTTTAGGAAAATTCTAACATATTCCTTGATAGTAACTAACCAGCAAGTATTATTTGGCACCTCTCAGATACTAAACACAGTACTAGACATGAAAGTACGGATATGTGAATAGTACAAATATATATATTCCATAAATAAAGATATGAAAATTAATCCTTGGGTAATTTGTATTCCAATTCAGAAGACAAACATTGAGTTTAAAAATTGATCAGAAAATGGCAAGAAGTAAGGGAGGGGCAGAGATAAGAAATGACAGAGAGTTGGTTAGAGCAGAGTTCAAAGAGGAGGCAAGTTGTCCCTAACATTTGGGAAGGAGAATATGAATGAAGGGAAAAGATCGGGGAGGTAGGATATTCCCATGACAGAATGGACAAGAAAAGAAATATCAATGAGACCAACTCCCAGTTCATGCTGAGTGTGGTAGATTACAAAACTACTTATAGATTATTCACCTCTCTGCATTACTTCCTTTTAATGTGACATTGCATCTCCTCCCATCTAGAGATGGGGTCTATTTTCCTATTCCTTGAATTTGGGTTGTTTACATGACTGGTGTTAGCCAAAGGGACATTAATAAATGAGATTGAGGCTTGCCCTCTCGCTGCACTTGGAACCATGAGACCACCGTGTGGATAAGCCTGAACTAATCCATTGGAGAGGCTACATAAAGGAGAACCAAAGCACCCTAGGTAACAGCCGGCCAACCACCAAACACATGAGGGAGATCATTCTAGGTCATCCAACCCACCAGCTGACCGCACATGCATGAGCAAGTACAGCAGAGACCAGCAAAACCATTTCATACCAGAAACTACACTCAGCCAACACACAGAATCAAGAGCTAAATAATATAGGTAGTGTTTTAAATCACTAAATTTTGGGATACCTTGTTATACAACTAAAGCTGATACATTGGGTAATAGCTAAGTTTGTATGGAGGATAAGTTGATATGAACAGGACTGAAATAATTTGGATGGTCAAGATAAATGAATGTTCTGAGCATCAAAGAGGAGCAAAAGACAATCAAGAATACTCAGAGCTTCTTTGTCAAAGGGATATTTTGATCAGAACAATATTTTAAGAAAAATTGAATCATAGTTTGTAGGGTAAACTTAGAGTGGAGAAGCCTAGTTTGAAGGTAATCAGTGTTTGGATAAGGGAAAATCTAAAATCTCAGTGGTATTTCAGAGGAAGGAATAGCAAGACATTAGGACCAATAAACTATAGAATAGGAAAGGATGGCTTCAAAGGTACCCCCAAAGTTTATCCTTTTGAATCCTGGGAGAACAATGGTATCAAAGATAGTGAAAGGAAAGTTGGGAAGGGCAAGCAAATCAAGTGTGATTCAGTCAAAATTTCATGGCTGCACAAAAATTATTAGAACTCACTTAAAATTGTGATTTATTAGAAGAATCAGGGTATCCTGCAGAATGGAAGGGAAAGTTGGTCACCCCACGGCTTAGAAAGGACAAGAAAGTGGCTAAGCTTAGAGACCTTAGTAGCAAGATTTTATGGATATTAACTCCATCATGCCATTCCAGGATGCTCTTGTTCTCTATTGAGTTCAAATCCTTGAGAGGGAGGATAGGCTGTAGGCCACCCAATAGAGGAGCTCCTGGAGTAGGTGTTCATGGATCCTGATCCAATCAGCTGTGGGGGAGGATGAGGATGATAAGTATATAGCATATATTCTCCAGAGCTGTAAAGAGACAGGCGAGGAGTAGGGAGGAAATAATGAGCACCTCTGTAAAATAGGAGAGGATAATGGACTGGGGTGTGAGCAAGCTGAATTGGAAGTGAAAGTAGGAACTCCAAATGTACATGTCCTGTTGGAAGTTCAAAACACAGGACTAATATTCAGGACTAGGTTTAAGATTTGAGTGACATCTGCCTATAAGTGAGGGTGCACACCAACAAATAATGAGTAATACATCTTCAAAGAGAATTGCAAGAAAAGGCCCTATGGCAGAGGCCAAGAATCATGGTCACTGCCTGTAGATGTGAAAGGAGAAAGGGGACCTACTGAAGGAGAAAGGGCAGAGTGAAAGAGCCCCAGAAAAAAGTGGTATGGAAATCAAAGCAGGGGAGACTGGTGAACTATGTCTAATGAAATAGGAACCAAGAAGACTGAGGACCATGAAAAAATCCTTCATATGTTTAGGTGATCGTTGGTGACTTTTAGGAGCAGAAAATAGAGGAAATGGGTTAGCCCTTTCCTTCAAGGGAAGGCAAGAAATAAAAGGGAAGACGACAAAGAAACTCCGACCAGTTAGTTGGTGCTATGCAAAAAGCAAAGGGCTGATAGTCTTGAGGGCGTAAGGATGGAGGGAGAAAGAATTGGAGGCATCTTCAAATGTGCACAAATCAGCCTTAAGAATGTCTTCTTTTGAGGAAAATAGTGCCCAAATTCAAAGATTGTACAAAGAGACTTCAGCTTTCTATATATCACCCATGGAGGTGTCACCCCACAGTTCTGGAACCATTGCCAAAAAGACTGGCTGAGACATGTGTGATTTGTAGAGTCTAAATTTCTGTAAAACATTTAGTCAAGCAGTTCGGTAACAGTTGAGACAGTGGACATGCCCTTATTGCTCACGGGGATGCCCCTGGGGCTTCCTTCACTGCAGTTAATTTCCAGGACATGGCGCCACTAAATATTAGCATGTCCCCTCGTGTTAATGGCAAATGGCAAGAGGCTCTCATAATTTAGATATTTTTATGGCTGTTCTGTGGAAGCTAATTTTGCCTAACAAAACCCCATTAAGTTTTAGCTCTATCCTTTTCCCTTCCTCCAACTCCCAGAACTGGGACTTATATGTTAATTGCAGCCAGTCTATGCTAATTAGATTTCATTTCTGTTTCTTAAAGAGACAGATGCCACCAGGCTCTGCCCCAGTCATCACTCCCTCCCACCTTTATAGCCAGCTTTTCAGATGTTAAACTCCAGACTGGATGAAGAATTCACTTAAGGCTCACACTTCAAGTTGGAAGGCAGAGGGGTCAGGTGTTTCTGTATTCCTCACAACTTCCTTTGAAGATGAAATGCTTTTTTCCCCATGAAATTCTTAGTGCACCATTTCTAATTGAGAAACAAATCAAAACATTATTTGATTCCTTAACTATACACAAAACTCAACGAAATACCCCCAAGGTCTACTATAACCTTTGCTTTGAACAGAAGACCTTCAGTCCTGGAGCTTTCATCTGAGCTATGACAAGTTCAGGCTCATCACTGTAGGCTGAGTAAGGGTTTACAGGTAAAGAACTGCCCAAGCAAAAGAGTAACTTCCTATATTAATGTTTGGTTCTGTTCATTGAATGAGTGCCTTCTAGGAGCCCAACAGGCATTTGGGAGGATAAAAATATGAACTAGACAAAGATTCTACTCAATAAAAGCCTCCAGTCTAGTGGGAAGACATAATAATAATACTATAGAATAAGTTTCTGACTATGTATAAAGTACTACTATGAGCCCAGTTTACATATATTATCCCATTTTAATCATCACAACAATAATATGAGGCAGATATTTACATCTCTATGTTACAAATGGGAAAATTGAGGTTTAGAGAGATTTAGTGACACAAATGATGCTGTGCAACCATCCACCACAAAACCTAGTAATAAGCCTTATTTTTATTGAGCATGGTCTGTGGCCTGCTATGGAAGTTCTGCTTCAAGATGTGGGTCATTTTGTTTGGCAGCAGGTTGAGTTCAAGTCAGTTCCTTGTGTATTTCATCCTCTTTGAATGCAAAGTACCCACAGAGCCAGCTCAAACTGGTCCTATTTTGTTTCTATTATAAGAAGACCTGGAATCAAAGTTTAAAACTTGGATACACCACTTACGAGTAACACTTGTGTACCCTTAACTGCCCTCCCCCACAGAACCAAAGAACAAGGACATAGCCTGCACCTGAACACGGAACCCTTTCAGAAGTGAAGGGTCCATTGTCCAGAAAGATCTGGTGCCAAAACCCCTTTAATCTTGCCCCAAACCCTGTACTAGGGAGGTAGATTTGAGTCTTGCGTCCTGTTTCTTTGCCAATTGACCTCGCAATAAAATCTTTTTTTTCCCCTCAAAAGCCAGTGCCATAGTATTGGCTTCTATGCACATCAGGCAGTGAGTCTTTGCTCAGTAACACCAACAGCTAACCTGGGGTATGTTCCACTCATGGTGATGGTAGAAACACAGGGAAACAACTAGAAACACATGATGCTATTTAAGGCCTTTTAAGGTCTAGGCTCATAACTCACATATTGTCACTTTTACTCTATTCCATTAACCAATTCAAGTCATATGGCCAACACTAACATCAATGGAAAGGGAAGTACCATATGCCCCTAAAAGTGGGAGAAACTGTAAAGTCACATAGAAAAGGCTATGGATGTTTAATAGTGGGAGAGTGTGAAAAATTAAGAACAGTAACCTAATCTGCACATACAGATCAAAACTTGTATAACTGGGATTCAGACTAAGGATGATCAGGCTCTAAAGCCCATCCTTCTAACTATGATGGTATATACAAACATCTAACAATAATAAAGTCAGGCCGTGGCAAATGAATAGTAATGATATATTTTGATTGAGGGATTGGGTCAGGCTTCAGACAGGAGATGCCTGGGCATGAAGATGAAGAAGATTTTTGAAAGACAGAGATGAAGGTTAGGGCATTGCTGTTGGGGGGAAACAGTATGAGGATCGATAGAAGGACATGATGTGATCACAATTAGAGTGTTGAGTTCAAAGGGATAATAGGGATTGGTGAGTGCAGAGTTTGGGAAGTTTCAATGAGATCAGGATAGTGTTCTGAGCAAGTATGTGACATGATCATATCTGGAATCTCTTGGACCAGTTCTCAAACTTTATTGCACATACGAATGTTGAAATTCAGATTCTGATTCAGTTTAAATCTTGGGGGGGGCCTGCAATTCTGCATATCTAACAAGCTCTCTGATGATAGTGATGTTGTTGCTATTTCACACTTTGAGTAGCAAGGCTCTGAGCAAACAGCCTGCTAGTTATTCAAGGTCAGTGTGGGGACAGAGTCCCAGAGAACAGTTTCCAGGCTCTTGGCCTCACGTGGAAAGGTGCTGGCTCGGTTATTAGATGGCCATCAGCTGTAATCAGATGGCCATGCACTGTGGCTGGGTGGCTGTCAGCTGTTACCTGTTAGCCATTAGCCACTAATATAACTGCCGGGGCTAAGCGAGCAAGCGCAGATTGCAGCTAGCAAGAGAGGTTAGCAAGCGGATTGTGGATTGTGGATCCTGTTGATCCTGCTTCCTGTGTCTCGCCCGGCCACCAGCGAGGCTGGGGTGCAGGAAGACCCCTTGTTGGGGTGCTGGTGATGTTTGTTTTTGTGTCTCGACCAGCCGCCAGAGAGACTATAGTGGTATGAACCCCCTACCTGTGGCTCCGTTGCTGTTCCTTTTTGGCCTCACCATATCCTGCGTTCTTGTGTGGGGAGTGGGAGCTGAGACCCTGCATTACAGTCAGGGATCATTTTTTTCCATCTCTTTGTTTCCACACAATGTCTTGCACACATTGGCTTATACATAATAGACCTACCATCAGGTTAGATGTTGTTGATGCTGCTGCTCATGCTTTCCTTTTCTTCTCATGGGCTTCCTCTTCCTCCCCCAAGGCTTACCCACTCAATGGTAAAAGCCAAGGCTTTCCAACACTTGGTTGTATTAACTACCTGCATACCTATGCTTTAGCTTGTTGTCTCCTTAGAAAGGGAGAAAAACAAAATGCTGCAAAAAGCAACCTTCTATTACTGGAGGTCTATGCAGATTCATTAGAGCTTTGGGGAAGACATCAGAAGTTGATTGTGCTTGAAGGGGTTGCTTGTCTCCTCCCATTTCCTAATTTGATTTCACAGCTCTGCAATGAAGTCAGAATTAGAGCCACATTAAAGACAGGAAGAAGGAGAAAAATTCCATCACCAATCACGTTCTGAAATTTGCAAGGTGCCTTTCTCCCAGTCTCCCCAAAAAGTCACCAATTTTACTAGGGTGAAGGTGACCTCAAGAGGGACCACAGGCTGAAAAATCATAGCTTTTATAGTTACAAAGTAGGGAGAAGATGGGTTACAGAGAAGTCTCACATTTGTGGGTTAGGGGCTCTGGAAAAAGGAGAGACATTCTGCAAGTCCTACTTCAGTTAGGACTCACCTTGGAAATAGGCAGCTTTTTTGGTACCAGGTGAATAGCATCAGGGCTCATGCCTCAGGATGTCGGATCCCAACTGCCTGTCCTTGAGCTTAGACATGTCCTTGAATTTAATGGTTACAGTCATTCCTTTAAGTTCAGATGATGTTCAGGTGCCTATAGCAGATGTTGCTGATACCCTGCCATCATGCCCTTGGCACTCATTCCTATAACCTACAAGCATTTATGGTAAACACCTGCTAAGGATTCTGGCTGTAGGAGAATGTCCAGGACTCAAAGAAAGCAAGCTGGAGTTTGTACCTTGGTGAGCAGCCCTCAATCAATGAATTTGTGGATAAATACCCAAGCTTTCCCACCTCTTGGTTGAGATAGTTCTGTAGTGTATTCTCCACTGTCTCCCAGAGGTCCCCACCTGGCTTGAGCTCCAATGGGGAGCCCACCAAGGTCACTTGCTTGATAACAGATTGTATTGGTGTCTTGTCCTTCCCTGTCTCGTTTCTTTATTTCTCTATTAGAGCATCTGGCATTAACTTTCAAATAAACTATTTGCATTCAAATCTGCCTCAAAGCAGTTCTGGGGGAACCCATACTAAGGCAGTGCTCCAAACTTCGTCCATTAAAATGCCACCACTCTTGGGTGGCAAGGATTCAGGGGTTCAGGAATGAGTGGGGCTTTATGAGTGAACACATTATGAGTGAAATGCGGGAGAATACTCAGATAATCTCCTGGGCAAGGCTAGGAATAGAGAATATCTTCGGGGGATGTGGGAAGTAGGTGCAGGAAGTGCAACACAGATTGCTGATTGCCAAGTGGAAAGGTGTCAGCTCATCTGTCATTGCAGTTCTGCATGCAACTTATTCTTGGGTTTTCATTACATAATGGGAAAGACTAATGAGTTCCTCTAAGACATAAGGCTTGAGTTTTACCTTGCTTCTTCCTGGTGTATATTCTTTGTTTTTCTTAGCTGTGATATGCTCGGATGTAATTGGAGATAATAACAACACCCGTTGAATCAAGCTGCATTGAGTTTGGGGTAGAAGAGAACCCTTGTGTTCAGCAAGTCTGAGTAAAAATTCCAGCTTTGCCCTTTACTTGCTGTGTGAACTTATACCAGCTATTAACATCTCTGGGATAATTTCTTTATACAATGGAGAAATAACATTAATTTAAATCAGATGAAATTGCCTGTATTTGATATTTTGAGGTACAGAAATGGCAATTTCATGTGGTTCAACCTAAGATCTAAGTTGCAGGGTTTATGTGAAGATTTAAAATAATATCTGAAAAGCACCTAGTATATTGACATGCACATAGTAGGCACCCAATGTACCATTACAGCTGCTATGACTATTATTATTGAAATAATATCTTATGGTGATCACACCATAAAAAGAGTAAATCTCTACTCAGATTTTTGAGTAAATCACAATAATATCCCCTGTTTACCTGTCTGACCACCAACCAAGATCAAAACAAAGCAACAATCACTGGACATCCAGATGGTGGGAGAACACACCAGGCTTTGTGTATTTCTAAGCTCCCTGCAGAGACCATTTTTTGTTTGTATTTCCAAATGTCATATTGAAACCATTGTGAATAGAAGAATAAGAGATGATTTCAGCTTCCATCTTTTGTGATGCTCAGGTTTAAAAAATGAAGGAGGCCCAGCAAAATTAACTTTATCATTTTAAGAAACAACCATTGAAACAGCCATTGTGAATATATTCATTATTATACAACGCCGAGCGCTGTGCACCAGTGCGCGTAGCATCTGTCTGCTCACTAATTCTCCTGTTATTATCACCCACTGAAAGGGCAGGCGGGAGAAAATTCCAGGCAATCTCCCTCAGCAGAGGTTTGCAGGTTTCAAGAAGCACTCAAAACTCCCCCAAACGTGCTCCTTGAGCATTTGGCTTGCTAATTTTGTTGATGTGACTTAAAAAAATAGAAAATAGCTAATGGCCTTAATTTTCTTATATCTGTCAGCTAACCAATTCATCCCATCCTAAAAAGTTACTCATCTGAGTCCCATCTTCTCTTTCTCTTTCTCTTTTCTTTTCTTTTCTTTTCTTTTCTTTTCTTTTCTTTTCTTTTCTTTTCTTTTCTTTTCTTTTCTTTTTCCTCTCCTCTCCTCTCCTCTCCTCTCCTCTCCTCTCCTCTCCTCTCCTCTCCTCTCCTCTCCTCTCCTCTCCTCTCCTCTCCTCTCCTCTCCTCTCCTCTCCTCTCCTCTCCTCTCCTCTCCTCTCCTCTCCTCTCCTCTCCTCTCCTCTCCTCTCCTCTCCTCTCCTCTCCTCTCCTCTCCTCTCCTCTCCTCTCCTCTCTCTCTCTCTCTTTCTCTCTCTGTCTCTCTCTCTCACACACGTACACACACTCCTCTTTTCCAAACCTATCAGTCACAGCTGTGTGTGTGTGTGTGTGTGTGTGTATGTGTGCGCGGGCGCACGAGAGAGAGAGAGAGAGAGAGAGAGAGAGAGAGAGAGAGAGAGAGAGAGAGAGAGAGAGAGAATGAGAATCAGGTGAGCAACTCTTTAGGATGGGCTTAATTTCATTTATTTGCCTGTCAGGAAGGTCACAAATCACAGAGGCAGGGAGAGACAAACAGAATGGCCTCATCAAAGTCCTATGGCAACTGGGCACAACCAGGACAGCATGTGGTACAGATCATTCAAGGTGACCATTGGGAATAAGATGGAGAAATAGCAGAGTCGGGCCTGGAAGGCAGATCTGGTGAGTGTCTGGTGTGATGCGGGGCCTGGTGGTGACAGCTGCCCCTGCAGACTATTTCCAGGACAGTGAGAAACCCAGGGAAGGGAGGAGGCTCTGGAAAAGGCACCAGGTACTGCTGCGTCAGTACCCAGGGTACCTAGGGAAGAATTTCGGGGAAAAGCATTTAAAATTTGTTGTTTCTCTTTCCTTCCCCTCCCCTGGTTTCCATTGCTGGTTTAAACTCTTAAACTGGAGCCAGGGTTGCATCTGTAGACATAAAAAGTACAAGAGCAGTGGCTGCTGTAATTGCACCAAATGAAATTGAACTACGAACTACTTTTTGTGTGTGTGCATGTATGTGCAAGCGTCTGAGTGCGTGTGTGTGTGTGTGAGTGTGTGTGTGTGTGAGCGTGTGAGGGGTGGGATGGGTCTGCATTTTAAAGGGATGGATTAATGGCTAAATGGCTGTTCTATGCTTTAAAGGGCCAGCTGTTCAGCGGTTAGTATTACAAGATTTATCTCCTGGAATGTTTTTTTTTTTAAACTACCATCCCTCTTCCCCAGCTGTAGGCTTGTTGTTATGGGAGAAGAAAAACATTGTCTGGGTGGAGGAAAAGCATCCGCGTGTGCAACTTAGACCTTTCATGTACAGCAGAGGTCTGGACAATCCCTCCCTCCAAGGTGTTTCTCTAAGTTTCTTGAATTTCCCAGATTACCTAAATAACATGGATTCTCCTCAAAAGCATCAGAGACTCATTTGTAAGCTCCTGGAAAACAGGGATCCTATTCTCACTTGTGTTTGTATTATTTGCACCCTTCTGTGTTCCCATTTTCCCCAGACTTGGAATAGTTCTTATCTTTAACTTCAGTGCCTTCCCCACCACCCCCATTGGCTTGTCCTCAGTTCTGTCCTCTGCCTCCTACATCCTTCTCAGGCCCAGAACCTTCTACCTCTGCCTCTCCACAGGTCATTCCTCCAGCTTGAATGCTTTTTGGCTTTCTCTCAAGATGCCAGTGTCTGCCCTTTGAATCGTCTCAGAAGCTCCTTTCCTCCAAAAAGCCTTCCTTCCCTCCCTCCACTGAGCTCCAAAGGGTCTAAGCACAACGGTTCCCTGGAAATGCCACGCTGATGTGCAGGTCTCTGCTCTTTCCTTGTGCCCTCTTTCCTGTCTTCTGAAGACAAGGTCCTCATCCTCATTTTATTTCTTGCCCTTTTCTACCTACAGCTTGACTCCAGCTTGGGAGTTGAGTGTCCAGGGACTCCTAGCAGTTGATGACAACAGACTGAGGGGCAGCTGCAAAACAACTGGAACAAATCAAACCACGGCCAATTGTTAACTGCCTCTGGCAACTTCTCCTCTTGGGCCTCTCTCTCAGGCCCCAGAAAGGCTAAAATTTCAGGTCATAAAATTCAAACTCCTAGACCCACAAATCATCGTTTCCAGCCTGAAGGAGACACCCAGTGCAGCGAAAGTCTTCCTGGACACACATTAGTCATAGGAGAGGCCCACCCCTTCCCTCTACACCTCAGGGCTCTTTCACTTTCACTCTCCTCTGACTGCCCCATGAGTGGTGGTCAAATAAATGGTCCAGGAGGTTCTAAGGGAGACCTGAGTCTTACCTGGAATTGTGGTCCACGAGTGGCTAATTCCAGGATCATGACCAAAGGAGCTGAAGTTGGGTTTCAGCCCCTGGGGTAAAGGTCAGAAGACCTTACACATTCACCAATCACAGGCTAAAGATCCCTGCTGTTAACAGATGCACCCTGAGCCACAACCTGCCTACCTGTGTCCCAGATTGGATTTACTTCCCCTAAAGAAGCTACCTAGAGCCTGCTCTTGCAAAAGGCTTGTCTTTCTCTCTTTAATGAAAACCCATATTCAAACACAGGACTTGATGCTCAGCTTTGCAAAATATTTGCTAAAGACTCTTTTGGATTATGAGATACCCCACCTTAGCCAGTGAGAAGGCAATAGAAGGTCGAAGTTGAGACCATTTATGGGAGAGCTTTAGTCTCATTCCTAACACTTCCATTGATTAGCTGTGCAACCATAAGCATGCTACCCCTCCTTTCTGTGCCTCAGTTTCTGCATCTGTTAAATGGCAATAACCACAGCTACCATATAAAATTGATTTGAGGACCAAGTGAGATAATCCAGGCAGAGCCTTTAGCACAGTGCCTGGCACAGAGTAAGCACTGAAAAGGTTAGTTGTTACTTGAATTGTGATTTTTTAAAACCAATGATCAGTCCACTCAGTTTGGGGAAGGAACAAGGTCAGACAGGCTGGTGACTTATGTTGAAAAAGAAAATGATTTAGCCTGAAAACATGCTGAATAAATGGTTCATTTCAACATTTTATCATGTTGAATATCTACTCTCTCCAAAACTCCATTTGACTTTGATTATTAAGAATAACCAGAATAGGGGTGTCCGGATGGCTCAGTTGGTTAGAGTGTGAGTCTGAACAACAGGGTTGCCGGTTCAATTCCCACATGGGATGGTGAGCTGCGACCCCTGCAACTAAAGATTGAAAACGGTGACCGAACTTGGAGCTGAGCTGCGCCCTCCACAACTAGATTGAAGGACAACGACTTGGAGCTGATGGGCCCTGGAGAAACACATGTTCCCCAATATTCCCCAGTAAAAAAAATTTAAAAACAAACAAAGAAAACCCTAAAACTTAAAAAAAAAAAAAAAGAATAACCAGAAGAGCAGGCAAAGTGTCAGTCCATTAAACAGTGTCCATTTGTGGAGAAAGAAAATAAAAGAATTAGATTGGGAATCTGTTGTTTTTGTTTATCTAATTTCAATTTTCTGATTTCTCTTTAGGACATCACCCTTCCCAAATCTTAGTCCTGTGATTTGGGTGGGGTTATATGGAGACCACTTCTACTAGCTCTGATTGTGCCATTTTTTCCTGACTCCGTGTTCAACAGTCATCATAATGGCAGCTTGAAATCAGCCATGGTGAGAGTATTTACACCACTGAGCTTGGCAAACCCTACAAATAAGCATCTCCCTTCCCCCACCCCCAGAGCTGGTTGTTAAACATTTAACCAGCAAACACCCCTGGACTTACACCCCACCCCATAGACATGTGATCCAAAAATGGCCAATCAACATATTCTAACTTCCTGGCTTCAGTGATAGGTTCAGAGATGGAGTCATGTTCATAGTCAGACCATTGACATGGAATGTTTGGATGTGTTGGGAAAAATTTGGAAGAAAACGTTTTGAGTAGGAATGTAAGGAGGAAGCTGCTAGTGTCGAGCTTACCCCTATATGGAGATGGTCCCACCTGAGGGAAGGAAACAATAAGAGACCAAGTGCTAATGACTATGCTAGACTAATCCTTGGATTTAAAAAGGAAAGTGACCCAATAAATTTTCCCTTCCTTTTTCTTGATACACCAGATAGAGCTGGAGCTCTGTCATGTGCAACCAAGAGTTCCCACTAGCAGAGATGGGTTACATGTTATCTAGTGTTCAGGTTTCATCTATTTGTAGTAGATAGTTTAATGGATACAAATTTCTCTTATCCCAGTATGCACATTCCTTTGAAATGGGATTTTGCAGCTTCTCCCTTCAAGAAGTGGATTTTCTTTCTTTTTCCTTTGAATCTGAGCTGACCTTGTGATTTGCTTTGGCCGATAGAATGTAGCAGACATGATGCTGTACAACGTCTGCAGCTAGGCTTCCTGAGGTCTTGCACATCCTACCTCTGCTGTCTTGGAACCATGACATTGCAATGCTCTGGCACCACCATCCATGTAGGATGAAGGACCACATGGAAAGGAATGCTCAGCTGTCCCATCCATCCCCACTGAGCCCAGCCCCCAGCCATCCCTTCAGCTGAGTATAGCCACATGGCAAGACCAACCGAAGAGACTGCAGCCAATCCACAGAATCAAGAGAAATAATAAATCATTGTTTTAAGCCACTCAGCCTTGGGGTAGTTGTTACACAGCAAAAAATTATTGATGCTTTTTAGCATCCAGATTCTACATATCTGTTAATGAGAGGATAAAAAAAGTTTTATGTTTGGGGCTCTGGAGCTCAAAAGTTGGACGTGAGCCCTGTTTCCCATGCTTAGTAGCTGTGTACCCTTGGGACAATTATTTAATTTTTCTGTGCTTCAGTGTTACCACCTGTCAAGTGGGGATAATAACAGCACCTATCTAATAGGATTGTTATGAGGATTAAATAAGCTAAAAGCTTATCATATGCCCAGCACCTAGAAAATAGCAAACACTCAATAGGTGTGAGCTCTTATAATTATTGGTACCGCGTTTCCCCGAAAATAAGACCTAACCGGACAATCAGCTCTAATGTGTCTTTTGGAGCAAAAATTAATATAAGACCCAGTATTGTATTATAATATGTTATGTTATGTTATGTTATGTTATGTTATGTTATGTTATGTTATGTTATGTTATGTTATACCTGGTCTTATATTATAGTAAAATAAGACCGGGTCTTATATTAATTTTTGCTCCAAAAGACTCATTAGAGCTGATGGTACGGCTAGGTCTTATTTTTGGGGAAACACGGTATTAGCACCCATGCTATGTGAAATAAATATAAACTGTTTGTTGAATCCAAGAACAGTGATTCTGGCTATAGTAATTGTCCCAGGTTGAGCTTAAGCTATGTTTATGGTAGATTCAAACTTGTCCAACCATGTCTGTAAGAAGTGGCTAGGGGCGGTGGTACCACCAATTTATTAGCATTTGTGATCAGAGACCCCTGGGAAGGAATTCACCTTAAGTGTGAAAAATGGTTTGCATTTATTGAGTATTTATAATATGCCAGACATTATACTAAGTACATTACATGGATTATCTCATTTAAGCTTCACAAAAATCCTATGAAGTAGGTACTATCAATATCTTTATTTGTAGATGAGAAGACTGAGGCTCAGAGAGGTTAAGTTACTGACCAAAGTGACACAGCTAGTGAAGGTGGCGCCAAGGATCTCAGCCCCAACCAACTGATTGTAGAGCCTGCACTCTTGACCTCTTACCACACTGCCTTGGTTCTTGGACAATGGGCCAGAGCTGGCCAGCACCACCAACCTTCACTAAATGTGTCCTGCCTCTAAGGTCTGAGGCAAGGGGAAAGGAGGGTCTGTACTAAAAGCACATGGAAATTCTCTACTATTGTCAAGACACTGAACATGTGGGGAGAGCCTGGCAGTTCTGATACCAGCCCCTTGGTGGCCCACAGGAGGTGCTGCCTCTGCTCAGACACCAGCCATCTAGTATAGGATTTCTGCACCCTGATCAGACATTGGTGGTTGCCAGTGATAGTTGGGGCATCTCGGGCGGGACTGGGCAGCAGCAACAGTGCCTTTGGCCAGCATTGAGTGTGAAGGGGCCATTTTGGCTTAGGCCGAGGTGAGAGACTCTGCCACAGCAACTGCAGAGTACGGGGGTGGTGGTGACACCACGACCACCAAGAGCATGAGCCTGCTGAACACAGAAGGAAGGTTAAGAATCATTTGGAAGGAATCTGAGGGGCTCCCAGTCCCTGCAGAGTGAGTGGGAGTAGAGCCATAGGCACTCTGCTTGTTATGGCTGTGACCATGGTGCTGTTCTTACTCCAGGACTCCAGATTGCAGAACATGACAAAGGCAGCCATGAATCCAGGTGTTGGCCAAGGCAGCAGCCACAGAAAAATCTCTGTCCCCAGAAACATCTTCCTCTCAATCTTCATGCCTCCTGAAATTCCAATCCACTCTTTGGGTTAAAATACCATCTTTAGAAATCCCCTGGTCGCAGGCAAACATAAGAGCCTACCTCATTGTCATAATTATTGCTATTAATAACAGTAGAAACCAGCATTTATATACTACTTATGGTTTCTCAGAATCTTTTCAATATTTAAAGTACTCTCTCATCAGCTCCTGACAAAGATATTATCTTTATTTCAAAGATGAGGACTCAGATACAGACAGGACAAGGGATGTGATTAAGATCCCACAAGAGTGAGAAGCAGGAATTCAATTCACCAACTTTACCTCCTAAGAGCGTTAATATTATGTGTCAACTTGACAGGGCCACAAGGTGCTGAAATATTTGGTCAAAAATGGTTCCGGGTGTGCCTGTGAGTGTGTTTCTGGATGAGATTAACACTTGCATCAGTAGACTGAGTAAAGCAGATTGCTCTCCCTAATGTGGGTGGGCCTCATGTAATCAGTTGAAGGATTGAAGAAACCGAAAGGACTGAATAAGAGGGTACTCCTCTTGCCTGACTGGTTGAACTGGGACATTTTTTTGTTTGTTCTGCCTTCAGGCTTGCACTGAAACATCATCTCTTCCTGGGTCTTGAGCCTGCTGGCTCTCAGACTGAAACTTAAACCATTGGCTCTCCTGGTTCTCAGGCCTGTGGACTCATACTGGAACTTGCACCATCAGCTCTCCTGGGTCTCCAGCTTGCTAACTGCAGATTTGGGGGCTTTACAACTTCCATAATAATGTGAACCCATTACTTATATATTTGTATAGATTAATATATATCATTCATATGTTCACATATATAAATATGTCCTATTGGCTCTGTTTCTCTAAAGAACTCTGACTAATATACCTCTCAACCTCAGGTGTTTGCACCATGTACCTGTTAATACCCCAGCAGACACCAATTTCTGATTCATGGAGAGAGGAAGCATGTGGAAGATTAAGGTGGCCACATGTTCTTGGGCATTTTTCTCATTAAGAGGTGGAGTCTAATTCTCTTCTTGAATTTGGGAAGATGTTAGTGACTTGTCTGTAACCAAGAGAATGTAGTGGGATTTATACCATGTGACATCTGCGGCTAGGTCAAAAGAAATCTTGCAGCTCCTGCCTTGATATCTTGAAATGCTTGTTCTGTGGACACCCTCTCTTTGGTTCACTCTCTTGGCATCCACTTGCCATTCTGTGGCAACCCCATGGAGAGGCCATCTCCACAGCCCCATGGAGAGGTCATCTCTACTCTAGGCCAATGCTTCCCGAATGTTACTGTGCTTATGGATCGCCTGGTTCTGTCTGTTAAGATGCATCTTCTGATAACTTAGGAGGGAAGAGGGCCTGAGGGTCAGCTCTCTAACCAGCAAAAAGATGTTGTTGATGCTGCTGATCCGAGAATCGCACTGAGTAGTGGGCCTCCACGGTCCTCTGTACTGAACCCCAGTGGATCCTGGCCATTTGTAGGTTTAACATAAGGAGCTCCAGGTTTTCACAAGCAGCCATGAAGGGCCATAACATTGCATTTTGCTAAAGTACGAGATATTTAAATTACACATACTTTGAGGTTAATGTGAGGGAGTCACTTGGCTTCCATGGGAATGTAATTTTAGAGAAAGCCTATATGAACATTTCTCTTTTCAGAGATTTGGGAATTCATAAAAAATGCATCCATCACAAATATCAGGACTATATCATTCTCCAACTGGTCTCATCTCTTTGCCATTCATCAAGACGTCCAGGAAGCAAAAATGGTTCTGTACAAATTCATCCATTTATTCATTCATTTGTTCATAAAACAAATATTTATTGAATACCTTCTCATTGCCAGGTACTACTTGAGTGCTGGGTAGGGGAAAATAAGACAGCAAAATTGTCACAGGCCCTGACCTCACAGAGTTTACAGTCTACTGAGGGAGGTAGATATGAATCCAGTAATGACACTGATGTGGCATTATAGCCCATGAGGCTGCTGTGAAGGAGAATGAGGGGGACAGCAGGTGACAGGGGACCTAAACTGGCTTTGGGACTCAAGATTGGCTTTGCTGGGGAAACATAACTCAAACTAACATCTAAAGGATGGATAACGGCAATGCCTCAGTGGGAACCAGAGAAAGGCCACTGTCAAAGGCACATTTAATGTCCTTGCCAGCTCAAAATCCCATCTTCCTGTGAGTGGGAATGTCACATCATCCACAACGTAGCTCTAGCAAGGCTACTTTCCCATCTCCACAAGAGTGAGACCTTGGCTGTATCGACAGCCAGCCAGGTGTCTACCCAGAGCCATGCTAGGTTGTTCCCCAAGCCTGTGTTCTTCCACTGTCCAGCTTCCCTGTGGGGACAACCATGCCCTGTGGGATAGCTGTATTCCTATCAAAGTGATTGCTATAGAATGAATGGTGTTCTCTCCCCTTCTTCCTGGAAAAGATAAGCTGAAGTTCTAAGTCCCAGTACTTGAAAATGTGACCTTATTTGGAAATAGGGTCTTTGCAGATGATTAAATTAAAATGAGGTAATTAGGGTAGACCTGAATCCAATATGACAAGTGTCCATATAAAAAGGGGAAATTTGGACAGACATACAGGGAGAAAACTGTGTGAAGACACAGTGACACACAGACACAAAAAGAAGACAGCCACATGAAGATCAATGCAGAGATTGGAGTGATGCAGCCACAAGCCAAGGAATGCCTGGGGCCACCAGACGCTAGAAGAGGCAAGACAGGACCCTCCCCTAGGGCCTTTGGAGGGAGCATGGCCCTGCAGTCACCTTGATTTCAGACGTCTAGCCTCCAGAACTGTGAGACAATGAATTTTGTTGTTTTAAACTGCCCAGTTTACAATACTTTTTTAATGGTAACCCTAGGAAATTAATACAGTGATGGAGCCATCCAGAGAGTTGTCCTTTGACATCTGAACTAAACAGCCTGGGACAGCAGTTACAGGGCACCACCCTGTCCTGGATCAAGAGTGTGATCACCCATCTCAGGCTGCTGTGGGTGACATGGAGTGTAGAGGGTAAGAGTAGAAGTTGAAAGACTGTTAGGAGGCCTCTGTAGCAGTCATGGATTCGTGAGACATTGAGGAGGTAAAATAGACATAATTTGATGATTTATATGGCAAAAGAAGAAGATGGACGCGTCAAGGGTGACCCCCCACCCAGTTTTGGACTTGAGGACCTGGTGATAACAAAGGTAAAGAGAACCATGTGGCTTTTCTGTGTAATTTCACAGAAGTTAATTGTATTCTCAATTAGTTAATTGTTAAAGTTAAAGAAGTTAACTGTATTCTCAAAACTTTCTGGGTTTTTCTTTCCCATTTGATGTCTAATTTAAAAATTTTATTTTAATGTTTTCTTATTAAAAAGACATTACTCATAGAGAAGGACAAGTAGAGAAAACAACTAAGGTCAGATCAGCTTCGTCTCTCAGCAGTCCCCTCCTCCAGTGTGCATTTCTCAAAAGGGAACAGCCAGAGTGGTGGTAAGGCAGAATTCTAAGAAAATCCTCAATGACCCACACGCTTGTATAATCCCCACCCTTTGTGTGTGGGTGGGTCAGACCTAATCAGGTGATCACTTTAAAGAGAGTCTAGAAGAGAGACATGGAAAAAGTCAGAGAGATTCTGCTGCTGGCCATAAAGAGGCAAGCCATCACCTGTCCTACAGCTGCAAAGAACTGAATTTGCTCAACAACCACATGAACTTGGAAGAAGAGCCTGTGCCTCAGATGAGACCTAGTCAATACCCTGATTGCAGCCTAGTGAGACCCTGAGCAGAGGACCCAGTCAAGTTGTATCAGACTTCTGAACCATGGAAACTGTGAGATAATAAGTGGGTATTGTTAAAAGCCTCTAAGTTTGTGGGGATTTGGTATGTAGCAATTATAACTAATACAATCATGATACAGACTTTCCCCAGCCAGAGTAAAAAATGGATTCAGCCCTTCCGTATCTTCTTCCTGTTATATTATTCCCACCCATGAAATGTGCTAGATCTGATTGAGGTGTTCTGGTAATAACAGCATATGCTGGAATGTTTCATCACCAATAGGTGGTGAAAGCCTAATAAGGCCCCAGTGGAATTCCTTTCCTCTAGGATGTAGGTGGACTTTTCCATTCCTCCAGCTTCTGCTGGCGAGTATGAGTTTGGGTGTTGGAGAGAGGTGTTAGGAGACAGAGATCACAAATGAGAGAAGTGGCTAGCCATTCTGGGTCCCGGAAGGTGAAGACAGAAAAATGGTTCATGCTTTCAAAGGGAATTACTTTCAGCTATGGACTCTGTGGCCTCCAAGGTGGAACAGGGAAACTTTATTAACTACCAGTGAGCCTGAGTGGGCATTGCTGTGTGGGTGAGGTGATGCTCTACATGCGGACCCCAAATTTGGGTCTCTCAAACTATCCTATGTCTTGGTCATCTTCCCATGAAAGAAGAGCCTGAGACAGGGTGAAAGTAGCTCATTTTAGAAGCGATCCCAGGAAGCAGGAGTGCAGAAGCAGGGAGAGTGTGACAGGGAAAGAGAGCAAGCCAATATGAACGCTTTATCAAGGTGTTATCGTTTTCAGGGACCTGATTGTGCAGGCACTTCTGTGAAGCCTACAGAATGCCCCCGGAAGAGTCCAGTGAGGAGATCGGTGACTGGGCATTTATCCATTAACTTCTACTCCCAAGGATGTTAACTCCCCTGCACTTCCAGGCTGTTCCTGCAGGTTTCCACAGCTTCAGAGATAAAAATGAAGCAGAAAAGTGGAGACACAAAGTGAGAGGGAGCCTGCACTCACAGGAATCGGCCTCCATAGCCTCACAGAAATCAGAGGTGGGCCGTGGAGATGTGACACAGGGCAAAGAAAGCATCTGCTATGTCTGAGACAACGAGGGAAATGCCAGCAGCTGAGCAGGGATCCTTTGAGTATCTAGTTAGTGAAAGTTTTAGACCTTCCCTCTCTTCCTTATGTACGTATGCACAAAATTGCACACAAAATTCAGAACTTTAGATGTTTCACAGAGCTCACCCCTAAGTCCGTTCAGGGACCAGCAAGCTTCAAAATCCCTAAGATAGAAGAACAGTGAGATTTATTTCCATGTTTTGCTGCTGGAGGGGCTATCTTGATGCCCTCAAATTCTGACCGACTTCTTTGCGGAGACTGGCAGGCATTTTGCCTCTGGGAAAGATAGAACACCTGAGAAGGTGCTCTGACCACAATGTGTGGCTCCCTCATTCCAGAGAGAGCTATGTTTGTAGTCAGATAAATCGTTTTGTCATGTTTCTCAGAGGTGGAGAATTAGACACAGACCTAGCAGGAAGTATAATCCACATCAGATGGTTCTGGAGGCTTTAATGGAAGAAAGACTCACAGAGATGTGGGAAAGCTTACAGGAACCAACAAGGAAAGTCGAGAAACCCAAAGACTAACAACAGGAAGCAGCAAACAAGAAGCAGGGAAGTAATCAGAGTTATTTGAACCCAGTATGATCTGAAGCCACAAAAGAAGGGCCACAGAAAAGGGGTAATCCAAGAGGAGCTTATATTTTTCCTGTTGCTGCTGTAACACATTACCACAATTTAGTGGCTTAAAACAATACAAATTTACTATCTTATACTTCTGGAGTCTGAAATGAGTCTTAAAGGACTGAAATCAAGGTGTCAGAAGGGCTGTGTTTCCTTGGGAGGCTCCAAGGGAGAATCTGTTTCCTTGCCTTTTCTAGCTTCTAGAGGTTACCCACACTCCCTGGCTCATGGCCCCTTCCTTGCATTACTTCAATCTCTGCTTCTTTCCTCACATCTACTACTGATTCTGATCCTGCTGCCTCCCTCTTATAAGGACCTTTGTAGTTCTATTGGTCCCACCCAGATAAGCCAAGAAGATTGCCCATCTCAGGATCCTTAACTTAGCCACATCTGCCAAGACCTTTTTTTTTTTTTTGCCAATGTAAATTAATATGTTCAAATGTCCCAGGGATTATCACATAGACATCTTTGGAAGGCCATTATTCTGCTTACCAGAGAGCCATAGTTGAATGGCACAACCCCTGCCAACAACATGAAATCAAAGAGAGAGAAGGGGCTCTGAACTTTCTCTCCTCCTTTGCTCCACATCTCCTGTCAGTGCTTCCCATTGTCAGAATCTAACTAGAAATCAGCTGACAAGGGAGCCAGGAGATGCAGACCCTAAGCGCAAGAATAGTGGGAAAAGGGTGGGTGGTAAATTGGGTGAGGTGGTGATGAAGAATGACTAGCACAGTGGCTATGGCTTAATGGGGATGAGATTCACTTTGGAAATTTCAACCCAGTCTACTCAGGTAAATAAATGCCTTGGGAATTCCTATCTCAGTTCCTATCAATGTTTCCTTGATAAAGGCCAGCCAGAGCAATAATCCTGACTTCCTTCAGCCAAAGTCAGCAGTAGATTAAAATCCTCTGACTAGTTTCCACTTACACCAATCCTTCCTGTGTTTCAAAATTCAACTTGAGCCTCACCTTCTCGGAATCTATCTTTGCCGGCTTTAGCCAACAATAACCTATTCTTTTTTTTTCTTCGAAGATTTTATTGGGGAAGGGGAACAGGACTTTATTGGGGAACAGTGTGTACTTCCAGGACTTTTTTCCAAGTCAAGATGTTGTGCTTTCAATCTCAGTTGTGGAGGGTGCTGTTCAGCTTCAAGTTGTTGTCCTTTCAGTCTTAGTTGTGGAGGGCGCAGCTCAGCTCCAGGTCCAGTTGCCGTTGCTAGTTGCAGGGGGCGCAGCCCACCATCCCTTGCGGGAGTCGAACCGGCAACCTTGTGGTTGAGAGGATGCGTTCCAACCAACTGAGCCATCCGGGAGAGCTCAGCAGCAGCTCAGCTCAAGGTGCCGTGTTCAATCTTAGTTGCAGGGGGCAGAGCCCACCATCCCTTGCGGGACTCGAGGAATTGAACTGGCAACCGTGTGGTTGAGAGCCCACTGGTCCATGTGGGAATCGAACCGGCAGCCTTCGGAGTTAGGAGCATGGAGCTCTAACCACCTGAGCCACCGGGCCGGCCCAACAATAATCTATTCTTGCTTTGATTATCCATTAGTTTATTCAACCAACATTGCATTTGCTCTTGTACCAAGCACTGTGCAAAGGCACTTTGAACTGACTTGAAAGACATACCATCTCTGCCCCCAAGTAACCCACAATTGAATAAAGAAGCAAACTCCTCAGAGAAAGCTGAATGGAAGAAATAGCACATGAGGAAGATCCCAAAGAATTTGTTGAATTTGAATGACAAACATGGAAGTGAAGAACATCCTTGGGTGAGGACCTGTCATATGCAAAAGTACATGGCTGTGAAAAGTCTTGAGGTGCTCAGGGAAAAGTGAGCCGCTTAAAGAGGTTGGAACCCAGGGAGCATTGGACAGCATGATGGGAGATAGGTCTGAAAATGCAGGGTGGGGCCAGATTGAGAAGGACTTTCATTCAAGCTAAGGATTCATGATGTTTTCCTATCCATAACCGGAAGCAACACAAGTTTTGAAGCAGGCAAGTGGCATGATTTGATGTTCATTTAGCAAGATGAGGCAGAGAGGCTAGCGCAAGGCTATTGTGGAAGTCTTAATCACTTGGTTTGAAAGTGCGTCCCTAGAGCCCATGAGTCCACTTGACAGTAGGTTTAGAGTAGGAGAGTGGGTGGCATACCTTCACCTTTTTCTAGAGCAACAGTTTTCATCAGTTTGACACCTTGGGCTTTTGTATACAAGTTCATTTGATGGAACTGTTTTGCTCTAAGGTTGGTTAGATTCCACTGTGATAGGAGAGATGGGATGAAGTTCTTGGCTAAAGTTGCTAGTGAGGTTGACAAGCAAGTCAGATCAGAGCCCGTCTTCTGAGGTTGGCTGGGGGCAGTCTGGACATGCAGGCATGAAAGAGAGAAGTCAAGCATGATGAGGGTTTCTGGTCCTGGTTAGTTAGGCCCGGCTTTGGGGAAAGGGATTTGTTTAAATCTGGCATTGGGACCCCTGCGGGTGTTGTAAAATACATCCTGTGCATTTGGTTCTTTGAAGGTCAAAGGGGCCTGATGCTTCTGGTAAATGCCCTAGTGTTATGGAAATTAGATCATTCATTCATTCATTTGATAAGCATAATTTGAGCACTGCTAGGGGCTGAGGATTCAAAAATAGGTCAGACACAGTCCTTGCTCTAAAAGGATTCACAGCCGGGGTTATTATGGTCTGCAGCAGGAAGCAAGCAGGGAAGGGAGGTTGTGACTGCCCCTGAAAGGAACTGCAGCCACAGAGACCCTGGTTGCCAGGGGTGAGGCCACCCACTTCCCATTGCGTGGGGTTCACAATCCTCCCCATTCCTCCCACAGCAACAGTGGCTGGTCTCAGCCTCCCATCACAATGAGGCGGGCTGGGAAGAAGCCAAGCCCAGTCTTTGCCCCAGGCAGGGAATGTGCTCGCTCAGCTGGGACTCAAACCCAAGACAATCGTGGTCTTGTGGGGAGTTTGACTAGGAGACTCGAGATGGGTTTCTCTTTTCTTTCCTTTTAGACTTTGAGAGCCACTCTAAAAATATTGTTTTCGACTTAATTAGAATTTTCAAACTTGTCTTTATTTTAAAAAGTGGAAAAGAGGAAGAATAAAATGTGTAGATTTTTGTTATGGTCCCAGATGACCAACGAGAATGAGCTCAAATTTTAAAGTAACACAATCTAAATTGCAGATGCTCAATCAGATGAAAGATCCCCAGGCCAGTGAGGAGCGTTGTTTAGCAAACCAAGCAAAGGATTTGTAAGTTGCAGGCCAAGAGTCTTACAAAGAACCCACAAAAATTGCACAATTAAGCCGCCCAACCCCCTTTTCAGCACATATCTCTTCACACCATGAATGATTTGAAGGCTGCATGCTTTTGGATTGCCCTGGTGAAGATTTAGTTTCCAGCTCAAGAAAATCCATGTCAGAAAATCGTCCTTCAGCGTTCTCAGAGGATAAATAAAAGAAAATTGCTGCGGAAAGAGCCCAATTTTGGTTTTTCAAAATACATGTGCAAGTAGATATCCAAAAAAGATGGGAATGATATAATCAAGATATAATAAAATTGTAATCTATAGATTGAGGGATTACAAGGATTTCTGTTTTCTTCTTTGAGCTTTTTAATTTTCTTGCCAATTAGCATTTTTGTAATTATAAAAAATGTTTTATTTTAAAGAATCACTATGAAAATCAGTTTCCTTATTTGTAGGAAGGAATAATCATGCTTCACAAAGATTCATGAGAATTCTATGACATAATGTATATACTGATCTTGTCATAGACCCTGAAACATGGGAGACATTCCATGGATTCGTAACTATGCTGTGGTAGCATCAATGTATGTTATGTACTTGAAAATTGCTTTGATTTTTAAATGAAAGTGAGACAGGTTAGTTAGCATGTTGCTAGGTAGACAGGGGGGGTCCCTGGTGGAATAAACAAAAAAGCAGCCATATCCTGAAACTCCAGGCCCTGGAATGTCTCCTTCACTCCAGGACGGAGACAGGAGAATAGGCCTTAAGGTTAATAGATAATCTCAAATCCCTTCTGGCCGGACAAAGGAGCAGATCTGATAGATAGGAATGGGTTGGTTCCTTAATCCCTTCAGGATGAGCAAACAAGACAAACCTAATAGAAGAATTCCATTAGAAGGCTCCAGCCCCCTTCCCCAAGCAGGCAGGGGAACCTCAGTCACAGGGCAGCCCCATTCCTGACCCCCTCCCGCTCGGTAGCTGCAACCTCTTCTCCTGCCTCTAATAAACTATCCTCTTTGTAAAACTCCTTGCCTCTCCCTGGTCCGTGCGTCCATTCTTTGGCTTCACAAGACGCGATCCTGGCCCACACCCAGAAACTGCCGGCAGAGCCAACATCATTTACATCAAAAGCACAGAGCTCAAATTTTACACAAGTGTGGCAGGATCATTTATTAAGATATTAATTTGCAGTTGGATCTTGCTGCTCTAGGTATTTTTCCTTCTCCTCAGTCCCCCAGAGGAAGATGAGCAGGGGGCTTCTTTGCTTCAGGGATTCCGTGTGGAGTGGTTGAAAACTGGAGTTGCCAGGCCCAGGACAAGGAATAAGAAGGGCAACTGCAGTCTGCTGATTTGCAGAAATGTAGAGCCAGTAAAACAAATTACACTGACAAAGAGTGTATGTGCGGGGAAGAGGTGGGTGTGAAGAAATGGAGGAGAATATTTGGAATTCAAGGATTTTAAGAAGGAGAAACCCCCCTTAAGAGGGAGAGGGGGTTACAGATGGATTGAGACTCTGAGGAAAGGGACTGGGTTCTTGAAGGTCCTGCTGACAGTGGGGAACCTGAGCCCTGTTCCCACACATGGTGACTGCGTAGGGTTAGGTCTTCCAACTAAAGGGCTCTGGGATGGCAAGTGTGATGATGTCTGTAATTCACTCTAAATGATTTCAGCATAGCCCTTGTGATTTTATTATGTGATAGTTTAAACTTCAACTCTAGGGGCTATCGGTGGCCTATTGGACACACCCCATTCCAAGAGTTCTCAACTGACATTAGATCAGAAAGGCCACCTTCCAGAGGTGGCTCCTTCAAGCATGCCATCAATAGTGTTCCAAACAACACTTGAGGCTTTCCTAATTAGGATATAGTGAGTATCAGAAATGGGTTTTCATTGCTGGAATTCGTGACTTGTTAGGTAGCAGAAAGAATGCCAGAAACAGGTGCTCTTTCTACTTCTAGCCAATGCTATTGGCATGCCACCTGTGTCCCCTCACCCTTATACTTTTGGGCATAGCAGCTCACCGTCAAGTGCCGGCAGTTGCATTGGCAGGCCTATGGGCTTTCTCTTGTCACTGGAGCCCACTTTTCTGCCTGTGTGGCAGGAAATCGTCATTTCCTCTTGAGCAGTCCTCAATCAATAATTAACCAGAGTTGGTACGTAAATACCCCAGCTCCCTTGCCCCTCAAATGGATTAACTCTGAGGCCTCTCTTACACACTGGCTCCAAGCATTTTTCCTGGAGATTTAAGCTCTAGTCACCCATAGTGGTAACTGTCTTGACAACATACTTTTCACTGGCGGACCTTTTTTCCTGAGGCTCACTTATCCATTCTCCTACTCGTGGTGTCTTCACCTCTTAAATGAATTACCTGGCTTATGAGAGAACCAAATGGGAAGCACGAACAGGCCATAAGAAGCTAGCAAGGTCTGTAACCCATATGCACAGGCAGCTCTAGACTCAAGCTCTAAATGATATTGTCTGCAAATTTAAACAAGAAAGATTTGATTGCATGGTTCAAGAGTCCTGCCTCTGGAGGTTTGAGATTTGCCTCAAGTGAACCTTTCAAGCGAGGTGGTGGTTGGAGCACCTGAAAGGGCAGAGACCCAGAGCTTCCAAGCCTACATACAGCTTGTAGGAATTGTTTTGGTACTTCCCCTTCAAAAAAACTTAATAACTATCCATGCAAGTGGCAAAATTTGTTCAAAGATTTGCATTCTATTGGTGAGGTTATGGGAAGAGTAGCTACTGTTTCTGTATCTGAAAGTTTCTTGTGGCTCCAATTGCCTACCAAAAAACACCAAACAGCTGCCTGTGAGTTTTGGTATATATTACTTTGGAATTGTAGGGAAACAGGCTACTGAACACCAAGATATAACTATATCTATATATCTATATCTATCATATATATGATCACTATCATATCATATGTGATATGATAGATAGATGATATTTATATCTATATCTGTATCTAAACAACAGACATTTATTTCTCAGTTCTGGAGGCTGGGAAGTCCAAGATCAAGATGGATATAGATGATATAGCCATAGATATGGATATAGATATAGATATATCAGTGATATATATATATATATATATATATATATATATATATATATATCCATATATGTGTGTGTGTGTGTGTGTATATATATATATATATATATATATATATATATATATATCAAGAGAGAGAGAGCCAAAAAATGTATACACATTTTAAGAAAGTAAAAAAATGTATTAAAATTGTAATACAATGAATGACACTAGCATTCATTTGATTAACGCCATCTTTTGAGTGAACGTCATACTATACATTGCTACCAAATTCAATTCAACTTCAAAAATTAATACATAGATAACATCTCTTAAAATGTGTACATTTTTTGGCACCCCTGGTGTGTGTGTTTGTGTGTGTGTGTGTGTGTGTGTGTGTGTGTGTGTATCAGTGGTGACCACTGAGCGCTAAACATACCCCAGGGCTCTTCCTCAAATGTCATCTGTATTAAGTGCTCAAACCCTTCACACAGCCTTGGAAAGTAGGCATGTGAAATTAGCAGTAACTACTATTGAATTTCCCACCAGCTCAGAGCATATTAAGTTGAATTTAGTAAAATAAAGATACATTTCACTTCTTGCACCAGATTTATAAAGTAAAACTCATACTTGTACACACTGAAAATTTATATTGTCCGTGTTTTTCTACAGTTAACCAAACCGAAACTGTGTCCTGAGTCACTGGATGTCCTAACATGTCCATTGTTTTAACCTGTTCTTAAATTCTTCCCACGTCCATCACCTCCACCCTAGATCAAGTCATCTGTCATCTCTGTCTGGGACACTACCACACCTTCTAACTGATTCCCCTTACTACTCATTTTTGCAACTCTCCACCCCATAATCTATTTACCTCACTTAAACCAGAGTGATCTTTCAAACTCCCAGCTCTGAGCATATGACACTCACTGTCTTAGTGTGTTTGGACTGCTGTAACAGAATGCCATAGACTGAACAGCTTGTAAACAACAGACATTTATTTCTCTCAGTTCTGGAGGCTGAGAAGTCCAAGATCAAGGTGCTGACAGATTCAGTGTCTGGCGAGAGCCTGCTTTCTGGTTCATAGACGGAGCCTTTTTGCTGTGCCCTCACATGGTGGAAGGGGCGAGGGAGCTCTCTGGGGTCTCTTTTATAAGGGCACTCATCCTATTCACGAGGGCTCCACTTTCATGACCTAATCACCTCCCAAAGGCCACACCTCCTGATACCATCACATTGGGGTAAAGATTTCAATGTATTGATTTTGGAAGGAGATAACCTTCAGCTTATAGCACCCTCCAATATCTTCCCATTGCTATAAGGGAAATCCTTAGAAACAAATTTTGTAAGCTACTTCATAATGTTGCTTCCACTGGGCATCTTTCAGCACTCCACCTGGGCCCCCTCTGGGCCCTAGAGTGTCATTTATCTTCCATACCTAGAATGTGGTATAGACCTTCCAGCTTCTAGATTTTTGCCTGAACTTGTCCCCCTATCTGAAATGATCTCACCTGCCTTGCCCACCCCTTTCATCTAGTTACTCTTACTCTCCCTTCAGTTATTAGCCCAAAGTCTCTTCCTCAGGAAAATCATCCCTGGCATACCACCACCACCCAGGTTGGACCAGTACTCCTGGTCACTGTCTGTGGCAGGATGGAAAATGGCCTCTTAAAACATATCCACATTCTAATCCCTGGAGTTTGTAAATGTACCTCATAGTGCAAACACTTTGTATATGTGATTAAATTAAGGACGTTGAGATAAGGAGTTTATCCTAGATTGTCTAGATAGGCCTTAAATGCAATCACAAGTGTCCTTATAAGAGAAAGACAGAGGGAGGTTCGATATACACAAAGAGGAGAAGGTGATGTGAAGACAGAACAGAGATATTTGAAGATGCTGGCTTTGAAGATTGGAGTGATGTGGCCACAAGCCAAGGAGTGCCAACAGCCACCAGAAATTGCCATACCAGAAGAAATCTGTGACATGGAGCCTTTCCATTGTGATCAAAATATACAGTGAATGCTGCTGCCGAGTGCCATCCAACGGAAAGGCAGGGATCTTCAATATGGGAAGAGGCACATTGAACCTTAGTAACAGTGTGTAACAAGTTTCAACTTGTTCAATGCAGTCAGTCGGGTGTGAGCTACAGTTGAAAGAAAGTGTGTTTTAAAGTGTGCCGTAAATCATCCTCTGTCATGACAATGCTCCATGTCACACATCACTTCTGGTATATGGCAATTTCTGTCAAATAAAAATATTACAGTGTGTCCTCATCCACCTTATTCACCAGATCTGGCACCATGCGACTTCTGGCTCTTCCCCAAAGTCAAAATGATTCAGGACACTGAGGCAGCCACGACAGTGCAACTAAAGACACTCATGAAAGAAGATTTCCAGAACTGCTTCAGAAAGTGGGAAGAACAATGGGATTAGTGTGTTCAAAGTGAGGAGGAGTATTTTGAGGGGAATTAATGGTAATGTTTCTTTTACTGTAATAGATTTTTTTTTAATTCAAACATTCATCATATTGTTTGGTCACATCTCATGTAGTTAGTTTTCTTTGTGATCATAAGTAATTTATGTCATGTACTTTAAATGTTATTCTGAAAAAGGTCCATAGACCTCCCCATCTGGGTAGTCAAAGGGGTCTGTGGCATGAAAAAAATTAAGACCTTTGCACTAGATTCCATCTCCAGAAATATCAAGATCACATGTGTTTTACTCACCATTGTAACCTGACCATCTAGAAGAATACCTGCTACATAGAAGGGGCTTGACAAATATTTATTGGATAAATAAATAAATTAGTGAATGAATCATCAAAAGCCTGTAAAAATAGAACAGAGAAAAGAATTCAACACCATAAACTGTTCTTTCTACCAAGAAGTTAACACATAGGGAAGAATAATCCAGAGCTGCCACAAAGAAGCTTGTTTAGTACATTAGCCAGAAGTACAGAACAATTTGCTTGTTTTGAAGAAATTTATCCTCTTCGACCAAGCCAGCAGTTTCTCATGGACCTGGGAAAGGAAAAGAAACATTAGCTTAGTCAGCCAGTGTTCCAGTTATCTATTGCTATGTAGCAAACTACCCCAAAATTAGTGGCATAAACAACCATTTTGTTGTGCTTATGAATTCTGCGGGTTAGGATTTCAAAGATGGCACAGTAGGGATGACTTGTCCTTGCTCTACAATGTCCCCATTCCACAATGTACCTCAGGTAAGAAGTCTTGAATGTCTGGGTGAATCCACGGCAAGGGTCTGGAATCATCTGGAGGCTTCTTCACTTACATGCCTGGTGCCTGGGCTGAGATGAGTCAAAAGTTGGTCTACTTTGGGATGGTTGACCAAAGCATCTATATATGGCCTCTTCTTGTGGCATGGTCTTTCCTCCACATGACAGCTAGGTTCTGAAAGAGAGTGTCCTGAGAGAAAGAGTATTCAGAGAATAAACATTTCATGAGACATAGAGAAAGCTGCATGGAATTTTATGACCAACCTCAGAAGTCACATACATAAGAACATACTTCCACCATACTCTATTGGGCAAAACTAGCCTGCCCAGCTTCAAGGGGAAGGGACCCACACTCCTATCTCTCAATAAGAGGAGTATCACCATAACCAGGTTGGGGTAAGAGGTGTCAAAGGTAAATCATCCATGTATTTGAAATCTATAGGAACTTCCCTTGAATGAGCTGAACCTTCATCGAATGCACGTGAAACTCTGGATGTTTGATATTGACTCAGTTCAGGAATGATTCATGCGATTGTTGCTGCCATATCCAGAGGATGAAATGGAAGGGAAGACAGCTGAAATATTAATCTATGGAGGCCTGTCTTTTCATGGGGTCTAATAAATTATACAAAACAAGTCACTGGTTCTAAGTGGATTAGCTGCCCATCATGTAGGGGAAGGTCATGGCCCATGATCTAGTTAAGGAAGATTGTTTCTCTTCCATTTAAATGATAATATATCGAGAGAAACTTTGAATTCAGATGCAAGTAGGCAAGCTAAGTTGAAATTTCTTATCATGAAAACAAATAAATTTCCTCTTTTTTGAGGGAGAGCAATAGTTTCTTAAACTCCAAAGGAAGGAAGGAGGAAAAACAAACCAAAATTTTAGTTAAGTTGTCATCCATAAAATTTAAACTTAAGTAGCTTTCAAATCCTTCTAGAAGCCTGCCTAGATTCAATGATTTCATAGCAGTCCATTCAGGTCTTTGAAAATTATTAGATGATTAGCATAATGCTATTAGCATAATGACAATTTTTATAATTATGTGATCATATATTGTATTAAAGAGTTCCTTTAAATTGTTAGAGGAATCTTAACAGCTGCTATCTCATCTTATCTTCATAATCACACCATAAGATTGGAAGCACTAGTAAGTCCATTTTACAGATAAATAAAATGAGGCACTAAGACGTTTAACAAATTGTTCTACTTTGCCAACAACATCTTGGCAGACCAGACCCTAGAACCAGCACTCCCAGCCTAGTTCCCAGTTAACCAGATCATAGTAATACTGCAATTGCATCTATGGCGCCTGAGGGAACACCAGTTCCATGCTAGTGATGTTCAAGGCTCCTCCCCAGACACAAAATCCTAGAGATCACAGACCAAGGGATGAGAAAGAAGAGACAAGAATTCCTTCCTATTCAGCTTGTCTCTCAGTGTCCTCTAGGCATAGCCTGAATCTTTTAGGGCTTGTGCCTTTTCAGAGCTGCTTTGAACTACAATAAAAGGCACCAAGAAACATTCCTCACATGCCTCCCTGTATACTGCCCTTTGCAACTGACAACCTGGGACAAACTCTCTCCTTAGAGTTCATAATTTAGCTGCTAGTGCCATACAGTCATCTTGTGGGTCACTTCAGTCCTTCTCTCCCTCTACCCTTCATGTCTAACTCATCTTCAAGTCCTTTCTAGTGTTCATAGACCTGTCTCTCAGCCATGGGTGTACTCATCAGTGTTGAACAACTGACTCTACCCCAAAACAAAAACAAACAAAAAAGGAACCACCTCTGATTAGTAGTGTTTGCCAATTTCTCTGGTGTAAATCCCTTCACCACTGTTGATTTCAGACTACAAATATGACGTCACTGAATGTGGAGTTGGGGAATAAATGCACACAATCCATGCTCGCAAGTGGGTTCAGCCCGCTCCGGCACACCACTGACTCATGCTTCCTCTCTTCTAACTCCTTGCTATTACTTAATGATTTTAGTTCATACTCAATCACTTGCCAGTAGAATTTATGCAGTATCTTCCCAGCTTGTCTGTCTTTGGTTTTGTAATCCTGCCACACCTACCCATTCCCCACTTACATACCATTCAGCAGCCAAAGGAACTTTCCAAAATCATACATCTGATTATGTCTCCCCGCTCTTTGTGGCCCAAGCTTGGTCCCTCTGCCCAGTACAAATCATAAGATCCACAGGAAGGTACACAAGTCCCTTCAAGGTCTAGAGAAGTGGTTATCAAGGCTGGCTGCACATAAGAATCTTCTGAGGATTCTGTCTCTATTTGGTTTTTAAAAAAATACTTTGTTCATTATTGAGTTTTTGCATTAATTTTCATTTTTAAAGTATTGGGTGAGCAGGCCCCCAGGCTCTGGTGACATGCTTCCTGCCCTCTGTTGCTCAGCTTAAGGGTGTTTGTGAGTTTCTGCAGTTAGTTACTAATCTCTGGGTAAGATCATGTCACAGGTTGGATTGTCTGGAAGCTGATGCTGACATGGAGTTTGGCATGCAGGATATTTATTAAGGATTAACATCTGTGGGAGGGAGCAGGAGACAGAAGGTTTGGGTAGTGGGAGAAGTCAAACTGCGATGCTTGATCAACCCCACAGGGAGACTGGAGTATATAGGGCCCATCATAGTTATCTGGCAGTGGGCCAAAATGGTGCCCCAGGAGGGCATGGCCTTGGGCAAGCCCTCTCTGCAGCTGAAGTGGACCCTGAAGTGGGCTGACAGCTGGAATCATCTCAGCCCAGGCACTGGGCATGCAAGTGAAGAAGCGGATGTAAGTGAAGGTATCCTCAACATTCCCAGCTGCTGGGACAACAAGTACTTCCTTGAGGAGGGTTCTGGGTGGAGCATAATTTTGCCCGCCACACACCTTCCCTGCCTATCCAACACTTTTGTAACCAATTCTATGTATTGAGCTTCCCCTGTTTTGAAATCTCTAGAGTGCTTTATGCTGTCTTAGATGAACATTCAATGATACAAAAAGCATAGTGCCATCTATGAAATGAGAAGATCATGGTTCAAGAGTAGTTACCACCAGACAGGAGGGGCAAAAACAGCTCTTGCAATGATGGAAGGAGACGTCTCAGAAAGCGAAAGAAGGACCAGAGGTCAGATGCCAAAATGCTCAGTCCCCTCACACGCCTACAAGGGTCAAACATGAAGGAGGCAGCAATGGAGGGAACTAGAAACACCAAGAAAGATTTGGATGGTTCTAAGCACAAAGCAACGGTATTGCTCCTTGCTTCCTAGGGAAAATTGCAAGCTCCTTAGAGTGAGCCCTGGATTTAGTATGATACTGGTACACTGTTGTCTCACAAAGGTGGTAAGTTTAAATTGGAAGAAGGAACAAGCAGGGAGGGGCAAAGAAACAAGCAATCCAGTCACCCGCTGTTAGAAGCTACCCCACATGTTCCACCCAGTGACTAATAGACACTGGAATATGTGGTTTTGATTTTGCCATATTGCCACCCCAAATAAAATAGCATTCTGTTTATCAGGAAGATGGGGAGAATGGATACTCAGTAGGCAATTAGTAGTTTTTGCCACAGATGGTGATGGCAAATTGGCAAATTTTGAGTATATTCTTTCTAGCAAAATTAAAAGTTGACATCATTATGGCAGTCCCCTTGATTTTTAAAACATCATATTGGTCAATTAAATCCCAAATCCAGACCCAGTGCTCTTAGTCATTTTGCTATATAAGCTTGGGCTAAGATACATGATTCTTTCATAAGAGTTAGTGAGTGTGACAAACTCATCTAGTCTGAATTGTTGATGGAAAAAGACTCCAGGAGACCCGCCAACCATCCATGCAGCCTTGTTTCTTTCAAGTGACCATGTTTTAACTATGGTCTTTGGAGACACATGTGCTGTCCCAGAAAGAAGTCCTTAGGTCTCTTGGGAACTCTCCAGCCTTCCACCCCATCTCCTGCTCCCGCTCACTCTGCCCTGTGACCCAGTCATCCTGACTTGCTTGCCCTTCCTGGCATTCATCCAACATCTTGCTTCTGTGCCCTTCTTTGAGCTGGGCCTGCTGCCAGTTGTATTTCTTGCCAATCCCCTATGGTCATGTGGGAAAATAGCTTCCATCTCTCCAGGCTTAACTCAAATGCCATCTCCTCTGCAAAAGTATCTGAGTTCCCTCCAGCTTGATGTAATCCCTCTTCTGTGAGCACCCAGAAAACTTTGTTGGTACGTCTACTATGACAAGTACTATGCTTAATCCATAGTATGGATATTTGGGCATGAATTTGATTTTTTAAGTGAGCATCATTGTCTTGTTTATCATTGTAAGTCCATAACCTATAGAATAGTAGCTGGTACATAGAAGCTACTCAATACATATTTGTTGAAAGAATGCATATATAAGAAATGCAGAATGAATAGATATAATTAATGAATGCAGAGTGAATGGAGGACATACAATATAAGATATGAAAAAAGAGAGAAAGATGAGTAAATGAATGAACGTTCCTGTTCATGCCCAGGGTGAACGTCCACTGGCCTGGGCACTAACAGTCTCCAAGGCAGACAGGCTCCAGGGTATGTGCTCTCAGACTCAGCAGTACTTCCACTTTCTCTTTGTCAGATTTTCCCTGACAGGAACCCTCTCTCGTCATTGCTCATTATCTTTTCTATCTCCGAGTTGCCTTGTGTCCTCTTTCCCACAGATAAAGAAGACAGTCCAACTTAGCAGGCTCAGCATGACCAATGGGTAAGAGTAAGTCTCAGCTGCCTGCAACCAGAGGGCAGCTGGAATGATGGCCCAAGCACAGGTCTTTCCAAGGTAGACAAAGACTGGAACAAAATCCAAGAGGGCCCAGGCAGGCTGGACCTGCTGTTAACGTGAAGGAGGGCCTGCGTCTTCCCACGGCTAGGGCAGGTGATCCGGTCACATTTCAGGCAAAAAGAAAAAGCCACCTCGGCAAAATAGAAAAGAGTCATATTTTGTTGATTTTAAGCTAAAATAACAAAATGCAGCCAGCTAAGCAACCCACTAATCAAATAAGCAAACAGATAAAACTCAGCCAAGTAAAACAATACCTGACACCTTCACTTGGAAAATCAGTTTTTCTGTTGTTGTTTTTTTTTAGGGTAAATCTCATCTTTTCCGAGAATACATTTGTTTTCAGCAGGTTTTACAGAAACATAGGATAGGCTACAAGTCTCTGATCTTGATAATCGGAATTCTCTTTCACTGTCCTCCCCACCCCACCCCCTGCCTCCTTTTCATGAGTCTTACCTCTGTGTCTCTTTCTCTCTCCTTTGCCATCCTTCGCCATTGGGCTAGGCCCACATGCCACTTCTCCTTTCCCATGTGTCATCTTTTGATTAGCAAGGAAGCAGCCATAACAGATCCCACACAAAAAAGACCCACTTTGACAGCTGTGATGTCAGCCAGGATCTACATTTCCCTCCTGTGATATCAGACCCAGGGCTATAAGCAGATTGAGTATTTGGGTACAGGAGACATTTCATTTCAAAGCATTTAACAGGCATTAACTAATGCATGCTCACTGGTGAGGGTGGTGGCTTCCCACTCTCACAAAGGGCCCTGGTTCTCAGCCCCTTAGCACACACTGTGCTTTCCTTTGTGAATGGGGAACAAAAGGAAAGGAAAGAAAAGGAAAGGGAAAAAAAACGTTTCTGCAACATTAAATTGGTATTCCTTGTGCACGTCCTGTTTGCTAGAAAGGCGCCTCCTTATCAGATTCCAGACCTGAGACACACCTTCTATTTTAGGTTTGAACTGCACAGAGGTAATTATTTCCACCCATTTTTCCTTCCAGCTAAAGGTAGGAGGGCATTTCTGCACTGAGATTAGTAAAACAAAAACTCAAATCTCTACCAACCCTGGAATGAAGCAGTGACATGCAAATGACACAAGTCAGAGAGCGAGCTGATTGGTGCTGCTCTCTGGAGATGATGATGTCAGTAACAGGCTAAGCTCTGGGTGGCTGGGAGAAAGCATGGAGAGGAATGATTGCGATCAAGACTCAGGAGAAAGAGAGAGAGAGAGTGTGTGTGTGTGTGTGTGAGAGAGAGAGAGAGAGAGAGAGAGAGAGAGAGAGAGAGAGAGAGAGAGAGAGAGAGAGAGAGAGAGAGAGAGAGAGAGAGATGGGAAAGTGGTGCATGAGACCAACATTGCATCTGGGTATGCCCTAGCCCATCATTTGAAAAGCAACTCCAGTAATCCCAATAACCTTCTGTAAGAACATAGCCTTGGGGGTAAAATTGGTTTTCTATTTTTAAAATGTTCTGCTTTCTAAATTCTCCAGGTAGCCTTTGACTATACAAGGCTCAAGGCCACTGCGTTGCTTCTAAAGCTCTGTATATCTGCATCTTCACCCCAAAACACATGTTTTTGTTCTAAAAGCTAGGACGTCATGGTTTGATTATACTCAAAGCCAATCTCAGTGTTGGCCTCACCTTGCCCTTTCCCATGCTGAACACCTCCAGCACATACCAGAGTCATAGGCCATCTAGTCACAGAATGCCAGACTCTACAATTCCATGAAATGTCTGGAGATGTCACCTCTGCTTTCTCCTTTCCCTTAGAGTCACAGAATTTTGCAGCTGGAGGGCTATCAGAGGTCACCTGCAGTAAATTTGCTCATCATATAGATATGGAAACTAAAGACCAGCAAAGAGTAGTGGTTCTCAAAAAGCCGCCTAGATAGACCTTGGTACATGGTTCTCTTATGAAACTCTCAGTCCTCCAATTAAGGATGTGCCAGTAAAATTTCTTACAGTTCTCAACGAGCACATTCAAATAAACTGCAAGCTTCTTGATGGCAGTTCAAGTGATTTGTTGGTCGCTTTGCCTGCACTTCCCATATCTTCTCAAAGTTCCTTCTGAGTGGACAGCCAGCTCTGTCTGCTAGTCTCTGTTGGGAGGACCAAAATGGACAGCTGACCTAAGATGTGACATCTGATCATTCTCTTCCAGCAATTGGGAATTCAAGTAAGTATCTGTTGTGCTTAACTAGAGAGGACATATAAGACCCTCAAAGGTGCCTGATTTTCCTCAGGTACAAGAGGTAGAAAATGCCAGAAGGGTTTAAGGGCCTCATAGATAGAGAGAGTCAGGAAAAAAGTGGTTCACTACCTGTTTCGCAATGGATTTTAAGTTCTGGTTCCAGTCCTCCTGAGTCCTGCTGCCCTTCCTGACTTTGAGTTCTGGAAGACAACCACGAATCCTTTCAATATGTTCTCCTTTCTGATGAAAATAATTTGAATAGATTTCTATTACTTGCTCCTGAGGCCATGTATACTTTCTTTTTTCAATTTTTTTTTATTAATTTCAGGTGTACAAAATAACAAAATGATTAGACATTTACACCCCTCACAAAGTGATAACACCCCTCCCAGTCTACTACCTCCTTCATATCATATATAGCTGGTACGATACCATTGACTATCTTCCCTATGCTGTACTTTAAATCCTGTGAATATATATATATATATTTCACATTCAATATTATTCCACATCAGCTTCAGGTGTACAGTGGTCAGGCATCTACACAATCTATGAAATGATGCCCCTGATAAGTCCAGTTCCTATCTGGCACCCTAAATAATCTATGCAACATTATTGATTATATTCCCCATACTATATTTCACATCCCAATGACTATTTTGTTTCTACCAATTTGTACTTTCTAATCCCTTCACCGTCTCCCCCATCCGCCAACCCCCTTCCTATCTAGCAACCATAAGTTTCTTCTCTGTATTTCTGAGTCTATTTCTGTTTTGTTTGCTTATTTATTCTGTTCTTTAGATTCCACATATAAGCGAGATCATACAGTATTTGTCTATCTCTGTCTGACTTATTTCACTTAGCATAATATTCTCTAGGTCCATTCATGTTGTTGCAAAGGGAAGATTTCATTCTTTTTGTGGCAGAGTAATACTCCATTGTGTAAATGTACCACAATTTCTTTATTCAACTGTCTATCAATGGGCATTTCAGTTGTTTCTATATCTTGGATATTGTGAATAGAGCTGCAATAAACATTGGGGTGCATATATTTTTTTGAATTAGTGTTTTGGATTTCACTGGATAAATACCCAGGAGTGGAATTGCTGCGTCATAAGGTAGTTTCATTTTCAATTTTTTGAGGAACCTCCATACTGTTTTCCATAGTGACTACACCAATTTGCAGTCCCAAGCCCATGTATACTTTCATTGTCAATTTTTAATGCAATGCCTTCTGTATCAGTTAGCTATGGCTGTGTAACAAATTACTTCCACACTTAGCAACTAAAAAGCCACAAAAATTACCTCACCGTCTTTGAATTTCAGGAATCTGGGCATGGCTTACCTGGGTACTCTGACTCAGTGTCTCTCATGGGGCTACAATCAAGGTATCACTGTGACTGCAGTCCCATTTCAAGGCTCAACTGGAAGGATCTGCTCCCAAGTTCACTCCCATGGCTTCTGGAAGGCCTCAGAAGATCTTCTTCCAAACTCACACACATGAACCTCTTTATATGGTTGCCTCACAGCATGGCAGCTAGCTACCCCTGCAACAAGCAATACAAGAGAGACTGAGAGAAAGCACCCCAAAATAGGAGCTAGTCTTTTCACAACCTAATCTTGGAAATGTCATCCCATCACTTCTATCATATTCTGTGTTAGAAGTGAATCACTAGGTCTAGCTCACACTCAAAGGGAGAAGATTTCACAAGAGCATGAATACCAGGAGGCCGAGATTATGGGGGGCTGTCTTAAAGTCTTCCTTCCCCACCTTAGCTGAGATTAATACTCAAAGTTTGCCAAATACATATGTGCCACAGTGTATTCTCTGTTCATCCTTTGTCTCTTCCTTACGTTTCAGAAGCACTGTCTGATTGAATAAGGCTCTTTGACCCAGTCTGCTTTCTAGCAAGTACATATGATGACTAAAGACCAAAGTTCTCTCATCATCTAGATTACAAATTCCCTGAAAGCAGGAATTATGTTTTAGTCTCTGCAATGCTTTGAACACCATATGCAATCAATAAATATTTAATCATTGGTTGAATGGATCTGTGTGATACAGAAGAAATAGCTCTCTGACATGAGTCTCTGGCACCTAAGCTTTAGTTTTGGTTGTGTTCAACCATTTTGACCTTGGGTAAATCACAACTTTTTATGGCCCCTTTAAAAGAAGGAGATTAGAGCAGAAGATCTTTAAAGCTACTGTAATAAGTAATATTTCTAGAAAATTCCTCCTTATTTGAATTCCCTTTGGGGAAGTGTATAAGACACCACTGGTGACCTTAATCATCCTCTTGGCCCACCTCTAATTTTAGCAGCAGCTGCAGTGAACAGATTCATATCAAGCTGAGAGTGTTTTCTTTCTGCCCCTGAGTCTTCTCCACCCTTGTGGGAGTTGGGAGTTTGCCTGGTCTATGTGTACGTGCAGCTCAGAAGTGGGAAGGTGTTAGGACCCCCAGGGCAATTTTCAACCAGGGTAAGATGTGCATAAAGGCCTGAGGGTCCTGTCCTTTCAGTGAACCATTCCGTAAGGCATTCTCTACACTTCCTATGAAATCAGCCGCTGTTGCCCTCTGTTATTTTAGAGTTTCTTCCCTGTCTTACTCTCTCCTTTCCTTCACTTCTAATTGCTAGGATCACCTCTCAAATAACCTACCTTCACCCAAGTCCTTGTGTCATGCTCTGCTTTCAAGAGAACTCAAACTAAGACAGGAAGCCATTTCTTTCTCTGTCTATTGTCTGCCACTAAGACTAAACCATGAGGAAGCTTGGGTCAGAAAGACAAAGAATGTGACGTGAGTGAGGTCCCAAACAGACTGGAAAAGCCTGCTCCTTTTGGCCCTCTCTGGACCAAAGTTTCAGAGTGAGGAGTTGTCTGATCAGTGAAGGCACAAACCGAGGGCAGAAGTGCTGTCATCTACTCTCTATCTAAGACTTCAGAAGGAGCCAACCCGCCAGCATAGTATACCTGCAACAACCTAGGGCAGTTACTGGTTATGCAGACAGCAAGTCTGAATTAGCATTTCTGAGATATCCTGGGCTCTATTTGGCATGCAAGAGATCCAAGAAATGTCTACAGGCCCCTAGGAAAACATAGATGTTGGTAAGACACTAGCTGGAGAGCTTGCCAAAGGGAGTTATCACCAGAGAGCGAAAAAGATCCTAAAATCAAGGAAATTGATTGGGACACCTGAACAGGAGACTAAATAGGGGTCATGGCTATTCCTCAGGGGGTCTTCAATAGTAGCAGCCAGGGCTGAGGAGAACCCGAGTCAGCAGGGAGAACCACAAGGCCCTGGGAAAGGACACCGTAAGATCAGTAATAACCATTGGCTTTAGCAGTTGTCAGCATTGTGAACACCTATTACTGTGGAGACATGAAGGACCCAGAGAATGGAGCAGTGACTCTGTATGGATCCCCAACCCCCCATGACCATAAGAATATGGCATAACTCCCATCCCATACCCAAGGTGCCATCTTGGAAAGGACCAAGAAAGGGAGAGCAACTATTTAAAGCACAAGAAATGAATTTTCAAAAAGATTGTTTAAATGGTTGGAGTGGACCAGGCTTACCAAATCAGAACCAAGTTTCATAATCCTTTCCAGTTCTTTGGCCCACTTTTGTGTATGTGCATGCGTACTGCCATGGACACACGCAGACGCACCTACAAAGGCACACTGGGCTTGTGAGAAAGCTTGAATGCGGTATAGAAAATTCCTTTGCATACCTGAGTGGAACGTGAAGTAATTTTTAAAGTCCTCTTGGGTGCTGGCAGAGCAGGGAATAAGGCTTCTGTCTCTTGGCGGGAACTCAACCACGAATACACTGTCTCCCACCTGGGGCAGTTTTCCATGTTCAGAGCAGACTCAATTGAGCTGGAAATGCCACATCGGCTGCAAACCCACCTGCAAGTGTCTGGTTTTACCTGGGAGGCCAACGTCAGGGGGTCTTAACACATTCAGCAAGAACTGTAAAGGAAGGGTGGGCGTGGAGAGATCGCAGCATTTGCCCCTTTCATTTCCTTGGGCAGTCGTCATTTCCCTGCCCCCCTCCCCATCTCGGCTGTATCAAGGCTATCTGCGTCCCTGTCTTTCCTGGCCTCCTCTGGGATGCCTCCTCTGCCATGACAGTTGCTGAGGGTTCCCCAGGGCAAGTGGAAGCATGATTTGCTTTTCAAGCTCTGCCCACTTATTGATCTCCTGTCTGAGAAATGTCAGCAGCAGCCAGGAGCTCTCCCGGCTAAGACACTTAGCTAGGAAGCCTGTGGTATCTGCCTGTATAAACCCTCCCGCCTCCTCCCTCTCCAGCTTTAGAACTATCCCCACCCCCACTCTGGGAAAAAGTCTTCTAAGATGAGATGGCAAGAATCAAACAGTGACGTGCTTTGAACACTGGGACTGGAACCAGATTTAAATTGGGCAAAAGCCTTGAGCTCAGAGCCAGTGCATTTCAGTTCCTGCCATCCCTTTCCCTCTCTGCATCTGATTGCTGGGAGCAGGTAAAGAAATCTCCCCAGAAGGAGGCTGACCAAGGGCACTTGGCCCAGGAGTCGCAATGTGGGGCTCTGGTCCAGGACCTGGGCAACCCGTTATTTCAACTGCCATACCCTCTTGCCATACCCCAGCTGAAGTACAATTTAAATGCAGGATTGTGAGGAGGGGAGGAGAAGAGAAAGAGACTGTGTGTTTAGTGGTTAAACCTTTTAAAGTTTAAGTGCATAAACAGGGCCTTCTTTGTATCTGTCTGTAGCAATTCCCATGACAGTTACAGCAAAATTACAGAAACTGGGTCGTTTATATAACCCTTTGTATTGTCAAAGTGCATTAAATGTCTACTTTCCTGCACCCTGCTGAGCTGTCTTCAGCTGTCAAATCCCCATACTACAGCTCAACACACTGAGGGTAAAGGACTTTGGCAATGCCTGCACGGGTATGCCGGACCCTCAGGTGCAGCGAAGGATTTGAAAGGGAGATTTAAATTTCCTGTGAGCATGAGTCCCATGGTTTAAAATATGTTGAACCGTCTGCTTTCCAGCCAAATGCTTTGTCACCTGGATAGTGGGTTTTTTCCCAAATGGCCAAACTTGACATTTGTCTTTTATTCTGGACATGGTTGAATGAGCTCATTCATCTATTCATACATTTGATAAAGAAGGATTGATGTAGTGTTTTCTAGAATGCTACTACTAGGAATACTATGCACTGGCCAGTTTTAAGGAACATATATATATATATGGAATATATATATATTTTGTCTCTCTTTGTCTCTGTGTCTCTCTCGTACCCCCCCCCGCCATTTTAACCCCATGAGATAAGCACTATTATTATCCCCATTTTACAGGTGAGGAAACCGAGGCACAGAGAGGTATAGCGGATGTTGTGGTGTGCTGCCCAGATGTCCCTTCATGACTGAGCTACGCATTCCCCCAGCTGGGAGAGTGTGGGCAGCAGACAGTTCACATATAAATGGTAAAAAAAAATGTATGTATTTAAGGTGCACCACATTTAATGCCCCTCCAAAAACTGCCCTTAAGGTCATGCCCCCTTCCTGGGGGCAACCCACATTCAATGATGGAGTCATGCAGGGACATAAAGGCCTGTCATCTTACCTCCATCCTTTGGAACAACTCAGCAGGGCCACCCCAGTTCCACTGCTCCCGAGGGGCTCCACTGAGGTTTTCCTTGTGACTGCATTGCAGCTCAACTCTTCCCTTAGCCCAGTCCTACCTCCTTTATCCTGCACTGCTATTGATCCCAAGGGCACTACTCAGTGATCCTCTTTCACTCACATCTCCATCTGCATCTCAGAGTGTGTTTCCCTGGGATCACCTGAGGCAGCAGCATAAGTAACCTCCAACAGGTCAAGATCCCATGGCTAGTGGGCAGGGGAGGTAGCTTTAACCTCCTTACGGTGGTAGCTCTCTCATTTACTGAGCAGCTCTTCTCTGTCCAACCCTGGGCCTGGCACTTTATCCACATTCTTTGACTCATTTAATCCTTTAACCCTGGAGATATCATGAATCCCCTTCTATATAGAAGGGCCTAAGCCTCAAGACATCAAACAAGGGGATGGGGGCTTCAGCAGAATTTGAGTCTGGGTCTCTCGGCTCAGTTGGCAGCTTCAGCCCCAGCCCCAGCCATCCTTCCACGGCAATCTGTGCACACAGTGCGGCAGATCGCGGAGGTGGTTCTATTGCATGAAGTTTTTCCAGCTCCTCAAGAGGTATGGAAAGGAAGGCATTATCATCCCCATCTTGCCAGTGAGAAAATTTTAGCTCAGAGAGGTTAAAAGGATTTACACTATCTGTTGTTAACATAGCAGAAGCTCAGATCCAGGTCTCCAATATCTATTGCCCATGTCAATGCCTCCGTCCAAGGCCTTAGGTTGGGAGCAGTGCAGGATGCTCTTGTATATAAAACTTTGTCCCTGCCCAGGAAGTGGTGCCATTTGCATCTCCACTCTGCCTCTCTGCCTGAACCCCAAGGCTCTAGAATTCTGAGAGTCTGGGCAATTGCATCCGTGCTATCAATGTTATCACAATCCCTGCCTTTGGTAAAGCCCTTGCACACATGGATAAATATAAAAAACATGGTGAGCAAAAGAAGTCAGATTCAAAAGTGCATACTGTATAATTCCATTTACATGAAGTTCTAGAATAGGTGAAAACTCATCTATAGTGATAGAGATCAGAATAGTGGTGACTTTGGTAGAAGGGTGTTTTGACTGGAAAGGATCACAGAGAATTTTCTAGGGAAATGGCATTTTCTTTATCTTGATGGGGTAGTGGTTATATAGGTGTATGCATTTGTCAAAACTCCTCAAACTGTGCACTTAAAATGGGTGCATTTTATAGGTTAACTATACATCTCTAAATCTGATTTTTTTAAAAAAACAAGTCACTGACACAGTAAATGTGGTATTCTTGACCTGGGCTTTCTTTAGTCTCTGGCATCCATAAAATGATACAGACTATTGTGAACCTAGATTTATTTTCCGGGAAAAGGGCTCTCATTTTCCTTAGGTTCTACTCCTACAAGAGTATTCACAACTCACTTAACAGACAAACGAAAAACAAATCACCTCAAATAACCATTCTGTGTGCGACAAACCCAGCAGACAGTTTCCTTCACAGAACTCAATAGCTTTTGGAAGCTGGATTCTTTGGGACGCAGGGCCATATTGGAAAGGGGGGCGGTTCTGAAAGGGGGTACAAGGCCAGTCTTGTGGAGGGAAAGGAAGGGCTGAAGGCCAGGTCTAAGCCTGAAGAATCACCAAGCTGTTTAACCTTGCTTGCTAGTAAGATGGAGGAGAAAGCACAATAGCTTAGGTGTCTATGACTTACACAGGTTTGAAATCACAATCTTGTCATGCCTGTTTAAACCACCACAACACAGTGAAATCCTATTATCTGCCATATATTACTGTGCTGACAGATGTGGGAGGGAGCTGTGGACACGATCAGACACACCTCATTCCCTCGGGAACCTGGGAGCTTGGAAAATTCTGTCCTGGCAAAGCCTCTTTGAACAATCATCTGAGCACTCCAAACGTAAGCTGGAATGGGAAATCGGTTGCGTTGGAGCAGCACCTCGTGTAGGGAAGTACATGAGTGTGCCTGTGTGTGCATGTGCACACAGCAGCAAGAGCTGAGCTGCTGCTTTGTGAGATATTTCAGAAACTAGCAGCAGCAGCAGCAGCACTTGGGAAGTTGAAAAGCTGAAACCTGTGAATCAATCCAAGTACAAAGCTCTCAGTTTCTAATTCCGTACCTGTTTCCAACACCTTGGGAAGAGTCAATCTGTGCAGAACCTCATACTCTTGGCATGTCTGATACTCAGATCTAGGAGGATGCAGTAACAGCAGATGTCTAAACCACTGATTTCTTTGAGAGGTCCTACACCACCATTGACATCAAATCTGCTCTTGCAAATATTCAGGAATTTTTCATGTCCATGCACAGAAATACTCAATAAGAAGCTAAAAGTTCTGTCTTCCATAGGTTACGGTTGAAGCAAACCCAGGGTATATTTTCAGTCATTCTTTCAGCATATATTTATCAAGCATCTTCCATGTGTCAGGCTCTGGGCATATAGAAGGAAATAAGACCAAACAAACAAACAAACATGCTGTCTTCATGGAGATCACATTCTAGAGGATAAGGAATAAATACATTATATACTATGTTAGATAATATAGTAAGAGAAAAATAAAGCAGGGAAAGGCAAAAGTGGGGCTTCAGTTTTAGATAGGGTGGTCGTGGAAGTCCTCACTAAAAAGAGGACAGTTAAGCAAAGACTTTTAGAGGTGAGAGAGTCAGCTCTATGAATAGCTGGGAAAACAGTCCCAGGAAGCAAAACCAGCCAGGGCAAAGGCCATGAAGCAGGAACATGTTGGAGTAATAGAGGAACAGCAAACAGGCCAATGTGGCCAGAACCAATGAGCAAGGGGACTAGAACTACGAGATAAAACTAGTGAGGTAGTAAGGGTCAGATTGTGTAGGTCTCTGTAGGCCATTGTAAGACTTGGGCTTTGACTTTGAGTGAGATGGAGGGTTCTGAGAAGAGGAGGGACTTGCTTCAACTTAGATTTTAAATGGATCACTCTGGCTGCTGTGCTAAGAACAGACTATAGTAGAGGTGGGGACAAAAAAGTCTGTGAATGTGCAGACAGATCAATAGAAACTATCCAATATGAGTAACAGACAGAAAAAATACTGAAAAATAATGAATAATCAAGGACTTGTGTGGTTTAGCATTTATGTCATCAGAGACCCAGAGGAGAGAAGAAAGAGTGCAACACAGAAAAAAATTTTTGAAGAAATGATGGCTGAAAGCTCTGAAGCTTGGCAAAGGACATAAACCTATGTATTCAACGAGCTGAATGAATCCCAAATAGGGTAAACCAAAGAAATCCATGATGAGACACACCAGAAACTGATGAAAACTACAGATGCAGAAAAACTCTCAAAAGCTGCCTGAGAAAAATAATGCATTATCTGTAGGGGAACAACAATTTGAATGACTGCAGATAGCTCACAAAAATGATGGAGACCAAAAGGAAGTGACACAACATTTTTAAAGAGCTAAAAGAAAAAAAAACTCAACAAAATTCTAAATTGAGCAAAAACATACTTTAGGAGTGAATGAAGGTGAAATAAAGATATTCTCCCCTGGTAGAAAATTAAAAGAATTTGTAGCCAGTAGATTGCTCTAAAATAATTGCTAAAGCAAGTTCTTCAAATAAAGAGGAAATGATACCAGAAGGAAATTTGGAATATCAGAAAAAAAAGGAAGAGCAACAGAGATGGTCAACACCAGAGTAAATATAATAGATTATTCTTCTATTTGAAATATTTAGAATATGTTTCACTTTGAAAGAAAAGTTATAACATTATCTACTGGGATTTTAATATACATAAGTGTAATATAGAAGACAAATACAGCACAAAATGACCCTAAACAGTGGTGGGTTTTGTACATTCCAATTGAAGTGGCAAAATATCGATTTTAAATTGATGGTGAAAAGTTAAGTATTTATTTTGTAATAGAGTAGTCCCCCTTTACCTGTGGTTTTACTTTCTGTGGTTTCAGTTACCTGCAGTCAACTTCAACCTGAAAATATTATATAGAAACTTCCAGAAATAAACAATTTGTAAGTTTTAAACTGCATGCCATTCTGAGTAGCATGATGAAATCTAGCACCATCCTGCTCCATCCAGCCTGGGACATGAATCATCCCTTTGGCGTATCCGTGATATATAGCCTACCCTCCCGTCAGTCACTTAGTAGCCATCTCGGTTATCAGATCAACTTTTGCGGTTTTGCAGTGCTTGTGTTAAAGTAACCCTTATTTTAATTAATAATGGCCCCAAAGCACAAGAGTAGTGATGCTGGCAATTCAAATATCCCAAAGAGAAGCCATAAAGTGTTCCCTTTAAGTGAAGAGGTGAAAGTGCTCAGCTTAATAAGGAAAGAAAAAAAATCACATGCTGAGGTTGCTAGGATCTGTGGTAAGAATGAATATTCTATCCGTGAAATTGCTTGATTTATAAATCAAACTTTATCGTAAGTATGTATGTACAGAAAAGAACATAGTATATACAGGGTTATCCACAGTGCTATATGTTGTTTCAGGCATCCACTGGGGGTCTTAGAATATATACCCCATGGATAAGGGGGAACTACTGCAGCTAGAGCAATCATTAAAATAACTATATGAGATATACTCAAAATCACAATAGATAAGTGAAAATTGAATACAAAAAAAATTCAAATAACACTATTGTGGTATCCTAGATTGAATCGCAGAATAGAAAAGTGAAATGAGTAGAAAAATTGGTAAACTCCAAATAAAGTGTGGAAATTAATTAATAGCAATGTACCAATTACTGGTTTCTTTGTTTTTGTCTCCTTCTTCTGCCTCCCCCTCCCCCACTCCAGTTCAAGCCATTGTTTCTCTGTCTAGTTGTGTAGGACCCAGCTCCTTAGCCCATGCTGGTATAATGAGCCTTGGGCTACCCCTAGCTGAGACAGTCAGTCAACAGTCATCGGTCAGCCGTTCACAGCAGCTCACGACAGCTCTCGCTGGCTGCCGGCAGCTCACGATTATTGTTTTTTTTAATTTTGACAAATGTATCATAGCAATGTAAGCTCTTAACATTAGAGGAAACTGGGTGAGAGATATATAAGAATTCTCAGTATTATCATTGCAACTTTCTGTAACTAAACTTTTTCTAAAAATAATACCTTTTCAGGGACGTCATCAAAATGGCGATGTGAGGTGAGCCTCTGTAAAGCTCCCCTGGAATTTACAAAGAATCGAACAACAAAAACTCCACAAAGGACTCCCTGCACAGCAGACAGGCAAGACGAAGAGGCCCACTACTAAATTCACCTAAAGGTGGGCAAATCACGTGAGTGGGGGAGGAGGGAAGGGAGAAGTGCGGAGACAGAGCCGGGCGCAGGACGCAGAGCTAGCTCAGTGCTCCGAGCTCGCTGCTTCCCAGAACTACCGCAGCTCCGGGAGAGGGAAGAACTGGGACTGCTAGGGCTCCGCTTATGGCCCACAGGGCTGAGGGGACAGCATATAACACGGCTGAACCCAACGCTCATGGCAGAGACCTCGGAGAAAAGACTGAGGGAAGAAGGCTGAAAATGGTGGTTTAAGCCCTCACTGCCAAGCAGAGAACGGAAGCCTTAGGCACTGAGACTAGCTGCCCCCTCCCTCCCCTCCCAGAGCTCACCCCACCCCACCTGCCCGGTGCTAGAAGCAGAATAGTAGCAGTGTCAGATCAAAAGAACAGAATATTTATTTTTCTGAGAACTGTGGACCGCAGAAACAGATTCGCAGCACAACTAGATCCGGCAAAGGGGAGGGAGCTGTGGAAGCAGGACCGGCTGTGGTGGTGGTCGCTGCCATTGCTCTGGGCCACCTCTCACTACTCACCCTGCCCCTGGCCCCACCTATCTGGTCGGATCCCTGCAGGAGTAAACAGAACTGCTGAAACATACGGGCTCTGAATCTGGTGCAGGAAGAGCTTTGGAACTTCAAAAGCTCTCCGCATACCCACATGGACATTGCGCCCTGTGACCCAGGAGAACTATTAACCGAGGAGAAGCCCGTCTTCCAGGGAATCCCCGCATTGTGAGAGAAGCTGGAATAGTGCAGAGAAAACATAGCACTACCGTGTGAGAGAGAAAAAAAAGGCTGTAGTCGGAGAGAAAATAAAACATTCTACCAACGAGTACTGGAAAACAAAAGAAAGACCTCTGCCTATCAACCTGTTGCAAAAGCCACTCCTGTAGATGTCTCGGAAGAGAAATAATAAATCAGTAATTGTCATGAATAACCAAGGCAACAAGACAGCTCAGAAAGAAAGTGAAAAGTCTCCAGAAAAGGAACTTAAAGATATGGAAATATGTGACTTAAATGACAGAGAATTCAAGATTGCAGTTCTGAAAAAAACTCAATGAGATGCAAGAAAACACAGAAAGGCAGTTTAATGAACTCAGAAACACAATCAAAGAACAACATCAGCATTTTACGAAAGAGATTAAAATTTTAAAAAAGAACCAAATAGAATTTCTGGAGATTAAGAACTCAATAGAAGAAATTAACAATGAAATAACCAGCTTGGGTAGTAGAGTTGACCAGATGGAGGAAAGAATCACTGACATCGAAGATAGAAACCTGGAAATTACACGGATGGAAGAAGAAAGAGACTTGAGACTTAAAAGAAATGAAAGAACTCTACCAGAACTTTCTGACTCCATCAGAAAGAGCAATATAAGAATAATGGGCATACGAGAAAGAAGAAAGAGAGAAGGGAAAAGAGAGTATATTCAAACAAATTGTTGATGAGAACTTCCCAAACTTGTGGACAGAACTGGATCCTCCAATCAAAGAAGCAAACAGAACACCTAATAACCTCAATCCCAAAAGGCCTTCTCCAAGGCACATTGTATTGAAGCTGTCTAAAATCAATGACAAAGAAAGAATCCTCAAGGCAGCCAGGGAAAAGAAGACGGCAACCTACAAAGGAAAGCCCATTAGATTATCATCAGATTTTTCAGCAGAAACTCTACAAGCCAGGAGGGAGTGGAACCCAATATTCAAACTATTGAAAGAGAGAAACTATGAGCCAAGAATAATATATCCAGCAAAGATATCCTTTAGATATGAAGGAGGAATAAAGACCTTTCCAGACATACAGAAGCTGAGGGAATTTTCTAATACACGACCTGCACTACAAGAAATACAAAAGGAGGCTATCCGACCACCATCAACAGGGACAATATGTGGCAACCAAAACATAAAAAGGGGGAGAGTAAAGGCCTGAACCGGAATATGGGAATGGAGAAAGTAAGTGTGCTGAAGAAAATGGAATACTCTAAATATCAAACTTTCTTTTACATAAACTTAAGGGTAACCACTCAAAAAAAATCCAGAACTGAAAAATATACTGAAATAAAAGAAGAAACAGAGGGAAACATCATAGAATACCATCACACAGATATAATAAACAACAACAAAAAGGCAAAGAAACAATGGAGACATAGCCTTACCAGAAAACTAAAGATAAAATGACAGGAAATCCTCACATATCAATAATCACCCTAAATGTAAATGGACTGAACTCAGCAATAAAAGGCACAGAGTAGCAGATTGGATCAAAAACTAAACCCAACCATAAGCTGTCTCCAAGAGACACATCTCAGCTACAAGGACAAGCATAGACTCAAAGTGAAAGGGTGGAAATTGACACTCCAAGAAAATGGTTCCCAGAGAAAATCAGGTGTAGCCATAATGATATCAGATGAAACAGACTTCAGGGTGAAAAAGACAACAAGACACGAAGATGAACATTTCATAATGGTAAAGGGGACTATACAACAAGAAGACTTAACAGTCATCAATATTTATGCCCCCAATCAGGGAGCACCGAAATATACCAAGCAACTACTAACAGAACTAAAGGGAGAAATTGACCAAAACACAATTATACTAGGGAACTTAAATACATCATTGACAGCTATGGATAGATCATCCAAACAGAAAATAAATAATGAAATAGCAGCCCTAAATGACACATTAGATGAGATGGACATAATTGACATATATAGAGCACTTCATCCTAAAACATCATTCTTTTCTAGTGTACATGGAACATTCTCAAGGATAAACCATATATTGGGACATAAAATCAGCCTCAGCAAATTTAAGAAGATTGAAATCATACCAAGCATATTCTCTGACCAAAAGGCTTTGAAATTGGATATCAACTGCAAAACGAAAGCTGGAAAAAACACAAATACATGGAGATTAAACAACATACCTTTAAAGAATGACTGGGTCAAAGAAGAAATTAGAGGAGAGATGAAAAGATATGTAGAATCAAATGACAATGAAAATACATCCTACCAAAATTTTTGGGATGCAGCGAAAGCAGTTTTAAGAGGAAATTTTATATCATTACAGGCCTATCTCAAGAAACAAGAAAAATCCCAAATAAATAACCTCATGTTATACCTTAAAGAACTAGACAAAGAAGAACAAGTGAAACCTAAGTTCAGCAGAAGAAAGGAAATAACAAAATCAGAGCAGAACTAAATGAAATAGAGAACAAAAAGACAATAGAAAAAATTAATGTGACAAAGAGCTGGTTCTTTGAAAAGATAAACAAAATTGACAAACCCTTGGCTAGACTCACTAAGATAAACAGAGAAGACACTAATTAACAAAATCAGAAACGAAAAAGGGGAAGTTATCACGGACACCACAGAAATACAAAGGATCATCCAAGAATACTATGAAGGACTATATGCCACCAAATTCAATAACCTAGAAGAAATGGACAAGTTCTTAGAAACATATAGCCTTCCAAGGCTGAACCATGAAGAACTGGAAAATCTAAACAGACTGATCACCAGTAACGAAATTGAATCAGTCATCCAAAACCTTCCCAAAAGCAAAAGTCCGGGACCAGATGGCTTCACTAGTGAATTCTACCAAACCTTCAAAGAGTATCTAATACCAATCCTGCTCAAACTCTTCCAAAAAATTGAAGAGGATACAGTACTCCCTAACTCATTTTATGAGGCTAACATTACCCTGATACCAAAACCTGGTAAGGACAAACACAAAAAAAGAAAACTACAGACCAATATCTCTGATGAATACAGATGCAGAAATCCTAAACAAAATTCTAGCAAATCGAATGCAACGATGCATTAAAAAGATTATTCATCACGACCAAATGGGGTTCATCCCCGGGGCACAAGGATGGTTCAACATCCGCAAATCCATCAATGTGATACATCACATAAACAAAATAAAGGACAAAAATCATATGATTATATCAATTGATGCAGAAAAAGCATTTGACAAGACACAACATCCATTTAAGATTAAAACACTTAATAAAATCAGTATACAAGGAAAATACCTTAACATAATAAAGGCCATATATGACAAGCCCTCAGCTAATCTCATAATTAATGGTGAAAAACTGAAGACCTTTGCTCTATGTTCAGGAACACGACAGGGCTGTCCCCTATCACCTCTGCTTTTCAACATAGTGTTGGAAGTCCTTGCCAGAGCAATCAGGCAAGAGAAAGAAATAAAAGGCATCCAAATTGGGAATGAAGAAGTTAAATTATCACTCTTTGCAGATGACATGATGCTATATATAGAAAACCCTAAAGACTCCACCAAAAAGCTATTAGAAACAATCAACGAATACAGTAAAGTTGCCGGCTACAAAATAAACGTACAAAAGTCCATTGCTTTCCTATATGCTAACAATGAAATCTCAGAAAAAGAAATACAAAAAACAATTCCTTTTGCAATTGCAGCAAAAAGAATAAAATACCTAGGAATAAACTTAACCAAGGATGTGAAAGACCTATATGCTGAAAACTATAAGACATTTTTGAAAGAAATTGAAGAAGACACAAAGAAATGGAAAGACATTCCGTGCTCATGGATTGGAAGAATCAACATAGTTAAAATGGCCATATTACCCAAAGCGATATACAGATTCAATGCAATCCCCATAAGGGGGGTGGGGGGTGGGGGGTGGGAGATGAGGGTAAGGGAGATCGAATATATGGTGATGGGAGGAGAACTGACTCTGGGTGATGAACACACAATGGGATTTATAGATGATGTAATACAGAATTGTACACCTGAAATCTATGTAATTTTACTAACAATTGTCACCCCAATAAATTTAATAAAATAAAATTTAAAAAAAGAATCCCAATGGCATTTTTTAAAGAAATAGAACAAAAAATCATCAGATTTGTTTGGAACCACAAAAGACCCCGAATAGCCAAAGCAATCTTAAGAAAAAGAACAATACTGGAGGTATCACACTCCCTGACTTTAGCTTGTACTACAGGGCTACAATAATCAAAACAGCATGGTATTGGCAGAAAAACAGAGACATAGACCAATGGAATAGAATTGAGAACCCAGAAATAAAACCACATAAATATGGACAGATAATTATTGACAAAGAAGCGAAAAACATACAATGGAGGTAAGACAGCTTCTTTAATAAATGGTGCTGGGAGAATTGGATAGCTATGTGCAAAAGAATGAAACTGGACAGCTATCCGTCACCATGTTCCAAAATTAATTCAAAATGGATCAGAGACTTAAGCATAAGACCTGACACAATAAACTGCATAGAAGAAAACATAGGTACTAAACTTATGGACCTTGGTTTCAAAGAGCATTTTATGAATTTGACTCCAAAGGCAATGGAAGTAAAAGCTGAAATAAATGAATGGGACTATATGAAACTTAAAAGTTTCTGCGCAGCAAAAGAAACCATCGAGAAAATAAAGAGGCAACCAACTGAATGGGAGAGGATTTTTGCAAACAGTGCATCCGATAAGGGGCTAATATCCAAAATATACAAGGAACTCATGAAACTCAACAACAAAAAAACAAACAGCCCGATTGAAAAATGGGCAGAGGACCTGAAGAGACATTTCTCCAAAGAGGACATACAAATGGCAAATAGACAGATGAAAAAATGCTCAAGATCACTAATCATCAGAGAAATGCAAATCAAAACCACAATGAGATATCGCCTCACCCCAGTCAGAACGGCTATCATCAACAAGACAAATAGTAACAAGTGTTGGAGAGGCTGTGGAAAAAAAGGAACCCTCATACACTGTTGGTGGGAATGCAGACTGGTGCAGCCACTATGGTAGGCAATGTGGAGGTTCCTCAAAAATTACGAATAGAATTACCACATGACCCAGCAATCCCTCTCCTGGGTATCTACCCAAAAAATCTGAAAACATTTATCCGTAAAGACACGTGTGCTCCAATGTTCATTGCAGCTTTGTTTACGGGTGGCCAAGACATGGAAACAACCAAAATGTCCTTTGATAGATGAATGGATAAAGAAGTTGTGGTATATATATACAATGGAATACTATTCGGCAGTAAGAAAAGATATAGGAACATTTGTGACAACATGGATGGATCTTGAGAGTATAATGCTAAATGAAATAAGTCAGACAGAAAAAGCAGAGAACCATATGATTTCACTGATGTGTGGTATATAAACCAAAAACAACAAAAGAACAAGACAAACAAATGAGAAACAAAAACTCATAGACACAGACAATAGTTTAGTGGTTACCAGAGGGTAAGGGGGATGGGGGTTGGGAGATGAGGGTAAGGGGGATCAAATATATGGCGATGGAAGGAGAACTGACTCTGGGTGGTGAACACACAATGGGATTTATAGATGATGTAATACAGAATTTTACACCTGAAATCTATGTAATTTTACTAATTATTGTCACCCCAATTTATTCAAAAAAAAACTTTTCATAAAAATGTTCAAATAACACAAAATTAGGCAAGAAAGGGGGAAACAGAAGAACAAAAAACAGAGGCAACAACCAGGAACTGAATGATAAATTGGTAGAATTAATACAAACATATCAATAATTACATCAATATAAATGGTCTCAACACATTAATTAAAAGAAATCTGGTCAGAATTGATTAACAAAAAAAAGCATGAACCAATTACATATTGTCTACAAAAAACTCATTTCAAATGTAATAATACATGTAGGTTAAAAGTGAAAGAAGGTAAAAGATGTGCCATGCAAACACTAATAAAAAAAAACTGGAGTGGCTCTATTAATGTCAGACAAAAGAGATTTTAGAGCAGGGAAAATTGCTAAAGATCAAGTGGGGGGACATTACATAACGATGAAAAGATCAATTCACCAAGAAGACATAGTAGTGTTAAATGTGCATGCACCTAGCAAAAGATTATCTACTACATGAAGCAAAATCTGACAAAACTGCAAAGAGAAATAGACAAATCCACAATTATAGTTAGAAACTTTTCAACACTCACCTCTCAGAAATAGATAGTACTGGTTGGCAGAAAGTCAGCAAGCATATAGAAGTGCACAATGATGTCAACCAACTGGATCTAGTTGACATTTATGGAACATTCCACTAAACGACAGGAGAATATGCAGTTTTTAAAAAAATGAACATGAAACATTCACCAAGATCGACAATATTCTACAAATCTTAACAAATTTAAAGAATTGAAATTAGACAAAATGTGCTTTCAGACCATAATGGAATTAAATTAAATATGTATAATAGAAAGGCAACAGGAAAAGCTCCAAAGACTGGGACAGTTAACAACATGCTTCTAAATAATCCTTGGATCAAAAAGAAATTATCAGGGGAAATTTAAATATATTTTGAACTGCACAAAAATAAAAATGTAACATATTGAAATGTGTGGTGTATCTATAGCAGTGCTTAGAGGGAAATTTATAGTATTAAACGCTTGCATTAGAAAAAGAAGGGTCTCAAATAACCAACAGCTTCCATCTTAAGAAATTAGAAAAAGAATCAAAAAAATCCAAATGAAGCAGAAGGAAGGCAATAATAAAGAGCAGATATCAATGAAATGGAAAACAAATAAGGAGTAGATAAAAATCAATCAAACCAGAAGCTATTATAGGTCTCTGAAAAGATCAATACAGTTGATAAATTTCTAGCAAGACTGATGGATAGAGAGTGGGGGAGAGAGAAAGAGAGAGTGAGAGAGAGAATAAAGTTTTCCAATATCAGGAAGGAAAGAAGGAATATTACTACAGACCCTGTAAACATTAAAAGGATAATAAGGGAATAATATGAGCAACTCTATGTATGTGCATGTGAATTTGATAACTTAGGTGAAATGGACCAATTCCTTGTAAATCACAATCTATCAAAACCCATTCAAGATGGAATAACCTGAATCGTCCTTTAACTACTAAAGAAATTAAAGTCATAGTTAAAAACCTTCCAAAAAAGACATATCTACCAAACATTTAAAGAAGAAATAACATCAATTCTATAAAATATGTTCCATAGAAGAGCAGAGCATGGAATGCTTATCAACTCATTTTATGTGGCCAAACATTTCTCTGATACCAAAGCCAAAGAGAATACAAGAATAAAAAAACTACACACTAATATCTCTCATGAAACATAGACACAAAAATATCCTCAATAAAATGTTAGCAAGTTGAATCTATCAATACAAAAATCCTTAACACAACCAAGTGAAATTTACTTCAGAAAACCAATATTCAAAAATGGATAAATGTAATTCACATATTGACAGTCTAAAGAAGAAAAACTGCAAGATCCTCTCAATTGATGCAGAAAAACACTTGATAAAATTCAATATCCATTCATGATAAAAATTCTCAGCAAACTAGACATAGAAGGGCTCATCTTCAACTTGATAAAGGTGTGTCTGTAAAAACCCTGCAGTTAACATCATAGTTAATGATGAAAAATGGAATGCTTTCTTCATATAATCAGGAACTAAGCAAGGATGTCCACAACTATCCCTCCGATTCAACGCCAGTGGATTAGACAGTGCAATAAGGCAAGAAAAAGAAATACAAGCATATATGATGGAAAGGAAGAAATAAAATTGTCCCTATTTTCAGGCAATGTGATTGTCTACATAGAAAATCCCAAGAAATCTACAAAACAAAACAAAAAACCTCCTAGAACTAATAAGTTTTAGCAAAGTTGTAGATATAAGGTCAACACACAAAGATAAGCTATAATACTATGCACTAGCAGCGTACAATTGTAAATGAAAAATTTAAAAAGCAATACAATTTATAATCACTACAAAAGAATATATTTTATTGGCATAAAATATAACAAAATATGTACAGGATCTGAATGCTGAAAAGTACAAAGCAGTGATGATAGAAATCAAAGAAGACTTAAAAGAATTGGAGAAATGGAGTGATAGGCAATGGCCATGGATTGTTAAACTTCAACATAATAAATGTCAATTCTCATTAAAATGATTTATAGATTTAATGCAATACCAAATAAAATCACAGCAGAATTTGTGTACATATGAACAAACTGATTCTAAAATTTATATAGAAAGACAAAGGACCTAGAAGAGCTAAAACAAATTTGAAAAATAATAAAGAAATCATACTACTTGATTTTCAGACTTAATAGCTACAATAATCAAGACAGTGTGGTATTGGCCAAGAGATAAATACATAGATCACTGGAACAAAATAAAGCATCTAGACATAAACTCATAGTAGTGTGGTTAACTGATTTTTGATGAAGTTGCAAGGAGTGGGCACTGGCCCCTACTGACATTCTGTGGTCAAGGCAGAGGTGAGTACAGGGAGCCCCGCATTGAAGGGATTCTAACTCTCCTCTTGGATCCTGAAGAGGGCTCTAGAACACCTTCCACTGCCCGTAGCCTTTTCAGAAGCAGGCAGCAAGGTGGAGACAAGTGTCCTCAGCAGAGGAAGGAGGAAGGCCCTGCCATGTCTGAGGAATGAGGGGGCCAGTTGTGGCCAGAGGGGAAAAATAGGAGGTGAGGACAGAGGTCACAGGGGGCCAGGCCTTGGGGGCCTTGTGGGCCCCTGGGAGAAACTGGTGTTTTCCTCTGAGGTGTGCCATGGGAGGGTTTTGAACCAAGGAGTGGCACAATCTGATTTAGCCTTTTAGTAAGCTCATTCTCACTGCTAGGTTGAGAAATGACTGAACCAGGAGGGGAAGGGTGAAGCAGAGAGACTGGTTAGAAGGCTGCTGGGATAATCCAGGTGACAGATGATGGTGGCCTGGACCAAAGTCAAAGCAGTGGAGGTGAGGAGAAGTGGTCCGTTCTAGACATAATTTGGATACAGGTTGTGGAGTGTGTGTGTGTGTGTGTGTGTGTGTGTGTGTGTGTGTGTGTGTGTGTTAGGGGTTATGATGAGAATTTCTTACTGTTGTAGTAAAAAAAAGAAAAGTCTGAGAAACACCGCTCTTGGACCAACTATATTTGCCCTCCATTCTGTTCACTTTAAGGTGAACTCAGAGGTCTTGCAAATGCTTCAGGCATCTGGGTGCCAAAGAATCAAGAGTGTGTGCCTGTAATGGGTGAGGCAAGCAGGGGGCCACTACCTTGGCTTCATGGGCACCGCTGACCTTTTCCCCTGAGGTTTGTGGAAATAAAAGACCCCTCTGCTGGCCTGCTGGCTCGCTTGACATCATGGGCCCAGCCACACTCTGGTAGACTGGACCCACTCAATGGGGTGTCAGATCACAAGTGAATAGATTTCCTTTTCTTCGTTTCATAGATAAGAAAATGAGGTGTGGAGAGCTATGGCGACATGTCCAGTATCCCAGATCAGGTTGGTGGCAGAGTTTCAGTTTCTGTCTGCCACTCCAACCATGGAGGGGAGGTGCTCACGGCCAATGGCCATCTTCCAGTGCTTGCTTTCCTTCCTGACCTTATCTTTCTACCCAGCCCAGAGCCCTTCCCTTGTGAACTAGACCAGCTGTGCAGTGGCTGGGGTGGTGGCGCAGGCAGTTGATGTCTTCAAGTATTCTGCTTTTCAAGGAGCCCGTTGACCACCTGCCTGCAACCTCTGGGCTCCCACTGACTCAGGCAGGGCAGGAAGACAAAGAACGGCAGCCTAGACTGCTGTTCTAAAACAGAGCTGAGGGTATGTATGCAGCTATTGTTATTTTAATTTTCAGGCTACAGAGTTGCTATGGGCTCATTTGTGTCCCCTCCAAATTCATGTGTTGAAGCCTTAACTCCCACGACCTCAGAATGTGACTGTATTTGGAGACAGACTCTTTATAGAGGTGATCAAGTTAAGATGAAGTCATTAGGGTGGGCTCTAGTCCAAGATGACTGGTGTCCTTATAAGAAGAGGAAGTTTGGACACAGACACACATAGGGACGACCATGTGAAGACACAGAGAAAAGACAGCCATCTATTAGGCTGGTAGAAGAGTAATTGCGGTTTAAAAGATTAAAAATAATTGCAAAAACCGGAATTACTTTTGCACCAACCTAGTAATACAAACCAAAAATGGAGGTCTAGAACAGATCTTTCCTTCAACATTTAGTCTTAGACTTCTAGCCTCCAGAACTCTGAGACAGTACATTTCTGTTGTTTCAGTCACCCAGTCTGTGGTACCTTGTTAAGGCAGCCCGAGCAAACTAATACACGAGTCATCCTGTTTTCTTAGGTTACAGGCCAAGGCATGACAAGTGTGATCCCTCCTGGTCCAGGCCTCATGCCCCAATTAAGAGGCAGCCACAGAGGCAGAAGGGGCCATGGAGGGGGGAGTGGAGAGGCCCAAGCAGAGCACTTCCCATAGCCTCTGCTCTCAGCGTCTTTCCTATTGCCTCGCAGGGCCAGTCGGGGGCAGTCCATGAGTGGCTGTGGGAGACATTTCCAGGCCCTTCCGCATTTCTGGGAGGAGATTCCATAGCTAGAAGTTGCTCCCCTGTCGCCTGAAAGCAGCTGCAAGTAGGTGACAGAGGAGGGCCTGCTTCATAGAGATAGCCTTCTCCCTAGGATCCCAAGGCCAAGTTCTCCTGGGGCTGGCTCAGGAGCCGCCTCTGCTTTTTTCACCTAGGAGCCAGAAGACACTTTAGCTGTGGGTGCACCCGCTTGGTGCCTCCTGGAGAGGAGCTGGGGGCTGTGTTTAGCACAGGCACCCTTTCCTCTCTTTCTGTCTGTCTTTATTTCTAAATAAAAGAAGGCAGTTCCTTCGGCACCGGGAGCGAAAAGGAGGGAGGGGGCCGAGAAATGAAAGACTTGGAGAGTGTTACACATAACAGTGGGCGTATTTTATGGAAAGCAGCCGACAATCAGTGTTTGCAGACGCCTTTTATTTTATATTATTTCCTCATCTGTTCAGCTTTCTTGGGCGTGAGCCAAAAAGTTAATATTCTCAGTCAAAGTCGGCCTTTTATCTGTCAGGTTCAAAATGAAACCGAGTCGCTGGGGTTTTTAAAGCATCTCAGCCAAAAGGCAAACACACCTTCTCAGCAGCTCTGGCCCAGGGGCTGTCACTGGGTCTGCCACACCTGTGAGCGGCTTCCAGTGAGGCCCTTTTGCTGGGGCTTTTGATTGCAGGCTACTGTGGCTCCTTAACCAGGACATGGATCACCACCCCGGGACCCCAGCCTGGCTGTGGCCTTTCGGCATCACCAGAATATAAGCTTGGTGCTCTCTACCAGTGCCTGAGTCACCTCACCAGATCACGCTGGAACTAAGGGCAGTTTGGCTAGTTAAAAGGAGAAAGGTTGAGAGGAGGTAGTTAACCCCTGCCTGAGTCCTTCCTGGGGTTCTGGAAGGAGTCTTAAGGAATAGTGGTCTGAACAGAGCAGTGGTGGTTTGCAAGCATGCCTCCAAATTCTCTGACAGTCCCCCCAAGAAAAGGTGAAATTTAATCCCCCTCCCCTTGAATATGGGCTGGCTTTTATGACTCACTTCTAACAGATTGTTACAAAAGTAACAAAAAGTGATGCTGTGTGATCTCCAACGCTAGATGATAAAAGATGATTTCTCTCACAGAACACCCACCGTGGGAGCCCTGAGCTGCTCTGTAAGAAATCCAGCTGTTCTGAGGCCACCATGCTGGAGAGACTATGTGGAGACATGACACGGAGACCAGGAGCCCAGCTGTGCCAGCCCCCATCTGTTGGAAACTTCCCAGCCCAAACACCAGACACGTGAGAGAAAAAGCCTTTGATATCCCCCCACCTCCAGCCATCTGACTGCAGTGGCATGAGAGGCTCCAAGTAAGAACTGTCTCCCTGAGCCCAGTCACCCCGGAACCATGAGTGGTAACGATAAAATGATTGCAGTTGTATTGCACCATTAAGTTTGGGGTGGTTTATTGTAGCAAGAGATAACCAGTACATTGGCCTTCTCCCTTCTGATTTTGTCTCATCTAAAGCAAAAATTGTAGAAGGTATGTCCCTTTCTGCTGTGCAAATCCTCCCTGGGCAGGACAGCTTGCAGGAAGGGGCTACGGACACGTCAATAGGCCTGAATTGCAGTTCTGATTCTTCCTGACATACCACCTTGGGCCACTTTCTGAACCCTCGTGGGCCTCAGTTTCCATATCTATAAAATGGGGGCGATAGATAAAACTAGCTTCACAGAGATGTTGGAAGGGTTGAATGAGATGGTAGATGTAACTCCTAGATTTCTCAATGCTATGAGATATAAGATCTATAAATAATACATTTCTCCACATCACAAGTGTATGGTGGGAAGATATATAACCTGTAACAAGTGTAACATACATGTAACTCTAAAAGGAAAGGGGCCCTTTGTAAAATATAAGAACTATTCAGAAGCTCCTTCTTATTTTTATACTCTGTCATTGTTACATGGGGACAACCAATGAAACCATTCAACTATGGAGATTAATTTCATTCCGGAAAGCCCATGGCTTTGCGTTCCTCCCCATTACACCCCAATTGAAGTGAGAGCCTCTTCTGCCAATTTGGGGCCTCCCCTGGATTTGGAAGCCACCTAAAATACAGTGGGGTGTCCCTCAGGCTCAAACTGCAGAAGCCTGTCCTCTATCAATTATACCCCACCCAACCCCAGACCCAGCTGGACTCAATAGCATATTTGGGGATCAATTGAAATTGGAAATAGGCTCTGCAGGAGAGAATGAGGAGCGAGAATTTTACCTCATGCTATGCTGCCCCCGCACTTAGCTTGGACCCAGAATTCTGCTCGTCTCTCTGAATGCTCTGCCCTTAGCACCAACCCCTTGGCACTTCTGGGGGTCGCTCCCTTCCTTACAATATGGCTGCTGCTAATAAAGGCATAAATGCTGCAAAGCACTTATTACAGTAATATTATCTTTATTATTATCCCAGCATTACCAGGCCGTGCGCAGGGGCCGGGGAGGCGGGAGAACCTCTTCGGTGCTGTCAGTAATCGGAGGAAGGCAGTTTAGTTTAATGATAATGACTTACACTTACATAGCTGCCCTCATCCCAGAGGACCCTGGAGCACTTTACAAACACACTCTCACTCTGAGCCTTTCTAACAAACCTGAGCCACAGCAATGCTTATAAATAATATATAATCTGAGTGCCTCTATATACTGCAAATGCATGATATAAATATGTATAAATGTAACAAATATGATTTTTGCATGTTACATTTATAATCTTTAAAAAACTGCTAACCCATCATGGGTGTGCAGCCACAAAACAGGCTCATAGGATGCAAAGTCCAATAAATATCGATACTGCGCAACCATTTACAACAGGTACCAGCCTGGGGCTTTGAAAAGCTAAGGAAATCGTTCAGGGTCTACATTCACTGGGTTCCTCTTTCACTGGGAAGGTCATTCTCAGGTCAAGTTCGTTCAGCCAGTTCTAGCTCAGGGTGCATCAAGTATACAGATATGGACAGTCCAGGATGCCCGCCAGGGCTGATTCTGAAGCCTTGACTCTGATGCTGTGTGATCATGGACAAAGCAGGAGGCTTCTCTGGGCCTCAGTATAATTGGATATAAGGCTCTATGGTAGACTGGTATTGTTCTCAACTTTTCAGGCCCTTGCCATATTGATATTATATATTAGGCCCGTTGCCCTGTGGATTTGTAGTACTTCATATTAGAGTAGGCAGAGTTTACTTCCCTACCCCATGGATTTGGGGTTTAACCATGTTTTCTCATTACTATTGTATGTAACAAACTGCCCCGAAACTTAATAATGTAAAACAATAGCCATTTTACTATGTTCATGGATTCTGTAGGTCAGAAATTTGGTTAGGGCCTAGCGGGGATGACTTGTCTTCGCTCCTTGATGTCTAGAACCTCAGTTGGAGAGATTAGAAGCCTGGGTGCCTCAATGGCTAGAAACTGGGACCATCTGAAGGTTCATTCTCTCACATGTCTAGAGCCTGGGCGAGACAGCCAACTAGAGTCTGCAGGGAGCCTCACAACATAGTGGTCTCAGAGAGTAGTCAGACTTCTTACATGGCAGCTCAGGGCTTCAAGTGCAAGTGATCCAGTGAGAAGGTGGAAACCACATCACCTTTTATGACCCAATCTTGAAAATCAGTGTCACTTCCACTGTCGTCTATCATTGCAGTAGTCAAAAGCCCAGCTGGACTCAAGGTGAGAGGATTTAGTCTGCCTCTTGATGGGAGGAATGTCAAGGTCACAATTGTAGGGAAGAATGTGGGGTGGGATGTATTGTTTGACCATCAGAATTAGTTTCCTATGCTGCTTAGCAAATTACCACACACTTAGTAGCTTGCCACCATGTACATTTTCACCATTTCTGTGGGTCAGGAGTTTGAGCACAGCTTAGCTGGGTCTTCTGCTGAATGTCATAAGGCTGCAATCAAGGTGTCAGCCAGATTTCATTCCTTTCTGGGGCTTGGGATCCTCTTCTAAGATCATGTGATTGTTGGCAGAATTCAGTCTCCTCATCTGTGAAAAGACCTTACTAAATAGGCATGGTAAAGATCAATGGTAAAATCATGTGAAGGTACTTGGGATACCAAGATGAGCTACATAAATAGTCATTATTATTCTCCAACTAGATTGCAAAATTCCTGAGGTCAGAGACACTGTGTTAGATTCATTTTGAATGTACCATAGAACCTAGAACAGAGCTAAGCACATGGCTGAGTCTCAAGAAATACTGGCTGGATGGATGCATTGAGAGGTGGGTAGATGAACAGGGGATAAGCACTTGAGTTCCAAGGAGAATTTGAGAGCATATCAAGTCATGTGAGGGGGTAGATATCTGGCGTGTCTGTTACTATCACATACATAAAAGCTGGCCATTGGAATGAAACATAGGAAACTTATTTTGTCTCCTTACTCTGGAAGACAGTCTGATTGCCTCTGGGGAAAGGTACGGTGGTGTGGTGCTTACAATAGGGCCTTTGAAGTCAGACCGACTTGGGTTTGAATCCTGATTCAGTCCTTTTCTAGTTGAGTGGCCTTGGGCAAGTTATTGAACCTCTGAGCTTTTAGGTTCCCCATTGATGAAGTGAGGGTTATGGAAGGAATAGAGACAATGTACGTGAAACTGCTCACAAAGCCCATGTAGATGCCTGTTTAGCCTCAGTTGATATTATGAGGGGCATCAAGGTATAGTATGTTCAAATTCAGGCTCCAGAACCATGTTGTCTGGTTCAAAGCCTGGCTACGCCACTTCCTGGCTGTGTGATGTAAAGCAAGTTTCATAACCTCTCTGGTCCTCCTCTTCCTTGAATGTAAAATGAGGATAATCATTTATATGCTTCATAGAATAGTTGTCAAGAATAAAATAAGATTATATATACATATAGTGCTTAGAATAGCACAGGGCCCGTGTAGAATACTCAATGAATGTTAGCTGTTGTTGATTTTCTACATCATTTGCTTTTCTTTTTTCGCCTCTTCCCCCTTCTTCTCCTTCTCCTTTTTCTTCTCACTATGCATTAGTGGAGTCCTTCCTGTTAACCATCTCAGTTCTTTGCTGTCTGTATTGCAATAGCCCCTGAGGTGCCTGAGAACTTCCCTGATTCTGTTCAGCAGACATGTAACCGTGGGGTGGGAGAATTAAGTCTCACTGAGCACCACTCCCCTCTGGGCCACCCCAGCATCCCCCTAAGCCACTTTCTGGAACTGCGCCTCCCTCCACACCGCTGCTCAAGCCAGAAGCCAAGAAACCGAATCTGATGCCTTCCACTCGTTCACCCCTCACTTTCAAACAGTCACCAAGTCCAGTCAGTTCTCCCTCCAGAGTCTATCTGGAACCTGTCCACAGTGCTTCACCTCCATGACACCACCTGGTCCCAGCCACCATTATCTCTCACTAGGACATAGCCAGAGTCCCTAACTGCTCTCACTCTTGCCCCTGCAATCTGCTCTCCACTCTGCAGCCAGAGGAAAAATTGTCACTTCCCTACTTAAAACTTTCCAATGTTTTCCCACTTCACTATGCATAAAATCCAAACTTCTCAGCACAGCCCTCAGGACTCCGTGTCCAACTCCTACCACCCTCCCTCACTCCTTAACAAGCCAAGCCCCTTCCTGCCTCAGGCCCTTTGCATCTGCTGTTCCTTTTGCTCAAAATGACCTCCCCATCCTCCACCACCCCCAGAAGACTCAGCTTAATGTAACATCTGGAAAGAGACCTCCCCACCCATCACCCCTCATTTAAATTAGGTCCCTTTGTATCTTCTTTGACATCTGTTCTGTTCCTTTGTAATACTTACCACAATTCATAGTTAAATATTTGTGTGCTTATTGGACTGCTGATCTCCCCATTGGACTCTCAATTCCATGAGGGTAGGGAGGGCACTCCTAGCCTGACATATAGTTGGCCCTCAAATACTTATTGAACAAATGAAAGCATTTACAACTTCCTAGGTCATTTATGAACCTTTATAAATACACATCTAATACTTATAGCAATTCCTACTGAGAAACAGACTCAGAGAGGCAGAGACAAATTTGGCCAAGGTGACCCAGCTGGTGAGTGGCAGAACCAGGAGTGACGCCCGTGGCTCTCTGACACCCAAGCCTTTGCTTTCTCCTCAGCAGCTGGGTACAAGGCACCGTCCTCATGCTATGTGGTTAAAGCATCTGAAATGTGCAGATGGGAGCAAGAGATCTGTGCCCCCCACATGGGGTGGGAGTGAGGATGGGAGCTCACTCTGGTTCCCTGTTTACCTGTAGTAACTAAAATTATACAGTGTGGGGTGGTGGGTGCTATGATACACCACCCAGACCCCCTTTCATGGAAGGACTCTCTGCCCAGCTGTGGGGAGTGCTATTCCTAGACAGCTCTTAGCACTCAGCCCCTTCAGAGACTGCCACAGCTGCTGAGAATGGCCACAGCGAAGACCACACCATTCCCACGGCAGCTCACACCCAGTAGCTCAAGTGGGGTATAAAGTTCTGGCTATCTTGCCTCAACTCATAGCAACTTTGATGGACTATGTGAGCTCCACAGCTCCTGTGGGACAGCCAAGGCTTTTCCTGGGCCTGCCTCACAGCTACCGTGTTTCCCCGAAAATAAGACCGGGTCTTATAATAATTTTTGCTCCAAAAGACACATTAGGGCTTATGTTCAGGGGATATCATGTTGAAAAATCATGCTAGGGCTTATTTTCCAGTTAGGTTTTATTTTCGGGGAAACACGGCAGCCGTCTCCCGCTGCCCACTCCTGCTTCTTTCCCCTCCCTCCCATAGGCACTGATCCCAAGGGCATTCCCTAATAAACATGCCACAGGCTAAATTCCATCTCAGAGTCTGCTTTCTGGGACATCCAACCTGAGACATTCAGGTATTCCAGACTTTCCCATCCCCTGTTTAGCTTTTGTACATAGTAGTTCGTGCACTTTTACCAAGGGTAGGCCCTCCCACTCCGTTTTTTTTTCTTTTTCTTTTTTCTCCTGGAGCAGGATAATCTATACCTTGCTATGGAATACTCATTCCAGCACAAGGGTTCTCCAACTTGAGCACATTGGAGGATTTGCTAAAATACGGATGGCTCAGCCCCGCACCCAGAGTTCTTGATTCAGTGGGTCACGGGTGGGGCCTGGGGATTTTATTTCTAACAAGTTGCAGATGATGCTACTGCTGTCCAGGGAACCCTGCTGGTATTAGGGAAGTAAGGAAAACCCAGATTGTGGTTCTTATCTCAGTTCTAGTGTCTGCGGTCCCTTGGCAAGGTAGCTCCACAGGGTGGGGAACTTACATTTAATTATGTTTAAATCATCAAAAGAAGTCTGGACCCTTGGGTGGGGGAGAGAGGTCAGGAGACTGAACACCAGTAAGTTGTCCTTGCCCTCTGGCTACACAAAGTTTGCATCCAGCCAGGTTCCTGACTTCTACTTCTGCTTTGCATTCAACATCCTTCCCTCCCACTCCCCAGCCCCCCTGAGCCACACTTGCTCAGGAAGCCGTCTCCCCAGGCACGTCTGTACCAAACACTCAGGGCAAAGCCACTGAGTATTCAAATCTACTTTCTGTATCCCTTAAGCTGGAAGTCTCCAGAAGAGCCACGAGAAAACAGCCAAGAGGTGGGCCAAGGCTCAGGGAACTAATTGAAGAACGACTCCTCTGCGGGGTGTTAATACCTTGCAAAAGAAGTGAATCTACTGGCATTTTTTTAGAGTTTAATAAAAATATATATGCACCGTGAGAAAATCACAGCAATAATTCTTTGCACCTTTGTTCCAAGAAGCCCAAAGCACTCCCCATATATTATCATATTCATTATCCTATTTTCTTCACGTTTCTCATTAATTTTTTTCTGAGGTGATATATTAATATGAAATTCTAAATCACATTAAGGAGACCACGAGCCCAACTCGTTCTCCTCACCCTAACTCCACCTTTCTTTTCTCCCCTTTCCATCCATCATCTTCACAGCCCCCCTCCTTCTTCCACCCAGGGGAGGGTAAGTGAGAAGCTGGTAAGCAGCTGATGGGGGTCTGTTAGGAGATTGGAGGAAGGAGGGAGTCAAAGTGGTGCTTTGCCAGTGGGCTACTCTCTCAGTCCCCCTCCCCAGGACCACTGGATCAGACCAGGACTCTGAGGCCCCTCAGGGAAGGGAAGCCGTCTTGCAGCCCAACTCCCCTTAATGTGTGTGAAACCTACTCCCCCCCACCTTGTGTGCAAGAGGGAAAAAATCAGGCTCATTACAGATATTATCATGCAGCACTTCATATTTCAAAGAGCTTTATAATCACTAATTAGTTATTGCCAGAGAATATGGAAATGGCACCTTGCTGGAATTCCACAGACTGGAGGCCAGAGTTCTGCAGCGCTGTATTACTCCTGCAAGCAGGTCAGCGGAGTCTGGCTGCCTGGCGTGGCCTGGTACTCAGGAAGTGTGGCCAACCATAGGACAGAAAGCATGAGGCTTTTAGCCCTGGCTATTGTGGTTCTGAGTGGATGCTCCCAGGTCACTGGACCGCATTCTGTTAGCTTAGGAGAGCCTACAGACATGCTAATGCTTTGGGTGGCAAAAGAAAAGATACAGCTGAAAATTGAAACAGCATCACAGCCAGAGAGGCAATGAAATATACCCTTCCCACTGCGCTGAGTTCAATTCCCCACACAGTGGCTGGAATGGGCCTGAGGTTCATGCCAAGGCTACGCTGTGTGCACAGCAATGGTGAGCCCACTCCAGAAGCTTCCTGAAGATCTCAAGGGCACACAGGTGTTCTGATCAGATTCTGAAGCCCCTTATTCCTATTCCTTTTTCAGTAAGAAATGGCAACCATAGGGCTCGAACAGGTATCAAGGGCATCTCTCCCTCCCATCCTGGTCCTGTATCTACTCCATCCTGCCTAACTCCACTCTCCAAAAACAATTCTTGAAGAAGGTTAAGATCAGTGTGCAGCCCCTTCCAGAGAAAGGAGGAGCAAGGAGCAGCCTCATTCACCCTGGATAACCTCAATCTCATTTGAATTTCATTATAAATCCGCTCAGAAGCTGGAGTCAGAAGGGGCCTCAAGGAGGCGGGCCTTGGCCAGGCTGACTCAGCCTTCTTATAGGGACACTGTCTTGCATGAAAGGGGAGGATACAGCCAGCACTTTCCTTTAAAACTCCATCCCTCATATTGCCTGTAAATGGGGACTGAGGAGACACTACCTGAAAGAAAACTATGAGCAGGGCCAGCAAAAGCTTACCTTCTAGCAAAGCATGCCCACACAGGTTAGAAGGAGGTAGGAAAAAGGCTGGGAGGTGCTTCTGGATTACAGAAATCCCACTGGACCTTGATCTTAGGAAGCTCCAGCAATGCTCTAACTCCTGGGGAGTGATCAGAAATCTCAAACACCGATGTCCGCTGCTTTCTTCTCTTTCTGGTAATGGGACATGCGGAGGCCACTCAGTCATATTATTATACTTCCCTAATAACTCCAGTGTTTGTGCCAAAGCAGAGCAAAGATGAAGAGATGGAAGTGCATGTCTGCTGGAATTAGGCTTCAGTCTGTCTTCTGGAAGCATGTGTCTACAATACCCAAGATTTTGCATCCCAGAGAACTGTTTTGCTCGTTGCTGGCAGGTTACCTATCAGAAGCTGCCTGTTCTTAGCACATAACTGTGCTGTGAAAGAGATTGATGTGCCCCTGGACCTAATTTCTCAGCACTCCAGCGGGAGAAGGAACCTCTCCCGCCTTTGCCTGCATTGCAGATGGCAGCCCTCATAATGAGAATGCAGTGAGGGCCAGCCTGTTTGGCAGGGACAAGGGGGTGGGGGTGGGGCATTAGACCACACAGAGAGGTTTCCCAAGGCCTTTGGGAGCAAGCACTTATGCAATCTGGGTCCTCCTAGGACATGACAACTAGTCCCTCCTGTCTTTCTTTCCTCAATCAGTTTCGTGCTCAGGCAACTGGCTGGGAGGTCCAAGGCAAAGCCTTCATTTAGTGCTTAAATTACCCTCTTAGCACCCTCCTCACCATGTCCTCCTTGGCATCCTGAGGTCCCAGGAGTCAAAGGTATCTCTCCTGAGATAGGGGTGGATAAGTCTGCCCTTCCTCACGATTCCAAGGCCAAAATGGCCTCCCTCTCCCTCCTGCTACCCAGAACTGCCATGAGGTTTCCCAATCCCAGCCTTCCTTTTCAGTCCAGCCGCTTTCGACACTCCAAGCAAACAAAATACATCTCCACTGAGAAGGCAACCTACATCCTTGCTTCTCAACTCAGACGACAGCTAGAAGATGGGCCCTATGAAGCTGGGGAGTGCCCAGCCCTCAGCCACCGTGTTCTCTGGCTGCAGCTTTCAGCCACCTGCATTACCACCATGAGAATGGACTGCCAAAAGAGCCTACAGGAAAACTTGCATTATCTGCTAAAATCTACTCTGCTCCCTGTTATAGATACTGCTGAGTGTGCAGGCACACAACCACACCCAGACACACTCTCCCCCACACACTCACACATGCACGCTCCCTTGCTGTCATGCAGGGCGGCCTGTGGGGCCTCTAGTCCCGCTCCCCACATAAGAACACAGGATGTGGCTAGGCCAAAAAGGAACACCCAGGGAGCCATAGATAGGGGAGCCATACCGCTATAGTCTCACTGGAGGCACTATAGGCTCACTGGAGGCTGGATCCACACGACCTGCAACCTGCTGTCCACTTCTCTGCCTGCCACCTAACCGACTGACCAACCAGTGCAGCCGCGGCAGTTATATTAGTGGCTAATGGCTAACTGGTTACAGCTGACGGCCAACTAGCCACAGCTGATGGCCAACTAGCCACAGCTGACGGCCATTTACTACCCGAGCCAGCACCTTTCCACGTGAGGCTGAGAGCCTGGAAACTGCTCTCTGGGACTCTGTCCCCACACTTGCATACTCACACCTGCACATTCACTCACACAGGCACACGCTCGCACACACATACCTCACTTGCACAAGCACACCCACTCTTACAACCATGCTCACACACTCACATACACGCACACATGCATGCTCGCTCACACTTGTACACTCACAGACACCTCACTTGCATAGACACACTCACTCACACATGCACGCTGGCTCCCATACACTCACACACTTGTTCTGGCTATGTCCTCAGCCCTTGGATACTTCTAGCTTTAGATTTTGATTCTATTACAACTGGAGTAACAATAAGTCAGGATGGGAGTGACGGTGCAGGGAAAGGAATGGGACCATTCCCTCTGCCATCCTATCCCAATTGCTCCCCCTTTAGCTAGACAGGTGGCAGGGGGAAGTGGTACTGGAAAATTTGACAAAGAAAGGAAGGCAAGGGAACAGGAGAAGGTAGGGAGGAGATAAAAGGAGAGCTGTGGGAGACCCAGTGCCTCTGCTGGGGGTTGGTGAGAGTGGAGTGGGCAGTGCTAGGTGGCCAACTTCATAGTTCCCTCTGACCCCCAGCAGAAAGACACGATGTAGGGAAAGCAGAGGTTTGGGGGTCAGGCCCACCACTTGTACAACCTTGGGCCAGGATGTCACTTAACCTCCCCAACCCTCAATTTTCTTATCTCTAAAGTGGGGATAATGGTACTTGTCTCTTAGAGGTGATGGGAAGAGGAGCAAAAGTGTTTGTATAGTGACCTCAACAAATGGTCACTATTTTCACGGATGCCTAAATTAGAAGGGATCTTGGAAGGTGTCAGCTCTTGGCCCCATTCGTAGGGGACAGCTTGGGACACATGGTGATATGCTTCCTTCCTTTACAACAAAGCCATGTCCCTCATGACTCATTCCAGTTGACTAGTCACTAGGGTGATGGTGCAAGGAATGGCAGTGGTTGTCGATTACACTGGCAGAGGCAGGAATGGAAGGGCTGAGGGGGGTTGTATATAATGTTAACACAGTGGTATAGGGCAACTCCAAGGACAAATTCCAAGGAGAGGAGAAATCTACCTTTTTCTCCTGCGTCTGGGGAAATAAGTTTCCAATGACTTGAGGTTTGGTCAAACTATCAGACAGGACCAGAGACATGGGAACCTGGAGGCACGCAACCTATCAATGCAGCAAAAGGATAGAAAAAAACTCCCAGCTTTGTGATCACTTGCCCCAGAGGAATGTGGCTGCTGTCTTGAGTGGTTCCAGATCATTCCCTCATCCATTCTCGGAGCCTATGGGGCATCTTGAACAGCAAAACAATCAGCACAGGAGGCTGTCAGTATAGTGGTTAAGGGCACAGACTCTGGAATCAGACCTCCTGTGTTTGAATCCTGGCTCTATAACTTACCAGCTGTGTGACTCAGTTTCAATGTACCTCCGTTTCCTCATCTGTAAACGGGGAGACTCAGCTCAATGCTAGACACATAGTAAGTGCTATTGCAATGTCTAATCTGATGATTATGGTTATACTCCTTGGCCAGTTGCCCTGCATTCACTCAGAAGTGGGGGTGGGTCAACTATGGTGCAGGGCTCAGTTGCAGCCTCACAGGAGGCCTGGTTTAGCCTAAGAAATAAATCCCAGAGAGCCCGCACATCCAGCTGTCTTTCCACCAGAGTCCCTGGAGTAGATCTTGTTTCACCAGGAGATCTAAATCTTCAGTGCAGACCCACTCCTCTCCCTCCTCTTCTCTTCCCAGCAGGTATGCTCAGTCAGCAAGTTTTCCCACCTGTTCCTCCTCCATCTCTATAGCCTCAAGCAGCAGCAGCTCTCTCATGAACCCGTTTTCATAAACCCTGTTCCTAGCACAGGGCAATGCCAAGAGTGTAGGACCAGAGCCTGACTGGAGTCCTGGCTCTATCCTTTACTAGCTACTGACCTCAGGCAAGTCATAGAACTTTCCTGAGACTCAGTTTTCTCATCTGACAAATGGGAGTCAAATATCTGCTTACCCTACTCCCCAGGGGTGCTTTAAGAATCAAACAGGAATGCTTGTGAAGGCACTTGGTAAGCTGGAAAGCACCAAGCAAGCCACCCACTGCAAATCTTCATTCTGTTTTTGTCCCTACTCTGTTGAACTGTTGTTCAAAGTGAGACCACGAAACTTTCTGCTTCTTCTAGCAAGAGTTTCTCCTTCCTAGCTACATTTGTCAAATATTACTGTGTGACAAACCACCCCAAAATACAGTGCCTTCAAATAATAACTGATTGTTTTTTTCTCATGAGTCTTTGAGCTGGCTGTGTGCTTCTGATCTGAGCAGGGCTGGGCTGGGCTCATTCATGTGCCTGTGGTCAGCTGTGTGTTGTCCAGGAAGCTTTGGTGATTTGGGCTGAGCTCTCAAATGTTTGAGTCCTCAGCTGGAACCACAGAGCCAGCACAACTCTGCTTCACTTGTCTCATTCTCCACCAGGTTCCCTGAGTTATGTTCTCATGGCAGAGGCACAAGAACAAGAGTGAGGAGGCCCAATCATGCAAGAAGGCAAGCAGAAATGTGCATGGGCTTCTCAAGGCTCTGCCCATGTAGTTTGCACATTCTTGTGAGTGTTGAAGTCCCTGTGAGCCCTTTGGGATTCTGTAGGCAGGGTGGGGGAGGGGGAACACACAGCTGCCTCCGTGTTCAGGACTTGGCCTGGAGGCCTAACACCTCCATGTCTGCTTGAGCACTCTCATATGTGAGCATATATCTCCCTTTTGAATAGTTTTCCTTTGAATGTAGAGCTTTTATGCAGTACACAACCTGAACATCCTTACCTGGCATCCCTGAAGCTCCTGTGCCAGAGGGAGTACACAGAACTCGGAACTTCTGAGCCTCATTTTCTTCTTCTGTAAAATGGAGCTAATGGCTGCTTTGCCCCTAGAGTGAGAATCCCATATAAATAACATGAGCTCATTCATATGAAAGCAACTCTTAAACTGTGAGAGGCCCAGAAATGTAAGCTGTTATTACAGGTAATAGTGAAATCTGAGTAGACAAGTTTTAACGATAGAGCCAGAGAATAAAATGTAAAAGAAGGGGAGACAGTTCTCAAGATAGGGAGAGAGTTAAGAAGGAAAGCAAAGACTCAGTAATTAAGAGGTTGCAGGGGGGCAGGCAGAGGAGAAGCTGGGAAGGGGCAATGGGTAAGGGGTTTCCTTTGGCCCCTGGCCGACTTGATAGAGAAGTGAGCAGGGGGAATGCTGGGCCAGCAGGAATGAGGGAAACTTAAAAGAGTCAAGGCTCCAGACCTTGCTGCCTGTAAAAAAGAGTGAGAATGCGGCCCACGTGTGCCTGGCATCACTGTTTACTTTTGGCTTCTAGCAGCCCAGTGGATCCGCAACACATTCCTCGCTGAGCCATTCTCTGGCCCCAGCTGTCTGGCTGCAGGCTATTCCCTGAGTCAAGATAAACCTATCTTCTCCGGCTGCCCTGGTCTTCCATCCAGCTCCCCCTCGAAGCAGTCCCCCGAGCTAGACTGCCACGCCGAGGCGAATCCAGGTATGGCTTCCAGGTCCACCGGGGCTTCTGGCAGCCCCCGCGTCCTCCCAGTACCAAGTCTGGTTCTCAGGCCTCGGGGCCTCTCCTCCTGCGCCCCTCTGGTAGCAAGCAGCGCGGCGGGGGAGCGTCTTAAGATAAGAGGTCTTCTAGGGAACAGTGCAGAGCGTACTGTGCTGGGCCGAGAGGAACAGGCTTCGGCTCAAGTGAGGGCAGGGACTAGGGCGGGGCGGGAGGGGGATGGAAGCCCCGTAGGAGGCAGGGGTGGGGGTGAGGAAGTGAAGGGGGCAGGAAGGGAATAGAAGATGGAAAGAAGGGGTAAGAAAAATGATGGGGTGGGAATAGAAGCAGGGGAAGAAAGGAATGGGCGAGAAAGGGGTAAGACAGGGTGGAAAGGAAGGGCAAAGGTGATAGGAGAAAAGAAAGGGGAATGGGAGGGGTAGGAGGACGGGTGGAAAAGAAAGGCAGGAAAAGGAATGGAGGGATGGCAAGGAAGAGTGAAAGGGAGGCAGAGGGGAGAGAGAAAGGGGGAGGAGGAGAAAGGAAGGCAAAGTGGGGTGAAGGAGAGGGAAGGTGGAGGTGAAGCTGGGGGAAGAGAGAGGAAGGAGAGTAGGAAATGAAGGTGGGGGAGGGTCCGAGAAGGGGAGGAAGGGAAGAGGGAGGGGTGAGAGGGGGAGGGAAAATGGGAGAGAGGGGAAAGGAAGGGGGTAGGAATGAAGGGGGAGAGTGAGGATGGGAAAGCTTTGGCTCTGCTTCTTGTCCCTTGTGACTTGAGTGACCCCCCCTCCCCAGCACCCCCCTACACACAGACACACATAAGCACGTGCGCGTATACACACACACACACACACACACACACACACATTTCTATGAGGAATTTTGTAAAAAGAAACCATACAAAAGGGAGAATAAGGGAAGGAGGAATCTTGAGCAAAACTAGGTGTATGAGTTCTGAAGTGCTGAAACCCGAGGCCAAACAAGTCCCGGGCTCATGCTGCCTGCGCCGCTCAGCCAATAGACCGACTCAGGAGTTGGGTCATAGAATAAGCCTTTATTATCAGAGCACCGGTGGTCTGAGAAGGCAATGGGTTAACACCTCCAGAAACTACCTTCACATTCTCAGACCAGCCTGGGATATTTAAGGAAAAATCTGGACATTCCTCCAGAGGCCACGTGATGTGCCCGGGGTCTGCATGGAGTCTTCCCTCAGGTGATGTGGCTCCAACGTGGTCATCGACCCAGGAGCAGTGATGACAGTAACCTGGAAAGAATGCTAGGCCATAGAGATTGTGATCAGTAAGCAAGGGGTACTGTGATCATAAGCAAGGGGTACTGTGATCATAAGCAAGGGGTACTGTGATCATAAGCAAGGGGTACTGTGATCATAAGCAAGGGGTACTGTGATCATAAGCAAGGGGTACTGTGATCAGTAAGCAAGGGGTACTGTGATCATAACCAAGGGGTACTGTGATCATAAGCAAGGGGTACTGTGATCATAAGCAAGGGGTACTGTGATCATAAGCAAGGGGTACTGTGATCATAAGCAAGGGGTACTGTGATCAGTAAGCAAGGGGTACTGTGATCATAACCAAGGGGTACTGTGATCATAAGCAAGGGGTACTGTGATCATAAGCAAGGGGTACTGTGATCATAACCAAGGGGTACTGTGATCATAAGCAAGGGGTATTGTGATCATAAGCAAGGGGTACTGTGATCAGTAAGCAAGGGGTACTGTGATCATAAGCAAGGGGTACTGTGATCATAAGCAAGGGGTACTGTGATCAGTAAGCAAGGGGTACTGTGATCATAAGCAAGGGGTACTGTGATCATAAGCAAGGGGTACTGTGATCATAAGCAAGGGGTACTGTGATCATAACCAAGGGGTACTGTGATCATAAGCAAGCACAAGTTTCAGGGTAATTATCTAAAGTAAGAACTGGACAGGGGCCATTTCAAGCTCGAACCCCAAGGAGGGGGTTTTTCAATTGTTAAGCTCTAGGGCAGGGAGAGGCAAGGCCAGAGACATTGCAAGGCCTCGTTTCTGGGGGTCCCAACCGGGGCCTGTTTCAGTGCCATATCCTGACTTTGGACATCTGAGTGTTGCACAAAAGTCGTGGCCCACTGCCAGGTGGGACAGGCCTTCAGGAAAGTCAGTGAGTCCAAGTTCAACCCCTCCTCTGTCTAGAAGGTTCACTGGTCAGAGGATCATGGAAGCAGGTGACAACTTGCCCTAAGGACTAGTTGTCACATTTCTAAAATGGGCATAATTTAAATGCCTCTTTACAGGAAAGTTAAAGTTCAATTAGGTTAAAAAAACAAACAACCAAAAGAAATGTGAAGGCCTTGGTCTTAGTAGTTGTGACACAGCCTTTTATTAGTGCCTATAGGAGGTGCCAGTTGGTACCCCACCTGGGCTAGAACACCTATCCCTCAGCTGCTATGTGGGGCCAATCCCTTGTCAGATGGGAGCCCCCTTGCCCCAAAATGCCTGGGAGATTACCACCCCTACCTCCTGGGCTACTGGCCGCCAATGCCTTACTAAGGGGGGAGATACGAAAACCTACACCGTTGTCTCAAGGTGGGCAACTCCAGAGCTCCCCTAGGGATCTGGCTGAGTCAAGACTAGCTTAACGCACATCTGTTCAGCTTTTCCCCTGCTTTCCTCACAGGCTTCTCTTGAGAGACCTCTCTTAACAGATCATTTACACCTAAATTCCTGGCTCAGGCTCTCTTCTAGAGCTCACCTAAGACAGCACCTTCCTCGGGATAAGTTGTCAGTGTGCTGGGACCAAGAATGGGCCTAAGATTGGCGATGGAGTCCCCCATACATGGGAGGGCCACACACAGCCCTGTTCTTACCCAAAGGGGCCAGGTCAGGCCAGCTCTGTGAACCTCTGGCAGGTTCCAGGCTGCCCTGGGCTGATCTTACCTGTCCTAGGAAGATTAGAAGAGGAAGCTAGGTGGTCATTCAAATGACATAAAATAAAAACAAGCTGGGAGGGTTACCTAAGACACCAGGCAACCTCTAGCCCTAGCAAACAAGGTTGACTCTGTACCTGAAACATTCCAAAATGGCTGCTAAGAGGCCTGTAGTTGGGGAAGCTGGGGGAGCGGGAGGCTACTGATCTTGGGGACTTGTGGGAATGAGGGAATTTGGGAGTCATTTAGGGGTTGAGGAGGAGTCAGGGCACACTTAAATGGGGGAGGTGCCCACAAAGATTCCCATTTTGTGTGCAATTAGTCTAGGGATGCCCTCATTAGCATAAAGTTCATAAATTTGCATAAAATTGCTTGAGGCCGTAACCACCAGTACAGAAAATAAAATAACATGAATCAATCAGCAGGACTGGCTTCAGTTGGAGCAAGCCTGGTGTTAGGGAATCTCCTTCTCCTAACTCAGGAGCACTGGGTTGGCTCAGCTCAGCTATGAGGTGGGGGAACCTGGAAGGAAAGCCCTGCCACCACCCTGCCTGAAAGTGGGGATTAGCAGTTGGGCACAGGAGGTATGAAATGAGGGCCAGAGCCAGCAGATGCAGCAGCAGGCCCTGGCTGGTGGAGAAGGTGTGAGAGGACAGCAAGGAAGAAAGGACATGTGAGGAGAGTCTGCTGTGTGTTAAAGGACGGGTACTAATCAGCCCAATCCCCATGTTCATCGAGGGCCTTTTCTGCCTCTGGCCTGAGCCACATATTCTCTCACTTGATTCTCACTTGATTCTCAAGATAACCATAGGAAACTGGTACAATGACCCCATTGTAGAGATTCAGAAACATCAGTTCAGAGGAGTTGCAGATTTGCACAGGAGAACACGATCAAATGGCAAATCTGGGCCTGCCTTGCTCTGGAGTCTCATAGAAACCTCTCAGTGTGAATGGCACCTGGTCTCCAGCTGGAGTGCAATAAATATTTGTTGAATAAATGACTGATTATGTGGGTGAAGGGCTTTAGAACAGGCCTCCCCAAGACGTGCCCCTTTGGCATGTGAATTATTTTGAGCTGAAGGCAATTGAGACCCTGTGGGCTCAAGAAAAACGTTTACCTCTCTCTTAAAGAATTTAAATTGGGGGGTCTTGCCCATAATAAGAGATATCAACAAAAATAACCTTTTATGACCTATCTAAAGGGCAGGGCAAAGTTCTAATTACTGAACATCTGCTCTTCTTATAGTCCTGAAATGACCTTCTTCCCCTCTGAAGCCCCAAGGTGCCTTACCTTATCCTGACCTCAGGATGTCATATATACCTCATTTTCTCTTTCTGTCTCTGAACCTCTCATGTATGTGGGGTTCCCGTATGTAGGTATGTGATTAAATGTGGTCATTTTCTCTTGTTAATCTGTCTCATGTTGATTTGATTATTAGACCTTCCAAAACAACCTGGAAGGTGGAGAAAAGTTTCTTTCCCCCACATGGGAATGAGCTTTGAGAGGCGGTGAAATTCAAACCGAGGATGCTGTTGTGGCATTTCTTAAGGGAAAACAGGTTAAAAGTGAACCACAGGATACAATTTCCTTAAAAAAAAAAAAAAAAAAAAAAAAAAAAGCAAGCTTTATCAGTCATCTTGGGAATCTGGGAAGATGCAGCTAAATCACATTTACCCGCCCCCCCCCCTTATAGTTTCTGTGAGCTAGCCTTTCAGTTCTCCTATGGCTTCACCCCATCTTTTCCTTTCTGCTTGCCCACCTTCTGAGCCCTGCCCAGCACTCCCTGGCATGCCACGTTCTTGATTCTGGCCTGGAACATGTGGTCCTCGCTGAGGAAGTCAAAGCCATAGCTAACCACAGCTACGAAGCTGAGGTCGTGGATCCCGAGCCCGTTTCCCACCACCAAAACTGTAGGACTCCTTTCTTTGATTCCCATCTAGTAGCAAGCCTTTGGTGACGAATCACCAATTGCTCTCTCCATCTCTCCTCTTCGCTTTTGCACTGACCCTGATGGTTTATAAGAACTCTCAGGGATTATTATTATTATTATTATTATTATTATTATTTTTTGCTTCTGCTCTCCATGATCCTCCTCCTCTCCCAGAGCCACTGTTAATGAATCAAATTGCCCTTTGACTTGAATTATGGGGAAAGAAGCCTCACCCACTACTCACGATAGATGGGGTGCCTGCCCCTAGATCCACACTGGCCTCATTGCAACGACTCAGAGTAGATGTTTATTTTTGAATCTCACATCCTTTATCTGAGAAAATGGACTACCGATGGGAAACAATTACCTACCACTTACCCCACAGGGCTGATGGGAGCAGATGGCACGTGCGATGGAGAAGCAGCACAGTGCATTAATGTCATCAGCAACGATCACAGCCATAATGAGTCCACATCACAGGGGCTGAAAACCAAAGAGAGGAAAGAGCAACAGCTGGGCACTTCAGCCAGATGTGGTCACAACCACCCAAATGGCTTGTTCCAGTTTCGCTTAATGGGCAGAGAACAGTGTGAAACTACAAGGGGACCCACAGGAAACGGCCCCTGCTTTCAACCTTGCCCCATTATGAGGGAGCCACTCTGCAGGGAGCACGTGGCAATCCATTGTTTACCTGGGCCCACTGAATTGCTTTTTTCTTCTCTGACTGAATAAAGCGTGTGTGTGTGTGTGTGTGTGTGTGTGTGTGTGTGTGTGTGTGTGTGTATGCCTCTGCTCATTCTGCCCAGAAGGAAATGCAGGAGACAGTCATAGTAAGGTCTCTAAGGCTAGGAGTAATGTTCAAAGATAATACATAATGGATGTGGGAAAGACCTGCGGCAACACTTCATGATTTGCTGAATTTGGATGCTGTGATATCAGCCACTGTAAAGACAGAACGACAGGTCAATTTCTTAGCTAGAGAAAGGACAAGGATGAGGATCAATGATCTAGCCAGTGTCCCTGACACTTCAGAGGGGTTTGGGCCGAAAAGGAAAACTCACCCCACTGCAGAGTCTCCTCGACCCCTGTCCAGGTTGCATCACAACCATAACTTTGCTCCCCACTCCCACTCCCCCAGCACCTTTTCTTTGGGCTATCTCAAAGCTGAGAGCAGGTCAAGGATGCCTTTTGTATTCTTTCCTCTCCCTCCCAGCTGGACCATGAAGTGGGTTCTATACCAACACCATGTACATGTAGGATCTTAGCACACCCCTAAGTGTTTGGGGACAGGTTTTTCTTATTAATTGTAACCCACGGAGAAGGTTTTTGCTGGCACCTGGCTATAGACAGTGGATGAACTCTTCAAGATGCACAGCTAGATTCAACAGAACAATGACTCCAGAAAAAGTTGCATCATTTGGAGAAGCATCAATATTTACAGTGATTGTTTAACATATTTTGTTATGTGTTTGTTTGTAAATAAGGATGATGTTTGTCAACATAAAGCCTAAGCATTTCATGTTTTAGTTAATCTTTGCATTCACATTTTTCAGTGGCTGTGAATGCTGACGAACTTCTCATCCTGCCTGGTCTGGCTTCTGTCTCAACCACTCCAGAGAAATTGCTCTTTGCAACTACTTATTTGTTGCTACATTCAAAGGATACTTACCAGACCTCATTTTACTTAACACCTTGGCAGCTTTTGACACTGCCGACCCCATCTCCTTCCCAAAATGCTCTAGCTCAGCACTGCTCAAAAAGCATGCTTTGTGGCCCCATACCAATAGGCAAACTGTTGCTGGTCTATAATGAGATAAGTACAGAAGCTAAGAATAATAGAAACTTTTATAGCAATTCAACAGTAATTTTTGTCTGCTGAATCTAATAATAAAAATGGAGTTTGTATTTTGAATGTCGTTGTTAATTTTTTGTTAATCCACTTTTGTTGCATTTTATTACAAAAGTATTGTCTGAGACGTGTGTGTGTGTGTGTGTGTGTGTGTGTGTGTGTGTGTGTGTGTGTGAGGGACGGCGGGGGCAACCCTAGTCCTTCTCCAAAGATAGTGTAAGAAGCACTGCTATAGACTCTCTTATCTTTTCTGAATCTGGCTCTCCTGGCTTCTCTCCCACTCTGCTCTTTTGAAAAATTTGCATGTTGTCTTCATCTCTCTCACCCCCACAGATTTGTTCTTTCCTGATGAATTCCTGTACATCTATCTATTGGATCTCAGCAGAGAGGCCATCCCATTAGAAAGCCTCTCTTCTGTACTGTTATAGAGCCCGGTCCTGTCCATGCAGTCCACGTAACAATCTACATCAGATTCCAGTGCAGCTGCAAAGCATCATTGTTTCCTCAGCCCCTAGCCCAGTGCCTGGCATGCAAGGGAAGTCCAATCAACCTTTGTGATATGAGTGAGTTTCACAGGAGGCGGCCATGGGAGCACACCATTCACCAAGTTAGAAGGCATTTTTGATCCACTCATTTCCTCTTTTTTCTTTGCCCTCCGTAAGTCTTGCAGAAGACATCCTGATTGTCAGAAATTAACATCGAATTAAAAAGTGGTATAATCCCTTCTGTGGTCCAAGTCAAAGTCAGAAAACTGTATGCTGCAAATCATCCTATAGGTTATATGATTTCTCTTTTCTGGGAAGGGGGAAGGGCCAGCAGTGGCTTTCTCTCACCAGGATGAGAAAATTCATCCTGATGGTCTGAGTGCATCCTAGGAACTGCCAGCCTATGTGGAGGAAATTGCCTCACCTTGATTTAAACACAGATGGGGAACCTGAATTTAAGTTTTGGCCAAGTAGAGTGTTACCCACCAAATGAAATTCCACAGCCTTCCCGGTACCTGTACTTCAGTGTCCTGTAGGGTGAATGAATGGCAGCCAGAGTGACTCTTGGGGCTAATCTAAGAGAAAGACTAATTAGTGATCCTATAGCACACTGAAAATAGAAATGTCAAGTGTTACTATTAATAGTCATGTTTCCTCTGCTCTTGATTCCAAGGTCCCTTATGCTTTCACTCCAGAACCTCTGGAAAGTCACAAGAAATGTGATTTGGAGGGAAAAGAGAGCCATAACTGTAGCATACCTCAGAATGACTGGAAAAATAAAATGTGGGTGAATATGCTACCTTTCTGAAGTGACTCTGAAGACTAAAACTCTAAGAAAAAGGTTAACTGCTTTAATACAAAAAATGTATAATTTTGGCATTAAAAAAAAAGAAAAGAAAAACCAGAAACCATTGAAAGACAAATGAAAAACTGGGAAAAAATATTTTACATAGATGGCAATTGAAAGAAGAGTATCCTTAATATGTAAAGTGCTCTTACAATCAATAAGAAAGTGAGGAATACCCAAATAGAAAAATGGGCAAAGGCCCTGAGTAAAGCAATCCACAAAAGAAGATCTACAAGTCCACTGTATGTGAAGAGTGAAGAAGTTATGTTTTATTTGGCATCTCTTTGATTACCAGTGAGACAAAATTTGTAGAATATAATTTTTCATTTATCAGATTGGCAGAGATTAAACATATTGATCATCTCCAAGCAAAGTTAAGGGAAATGGGCATTTACATTTCCCACTAATGGGAAATAGTTACAGCTTTCCTGGAGAGCCATTTGGCAATGCATAACAAAAGCCTTGTCCTTTGACTCACAGATCCCACCTGTAGGAATGAATCCTAAAGAATAATCAAACAAGTACACAAAGAAGTGCATGATAAGATCGGTTATCTCAGTGAAATTTATAGTAGCAAAACTAGAAGCTTTCTAAATGTGCATCAATACCTGATTGGTTAAGCATACAGTTGAATACTATGTAGTCACTTTAAAAATATGAATAGCTCTATATCTATTGATATGGAAAGGTGTCCATGATGTGTAGATGTCACTAAATGAAAAAAACAGTTGAAAACTGGAGGTGTGGAATGATTTGACTTTTGAGTATTTTAAAAAGTGTGTGTGTGTGTGTGTGTGTGTGTGTGCAGAAAAACATCTGGGTAAAAGTGCTCTGCAATCATACTTTAAATGATGAGATTACAGGTGATTTTAATTGTCTTCTTTTATACTTTTCCATAATTTCTTGATTTTTTTTTACAATGAAAGCATAGCTATCTCCATTGAAAAATATGTTCCAGGGAGCATTTGGTCTAGTTATTCTGACTGTTTTACGGAGGCAGAAGAAGTGACAAATGAAGACATAAGTACATAAATAAAAATAAAGAAGTGAAAATTTTAACCAGTGGTATTTTTTTATTGTTCCTCCCTGAAATTACTATTTTATTACTCATTTTGGAATGCATCTACTTTATTCATGAAAGCTTCCCTACCCCTAGCAGCTCCACCTTTTTCTTTTGAAAATACCTTGGAAGATTCTGTCACCCTGAAATCATTGGGTAAAATACTTTTATTTTTTATTTTTAAAATTGCTAATAAAAATAAATTTCAATAAACTCTGCTAAAAAGCATCTCTCCCCAAGGACATATAGTATGATCTCAATGTTCTGAGTGAAGCTGTGTAGAGAGGTCTCACTGGGCCCAACTCCACTGGTTTCCCTCTCCCCAAGTGCGCAGGGCACCCTTCACCCTTGCTGGGAGTCAGCAGCCCTGCTAGTGCCTCAAAGTGACCTTTCCATGTATCCTCTTCTGGTTATGTTCTTATAGGACCAAATCTGGGATTCTACTCATGTTTAGAAATGTAACCTGTTATGCCAAAGTGTCTTCTGTTAAAAAGTCTTATGTCGTCTTAGTATCTGGACAGGAATATGAAGGCTGCATCGATCTTTTGCTGAGAAAATGCTAGAGAAATAATATAGTAGAATCACAGTTGTCTGGACTGTATTATTATCATTATATATCAAAAGGTATATAAACATATGCATATATGTTGTAGCTGCTTACTCACAGGTTGTGAAAGAATTCATGAGGCAGGTAGAAATACAGAAGGATTTATCAAAGTTAGAGGAGGGTCGGCTGGGCAGTCTGCTGGAGACTACTGCCCCGATTCTTTGTTTCATCTGAAGTTTTATATTTTCTAAACAGGATGTAAATTGTTTTGGCCTACAGTGGAATCTTCTACTGAGTTGGGCTTTGTCCGTTGGGGTGGGGGAAGGTGCAGTTAAACTGGTTATCACAACCTTTGCATATGTAAAGTTGAACCATATGAAATTCCTTATATTCAAATCTATTTGACCTATAGAAATGGCAAGTTCATGTGGTTCAACCTCACATGTTATTGGTATACTGGCAGTATCTGGACAGTTTTATACTATTAGAAGAATTAAACATACTAATATTCTGATGTTGTTGCTGCCATTGTCCAGAAATGAAACACTCATTTCCAGGGAAGCAGAAAAAGAAAATTTTAGATGGATTTACCTCTGACCAAAGTATACCTAGGTATGTGTGTGTGTGTGTCTGCATGTGTGCGTGTGTCCTTAGAAACCAAGTAGAAAATCATCCCATACATTTAAAAAAATTAGTGTTAATCCAACTTCCTCCTTTGTCTTGTCCAATAATTGCTTTGCTGAAGTTGCTTTTCGAGTCTGTTTCTTTTTTCAGAACTTTTATCTTAACAAAAGGGAAAAAATATCTTCCCAGGTGACATTACTATATTGCTTGTCATTTTGCACATTATGGCTCTACTGCTCCCTCCCCTAGAGGTCATTCCATCCTTTGACAGCTGGCCAGAAATGTTAAGCAACTTGCCCAAATTCACACAGCTAATTACAGCAGAGCTGGGACTAGAATCCTGGGCTTTTCTACCTTACCAGCCTGCAGAGGAAGGGTTGTTATCATCATCTCCCCTCATGAAGGACATGTCGTCAGCTAAGTTAAATAGCAGGGCCAGGAACCAACTGCCTGGAAGGTCTGAGGGAAAAGATCATCAGTTGACAAATTATCATGATCATTTTTAATGTTATTATTCATATGCTGTGTCTGAGGCAGAAAACACAGATTTATTTAAAATGCACATAATAATTTGAGTTTGCTCCAACATTTATTTTCTGTCTAAATTATTTTTAACTGATATGAATGCAAAGACTTCTGAAGACAAAAAGGAAGGCTTTTTAAAAAATCCATAACCTTAAATTAAGACCACATTTATTCACACTGCTGCTTGCAGCCGAGAACTTTCTCCCTTTTAACCCTTCAGTGAAATCAGCAAGCCACATTTCCACCTCTTCTTGTCCCAATTTTTCTTTTTTTCTCCTAGCAACTGCACCAGAAGACCGAAGTATAATGCATTTCACTGTAAAAATTCTAATGGGGTTTTTAGTAAACTAGCCAGCCCAGCCCTCTTCCCTCGTGAAAAGATGCCTCTAATTGATCTCTACGTAGAAAAAGCAGCTGGTGATCAGAACCACTGTGCTCTGGTGGGTAATTATTTTATCAGGACAAGCACTTCCCTCAAGATAAGAAAGTAACAGCAGGACCCGGGGAGAGACACACAGAGAAGGCCAAACAGACAGACAGACACAGATAAGACCCAGCAAGAACCTGACTGCAGGACCCACAGCCACACCACCTTAAATGGAAAGTTTCTGATAACCCGTGATAGATTGGAGCCAGGTGGAGGTGGGGAGGGACTTGAGGGGGCACCGCAAGTGGGGAGGGTCAGAAAAGCCTTGCTCCCTGGAGCTCCTGCGCTTGTCCCGAGCTTTGTTAGGGGGCGCTGTGGGGCTGCAAGTGCCGATTTCCCCACCCTACAGAAAGGCAGCTTCAGTCGGGGCCTGCAGTGGTTGAAACCCCCATAGCTCTTTTGGCAAAGAGTAGGTGTGTCCTGGCCAGGTTCCAGTTTGGGTAATTACAGCCTGTCAACCTAAATTCCCCCCAGGATTGCAGTTAAATATGGTACCCGTCTTCACAATTAAATTTTAGCTCTAATAGGACACTCGATTGTCATGTTACGTGACAGTTAAATAGCGGCTGCATGGTACCCCAGAGGTAGCTGCACTTTTGTGGTGACTACAAAGATTTCTCTGGGTGTAATAAATGACCTGTATGGACAAAACTGGGGGGCTCTTTCTGCTAAATTGGAGTTGGTAACTATAGGACTTTGCTCATCATTCAATTTTTTTTTTCTCAAATTCTTTCAGGGACAAAAAAATATGGGGAACATTTGACACTCCAAATATCATTTCCAGTTCTTTCACCTGGATATAAAAATCAGGATGCCAGGTTGCTGCAGAACAGAGGAGGCCTCCAGTGACCTTTATAGCCCCAGGTCCCCTGCATTCCTTTGTCTCAATGCCACAGGCATCCTTGCCATTCTCTAAAGGTGTCATGTACTCTCTCCCATCCCTTGCCAGTATCCCTGGCTCTCCCAGTCTGGAACATCTTTCTTTTGTTCTCTATTTACAGAGATCTTTGATCCTAGCAAAGTCCAGCTCAAATGCCACTTCCTTCACGATGCCATCTTCGATCTTCTCCAATTAAGTGTTTCTCCTCATATGACCACAGACAATACTCAGCATTAATTCACATTTGTCTTATACTGTGTTGTTTATATATTTAGCACATGCACTTAACTATGAGGTCCTTGAGGGCGGAGGCCTGGATTGCTTTTCCTTATCCCTGAGCACAATGCTTCATAAATATTTCTGAAGAGAAAGAAAACATCCCCTATCTTTTCCAAAAGCATAAATAAGAATAGCTGATCGCTACTGAACATTTACTATAGGTCAATCATTGTTCTAAGCACTTTACATGTACTAACTCATTCAACCCTCATTATCTCATAAAGCATTACGATTATTATCTTATTTTTATAGATGAAAATATGGAGGCACAGAAAAGTTAGATAATGTGCCCAAGGCCACACAGCCAGTAAGTGGTGGTGCCAATTGGAGAACTTTATGCTGCTCTACGGTATAGGTTTTAATTAACTATAGCAATATCCCCATTGTTGTTAACATTTCTAAAGGAGTGAGTATGGGTATGGGAAATGTTGATGAGACATAATGCACCTGTCTCCATTTTAGTAGGCTAGCCTAAAGAACAAGTGGGCTACTTTCTGAAATCCACATTCTTGTTTCTCAGTTTCCATCCTTGGGCAATTATTTCACACCGAAAATGAGAAGGTGATAATCTAAAGTATTCGCAGTCAGTCTTGCCTACAGAGGTGTGAGCAAGGAGGAAGATAGCATGTTGTGATTAGAGAGAGAAGAAACAAACCCCAGTGATTGCAATGTGTAAGGAAGGGGTCAGCCTCATTATTCTAATGCACAGTTTTCTGCACCCATAGAAATATTTTATTCCAACAAGTTAATTCCTTTAAGTGGTGAGCGCTGAGTGTGGCAGACGCGATTATCTTTCTTAGGTTTCTTGCCGTTTTCTCCCCACCCGGCTGGGGGAATGATTTCTGCAGCTCACCCTGTGCAATTAGAAACAGCCCCACAGGGCAGAGGTGCAGCCTGCGCTCTGAGATACTCTTCTGCCGCTGAAATAAAAACAGCCTTTGAGAATATTCTCCTGCCAAAATCATTTTAGCATTTCACTGTCACACAGTGGGAGGGAGGGAAGGAAAAGGGAGGGGGGGGAGAGAGAGAGAGAGAGAGAGAGAGAGAGAGAGAGAGAGAGAGAGAGAGAGAGAGAGAGAGAATCTTTTCTGTGCACAAACGGCAAGACCTCATGAGTCTTTCCCGTGTACAAGGAAATTAATTAATTTCCTTTTTTATTTTTGAAAAAGGGGGCCATAAAAACATAGTTCAAGATGTTATATTTTCATAAGGAAGAAGTCTCAATTGTAAATGAGTTCTTCTTTTAAGACAAGGCTGTAATTAGATTGCCCGTGGTGATGACGAATGGGGAGGTGAAGGGTCTTCGCTTCTTTCTGGGGAAAGAAACATCCTGGAAGGCGGAGGCAAGGGCTGCCTCGGGCGGCCACGCTGGTGCCAGCGCCAAAGACTGTTCTCTCCCATAAACCTGAAAAAGAAAGACTTTCTAAACCTAGGAGGAATAACAACACGGAAGGCAATTTAGAGAGTGAGCCAAGGTGTTTGCCTGAACAGTGACCAGCAGTGCCAACAGGGGGCGCTCTACAAGACTCAGCAGCCTCCCCTTCCCTGGAGATCCCCAGTGCTTTCTGCACAATTTCTTTCAATCTGGGTATATTTTCTCTTGCAGTTACTGAAAAGAGGGGAGAATTTGGTGGTTTCTGCTGCCTCTTCACAAATGCCTTAATGTTTTTGTTGTTTCTACATGCCTGTTATGGGCTGAATTTTGTCCCTCCCCAAATTCAAATGTTGAAGCATTAACCCCCAGGACCTCAGAATGTCATTGCATTTGGAGATAGGGTCTTTAAAGAGAGATTAAGTTAAAATGAGGCCAATAGGGTGGACCCCAATCCAGTATGGCTGTTGTTCTCACAAGAAGAGAAAATTTGGACACACTGAGACACACCAGGGTTGTGCACAACAAACACTGAGTGAGGACACAGTGAAAATCAGCCATATGCAAGCCAAGGAGAGAGGCCTCAGGAGAAACCAAATATGCCCACAGCTTGATCTTGGACTTTCAGCCTCCAGAACTGTGAGAAATTTAATTTCTGTTGCTTAAGCCACCCAGTCTGCGGTACTTTGTTATGGCAGCTCAAGCAAACTAATACCCGAGCATTTTTCAAAAGATGGTCCATGGACCACTTTCATCAGAAAGGGATGAGCAGATTAAAATGCATATTCCTGGGCCCTATCCAGACCTTACTAAACCAATCCTCTAGGGTCCAGGAATCTGCAGTTTTTCACAAGCACCTCAGGTCATCCCAGTGCACACTAAAATTGGGAAATCCCTTCCGCCAGAATTTGCTGAAAGTGTCATCTCAGTGGTGATCTGAAGGGGGCTGCCCAAAAGCCACACTGCCTGAAGAGCCCCCCCCCCCCCCCCCCCCCCCGCCCCATTAGAAAGGCATTCTTTGCAGTTAAACATTGCCCTCTCCCTGGTGGATCTCTTTTCAGTGCAAATAGCTCCTGGATGGGGGTGACAAATTAAGTCAATAACCTTTGAGTATGAATTCATTTATCAGCTGAATTCCTGTGGGATTGGAAGGATGCCAAACCTGAGAAAAACGGGAGAGCGGAAATAAGTAGGGGGGTTGAGAGATGCCGGCATGCATCACACGGGGAGAAGGCGCCACCTTGATGACTTTGCTCAGGGTGAGCCCCACTGGGAGGAAGGCAGTCCCATAGAGGGGCAGCTGCAGAGCACACCATGCATTGCTTTCTGATAGGAAAGGGGACAGAGAGATGGTGGCAGGGCTTTTGGTAAAAGACGGCTGGCTCCAGCTTCTACTGTTTTCTTATTTGCTGCTTAGAAGCTGATGTCAAAGCCATCCATCCCTCCCTCTCTAGGAGTGATGAGTGCAGGGGCATGCTGATAGAATAGGACAGGGTGATGGGGGGATTGGGGTAAGGAGTGCATATAAGCAGGGGTGGAACGCAGAATATATCACAGCTGGTATAGCTTAGACACGGACCTGTCAGAACAGAAGGCAGCCAAAGGCTGGAGCATATGCCGGAGCAGACCCCGGCCATTCCCTTTGTTTCAGGAGTTTATCACCCAGAGGCCCTGGCCCTGTGCTATGCCCAACACTCAGAGCACAGGCCCGAGGAAGCAGCAGGATCTGAGAAAAAGCCTCCTTAGTCTTCCTTTTTATTCTCATTGCTTTCGTTGTTTGCAAGAAAGGAGAAGGCATCCCTGCTCCCTCTTTCCCCACAGGGGCCTGGCTTAACTCACTTTGAGGTTCAAGATCAGGGCACTCCAGGCCAAAGCAATTCACATGTGATGGTGGTGTGCCTGTCTTCCATTCCTGACTCTTCCAGCAAGCCTCTAATGGACTGGGAGCATCAGCCAGCCGGCAGGAGCCAGTCTCCCAACTGCTGACAAGTCACTGCCTTAGAGAGGGCTGCCAGGGGACCAAGGCACTCATGGCCAGCTCAGAAGCCAGGACACTGAGATTGATAATGAGCTGGAACTCAGAGCCCTCTGCAGGCTTCAATGGACACCTGCCCCCAAGCCAGACCATCAGGGATGAGCCAATAGCCAGGGCATATCACAGCCCATTGGGTGCTCGGCATCGAGAAAAGCTCTTTCTGGCTTCCCATTTTCTATGTAAAAAAGTGAATCTGAGGGGAAATCTGCCACAGACACTGGCCCAGGATTCCAAACTCTATTCCTCGAAGCAGCAGATGGCTGGAGGAGGACGAGGATCAGCCGGGCGGGAACACCTGCAGGCAAGCCACTGTCCTTTCTCAGGACAGCAACAGTGCGGGCAGCCCACTCAGTTCCCCGTGGATCCCTTTTGACCCTTCGTGTGTGCACTCTGCTTTCTCACTGCCCTTTTACTTTTAACACCTAGCACCTATGCTTTGCTTTGGGAGAACAGCCCTTAGACTAAGAGGAGGGAGCCCCTCTGTGTACCTGTGCAGGTAGCAGAAATGCCTGGGAGCTGGCATACCCCCTTGGTTACTGTTAATCATTGACTGAGGGGTACAGGAGTGTGAAAACCCAGCTCCCTCAGGGGGGTGGGCCCACTAGGAGGCAGAGCTACCCTCCAGAGATGCTACGTGGGTCAGGCCAGGCAGGGACTTGCCTGAGTGAGTACCCTGCTTGGCTTCTTCCCTTTCCTTTTCTTTTTCCTGCTTCCCCTTCTCCTTTGTAGGTCTGTCCTGGAAGCACTTCCTTACTAAATCACTCACACACAAATTCTCCTCTCAGGGTCGGCTTCTGGCCAACCCAACCTAGGTGATGTATAAAAAATCCGAAATTTTCCTCCTATTAATGTCTTATAACCAAAAGAAGTGCTCACTCACTCTCTCTCTCCAGCTACTTTCTCCTCTGTAGACCCCCCACTGCTATTAGAGGGACCCACCATTCTCTTGCTCATCAAGTTCAGAAATGTAAGGGCTTGGCATTGTCTCTTCTCCCCAACCCTTCTCCCTACTGCCACCCTCTAGCTCAGGCTTTTTTCTTCACCTTCTTGATTAAGACAATAAGCCTGAGGGCATTAGGTGTACATCTCCCTCCTCCTACTCTTCTTGAAAATCTAGTACACTCCTAGCAAATGGGTCCTGCTAAACTAGGTCTGATCTCTCCATTACTTCCCAGGTCACCAAGTTTTATATATATATATATATATATATATATATATATATATATATTCTGTCCTTAAGTTTTTTAAAAAAGATTTTATTAATACATAGCTAACATACAATATTATATTAGTTTCAGGGGTACATCATAGTTGTTCAACATCTATGTACCTAAAGAGGTGATCGCCATGAGAAGTACAGCAACCGTCTGACACCGTAACATGTTATCACAATATTATTGACTATATTCCCTATGCTGTACATTACATCTCCATGACTTGTTTTATACATATAAATTTGAACCTCTTATTCCCTTTAATCTTCCTCCTCCTTTTTAAATTTATCAATTACATTTGACATTCAATAGTATGTTATAGTAGCTTCAGGTGTACATAGTGGTTAGACATTTATATAATTTATGAAGTGATCCCCCTGACTAGTCTAGTACCCACCTGGCCTATATAGTCATTGCCACATTGTTCTTAAGGTTGCTGTGGCTATTCAGGGTCTTTTATGGTTCCATATGTATTGTAGGATTATTTGTTCTAGTTCTGTGAAAAAATGTCATTGGTATTTTGATAGGGATTGCATTAAATCTATAGATTGCTTTAGGTAGCATGGACATTTTTATGATGTTAATTCTTCCTATCCGTGAGCATGGTATATGCTACCATTTATTTGTATCTTCTTCAATGCTTTTCTTCAGTGCCTTATAATTTTCCAAGTACGAGTCTTTAACCTCTTTGGTTAAATTTATTCTTATGTGTTTTTTTGATGGAATTGTAAATGGAATTGTTTCCTTAATTTCTCTTTCTGATCATTCTTTTTTGGTGTGTAGAAATGCAACCGATTTCTGAATATTAATTGTGTATCTTGCTACTTTACTGAATTCATTGATCAATTCTAATAGTTTTTTGGTGGCATCTTTGGGGTTCTCTATATAGAATATCATGTCATCTGCAAATAAAGACAGTTTTACTTCTTCCTTTACGATTTGGATGTTTTTTGCTTATTTTTCTTGTCTGATTGCTGTGGCTTGGACTTCCAATACTATGCTGACTAAAAGCGATGAAAGTGGACATCTTTGTCTTGTTCCTGATCTTAAGGAAAACATTTTTAGCTTTTTACTATGTAGTATGATGTTAGCTGTGTGTTTGTCATATATGGTCCTTTTTATGTTGAGGTATGTTTCCTCTATTCTCACTTTGCTGCGAGTTTTTATCATAAACGAATGCTGGATTTTTTCAAACGCTTTTTCTACCTCTATTGATATGATTTTTATTCTTCATTTTGTTTATGTGGTGTATTATGTTAATTGATTTGCAGATATTGAAACAAACTTTTATTCCAGGAATAAATCCCACTTGATCACGGTGTGTGATTTTTTTAATGTATTGCTGAATTTGGCTTGCTAATATTTTGTTGAGGGTTTTTGCATCTGTGTTCATCAGGGATAACAGTCTATAGTTTTCTTTTTTGGTAATGTCTTTGGCTGGCTTTGGAATCAGGGTAATGGTGGCCTCGTAAAGTGAGGTTGCGAGACTTCTATTCTCTTGACTTTTTTTGGAATAGCTTTAGAAGGACAGGTGTTAATTCTTTGAATGTTTGGTAAAAAATCACCTGTAAAGTCAACTGGTACAGGACTTTTGCTTGTGGGGAGTTTTTTGATTACCAATTCAATTTCATTAGTAGTAATCAGTCTGTTCAGATTTTATGTTTCTTCTTGATTTAGTCTTGGGAGATTGTATGTTTCTAGAAATTTATCCATTTCTTCCAGATTGTTGAATGTGATGGCATTAATTGTTCATAGTATTTTTTTTATATAGTCCTTAATATTTCTGTGGTGTTAGTTGTCACTTCTCTTTCATTTCTGATTTTATTTATTTGGACCCTCTCCCTTTTTTTTCTTGATGAGTCTGGTTAAAGGTTTATCAATATTGTTTATCTTTTCAAAGAAGAAGCTCTTGGTTTCATTGTTCTTTTGCATTGTTTTTTTCTTAGACTCTATTTTGTTTATTTCCACTCTGCAGATCACCAAGTCTTTAGTGACTCCCCCATTTCTTGCCAAAGCAAGTGTACCCTCCTTGTTTAGGCATTCAAGGCTTTCATCAATATGCCTCCAGCCTGTGCCTGCAAATTTATAAGAGGGTCAAGATGAGAAAATACCCACTTCTCTCACTTAACACATTCACCAAAAATGGACTATTTTAATATGTTGAGATCACCATGGTGATTAATACCATGATGCGTTCATAATAGAGGATGGAGTGTGGTAGGTAGATTGTGAGACATATTGAATAGGGCAATGGAAAGTTTCTGAAGCCATTTGTATGGTCTTTTCCCCTGGTTTTAGAATTTGGCTTGACTTTTACTTACAGGTATCTTATGGAGGCCATAGAGTTTGGAGTCTCCCTCATAACACCTATTTAATTGGGTCTTTACCTAATCAGGCCTCTGTCCAGTCTTGGGGCCTTCAGACTCACCAGTGTGCCAAGCAGCTGATACTCATCCATGGTCTTCGTGTTAGGCTGGGTTAACTTCCTTGCCCTGGATTTTTCTCTTCCCAGGCTCCCAGGCCCCTAGATTTCTTCCCTTAGGCTTAACTTCCCTATGTAGGTCTTCACTGTGTTCCCCTCTAACCTGGCATTAGGCACAGATCTCCTACTTTTCCACTGGGTCTCCACAAAGACCTGAATTCTCCTTATAGCAAGGCTGTCTTTGTTTCAGGCAAGCTCTAGGAACTTCTCCCTGGATAGTACCCATGTCTTCAGTCATTTGTAAATTCCTTGAGCATGGTGGACACTCAATTGCCCTGCCCAGATTCTTCTTCAAAGGAGGACTTGCTGTCCAGCCCCACAGACAGCCTCTGAGTGTCAGCCCTTCAGGGCCTGCCTGAGCTACTTAGAGCTGCCTCACCCAAGGTCATGTCCTTTCTGGGGTGGCCCACATGTAGTGAGTAGGCAAAGCAGGGATATAAAAGCCTGGCCATTTTGCTCTGACACGAGACACTCTTAGGGATAGTCCTTATTCCAGAGCTCCCTGCTGGGGTGGCCAAGGTTTTGTCAGGCCTGCCTCACAGTTCCACTTCTTTCTCTGTACAATCTTGCTTTTATTTGCTCCTTTTCATAGGTGTTGATCCCCAACAGGCATCTCATGCCCCAAACTCTATCTCAGGGTCCATTTTTGGTGAGCACAGTTGGCAAATCTTCCATCAGCGGCCATGGCTGTGTACCCCATAGCACTTACCTGAGGGGCTTGCTATTAAAAGGCACTCAGCAAGTGTTTGCTGATTTCAGTTTAATAACTGCTAGTAATTGCTAACATTTAAAGAGTAGGTCCATGTGCTTAGCACCAAGGGAAACAGGCTGAGCATTTTACATGAATGTATCCTTTAGTCCTCAGACAACTCCATGATCAAAGCACCATTATTACTTCTATTTTACAGATGGAGAAACTAAGGCAGAGAGAGTAAGCATGGGAGTGAGAATTTGAGCCCAGGCAATCTGACTGTTGAGCCAGAGCTCCTCACCACCATGCTGGAGCTAAGCACTGGACATAGCTGACAGCTGATCACTAGCAGTTAAGAGGAACCATATGGTGACACAAGGCAGCATCAGAAAACCAGAGGGAAAATGACACATCGTTAGAGGGGTAAGTACCCATGTAGAGGTAGCAGGCTCAGAAACTTTCTAAACCTATCTCATCCAGCACAGCCTTCTCTGTTTGCCCCTCTTTAAATCAGAGCGTCATAGACTGCCTGAAGCAGCAGCATACATAGCCCAACCTCCCTGTGGTACAAAACAGAATCAAGCCCAGAGAGGTTAAGGAACTTATCCAAGGTCACAGAGCTGGTTGGTGTTTAGCCCTCCAGACCAGCAGGAATTTCCAGCGCATCTCACTCCATCCCCTCTGTCCCTCCATACCACTACCCTAAGGCTCTCTGATAGTTACATGGTGGACTTGAAGTCAGGAATAGTACCTCTTACTTGGCTAGGCCAATCTTGGAATCCAGAGTCTGCTGTCTTCTCAGTCATACCTTCCTTGCTCATTTAGTCCCATCAGTATTCCAATCACCTCTGGAATGTGAAGGCAGGGGGATTGAAAGAAGGGTAGTTTTAAGAATGATGCAACAATCCTACCTCATTTTTATTGCCACCTTACCCAAGTTCTATTATTAAATTTCTCACTTCCCCTTAACATTAAAACATAACAGCATGATGGCAACTATTTATGTGCTATGAAATCAAACATGCCTTGGTGTGAAACTCACCTTACTTCTTTCTAGCAGTGTGACCTTGAGAAATTTACTGAAATTCTTTGAGCCTCAGTTCCTTACTTTATTCATGAGAGAAATAATGCTCAAAAGTTGCTTCATTTGGCAGTGGGAGGGGTAAATGAAATAATGAATGTAAAGGGTTAGCTTAGCACAGGGTTCCTGAACACAGTAAGGCTACGGTAAATTGTAACCATTGTTATTTTTACTAAAGATACATAAGTGATAACATATGTGGCACCCAGTAATCATTAATCTGAAGTCCTCAGCAGGGAAGAACAAATCAGCACACGCATTAATTAGGTATCCTTATAACAGATATGCTTTATCTGATGTATGCAATGTCTCTCGAATAGGGGCAGGACCAAACTCACCATCTCTGGACCAGAATCTATCCACAGGCAGTCCCAGGCCAGTGCAATCTTTCTTCTTCACATCACCCTAATATCACACCTGTAACCCCCACAATTCAGGTTTCCTTAAAGTCAAAACGAAGGCAGTTTGAATGAATCATCAAGATCCTTGTGGAAGGTTGGGGTGGGAAAGATATGTGGCATTTTAATAACTTGGTAGACTGGACTAACACGAACTGTGTTTACCATGTTCCCGCTGCAAAAACACAGAACTATCTGATAAAACATAATGAAAAAATAAATAAGTTCACAGCTTAAAATGGAGGAAGGAAGGAAGTGAAGGAAGAAGGAAGAAAGGAAGGAAAGAAGGAAGGAAGAAGGGAGAACAAGGAAGAGACAGAGGGAAACGACGGAGGGAGGGAAGGCAAGAAGGAAGGAATGAACAATGAATAAAAAATAAATCACCAGGTTCACAAAGGACTCCTCCATCTCAACTAGCATCATTTATTGACAAAAAGCAGAAATGATAGAGCAAATAACTGAAGAAAAAGTTGTTCATTTTTGAAAGGATGGCCATAAGGTCACATAGCCTAGACTCTCAAAGTCCTTAGACATACAACAGCATGATGCTGTAAGATTAGGCCTTCCAGCACTAGCCTGGGGGAGAAAATCAGAGGGAAGAAGGGAGTTTAGATGGTAAAGGAATCCCTGAGCAAGAGGATTTCTTGCCATGCTCTGTCCACTCACCTCCCACCCACCAAGCCAAATACCAAATAAGTTTGGAGAACCCAAGGACTAAAGGATATTTTACTTGTCTCATTATCCCATTTGAGTTCACGTGAAATATGGGCTTGAGAATAAAATAGATCAAATCCTGACTTCGTCACTTTCTATTTGTGTGACAATGGGAGGATTATATAATTGTTGTGTCTTCATTTCTTCATCTACAAAAACAAAAACAATAAGACACCTTACTACCAATTACATACAAATCCAGTTCTCAACCATTCTCAATGCTCGCTGGGATAATACACACAAAGACACACACACACACACACACACACACACACACACATTCTTTCCTTCCTTTCTTCTCTCTCTCTCTCTCTTTCTGTCTCTGTCTCTCTTTCTGTCTCTCTCTCTCCCTCTCTCTCTCTTCCTCTCTCTCTCTCTCTCTCTCTCTCTCTCTCTCACACACACACACACACACACACACACACACACACACACACAATGAATGACCCAGGAATCTTCTGGTTGCAAGTGACAGAGACTAGTTTTAAGTCAATAAAAAAAGCAAGGGAAACTTATTAGTTCAAGTAACTGTACTTATTGGGGCTTTTCTCTCTCTCTGACCCTTTTCTTTGCTTGTCCTTGTTTCTTATTTCTTGGCCTTATTCTCTCCTACTGAAAACAGCTTTGTCCCTGAGCTGGGAAAGAGTGCTTCAAGCAGCTCCAGTTTTCCATCCTTGCAACTCATAATCTCAAAAACTGATCCCAGATTTTTTTCAGCAGAAGTATCTCAGGGAAGACTCTGATTGGTCTGATTTGCAGCACATGTCCTGCTCTGAACCAATAACTTTGGCCAGGAGGATGGAATACTCTGACTAAGCAAGTCCAGCTCACAAATCTACCCCTGGGGCAAGGGTTGTAGGGAAGGAGACGAAGTGGTTTTAGACACCTCTAAACCTTAGTTCCCCAAAAGAAAAGAGGAAAATAGTTTTGGGAAGTAGGACTAACATATATCCACTACACTACACTCCTTGGCAGTCCAGAATCCATACACATCATGTCAAAAATGTCCCTATGCCATTTAATGCATCAATCTTACAAACAATAAACATCTATTTACCCCCCCTCATAAAGAGAGATAAACAAAAGTTTTTTCCAGATACTCAGTTCAACTCCAAGTTATAGATTTATGTTCCCTGAGATGGGTCTTCATAAGCCAGTCACTTCCATCTAAATCAGGGTTTCTTAAACTTTTTTGTACCATGGACGCCTCTGGCAGTCTGGTAAAGCCTATGAATGACTTTAAAGAATCATGTATCTAACTGAAGAAAATAAACCCATGTTTGAGATATATTTAGCAAAACATTATAAAACAAATTTATGATATAGAAATGTATATACTTTTTATTAACACATTAAATAGCAAGATAGAGTGGTGGGTCTAATAACTACCACAATTTCAAAAGTGATGTCCATGAATAACATTTTGAGATGTCTCCCACCACTCTCATATGATACGAAAGTATCTGTGATTCATTTGCGACAAGTACTGCTGATACTATTATAGCCGCTTGCCTGCAATGGCATTGAAAGGAAAAGATAAATTTTAGTTAGATACTAGTGAAAATAAACATGACTTTTTCCCACTCAAGTTCACAAGCCATTTACATTTACAGATTTCAGGGTAAGGACTCCACATCTAAATGGTAAATGTAACCTGCTACAAAGTACCCCGTGTGCAGTCATGAAGGAAAACAAGAAAACCACAATAAAAACTCCCCTTTGGAAAGAGAAGAGGAGGAAACAATACCCAAGGACCATAGCCCATGTTAGATATCCTTTGGAAGTGGGCAACAGGATTCCTGCTCTGTGGAGTGGTAACATGACTCTGTCAGAGTTGTGACCTCCGGGAGAACTTCTGCTGCCCCTTGTCTTCCATGGCCTTTCTTAAGCAGGGCAGAAGAAATAATTCTGTTCTGGAGGACACATTCCTTTAGCATCTCAGTGCCTGTCAGGACAGTTATAGGGGCCTGGGATTGTCTAGGAACTGAACAATCACAGACCCTTGCTTCCCAAACTTGGGGGTACTTTAGCAATGCAGTGTCATTAAAACTCTGAATTAGTGACCAGCCGTTGGATTTCTCAAAGAGAGAATTGGTTAGTAATCAATGCCGGTGTGGGCCTTAGACCTGAGCACGAAGGACCTCTGTTCTGATCTTAGTGCCTCAAGAGATCACAGCTTTGGAGTGCCTTCCTTGAAATTTTTAAAATACCCCTCCGTTCCTGAACCGGCCCAGAATACTACGTGGGCACTGCCTCCCAGCCTTCCAGGCTGGTCCTGCATGGGTCCTAGTCACCAGACGCACTTACCTCAACATTTTCTATATTCCAATGAGTGGGACCTACCCCCAGGCCTGGCAGCACCATCTCCCTAGATGAAGCTCCCTGAGCCCAGATCAGAACTTACATGGGCCTTGATTTCTGTGTATCCTCTTTGGGGTACTCTCCAACCTCTACATACCTCCCAACCTGCTGAGAGGGGCTCATCAGATGCTCTGAGGAACTCTGAGGCTCTGGCCTGTGGGATTGGCCCAGGCCTGGTTCCAGAAGTGCAGTCTGGCAAGTGGATCTTTTCTGCAGACCAGCGTAGTATTTCTCTTGCAGAATCACAGGGACTGGGGTGCCACAATGGGGTGCTGATGCACTGATTTTGGGTGTCTCTCATTTCCATAGGACACAGGGTGAGTTCAGCGCTCTGGGCTACCAACAGTTCACTACTGACCTTTGGGCTTGAACCGTGAATGCCAGTCATGTGTCTGCTATTGCCTGTCCTTGTCCTGACTATAGTGCCAGCTCCAGTCTACAGCACCATTTTCCTGTGTGCCTCCGCCACCTGGTATCCAGAGTGGTCACTCATCTGTTTCTCAGGCTCCACCTCCTGTCCTCTGGGGGTGGGCATGCCCATATCCTCTAAGGGCTCCCGAGACTGTTGCCCTGTAATATCAGCAGACCTTTCTGATCCATGTCCTCTTGCCTCCAATCGATGCAACATTGTGCTCTCCTGGGATGGCCTAAAACCATGCAGGACAAAGGATGGGATCCCTTGCGCAAATGAGACTGCTCTTTTCTATTTGCTCATGGGTTTCTCACTTATCCTTCCTACCGGCGATGGTGTGTGAAAAGCAGTGGTGAGGCCAACATGGAAAGACATCACATTTTTTTAAATTAAATTTATTGGGGTGATAATGATTAGTAAAATTACATCGGTTTCAAGTGTGCATTTCTGCAATACATCATCTATATATCACATTGTGTGCTCACCACCCAGAGTCAGTTCTCCTTCCATCACCATATATTTGATCCCCCTTACCCTCATCTCCCACCCCCCACCCCCCTTACCCTCTGGTAACCACTAAACTATTGTCTGTGTCTATGAGTTTTTGTTTATTTGTTTGTCTTGTTCCTTTGTTGTTTTCAGTTTTATGTCCCACATATGAGTGAAGTCATATGGTTCTTGACTTTTTCGAAAGACGTCACATTCTAGAAACGCAATGTTGACAACCTAAAGAGATCAAGGGAAGATATGGGTAAAAGATGTGTTGTTCTATGTTTAAATTATAAAATTCCAAACAGTACGTTTGACATGACCAGACAGTGAATTATCATTTACATTTTCTTACAAGCTCAGTAAGACTCGCATTTGTGATGATCATTAATGAAACACAGTAATGACCTTTGAGAGAGTCGTTGGAAACCAGTGTTCATGGTTGGCATTATGGATAACGTAGTATCCTGGGTAATGTAACCAGCTTTCAATAAATGGAATAAGTGGTATGAGGGAACCAAAGAGGCAAGAAGATCTATATAGTTTCAGTACAAACAGGTTCCCAAGAGCCATGGCATTCTGAGTAATAACAGCATTGCTACCTTTTTTTGCAGTGAGAGATAAGACATTATCCAGGAATGACACATTTGGTATTAGAGAACACAAAGAATGGCTCCTGGACCTGAAACAGGTAGAGATGGTGCCAGGACACTATGAAGAATCTTCACAAGCATTGATTGGACAGTCAACAAATACATAAGTACCTCTCCTATACCCATGGTTCTAAATCTTCATCAATTAATCACTATACCTCATGTGAGCTCATGAATTTTGTAGCACATTTTTAAAATTAAATTGTTTATATAGATAGCCCTCATCCCCCTCCACAACAATACTTGAATGGGTGCCACCACACAATTTAGTGGTGGCTCTAATCAAAGCTGAAGTCCTTGTTGAGTTACAGTGCTTGAACTTGCACCCCAGCCTTATGATGTCTTTTATTTTTCATAATAGGTCTCAGTGTGCAGCAGGTAACCCCTCATTCTTAGTTTAACAGCCCTCATTTTGGCCTCTGCATTTGGGCAATAAAAACAACAGGCTGGTTGTGAAGCCCAGTTAATCTGCCCCTTGCTTCCAAGTTCAAAGCTCCCATTCAATTTGAGTGAATGACTCATTACAATGGGGATAATTATTACCTTTGTCAGGAAAGAGTACTCATCTGGAGATATTTGGAAGGAGCCAAGGATTTACAATTTTCCACAGATCTCTTTCTGGAACCAATTTTATCCCCCAACTGTGTTTCCCTCCTCCCTACCTTAGTGAGCTCTAACTTTAGCTTGAGGCATAAAACAGGGCTTTTTCAGTTCTACTAAGGCTCTGGATCATGTTTCTCAACCATTTGGTGTTGCTGGCCACATTAGGCACCATATCTCTTACAAGAGATATATGCTACTCCTTTTTTGGCTTCCAGATACAATAAGCTTTCTTGCAAAACCTTAGGGAAAGCTATAAGAGGCAGCCTCCATCCTACAATATCCTGATTATTTTCTACTAAATCCAGTAGTTTTGTGTATATTGGCATATTGCCTATATCTGAAGATACAGGGGGTGACAATTTAACCAGCTGCTTTGCCACTTCAAAATGAGGACTTATTTGGTTGGCAAGTAATAGACACTGACACTTATGAAGAAAAATGGCATGTCTTAGTCTGCTCAGGCTGCCATAATAAAACCCCATGGACTGGGTGGCTTAAACAACAGAAATTTCTTTCTCACAGTTCTGGAGACTAGAAGTCTGTGATCAGGGTGCCAGCATGGCTGGTTCTGGTGAGAATTCTATTCCTGCCTTGCAGATGGCCACCTTCTCCCTGTGTGCTCAAATGGTCTTTCCTCAGTGCATTCTGTGGAGAGACAGATCTCTCCTTCTCTCCCACTTATAAGACCACCAGTCCTATTTGATTAGGACCCTGCCTATATGACGGCATTTAACCTTAATTACCTCCTGAAAGCTCTAACTCCAAATACAGTCACTCTGGGATATGAATTTGGGGAAGACACAATTCAATCCATAGCAGTTTTTATTAGAGAAATTCTGGGAAGCTCACAGAGCTAAATAATCAAGACAATCAGAACTTGGGACTAACGGAAACCATGTCAGCTCTGGATACAAATAAAATAAATGCATAAAGTGTGTTTTCCAAACACTGGCCATATGAAGATTTAGCTGCGGCTTCTCTGACACTTGCTCATTCAACTCAAGGTTTAAATTTTTTAGGAGAGAAAGTGGATGATGGACTGGGTTTGAGTCATATGCTCATCCTGGAACTAATCTCTGAAAGAAGAAATGATGTTTTCTGATTGGTCAAGTTGGAGAGAGAGAGAGAGAGAGAGAGAGAGAGAGAGAGAGAGAGAGAGAGAGAGAGTCTATAGATGAGGTCAGCTTCATCCAAATGACACCGTATAGGTTGCCCACAGGAAATAGAAGTTCTGTTAGGTGGAGAAGAGGGAAAGATCGATGGGTAGGCAGAAACAATAGACGTCCACCACAGAGTGCCAAAGTTTTGCACAAAAACTGTTGAAGTGTTATATTTTTGAAGGAAAATATTACTTGGCTCAAGGAGGGAAAAGTTGCTGTGCATTATCAATTTTGCCTTTTCAAGGTGACAATGACATGAAGAATTGAGTTTAGACCTTCCAAGTCTTCACAGGTCCTTGGAGTTTGTTATCCTGGTAGATTAATTTCCAAAAAGAAGAAACAAAACAAGGTTTTTGTGCAAATCATTTGTCACCCCGAAGTTCCCAATTTTGTCTTTTAGGGAATGGCTAAAGGCCAGATATTAGTTTCCTTATCAAAAACCATCACAAGTGACTGTTAAAAATATATAATCCTATGGTTGCAAAAGTAGAATAGCAAAGCTGGTCATTACTGAGCAGGTACTTTCTGCTAGTAGTGGCCACACTCTTGAATGTCTTCACCAAATCTATTCCCCTCTGTATTTTCTACCAAGACCTTGATCTTATTTATGTAATCATCCCTTTCCCACCCAAACCATGCAACTTAGGGGAAGGTGACCCCTACTTCCAGCAATGAAGATGAATCCTGACTTATGTGAATCAGTCACCATAATCTATTCATCTTTCCCTCTGATTGGTTCACAGACCCAAAATAAAACCAGTTGCTGTGGGGCACTCCTCTGGCAACAATTATTGATTCAGGGGATGGAAGTAACCTTGGTTGGCCCAATGAACTTGAAGGGAAGGAAGTTCACTCCATATTTGGGAGTGGTTTGCTCTTCTCCTCCAATGGCCATGGACAAGCAATTCCACGGCCCCAGTTGTTGCCAGCAGCTGTCTTGCTTCCATGGGAGCCAGCCTCAAGAAAGCCAAGTCAAGAGAATGCTGATAGGTCTAGACCATAGCTTAGGTAGAATCACACCTGGAGCTCTCTTCCGTCACTAGACTATGTGGCATAATACATTTCCTAATTGTTTAAGCCATTTTGACTCAGGATCTCTGTCACTTGTAGCCAAAAGCATCTTAAAGCAAGATACTGTGTAAGTAAGTACTTTATATGCATTGTCTCATTTTATCCACATACCACCCTAGAGGAGGTAGCATTATTATCTCCACTTTATAGGTGAAAAAACTGAGGGACAAAAGGTTAAGTAACTTGCCCAAAGTCAGTTAGTTACTGAATCCAGTCATCTGTTTCCAAAACCCACATTCCATTCTAAGCCAGTAAAAGTAAAGCCAAGTAGATTTATATATACCAACATTCCTAGAAAATTATAGTGAAATGGATATATTATAAAACAAATCATGATTTTCCACTGATTTGTATTAAAGCTTCAGAAGTTCTTTGTCATCACTTCTGATAGAGCTTCAATTGCTAGAGGGTATAAACTCCTCGCCCCCTATATCTCTTGGTAAGCAAATGGCTAATGTTCTGTAAGCAAATACATCACCAGGGAATTTCCCCAAACTTTGAAGTCAACGGCAATCTAAGCTCTAGTTTTCTTAAGAACAGGACCCATCTGCTGGGGAGAATAGGGAAGAGAAGTTCAAAATATCAAGGTGTCAAATTGTCCAGTGATGCAAAAACAAGACGTCAGCTGGCTGACATTTACGTTGTGCAGGAAATGAAGAACGTATTTGGTCTCTCCTTGCCCTATACATACCCTGTACGTTTGCACTCTACAAAGAAAGCATAGCTGCTAACAACATAAGCCTTGGAACCCCACACACCTGTACTTGAATTTCCATTCTGATATGTTTTTAGCAATGTAAACTTGAACAAATTAATTAACCTCTCTAAGAATCAGTTTCCACATCTTTAAAATGGGAACAATAGTTGTACCCACACACAGCATTATTGACTTAAATGAAAAAAATGCTTAAAGAGTTCTGTGGCATTCAGCTGCTAGTATACACCCTCAAACTAAATGGCAAACAAACTCACCGGTTAATCTCTCATTTAAGGATGTGTAGGTGTCTATGGATCAGTGGACCCAGGCTAGACTCTGCTGGGCACGTCCACTTTAAGCTACAGATTCAGCTGTGTTTGGATCTAAGCTATAGAGGGACATCTAGGTCTGCTCAAGGTGTTTTCATTCTTAGGCCAGGATAAAGTGGCAGCAGTCACCACATGAGAGGGCAAGCCTAATAGCATAAGCCCATTTCAAATGTTTATTGGCATCACATCTACCAAGATCTCATTGGCCACAGCAAGTCACATGGCCAATTCAAACGTCAATGGAGAGGGGAGGCACTGCAAAGTCACATGGTGAAAGGTGGCTATAGGGACGTGTGAAGAATTGGGAACAAGAGTGCCATCTACCACAAGCTCTTACACCAGTGATCAAATCAGAAAATATAAGTGGTCGTTTTGGGTTGCTCCAGTAATCATACCAGAGGCCCACAGAGGCCATCATTTTCCACTGGAATAAGTACAGCAGTGATGAAAAAATTCTTACCAAGTGAAGTTTAAAAGAAAGAAGAACTGCTTCTTGATAACATTTATTTAAATGAAAATGGCTCCATTGATTCCCATGTGGGAAAATGAAAATGTATATCCTTACAACTTAGTTTACCTACTAATCATTGAGTAAGTAGTGGAAGAATGTCCATGAAAAGACTGACATTGACTTCACGCAGCTTTAAGATTGATATCTTGACATATGTAAGAAGTATCAAGTGTGAAGTAGCTTTCTATCCTTTCCTCCTGATACTAGATGGTGGACCTGTTGCTTGTTGGGCAGTCTGTAGACTGAAAGTTAACCCATTTGTTAATTCTTCACCTTATCACCTTGGCTACAATATCACCATAATCTTCAGTCATTCCCTCCCCTGAAGGGAGGCTCCCTGTGTAGCCACCAAATTTACATGGATTTGAGGTGAGCCACAGATATGCTTAAGTATTATCTGAGGTCAAGTGAGGTTTGTTCTCTGGGAGGCCAAGTCGTTCCTCTCTTCCTCAGTTTACCCTCTCCAGTTCCCTCCTGGCTCCGTATCTCAGACAAGCCCACAAACTGTCCTTCCAATGCTACTGTGCTGCTTCACATCAAACTCAATTATTCTCTCACTTTGGAAGATAAATACAAGAACACAATGCTTGGGGGAAATTCCATCTAAATAAGTCACACAGACAAGCTGTTTCTGGACAGGAAAGCTAAAGCTAAGGTAAATGGCAGAAAGAGTATAACTCTGTGACAGTCGTGGTCTGCTATTGGTTTGTTGTGCCTGTTGAGGAAAGTCTTTATCCCACTTACCTTAAAGCTTGCCAATCCTTATCTGTCAGCCCTGTGGTGATGATGGGTGTGGATGGTTTTGAGATATCCTTTACAGGTGTAAGGTTCTTGGTAAATGTTTAATAAAAAGTCCTTATAGGGCTAGGTTATGATATATTTATTTATAAACTCTATCATAACAAATACACTGAGACATTCACTAAATGTCAAATATGTATCAAGGGTCTGACTTGGCTCGAGGCAAGTTTTGAAACTGAGCTGGTAGGCAATTGCCCTTCCCTATCTATCAGTTCTGACAGAAAAGGCACTTGAAGATGGAGGAAGAGTTGGGCCAAGAAACCAGCACTTTTAACCATGTAGCACATTGATGGCCCCACAAGATGGCTCCTCTTGAAATCCCCAACCCAAGTCTGGACAGTACACTAGACAGACTGGCCTCTTCCAAGAGACTTTATAGAACATTTGAGGGGGGCAAAAAGGAACCAAGCCCAGAACACACCAAAACCACAGCCCACTTTGGATCACATAGGGTAGGCTTCTTATCTTAAGCCCTGATCCATTCTCCTCTTGTTGACCAATCTGCTTCCTCAGGGATGCTAATCTGACCAGCTCCCTGCCCCACTCTCACATAGCAAGCAAATGGCAGGCGAGGAGTTGGATTTAAGGTGATTCTTCCCACCCACCAACCCATATATTTTCCAGGACATTATTTTGCCTTCTTGTAAAATTACAACAGACTCAAATTTTCTACATCGTGCTACATGTTAGACAGAGAGTGCAAGAAGGAGGAAGGAAAAGTGCTGGTCCCAGTTTCTAGTAGGAGAGATCAAATTCTTCCTCTAAGTGATAGGCCTGGTGGTGGTAATTTGAACAGGTAACAGCCACCCGCTATGTTCAAGAATTGCTTGATCTCCATTAGAAATCTGACACTCAAACATAATTTTACAATGACATATGTTTAACAATCATACAATAAGAAAGACACCCATAGAGCAAAGTTGGGAGGGATACTTTGTTACAAGTAGATTTGCATGTACTACAGGTCCTGTAAATTTTTTATGGCAAGCATCGCACTCTCTAACTTCATGTTTGTTTTAGTTGTGCTCTTAAGGTTTAAAAAAACAACAAAATAATCAACAGTCATGGATTCTTCTGCAGCATGAGTGAGTTCAGAGGCAGTTCAAAGTTGTAAGAAAAATTATTCTGTAAGAGGATGATAATTGGGGAAAGACATTGGTTTCCCTATAGATCAAGACATCTGACTATAAGGAAGAGAGGAAGAGATTTTGAGATGCTAGTTATGGTAATGAGTGATGAAGAAACCAGGAAGTGTACAAGATGAGCAAAGAGAGATGGGATGCTAAAATGAAAAAAAAGGGAAGTAAATTTAAAATATTGATGTGATGTCAACACACATACATCAGAACAGCTAAAATGGAAGAGAAAGACAATAACAAGTGTCGGAGGGGAGCAACCAAAACTCTCAGACACTGCAGATGGTAGGGGAAATTGGTCAAATTCCTTTGGCATACTGTTTGCCAGTATCTATGAGAGCTGACCATATGCCTAACTTGTGACCCAGTGATTCCACTCTCACATATATACCAACAGAAATGTACACACATTAATATATATACTTAAATAGCCATAGTAACACTATTCATACTGGCACAGAACAGGAAACTAACCAAATCCCATCAACAGTAGAATGGATGGTATACAAGTTCTGACAATTACATTCACGAACTCATCCTAGAAAAGGTGCTACATACTTCATGCTGAATATCACTACAGTCACCTTCGAAGTACTCCCCTTGGGAATCTATGTACCAATGCCAGCACCTAGTCCACCCTTCAAAGCAATTTTGGAACTCTTTCTGGAATGGCCATCAGAGCTGTCGTCGTATTACGCTTGATGTCCTGAATGTCATCAAAATGTCTTCCTTTCAATATTTCCTTTATCTTTGGGTACAGAAAGAAGTCATTGGGGGTCAGATCAGGTGAGTAGGGAGGGTGTTCCAATAGTTACTTGTTTGCTGGCTAAAAACTCCCTCACAGCAGTGCCATGTGAGCTGGTGCATTGTCGTGAGGCAAGAGCCATGAATTGTTGGTGAAAAGTTCAGGTCCTTTGTGTCTAACTTTTTCATGCAGAGTTTTCAGCACTTCCAAATAGTAAACTTGGTTCACTGTTTGTTCATTTGGTACAAATTCATAATGAATAATCCCTCTGATATCAAAAAAGTTAGCAACATCGTTTTGACTCTTGATTTGGACTGATAGAAATTTTTTGATCGTGGAGAATTGGCTGACTTCCATTGTGCCCTTTGACACTTTGTTTTAGGATTGTATTTGTACACCCATGTTTCATCACCAGTGATAACACGGCCCAAAACATCGTCTTGCGTCTCCAAAAGGTCTTGGCAAACTTCGACTTTCCTTTGCTTTTGTTCATCAGTGAGCTCCTTTGGGACCATTTTTGCACACACCTTTCTCATGACAAGATATTCAGTTAAGATTTTCCTGTTTCTCTATTGATGTTTACTTGATCTGCTATGCTGCCCACAGTCAGCCAATGATTTTGATGCACAATTTGATGAATTTTTGCAATGTTTTCATCAGTTCTGCTCATTATTGGCCGCCCTGACCTCTGTTCATCAGTGATGTATTCTGTCCCATCAGAAAAACATTTAATCCACTTATCCACTGCCATTTTCTTCATGGCATTATCCCTATAAACTTGGACTAAAACACATTCCTGATTTCACTTCCACTTTGCCAAGTTTAACAAGAAATTCAATGTTTGTTCATTGCTCTAATTCAAGCTCAGACATTCTGGCGACAGCACACAAAAACACACAACAATAATGAATGCCACTCAGCCAGACACTGCCACACATCGACATGAACACAGCTGTGAGACACCGATATACCAAGGTTATGAAATCTTACTAAACTGTACCATGCTGCCAACGTAAGTGCACGGTGGCGAGTTCGCGAACTTAATTGTCAGACCTCATAATCACAGCATGGGATACTTTACAGCAATGAGATTGAACAAACTACAACTACATATTACAATACTAAGGAAACTCATAAACATTGCACTGAGTGAAAGAAACTAGCCACAAAAGTGGTCATATTGTATGATTTGATTTTCCATTTGAATGGTATTATGAATTGAATTGTGTCCCCCAAAAAGACATGTTGAAGTTTTAACCCCTAATACCTCAGAATGTGGTCTTATTTGAAAATAGGGTGGTTGCAAATGTAAGCACCTTAGCTAAGATGAGGTCATTCGGGAATAGGGTAAACCCTTATTTCAAGATGAGTGGTGTCCTTATAAGAGAAGTGACACAGAGACAGACACACGAAGGGAGAATGCCATGTGACAACAGAGGCAGAGATTGGAGTGATACAGCTATAAGACAAGGGACATCAAGAATTGCCAGTCAATACTAAAAGTTAGGAAGAGACAAGGATGGATCCTCTCCTACAGGTTTCAGAAGGAGCATGATCCTGTCAACACCTTGATTTTAGACTTCTAGCCTCCAGAACCGTGAGACAGTAAGTTTCTATTGTGTTAATCCACCTGGTTTGTGGGACCTTGTTACAGTAACTCTGTAAAATTAATACAGTTGGCAAAACCAATCCATGTTGTTAAAAGAAATAAGGATATAGTTACCTTTGGCGGCAGGGATGATGTCTGGAAAAGAGTATGGGGGAAATTTGTGCACTTTTCTATATGTATGTTATATTTTAATGAAAAGTACACACACACACACACACACACACACACGCACACACACACACATACAGATTTCCTGGTTATATAATGGGTAGGGCCAGATTCCCTGAGAAGTGGATCTGCATGCAGCAGGCAGAAATACATGTCAAGTGTATTCAGAAATAATACTGGAAACCTACTATGTCCCAAGCACTATGCTAAGCAATATAGTGACTGGCTAACTTCTCCCAGGAACCTGCTCTAGTCTAACCTGGAGTACCTCTGTTCTTCTTTAGGAAGGCCCCATGATTTTTGGATACATCTGCTTTCATAGACACTCATCTATCAGTGATCTCTTCTCTAGCCAGTGGGACAGAGTTGTGGTGATTGTGCAGGCTCTGGGCTCAGCCTACTTGGGTTCAAATCCTGCCTTGACCACTTTCTAGCTTATGATCTTAAATAAACTACTTAGCCTTTCTGTGTCTTAGTTTCCTCATCCATAAAATGGGGACAATAATACTGCCTATGCCTCAGAAGATGTTTGCAAAGAGTAAATCAGTTGATACATGTAAAGAACCTCATTCAATAAATGTTGGCTGTTGTGGTATTGAAACTCTCTTACTGTTTCTTTAACATAGTATGGCAGATATCCCCACTGTTCAACAATGTCCAGCTCCTCTCTACTTCCAGGAATATGGAGATTTTACCTCCTGTTCCTTATTTCTATTTTATTGAGGAACAATTTACATATAATAAAATGCACTGTTACTGTTATTGGCTGAATTGTGTCTCCCCTCCAAATTCATATGTTGAAGCCCTAACCCCCAGTATCTCAGAAGGTGACTATATTTGGAGATAGGGCCTTTTAAAGATAATGAAGTTAAAATGGAGATGTTATCCATTGGAATCCAATATCATGATGTCCTTATAAGGAGAGTAGATTCGGACATACACAATAATAGAGGGATGACCAGGTGAGGACACAGTGAGAAGGCAAGCAGTTGCAAGACACAGAGAGAGGCCTCAGAAGAAACCAAACCTGCCAGCACCTTGATCGCAGACTTCCAACTTCCAGAACGATGAGACAATAAATTTTTGTTGTTTAAGCTACCCAGTCTGTGGCATTTTTTATGGCAGTCCTAGCAAACTGTGTGTTTAGTATGTGTTCAGTTTGATAAGTTTTGTCAAGATCTAGAATATTTCCATAACCCCAGCAAGATTTCTCATCCTCTTTTCCAGTCAATTTCCCCATTCTCATAAACTGCCACTTTCTGACTTCCATCACCGTAGAGTAGTCTTGCTGGTTCTGGAACTTCATAAAAATGGAATCATACAGTACGTACGTTTTTGTGCCTGACTTCTTTTACATAACAAAGTGTTTTTGAGACTCAGTCATGTTGTTGCATGCATCATTAGTTTGTTCTCTTTTATTGTTGAATGTATTCCATTGTACAAATATACCACAATTTGTTAACCCATTTGCCTATTGATGGATGTTTGAGTTGTTTCTTATTTGTGACTATCACAAATAAACCTATGAACATTTGTGTACAAGTGTTATTGTGGACCTATATTTTCATTTCTGTTGAGTAAATACCTGGGAATGGAATTTCTGGGTTATAGGATTAAAGGTATGATTATTAGAAACTTCCAGTTTTCCGAAGTGGTTGTACCATTTGACATTCACACCAGCAATGTATGAATTTCGATTGCTTGATATCCTCATAAACATTTGGGGTGGTCAGTCTTTTTTTATTTTAGCCATTCTAATAGATGTGAAATCTTTGTTTTGATTTGTTTGTGTTTTCTGAGCATAAGCTGGATGAAAACCCACTAAAGAGGCAAGGCTGCTAGTATACATACCAGTCAATGTATGTAAAACCAAACAAATAACAACAAGGACTGCTGTCATCTCTGTTTTATCCACGTACAGAATACATTGGTGAATCATGCCTGGGGCTCATCAGTCCTCATGGGAAATGCCTGCAGGGGTCAAGCCCCACCAGCAGAGCCAGACCAGTAAAGATCTGAGGAGGACACTGCCTAGGGCTTTGTAGCCACAAGTCTGAGAACGTGAGTGATTTGAAATTGCAGAGACAAATATCAATCCATATCAATCAATATTTATTGCTGAGTAAATACCTACAGTATGCAAGGTGTTCCCAGGGGATCCAGGAGGGGAGTAGACTGAGACTCTGAAAGATTTACTCTTCTTTATTTTGCATTATCTGTGCCTCCAGCCCCTTCCATTAGCATGAATAATTAACAGCTGACAGAGCTATCAGCCACAATAAGAGCATGCTTTGGATTCAGGGTTTATCACGTGCCAAGGAAGAGAAAAGGCTCAGGGGGCTGAAAGTGATGATGAGGGTGGTGATGGGTGGTGAAGAGGAGGAAGATGAAGCATATTAAATACAAATGCCGCAATGTCCCTTATTTTCTGTTTATCTTACAAAATTACCTTTAAATGCCTATATAATACATGAGTGCTAATTAGAAGTATATAGACAAAACCACCCTTTCCTGGTCCTACTCCCCTAACCCAGGGAGTAGTTGGAGTTGACAGTTGAAGTGTGTTCTTTCAGACCTAGAAAAGTCTTTACATGTGTAAATGAACATATGTAGATTTCCTTCTTTTATATATCAATGAGTTTCTATCGTACATATTATCCAGAGCTTGCTTTTATTTCATGATAGTATATCTTGAACATCTTTCCCTGTCACCACATACCAAGGACTCCATTGTATAGACACATCATAATTTATTTATTTAACCACTTCTATATGGATGGGCATTTAGATCAATTGCATTTTTCACCATATATATACCGGGATGCCAAAAAAATGTATACACATTTTAAGAGATGTTATCTGTGTATTACTTTTCAAAGTTAAATTGAATTATGGTAGCAATGTGTAGTATGACGTTCGCTCAAAAGATGGCGTTAATTAAATGAATACTAGCGTCACCATGTGACTGGCAGGACAGTCAAAGAAAATGGCAGAAGCACGGTTGTCGTTTGAGGAGCACAAGACCATTTTGAAGTGGTATTGGAAATTTGAGAACGTTGTGGAAGTACAACAGTGGAGGTGTGAGTCTGCAACAGAACCTCCAACTTAATACCCCTTGATTTCTACCTATGGGGACCTTAAAGGATGTGGCGTACTGTAGAAAACTGGCTACACTGGCAGTACTTTGGGAAGAAATTGAAATGGCATTAGCAGTGATACAAGTGGACACTTTGGTCAACGTTGCTCAAGCAGTAGTTCACAGTAATCAGAAGTGTCTGGACACTGATGGTAACCACTTTGAGCACCTCTTGTAATTGCAGAAGTCAAACGTGACTTGTATTCATCTTTTATTATTGGTATACATTGAGTATTACAATTTTAATACAGTTTTCCTTTCTTAAAATGTGTATACATTATTTGGCACCCTCTGTATGTGTGTATACACGCGCACACACACACACACACACACACACACACGTGCAAATATACCTATGGGATAGGGGTTCTAGAGGCTGGCTTGGAAGAGGGCTTGCTGGACCAAAAACTATGACCATTTTAAATGTTGCTAGAAACTACCAAATTGCCCTCCAAAATGTCTTTGTCAACTAAAACTCCCACCGAGAATGTACAACAGTGCTAATTTCCCCCACTCTCTCCAATACTAGACATTATCAATCCTTTTAATGTTTGCCAACTTGGTAGATAAAAAATGATCTCTCATTTCCATTTATATTTGCATAATTCTGATTTCTAGAGAGGCTGAATATCTCATCATATTTCTCTATCCCCCATCAAATCTGTAGATAGGAAAACGGATTGTACTGTAGTATTTTTTTAACAGAAGGAAGCAGGTAAGTGAGAAATGTCCCTCCTGGCCCAGTCATCTGGTTCTTGGTTCGTGGTGCTGAAATCCAGCCAGAATGAAGTTCCTCAAACCTCTGGCAGTGACTTGGGAAAGTGGATTTGTTCAGCTGTGTTCAGACCCAAGTAATTAGCTGATCGTTTGGGCATTTAGTTGAAACACCCTGCCAAGATGCCGTTTGCTCTAAACTCCCAACAAACAAAGGATGCTCTTTGGTCCAGCTTCTTTTTTTCTGAGTACTTCCTCAGTCCTTGAAGGAACTCCCTCTTCTGGAAGGGTTAAACTCTGGGAGGGCTCGCTAATGGTGACAAAGATGGATGATGACCATCAACTCAATCACTGACTCAAAAACCAGGTCCCAAGGGCTGTACAGAAAACACTTGGGAAAATGGAAAAAAAAATTATTTAGAACTGTCTCAACTCTAAACTGTAATCCCACTGCCACTATTCCGATCCAGGCACCCACCCCTCTTGTTGGTCTCTACTCCCCCATCTTTCATCCTTCTGCAATGAAAGGGACCTTTCCAAACCTCCAGTCTAATCATGGCACTCCAATAATAGTAATTGCATGTCAAAATTGGGCACTTATGCTGCACCTGGCACTGTGCTTAGCATTTTACTAGCATTTTCGTCTAATTTAAATCCATCACTTAAAAACTTCAAACACTGCCCTTTTGCTCACACATTCCCAACATGCTTCCACCTCAGAGCTTTGCTATTCTGTCTGTCTGGAATATTTTTCCACACACCCAATACACGGCTTACTCCCTCACTTCATTCAGGCTTCTCATCAAATACCACTCCTCAGAGAGGCTTGTTCTGATGACCTTACCTAAAATAGCACTCCCTGTCACTCTCTGTCCCCTCTCCTGTTTCATTTTCTTCATGGCACTTTTCACTACGTGATATTTCATTCTGCACTTGTTTGTCCATTGCTGTCTCCCACATTTGACTACAAGATCACTGAAAGCAGGGACTTTGTTCATGGCTGAAGCCCCTATGGCTAGAATAATGCCTGGCATGTGGTTGGTGCACAATAACTCTTTGCTGAGGGTCTGCATTTTGAAAGCAATTTGGCAATACCTTATCGAATAAAGTATATGTAGATGACCTATGACCAAACAATCCCAACGAGAAAAATTCATGCACAGGTCTGTTAGAGGACATATATGAGGATGTTCTTTATGGAAAGAGGGAGTTATAAGCAACCTAGGTGTCCATTATGAAGGGAGATAATGAAAAACACGAGGTGTGTGCACGCCATAGAACACTATGCTGCAATCAGAAGAAAATACTAAATGCTCTTGTAGCAACATGCATAGATCTTTCAAAAGAGTGTTGAGTGAACGATGCAAGACAGGGAGTGACACTTATAACACAGTACCTTTTATGTAAATTAAAAACACACACACATAAAACAAACACTATGTACTATACAAACACAAAAGAATATTGAAAGATACCGCTTACACCTTCAACAAGCTGCCTCTGGAGGAAGCGAATGGAACTGGGGGACGGAAGATTGAAAGGAGAACAGAAAGAAAGCAAAAGGGAGAACTTTGAGGGACCGATGAAAATAGGGTTTGCAAACAGCTATGGCTAATGGAGCCCTCTTGATCTCAGGTTAAAAAGGAGGAAAAAATAAAATAAAATGTTCTTTCTGTTTTCTCCATCGAACTTGTTCCCACTTATCTTTCAAGCTTATATCCAACATCATCTTTGTTTTGAGGCTTTCTTTGACCCTTCCCCCATAGAATTAATTTCTGCTTTATTAACATACCCATAGCATTTTCATGATACTTTTATTTTAGCATTTATAACCTCATATAATAGCTGTTTGCTTACACATCTGCCTTCTCCATTAGGAGAAAACAGATGTGACTTTATTAAATTTTGTACCTCTGGCACCTAGAATTGGTGATGAAAAAAGATTAATGGTGAGTTTAAGCAGACATCTTGTAGGGTCTTAAGAATTTCTCTAGTCTGATCTTAATATATGAATTTAGTGGCTTCAGAATCAGCCAGTGTCTAATTGGGTGGAATGGTGTTTCTAAATCTGAAATTGGATTCCAAAAACAGCCATTTTGTTTATCATTTGTGGACAAGAAATGAGTATGGTGCATCCAGTGTGACCTGAGGCACCTTCTAGACTAGCAGCTCCATCTCCAAATAGAATGGAAAAGTGAAGTGGAGTTGGACCAGGCTGCAGTTGCACCCACTGGACTGGAGCGATTCTGGGGGTGTTGATTCAGCTGTAGGTGCTGCTAAAGGAGCTTTATCCTGGAAGTTGAGTCTGGCATCAGAAGTCACAGCCACTTCTGGTCTCTATCCAGAAAAATATCCAATAATTGAGACTAGATAGCTGAGACAGAGCATGGGGCCCATGAACCCATGGTGAATTGGGCATGAAAGTCTGAGAAAACAGGATATGATGGCAGAAGCCCAGCCACCGAGAGCAGTGTCCTGTCACTGGCAGGACTTTAGTTCTTGGTAGGGGTCACGGTATTGATCTTCATACTCATGCACTAGGCAGAGACTAGTGCAACCACTGACCCCTGCCCAAGTACCTACCACAGTGCAGACATTGTGCTGAATGCACAAAGGGAATAGGGGCCGTAGAAGCAACTGAAGCACTGGAACTGGGGCTCAGGGGAGTGGAGCTGGGAGTGGGGGAAAAGAGGAGAGTCAGGCTTGGGACTGGGGACACATGTGATCAGAATTTTAGTTGCAGGGAAGTTGATGCTAAAATCCCAGGCTCTATAGCTGGAGTTATTACAAGGACTGGGGTTAGCCATGAGAATCGGAAAAGCAGATGACTCCAAATATCTGGAGCAGGAGGGCTGCTGGGCCAGAGGTTGGGCAGACCTACCAGGCGTAGTTCTTTTCTGCTGTGAATCCAACTTGCCTTATGACTTTCGGTGCATTTCCCTATTTCCAACATTTACATTTTCTCATAAGCAGAAATTTTTAAAAAGTCAACATTTGCAAAGCATTTGCTAGATGTTCTTAGAATATTCCAGATTTTATAAATTAATCCTTGTACTAGTCCTTTTAGGTGATATTATGAGAGTAAAACTGGGACACAGAGAGGTTAAGTGACTTACGTGGGTAACAAATCTGTCATTGAAAGTCAGGCAGTTCAGTCCCAGAATATGTGTGTGCACAGTTTTACACACACACACACACACACACACACACACACACACACACACACAGTTTTAATCAGTGCTTCACCGCCGTGTTAAAATGTGTGTCAGGACAGTCTGGGGAATATAATCAATAATGTTGTAATGATTTTGTAGGGTATCCGATGGACACTTATCTTATTAGGGAGACGACTTCACGGATAGCATAGGTGCCTGACCTCTGCACTGTACACCTGAAGCTGAAGCTGAATAATAATGAATGTCAACTACAAGTTTATATATGTGTATATATATATATGTAGTCACAGGAAGTGGAGCACAGCATAAGGAATAGAGACAGTGGAAATGTAAGGACTGTATGCGATGTCAGAGGGATAGTAGATTGGGGGAAGGGGCTTATCACTTCGTGAGGGGTGTAAATGTGTAACTATTACATTGTTTTGTACACCTGAAACTAACAGTAAAGAAGAAGGAGGAGGAGGAGGAGGAGGAGGAGGAGGAGACGACGACAATGTGTGTCAGGAATGAGAAGTTAGGAAGGACCAAAATCTCCACTGTCACTTCACAAGGATGTCATGACATTTGAGAAACATCTACCAAGAGCCAAGTGATCCACTTTCTTTGGCCACTGACTCTCCTCCAGGTAAAAGACAGAGCTGACTAGAAATCAGATCTGACAGCTGTGGTTGGAGGCTTTGGCTTCTGTTGTCAGAGACATAGGTGACCTCAGACAGGGCACGCCTGTGATGACTGCGTCTTCAATAGGGCAAGGCAGGGCTCCTCCCCCCAACCCCCTGCCCTTAGCCTTTCTCTGGGAGGATCATGAATGATACTATCTAAACAACCTTCAGCACAGGCGACACCCTTGGTGCTGCAAATTCCACATTGCATTGAACCAGAAGCCAGTGATTCCTGGGCCCATGCTCTGAGAGCCAGTGGTTGGTGGAAAGTCAGTTCTGTGACTTTTCAGAGAGGAGGCAGCAGGTGCCCAGAACACAGGAAGATCCGAGCCAGGCGTGCCAGAGGCTGTGGGTACCCACCCATGTCCTCCTCCTCACTGCATCAGTGCATGCTGGCACAACTTGCAACCGCCACCACCTGCATCCTTTTCCCTGTCCTACTCTGCACACCTGAATAATAGACCCAGAACGCTGGGGAGTAATGCCCCTGGGAGTAGTCCTTAACTAATGGGGAGCTAGTCAGGAACTTCCTCACCCTGCAGTGGGGACAATTCTGAGCTGTGTGCTGTGCACTGTTTCCCAGAAGTCCCCAGTGGGAGTAGCTCCTGTTGCCCAAGTGCTAACTTGTTTGATAACACACTCTTTATTCACTTCCTTCTTTCTCTTCCATGCCTGTCATCCTCATACCCCTTCCTAGCTTCCTTGCACCTCCCAAATAGACAACTTGCACTCAATTCATTGTCTCGGGGTCTGCTTCTGGGGAACCCAAATGAAGATACCAAACAGACGCTTGCTGGCAAATTATATCCTGAGAAACATTCTTCACTATACAACCTCCTGGTTCTGGGAGGGAAGCCTGTTTTAAAGTTCTCTAAAGATAGATAGAATGTAGAAGTAAGACAAGCTTAGAGAAGCCTGGTAAGGGACTTTTAAAATCTGACTGAAGGCAGGCCTAAGACACTCTGAATTCCGCATGCCTCCAGTACCTCCCAGGCAAAGGTGACCCTGTCTCTTTTATATGAGGGTTCTTCTTGGTGCTCCAGTCTTCTTTTGCCACATCCAAATGGAAATTACTTTTCTGCTCCAGTTAGCAACAGTTTCTGCTTTCCAGGTGAATAAACATAATCCTCTGCAGGGGTAAAGGAAGCATCTGAGTTGATTCCCACAGTTGGTGCTGGTTGCCCTCACATTTACCCAGGGCACCCGCTCCTAGCAAGCCAGTCCCATATCCTTTGGTCTAATAAAGCCCCAAATCTGCCCATAGCAGTAGTCCTACCATTATTCTTACCTCTGCAGGGCCCACGTTGCCATTAAGAAATATAGAAAAGCTCAACAAATATAACATTTTTCTAGGGTAATGCTTTCTAGCCTTTTTCACATCATGGCACCCAAAGATAATTTATACTACAATTGTCCCTTGAATAATATACATGGATTAGAGGTGCCAACATCCCATGCCATTGAAAATTCATGTATAACTTTTGACTCCCCCAAAACTTAACTGTTAATACCACGCGGTTGACTGGAAGCCTTACCGATAAATAGTCTATTAAAATATTTTGTGTGTTATATGTATTATATACTGAATTCTTATAATAAAGTAAGCTAGAAAAAAGAAAATGTTATTAAGAAAATCATAAGAAAGAAAAATACATTTATTGTATTTATTGAAGAAACCTGCCTATATGTTGACCTGTGCAGTTCAAACCCTTGTTGTTCAAGGATCAACTGTATTGTTTGAAACACTGGGGCAGATGGAGGAGAATGCTCTTGGCCAGGGGCAATTGACAGGGGATATCTTATGCCTCAGGCCCCAGGCAGCCTGCCTGAGGGCTGTGAGTATCAGTAAGGTCCCAGCTATCTATAGCCCATTTGTGGCACGCCAGGGGTATTAATAGTGAATTAACAACTATTTTAATGTTATTCCTTAGAAAGTCACAGCGTGGGGCAAAAGTATAGGTGGTTCTTCTCAGAAGCCACAGATTCCCTGTAGATCCCAGTTCTACTACTTACTAAGGTCTCTTTAAGAATAACTGATTTAAAAAAAAAAGCTTGATTGAGGGATAATTTACATAGCATAAATTCACTCGTTTTATGTAAACAATTCAATGAATTTTAGTATATTTACAGAGTTGTGCAACCAACATAATCTAATTTTAGAATATATCTATCTCCCCCAAGAGAACTCAATTTTAACCCACTCTGTTTGTGAAGTATCTCATCCACCAACAAATTACCATCTTTAGCTGCTCCCTGCCCAGAAGGGAAGTGCACAGAGCGGGACTCTCGGGTGAATATGAGCGTGCCTGCTTCTTTCAAACTGAAATCTTTGCCAGGTGTTGCCACCAACAAGTGAGAGCCTCAAAGAGCCAATGCTAAGATGTGGTCTGCAGAAAAATGTGTGTGTGGGGGGACGAGGGGGGAGTCTTTATCATTTGTGGCAATAAAGCTGCATTATTCATTACCTATTTATTGAGCACCTGTTATGTGCCAGGGTCTGTGCTAGAACTAGAAACTCGAGGCCAACGTGGAGTTTATGCCAAGGAAAGATTCCTGGATCCTATTGCAAATCAAGTTGGACTTCCCCCTCACCTCTTCACCAGCCATGCTTGTGTGTGTTTGATGCCCAGTGTAAGTGCACGCAAGGACTCTGGTTTCACCCATATTCCTACCGCCTGGAATTGGCTATTATTCATATTTGTTATATTGTCTTTATGGTTTTTAAAAAATAAAATAAACAGCACACCAGAAACTAATATAACATTTTATGCCAGCCATACTTCGATAAAGTTTTAAAAGGAAAAAAAAAATTATAGATTGATAAGGTCCCATTCTCTTTCCTACCTTTCAATGAAAATCATGAATTTATTACATATGATTCCAGTGTATTTTTTGCATCTATAATGTATGCTGTCAGTACTCCATCCATATCTTCCAGGGTGATTTTGTTTGTTTGTTTGTTTGTTTACCAGTTCTATGTGCCCCTTACTGGCTTCTGTGGGCTTCTGCTTATAACAGCCCACAATAAAGACTCTTTGGAGATTACCCACAGCTTCCTGGAACCATTTTGCCTGTAGTCACAGAGTCAGACATGCATGGCATTTGTATCCTGTAAGGGGCCCTTTAGCCAATGACTGTGTGGGAGAATGAAAGCCCAGAGCTCCCTTTCTGGGCCAGCTGAGGCTAAGGGTCTTGGCCTGAAATCACCCTTGCTTGGCTTCTATCCTTCCTTTATCCTGCTCCCCTCCCACCTCACTGGCTTCTGGGAGATGGGGTAAGGGAGTGTTTCCTTCACAAATCACTACAACACTTTGAGAGCACAGCGACTTAGAACAACCTCAGTTCACACATGTGCACCTCTCTTTCTGCAGAGGAGGGACATTATTTATAAGGTAGATACTTAGAGCAATTGTTGGCTCCTAAGGCATACAGTTTCCACTTTACTAGGTGCTCTCCAAAGTGCTTGTACCAATTCATAGTTCCACTAGCAGTTACTGAGAGTCCCTGTTTCCCCACATTCTTGAAAACCTGTAACATTGTCAGACTTAAAGTTTGGCCAATTTAGTGGCGGAGAAGTGGTACTCCATTGTTTTGCTTTGACTTTTTGACATAGGTTTATTGCCCCTTCAGTTTTCCTATTCTGTAAATAACCTGATGATACCATTTGCCCATTCTTCTGTTGGGTTGTTTTCTTTTTTTTAATTTTATTTGTAGGAATTCTAGTATATTCTAGGCGTCCTTGTTACAAAATTTGAAAACTCTGTATCATTTCAAAATATAAATACAACTTTAAAATAACATGTTTATTTAAAATTTAAATAATGCAAAAGAAGAGAAATTAGAAAGTAAAAATTGTTTTTAATAATCTCCACTATGGCTTCAATCTTCAACGCCTACCAATGACAGTAAAAATAACCACTGTTAACAGATAAGCATGTATCCTTCCAGAACGTACAATGCATACATAAACATCCATAAATAGATTTGCATGAATTAATTCACTAAATATTATTAAGCATCTGTCATAAATCAAGCATAAATGTTGGCAAAAATATGAATTATTAAAAATATACAGAATATTAAAAAAACTCTCCCTAACTAGCTTTTATCAATACCTAGTTTACTGTGGATATCTTTTTATGTTGAAACACATAAATCTCCCCAACCCAGCATAATGTTCCATTGGAAAGCTCATTATATTTTATTAAACCAATCTTCCACCAACAGAACTTTTGGCTATATCCACTTTTTGTGTTTTATAAAGACCCCTTCCATGAACCTCCTTGGACATACATCTTTTTGCAGTTGCCTGATTCTTTCTTTAGGGTAAATTTTTACAAGAAGTGCCCGCTTAAAATTTTGATATGGATTGCCTTCCAGAAAGCTTGTACCAATTTGCACCCTCACTAACAGTGTATAACTGTGCATTTCCTCACACTATCAAGGTATTCTTTAAAATAAAATGCTTGATAACTATTTCCAGAACCCAAAATATAGCCCAGATAAGTTTCTTTTCTCTAGAGATTTTGAAAAAGTAGACACAATCAAGTTTGATGAGTTTTAACAACTCTAGCTTAACAAGATATTTTAATCCTTTTATTAATTTTACTGAATCTTCTCTATGGAGTTATTTATCACAAAGTGAACTATGTTTGCAGGAAGATGTCTGACTGAAAAACCCAACCAAAGGCATTTAGTTTTTAAATATCAAAAAGACTTCTTCCTAAAGTATCTCACCCATGGTGTGTTCCCATGGTGACACACCCATGAGTGACAGTAAAGAACCCTGTCACTCATAATAAGGCTTCGTAGCCCACCTACATCTCCTGTTGTTCTTTTAGCTACACACATTTCTGCAGCATATAGAAATACAACACTGGCCTTGATGGGATCTCCTTCTTAGATGCATATTCTGAGTTTCACTTGTTTAATGAAATCAGGAGCTAGGCAGAAAAAGAAATCATAGGTGGAGGTAGAATGTGAATACCCATGTTTTCACACCACAGTTCAGGAGTCATTTAACATCTCCAATCCAAAGCATTGACTCATATTTACCCCACCTCTTGAGTTGAGTTTTAGAGAGGCTTTGCTTAACCAGCGGTCAGAAAAACTTTGGAAAACAAATCAACAACGTAAGAAGGTAAGGGTGCTAATTTCCTAATGTGGCAACAAATTATAACCCATAAAATTTTTCATTATCAAGATCTTTGTTTTAGACCACCCCCCCTTTCTGGAATCTCAGAAGGAATTAGCCATGTGGGAGATTCCTCTTTGCCTCTCTGTGTGGTTCTCCCATTACACATCCAGGTCTGCTTAACTAAAGATGCAACAAGGATAACAGGGTGAAGATAGATGAGAATATAGCTATTATATCATACAGTAGGGAAATGCTTGGGTAGTGCTGACATCCAAAGAGATCCTTGTTTATTTTGGCATATGTGTGTATTCTCAATTGATAGGTGTCTTAGAAGTAACTGCTGGGATTCATTGCAAGAAACAGAAACGCCTGTGTTATGAAAAAGAAGGAATTTAATACAGGGAATTGGGGACTTGTGATATCACTGGAAGGCTTGAATGTCGAGGCTGCTCACTCGCAGGTTGTGAAAGTATTCACAAGGAAGGTAGAAATACAGAAGGAAGATTTATTAAAGTAAGGGGAGAATTGGCTGGGCAGAGTCTGCTGGAGACTACAACCTTGAGTCTTTGCTTCATCTGAAGTTTTATATTTTCTAACCAGGATGTAAATTGCTTCAGCATGTAGTGAAATCTTCCAGTGTGTTCTGCTTTGCCTTTTGGGGTGGGGAAAGGTGAGGTTAAACTGGTTATCACAACCTTTGCATATGTTATGTAAATTTAAGTTGGAGCCAGGAATGGCTCCCATACAGATGCAAAAACCTCTCCCAAATCACCAGCCAGACATGCAAGGCTGAACTAAATAGAACCATTGAAACTGGTATGCATAGTAAATGTATAGTAAACAGAGTCATTAAGGAATGGCGGGAAGGAGGCAAAGAAAAGAAATAAATAAAAGCTTTCAAAAAGTCCCAAGCTAAATTGCACTTGTTAAATCAAATTATACCTGAGGTCCAAATCTCAAAATAGAAGATTTAGTACCACCATTACAATCCTCCCTGTTTTATCATTGAAGGAGTAATTTCTAAGCTGCACCCCCCGTGAATGATTCATGGGACAATAGAGTATTGACCTACCAGAGTAGCACTGCCTCTGAGTTCACCACCGGAATATGGAGTTCAAGAACAGAGCTTTATAATTGTGATCCAGGGATCAGGATCAAGAAGGGACCACCACCCCTGAACCCATTGTCACCAGTGCCTCTCAATACCCAGCAGCCTGGAGAATGGACCTGGGAACCTCACATCACACGTTTCTCCAAAAAAGATATGCAAATGGCTAAAAAGCATATGAAAAGATGCTCAAAATCACTAATCACTAGGGAAATGCAAATCAGAACAGCAATGAGATATCACCTCACACCCATTAAGATGGCCACTGGTGAAAAAAAACAACAGAAAATAACAAGTGTGAGTGAGGATTGGAATAATTGGAATCTTTGTGCACTTGTTAATAAAACTTTAAAATGGTGCAGGTGCTGTGGAAAACAGTATGACAGTTTCTCAAAAAATTAAAATTAGAATTACCGTGTGATCCAACAATCCCACTTCAGGGTATTACCCAAAATAATTTGAAATAAGATCTTCAAGAGCTATTTGCACACCCATGTTCATTGAAGCATTATTCACATAGCCAAGATATGGAAACAACCCAAGTGTTCATTGATGGATGAATAAAGACATTTTGAGGTAGATAGATGATAAATAGATCAATCGATCAATAGATAGATAGATATACAGATAGATAGATATAGATATAGATATAAATATAAATACAGATATATACATATATACACATACACTGGAATATTATTCATCTTTAAAAAACAAAGAAAGTCTTGTCATATGCTACAACATGGATGAACCTTGAGGAAATTCTGCCAACTGACATGTCAGTCACAAAAAGACAAATAGTGTATGATTCTACTTATATGAGGTATCTAAAGTAGTCAAACTCTTAGAAACAGAAATAAAATAAGTGCTGCCAAGGGCTGAGAGGAGGGAGAAAAGGGGAATTGTTGTTCAGTGTATATGGAGTTTCAGTTTTGCAACATGAAAAAGATTTAGATACCTATTGCACAATGATATTCATTTAACACTACTGCACTGTACACTTAAAAATGGTTAAGATGCTAAATTTTACGTTATGTGTTTTTTACCAAAATAAATAAAAAGAAAGGAAGATTATCTTGGATGGATCTGACCCTAATCAGATGAGACCTGTAAAAGTAAAGTTTTCTCTTGCTGGAAGAAGTCAGAGACTCAAAGCACAAGAATGATTTGATGAGACCTTCACTTTTTCTTATTATAAGCATTTAATGCTTTAAATTTTCCTCTATGCATTGTTTTAACTGCATTCCACAAGTTTTGATATGATGTAGTTTCATTTTCATTCAGTTCTATGAAGATTTTGATTTTCCTTGAAACTTCCTCTTTGACCCATGAATTATTTAGAAGCACGTTGTTTAATTTCCAACTATTTGGAGATTTACCAATTGTCTTTCTGTTGGTTTTTAGTTTGAATCAATGATAAAAGATAATACTCTATATGATTTTAATTATTGTCTATTTATTGAGGTTTGGTTTTTGACTCAGGATATGATCTTTCTTTGTGAGTATACCATGTATGATTATAAAAAAGTGAATTCTAGTGTTGTTGGGTGAAGTGCTTTATAAATGTCAACTATATCCCATGGCTAATAAGATTTTGTAGTTCTTCTACACCTTTGCTGATTTTCTGCGTAATGGTTCTATACATTATTGAGATCCCAAAGTACAATTGTGGATTTGTCTATTTCTCCTTTCAATTCTGTAATTTTTGCTTCATGCATTTTATAGCATTATTATTTGGCAATAAACCAAACCATTATTTGGCAATAAACCAGGAGAAATATGTCTCCTTGGTGGATTGACCATTTTATCATTATGAATATCTATCTTTGTCCCTGGTAACTTTTTTGTTGTTAAATCTACTTTATCTGATATTAGTATAGTATAGTAATATTAGTATTAGTATAGCCAGCTTTCTTTTGATTAGTGTTTGCATGGTGTATGAGTATATTTTCCCATTCATTTATTTTTTAACCTACCTATATCAGCATATTTGAAATTAATTTCCTGTAGACAGCATATGGCTGGCTCATTATTTTTATCCACTCTGTCAATTACTATCTCTTACTTGGTGTATTTATACAATTTACATTTAATACTATTATTGATATGATAGGATTTATGTATGACATTTTATTTGCTTTCTGTTTCTTTTATTTGGTATTTACTTCTTTGTTTCCCTTTTACTGTCTTCCTCCGAGTTATTTGAATGTATTTCAGCATTGCATTTTGTTTTACCTATAGGGTTGGAGTAACTTATCACAGTCTATTATTAGCAATATTTTGCCATTTCAAGTTAAATGTAGGAAGCTTACCTGTTTTTCTCCCTTTCTTTTCTTTTTTTTAAATAATTCAGTTGTCTTAAATATTTCTTATATATAAATTGAGAACAACATGAGACAATGCTGCCATTTTGCTTTTACCTTCTAACAATTTCAAAGACTCAAGCAGAAGAGTACAGTCTATTGTATTTACACATAAATTTACCCAGTCTGTTGTTCTTTTTTTTTTTTTCAACCTTATGTTCCATGTTTCGTTTTGTTACCATTTTCTTTTCATTGAAAAAGTTATTTCAGCAATTCTTTTAAGTCAAACTATCTGCCGATGACAAATTACCTTAGTTTTCCTTTACCTGGGAATATCTTTACTTCACCTTCTGAAGTCCGCTTCTGAAGTCTGTTTTCTCTGGATATAGAATTGTGGGCTGACAATTCTTTTCTTTCAGTACTGAAAAATATTATGCCACTTTCTTGTGATCTATATGATTTCTGATGAGAAATCTGCTGCCATTCAAATTGCTTTTCCCCTGTGGGTAATGTGTCATTTCTCTCTGGCTGCTTTCAACATTCTTTCTTTGTCTTTACTTTTGCAAAGGTTTATGTCTTCAGTCAAACTTGGAATGTTTTCAACCATTATGTCTTTGAATATTTTTTCAACTACATGCTCTTTCTTCTCTCCTTCTGGGACTCTAATGACATGAACATTAGACATTTTTGTTATTGTGCGACAGGCCCTTGAGGCTGTGTTTATGTGTTTTTTAATTCTATTTTCTCTACTGTTCAGACTGGGTAATTTCTATTGAACTAGCTATAAATTAACTGATTCTTTCTCTATGATCTCCATTGTGTTATTGAGTCCCTTTGATGAGCTTTTCAAAAACTGATTTTTAAGTTTTTGTTAACTTAACTTTTCAGTTCTAGAATTTCCACTCAGTTCTTCTTTGTGTCTTATATTACTTTGCTGAGACTTTTATTTTTTATTTCTTTCAAGATGTTTGTAATTATTCGTTATATAATTTTTATGATAGTTGTGTTAAAATCCCTGTCAGATAATTCCAACATCTGCATCATCTTGGTGTTGACATCTGCTGATCCTTTCTTCTCTTCTAGTTGAGGCTTTTTCTGGTTTTGATGAGTGATTTTTTAAAATTGTATCCTAGGTAATTTGCATATTATGTTATAAAACTGTGCTTCCTATATACATCTTGTTTCTTGTTACTGCCAGGCTATGATGATAATCAGAACTCTGTTCATAAACACAGCCTCTGAAGATTCCCACTGGTCAGGAGAAGGTACACTGCCTCATAATTGTTGGACCAGGGCGGTATTGAGGGCTCTGCTAAACCACTCCCTCCATAGGTGCCCACCTGTCAATAGAGGGACCCACCTCATTACTTTGGGCTAGGATGGTAATCATGGCTTTGCTTACACACACACTCTGTTGGTACCTACCTATCAGGAAGCAGAGGGTTACTGCTTTATTGCTGCCAGACTGGGATGGTAGTCGGGGTTCTGCAAATACAGTCTTGGTTATGGCTGTCATGTACAGTTGGCTTGGAGAGGACACATGCTTATTGTCGTGTATAGGTCACACAAGGCTCATACATCAAAAAGGTTTTTTTCTGCAAAGGTTTCCACTCTCCCAGTCTTTTGTACATAGAGAGAAGGCCAAACTTGTTTTATTGTTTTGTTTTTATTTGACTTTTCTGTGCTTGAAGTCATTATTTGGAAGCTGCGATTATTTTTTCTCTACCATTTTCTTCACTAATTTTCAATGTATTTGGGATCATGGTTAATTTGCATTGAAAGTGCTTTAAAAATAACATTACATACATTTAAAGAATATAAATAAAATAGAAAGACCAATAAAAAATAACATTATAGCACAGAAAAACATATCTAGGACAAAATAAAGACTAGGCAAAAGAGTGCTTTGGAAAAATGAAAGTAGCACACACATACAACAGAGTAAAGTTGGAAGATGCTATACCTTCATCCTTCCTGCTAGGTCTACGTGTGCGAGGCAAAACACTTGGGGTTCATCCAAACATGGTATGCAATACAAATTTGTTCCATATGATATACTCTGATGAAAATCTGATGTGTCAATTAATTTTATGAATGTGTCTTTCCCTAGAACTGCAATGTCAAAATGCCACTTCTTATAGTATACGAAGTCAGACAATTAAGTTCACAAACTTTGTTGCAATGATGCTGCTAACCTTTTCTGATATCAGAGGGATTATTCGTTATGAATTTGTACCAACTAGACAAACAGTTCACCAAGTTTACTATTTAGAAGTGCTGAAAAGGCTGCATGAAAAAGTTAGATGACGCGAACTTTTCACCAACTATTCATGGCTCTTGCATCACGACAATGCACCAGCTCACAGGGCACTGTCTGTGAGGGAGTTGTTAGCCAGTAAACAAATAACTGTATTGGAACACCCTCCCTACTCACCTGATCTGGCCCCCAATGACTTCTTTCTTTACCCGAAGATACAGGAAATGTTGAAAGGAAGACATTTTGATGACTTTCAGGACATCAAGGGTAATACAATGACAGTTCTGATTGCCATTCCAGAAAGAGTTCCAAAATTGCTTTGAAGGGTGGGCTAGGTGCTGGTGTCAGTGCATAGCTTCCCAAGGGGAGTACTTCGAAGCCGACCATAGTGATATTCAGCAATGAGCACTTTTTCTAGGATGAGTTCATGAACTTAATTGTCAGGCCTTGTATGTATTTAGTGTGTTTTGAGGAGAGAAAATTATTATACCAATATATAAAAAAAGATAAAATAGAAGAATAATTTAAAAAAACAGTTGCTCTAACAGTGATGTAACTGTCTAAAAGCTATTATAAGAAAAGGTCATTCATTAACTGAACAGTCATTATGAGCATTACGAGAAGTAGGTTTATATATTTTAAGCTTGAATCATGCTGAAATAACGGAAGATCTGTTGAGGAAGCAAGGAAACTTGGTACAACCTCACTGGGATTCCCTGAGGTCATCTTGGGAAGAAAAGAAGAAGATAGGCTTCAGTTTGACCACACTGTTGGAGGAAAGCTGTGATTCTGAAGATACCTAGTGTCTCTCACTTAAATTCATCCCCATTCCAACTCTAAGGATGATACTGTTCCTAGTGAGAGAAGGGTCATAAGTAAAAGCCATTTTATTAAGGTTTCTAAAAGGCTCAGGGTTACAAACATTCATGTCTCAGATTGTAACATTGACCAATCTCCTCTACAGGAGGGGACCACTACATTCTCCTCTCCTCCCCCACATCTTGGGCCCTGCCATGAGTCTGGGGCCGCCACAATAGGCCTGGCCATGATGTGGAGCAGTAGTGGCACCTGGTGGGAGATTGTGGTTCCAAATGAAGAAGAGAGAGCAGCATTTCTTGGCAAGTGTGGTACATGACATTAATAACCACAATACTTCATCATTCCATGTATTTGCACCCTTTGCCATCAAGAGGCAGAGTGTACTTCCCCTTGATATGGCGCCAGCCCTGTGATTGCTTTGTCCAATAGAATGAGGCAGAAGTGATGATGTGCTAGCTCCAAGTTTACTTTCTCATCCTTTTGCCTTTGCCATGAAAAAATGTCTGGGATAGCCATTAGTCTCACATGGAGTGTAGCTGAGTCATCCCAGCTGGACCTAGCTTAGATTAGTCACCCTCCAGCCAAGAAGTGTGAGAATCCCAGCCTAGATCAGCCAGTGCTCATCATAACCCCCAGTTGCATGAAAAATAAATGTTATAGTTAATTTGCCATGGAGGCTTTTGAGTTAATATGCTATGCAGCAATATTATGGAAATAGATAGATACAGTAAGAAAAACTCTTTCATGCGCACATAAAGAACATCTGAAAGACCACTTGTAGAGGGGCCCTCTATCAGTGATGGGACAAGAGCTAGTGGAATTTGATTCATTACCATGAAGGTGATTCCCCTTAGTATATCCACTGTGCTATGAGCATTGGCAACATTCTGTCTATAGAGGTTGACAAAGAGTTTAAAAACCTATGGCAGGTTATATATATGAAAAAATCATCAAACATAAGATTTATTTATTTGAGTACATGTAAGTTATATCTCATTTTAAAAAGTAAATAAAAAAGGAAATGAAAAATTCCTCTACAAGTATAACCCAGAGTATCCTTTTTAACCAAAATCTAGCAAGAATGAAGGGGCCCTGTGTACATCTCAAATGTGCCAAGCCCTGCTGATATGAACCGCTCACTAGTCCTTGGTACCCTCTTCCAGGAGCAGGAGGGTCATGTACAGTTCTATAACATACTCATTTAAGAGTGTGTAGAATCACAAAGGAAGAAAGTGGGGATAACTCATAAATCCATCATCATCAGAGATAGTCCCAGGTCTGGACAGTCAATCAGTATGCGGGCGGAGACAGCCAGGCCTACAAAATGAGGAATCCATGATGCAAATAAATAATCATCGGGCTCCTTCGGCACAGGCACTGCTCAGCAGTCCACCTGAACAGTTGTGGCTTATTCCCAAGTAGGAGGCATTAGCAGTATGCTTGTGATTCCCTCATTATAATAATCATTCCCCAGCAGACCACAGAAGGAATTTAGAAATTTCCCCCCTCCAGTCTCCATCCTCTTCTACTGTCCATGCATTCTCTTTCTTAAGCCGGTTCACTTCCTCCCTCTCCTCTTCTTTTTCACCAGAGGCCCCACACTGATGCCTACAATTGTCTTATCAGTCTCAACACACTGTATTTTAAAAGATCACTTCCTGAAGCACGATTCACCTATGGTTAAATCTCTTGGGGTTTAGACAACTACCTAGAGCCAGGACAGCTAGGGAGTAGAGAGCTGACTGTGAAAAAGGGTGCTTTCTGTTTTCTGCTGCACAGCACTGGGCTCTGGAACTGGCAGCCTGTAATTAACTGCTGCATTGCTTTCTATCAAACTGCAGCAGGGGGAAGAAATCTCTGGAGATGGCAGAAGTACAATAGTAAGAACATGGGGCTCTGTCTCTGATGATCATAATGTGAACCTTGGCCTTGACTTCACTAGGTGTGAAAAAGTAGGACTTGGCTACTCAAAGCGTGGGCCATGGACCAGCAGCATGGGTCAAGACTCATCCAATACCAACTATTTTTGAATCTGCATTTTCACAAGGTCCCCAGGTGAAGTTTGAGAAACACTGACTTTGGCAAATCACTGGGTCTTATTTTCCACATGTGAGTTAATACAGAGAGAGAACTTAGAACATTGTCTAGTATAGAGCAAATGCTGTCTAAGTGGTTCCAATACCATGGTAATTGTATTGTTCTTTTTTAATTTTACATTTTAGATTAACATAAAGAAAATTGATTTGGGGGGAAAGCATACATTTCTATAAATTTTAACACATATTTTGATTCATGTAACCACCACCAATATCAGGATACAAAACATTCTTATTACCTCAAGAAACTCTCTCACAAAATTCCTTACAGCTACTCCCTGCCTCTACCTCTATGAGGTGTGATCAAAAAGTATGATGAATGTTTAAATAAAAAAATGTATCATAGTAAAAGACGTGTTGCCATTAATCCCCCTCAAAATACTCCCCCTCACTTCAAACACACATATCCCATTGTTCTTGCTACTTTCTGAAGCAGTTCTGGAAGTCCTCTTTCATGAGTGTCTTTAGTTGTGCTGTCATGGCTGCCTCAATGTCCTGAATCATTTTAACTTTGGGGAAGAGCCAGAAGTCGCAAGGTGCCAGATCCAGTGAATAAGGTGGATGAGGACACACCGTAATGTTTTTATTTGACAGAAATTGCCATATACCAGAAGTGATGTGTGACATGGAGCATTTCCGTTGTGATCAAAACACACAGTGAATGCTGTTGCCGAGTGCCATCCAATGGAAAAGCAGGGATCTTCAATATGGGCAGCGGCACATTGAAACTTAGTGAGTGTATGACAAGTTTCAACTTGCTCGATGCAGTCAGTCGTGTGTGAGCTAAAGTTGAGAGAAGGTGTGTTTTAAAGTGTGCCGTAAATCATCCTCTGTCATGACAACACTCCATGTCATACATCACTTGTGGTACGGCAATTTCTGTCAAATAGAAACATTACGGTGTGTCCTCATCCACCTTATTCACCAGATCTGGCACCATGAGACTTCTGGCTCTTCCCCAAAGTCAAAATGACCATGAAAGATAAATGTTTTGAATCGATTCAGGACATGAAGGCAGCCATAAGAGCGCAACTGAAGACACTCACAAAAGAGGACTTCCAGAACTGCTTCAGAAAGTGGCAAGAACACTTCAGAAAGTGTTCAAAGCAAGGGGCACTATTTTGAGGGGGATTAATGGCAATGTGTCTTTTACTGTAAAAATTTTTTTTATTGAAACATTCACTGTATTGTTTGACCACACCTCATAACTGCTGGCAACAATTGATCTGTTTTCATCACTATCGTTTCATCTTTCAGAGAATGTTATATAAATGAAATCATGCAGTATGTTACCTTTTGCAACAGGATTCTTTCACTCTTTGAGAGTCATACAAGTTGTGTTTATCAATAGTACTCTTCTTCTTATGGCTGAATCATATTCCTCTGTATAGATGTAACACAGTTTGTTGGTATCCCTTCACCCGTTTTTCCACTTTATTGAGGTATAACTGACAAATTTGTAATGTATTTAAAATGTACAATGTGATAATTTGATATATGTACATGTTATGGAAGGATTCCTACCATCAGATAATTAACACATTAAATTCATCACCTCACTTTTTTTTTTTTTTGGTGAGAACACTTAGTTCTATTCTCTTAACAAATTTTAATTATGTAATACAGTATTATCAACTGTAGTCACATTCGATCGTCAGATATTATTCATCTTCTAACTAAAAGTCTCTACCCTTTTACCAAACTCTCCCGATTTTCCCCACACCCCAGCCTTTGGCATCCACGATTCATTTTATTCTCTGTTTTTCTGAGTTTGACCTTTCTTCAAGATTCCCCATATAAGTGATATCATATGGTATTTGTTTTTCATGGTCTGACTTATTTTACTTAGTATAATGACCTCCAGGTTCATTCATGTTGTTGCAAATGACAGGACTTCCTTCTTTTTAAAGGATGAATAATATCAGATATATATCTCTATCTATCTATATCTATATATCCATGTATTTATATATTTATCTATGTATATAACTATAGATATAGATAGATATAGATATACAGATATACACACATACACAGGGTGCTAAAAATGTATACACATTTTAAGAAAGGAAAAACTGTATTAAAATTGTAATACTCAATATATACCAATAACAAAAGATGAATACAAGTCATGTGTATACATTTTTTTGGCACTCCTGGTATATCTCACACTTTCTTTACCCATTCATCCATTCATGGACACTTAAGTTGTTTTCATACTTTGGCTATTGCTATTGTGCTTTAACCCATATATTTGTCGACTTAATGGTATCCCATAAATCCCTTAGGTTATCTTCACTTTTTTATTCTTTTTTCCTTTTCACTCCTTTGATTTAATGATTCCACTACTCTATCTTCAAGGTTGCTGATCCTTTCTTCTGTTGGATCTAGTGTTATATTGAACCCCTCTACTAAATTTTTCATTTCAGTTATTGTACTCTTTAGCTCTGTGATTTCTTTTTGGTACTTTCTTATATTTTCTATTAGTTGAAATTCTCATTTTGTTCATGCATTGTTCTCCTGACCTCAGTGACCATCTTTATGACCATTAGTTTGAACTTTTTATTGGGTAAATCACTTATCTCCATTTCATCAAGATCAATTTTTAGAGATTTTTTTTCTTTTGTTTGGAACATATTCCCTTGTTTTCTTCACTCTCTTTGTTGGTTTGGTGGCATTAGATGAAATAGCCACATCTCCCAATCTTGACAGACTGGTCTCATGTTGGAGATTAACCTCATCAATTGCCTGGCTTAAGCTCTTGGGTGCCTCTCATACTTATGTGATTGTCCAAGCTGCCATCTTTGCTCTTAGTGGCTTCCAGCAGCAGTTGAGGGTGTGCCAAGACCTATCAATGTTCCAAAGGGGAGGATCACGCTCAGCAGCTAGATGTGTGGTAATTAGAAGGTGGACCATCAGGCAGCAGCTAAGAGATGGGGATATTTGCTTGCTCCCTCTGCACTGAGCCTGAGTATATAGCCACAGGGGGTGTTCCTGTGCTTATTTAAAAACTGCGTGTTTGCTATAGTCCTGTGGGACTCATGAATGCAAGCCTCAGTGGCTATTAGAGCTAGGTGATTTGGGTGCTCATCAGGTGACAGACATAAAATTTAGGGCACTAGAAGTGTGGACAAGCTCTTTCCAGTGAAATGCTGTCCACATGGTGTTATTGTTAAAGTGAAATACAGAGAGAATGTGGGAGTTGTTTAGGCCTCTGGAGAGGATCACAGTTAACACCACTTGATTTAATTTTCTAATATTTTGTTGAGAAGGTTCATGTCTTTGTTTATGAAAGATATCGGTCTGTAGTTTTCTATTCTTATACCGCCTGTGTCTGATTTTGGGGATCAGGTAATGTTGGCCTCACAAAATGGTTTGGGAAGTGTTTCATATTCTATATTCTAGAAAAGATTGCTGAAAATTTGTGTTATTTTCTGTTTAAGTGTTTGGGAGAACTGTCCAGTGAAACCATCTGGGCCTGGAGATTCCTTTTATGAAAGTTTTTTAACTATAATTTTAATTTCTTTAATTGTTACAGGAGTATACAAGTTATTTATTTTATCTTAGGTGAATTTTGGTCATTTGTGGTTTGCAAGGAATTGGTCCATTTCACCTAAGCTGTAAAATCCATGTGGGTAAAATCTATAGTATTCCATTATTAACATTTTAATGACTCTGGAGCTTGTATCAGTATCCCTTCATTCATTCTTGACATTGGTAATTTGGGTTGTTTTTCCATCTTTCTCAATATTGGCATTTATCAATTTTATAAATATTTTCAAAGAACAGCTTTTGGTTTCATTGATTTTCTCCATTGTTTTTCTGGCCTCAATTTTGTTATTTTTTTCTATCTTTATTATTATCTCCGGTCCATTTTCATTGCCTTTATTTGTTTCTTCTTTTTCTAGGTTCTTAAGGTTTAAGCTTAGATTACTAATTTAGACATTTCTTCTTATCAAATATAAACATTTAATGCTATAAAATTTCCTCTATGCACTGTTTAGTTGCATCTTACCAGTTTTGAATATTGTATTTACATTTATGTTTAGTTTAAAATATTTCCTAATTTACCTTGGGACTTCCTTTTTGATAGATAGATTATATAGAACGGTGTGTTTAATTTCCAAATGTTTGAGAGTTTCTTTTTTACTTTTCTGTCACTGAGTTATAGTTTAATGCCATTATGATCAGAGAACATACTTTGTCTGATTTCAAGTCTTTTAAATGTTAAAGTTTGTTTTATGACCTAGGATATGATCTATGTTGGTGATTGTTCTATGTTTACTTGAGAACAATGTGTATTGTGATGTTTTGGGATAAATGTTCTAAAAATGTCAATTAGATCCATTTGGTTGATGGTGTTCACTTGTTTTATACCCTTGCTTATTTTAGGCCTATCAATTTCTGAGAGAGGAGTGTTGAAGTCGCCAACTATAATTGTGGGTTTGTTTATTTCTCCTTTCAGTTTAGGCAGTTTTTGTTCTATGTAATATGGTGTTCTGTTGTTAGATACATACACTTTTAATGTTTTCATGTCTTCTCAGAAATTGTCTTTTATCAATATGTAATTTCCTCCTTGATCCTTGGTAACTTTCTTAGTTATGAAATCTATTTGACATTAGTACAGCTACTCCAGCTTCCTTTTGATTAGTCCATATATTTTTTCCATCCATTTACTTTTAACCTAGCTATATCATCATTCTCAAAGTGAGTCTCTTGTAAATAGTATGTAGTTTGGTCATTAAAAAAATCCATTCTGACAATCTATGTCTCTCAATTGGTATATTTAGACCATTTTAATTTAATGTAACTATAAATATGCTTTGATTCCTACAATGTCATTATTTTCTGTTTGTTCCCTCTGTTCTTCCTTACTTTGTTTCCCCTTCCTTGCCTTCTTTTCATGATTTGAACATTTTTAGTGTATGCTTTAATTTATGTATTTTTTTACTTTGTCTTTTTGTATAGATCTTTTGTTGGTTGCTCTAGGCATTAAAATATACATATTTAACTTCTCACATTCTACTTAAAATCGATATTTAAAGCCTTCAAGTGGAATAAAGAAACCCACCGTTATATTGGTTCCTTTACCCTCTTATGTTTATGTTGTAATTGTCTTATATATTTGACTTTATTAGACAGTGCTGTAAATTTTGTCTTTAACTGTAAAGCATATTTTTAAAAGTCAAGATGAGAGAAATAGTCAATTTTATTTACTCCATAAATAAATATTTTTAGTAATAATAAATATTTACTATTTACATTACTAGTTCTGTTGCTCTTCCTTTATTCTTAATGTTTCAAGTTTTCTTTTGGTATTAACTCTCTTCTGTCTGAAGAAATTCCTTTAGCAATTATTTTAGAGCAGTTCTTCTGGCAATGAATTCTCTTATTTGGTCTTCATCTGAGACTATCTTTAGTTCACTTTCACTCCTGAAGAATACTTTCACTGGATATAAAATTCTAGGGTAACGATTCTTTTTTTTTTTTTTTTTCCAATGAAAAGTATTGTGTCACTTTTCTCTGGCCTCCATGGTTTCTAAAGAGATATTCACAATCATTGAAATAATTGTTCTCTTATAAATGAAGCATTGCTTTTCTCCAATTGATTTTGAGATTTTCCTTCTTTGTTTTCAGTTTTCCTTAGTTTGATTATGCTGTGTTTGTTTATGGATTTCTTTCTTTGAGTTTATCTTATTTGGCGTTTACTCATCTTGAATCTATAGATTTATGTATTTTACCAAACTGGGGAAATTTTCAATCATTATTTCTTCAAATATTTTTTCAACATAGAGTTCTTTCTCCTCGTCTTCTGCGACTCTGATGACACAATTATTAGGCCTTTTGGTATTGTCCCAGAGGTTCCTGAGCAATGTTCTTTTTAAGAAATATTTTTTGTATTATTTAGATTGGTTAATTTCTACTGATCTTTTCCTCCATTATCTACATTCTATTATTGAGCTCATTCAGTGTTTTTTTTAAATTTGAGTTACTGTATTTTTAAAAATTTCCACTAGTTTTTCTATATATCTTCTAATTTTTATTGTTGTTGAGACTTTCTATCTTTCCATTCATTTCAAGAGTGTTTACCCTGACTTATTAGAGTATTTTTATAATAGCTGTTTTTAAAACTTAGTTTGACAAGCCCAGCAACTGTGTAACCTTACCATTATATTCTGATTCTTTGTATACTGAGTAATTTTGGATTGTATTCTGGATGTTCTGCATATTTTGTTATTAGATTCTGGGTTTTGTTAAAATCTTATGGAGAATGTTGCTGTTTTTGTTTTAGCAATCAACCTGGTTGCATTCAGGTGGCAAATTCTGTCCAGCCTTCTGAGGGTTGGGGTTTCAATGTCAGTTCTGCTTTCAAAGCCTTTGCTATACAATTTGGATCTGTTTCATGTATGCACAGCTCAGTGGCAAGTCTTTGAGCTGCAGATTGGTCTATCCTTTTGTTCAATTCTCAAAATCTTTGGTATGATTTTTAGAATCACATCCATGCATGCACAGGTCTGGGGTGATCTCAGGAATATACAAACAACTTCATGGGGTCACTTTCACAAGCTTCTTATTCTCTGTGATCTCCCCAGTTTTTTCCATTTCCCTGGGATCTCCTATTCAGTTCTCTAGCCAGATATAACTATAATCCATCTGAAGCACACTAGTGAGAAAGCTCTGACATAGATACCTCATTACAGGGCAGTTTCTCAGCAAAACATTTATCAAGTATCTACCATGTGCCAGGCTCTAGTCTAAGCACTTTAGATATATTATCTCATTTAACTTTCACAACAATCCTATGAAGAAGGTATTATTGTTGTCATCCTTGTTACACAGATTAGGAAACTGAGGCCCACAAAGGTTAAGCAAGTTACAAAGGATTCATAGCTATATATGGTGGAGTAAGTAGTGGGCCAGAATTTGAATAAAAGAAGTTCTCTTAATCTTGATATAGTTTTGCATCTATAATGTGACTCCATTGTGTGAGCCATGCTACTTTGCTCCCACCCCACTTTGCATACACTTCCATTAAAGCAATTATTGTAAAACAGTTATTTAAAATAAATAATAAATAATACTTTTTATGCCACTGTCTCCAGAGCAATGATTCTCTTTTTTCTAATTTAAATCATTGACAAACACCAAGTGTATTAGTTCCCTAGTGCCTTGCAACAAATTATCACAAATTAGATGGCTTAAAATAACAGAAATTCATTCTCTTAGAGTTTTGGAATCCAGAAGTCTGAAATCAAGGTGTCAGCAGGTCTGTATCTTCCTTCAGGCTCTATGGGACAATCCTTCCTTGCCTCAGAGTTTGATGGCCGTGAGCATTCTTTGTAGTTATATCACTTCAATCTCTATGTCCGTCTTCACATAGGTTTCTCCTCTGTGCGTCTATGTCTTATCCTTTTATGTCTGTGTGTCTCTGATCTGCGTGTTTCTTATAAGGACACTCATCATTAGATTTAGGACCCACCCATCATGATAATCCAACAGATCTCATCTTGAGCTCCTTAATATAATTATGTCTGTAAAGACCCTTGTTCCCAATAAGTCATATTCGTAGATTCCAGGACATTGACATATATTTTGGGAGCCAACACTCAACCCACTATACCTAACATAGACCATATTACATGCTCAGTAAATGCTGGATTAGTCAGAAATTTTCTCCATTGCAAATGATATAAATTCAAGTCAAACTAGCTTAAGCAAAAAGGGAATTTATTTGTTTGCATAACTGGCAATTGGAGGGTATTTCTGGCACCAGACATAGTTGTATCTAGGGACTAAACAGGATCTTTCAGTCTCTCCATATTTCAACTTTTCTTCCTTCTTGGTGCTGATTTATTTTCAAGAAACTTCACCATGAAAATGATGAGAGGCCCTCATTCTGCCAGCATCTATATATCAAATTTCAGTGAAGACTTTGATTACTCCTAGTTAAGTCACACACCCATTCTTGAATGAATCACTGTGAGCAGAGGAATGGAGGTATTTGATTGGCCAATTCTTTCATGACCTCTCTGTAGTTGGGGTGTGTGGTGGTGGAACTGGGCAGGGAGCAAGGCATTGTGATTAATATTCTACCAGAACCACGTAGAATGGAGTTGAGTCAGTTTTCCAGAGGAAGGGACACTGAGAAGGCTAATAATATATGGCTACTATAACTTCCAAGACTGTGGTATTTGGAGGCACAAGTGCATTGCTGATGGATGACTTAATAGGTCTTTCCTATATGTCTCCTTTATGATCCTTTCATATACTTAATTAGCTCAACTGGACAGACTTCGTACTACTCAGCTCTGAGGCTTGGTAATATTCACTTTCTCTAGAAGTTAAGTATTTACAAGATAGATCCACAAGGGAGGTTTCCTCTCTATTTATAGGTTTGGGTTTTCAGTGCCTCAGAGACCCTCGACTATTCCCAAGGTACTTTGCTGTAGGTAAGAGTGACAATGTCTAGACTCTAGCTTTGCAGGACAAATATCTCCAAAAGTCTAATCAAGATTCTAGCCCAAGCCTTACATTTCCCAACACCCCATTCTTTCCATTCCAAGCTTTCAAAATATCCTCACGAAGGCACTCCCTTGTTGTAGCCCCCAAATCAATACTATGTGAGGCATCCTGGTCCATACCCACACAGGTTTATTAAGGGTTGAACCAGAAAATCTCATGATAGTGCAGTTTTACCTCCCTTATGACCTCATGTTGAGGACTCTGCTGGGTCAGGGATTAAGTGCATTCTAATGTGCAGGATGCTGGGTATCCAGAAGGACTTCTGCCCATTTCTCCAACAGTATTCCCTCACCCAACTCCCAGTAACCCGCCCCCCAACTCTTCTATTAAGCACCCCTAACTTCCGTCAGTTTGAATCATCCCAGAGCAGCTTATTTTCTAAGAGGTCTTTTGTCCAAGTTCCCTTCATTTTTTGGCTCACCCGTAGTGGTATATTATCTCCTTGTTCTCTTACCCCTCAGCAGACTTACATCCTGTAGTAGATATATCAAGTGACTTGTCACACATCCTAATGGTCATATCTCTGATTCTAGTCATAGCTGGGGTGGACAGTTCTATGTGACCATAGGCTCCCATATCTCACCAGGAGCGAGCACCATGCCTTTGCTCTCTGCCCAAGGATCTTACCTGGCTCAGGACACTGAATGCATAGCTCAAACATTCAGGAATGTTAACACATGCAGGGGCAACCCTCAGCCAATGGAGGATGGGGGCAGTGAATTAATGTTCCTGCCTCCCATCCGTTAGGTGGGCGTTTTGAGGAGGTATTCTGTGTGCTTCTTAGGAGGTCCTAGCAAAACTGGGTCCTGATAATGTACCTTTACATTGGCTTTCTCTCCATCCCTGTCTCATACTTCCCACTCCTTCACTCCTGCTGTTTGGACTCATTTCCCAAACAAACCACCTATTCTCAAATGCTTGTTTCAGGCTCTGCTTTGGGTAACCCAAGTAAGACACAGCCTCACTTGCCAACAAAAGAGGGTATGATCCCAGTGGCTACCCAGCCTTCACTGTTTCTCTCTCCTCGCAGGGCCCAGTGACAGTACCCCAGGAACTGGCTTTAGCTGTGAAAGGAGAATAGTGAAGGAGAGAGGGTGAAGGGGAGGCCAGGAGTCTAAGTGAAGAGGCAGTGTGGTATGGTGGAAATGCTCTCTCACTACTCTTACTAATAGCATCCAATAGATTTCAAGTCCGAGCTCTGGGATTTTCGTTGATGTCACATAGCTCACTCTGAATTTGCCCTCTCACTCTGACCTGGTGGAATACATTAACCTCCTCTGTGATTTACCAAACTCTGTTTATAAACCACAAAGCCAAGTGGCTTGGTCTTCATGGCTGTTCACGTTACCAGTAGTGACAGAGTTTTTTATATGACTTGCTTTGTCTTACAGCTACCTGTCTTTAAAAACCTAGCACACCCCTCAAAATTATCTGTTTGCTGGGTTCTCCAACCAGGTCCTCGAACCAACCTCATGTCCCCAGATCTCTTTCCTCTTCTAGGATTGTTTTACTGCACAGCACATGAGTGGAAGTCCATGTTCCCTGATTGTTTAACTGTCCCTGTCCTGAGCCAACTATTCCTTCTTGTTGCTTGTGACTGAATTGATAACAGGAGCATCACCTGAGCCCTTGGTGGAGGGCCTTCACTGCACTCTTGCTGTGCTTACACAAGTTGCCCAGTCTGACAATTCACCATTATCTATGAAACAAGCCCTAGAAACATTGGCCCAGCCCAACATTCATGGATGATTCCTGATATCTTTCATCTTCCAGGCCCAGAGGACAAACTCTTTTCCTTTGTGTTCCATTTTGACATTATTCTGCCTGTTTGTTCCCATTTTAGGGCAGTGTGAGGGAAGCTGTGCATTAGCTTTTGTGGGCTTTAATGAAGCAGGATTTGACAGCATTTCATATCAGGTATCATCTTTTGTGTGCATGGGGAGAAGGGCTGAGAAATGTTCCTTTAACTGGTGCCAGAAGAGAAGGCAGAGAAAGACAAGAAAAAAAAATCTGATAACTACTTTTTTCCATTAAAGTCCCGGCCCCTTTCTAAAACATGCTATTCATCTATATTTCAAATCAGTTGGGAATCATATCTTTCCACAACAGCATTTCCTTACTTCCTGGAAACATATATCACAGGATGTATAATAAATGTTTATGCTAGCCATAAAGAGGAAAGTAACATTTCATAAAATTTACCATAGACCCCAAGGTGAATTTAATATAGGAGCCTGAGCGACGAATCCCAAAGCAAGTGAATTTGGGCTTAAAGCCCATCCTGAACTGACTTCATCATGCGTGGTTGATGTTCAGAAAAAAATTCAACAACAAAATTTCCTGAGGTCCCTGCATGAATGAATTGGAATGAGGCTCTCACATTAACCCTGCACTTTCCTGTGTGTCTTTCAGATGCTCCACATGAAGAATTGTTACTGAGCAATTGGTGGCTGGCTCCTCCCTGTGTTTTTGAAGGACAGAACAAGAAGAAACAGCTGAAAATAGCCACAAGACAAGGTAAACTAACAGGGACAATTTCAGTTACACAGAAAAGACTGCTTCTTCCAGGGACAAAGATGCTATCATGAGTCAGCTTTGGTGCAACATGGAGGGGGGCATACCACTGAAGTCAGGACTGCTGTAGACTATAGCTTGCCTTCATGGCAGGCTGTTAAAAATAGCAGAGTGTTTTTCTGCTCTAGACAGTTGCAGCCGGTTCCAATCGAGAGTCAGGGGCATAGAGGATTTGGTCCCTAGAGGTCCATGTTTATTGGCTAATCAGTGTATCTAGGATTGGGCTCAAATGCTTTTCTAGAAACTATTAGGAACTATTTTCCTATACTTGTTCTGCTGGCACTGTTTAATGAATGGGCAGAAGAATCCCATAGCTAAGATCTGATGAGTGATTTTCATGTGGCCTGAAATGTCAAATAAATATCTCCTGAAATGAAATGTCTCTGTCCTGAGGGAACACTGAGAGCACTTTGAGTACAGCCCTGTAATTGAACAGACTGCCTGTGCCACTGTGATCTGGCCATAGGAGTAAAATCCATGGAACTAGACAGATCCTGATCAAAAGGTGACACACCCTGAGATTCAATCAACATAATAAAGGCCATATACTACAAACCAACAGCTAACATCACACTCAATGGGAAAAAGCTAAAAGCATTCTCCTTAAGATCAAGAACAAGAAAAGGTTGCCCACTATCACCACTTTTATTCAACATAGTATTGCAAATCGTAGTCACAGCAATCAGACAAGAAAAAGAAATAAAAGGCATGCAGATTGGAAAGGAAGAAGTCAAACTGTCATTATTTGCAGATGACATGACATGATACTATATACAGAGAACCTGAAAGAATCCACACACACAAAAAAACTATTAAAACTGATAAATGAATTCAGTAAAGTAGCAGAATAAAAAAAAATTCAGAAATTTGTTGCATTGTTATACACCAATAACAAACTGTTAGAAAGAGAAATTAAGAAAAACCCATTTACAATTGCATAAAAAAAACCCCCACAAAAACAGACACATAGATCAATGGAACAGAACAGAGAGCCCAGAAATAAATCCATACCTATATGGTCATTTAATCTATGACGAAGGAAGCCAGACTATACTGTGAGGTAAAGACAGTCTATTCAATAAATGATGTTGAGAAAACTGAACAGATACATGTAAAAAGTGAAACTGAACCACCTTCTTATACCATATACAAGAATAAACTCAAAATGGATTAAAGACTTAAATTTAGACTCCAAACTGTAAAACTCCTAGAAGAAAACATAGGCAGTAAAGTCTCTGATATTGCTCTTAGTGGTATTTTTTCTGATATATCACCTTCGGCAGGGGAAACAAAAGAAAAAATAAACAAATGGACTACATCAAACTAAAAAGTTTTTGCACAGCACAGGAAATCACCAACAAAACAAAAAGACACCCTACTGAATGGGAGAAGTATTTGCCAATGATACACCTGTTAAGGAGTTAATATCCAAAATTTATAAAAAAAACTCATACAACTCAACACCAAAAAACCAAAAAAGTCCAATTAAAAAATGGACAGAGTGGGTGGTGAACACACAATGGGATTTATAGATGATGTAATACAGAATTGTGCACCTGAAATCTATGTAATTTTACTAACAATTGTCAACCCAATAAACTTAAAAAAAAAAATGGGCAGAGGACCTGAAGAGACATTTCTCCAAAAAGGACACACACATGGCCAATAGACATATGAAAAGATGCTCAACATCACTAATCATCAGAGAAATTCAAATTAAAACTACACTGAGATATCACCTCACACCAGTCAGAATGGCCATCATCAATAAATCAATAAACAAGTGCTGGTGAAGATATGGAGAAAAGGGAACCCTGTACACTGTTGGTGGGATTGCAAATTGGTGCAGCCACTATGGAAAATGGTTTGAAGGGTCCTCAAATAATTGAAAATAGAATGACCTTATGATCCAGCAATTCTACTTTTGGGTATTTATCCGAAGAAATCCAAAACACAAATTCAAAAAGATATATGCACCCCTATGTTCACTGCAGCACTATATACAATAGCCAAGATGTGGAAGCAATCCAAGTGCCCATCAATAGATGATTGGATAAACATGAAGTGGTGCATATACACAATGGAATATTACTCAGCCATAAAAAGAATACTATCTTATCATTTGTGACAATGTGGATGGACCTAGAGGATATTATGCTAAGTGAAATAAGTAAGACTGAAAGACAAATACCATATGATTTCACTTATACTTGGAATCTAAAGAACAAAATCAGTGAACAAACAACAGAAACAGACTCATAAATGCAGGGAACAAGCTGATGGTTGCGAGATGGTAGGAGGATTGGAAGCGGGATGAAAAAGTGAAGGCATTAAGAAATACAAATTAGGGCCGACCTGGTGGCTCAGGTGGTTGGAGCGCCCTGCTCCTAACACCAAGGTCGCTGGTTTGATTCCCACATGGGCCAGTGAGCTGTGCCCTCTACAGCTAAGATTGTGAACAACAGCTCCAGGGAGAGCTGGGCTGCAGTGAGAGGCCGGTGGCCAGTGTGAGTGGCTGGTAGGCTGCTGTATGCTGCTGTGAGTGGCCGAGCGACGACTGGACTGCCTCAGCCAAGGAGCGCAAGGCTCATAATACCAGCATGGGCCAGGGAGCTGTGTCCTACACAACTGGACTGAGAAACCACGGCTGGAACCAGAGGTGGGGGATGGGGAGGTGGAAGAAGGGGGTAAAAAAAAGAAGTACAAATTAGTAGTTACGAAATAGTCATGGGGATGTAAAGTCAAGCATAAGAATTATAGTCAATAACATGGTGATGACTATAATGCCAGCTGGGTACCAGACTAGTCGGGGAGGGGGTCACTTCGTAAATTATATAAAAGTCTAACCACTATGCTGTACATCTGAAACTAATATAAAATAGTAATGAATGTCAAGTGTAAGTGAAAAAAAATAATTAAAAAAAAGTTGACACACGCTGACATCCATTCCTTCCCACTTTCCATTCCTGGTCCCACGAAACACACCCCTCCATTTCTATCATGGGGGAAACAAGAGCAACTGGAAACAGCATGTATCTGGAGGGAATGAAATTATTGTTTATCCAGTGAAACCAACCAACACCCTGCCTTACAGCCTGAAAGGCAGTGGGACTAGGCTGAGGTCAGCAGAAAATTTAAGGAGGAACTTACTCTTAAGGGTCAAGTCTGCATTTCCACCACCATGAGAGTGCATGCCTCCGTAAATTTTGCCCCCTAGGCACCTTGCCTGCTTTGATCTGCCTAGCTGGGGAAGGATCACCATCCTGTGCCTTAGGAGACATGGGAGCAGCTGCCTTTCTTTTCAATGCATTGCTGGTGACTGACCCAGCCCAGAAGGTGCTCAAAGTGACTTCAAGAAACAGACTCAGGTCATTGCAGACTTCGGGCAGCCTCAGCCACAGCAAGTTGTAAAAGGACACTTTTTCATCTATAGCCACATTTGCCTAGGAAGTATCAAAACAAAACTGTGTGATCAAAGAACCCAAGATGTCAGGCCCTCACTGGACCTAACTGAAGACATTTTCCTAATCAATGAACAATGGGACTTGTTTTAGCCAACTGTGTAGAGCTTTGTACTCTTGCCTCCTATCCCAAGGGCTAGTTTGGCATCCTTAATTAGCATAACTGCATAACTACCAAGGACTTCCCCTTCTAGCCCTTAACTCAGAGAACAACTCATTGGCCTGTGCAGTCTTGCCTGGCAAGGTAATAGCCTCAGCTTTGCAAATATATGTTTTTAAGCTTGGGTGGTCTTTGTTTTATTCTTTGATGATGTCAGCTTCCAGGAATGTGCTTTCTTCTCCCAGTGCATTGGAATTGGGAGAGAAAGAAAAGCTCTGTCCACTGTCCACGTGGGCCCACAGCAGCAAAAAGCCTCCCTTGCTGTCTACTGTCTTGATCCAGGCAGCTGAGTGCTGTAAGTAAGAAGCCTGTAAGGCCCAGCCCTGGCAATCCAATAACCATCCAATTAAGTAGCAGCAATTGCTGGAGCTGCTTCATGCTCCATCAGCCAGTCCTTTAGTGTGTCTTCCTTTGTACCTCTGAGAATTGGAGAACCCTATAGGGCTGCCTCGACCCAGTGCTGAGCAATCAAGATGGACAGGCTGCTCAGGCCCTCCCAGCCACAGGCACCAGCATGGAGCAAAGAGCTAAGCACACTTAACAGTCCTACTTTATCCACTAAAGCAAGGGGGTGACGAAATCCAACCAGTGGATCTAAAACCAGAAATCGGAGGTCTTGAGTGTTCAGAAATTGGTACTGTTACTACCCTCCATGATTGTTGTTTGTTCTTCACACCTGAGTTTGAGGACCATTAAGCGGAAGTAATCCCCTATCTGTAGGATCTCCCCAACAGACCAGGTCATAAAAGGTATGCTGAGTGCTTGTTAAAAATTCTGCTTCCCATTCCCCTCTATGGATAATCTGAATCTATAAGGCAAAAATGGAAATGTCCCCGGCAGGTGGATGCAGGGATTGAGATACCAAGAAAAATTCATCATGCCCCACCAGTGGTAGGTGTGGGAGCTGAGAACCATGACCCCAGGAAGAGACTATACATGCAGAGGTTGGGTGCACAGGCTCTGGAGCCAGATTCTGTGTTTGAATCTCACCTCTACCTCTTCTTAGCTGTGCTACTTTGCGTAAGTTACTTAGCCTCTCTGTGCCACCCTAGCCCCATCTGTAAAATGGGTTGATGAGAGCACCTATCTCATAGGATTGGAGTGAAGATTCAATGAGATAATACATGTACAGTGCTTAGAACAGTGCCTGGCCCTTAGTAAGAGCTGTGAAAGTGTTGGCTCTTACCCTTAGGTGGGGTGGGGGGCACTAACATCCTTCCACAGCGGATGCTGGGCATTTATGCCAAGGGAAAGCCACTGATCACACAGCAGATGAGAAGCTAGGCAGTAGCAAGCAGCCCCAGTCACTGGGCAAACCTCATTCATTCACTCTGTGCCCACAGCTCAGCCAGCCTCTGAAGACCAAGGCAAAAAATGTGCTTTCTCAGCAGGAGCCAGACTGTTTCCTAGCAGTGGGAAGTGCCCCTGCAGGGAAGAAAGCTGGGCCTTGTCCTCCCCTCACCCCCAGGCAAGAGCCTCCTTCCCTGGACCTGGACCTGAGGCCCTGACGTCTCAATCCTTCCAACTCCCTCTTTGCACTGGGTGTTGCTGCATCCACCGCCACCATCAGGCTGGGGAACCTCTCATGTTCGGCTGGGAGAACTGCCAGGAAGAATCAGCGCAGCAGTGAGCTCCAATAATGCTAAACAATGGATTAATTACACTCTGTGCCTGTTTAGCTGGAGCTCCCAGGGTCGCCTGCATGTGTGGTCACAGCAGACAACAACAGGTGTGAGATGCTGGTAAACACATCGACTGCCCCCAGTGCCACCCTCTGCTCCTCTCTCCCCTCCCCATTCCCATTCCCCCTTCTGAGCTCCATTCAAGTCCTCAGGCCTCCCCCCACTCAGAGACATGAAAGGCTTTTGTTTTCTTTCTTCCTTTTTAAGGGGTTTCATGCTGGGAGTGCTACTTGTTTTCACAACCCCTTGGAACCATAAATGGAGAGCTCTGGGGGACTAGGTGAGACTTCCTTCCAGGAGGGCATCTGGTGTGGGGTGATGCCTGGGCTGGCACTGCTCTGAGTCCACCTGGCCAGGCAGGGAAGAGGCGACAGCTGCTTTATACTCCTAGGAGTGCCAGCTTTCCCGAAAGGAGGTCAGCCTCGGAGACCAAACTGCTAATTAGGTCGCATTCTACTTCCTGCTGCCACTTTAATTTCCACCCCAGAAAACCTTCAGCTGTGAGTCCAAGACCATCAGCCCCTTTTACCCAAATGCAAATGTCTCCAAGGCCTCTCTGACTGGCTGGCCTTCCGCTGGCATGAGCAGCAGTGGCAGAAATCTGCAAAAAATAGGAGCATCCGAGAGAGGGCCACCTTAGACAAAACTGGCTTAGAAAATCCCCAGTCTGCTGGAGTTTGGGGGTACTTATAAGAAGACAGGCAGCCCAGTGAAGATTATGGAAGCTGGGTGTTAGGAATGAGTGTTGAACCATGAGGCAGGGGACATTGGGCCTATTTTTGATTTTGACACTAACAAGCTAGCTGGGTGACCTTGGGCAAGTCCCTTCTGCTCCCTGAGCCTATTTCCTCACCAGTAAGATGAGTGGGCTGAATTACTCTTTTCAGCTCTGAGCTTCTGTGATTGTGATAATTAATATCTTTTTTTTCGAAATTAACAAAAAGCTCATTTTTATCTGTGTGTTCCTGCAGCAAACATAGATGTGTATTTTGCCTTTTGTCTCCTAAATACTGAAGCCCCCAGATTAGGTTGCCTTCACCAGTGCTCCTTTCCCGTGGGAGAGCTGAAACAGAGAGATTATCTTCTGCCCAAAGTCTCTTTGAGAACAAGGTGCAACTCCAGGTCCCTGGCAGTTCTCTGAGGCGCTGCGAACAGAACTCCACAGCAACGAAGTTCCCAGGAATCCAGATTTCCCTTCCTTGCTCCTCCTCACACCCTCATCTTCTCTTCCCTGACCTTGGGCCTGTTCACCTCAACCTTAAACCTACTTCCATGACCCTTATCCAGACCTTATCCAAAAAGGCTCCGGTTTGAGTCATTCACTCCTTGGTATTCGTTGAAAAGATTTTTGCTTTTCTCAGGTAGATTTGCGTTTTCAGCCTCATGGGGTGGGGACTGTGATGTCCAGATTTCCCCTCCTAGGTCCTCGGTCCCCAGCCACCAGGACTGTCAGCTGCTGAGTCCCCCTCTGGGAACTGTTCCCAGCTGATGGGAGCCACTTCGTCCCAGGTCACACCCCCTTCCAGGGAGAGGAGAGGAGGCAGTACAAAGGTCTAGCCCCTTTGCCTCATTTTGGGACAATTCTGCAAGGCCATCCTAGCCCTAGCCCTGAAGCTCCTGAGGGATGGGCTGAGGACTCTGTCCCAACAGCATCACGTTACAAAGTCTCACTCTGCCTCATTCTGTTTCTTTCCCTCCCTTAGAAGTGTTGCTCCCAAGGGCACTCCAGTAAACTTCCCCACACACCAATCTCTGACTCAAAGTGTCTTTCTTAGGAAACCCCAGGTAAGACACATCTATTTTGGGGGAGGCATGAAAAGCTGCATCCCTGGGTAAAAGAATTGTGGCTCAGTGTGGGGGGGGGCATGTTTAAGAAGAGCTTCCTTCTTAAATTCCTATAACTTATGCAGTTAGCTTCTGGCCAAATGAAAGGGCAATCTTTTGAGCCCAGTACTGTGGAGAGGGCAGAAAGCCCAGCATTTGAGTTCCTTTCCTGACAGGACTCATAGGTGTGTGAAACTCACAGAGGCAGCAACACCCAGATAGACTCCCTGAAGCACAAGCCCTGAAGGCGCTGGACCCAGTCCAGGGGCGTTCACCCTCTCTCCTCTCACATTGCTTCCTCCTTGCTGAGTGGCTCAGAGAGGCCCTTGCATCACACTTTGACCCAGTAACATTGCATCACAACCTGTTGTTACCTAACTATTGGCGCCAGCAACCCTGAAAGGAGCTTGTGGAATCTTTCCTATGAATAAGGCTGGGAGAATGTAGGACAAGCCTTCTGGAATCAGAGTGGGGCTCTGGCACTAATTCATCACTACCACTCCTGGCTGATACCCCCAATAGCAAAACGGTATATACCTGGGATATTCCATCAGCAAACTCTGTGGTCCTCTGGTCTGTGCCAGCCTCCATACCACCGGCCGAGACCCGAGAGATGAGTAAGATCTGGTCCCTGCCAAGTTCCCAAAGTCAGAGATGTAAAGAAATAATTACATAATGTTGTAAAATCTATGTATGGTGTCAGATTGGTACTAGAATCATCAGGGTGATCATTCATAAATTATGTGAACTGCACTGTACACCTGAAACTAATATAAAATAATATTGAATGTCAATTATCATATATATTATATATGCGTATTATATATATTATATATATTGTATATATATATAATATATAGTCATGGGATGTAAAGTACAGCATAGGGAATATAGTCAGTTGTATTGGAATAGCTTTGTACAGCGTCAGATTAGTGGTAGACTTGTTCGAGTTATCACTTTGTGAGGGGTACAAATGTCTAACCATCGTGTTGTTTCGTACACCTGAAACCAATAAAAAGTAAATACAATAAATAAAGAGAAATAATTACAAATCAGTGTGATAAATGTCATATTAGGGCTGTACGACCTGCTGGCTAAGGGACTTGACAGAGGAAGGAGTTTCCAGGCTCCATAGAGAAGGGTTTGGAAACAGGTGCCATTTTCTCACTTTGTTCGTGGGCTGTAGATTACTGAGCCAAATAGGACCACTTATCCTGAATGCATGCACGTTTACAATATGCTAGGTAATGAGAGCGGGTGTGTAAATCTATCAGCCTGCAAAAGTCATCTTCCCAGATGAAGGAAGTGTACAGGCGCATCTGGAGTTCTTGTTGGGTCTTCTTTCCACCCTGTACTGATGCCAGACAGAGCCCAGGGAGAAAGCCCACTGAAAGAAAGAACTGCTGCTGGCCCCACACCGAGGGTCTCCATGTGAACCCTCTTTGCTCTAAGCCCCAGACCATTCCCAGACCTGGTTTAAAGGTCTGCTGGGAATAGCATCTCTGGCTTGTTTGTTCTATGCCCCTATGTGCCAGACACTCCGCTGAGTGCAGGAACAATTGTGGTGATTGAGACAGCCCCAACACTTAGGGCTGGAGTGGGCCACAGGCAAATAACTGGGTGGTGGCAGTATGGTGAGAGCAGGGTGCCTACTCCAGTGTTGGGCTGGGGGTGGTGAGATCAGGGAAGGCTGCCCAGAGGAGATGCCATCTATGCTGAGACTTGAAGAGTAAGGGGTTAACCAGCAAAGCAGAATGATGATGAGGTAGAGAAGATCCAAGTGTTGCCAAGAGAGGAAGTAGCACAACGCATGATTTCAGACGCAGAGGCAAAAGAGGACCTCAGCAGAGCTGGAGCTAAGAGAATGAGAAGGGGAATGGGAGAGGTCATGGATCTAGAGACATTTCATAGGTGGGCTGGGTGAGTGACTGGGTATGGGGTGGGAGGAGGAGGAAGCAGGTGAAGACAGTGTGGCCGGTGCCAGGCTTGGACGGGAGGATGGTGGAGCAATTCACTGTTATTAGGGACAAGGGCCAGGAGCAGGTGTCTAGGAGCAGGGTATGAGCATGTTTTCAACATGTTGTAGTTGAAAGGGCAGTGGGACTGTAGATGGACAGAGGGTCTGAAACTCAGGAGAGAGGTCTGGGCTGAAGGTGGAGCTTGAGACACATGAGAATATAGGCAGATAGTGATTGAAATCCTGGGAGTCAATGAAATCGCCTGAGAGAAGGAAAGAGGGCCCAGGACAGAATCCCGAGCAACCCTTAAGACACGATCAGAGGGGGAGGAGCGTGCTAGCAGCCAGTGAGACCGCAGTGGATTGGAGGTCATAAATGCCAAGGGGAATGTAATTTTCAAAGTGGAGGGTGGTCATCAGGGCCAAATGCTGCAGAGAAGTCAGGTAGGCTGAGAGATGGAAAGCGGCCCTGACAGGAGCAGTACCCATGGCACGGGGCCAACCTCAAAGTGGAGGAGTGAGAAAGTCTTGAAAAGAAGGAGGGGCACTTCCAGGCCACCAAGCCACTTACAGAGACCCAGGCCAGTGCACAGAGGGCACTCCAGCCTGCAGCAATGCATATTTGAGGCTTTAGATTGAGAGGCAGTTTTCTTCGACACTGAACTCAACTCTGGTTCAAGATACAAGACAGAACTCATGCTTCCCCAAATGTTTCTCAGCACCTTGGGACCCATGTGTGTGCAAGCATCTGTGATTACTCTAAGGAACTAGAAGTAATGGGTCAGCCAATTAGAATTCCCTCAGCTGCCAGCCTACCGAGGGAAGGGAAGGGGTCTGTGGGTCTGCCTGACCCCAAGGCCAAGGAGGCTGCTCTGGCACTGCCAGTTGGAGTGAGGGGAATCAGGCATGCTTTACCAGAAATATCACCTATCAGGCCTTAAAATTCCCACCTTTAGAGACTTCTTTTAAAGAGGCACCTCTTTTGTTTGGGGAAAGGAAAAAAGACATCTTTTACAAAAAATGAAGCCTCAACCCCTCCAAGGTTTGAGGTCAGTCTGCCATCCTAGGAATAGGCTTTAGGGTGGAGGAAGGATCCTCACTTTAAGTTCCATCTTCCTCTCAGTGTCCTTCACCTCCCACAGGCACCATTACTGCAGCGGCTAGTCTTGAGGACAGTATCCCTTTAAAACTCTGGCCCAGGTGTGGATAAAAGGCCTTTTCCTATTAACCATGAAGACTGCTGAGAAAGTTATGAATTCTGAAAATAAAATTTACAATTCTAAGAGTAAACAAAGAAGAGTGAAAACGCACAAATACAAGTATAAAGCAAGCCATGTTTACCACGGAAAGGGTCTCATTCTACTCTAGTTGATTCTTCACTGAGCTTTTGAGCCCATTTCTAAGGGCCCCAACACCCCGAACAAGACCGTTTTTTAGATTTTTTAGGTTCTCTCCACCACCACCTTCTTTCCTTCCTTTTCCCTTCCCAAGCAGAGGTTTCTTGTCACACAGACTTTCTGGGGACCTACAAGCATGATTATCCATTCCTGGGGACACACTGCAGCCTTCCCCAGGTGCCCGTCAGCAAAGAAATACCTAAGGTCAATGGTTCTCACACTTGAGTGTGCAGTAGAATGACTCGGAAAGCCGGCTGTAACACAGAGCACTAGGCCCAGTTGCAGAGTTTCTGATTCAATAGCTCAGATTATGTAGATTTTCCTCATCAATAGGTTTCATTTCTAACAAGTTCCTAGGTGATGCTGATGGTGCAGCTCCATGGACCGCGCTTTGAGAACCGCTGGGCTAGACACAGGTTGATAACTATTTAGTATAGAAGCCCCTTACTCTTGCTCCTGTGCCTATGGTAGAAAGATATAACCAGTCAACATTCATTTTCCTACTAACCCTGATCATGGCCTTGGAACTTTTGTCTTCCCAAGGCAGTGTTTCAGATAGTCAATAAATAGGGTTGAAGGTCAAGATGTTATCACTACTGCTGCTGCTTCTGCTGATAATATCTAACATGCCCAATATTTTTTAAAATGATACTACCATTTACCCAGTTGCTCAGGCCAAAAGCCTTGGCGTCATACTTGATTCTGCTCTTTCTGTTCTACTCTCAATTCATTAGCAAATGCTGTCAGCTCTGATTTTAAAACATATCCTAAGTCTAACCACTTCTCGTCATGCCTACTCTTCTCACCCTGGTCCATGCCACTACCATCTCCTGCCTGACCCCTGAGACAGCCTCCTCATAGTTCTCCCTGCTCCACTCTTGCTCATTCTACAACCTACTATCCACACAGCAGCCAAAGGAATCATTTAAAAAATAAGTCATCTCTGTCTGTCCTCAATGGTTTCTAACATCTTTACAATAAAATTGAATCAAAAGTTCTTACCGTGGCCTACAAGACTTAAATGATCTGGCCTCTGCCTACCCCTATGATCTCATCTCTTTTTTCTCCTACACACACACACACACACACACACACACACACACACACACACACTCACCATGTTCTCCTAGTGTGCTCCTGCCTGAGGCCTCTTGCACTTGCTATTCCTTGTGTCTAGAATGTTCCCATTCGCCCATCATCATGTAGCTCAGGCCTCATTTAATTTAGGTCTCTACTCACCTATGTCAATTCTCACTGCCACTCATTCCCTAGGCCCCCCCTTCCTTTATTTTCCTTCATAGAACTAATTATCTGACATTATTTATACATTTGTTTACTTTTCCTTTCCCTCAATAGAATGCAAGCTCCATGACAGCAAGAATTAGATTTGTTGTTTTTTCCCCCCCAGTACCATATGCCCAATGCCAGGAACAATGCCTGGCCCAAATACATGGTCAATACATATTTAGTGAATAAATGAATTTATTAACATGCTTATTCTTACATGCTAAGAACGTTTTGAGGATTACTTCATTTAATTCTCATAATGATATACAGGCTAGATCGCATTATCATCACTGTCCCCATTTTATGGGTGAGAAAACTGGGCCTGGGAGACTTCAGCACCTGCCCCAGGTCTTACATGTGGGAAGTGGTAGAGCCCAGATGAGAAGCAAAGCCTCTTTGCCCTGTATACCTGGGCCCTATCCCTGACTCCTCACCTGAGGCAGGGCCAAAGCTCCTTTCCCAAGTATACATTAGCAAGCTCACCTTTTAGCACAGATTATTTGTCTGTTATCATCTGGCAGGGAACAAAGTTCCCAAGCGCAGCCAAGCTGATGAAAGAAATATAAGGAGAAGTCCAGATTGAAAGGTTCTGCTCAGCTGAGGAGTCGGGGAAAGGGCCAGGTGGGGCACCAGAACAGCACTATATGCCCTAGAATGGGGGTGACACTTCAATAGGACAGGGAAGGACCCTGGATGGAACACAGACTATGCATGCTAAAGACAGAGCAGAGTCTGTCACAAGTTTGCTCCAGGCTAGTCTGGGCCATATAAAGGGTTAACACTGAAATGCCTCAGACTAGGTTCAGCCATGGTGGAGGAGAGTTGAAGGTCATTGTTATTCAGCAAGTACTGATTGAGCACATACTCTGCTCCTGGTACTGTACTGTCAAAACACATCCCTCAAAGTATGTTTATGCTGCTCTCTGCCTTTAGTCATGTCAAGTCTGACTTCTGCAGCCCTTTATCTTGAAAGCTTTACACTATTTCACAGGTCTCTCAAAAGTTCACAGCATATTCTATCATCATCCCCACTTCATAACTGGGGGCTATTTGTTACAGCAGCTAAAGTGACTACTGCATTAGCTGGCTCTACATATTCTTCCAGGATCTGTCTGATCTCTCTCCTTTCCTTCACAGACAAAGTTCTTGAGTTGTCCTTACTTTCTACACTGCAATCAGTCAGCAGTAAAATGGCCTCCACACTACCAAGTCAAGTGGACACATTTCTTGCCTGTCTTTCTTAGTCTCTCATTAGTATTTGGGGCTGCTGCTACTTTCACTATTTTGTGTGTTTTGATGACATCATTCTCCCAGGTTTTTTTTCTGCTTCTTGGCTGGCTTTCTCTCAGTTTCCTTCCTAGGCATCTACGCTAGTCCTTTTCTGAAGTCCTAAAGGTTGAGGCTTCCCTGTGCTTCCATTCTAGACCCTCTGATCTTCTTACTCTACAAACATCACCCAGATGACTTCTTTCAACCCATAGCTTCAACTACAATGATACCAATGTTCTCCAAATATTTTATCAGGTGATTATTTTAAGAATTGGGCATAGATGCCTCTGTATGTATAGTTTTTTTTATTATTTACAGGTGACATACATGCATTGCAGTACTTATTTACTCTATATATTATAAAACCTGTATATACTAGAAATGTGAAAAATAGATAAAAAATAAAACTAAACAGAAGCTCAATTTTTTTTTTTACTTGCCCAATGGATTATGTTGCTCACATCATTCTTAGAGACTACTGATTGGCAAACCAATTACTCCCTATGGCAGAGACAGTCAGCAATCCACCAACAATTGACATTTCCCCTTCCAAAGTTGCAGCATAGCTGGGAGGGGCTATTTAGACTGTCAAGAGAAAAGATCACCATTCAAGCACATTGGAAACGAAACTGAAGATACATATATATATATAGCAGTGTGTGTGTGTGTGTGTGTGTGTGCACGCACGCGCGCACACACAGGTGCACACAGTTGCCTACCAGACACTAGACATCATAGAGGTATGCTAAATTCAAATGCAGCGTATGCAAAACTAAACTCATCATCTTACCCCCCACAACTCTGTCCTTCAAGAAAGTAACAGATGATGCTGGGAAATAATATCATGTCATAAAGCAAAGAAGTGCTCAAAGGCTACTTGGAATATGCCAAAAGAACACAGTGATTGGTTTGAAGGGACCCCCACTGGCCAGACTTAAGACAATGAAAATATTAAAAAGAATGACAGATACATATGTACATGTACATCTATATATATATATATATATATATATATATATATATATATATATATATATAAAGGAATCCATAAGAAGTCCATAGTAATACTTTTTAAAATGGTGAAGGGGTGGAGGAATGCAGAGGGAAAGCTATTCTTTACAGATAAATGCTAACTAATAAATGTATAAGGAACAATAGATTTAGGAAATCAATATTTTGTAACCAACAAAGGAGTAATTGATTCAGGCAAGGAACATTAATGGATGATCATGGGTGAAACGTGTTCAGAACAAGTTATTTACACAGTCACATAGTATCACCCCCCAAATTACTGTTTAATTACAAAGGGGGGAAAGGTGCCTTTTTGTGGAGAGATCAAAAGTAGCATCATTAATAATGAGACAAACAGCTATTAAGTGCCTCCTGATGTGACACAGCAGAAAAGATATAACATCACCTATGCAGAATTCTCACCCAAAATGTACAACCTGAATCTGATCATGACGGAACAATCAGCCATACTCAGATTGCAACTCATTCTACAAGGCAACTGGCCTGGACTCTTAGAAAAGGTCATGTCATGAAAAACAGAAAAAGGCAGAGGGGACTGTTGTAAATTAAAGGAGACTAAAGAGACATGACTACCACATGAAATTCATGTTTTTTGAGTTCCAGATTTTTTAAAAAAGCTATTAAGCATATATTTGGGGACAGCTGGGGAAATGTAAATGTGGACTGTATATTAGATAATATTATTGGATTGATGTTAAATTTCCTGAGTATTGCAGTTTCGTAGGAGAATGTCCTTGCTCTTAGGAGATACATGCTGATGTATCTAGATGTGGCACTGTCATGATGTCTGCAATTTACAAATGGTCCATTTAAAAAAACGTTTCTGTGTGTGAATGTGCATACATTGAAAAGTGAAAAAGATAAATAAAGCAGATGCAATAAAATGTTAACAATTGGTGCATGTAGATGAAACATACAGAGGTATTTATGTACTAGTCTATTAGCTTTTCTGCAGGCTTAAAAAATTTTAAAGTACAGTATGGGGAAACAAGCAAACAAACTTTGTCCCTGCTTCTGCTAACAGAAAGGTTATAAGGAACCAGATTAGAAAAAGCTTTATTTGATTAACCTAAGAGTTTGAACTTTTTTCTGAAAGCTAAGGGAAATCATGGAAAGACTTCAACCAGAAAAAAAGACATGATCAGATTAGATATAGGAGGTGAAAGAGAAGAAAGAGCACAGCACGACACCATCTTTTGGCTTTTACTTTGCTCTCACCTGCCTATCTTGATGAGCATATTCTAAATAGTCTACTTTCCAAACATCTCTCTCCTTGACCTGAACCTTAGCACTTTGAGTCCCATGACAAGTGACTTAGTTTGGACCCCATCCTTGCCCCCTAGAAGACTGGTCTCCCTTCCTCCACTGAGACCTCTTGCAATTTAGTCTGCATTTGAGGTTGGAGTGATCTTTCTAACACTGTTTAAAACTTCTCATTCCATCACCATATATTTGATCCCCTTTACCTTCGTCTACCACCCCTCTCCTCCCTTACCCTCTGGTAACCACTAAACTATTGTCTGTGTCTATGAGTTTTTGTTTCTCATTTGTTGGTCTTGTTCTTTTGTTGTTTTTGGTTCATATACCACATGTCAGTGAAATCATATGGTTCTCTGCTTTTTCTAACTGACTTATTTCGCTTAGCGTTATAATCTCAAGATCCATCCATGTTGTCACAAATGTTCCTATATCATCTTTTCTTACCGCCGAATAGTATTCCATTGTGTATATATACCACAACTTCTTTATCCATTCATCTATCGAAGGACATTTTGGTTGTTTCCATGTCTTGGCCACTGTAAACAAAGCTGCAATGAACATTGGAGCACACGTGTCTTTATGGATAAATGTTTTCAGATTTTGGGGGGTAAATATATGGTGATGGAAGGAGAATTGACTCTGGGTGGTAAACACACAATGTGATTTATAGATAATGTAATCTAGAATTGTACACCTGAAAGTTATGTAACTTTACTAACAATTGTCACCCCAATAAACTTTAATAAAAAAGAAATTTCTCAGTGACTTCTCTGGGGGAACATTTTGTTTGTTTGGTTAATCACTAGTAGATATCCTGGTTTGCTGCCTGCCTGCCAACCTCTCGAGCTGTCCCTCCTGCCACATTCCATTTCTATCTATGTCCCAGCTAACCTGCGGGCAGTGCCTCAGATGTGCCCTGCTACTGCACACCTTCAGGCCGTCACACAATACTTTCCTGTCCAAGGGGAATGCATCTTCGCCACTTTTCTCTGCTTGGGCTGCCTCTACCAGCTCATCAGAACTTAACTCAAGCCTCGTCTCCTCTGGAAGCCTTCCCCGACTCCACCAAGTCTCAGCTATTTGCACCTCCTGTACTTCCCTGGCACCCACTTACTAACTCCATCACAGCCTTTCTTTTTACTTGTATTTTTCCCTTATTAGACTCTAAGGTCCTTGAAGTCAGGGGCCATGCTTTATACGTAATGATGTCTGTGCCTAGCAGATGGTGGTGCTAAATAAATGATTATTGAATGAATGAATGAATGAATGAATGAATGAATACAACATGAATGGGAATGTCAGTTAGGGTTCTTCAATTAGAAGCAACAGAAATCAACTCTGGCAGAAAGAGGAATTCACTAGAAAGATTCTCCATATTACATACACTGGAGCTGAGCAACAGACCTTGGGAGGGAGATATGTGCAGATTTGTGGACTTGAGCAATAGAGTGTCATCAAAGGTTTCTCAAAGTCATTCACATCAGACAAATTCAGCTGATAAGGTTATTACACAATGAAATCATGGCTGCTGTTTAGTTTCCTGTGTTTATTCTCAAAAGCACCCTGTAAAGTAGAGCAGACACAAGGGAGCAGTGGAAAGATGGCCTGGATTCTAGAAGCTAAGAACCGGGCTTTTTGTCCTTCACTCTCCAATTTGGTCACACACAGACGTTGAGCTCAATGACTCTTAAGGGCCCACTGAGATTACCATTGTTCAGTTCTGTGGTTGCAGGAAAACATTTTTAGTGTGGAGGTTTCAAAGCATCATTTGTTTCTTTGGTGCCTCCACTCCTTGTTTTCTATGAGGCCTGCCATCTACAGCTTATGAAAAAATCTCAAGTTTATGAAAAAAAGGCTGTCCTCACATTTCCCAGGACAGCCCATACTTCCTTCCTCATGGAGAAGTGCTGCCTGCAGTGTTTTCCCCTCTTCCGAGGTGAGGAGGAACTTTACTCTTGGTGAACTGGCCACCTCAGTGCCCTACTTTCATCTCTGTTTTCCCCACCGGAAGCCGAACTTGTCTTCCATTGCAAAATGCCTGATTTCTGCTCTCCTGGTGTTTCCCCTCACCGCCTCTGCAAGGCCCTGCTCCTCTCTCAGCTGTTGAACGGTTGGTGTGGAAAGGTAATAAATAATGTATTTGGAGAAGGGACTCCTTATCAGAGTCATGGGTAGATTAAACTCACACCTGAGAAGCCCCAGGTGGTTCCTCCTGCCCCCAAAAGGACAAAAGTTCCTGTTTTTTACCCCTTCACCTTCAGCAGACTGTGGTCTTTTATACTTTCTTACAGTCACTCCTTTGTAAACTGCCTCTGCCAAAAGGCTTGAGCCCAAGGTTTGGGGCCAAAGACACTGCTGCTACCCCAGCCACTGGGAACAAGCCGTCTTTTGTGTAACAAACACAGATGAAGGGCTGGATTTAGTTCTAGCACCTTCAGAAACAAGGGTAACCTATTTCTGTCACCCTGAGGAGTTCACATTTTCACAGGGGAGAGAAAGCCACAGACAGCTACACTCATACCCCCACAGGAGAACGTTAAGTGGCCACATTAAATAAACTCCTTGAGTGAGCGACATGAGGAGTCACCCCAGAGCCTGCTGGGCCTGAGGATCTGGACTCCTCATCTTCATATGTAGTCACCCAGCCTCAGCTGAGACCATCTTAACCAGAGCCTCCCTGTGGTGTTTCACACATGGATACTCAGCCTTTATGCATCTGGAATGTGCTTTCGCCTCCTAGAACTCCAGAGGACATGCATCTGAAGTCCATAAATATTGTAAGACTCCACCTCCATGTACTCTTGCAGCCGGAGCTTGTCCCAGAGCAGGCCCAGATGGTTTTGGCATAAGGCTGCTTGCTTGCTGTTCAAAAAGATGACCTGAAACTGACAACTAACAGAGACACTCAGATTTCACTGCTGCTCAGAGCCCGTGTCCTATCCGGCTTCCCCCCTACTCCCTTCTTTGCTGCCTTGCTGGCCTCTGACCCAGCTGACCCTTCAGCTACTGCCCGATTTCTTCTTGCTTCTTAGTCTAAGTTCACCACCAGAATACTCAAACATGCCTGCATTTCCTCCTACCCTACATTGCCTTTGATTTTCGGGCATCTGGCTTCCTCTTGCTACTTAATTAGTAGCATCCTCCCAAATGCCATATCCCATGGCTTTCTCCATAAAGAGCTTCATGCTACTGAGTGTCCCTACTTGAAAAGTTCTCCAACTGAGCATCTCTGGCGATCCAATGATTACCATCACGGTTGCCATCATTATCACCAACGTCAATAAGCGACAATGCATTATATTTGAATAGACTTAACTGCCTTTAAGGCACTTTGACATGTTTTTGCTCCTTGTGACAATCTTATCATTTATATAAGTCAGCATTATTATTCCCATTTTACAGATGGAACAGTATGTTTGACAGAGTAAGTGACTTGGCTCAAGGCCTCATGAGTGCTGGAGCAAACTTTGAATTCAGGTCTTCTCACTCCTGGTCAACAGGTGGTGCAATGTCTGAAAAACAGCACAAGTTAGGTCACAGAAAGGAAGGTTTGGGTTCCAAGACCAAGTGGGATTGAAATTTGGTCAGTTTTTTAAGCTCTCCAAGTATGTGCTCCCATTTGAAGAAACGAGTTTCAGTGTGTGCCTGAGGAACACTTCAGAGGCTTCCTGTGAGGATGAGAGACCCAGCGTGGGAAGGCACAAGGCCCACCAAACACCCTTGGAAATCCTTGGCCACCTTTCCTCTTGATCAACTACCCTTCACACCCCACCATGGGACTCAATGCATGTCTATTGCCTAACTAGCCCATCAGCGTTCTGCCCTGATGTGGGTGTGTTTTGCCAGCCCAGAGGAGAAACCCTAAACTCCAAGCCCTTCCTCGGATGCTGCTGGGCTAAGCTAAAGACTGAATTGCTCCTGGCAGGGAGCACAAATTCTTCTCATCCTTGAAGCCACAGGCCGTCCCAAGCGCTTACAGGTTGTAAAAATGTAATATTATGCATTTCCTATCAAGTAAGGCAGCCTTTTCTTCCTTCATGAGTTTAACCTGATTCCAAGCTATTAATATTCATTTGGTGAAATGCCTCCCCAGACAGATCTTACCAGCTTCACCTTTAGCGGTTGTGGCTGACCTTCCATTAGGTGCAGTAAAGTGGAAGAACCAGCAGGCTGTGAAGTGGGGGAAGACCTGTCTCCAAGTCCGGTGCTCCTGAAGCCTGCTTTACAGACTTGAAGCCTCGTACCTGTTGGAAAACAGCTTAGGACAGGAATACATGAGTGGAGAAGGGGTCACGTGGGTGCAAACCTGTGGGTGTGTTCCTATGCCCAGAGTAAAACTCTGCCACCTTGCTTCAGACGAGGCGAAGCAGCACCCTCTGTTTGGAACTCCTGCTTTTCATTCAGACAGCTCCACACAGCTGAAAACCCTCTGCTCTGATGGATGCAAATCAGCTTTGGAATGGGAAAGCACTTGGAGTCACTGGGGAATGAATATAATCTCCAAAATACATTTACTGCTCACATTCAAATGAAGATTAAATGATTCCTTTAATACTCATCAACTCTATTAAACTTCATAGAAGCAAAACCTTTTGAAATAAATTAGCCAGATACTTTCTAGAAACAGCAGGCTTTGGGCGTTGCATTCCTCTCTGCCATTCCCCGTCCTTCTGTCAGCCTAGGAAGGAGCCTGACAAGAGAAGGAGGGGACAGGGAAGGTGACTGGCATGAGCACAGGGCATGTTCTGCATGCCTGGCACAGTGAAAAGCACTGTGAATGTATCATGGCATTTAAGGTAGCTAGTGTTATAATTCCAATATATAAGCAAGAGCATGGTGGGTCAGACAACTAGAAAATGGTAGAGTGAGGTCTCAAACCTGATTCCTAAAACCCTGTATTGCGCTTTGGTTTAAATCTAATCTCAAGCTAAGCATGGACATTTTGGCCACATATAATACAATGAGAGCTCAATGTCCAGTCATTTGGGTTCTGGAGTCTGACCACTTGGTTCAAACCCTGTCTCTGCTGCTTTCTAGTTGTGAGAGCTCAGGAAGGTTATTTGATGTCACTGAGCCTTGGTTTCCTCGTGTGTAAAATTGAGATGATAATTGTCAAGTGCAGAGAATAGTGCCTGATATGCTGTAAGCAGTCAAAATCAACGGAACCAGACATAGACAACTGTCTTAGGTTGTGTACCCCAGAAGCATACCCCCAAAGAAGAATTTGGGTACAGAGAGTTCATTAGGGAAATACATAAGGAAAATATCCCAGGAAATACTGGTAGGGGAGTGGAGAAGTGTGACGAGGAAGGAAAGGAAATTAACAAACGGGTGTATTAATGAGCAGGTTAGTATTGCAGACAACTGAGACGCAGTCCCGCTGAGCACCTCTGGGAGAGTGTGGAGAGCTCATGCCTCAGAATTACTCCGGTGGAAAGATGAGGAAGTTGGGATATTAATCCTCCAGCTCTGCTCGTCATTAGCTGAGATATGCTTCTAGAGGCATCAATCCCTTGGCACTTCTGGCCTGCCCATGCTCCAACACAGAGATTCTATCGGGTCAAAAGTTGGAAGTGCTCGCAAAATAATGTTGTTGGCAAGGATTGCAGTGGTGACTGTTGAAGAAATATGGAAAGGTTAGTGACAACATCTTTATAACAACTTTGAAAGCTCAGTTGCTGATTGTCTTGGTCACTGGGGGCTGACCTCTTAGCAGGGCCCTTAAGGACCTAGAGGCCCAGGACCAGAGAACATCCACATCCATGTGACTTCCTGACAAGCAGCTTCTATATTCAACAATGGTCACATCTGAGGTTTCCTTTTGATATACAGATCATTTCTGAGACACAGACCTTAGTGTGTGTGAGTGTGTGTGTGTGTGTGTGTGTGTGTGTGTGCGTGTGTGGTGAATGAGGTCTCCTTGGAACAGCAGTCATAATGACAGGGACCACCCCATCTTACCTGTGATACAGCAGCCTCAGTCATGGGCAGTTCCTCTCCTGGCCCCAGATAAGAGGTACCCTGTCCTGGGCCTTGTCCTTTAGAGGATCATGCTCTGACCTATCACTGGCTATACCTTGGGGGCGAGGAGTTCAGAGAGACAAGGAAATGTACCTAGGGCCTGCACAAGCCTCTTCCCCAGGGCCTCCCCCTGAGGGTGGACCACACAGCCGATGTGTACCCTTAACCCCAAGAGGTGGCCAAAGAGTGGCTGTTTTCCAAGTGGGATTATGGAGCTTGGACATGGAGGCTCATAAGGCCTCTTGCCATGTGGGCTGAAGCCAGGGGTGGGAAGAGAAGGCCAGTGGGCCAGGGGCCAGAGGTCCACCCTCCCATGCCAGCACATTCCAGTGAACAGCTCTGAGGCTTCCAAGGATTGTAAAATCAAAGTTGAATTTCCATGTCATTGTGAAGGTATATTTGTCAAGGTAGGAGGATAAACATATTTTACTTAACGATTCATAAGCATCATTATACCTTATAGATAGTGAGACATATGGTAGGCAGGACTCCGTTTGTTCTTGTCTCACCAAAGAGCCCCTGAATTCAATCCACTTCAATCTGGAGGGAATCAGCCCCAAAGTGATAATTAAGTAGATAAGAATGGAATCTCCTGTGAAGTGCCTCCTCTCAAAAAAAAAAAAAAAAAAAGAAAGTATCCAAAGTACGAATTGATTAATGTTCATTGCAAAGAAAGTGAATATACAGATGAGTATAAGGAAGGAAATAAAACACTCACAATTGTACTAACCCATAGGAATATTAAGTTTCTGTTTGTTTGCTTGTTTTTATGAATGTGCTATAAGCGGCTAGAGAGTAACACAACTAACTATTGTCTACATCTTGGTAACCCAAAACTTTTCAGAAAGAAAATTTTCAAAAATTTTTATTCAATAAGCAATGTGATGGCTGGAAAAAATCACATAATATTAATATCACCATTAATATGGTGTCTTATTAGATTAGCAATAATCTAATCACATTGTGGAAAATCCTTCAAGAATATTAGCAAGAAATAATTTCTTTCTGTGGCTTCTGAACAAAAGCAATTCAATCATGACCCATCAGAGTTATATTGGCTAGAATTGTAGGAGAGAGAAGAGTATAGAAAGATATCAACTGTTTAAGCCCCAATCCCCAGAAGGCTAATGGCTTCCAATGGCCATGAGTGGATGTTTTTGCAATGGATTAGAGTGGAGAGGCGAAAAGGAGGTAGGGCCAGGCTACATTCATTCCCTTTCTCATTCACAAACTCATTCAGTATTTATTAAGCGCCTACTGTATGCCAGGCACAGTACTATCTGCTGAGAGCTCACAGTACAGGATGGACACTTATTTTTGCAGTTCAGCATCAGTGAACCCTTCATTTACTGTAAAAACTACTCCTCTGTTGCTCACAGCCTACAAGATTCAAGAAATTCACCTCCACTTCTGGGCTCTATGAGCAAAACGTGTGACCTCTTTTTTTAAAAAATTAGTTTCATGTGTACAAAACATGGTGTTAGTTAGACATTTATCATTTATACCCCTCACAAAGTGATAACCCCCTCCCCCAATCTACTACCCCTCTGACATCACACACAGCCATTATATTTCCACTGTCTCTATTCCTAATGCTACACTCCACTTCTTGTGACTATATGTGTATATATATTACAATATATATGTACAAATTTGTAGTTGACATTCATTATTGTTCAGCTTCAGCTTCAGGTGTACAGTGCAGTGATCAGGCATCTACATCATCCCTGAGGTGGTCTCCCTAATGAGACAAGTGTCCATCGGATCCCTACAAAATCTTTACATTATTGATTACATTCCCCAAATTGACTTTTGTATCCCCGTGGCAATCTTGTGGTTACTGACTGTACTTTCTAATCCCCTCACTTTACCCCTTATCCCCACTCCCTTCCCATCTAGGAACCCTCAGTTTTTCCTCTATGTTTCTGAAACTGTTTCTGATTAGTTCATCATCTATTCTATTCTTTAGATTCCACATGTAAGTGAGATCATATGGTATTTGTCTTTCTCTGTCTGACTTATTTAACTTAGCATAATGTTCTCTAGGTCCATCCCTATCATTGCAAATGGTAAGATTTCATTCTTCTTTATGGCTGCGTAATACTCCATTGTGTAAATGTACCACAGTTTCTTAATCTGGTCATCTACCGATGGGCATTTCGGTTGTTTCCATGTCTTGGCTATTGTGAATAGCGCTGCAATAAACACAGGGGTGCATAGATATTTTTCAAATTAGCATTTTGGAATTCTCTGGATAGATATGTAAGAGTGGAATTGCTGGGTCATAAGGTAGTTCTATTTTCAGTTTTTTGAGATACCTCCATACCGTTTTCCATAGTGGCTGCACCAATCTGCAATCCCACCAACAGTGCACAAGGGTTCCTTTTTCTCCACAGCCTCTCCAACACTTGTTACTATTTGTCTTGTTGATGATAGCCATTCTGACTGGGGTGAGATGATATCTCATTGTGGTTTTTATTTGCATTTCTCTAATGATTAGTGAGGTTGAGCATTTTTTCATATGTCTATTTGCCATCTGTATGTCCTCTTTAGAAAAATGTCTCTTCATGTCCTCTGCCCATTTTTTAATTAGATTGTTTGCTTTTTGGTGTTGAGTTGACTGAATTTTTTATAAATTTTGGATATTAACCCCTTATCAGATACATCATTGACAAATATCTTCCTCCATTCAGTAGGCTGCCTTTCTTTATTGATGGTTTCCTTTGCTGTGAAAAAACTTTTTAGTTTGATGTAATCTCATATGTGTCTTTTTTTCCTCTTACTTCCCTTGCCCAAGGGGATATATCAGTAAAAATATTACTCTGGGTAATGTCTGTAAACTTTCTTCCTATGTTTTCTTTTAGGAGTTTTATGGTTTCAGATCTTACATTTAAGTGACCTCTTTTAAACCAATTAGAGACTTCCATCCTCCAGAACACTGTGTTTGGTTAGAAATGGGTACATGATACAAGCCAGGCTAGTCAGGATCAAGAAGATTCATGTCTCAGATTTTTACTCTAACTTCAGGGAAAAAGGTGTCTCTTTCTTTCTTGGCAGGAGTTCTGAGATTATTTAAGCTTGAAGCTCCTGAAGAACAGCACATAAAATCAGAGAGCACAGGAAACACGAGAATGGAGCTCACCCAGATAGATTTTGGAGACATTGTTGGGCAGCTGAATTAAACTGTAGCTGAGGGTAGGTTTTTCAGTGACATGAACCAATAAATTCTCATTTTAATTTAAACCAGTTTTTTTGTTTTGCTTTGTTTTTGGATACTTGCAATTAAAACACCCTAACCGATACAAAAATCAGAGCGAATAGTTACAATATAATGTCATCTGTCATAATAGAGGGGTGGATTGTGGTGATATTTCAGAGCTCCGGGAGAAGAGACTGTCTCTTGGAATTCATCTTCCTATCTGGGGAACTGGGGAATTCCAGGGAGATGTGTCAGTGAGCTGGGTATTGGTGGGTGAGTAGGAAGTGACCAAGTGATAGGATGGATGGAGGACTTTTAAATATAATAAGCTTTTTAATATAAGACTTGGGAAACCCAGATGGTTTTGGTGCTGGTTAGGGAATTGGGATCTTTTCTTGAGCAAGATAGGAAAACACTTTTCCTGATGTAAAACACTGGAATTTCTGAAGAAAGAGTTGATCCCTTGATTGTCACCAGAGAGTGTTCCTAAAGCCCTATAAACCTAGAGTTGGATCATTCAACACCAAAGTGATCCAACACCTTTAGCAACACCTTTCCTCTTCTGCTCTTGCTGACCTTACCTGAGCTGGGGACATTTGGGGTCTTAGGACCCAGATGCAAGCTCAGGAGACACTTGCCACATTCAGTCTTCTCCTTAGCAACCCACTGCATCACTCTCTTGCCCTGTTGACAGTTTCAATAAAACTTGTGCCACAAAAGCATTTGACTCAGCCTAGTAATTCTACAGAGGGTTCAAAATAACCATTGCTATTTTACTTGCAATTTCAGGGACTTTTGTTTCTAGAATATGAGTCCCTATCTCCTTATTATAGATTGCCTGCATTCTCTTTGTTTCAGACTTTTTCAAAGGTAGCAGAAGGGCAGATATTTCTTTCTGTTTTTATTTAAGACTTAAGAAGGGGCATGCCACCAATATGGTCTAAGTTCTAGTATTTTGAAGGCCCCTCTCCCCATAAGAAACTCAGAATCCAGTGTACTTTCCACAGAAGTCAATTTGGCAATTTGCCAACTCCACTGGTGGAGTTCACAGGAGACTTTGCTGGGGGTAATTGTTCTGAAAACTCACAACTATGGTTACTTTAAAGAATTCACAAGTTCATAGAAGCACAGCCTGTTAGCACTGGAAAGTCTCTGGGAAACCATCTAGTCTAACCATCCAGAAAATATGTAGGACCGAGTCTCAAGACAGGGGAGGAATTAGCTAGATTGGTTCAGGAGACGAAGGATTGAAATCCAGACCTGCTGGCTTCTAGGATTTTTCTAACATCCCAAGCCTCTTTGCTGGCATAAAGCAAAGATCAAAGAAAAAAAAAAGAAAGCAAACAACAACAGCAGTGACACCCAAGTGGCATGTAGTCTGCGTTTTTTTTGTTCAATGTTTTTTGGTGGATTTTCAAGTACATGCAATGAGCTAGTTTAGCAATTGTGTCCTAGGACGAGTCACACTCTCTCAATCTCTCTCTCTCTCAGACCATTCAGCAAGGATCTTCTTCATCAAGCTAGTATGACAAGTTCTATTAGAGGATACAAAGCTGGAACTTGGATGCTTATGGCAAGTGAAGTCAGGTGAGATCCCCTCACCCCACCACTATATATACATCCACTGTTTTAATCGGAGGTAAGACATTTTCTGGGTAAAAAAATCTTGGGGTTCAGACACACGGATATACATTATATTTATCTAGAAAGTCTATGGTAGAAGCATGATCCCCTGAAGGGAAACAGAGCCCCTGAGAGGGAATTTCCCATAAGGAAAGAAGGGAAATTGGTTCAACAACAGGACCTACATCTCTGAGGCAATGGTGGTTTCTGGGTACAACATGATGACAAGCAGTGGTAGGGGTCCCCAACCCTTGCCATGGAGAACTGAAGCAACTATAACTAAACTCTCCAGCACTGTGTTGCTCCAGCCACCTTGTTGTGGAACCCTCACCCCAACTGCTTATAACACTCCTCACTTTGTGGGACCTGTCATGTGGGGTGTCATGCGGGGTCTCTGATCCCGCTCCCCACACAAGAACGCAGGATATGGTGAGGCCAAAAAGGAACACCCACGGGGCCATAGGTAGGGGAGTCATACCATTACAGTATCGCTGACGGCTGGGTTGGAGACACAGGAAGCAGGAGCCACACTATCCACAACCTGCCGTCCGCTTCTCTGCCAAGCAACCTCACTTGCTAACTGCAATCCGCCGTGCTAACTGCAATCCGCTCTTGCTAGCTCAGCCACCATCTTCTTGCTAGCCTCCATTTTCTGCTAGTGTAGCCACGGCAGTTATATTAGTGGCCAATGGCTCACTGGTTACAGCTGATGGCCAACTAACCACAGCTGATGGCCATCCAATTACAGCTGATGGCCATTTACTACCTGAGCCAGCACCTTTCCACGTGAGGACAAGAGCCTGGAAACTGCACTCCTGGCTCTGTCCCCACAGGGCCCATGACATGGCATTTCTGCTTCATCATTATCAAGGCTCAGTGGAGTTCAGCATCACCAACATCTGCACAGTTCCTTGGGCACAGGGTGTGGGGGTCAGCATGGAGCGATAGTGCTGTGGAATTATGGGGGGGGGGCAGAAATAGCGAAGTCTGGCTTGGCTTAAAAACAGACTCTTCCGTACCACATGTTTCTTCTCTAATCCTCTCAGGAATAAATAAGTAATTAAATGTGTAAACAACATAATGTAAGTTACTAAATTTACTTTCTTTGCCAAATGTTATTTTACATCTACCTTAGGTCTCCAACCTTCTTTAAGAATGTGAATTTCTATTAGTAGTTTTTACGACTCTAAAGTGTAGCAGAGAAAACATAAGATAAGGAGTCCAAAGATAGGGTCTGACTATCAGCACTGTTATTAATTAACCACATGACCTTGGGTTAGTCACTAATCCCAGCAATTCTTAGCAGAGGTTCCTAGAACATTCTAGAGTGTCATAATCGCTGTGAGGTGTGGCTCAAGTAATTAGTTAATGATAATAGCCAAGTACTGAAGTTTGAAAGCAATTTAAAAGACATAAATTAGAGTGAATTCAAAGTAATGTCAATAATTACATCTAATTTACCTGCATTCTGATGTGTTTTCTCAAGGAAGAGAGAAAGCGTCAGGGAAATGATAACCAGCCTCATGGGGACTAAGCATGACTATCCATTGCCTATCGAACTGTTATGAGGAGTATGCAGAGGAGTTTGAAGCCGTGTAATAGACTGACAACATCTAAAACATCTTCTTTTTATATTGAAACAAAAATATCGATGTGTTCTGGAAGAGAAAGTAATATGTGCATGAATTTTTGAGATCACCCATAGACTTGGGGCTATGTATCCAAAAACTCAGGATTCTATATTCTTTCTCTGTGACTGATATAGGTCCTGAGTTGGAAAAGTTTGTGTAGGTCTTAAACCATGCTTCAGCCAAACCTGCCAGTTACTGCTCCATCAGTATTAGTTATAATGATTATAGATTTTTACAGGACCCATGAGTTGTGTATTCTACAATTGCTCCCACTTCTCTTTAAATTTTACACTATAACAAATTTTTAATAACAAAACTGCAAGGTAAGACGAGAGAAGAAAAAGTGGTGCATGGGCTTCTATATTGCACCCGAGTAAAAAGGATCTTAGGAACATTTCTATGATACAACTGTTAACTTTCAAGTAAAAGACAGACAAAGTGATAATACAAGTGAAATTGTAAAATGTAATTCATGTTTATAATAAGACGTTAATTCTCTGTAAATTCTATCTTTTGTGATACTAAACAATAACATGAGATTTATTTATAGTTTTCCTTCCATTTGTATACTTACTGCTCTATTAAATTTACCCATGGAATGGAAGTGTGGAACAATTCAAGACTCCTTTTTTTTTTTTCAAAAATAAGATGGGTAAGAGACTTATTGGGGTTATCACTTTGCGAGGTATATGAATGTCTAATCACTATGTCATTTTGTACACCTGAAACTAATTTAAAAAAGAAAAGAAAGTGGTGAGGAAAGTGTTAATAAAGCAGATTAAATTTGAGAAAAAAACAACAAAGAAAATTTGATTGACTGTATTTTTTCTCATATAGACCCCAGGGGCACAAAATTAGATTAATCATAATCTTTTGTTCAAGATATACTCTGGCAGATTTTATTTTCCAGATATATCTGCAACAATAACTCCCTCTCACATGCTCAGCTACAATGTGACGCTCCTCCCACAGAGAGGTGGGGGTCTCTGTCTCCTTCTCTTGAAACTAGGTAGGACATGTGACTGGCTTGTGACCAATAGAATGTGTCTTTGTCAGCAAGGGTCGGTAAAGCTTGTGCCTTGCTCACTGGAACATGCAGGCTGGAGCCCTGAGCTGTTGTGCTGTAAGGAAGCTCAAACTAGCCCTGAGACTACACGGAGAGAAGGAGACCTCAGCTGTTCTAGCCCCAACCACTATCTGATTGAAACTGCATGACAGATTCCAAGCCAGAATCATCCCCAGAAACAGTGAAAGATAATTGCTGTTGCGTCAAGCTACTAAGTTCTGGGGTGATTTGTTAAATAATAACTTTAAGAGCACCTGCATTATCATCATTGGTTCATGAATGGCTCTGTGGATTGCTTGATTGATCAAAATAATATAGTGATCTTATAAGCCCTGATTGGACATCTCTGGATTTTTTACTGATCAAATTTTAATATTTTTTAAATGGTGATTTCATTATTCACATATTGATAAAATTTTTATGACTATAATGCCTAACCTTGCCTTTCCCCCTCCACCAAAAAAAAAAAAATGTTTACCCTAGAAATTTGAATTTCTTCTAAATTTGGATATGACCGTGGAAGTGCATCATGCATGTGAACTCTACTTGCCCTTGAACCCCAGTGGATAAAAGGTTAGGAACTCCTGACTGGATCCTTCTGAGCTTCAGTTTCCCAAATGAAAGATGGCAAAATAATACTAACCCCGTCTGTCTTATAGGCTTGCTGTGAGCACCTATTTAGAAAATGCTGAAGAAAACATTTATAAGTAATAAAGATTTATTATCATGAGGCTGTGTTATTTTAACAGTTTTATTATGTATATTTATCATCCTATCTCCTTCGTCATCTAGGAAGCACAGGTGCCATCCTCTTTCCCACTATGTGAACTTGAAAAGTTGCTCGTAAATGATCCACTGTCTGTGTGACATAGATTTGTACATTTCTTAAGGGTAGGAACCAAACCTTCTTTTATTTCCTTAACTTTAGTGATGTAGTACCTCTTTGTGTTTAATTCTATTTTCCCACCCAAATGTACCAAAATCTGGCCTGGCATTCCTGCACAAATGTAAAACAAATAGGATCATGAGTAGGGCATGCCCAGCTTGGATCCCATTGTAGGAGGGGTCATTACTGAAAGACCAAGAGGGTCTCATTAGAAGGTGGTTTTGCCCTCAGGGCAGCCCCATGGCATGGCCCCTGAGGACAGCTTTATAAAGATTCTCTAGTGCCAGTCCCTGAGATTTTTTAGAACTAACATCCAGATGTCCATCTGCTGCGTAGACACTGAGAGGCTTGTTTTGATGATGTGATATTCCTAATTTCTAGTCACAGGTCGAGTATGTTCCCTGTTTCCTTTGGGAATTAAAACTGAGGTCTTGGGTGTAGAAATCTCCAAAGAATCAGTGACATAATTCTAGGTCTTCAAATCTCACATTCAGCTCAGCCTCTAATTGCCCACAGAACTCCTGTTTACCATGCAAAGAGAAGGGACCACATGAGCCTTTTTTACCTATAGGGTGAGACCTCCTCGCAGAAGGCTGGCAATCTCGCCTTGGGGGATATTTCGCAGCTCATTATTTTTTCTCTTTAGATACGGTAGCCTCCCTTCTGCTCATTAGGCTCCTTTCACTACATCATTGCCTTTCTTTAATGTGGCTGGTCTATTAAATAGCCCTCACCTGGCAAAGCCCCCCAGTGTCCCTAATGCAGCGCTGCTCTCCCTCTTTCATGACTCAGTTTGGACATCGCTTTAATAAGAGTGGCACCAGCACCAGCATCCCGCATCTCCTCGAGCTACAGAGCCCCTCTGCAGCAGAGAGGGAGACATCATAGATCTCGGAGGACGTGTCACTTAGCGTTCAGAGGTTCCTGAAGGCTTTCACAGAAACGGAATGAGGTACACCGGAGGAATGGCTCTGAACAGAAATATTGGCATCCCATTTATACAGCGCTACCAAATATCAAAAGGCAATTGATTAAATATTGATCTGACAACTGCTTAAAAAGGAGCAGGTGCTCCTCACAATCTGGCAAGAAAACAGGGTCAGGAACACTAAATGGGGCTATTGCAAAAGCATGTTTGTGAAATCTCTGTGTCTTCTTGCCATGATTAAAAGGCTTGTTAGTCATGGGTGAAATCCGACAGAGGGTATGTGCTTGAGTGTTAGCTCATATTAAGCTGCATGAAATTCATGTTTCTTCTTTAGTCAGAATCCCTCAAACTGACCCAACTTATTCAGTTCCCTTTGTGGTCAGGTCAGCTGTTTTGGACTTTTTCTGAAGGTCAGCCCTTGAACTGAAACAGGTCTTAAAAGGCTAATGTTCCAGTCTTTGTTTGCAAGTACAGAAACCCACTTGAACTAGCTCAAGTAAGAATTGGTTGATTAAAACACAAACATGTGTGTATGTATATGTGTGTGTGTGTGCATGTGCACATGTATGTATACATATCCATATATAAGCTGAGAAGTCTTCAAAAAACAACTCTTCCTCCCTTTACCCCTCTTTCCCTCCATCTTTCTCCCTCTCAAGGTTATCATGGGCTCGCATTTTTGCCTCTCTCTCCCCATATATGGGTTTTTCTTCTATTTCCCCACAGGTCAGAATCCTCTTAGCTCATCCATAACTGGCTTGGCTTTAGCTTTGGTTTGTCCTGGCACTGTCTCCTGTCCCCCAATCAATGACATGTTACCATTGCTGTAGGCTAGATGGCAGTCGTGAAATGGTTGTCATTGCCTTCATATATACAACATTGGTCATAGCTATTCATATTGTCATCACTTCAGTTGAGATCTGTGCTTGCTGGTGCTATACATGCTAAATTGAATTGTTGTTAAAAATGTCTTCAGAAAGATTATACTATGATTTAGCGTTGAAATGAAAAGGGATCATGTACACAGAGAGGCATGTAAACAGAGCAATGGGGCATACATTTGATATTAGCGAAGCAAATATTCATCATTGGAGGAATGACAGCAATTTCATATTTTCTTGCAAAGCAACAACCAAGTGTTTCAAGACCTAAGAAAGGAAGACATCTACAAGTAGATGAAGCTGTGTTATACTTTGCTTTGGAGGTACAAGCAAAAAGATTTCCTATCTCATGTCAAACAATGCAATTGAAAGCAGGAGAAATTGCCAAGTCCTTCAGAACAGATGAAAGAAATTTCAAAGCTACAAGATGCTGATGAGACCAATTCAGGTGTCGAGCAGGACCACTGTTAACACAGTGAATATCTATTTGTCATAAACTGCTCAACTTCTAGCAACACTTATTTCAATTGAGGTAGAAGGTAATACTACTAATTTGACCAAATGCTAAAGCACCAGAATCAAAACTTCCAAATGGGTGTCAGCATCTTGGAAGAAAATCCTGGATACAATAATAATGCACTCTTTTAAGAAATTCCACATTACTGATGTTTGGGGGAGCATAGAGAAATATCTTCTGTGGAAAACCGTAGACACCATCAGTTCTGAGTTGAAAAGTATTTCAGGAGAGTTAGACTCATTGCAAAGAAGTTTTAGGAATTTATTTTACTTATAATTTCTTTTTCATGTGTACTTAGTACATCTAAAAGCCTCTTTGAATATGTATAAAATTAAAAGTCTGTGATTTTTAAAAAGCATTATAACACTTTAATTAGCAGCATATTTTGTGTTTCTTAGTGGCATGTAAAATCATGGTGAATCTTACAACTGGTGTCAACTTAGATGCAATGAAAGGTCCAGTGGAATGTGAGCAGAAGCTGTGGGTGTAACATGGGCCTCACTTGCTTACGAGGAGATCCCAGGCCACAGAATTCCACTTTTTCTCCCATCCCACTGGCTGGAGTGGCAACAAGGTTACCCTGTCCAATATGGTAGCCACTAGCTAGCCACATGTGGCTATTTATATTCAAATTTTAATTATATATTTAAAATTCAGTTCCTTGGTTGTACTAGTCACAATTCAAGTGTTCAACAGCCACATGTGGCTAGTGGATACTATATTGGACAGCACAGATATAAATAGAACAATTCCATCATTATACAATATTCTATTGGACAGCAATGGACTAGAGTGATTTTGGAAGCTATGCATTGACGATAGCAGAGCCATTCTCTGTGTTCTTGCACAATTTCTTGAAGCTGTACTTCTCATTGATCTGGAACACTCACCTCCAACTGTTAAAAGAGAAATAAATATTTTTGTTTTTCATGCTACATTATTGGAAGATATTTTAGTACATATTTCATATATTTTATTTTAGAACATTTTCATCTTCTGCACTAATGCCATTGGTTTACTTGTTTATTGCCTCTCTTCCCTAGTGGACTCTATTAAGCAGGTTTATTTTTTCAGAATTTAGCATAGTGCCTCACACATGGTAGGTCCGTAAAACACATTTATTGAATGATTTAATTAATAAATGTGAACACATAAGAGGGACAGGTACAATTTAGAAGATCAGTAAAGGTTTCCTGAAGGAAGGAGTATCTAAGGTGAGACTTGAAGGATGAATCAGAGGCAACAGAGATACAAGGCAAGAGGAAGAATTTCCAAATAGAGAGAAGACTCAAAGGGAGAGAGCATGGAGCTTTGGAAAGAGTGAAAATTCAGTAGGTTTGGAGTTGGAGGAAAGTAGCAGGGAGTTCGTGAGGGAAGAAATCATGATGGGCTGTATAAGCCACACTAAGATTTTGTGTTTCATCCTGAGGGCAGTGGAAGGGACACTAAACAATTTTGATGCTTTTGCTAAGCTACCTTAAGGGGTGGGGGTGGGTGGGGGGTGGGAGATGAGGGTAAGGGGGATCGAATATATGGTGATGGAAGGAGAACTGACTCTGGGTGATGAACACACAATGGGATTTATAGATGATGTAATACAGAATTGTACACCTGAAATCTATGTAATTTTACTAACAATTGTCACCCCAATAAATTTAATAAAATAAAAAAAATTTTTCCAATAAAACAAATGCTTGTTCTATTGTTAGAAACTTTTGAGAGTGTAGATTCCCTGACACCTTGGGTAACCCATTTCTTGCACTTAACCAAGATCCTCATGGAAGGTGCCTTTGCATCTCACCTAAAGCTCTTTAACCAAAGTATATTTCTTTTTGTTGTTTAGTGGACCTAATGCACACTGGTTACCACTCTCTATGCTTCTCCCATGCAGTAGAAAGTTCTTGGGGAATAGGTTCGACCTCCATGTTATAAGTTAACTGGGTTGATGTCAGGCTTTTCTAAAAAAACAAAAACAAAAACAAAAAACATGTGGTAGTTTGAATGAAGAGCGGCCTAATACAACCAGTAAATAGGGACTGGCTAATGATGGAATCCAACTGCACTGCAAGAGAGCAAGAAAGACTGTTCCAAGTCTTCTCTTCCTTGGAACAATGATTTCTGGTCCTATCATCTTCTTTTAAAAATGATGGTGCTGTATGAGTTCTTTATATATTGTGACAGAAGGAGATTTGACTTCGGATGGTGAACACACAATGCAATACACAGATGATGTATTACAGAATCGTACACTTGGAACTTATATATATTGTCTAACCAATGCCACGCCATCAATTTGATAAAATTTAAAAAAACAAAAGTATGGGGGAAGATGCCATCTTTAGTTTGCAAATAGTCATGAGGTTTCCTCTAACATCTAGTCCAAATTCTAAAAAATAAATAAATAAATAAATAAATAAATAAATAAATAAATAAAATAAATAAGTAAATAAAAGTGATGTTGGGAATAATACATGGAGAAAAAGACAAATTTTCTACGTTTGCTTTTATCACTGAGGTGAGCCTAAGAAGTTGTATATATTCAAAGGGCCAATGTTGTCAACAGCCTTCTCCTCCCACCTCGCACAGCTCTCTTGTGAGTTCCAGATCTGCATGTCCACCTGCTAAAGTACATCTTCAACTGTGAGAACCACAAGTTCCTAGAAATTAACGTGTCCCAAACCCTATTTATTATCACCCCCATACCCTCCCCACATGTCTGCCCCTCCTTATTATTTCCAATGACAACATCCTACCTACCCAATTACAAAATCCACAGAACTGTGAGTTGTCCTTGACTCCTGCCTTTCCTCAGACCGCTCAGGCTCTCCATCACCAAGCTCAGTAATGTCTGCCTCCTAAGCATCTCTCCCACCCATCTCATCCTCCCCAACTCCTCTAGTTGCTGCCAGAGTCCATCTCCTCGCCATTGCTTGTATTTAGCCCCAAGTTCCTACAATCTGGAGTGATATTTCTAAAATCCAAATCTAATTATGCCACTCCTTTGCTTAAAATTTCTAAATTACTATTTACTACTTTCAGGAAAGCATCACACTCAAGAACAGAGTGCACAAGCCCCTTCAATGATCTGAGCTCTGCCCACCTCTTTAAGCTCATCTCTTACTCCTCCCCTTAGAGCTCCTCACACCTCGTCTCCAGTCATTACTGTAATGTACACAGTAGTTTCTGCTTTTCCTTGTGCAGTTGCTCTCTGATGAGCATGTACTTCCATCTCTTTATTCAATTGGAAAAATTCTCCCTGGCCTATAAGGTTCAGCTTGGGTAGCTTTTCCCTAAGGTTATTCTTTCTGATTTCTAGGTAGCCACCCTATTAGAGAATACCATGGTTTTGTCATAATACCATGGTTTTGTCATATCTATTTATATTGAATATATTAGAATATATTTATATTCTAAATAGATATAAATTGTGTAAATCAGATCAAGGGAAAATAAAAACAAGGAAATAAAATACAGCCTTTTCCAATAGATAAATAGGGATGATAGATCAAATATTATAAGGTAAAATTAAGGAAACCTAGCCAAGTTCAAAAATAGAAAAAACAAACAAACAAAAAAAAACAAAGCAAAACAAACCCAATCTCTGTGGAACAGAAATAAAGCAGAAATTCAAAGCAGTAATTGGACGAAAGCTATGGCTTGCTTGGCAGTGTACCAGAATAAAGAATTAGGTTTAAGTTGGAGGAGAGCAATGGGGTTTGGCAACTATGGGTTAAACTTGGCGTAAGAGTGCCCTATAGCTAGGACCTGGTTGAAGCTATTCATGGCTATGCAACTGGATTGATAATATCCTAGTGTCATCATTTGATAGGAGCTCTGAGCAACTGATATAAGACCTGGAGCTCCAGTGAATCAGGTGAAGGCAACTCAAAAACTGCCTGACAGGGAGAAGTGACCACATAAAGAGAGTAAGGAAAATAGTAACACCAAACTGCCATTCAAGGTAAGATTGAAAATGAAAATTCCAAATACATGGAAAAAAAAGAGCAGTTGACAAAATCAACAATTAAATAAATTTACTCTAGATAAAATGAAAATAACAGTGATATAAAAAGCTTTAATAATAGTATATTAGTAGATCTAAGACCTTCAAAGAAATAAAGGAACTAACAGTATTAGTGGGAGGAGAGAGAGAGAAAGAGAGAACACACAGGAAATAATGAAATGTAAGGCAGCAGAATGGCTAAAATGAAATAGAAACAAGTGGATATAAATAAATCTTGGAAATAAAAAATACAAAATTATGAAAACAAACCAATAAACCAATCAATAAATGAGGTCAGCTCTAGTTTGGACCTAATCAAAGAGAAATTAGTGAATTGGAATATAGTCTTGCATAATTTTTAAAACATAGTACAAAGAGACAAAAGGATATAATGAAAGAGCAGTTAAGAGAGCGACTGAGAAGAGCCTGCAATATACATCTGATTGGAGTTCAAAATGAGGGAACAGAATTTTCCAAAATTATGATCATTGAGAAAGATAGAAAACACTCAGATTAAAAGGTATACCAAATTCTAAACAGTATGAATAAAAATAAATCTAAACTTAGACATTATATTGAAACTTCAGAATATCAAGGACAAAATTTTTTTTAAAGCTACTAGAATGAAAAGACAAATTATTGCCACAAGAAAAAGTATTAAACTTGACACAGACTTCTCGTCTACAACAATAGATGAGAAGACAATGGAGTCTTTGAATTGCTAAGGGGAAATAATTGTCAACCTAGATCTTCATTTCAGCTAAAATATAATTTAAAGGTGAGGAAAAATAAAGATATTTTTAATATAAAATGTCCACAGATATATAATGAAAGGACATACTTACTTCAATAAGAAGAAAAAGGAACCCAGAGAGGAGTGAGCTATCAATGGTTAACAATGGTTAACCAATAAATAAATAAACAATGGTTAACCAACAAATAAATAAATAAATAAATAAATAAATAAATAAATAAATAATAGTGATAATAATAATAATAATACAGGTTGATAAATTTAATTAGCTATTGACCATTAAAAAACTAGAGCCATAAATTGCACGTTTAAAAAAGGATGGGGTTTGAATTCTTGACAAAATAACAAGGAAACTGGGGAGGCTATTGGGGGTAGTTGAAAGTTTGGGAGAGGAAAAAGGATACATTAAATAGCTTAAGACTTTGAAAAAACATTTAGAATTAAATATGTATGTTTAAAATGTGAAGATAACTAGTAAAATTAGAATACAACATATAGCTTCCAAAGTGGCAGTGGAATTAATTTTTTTCAATCCATCAATAGTTTGGAAAGAAGAACAAAAGTATGGTAAGCAGAAAACACAAATAAGATAATAAAAATAATTTTCAAATGTATCAGTAACACAGAATGATACATGCAGCATGATTTCATTTGTGTAATGTTTTAAAACTCATGAAACAATTCAAGTGTTGTTTTCAATAAAACAAGTGTTACTTTCACACACACACACACACACATGCAATTATTAGGTTAGTGCAAAAGTAATTGGAGTTTAAAAGGTTAAAAATAATCGCAAAAACTGCAATTAGTTTTGCAGCAACCTAATATATCAGACATGCATGAAAATGATGAATACCCATCTCTAGTGGAAAGAAGAAGGGAATGAGATAGTAGTAGGCTACACAGAAGACTTTCACTGCACACTTTATTTCTTTTTAAAACCTATGTGGTAAATATGAAAAGAGGTTACTGTTTCATAATCTAGGTAGTGGGCTTACAACTATAGTGTTCTGGGCATTTGATATACCAAAATAACTATACCAAATATAATGTAACCTCCAAATTTCCAAAAGAAAACTTCTTTTTATTTTTTTGAAAACTTCTTTTTAAAAGATTTTTTGGTCAGCTTAAATATGTAAACTTTCAAAGATACAGATGGAATACTGAAAGTTTTACTTACAATATTAAATTTTCTAATAAAGTTGTATATATGTATTTAAAACCATGTTTTATATAAAATGAAGTATTAATTGGAAATCCTATTCTTTTCCCTTGTGAAACCATTGAATTTAAGCCAATTACGTATCATTGACATCAGTGACTTTTTTAGTAATCACAGGGATATGTTTGATCCATCTGACACAGTTCTTCAGGTCACATTATCTTTATTTTCCTCAAAGTTAAGATACAGCACTCTTAGTGTAAGTATAATGGTGTCACTGAAAGCATAGAAAACTTCAAGTTGCCATCTTTGTATTAAGACAGTTTTTAAAAAAAATTCATCCTGTAGGTTTATATTTATTATCTCCAAAGGTAACCATGTATGCATTGCTTTTTAAAGTGATGCTTAAAAGGCTTGCTTATATCATCTAACTCTTGGAATTGTAAGGTCATCATACTCCCATGAATAATGACTAAATTTGCATTAAATTTCTTTGCCTCATTTTAAATCTATTCTGTCAGATGATCACTCAAATTATCATTGATTGAAACCATTTCTAGCTAATGTGTCTAGAACAAACATGTATTTTGTTTGTTAAAATAAATATAATAGAGCATAAACCACAGTAGGAGAGACAGTGTAATGGCAATGGAAGATTACGTTACATCTGGCATAGCCTTACGTTCAGCTATTTCTGATACTTCAAACCCACAGGAATGTATAAAGTATAATATAAAATGAACACTTCTCTATCTACTACCCAGAAAAATGCTCCTTTTCTGAGCAATAATTTTGATTTAGAAAAAAAAAAAAACTGACTTCAGGTTCTGGGACAAGATGGCGTAGACTCAATTTTTCCTGCTCTTCCCCTCTAAGTACAACTAAATACCCTGAAAATAATCCAACAGACAATGATAGTAGGACTCTGAACATAGGGTAGAAGACAAACTGACAAGGGACCTCAGGACTTAATGAACAATACTGTGATGAGTTTTCTGGGTTTTTTCTTTTTTTTTTTTATTAACAAGGAAAGGGAAGTCCAGCCAGAACTTAGCAAGGAGACCTATACACAATGGCAATGGCAGGCCAATCTGCTTACAGCAGTGGTACCAGCAGAGCTCAGGAGGCCACCCCATCACCGGCCCTACATCCAACAATAGCAGTGGGCTCAATCTATTCATAGCAGGGGCAAGAGTGGGTCCTGAGTGCACCAATCCACCCCACAACCCATACCACCCACCCAGCAACAGGTAGATATTTACACAGGTACCAGTGGGGCTAGCAAGCCCCATGTTTTCCAGCCATCTATGGGTTACTCAGTGGCAGAGGTAACCCAAGACCAATGTCATCCAATCATCCATCTAATGGTAGAGAGTCACCCAGACTCCATGTCCCCTGATCCTCCACTCAGTGGCAAAAGGCAGCTTAAATAAGTTGGCTCTTCACTTCCCCAGAGGCACCTACAGAAATAGAATGGGAAGCCAAAAGCTACCAGATGACCAGTGAACAGGCCAAAATAAATTCTCTCCTTCTCACAGGTCTTGTATCCCTCACACCCCACCTAAGAACATGGAGAGGCCCAGGGAAACACCTTCTATCTCTGAAAGTAGCACCAGCAGAGCTATAACAGACACTCAAGCAGAGCCACATGAATGACCAGAATTCATTGCAAAGGCTCAAAAAAGCAAAATTGTCATTGGAACTATAACACAAAAGTAAGACAGAACATACAAGCTAAATCTAAACAAGGCAAATGCCTGCCAAAAGAAAATATTTAAACACAGAGTCTCCTAAATAAGATCTAAAATGTCCAAGATACAATACAAAATTAATCAACATATTAAGAACCAGTAGGGGCTGGCCCGGTGGCTCAGGCGGTTAGAGCTCCATGCTCCTGACCCCGAAGGCTGCCGGTTCGATTCCCACATGGGCCAGTGGGCTCTCAACCACAAGGTTGGCAGTTTAATTCCTCGAGTCCCGCAAAGGATGGTGGGCAGCGCCCCTGCAACTAAGATTGAACACGGCACCTTGAGCTGAGCTCCCACTGAGCTCCTGGATGGCTCACTTGGTTGGAGCGCGGGCTCTCAACCACAAGGTTGCCAGTTGGACTCCCGCAAGGGATGGTGGGCTGCGCCCCCTGCAACTAGCAACGGCAACTGGACCTGGAGCTGAGCTGCGCCCTCCACAACTAAGATTGAAAGGACAACAACTTGACTTGGAAAAAAAAATCCTGGAAATACACACTGTTCCCCAATAAAGTCCTGTTCCCCTTCCCCAATAAAATCTTAAAAAAAAAAAAGGAACCAGTAAAATCACAATTTGGATTAGAAAGATAATGAGCTGATGCCAATAACAAGATGAATTAGATTTTGGAATATGTGACAAAAATTTTAGAGCAGCTACCATAAAGTTGCTTCAACAAATAATTATGAATTCCCTTGAAACAAATAAAATATATAAAACTACAGCAAAGAAATAGAGATTATTAAAAAAAATACTAATGGAAATTATAGAACTGAATAATACAATAACTAGAAAAAAACTTGCTAGATAGGCTCATAGTAGAGTGAAGATAACAGAAGAATCAGTACATTTTATAAAGGAACAATAAAGTTTACTCAATCTGACCAACAGAATAAAAATAGACTAAAAAAACAGAATAGAACTTCAGGGACATTATGGACAATACAAAATATCTCACAATCATATCATCAGAATCTCAGAAGGAGAAAAGAAAGAATGTGGGACTAAAAATGTTTTGGAGAAATAATGGTTGAAATATCGTCAAACTGGGCAGAAGACCTAAACCTACAGAATCAAGAATCTGAGTGAACCCAAAATAGATAAACTTAACAAAATTCATGCCAAGACAAATAATAATTAAACATCTGGAAACGGAAGACAAAGACAAAAATCCTAAAAGCAACCAGAGAAAACTGATGCATTAACTAGCAGGAACAGCAATTCAAATTACAATGGATTTCTCATCAAAAACAATGAAGGCCTGAAGGAAGTGGCACAACATTTTTCAAGTGCAGAAAGAAAACAACTGTCAACCATGAATTCTGTATCTGGTGAAACTATTCTATAGAAATGAAGAGGAAATAAAGACATTCTTTGACAAATGAAAACTGAGAGAATGTGTTGCTAGTAAATCTACCTTTAAACAATGCCTAAAGGAAGCTCGTTGAATTGAAAGGAAATTATAAAAGAAGGATTGCAACTTCAGAAATAAAAACAAACAATGGAATGGGTAAAAATAAGGGCAAATATAATAGAGTATGATTCTCCTGGTGAGTTTCTTAAATCATATTTGATGGTTAAAGCAAAAGTTATAACAATATCTGTTGTGGTACTTAATGAATGTAGAGAAAATACTTGAGATACTTATATTTTAAAAGTAAGAGTAAAGGGACATATATGGAAGTAAGATTTCAATTCTTCACTCAAAGTGGTAATAGTTAGGTTGTAATAAGATACGAATGTATATTGTAATACCTAGCACAACCGCTAAGAAAATTATACAAAGTGATATCCTCAAAAATGGGATAATAAAACAAAATGGGATCCTTTAAAAAGTTCAAGTAACCTATAAGAAGGCAAGAAAATAGAAATTAAGAAAAAAGAAACAGAAGAAACAAACAGAAAACAAATAACAAAATGGCAGATTTAAGGCTAACAGATTAATAATTATTTTAAATGTAAATGGTCTAAATATATTAATTAGGACACAGATTGGCAGAGTGGATAAAATATCATGACTGAACTATATGTTGTCTAAAAGAAATTCACTTCAAACATAGTGACATAGGAATGCTGAATAAAATAATGTAAAAAGATATATTATGCTAATGTTAACTTCTAAAAGTAGGTCTAGCTATATTAATATCAGGTAAAGTAGACTTCAGAGCAAAGAAACTTACTAGGGACAAAGAAGGGTATTACATAATTATGAGAGGATAAATCCACCAAGAAGAAATGGCTACCCTAAATGTGTATGCACCAAACAACAGAACTTCAAAATGCATGGTACAAAAACGGATAGAGCTGAAAGGAGAAATAGACAAATCCACAATTATAGCGGGAACTTCAATACCCCACTCTCAGCAATTGACAGAACTACTAGACAAAACTACTATCAGAAATTAATGGAACTACGAACAAAGATATAGAAGAAATGAATAGCACCATCAATCAACAAGCTCTAACTGACACTTACTGTATATTCCTCCCATCAGCAGCAGAATGCACATTCTTCTCAAGCACCTATGGAACATTCATCAAGATAAGCCTTATCTTGGGTCATAAAACAAACCTCAACACATTTCAAAGATTTGAAATCACATAGAATATGTTTTCCAATCATAATGGAATCAAGTACAAATCAATAACTGAAAGACAAGAAGAAAAATCTTCAAGCAATTTGAAATTAAGCAACACACTACGAAGCAATCCATGTATTCAAGAGGAAGTCTTAAAGAAACTGTGGTACATTTATACAATGGAGTATTACGCAGCCATAAAGAAGAAAGAAATCTTACCATTTGCAACAACATGGATGGACCTAGAGAACATTATGTTAAGTGAAATAAGTCAGAAAGAGAAAGACAAATACCATATGATCTCACTTATATGCGGAATCTAAAGAAAAGAATAAGTGAATGAACTAATCAGAAACAGTTTTGGAAACATGGGGGAAAAACAGAGGGTTGCTAGAGGGGCGGGGGGGTGGGGATAAGGGGAAGGTGAGAGGTTTTGGGAACGTACAGAGGGATAGTGGATGGGGGGAGGGGGGTTACAGTGTGAGGGATATAAATGATAAACGTCTAAGTTTTGCTTTGTCTTGTGCACCTGAAACTAATTAAAAAAATAAATAAATTAAAAAAAAAAAGAATTAAATACATAAAACTAAATTAATTAAAATGCAAAATATAAAAATTTGTGGGATGTAGCTAAAGCATTGTTGAGAGGGAAATTTGTAGCACTAAAATTCTTACATTAGGAAGGAAGAAATATCTCAAATCAATAATCTAAGTTCCTATGTCAAAAAGCTAGAAAAAGAAGAGCAAAATAAAACCAAAACAGGCAGATGGAAGGAAATAATAAAAATAAGAGCAGACATAAATGAAATTGAAAACAAGAAAACAGAGAAAAATCAATGAAACAAAGAGCTGGTTCTTTAGGGAAAAAAATCAATAAACCTTTAGCAAAACTGACACATTAAAAGAGATGAGACACAAATCACCAATATCAGGAATAAAATCGGAGATATCACTATGGGTTCTGCAGCCACTAAAAGGATAATACAGGAATATAGTGAATAACTTTACTCTCATAAGTTTGACAACTTAGAAGATATAGATCAATTTCTCAAAAACCATAAACCAACAACCCTCAATCAAGATGAAATAGATAATCTGAATACTATTATAATCATTAAAGAAATTAAATTTGTAATTTAAAACTCCCCCAAAAGAAGTCCCTTGGCTCAGATAGATACAGTGGAGAATTTAAAGAAGAATTGACACCAATTTTATCCAGTCTCTTTTGGAAAATAGAAGAGGAGGCAACATTTCTTAACTCATTTATGAGGCCAGTATTATATTAATATCAAAACTAGAAAAAGACCGTACGAAAAAAGAAAACTACAGACCAATTCAATTCCCGCATGGGATGGTGGGCTGCGCCCCCTGCAACTAAAGATTGAAAACGGCAACTGGACTTGGAGCTGAGCTGCACCCTCCACAGCTGGATTGAAGGACAACGACTTGGAGCTGATGGGCCCTGGAGAAGCACACTGTTCCACAATATTCCCTAATTTAAAAAAATTAAAAAAGAAAAAAAGAACGTTTATACAAAACCTACTTAACAGTGAACGACTGACTGTATGATCTCCCCTAGGGAACAAAGTAAGGATGTTCACTCTCACCACTCACACGCACTAGAGTACAGAAAATTCTAACTATTGCAATAGGCAAGAAAAAGAAATAAAAGATCAGAAAGGAAGAAATAAAATTGTCCCCATTTGCAGATTGTCTGTATATAAAACCCCAAGGAATCCATTAAACAAAAAATTACTGGAACCTATAAGTGAGTTCAGCAAGTAGGACAGAAGATTAACACACAAAAATCAATTGCATTTTATATACTAATAATGAACATGTGGAAACCAAAATTAAAAATATAATACTACTTACATTCAATCCAAAGAAAGTTAAATACTTAGATATACACTTAACAAAACATGCACAGGATCGTATGCTGAAAATTACAAAAGGCTGATGAAAGAAATCAAAGAAGATCTAATAAATGGAGAGACATTCTAATAAATGGATTAGAAGACTCAACATAGTAAAGATGTCAATTCTCTCCAAATTGATATATAGCTTTAATGCAGTTCCTATCAAAATCTCAGCAAGGTATTTTGTAAACATAGACAAATTTATTCTAAAATGTATATGGAAAAGCACAAGCCCTAGAATAGCCAAAACAATCTTGAAGGAGAAGGATAAAGGGAGAAATCATTCTACCTGACATTAAGTCTTATTATTTAGCTACAGTAATCAGGGCAAAGCGGTAATGGTGGATAGTCACATGGGTGAGGTAGAGCAGGAGGGAAATGGAGACAGCAACAGAAGGATCCTTGTGGTAATGGAACTGTTCTGTATCTTGAGTGTGGTAGATCCATAAGCCTGCACATGTGATAAAATTGCATAGATCTAAGTACACACACACACGCAAATCAGCATAAGTAAAACTGGGAAAGTATAAAGGCTAGTGGATTATATCGTGTCAATATCCTGGTTGTGATATTGTATGGCAGTTTTGCAAATGTTACCATTGAGGGAAACTGGACAAAGGGTATAGGAAACTTTTCTGTATTATTGTTTACAATTGAATATGAATCTACAGTTATCTCAAAGTAAAAATCAACCACCCCAAATCAAGTCAGAGCTTCCTCCCCCACTTCCCTTTCCCTCCTCACCCCAGATAGTTGTTCAACTTTTACCAGAACACAGAACCACTTCCCTTTGGAGAATGGACTTTGTATTAGTAAAGCTCATTGTAGTTTCTTCCCTGGGTCCCTCAAAGGAGATAAAGTAGGTGGCTGGGGGCAGTGGAGGGGCCTGTGGTCTTGGGAAAGTAGTTTTACTTCCCTAGACCTCAGTTTTCCTCATCTGTAAAATGGAGACTTAGTACTAGAAGGCAGGGAAATGAACACTTGTAGAGAACCTACTGTTTTCCTATGTGTCCTTCCCTTATCCTCTCAGCAAGCCCAACGAACCATGCATTATGAGTCTTCATGTTTCAGATGAAGAGACAGAGGCTGAGAAGCATGCCTACCAAAGAACAGAGCTGGGGTTAGAGTCCACAGTAACTTTTCATTACCGCCTGCTGCTGGAGCCTATCCAACTCTCTGACCCTAAAGCCTACAAGGCAGCCTCTCCCAGTGGAAAGTGCGTTGGGCAGGGAATGCCCAACCCTTTAAGCGGAAGAAGGCAAGGGCTGTAAAGGACTCAGCTCAGCCCCAACAAGAAGATATGGTTGCACCAGAAGCTGCAGACCTTATCAAGCCAACCTCCCTCCATTTACACTGTGGCGGTACCAGGGACAGCTGCTAATTTCCCCCTGGTTTGTTGTCGGTTCCCTACTGTTGCCTTTGGTACAAACCCAAAGGCCAAGCATACTCCCCTTAAGGGGCAGGCTTGGGTTCGGGGTCAGCAGCTGTGAGCCATAAAACACGGGTACCAACCCAGGATGAAAACATCCAAGGGTGTGACATTGGTACTGGGGCCAAGCCTGGCCAATAAGGAAGAAAATAAATGTCTTCTTAGAGACCACATTGCCCACATTTCCACCTTCGGCAAACTCTAGAGGTGGGCTGCCCATCATGGTCAAAGGTAAGACATTGAGTGGTTAGAGCCCTGGGCTTGGGGTCAGGAAACATGGACTTCACCCAGCCCTGTGACTTCCTGTCGTGTGAGAGACCCTGCTCGCTGCGCCATTTGTCGTGCGCGGAAGCCTTCTCGCCGCGCCATCTTTCAGGCGGGGCGGCCTGCGGGGTCTCTGGTCCCGCTCCCCACACAAGAACGCAGGATATGGTGAGGCCAAAAAGGAACACCCACGGAGCCATAGGTAGGGGAGTCATACCACTATGGTCTCAGTGGAGGCTGGGCCCACCGGACGCCAACCTGCCGTCCGCTTTTCCGCCAACCGACCGACCGACGACTCTCCTCCACTCTCTCCTCTGTTCCTCTCTCTCCGCTCTCCTCTTCCGCTCTCTTCGGCTCTGCTCAGTTCTGCTCGGCAATCCTTCGTAGCCGCAGCAGTTATACCAGCGGCCAATCGGCTAACCGGCCACAGCCAACGGCCAATCAGCCACAGCCGACGGCCAATCACCACCCGAGCCAGCACCCTTCCACGTGAGGCCGAGAGCCTGTAAAGTACTTTCTGGGGCTCTGTCCCCACACTTCCTCTAACGCTCTTGAAGAGCCATGCTCCCCCTCTGGAATTCAACGTCCTCATCCATAAAATGAGGGGTTTGAGTTAGGTGGGCCCTGAGACCTTTCTAAGCCCTCATGTTCAAGGTTACCTTTAAGACCTGCATTCAGGGCCTGTCTGAATCCACCATAGCTCACAAACATTATTGAAACAGAAGTCCTGGTCGGATTTCATTTTTCTTCCAAGGCTGTTTATTGCCTAACAAAGTGTACTTAGTGGTAAATTCGTGACTGTGATGTTAAAAGTTCAGGCTACAATCCCAGAGACAAAAAAAAAAAAAAATAAATAAATAAATAGGGGAGGGATGGGGAGTACAGAGCACAGAGGTAGGGCCATCCAAAGGGTCAGGAAAACTCAAATTCACAGGAGCCTTTCATAAACACGGCCACCATTCCCTATTTATTCACATCCTCTGCCCTGTCTGGATTCCGCGTGGTCTCCACTTCTCGTTAGCTTTTCAGCTGCACACCAGGCCCCAGCTGGCAGTAGCTAATTGCAATCAGCAGGTGAGAAATGTAGGTTCTCCGAAAAGGAATTATCTCCAGCACTGGGAACCATTCTGGGAAATGTAACAGACCTGGGAAGAGAGGGGGAGATGTTTAAAACCTGAACTTCTGTGAAAAGCATTAATTGAAAAAGACAGCACCGCGCACTAGGAACCCATGACTTGCTCGCCTGAAAATATAATGAAACAACTTAGTGTGGAAGGAAAGACAGGGGAGCATTTCCATTTCTGCAAAAGCAGCTCCTGCCTCGTGCACAGGAGCCCTGCCTGCCCTCTTTTTCTAGGAGACCAAGGGAGCACAAAGGTTCGCTCTTACAGTTTCATCTTTTACCTTTACATTTTTCTGCATGAGTAAAATCACTTCACCAAGCTAAGGGTTTTTCATTTATTTTTTATTTATTTTTTAAAGAAAGACGTGAAGCAATCTACTGTGAAACAGAATGACTTGAGGAAGCAAGTTCAAAATCGGTTCACAATTTCTTCAGGTTGCTGAACTCCCAGGTGTTCACTCAGCCTAGAGCCAAGTGAGAGGGTGGGACGTGGGTGCAGCCATGTACTCTAAAAGGGTTTTCAGCTTCTTGGGGAAGCAAGCCTCGTGTCAAGTAGCAAGGTCCCAGACGTTCCTTTGTCCTCAGCCCCAGGCTGCTCTCAATGGCTCCTAACAGGAGCTCCTAACCTGAGGACAGGAGAAGGGCACGGGTGGCCCTTTAAGCACCCGCCTGCTCACCTACAGGATCGGTGACATCTCTGTGCATTATCAGGAAAGGGAGTGAAAAGCATACCAGAGGGGTGATTTGAATTTCATTCTCTCAATATGTCCCCCTGTGGGGAACGCTGCACTGTGCTGCATGCTGATTCAAAGAAAATTGTATTTGCTCGCTGGGGTTTAAGGCTAGTCAGGGGCAGCTCACAATGCACTGGGTTGCGGGGCACCTTAAAAACTACCTGGGGTATCACACAACGGGGTACAGGGGGGAATGGTCCAGCAACATCTCTGGAGAAGCTGTGTGATTCGGGCAGGCCCCAGGACCCCCGCAGACGGCCATGTCCTCATCTATAAAATGAATGAATTGCACATTGCGGCCCCTTATCTCACTTCAGTTCACAGATTCTCTGGTGATAAGACGTGGCTTAAAACACGAATGATTCACTCCCCCAAATAAATATTTACTGGGTGTTTTTGGAGGGTTGGTGGCTTTGTTTTCCCCTCTTTTTGGTTATCTGTAGGATGAAGGAGAGAGAGGTTGGGCTTTGAAGCCAATCTCAGAAGGAAGCACCGTCCCCAGTGGAGGTCAGACTAAGGACAGTTACTAGAGGAGACCAGCCAGAGGACCTTTGTCCACCTGTGAGCACCCCTCCCCCACACGCCAAAGGAATGTCAGAGGAGAGCTTCAAGTCTCAGGGGAAGGAGATAAAAAGGCTTCAAGACCTTTCAGCCTTGAAGCCAAACTCCAGGCTTTGTGATCAAAAGACAAATAAACAGCCATTCCCACCGGGTCTCTCAAACCTGCTGAGCAACACAAATGTTTCCTCCTTCTAAACAAGCTTACCTGAATAAGGCAAAGAAAACCAGAACCTGAAATCCCATGCAGTTTTTGGCAGAGCCCTTAGGAGAAACTGCTGCAGACAGCTTATCAAGAGCCTTTCTCACATCTCTCAGAAATAAGATGTCAAAGTTTGAACGTAAACCATGAACAAACAAAATCAGCCTGGTTCTTCGTGCCAGCTTCCCCATCCTGACACAGGGATGGTTTAGACTGTGAGCTGTAGAATTAGAAGCTGCTGAAAGGATTTTAGAGAAGCTACTGGGTTGCGAAGGTAAGCAGAGAAAGAAGGCCATCTATGGTCTTCTTTCAACAAATATTGGGCTCTGTACCTCTGAGTTGCACAACTCTAAAGGACACAGCTATGGAGTTGTGTTTCAGGAGGTGGTAATGACAGCACCCCGTGGAGTGAGGCAAGACAAAAGCCCCAATGAGCGCCAGTATGTGCCACCCCACTTGGGATACAGCAGGGTACAAGCAGAGCAAGTCTGTCCCAGAGAAGCTTACATTCTAATTAGTCAATTATGCAGTGTGTGTGTGTTTGGGGGGGGATTTTCTTCTAGGTTCTTTGGCTGGCCTAATAATTAAACTGACATAAGGCAGATTAACAGGAAAAAAACACAAAAGTTTAATAATAAGTATATACGGGAGAGACCCAGGAAAACTGAATAAATTTCCAAAGTGGCCTAACCCACCACCTTAAATACCATCTCCAGCTAAAGACAAAAAAAGATGTTGGGGCTGGGGATCCAGTTATGGGAGGTGACCAAGAAAGGCACAGTGAACAAGGGTAAGGTTCTTGTGCAGATTTAAGTCCAAGAATTCTTAGTTGATAAGAATTTCTAGAGATGAGGTCATCCCCCTCTATCTGACATGCCAGGGAGACACCCTTACAAATGGAGATTTCGCTTATAATTTAACTATCTCTTTCAAAAGGATAACTTATACTTCATTTTAGAGCTTTTCCTTTGTCTGCAATTGCTTAAAAATAATCCACCTAAAATGATCCTTATGCCAGAGACATATTTTGGGGTGGCAAATTCTGTTCTCTTTTAATAGCATGTTAGAAGGTGATACACGCTATAGCAAGAATACTTCTGGGAGAGGGAAGGAGAGCGGGCGGGGGGGGGGCTGTGATTTATAGTAAGGTAATTAGGGAAGGCCTCATTGAGATGAAGTGGCTTTTAAACAGGGAAGAGAAGGGGTGAAGGAATGGGCCTTTTCAGGATGCTTTCTGGAGGAACAGGGACCCTGGTAAAGGGGATGGTAAGTGCAAACATCCTGAGGTAGAAGTGAGCCTGGCAGAGGCAAAGTGTATCATGGGAGCCAATGGAACTGGAGCAGAGAGAGGGAGGGCATCTCCATAGATCCTGGGTGGGGTAGAGAATCACAGAACATCAAAGTAGGTGCCCCCAGCCACCCAATGAGCCTGCTCTGCCAGGCTGACATCTCAATAGACACTTCTGGGGGCCTATGAGACTCTCTGGCTCTCCATTAACTAACAATGAGTACCTGATGTGGTCCTGTTTAATTACTAACCAACGAGGCATGAAGCCACACCCCTCTGACTTTCTGAAGTTCTTAAGTCCCAGTACTTCATCTTGTGGATGGAGGTGTCCCTCACCAACTCCCTAAGTCCCACTGCAAAAGGTATCACCATGCACAGAGTTATTCAACAAAAGTTTTCCTGACCCTTCCTCACTACCTTTCCAACACAAAGAGTGGAGAAACCTCTGGAGATAATTAACTGTATCCTGTACTCATCTGATTTTGCTCAGAATCTCTGGCCCAAGCACCCACGATTGATTCAGTGTCCATTATACTTATATACTCTGCTCTGGCTGAAAGGGTAATGCAAGCAGGTTCTATCCTACGCAGCATCAGACGGGACTTAGGGGGTGACCCAGGCATTTTGATGATTAATTCTTGGCTGGGCGCCCTGAGGATTTCCTTGGCTAGAGTCTCCCCATTTGCTTTTCATCATTTATCAAAACTGGCATTACACCATGCAGAGCCTCTAAGCAGAGGTGACACTGGAAGCAGGGAGCTTGTTGCCCTGGAAGCCTAGGGACTGCAGCAAGGCTGTCTGACTGTATCATTTAGGGTTCAGTCAGAAGCAGAAACCACTCCCAGGCTACAGACTAAGGGATTTATGACAAGGCAGAGCTCTCCGCAGTCATGAGATCTGGTAAGCAGTCTGTATAGGTCTGCTGCTCCAAGTCCAGCGCTGAGCTTGAAGACAGCAGGGCAGGCAGTCAGGAAGGAGGGATGGGCATGAAATGGAGGAGGAAAAGGACAAACTGGAACCAGAGAGGACAAAATACTGTCCGTCTGGACAGATGGGAACAGTATCAGTTTTTCACTGTCTCCAACTTTGTTGATACAGGTGGCCTGCAGCCCAGGCGGGTGTCCTCTAGCATGAAGCTGCACACACGCCAACCTCAGCAATCAGAGAAGCTGAGGGACGAGCTTTGGCCAGTGCTGGAAGGACTGTAGGCCTGGCTGCCACCCCCATCAGCCATAGAAATGGCTGCTCCTTCACTTCACCTTCCAAATCTCCCACAAATTTCTCTTCTGGCCAACCCTAAGCACAGAAAGAAAAGAAAAGAATTCCACCAAATGTAGTTCCAGCTTAGCTACTGTAGTACAAAGCCACCACAATGACTTTGACCTCAGGCTTCGGCTTCGAAGCAAAATGTTGGGAGCATCCCTGTTACAGTAACAACTTCTATTGCCCTCACTGGTGAGCCAGAGAGGGCAGCACATTGTGCCAGGTCAGCCTGTATTGTGTGCAGATGTGCCAAGAGAGCCCAGACACTACTGCAACATTGGGGGTCTTCACTGGCTGGAATGAGTCCAGCATCTTGGCCTTAATCCCCAGAGGAACTCCATGTTTTGTGGGCACAAATATTGCCTTATTTTTCCCCCTTATCCTAGACCCATAGGAGTGAGACATTACCATCTGTCTTCCCAGGCAGTAAACCTCAGATCCAGCATGCTGCTGGACTGACACCAGTCACCTGCTGAGGTGGTGGCAACAGGTCACCATGCTCCATCTCTAGCAATCAGGCTGAAAAGTTCCAGGAGGTGGCAGAAAGATTTTTAGGCTGCACACAGTTCAATTAACAGTCTGGACCCAAACATTTTCACTAGGAGTTCCTCTTCAAGGTGACTCCAGAAAATTCTAATGCAACCTAATGAAAGTCTTTCTCAGCAAATAAATGTGAGCATTATAATCCATGGAGAGCTTTCTGCAAAATATGCTCTTCGCAGAATGCTCTTAGGTACCCTGGAGGGGAAAGAGAGGAAAAGACCATACACAATAAAGACAAAGAGATGTAAATGCAGAAAAAAAATTGAAAAAAAATCAAACTGTACAAACAGAAAGACTCTCATTTTTGACCAAAGAAATGAAGAGGGGAAAGAACGTGGCTGTTAAAGAGAAGGGAGGCTGGATTTTATGTTCTCCAAAATTTCTTGAGATTAGGAGAGCATTAAATCTAAAGTTAGATGGTCCCATGTTAACATATGTGAGAGGCAAAGAGAGGAAGGAAAGGAAAATGCCAGAAGGAATGTCTTAATTCAGAGCACCTCTTGGAAGAGAGACTTTTATTTATTGCGGGACAAAGTTTGTGCAATACTGAATGACAGCCTAGTGCCCCCTCTGCGCTTCTTTCTTGCCAGATGTATGGCTGTGTGTGGGAGAAAAAATAAATTTTCCTCTACCCTTCTAGGTTCTTGGCTGAGACCTTCCTGTAATAGAAAGAACAGATTAACCAGAAAAAAAAAACCATGGAGAAGTTTAATAATAATATGCATACATCCTGCATACATGAGAGAAACCCAGGAATACTGACTAACTCCCTCAGATGGCCCAAGCCACCACCTTAAATATCATCTCCAGCTAAAGAGAAAAGTGTTGGTGGGGGAGACCAGTTATGGGAGGTGACCAGGAAAAACACAGTAAACAAGGGTAAAGTTGTTATGCAGATTTAAGTCATGGTCTTCTCCATTGATAAGAGTTTCTAGAGATTTAGAGTCATCTTTCTCTTCCTGGTACAGAGAGAGAGAGACACCCCCTTATAAATGTACATATCTTTTACAAAAAGATATCTTATATTCAGTTTTCAGAGTTTTTTGTGTATCTGCAGGTTTTTAAAAAATAATCAATCTAAAATAATCCTTATGCCAAAGAGGCATATTGTGAGGTGACAAATTCTGCTCCCCATCAGCTGAAATATGTCTATGTTTCAACTGGGGCAGGGTGATTTAGACTCCAGCCAGGAAGTCTCCAAGGTGCAAAAGCAGGCCAGCAGGAGGGGCTGCCATGGCTATAAGGGTCTGGCCTATGGAGGAGGAGGCATCAAAGGTTTAAACGTGGGAAAGGGCTAATGTTTACGCAAAAACCTGCACACAGATGTTTATAGCAGCTTTGTTTCAAATTGCCAAAACTTGGAAATAACCAAGATGTCTTTTAGTAGGTGAGTGGATAGATAAACTGTGGCAGATCCAGACAATGGAATATTATTCCTCACTAAAAAGAAAAGGCATGGAACAATGTTACATACATGTTAGTAATTAAAAGAAGCCAATATAAACAGGCTACATACTCTATGATTCCAACTATATGACATTCTGGAAAAGGCAAAACTATGGAGACGTTAAAAAGAGCAACTGTTTCCAGGGGTTTGGGGTTCGGGGAGGGAAAATGGGCAGAGCATAGAGGATTTTTAGGGCAGGGAAACTATTCTGTATGATACTATGATGGTGGATACATGCCGTTATACATTTGTCCAAACCCATAGAAGTTACAACACCAAGAGTGAACCCTAACGTAAACTACGGACTTTGAATGAAAATGCTGTCAATTCATCAATTATAATAAATGTTCCACTCTGGTGAGGGGTGTTGATAATGAGGGGGGCTGTGAATATGTGGGGGGAGAAGGTATACGGGAAATCTCTGCACCTTCCTCTCAATTTTGCTGTGAATCTAAAACTGCTCTAAAAAAAAAGTAAAGTCTTTAAAAAAATGGAGAGGAAACTGAATCTGAGGTTCCTTGGTATTCAGAATATCAAAAATGAAAGTTTATAAACTAAATCTTAATTTAGTTAGTGAATCACAGCATTCTTGCTGAATTTTTATATTCTCAATGTTTCAGTGGCAACACGGCTCAGATCTCCCATTATTCTGCAGGCATAAAAGTTAGGCCTGTGGCTCTCTGGGGGGCAGAAATGGCTTAAATTAGAATTTAGCTTGCAATATCTTTGTCTAGTGCGGAGGTTGGCAAACTTTCCCATAAAGGGCCAGATAGTAAATATTTTAGGCTTTGCAGGCCATGCAGTCTCTGCTGCAACTACTCAACTCTGCCACTATATCATGAAAACAGCCATTGACAGTACATAAAACAATGAGTATGGCTGTGTTCCAATAAAACTTTATTTACTAAAACAGGCACCTTTATTTACAAAACTTTATTTACATAAACAGATTTGACCTGTGGGCCACAATTTGCTGACCACTAGTCTAGTATTTTCCCAGAGAGTTGGGCTTGCCTATGTTCAAAACTGTGGGGTTAAATTATGCATTACATACAAATCATATATGTCTAACACAGAGAAGGGGGAAGAAAGTTAAGGAAAACAGAGAAGAAAGAGCCAATTTTTGTTTCACAAGCCAGGAGGAGAATGCAGAGAAGAGCCAGGAAGAGAAGGCAAAACATGTCTTGTAGGGGCAGCACATGCGGGAGAGCACAAAACAAAGAAAAACCAGGAGACCAGACCTCAGGAGATCCGAACTCCAGGCTGTTCTCTGCCTTCACCGGCACTGTCACAACAATTCTCTGGGCCTAACATTCTGTCATTCTGCCCAATTCCAGCCTCACAAAGTCCTCAAAATCCGGAGCCAGGCAGGAAACAAAGACACAGCACGCTGTGGGAGAGGCAGCTGTGGGAGTGAGCGGGGGGGTGGGGATTAGTGCCACCCTGTGGGTGTCTCTCTATGAGGACAGATCCCTATCTTCTTTCTACAGCACATTATGCCACAGACATAACTAAGCTCATGCTTAAATAAACAATTTAATCAACAGCCCAAAGTTTCCTTTTATCGCCCATCTTCTAACCACTGGACTGTTAAGTATCAGCTGACGCCAACAGAACACTAGGCATTGCTGAATCTTCTACTGGTCTTTTACTAACGTAATTCCCATGGTGGCCAGTTTCTCAAAGACCTTGCAACTAAACATGGCTCTCAGAATGACTGTGCTATAAAGAAGTACTTTGTAGTGTGGGAGGAAGAGAAGGGCTTTTTATCTAACATGACTGCAGCCAGTGTTTTGATCATTAACGAAGGAAACGATATACAGGTCAGATTACAAGCAATGCCATCAGCAGTTCAAATAGGGCGAATATTTCTAGACCACTTCTGATGACCAACAGATCAGAACTCGCAGCTTTACTTCCCCACCTGTAAAACGGAGCTAGTAATGTTGACCACGCATATATGTTCTGCAGAATAAATTAGATCGTGTAGAAAAGCATCTAACCCAGCTCCCAGCACATAGTGGGAGCTCTCTAAATACTAGGACATACCTTGATAATTATTGATGACTGATATAACTCAATTCTTACACAAGAAAGGTCACTCCAATCGGAGGTGAGTATTAGTCCTTAAAAAAAGATGTTGCGCTTGCTCTTTCTCAGCCTTCCCCTGGTATGTTCCTTCTACAAAGGAGCTCCCCTGCAATAGGTACATGACTGGTGTAGATATTATTGACCTTCGAGAAAAGGCACTGTGGTGGACCCCACCCCTTAGCTGCCATCCCTCTGAGGCAGTATAGAATTACGGAAGTAGATAGGAGTCAGGATAAGTCGAGATGGTAAAGTCTTCTGGGTAATCACACATGCCATCCACTGAGTCACAGGTTTCTTTTGGCAGGTATATGGTGGAAACACCCTTCCTGTCTCTGCAGCCCTTCCCAAACCCTTTCCCTCTCCTAGCCTGTCGTCCGGTCTCCTCACAGACCCGTGTCCCTCACACAGTTCCCTCATGTGGCTGGCGGGGAGGGGAGTGACTTAGGTTGCATTGGTTGCAAACTTTCTGGCCCTGGCATCACTGGCTCTCCATCCCCATGGCCACTTCGTAGGCTCATTAGGACTCACAGGATGCATCTCAGCTATTCTCTGTGACCTCAGCCTCAGCCCCCTCCATTCCATCGTCCACACGTGGTCAGGAGGCCTGTTCCAAAGACCCAGATCTGCACCTGGCACCTGCTTAAGATCCATATAGAATAAAGTTCACACTCCTCGGCAAGATCTGGAAGGCCTGTTCCAACCTGGCACCAGCCTACCATTGACAGCCTCAGCTTCAGGGCTTTGCTCTTGCTGTTCTCTCTGCTTTGCATGGTCTCCCCCATCATTTGCGCATCCAAACTCTGTTCAATTTTCAACTTCCAGCTCAAATGCGACCCTGTTTTTGACACCGCAACTTAGTCAGTACCAATTGCCCGTTCTTCTATATTCCTGTAGTAACTCGTATGTAACTGTAGTCTAGTACTTTCAAACATTATAGATATTTGCTGACAGTTTATGCTACTACTTAGCTATAACCTCAATAAGGATATGAGTTAACAATTTTTTCATCTTGGTATTTCCCACACCCAATATGCTACCTGACATGTGGTAGTAGGGGAGTTTTGCTAATGAAATAGAATGAATTCACAAAAATGTTCCATGGGTTTGGTAGGAGAGGAGTGGCTGATACAGGCAAGGCACAAGAAATCCAAAGGCACCATCATTGAAGTCCAGTAATATTTCTTTGTTAATGGTTTGTAACTTTTCTTAGGATCACCTTTGGAGAATTAGCTATACTTTCCTACTACCTACACCCTTTCCTACCAAATCAATAATCATCTCTATTCTCAGAGCTGTCAATCATCCTATATAGATATAATGCATCCCTTGCCCATTTTTTTACTCAGCATCCATGGAATTCATGAGGCTCTGTCTTTTTAGCATTTGCCTTGCCAGTCCTCTTCACTGTCCACCATATGCAACAATCACAATAGTTTGCATAGGTGAAGTCAAGAGACTCCCTATTTTGGTACAAGAATTTCCTAGGGGCTCACAATTACAACCTCCTGTATAACCCTTTCTTGCCCCTAGGCCCAAGAGTAAGTTCTACACTGTTTGTTTTTTTTTACATTTTATTTTATTAAATTTATTGGGGTGACAATTGTTAGTTCTACACTGTTTTGCAAGGCATGTAAGAGCTTCTATACCCTGACCTCCTCCCCACCTCTCCAGCTTCTATTCTCACCACTGTCACCCAACTCTGGTTATGACCACCTTGAGCTTCACTACTGTTCTCTGAGCAAGCCAGGCTCTGTTGTGCTGATTTGCTTCCCAACATGCTGTTCCTGGAATGCTTTCCCCTCCCCCTCCAGGTAGTAAACTTCTACTCATCCTTCAAGGCCCATTTCAGCTTTCCCCTTTGTGGAGGCATCTTCCCTACAAATACCTCTTCCCCTCCTTCTTGGAAAAACACTGTATGCTTCCATACTGGGACTCTCCCTACCTGTTTTAACTCTTTGTATCATTTAAATTCAATTTTTGGCTATCAGGCACTCTGAACTGCAAGGCCATCTCAGCAGAAATTGGATTACTCAGCAGATTATTGGATTACTCATAATTATTGGCTAATGACACACTCTTGCCACTAGTCCTTGCATACTCCAGGAGCACTAGCAAAGCCACGGTGCAAAACAAAAGCCAGGAACTTGATAGTAGCCTATATGTCATCTTCCCATTACCCTATACTTTTGATTTCCCATTTGAGAATATTTACCATCATTTTGAATCATATATTCATCATTCCAATTCTTTCTTTTTTATTGCAGCTACACACATCCCTTTCAAATATATAAACATTTTATTTTAGTTGTTTCTAACTTTAACAAAAAAGAACATGCTGTATGTAATCTTTTGGAGCTTATTTTTTTTCTGATTTTTTTACAACTAAAATTTATCTATATTTTTCTGTGTAACTGTTTTTCATTCATTTAAACTCCTGTGTAATTTAACATTCTGTGGAAAATTTAGTAGACCACAATTTATTCTTTTACTCACCCTTTGATGGGCATGGTTTGGGACAGGGTTGCCAGATTTGGCAAGTAAAAATAGAAGACACCCAGGTAAATCTGAATTTCAGATACACAATGAATATTTTTCAGTATAAGTATGTTCCATAATATATTTGAGACATTCTTTTCTTTTTTTTTTTAAATTTGTTGGGGTGAAAATTGTTAGTAAAATTACATAGATTTCAGGTGTACAATTCTGTATTACATCATCTATAAATCCCATTGTGTGTTCATCACCCAGAGTCAGTTCTCCTTCCATCACCATATATTCGATCCCCCTTACCCTCATCTCCCACCCCCCACCCCCTTACCCTCTGGTAACCACTAAACTATTGTCTGTTTGAGACATTCTTTTAGCCAAAAATTGCTCGTTCTTTGTCTGAAATTCAAATTTAACTGGGCGTCCTGTATGTATGTGGCAACCCTAGTTTGGGAACAAAGCTGCTGTGAACATTCCTACACCTATCTCTTATTGGCTATGCCACGGTTTCTCTCAGGTTATATACCTAGGTGTGTGAATACTCAACCTTAGGAGGTAACATCAACCTCCTTTCTTAAGTAGCTGCTCTTAAGTACTCTTGAACCCCATCTCTCATTTTGAGAATATAAAAAAAGGGTCAGAGTGTGGGAAGAGAGGATTGTACGTGAGGAGCTTGGTGAAGAGCTGTAGCTCTGCAGTGAATGCCTTCTTCTCCCCCTTTTAAGGCAGAGGTTAGGCTGTTACTCTTTTTAATCCCAAGCCCAGTGAGGGGCCTTCAAGGTGCTTTGCAATATGTTCCCTGCAGTTGGGAGCCCCAAGGAACCTCACCCACGTGCAAGAAAGCTAAAGTGGGCTGTGTGTCAGGGATTGCCTCCAGCCCGGGCCATCCAGGTGTGAAAAAAAGGGTCATTACATGCTTTGGTGGCCAAGTCAGTAGAGATTGCTGCCTTGGGGTGACTCTGGACTCCCAGAATATGTTGGAACAAGAGATGCAAGAGTGTGACCCATAGATCCGATGTGGCCATGGAAGAAGGAAAGCTGATGTGGAGCCAACTTGGGTCCTGAACTGCAAGTCCATCTCAGCAGAAAGATGTTAGAAATGTCCTGCCAGATTTCTAACTGAGGAGCAGTCCTAGGCCACCACCTTATATGGTGACATATTAGCCAGAGGTCAAGAGAACTATAGAAGGAGAGAGGTCTCCAGCCATGGGAGCCTATGAAGGGCCCAAGAGAACAAACACCTCAGGAGGGAAAGAGTTGGCTTTATTCGTCTTCCATGCCCATCCAGAGATGCCAGCCGGGGCCCCAGCTTTAACCATCTGAAAATGAGACTCAGGAAGAGCAAGGCCGCTCCATCAAGTTAGAGGTGTCTGCTTCTGGCCTCTCCTCCCTCTCCCAGTGTCACCAGTGGCTTCAGCAAAACAGCAGCTAACAAACGGAGGAGGTGAGCAAGGAGAAAGGAGAGGTTTCACTCCTCACTCTGCCTCTACTGCAGCCTATCAGTCTAAGAGGAGGGCAAGGAAAAGATTTAATGCTAAGCCAAGCTTGAATTCTGACTTTTCACATCTTGGATAGGACATTCTAATTACTCAGTTATGACTTTAAGTGACCATAGCAATCTATTACCTAACAATGAGTAGAAATGAGACCTGCTCAGTTTGCATTTGGGTTTGGGGGGAGACTCTCTTCCCTGAATAAAGTCAAACAATCAAGGGCTGCTCTGTTCACGTCAGAGGTTATGCATGTCTACATACTGGTTACACAAGCTGTCCTGACCTGTGTACATTCACCTCACACATACATTCAATCACATCCAACCAGCCACACTGGACTTCCAACCAGCCAAGAGGTCAGAGGGTTTCCTTACCTCCCAGATTCCTCTGTGCTTTCCTTCCCCTTTCAACTTCTCTTCTCTCTCTCTCTCTCTCTCTCTCTCTCTCTCTCTCTCTCTCTCTCTCTCTCTCTTCCCTTTGCACTTCCCTTTGTAGAGCCCACTGCATTTTGATAATCTCAGTCTCTGGTTCTTTCCCTCCAAATCCCAGGGTCTTGGTCCTCACTTTATAAGGAAGGCAGGTTTCAGGGGAGTGGGAGGGGGGCCTGGTAGGTGATAGATAGGATTAGAAAGACCCAACAGGATGTGAGTATCCTCATAACAAATAGACGGTCACAGATTGGGTTTAGAAGCAGGCTGTCTTCCTGGTGAATGCTGAGCTCTTGGAGAGCAAAAATCATGTCTTAGTTGCCTCGGGGTCTCTAGCTGCTAGCACAGTGCCTGGAACAGAGTAGCCTTTAACCAAAGTTTATTAACAGGATGAACAACTGAATGAATAAATTAATGGGCAAACAGATTAAGTGAAAGGTCACAGGGATCAGCATTCAGTCTCATTCATTTCAAGTTTTATCCCCAATGATGAAGATATAAAGGCTGTACCTAGCAAATTTGCGAGGGCCAAAGCTGCCAGAAACCCTAACATACAAGATTATAGAATCAGGACTCAAGATCTCGACTGGATGTAAGGAATGGGTGAAAGAAATGAGATGAAATCCAATAAATATAAATGTAAGCATCTGCACTGGATTCAAATGGTCAATGGCCCCACTGAGGGAAAGTCAAGTCCCTTTGAAAAGCCCCTGGGGTTTTCTTGACTCAATATAAGTCAACAGCAAAATATGACTACCTATATAGACATTCAGAACCAGGCTTGGACAGGCTATATCAGAGAAGGCTAAAGAAAGGAAGATATTGCCAAACTTGAGCATGTCTGGAAGGTGAGGCATAGGGAAACTCCGATATACAAGAAATAATTGAAGAAATAGGACATTTGTACCTGGAGTTAAGAAACAAGGAATTATAAGAGTAGTTTTAAATTGATTGAAGAGCCACATTGTAGAAGAGGAGTTAGTTCCAGAAGGCAACACCACAGGAGAAATTACAGAGAGGTAATATGTAGCTAAAGATACTTAAGAACTCTCTAGTAATCAGAGCAACACAACCATGGAACACACTGCTTTGTGATGCAGGGGCACTCCCAGTCACCTCAAGAAGTCTGATGGAATCTCAAGAATGATCTACAAGGGTCTGTACAGGACCTGGCCCCCAAAGTCCCTTTTGCTATAATCTCGATGTGCTATAATTCTACCTTTGGGTAATTGGGGAAAACGCGTCTGAATTCAGGAAGCACATAAATTGCAGAATGGAGTTTTTGCTTATAGAGACACTAGCTATATCTGAAGCCAAGTAAATACTATGGCCTGATGAAATACCTTGGGGGGCCAGATAGAATGGAGATGAGCCAGGACCAAAATTAGTTAGGTGTCACTATGTTTGCAAGACTAATTTAGAACCTAAAATGCAAAGGACACTCATAATCAGTTTCAATAAGAAAAAACAGCATTCACCAAGCATTAATAATAGGCAGGCCCCAAAGGTTCTCGTCTTCTGGAATTAAAAGCCAAATAACTGAAGTCCTCTAGGGTCAGAAGCAAGTGAACTAAGAGTTAAAGAAAAGGAACTGTGACACTAAATCAGAAGCCAAATGCTTTCAGATGGTTTGTTCTGCCATATTTAACATACATATTTAGTCTTTGGTTTTTCAACATATACTTAACCTTAAGGGAGACTAGATACCATATTTCCCCCAAAATAAGACCTAGCCAGACAATCAGCTCTAATGCGTCCTTCAGAGCAAAAATTAATATAAGACCCGGTAATATTATATTATATTATATTATATTATATTATATTATATTATATTAAAACCCAGTCTATATTATAGTAAAATAAGACCAGGTCTTATATTAATTTTTGCTCCAAAAGACGCATTAGAGCTGATTGTCCGACTAGGTCTTATTTTTGGGGAAACACGGTACATGCGTTAGAAATATAGAGTCTCAGGCTCTTGCCCAGACTTACTGAACCAGAATCTGCATTTTAACAAGAGCCCCAGGTGGTTCACAGGTGCATTCGAATTTGACAATGATGAATCTACATTACAGTTGACAAAAATGTTGCTTTGTGCTGTCTCATGCTGTCAATGGCCAGATATAGCAGTCCAAATATAGAGCATATGACCTGACAAGTATAAGCATATTTACGGAGATACTAGGACAGGATCTTTGTTAAGATTGTCCCATCTGCAACATAGGTTTCTGTGGCTACAGAAAGACCAATAATTGCTACCCAAGTAATTCTATGCTGAATCAGGAAGCTGGGGTTAGCTTGAAGTAAATAGAATTTGCACCTCAGAATCCGATGGTATCTGGGTGAACAGGGAAGCAAGTTTCATTCTTGGGACCAAACATCACAGGAGTGAACCAATGCTGTGGAACCCACAAATCCAATTTTTTTTAAAGATTTTATTGGGGAAGGGGAAGGGGAACAGGACTTTATTGGGAAACAGTGTGTACTTCCAGGCCTTTTTTCCAAGTCAAGTTGTTGTCCTTTCAGTCTTAGTTGTGGAGGGCGCAGCTCAGCTCCAGGTTCAGTTGCCGTTGCTAGTTGCAGGGGGCGCAGCCCACCATCCTTTGTGGGAGTCGAACCGGCAACCTTGTGGTTGAGAGACAACTGGCCCATGTGGGAATAGAACCGGCAGCCTTCGGAGTTAGGAGCACGGAGCTCCAACCGCCTGAGCCACCAGGCTGGCCCCCCACAAATCCAATTTTAAAGGATGGAGAAGTTAGGGTCCTTAAGATGATGAGCACACCACCATTCCTAACCTTTAGGCGTTCCTTATTCTTATTTTAAATACATGACTATGTGCTCTACCCTGGTGGCATTTGGTGCTATTTTAGAAGAAGTGGCATAAGAAGCCTGTTTCACGTGTACTGTAAAGGGTACCTGGCATGTGGCTTGGAATGGAGCCAGGATAAACAAAGGAAATTTAAAATTTTATAATAAAATACCTTGAAACCTGTTTTGCATTGCCCAAGTATTACATTTGTTCTTTTTATTGTGAGAAGCAATCCAAGAATCCAACATAAATGCAAAAAAGTCAAGGCTTAAAATGAAAGATAGCCTGGCTTTGAGTGAATCAGAAAATCCATGATTTTAATTTACATCTAACTATATGAACCAATGAAATGGCCTTTTAATTTGTTCCAGTTTTAAGACCAAATCCAAACATCTCATCTAATAAGGACGCTCAAGACCATTACTCATCCAGTAATATTCCTCCTCTGAAAAATCCCAAGAAGGGCTTTCTTTACACCAACATTTAAACAGTTCAGCCTCCCAACTCTCCGTGGTTCATTCAGCCCTGTAACCAGGTGCAACTGATTCAGTAGGCAAAGCCCAAGTTCATGAAGCACAAATCTTGACATCTCTCCAACAGAGACCACGAAGGAATAGCAATTATCTCTGTGATTCTTATGGAATCATTTTTTTCCTACTCCATAAAATAGATGGGAAAAAAGAAAAGTCTTGTTTCATCTTTGCAACAGGACAATCACATGCGAGCAGAAGGAACACTGGGGGACCAGGCTCTGCTTTGTAGGGCCCCTGGTATGACTGGCAGGCCTTACCTGCAGGAATGAATGTCTGGAAACAAGGGCAGGATGGGAGGAGGGGGTGGCTGGAGGATTGCAGGAGACATGGGAGCCACAGAGGTTGCAGGTTCCTACTCTAGATCCTTCTCTAAACACCCTCTTGTAGTAGCATGTCCCAATCAGGGAAGACTAACGAGCAGCTGTTAATCTCCATCTACACACTTTTTAAAAAGAAAGTCACATTTAGGGCGGCCGGATGGCTGTGTTGGTTAGAGTGCAGCGCTCATAACACCAGCGTCGCTGATTCAGTTCCCACATGGGCCAGTAAGCTGCACCCTCCACAACTAGATTGAGGGCAATGACTTGACTTGGAGCTGAGTTGTACCCTCCACAACCAGATTGAAAACAACGGCTTGCCTTGGAGCTGACGTGCGCGCTCCATAACTAGATTGAAAGAAACAAAGACTTGGAGCTGATGGGCCCTGGGGAAACACAGTTTCCCAATATTCCCCAATAAAAAAAAATTTTTTAAAGTCACATTTATTGGCAACTTTCTTCCCTGGGTCCTCCCAGACAGGGACACTGGCTGCTTTCAAAACCCTGGTATCCCATGGGTCAGAAAAGAACCAGCCTGCCCCAAGGCACAGCACACCCATGCCTGCTTTATCCATCAGTTCAGCCAAATAAACCAGCAGTATTTATTTAGCAGCAGCTATGGAGTTGTTGCTGGGGAACACCAAAACCAAATGTGCAAGATTCCATTCCTGCCCTCTAGAAGGTCACTGTTTTGTTTGGGTTGAGGGGAGGGATAAGATATACTAACATGAAACATTAGCAACAACAAAGCAGTAGATAATTAATGCCAAGACAGTGGTATAAACAAAGAAGGTTATTGTAATTGAATTGATTTGAAGTGAAGTGAATTGTAACAGGAATGGGGTTGGAGGGTGGAGGGCAGTCAAGAGATCTGTAAGCCTGAGGTCTTGGGGGAGGTGGGATATGAACTGTATAGATAGCTTCACAGCATTCGGGAGTGGGCAGAAAAGATGCGGGGTAGCTCAAGTGGGCTATAAAACTAGGAAGGAGTCATAGTGGGAGACAGTGGCTGCAGTAAAGGCCTGTGATCTGTGCAGACCCCTGGCGTGTCTTGTTGAATGGCTCAGAATGAGCCCTTGTCAAGGAAGGGCAGAACCATTTTGAGGGATGCCAGGAGAGATCGGATGCCCAACCTTAATTGCAGGAAGTCAGAATATTCCTCCAGCCCCACCTTCTGCTCTGGTGACCAGCACCCTGATTATTCCAAGGTTATAGGAGTGCCCTCCTTCCACTAGAAGACCCAGGACCAATGACTGTAAAGTCAAATCTATCACCTCAAAATGCAAAGCTACTTATTCTAGTTAGACCTTGACAGAGAGGGAAACAACAAGAAATGCCACCTCCACACCATGGTGACTGAAACCTTCATATGTGAAGCAAGTGTGACCTTCCTGTAGCCGGTCCCTGCTAAGCACCTCACCCATTCCTCTCAGGGACCCTTCAGGCCTGTGCTGCTTTCTTCAGGCCTCCTACCCAGCCTCCCCAGGCTGGGCACTGTGAGGACACTGGTTTTCCTACAAACTGAGAAAACAAGCCACCGAGGCTGCCCCCCACTTCCCACCTACTAACTTAGCTCTTTGGCTGCCATGGCTCCTCAGACCCATTCCTAATCTCAGAGGATGGAGTCAGCCTTCTTGTATAAGACCAGCCTCTCCCTCACAGGTCCATATGCCACCTCCTTTCTTTCCTCTCTCAGTCATTGTGTCCTTTCTATCCACTTTCTTCTCAGCCTATAGACATGATAAATATGCCTCCGATCCAAAAAAACAAATAACAAAAAAACCCTCAACTAAAACACAAGTGCGTGTGCACGCGCACACGCACACACACACACACCTCCGTTTAACTTCCTGCAACCACTGTCATTTCTCTCATTTCCTTCTCAGTCACCATGTTTCAGAAGGTGGTCCATGTTGCCTGTATCCATTTCCTCAGTTTCATTCAGTTCTCAACACTTGTTCTTGCCATCCACCCCTGCTCCATTGAAACACGCTATCTTTAACATCATCAATGATTTCCTTGTTTCCTAGTCCAGTGACAACGTTTTCATCCTTATGTGCTGTATTTGACACTTACTTTTTTACTGCTTCTTGAATCTCTTCATTCCCTTGGTTTCTATGCCCCCTGGTTCTCCTCCTGCCTCACTGATAATCCCATTACGGACCCCATTGGGGAACTATATGTTCTCTCCTTCCAGAAGCTTCCATAACATCCCATACTGAGTTATATGACTCTCCTTTATGCCTCCTTAACACTCTGGCCCTAAATTATACCAAAATTATGTATTCATTGTCTGTGTTTCTCCCACTAAACAAGAAGGCCCCAGTCGGAAGTGGCTGTGTTGATTTATCTTCATGCCCCCAGTACCTATTACAGAGTACAGTGTCCACATGTGTGCAGTAAAATTTGTTCAACTGGTTTCAAACAAATGCCAAAGACAAACTAAACCAATGTTCAGCTTTACAGTTTATTCAGGATTACGTTTCCCAGCACACGTGCTCTTTCTCCTTTACTCAAAGGCCCATATTCTAGAAGGTCAGCCAGATTTCAAAAGTGGCCTGTGGTGAGAAGAGCTGGGGTTAGAGCTAGCTCCATATTCAGTGGGGAGCCTCCAAACCCTGTTTCTCAAGCTCTTTCTTAATCTACTATTTTTTTTAACCTTTTTGTTCACCATGCTGCTGAGGTCTTCTGCTGACCTAGTCTTGTGTTCATTTGTGTTTGCTCGGTTCTTGCTGAACAGAACGTGGCACTCAATTATGCAACCTTTCAACTCCTAGGGCACTTCTGTAGGTGTTGTGAAAGTCCCCTGGGTTTATAATTGGTTATCCTTTCGTATATTTGTAGCAATAGTTGTCGTGATGAAGACCGAGGTTAGACACATTTCTTTAAGGTTTTTACAGAGTCACCTCTAAAACAACATTGGCATTCTGGAACATGATAATCATTATTATAGGAGAGCAGGTATGTTATCGGTATGTGGAATCTCTAATCCAACATGCCTCACATTGTTGCCATGACCTCAGCCCGTCTGAATCATCCCAGTGTTTAGGATGAAATGCCTTTCCTTCCCTGCATTGTCCTCATTTCTACTTAGTGACTCTGACTTCGGATTCAGATTCTGAGCTGATTGATTTCTTTTCCAAGGTTATAGACCCTGGCAATATTCTTGGGATGGACTTCCTTTCTTCACAATGTCTTGGTTATTTGTCCTGGCTACTGCTCCATTGGTGCTGATTCAGATTTACTCTTCTTGTCTTTTATGAAAGAGCCATACATCAACCATCTCAGATACCTCTTCCTTCCTCTGCCATATGTCCACAAAGCCTTTCTCACAGTCCTCCCCATCCTCTTAACTCCTGAAAGGAACAGAGCTTCAGGGAGGTCCGTGGGTGTGTGGCTTCCCTCAAACAGCCATCTGCCTAGCAGGTCCAGATCACAAGGGAGAGGTCATTCTGAACCTATAAACATTTCTTCAGCCCACTGAGTATCTGAGACAATGTGCTGTGGATTTGATGTTAGGTCACAGTGAAGGGAACGGTGGGAAACACCCTGAATGGGATTAGAAGACTTCACCACTTAACTCATGGGGATCCCCTGAATGAGCCATTCCATTCTTTTGACAAAGATGATCTCTGAGGTTCCCTCAAGATCTACTAGTTTGGGTTCCTGATTCAAAAGGCTTCTCCAGGGCTGTGAGAACCTGATTAACTGCTATTACTGCATTCTCTAGTATCCCTTGAAGACTGCCTATCAAGTCACTTACCTGTCCAATGTGCCCAAGACATCGCACACAATAGCCTCTAACGAGGTCTCACTTCGTTCCAGCTTAATTCAAACATCATAGAGGTTGGTAGAGAGGGCAGCCAACAGTGTTCAACCAAGTCTCTGAGTCTCTTCATGTCTCGACCTACATAGATACACTATACTATATACAAGTGGTTTAGGGCTCCTTGATGTTTGAATTCACAGGACCATTGCCTCCTTTCAGCTGGAGCCAGGCCTCTTGGAACATCTCTATGGGCATGGTTAGCCAGAGATCTCTATTATCCTTCTCTTCCTGTGTTTCATCAGCAGGGCCCATGGCCAGGACTTTTGGCTGCACTCACAAATCTGAACTCACCTGCACATTCATTGCCTAGAACAAAGGTTGACAAGCTTTTCTGTAAATGGCTAGATAGTAAATATTTTCATCTTTGCAGGCTACATAGTCTTTGTCAACCACTTAACTCTGTTATTGTAGCATACAGCAAACAGTACATTAACAAATAAGTATGGACTCTATTCTAATAAAACTTTATTTACAAAAATAGGTCAGAAGCCAGATTTGGCTCAAGGGCTGTATTCATGTATCCTCAGACAGCCCTACTCACCACCAGCTGGAACTGGTTATCTGGCTCTCCAATAGGAGCACCTGATTTATGGAACCAAGTTGAATCCCTGTGTGGGCGTCCTTTTTGTTTGTATAATCTTGCATGGTTGGATCATTAACTGTGACATCCATGGTTAGGTTAGGACACAATCTGCCTGAAGACATTTAAGGTCAACTAGTACCATGGCCTGTTACATTGATTGCCATTTTATTTTATGTGTCAACAGATATACGGCTATTCTTGATCACTGTTTGCCAAAGGCATTCTCCTGAAGGCAAAATTTTAGAGGACTAGGGCATCACAATGCTATCTAACCTGAATATATTGCTGTTAAGCTGAATTTCAGCAATGACCTAAGTGACTCCAGTCCCAGATGGTCACCGTATGTCCTAGTACGTGTGTGCTAATAGCCTGTGTTCAAAGAAGAAAAAATTTCCATTTCCCCTCCCTGTTTCCATCTCTGGTCTCCAGAGCATCTCAAGTCCCAGCTTTCTGTGGTTTCTGCGACATGTTGCTGACATCAGTTCAGAGCATAGGGGAGAGTGGGCAGGACAGTATTGTGGAAGAAGAACAGAGTTTGGAGCTAGACAGACCTGGGTCCAATTTCCAGCTTAGCTCAGTGATTTCAGGTTCTTCCTCTGTAATATGTATAGGAATAATAATGCTAATACCTACTTCACAGGACTATTCAGAGGATGATGTGACATAAAGGATGTGAAAGTATTTTAGGAAAGACAATTTAGTTATTATTGTTGTTACTACATCAGGTGGTGACAGGCCTAACCCCTCCCTGCTCCCAACTGTCATTGTTCAGGGATGTTTCCTAACTGTCACACAGAGCAGTTGGGAAAGAAGAATCTCTAGCTGAGACATGACGAGTGTCTGTCAAATGGCCTCTCTGCACAAATTCAATTCCCCTTCAAATGATGTCAAAAATAGAACCTTCCCTCTATCTGTAGTACTTTGATAGATGTACATTTAAGTGTCTTCCCAAACCTGTCTCATTTATCCTCACTACAGCCCTTTAAGAAAAGCAAAATAGGTACTATTGCATCCATTTTTCAGATAAGGAAACTGAGGGAAAGAGCCACTAAAAGAGTCCCTCAAAAGCATCTGTTTACTGAAGAACCTGGATCCAAAATTTAGGTGTCTTGAACCTAAACTAGGCATTCCCCAAAGTTATGAACCTTTCGTCTTGCAAAAAGAAAGACCTGCTGGGATTTCTTCCAGTTCTATTTTTCTTTAGAAAATATTTGTTTGGAACACAACTCAGGATGCTATACATCTGGCTCTTCCTGTGGCATTTGTCACCCTGCTTCTTGTCAGTGTCTTACCTAGAAATTACAGTTAACCCAGAAGAGGCTGATAGAGGTTTTATGGAGTGGGGAGGAGGGGAAGAAAAGCAACTGCTCTCATCACTAAAATAAATGCCAAAAAGAAAAACCTACCTAATTCAGAGCTTATCTTGTTTTTGAAAAGAGAAAAAAGTACAAGCAAGATCCTGGTTTAGTTGTGCGTTCGCCCAAGCATTGATTTTTGTCTGAGAGCTCTGAAAATGTCTACTAGATCATAATAGGAACCTTAGCAGTGTGCCTCCACCTCTCACAAAGCTTTATGATGAGGCAATGTCTTCCTGGTTCCCAAACTAAATGTGCATTAGTCACATCTAGAAAAATAATATGTCCTGCCTACCAGCAGAACCAGGTGTGATGCTGAGGAGCCAATAGCTTTCCAGGTGGACCCAGGTCAACACAGCATATGGCTGCTGTCTTATCATCAAGTGTGGGTCAGTTTGGATCCCATTTTAATAGCTTAGAACTCGGTATCTTACTTAGACCATCACCACAGGAGGATATAGACCCCAGGAACTAATCTAATATATATTTATATATATTTATATTTATATATTTATATATATAGCTACATATATATGTAGCTATATATATATAACTATATAAATATAAATAAATATATATTTATATAACTATATGTAACTATATATAACTATAGTAATAAAATAATATGTAATAATATGTATAATCTAATTTTTATAAATATTGTTTATTCAATTTGCGAGTAGGTGATAAATTAACAGGCTCAAACAAAAATATTAACAAGCACATACATGAAAAGACTTCTGCTCATCGCTTTGCCAGTCTCCCCTCACCCTAGGTAACCATTATTATTACTATATTCCATCAAATCTAAGACATCATCAACTTTAAGATACATCATTATTTTATGTACCATTAAGACAGAAAATAATATGGCTAACTATAACTCTAATATGCCATATAATGGAAGATACATTCCTGTTTCACAGATGTCAAAATGAGAAAAGAATGTATATCTCAGAATCAACGAAATAGGGTCGTCTCCTTGTGTATGTTTACTAATTTCTTTATACATATACAAGCAAACATGAGTATAGATGACAGGTCTATATCCTAAAGATAGCAAAGAGTATATAATTGTCTCCTTGTTGCTTTTTTTCACTTTAAAATATATCTTGGAGAGCTGATCGTATCTGTATAGAGATTGCCCTCATTCATTTCAGCTGCATCGTATTCTATTGAATGGATGTAATATATTTCACTTAACCAGTTCTCTATTGTTGGACGTTTGGGTTGTGTCCAATCTTGTGCTATTTCAAATAGTGCTGCAATGCCTTTCATGTATATCATTTCACAAGAGGGCAAGTATTCCTATTGGATAAAGTACTAAAATTAAACAGCTGGGCAAAATAGAACAGGCATTTGTAATTTTGATGAATATTGCCAAATTGTCTGCCATAGAGAGTCATGCCAAATTTGCCCTTCCACAATTAAGGTATGTGCATGCCTGTTTCCCACAGCTTTGCCAATAGACAATTGGTAGTTGGTTGTTGTTATTTTTTATAAATCTGATAGGTAAAAAAAAATGATATCTTAGTATAGTTTTATTTTATATTTCTCACCTTATAAGTGAAGTTGAGCATCTTTTCATAATATTTGGAGCCATTTATATATCCTTTTCTGTGAACTATCTGTATTCTTTGTGCATTTTTCTATTAGGTTGTTGTTCTTACTGATTTTTTTAGGGAGATTTGTACTTTGTGATATGGGTGGCAACTCTTCTTCTAGTTTGTCTTTATTTATTTATTTTTTTACTTTGTTTATTGTACTTTTTGCCATGAAGAGAGTTTAGTCTGATTTACATATTACTAAATTTATCAACTTTTCTTTTATGGATTCTGGATTCCAAGTCATACTTAGAAAAGCCTTGCTTACTCCAAGGTTATACAAGAATTTCCCCCACGTTTTTCTTTAATAATTTAAAAGATTTCATCTTTTTGCATTTGAATCTTAGATCAAATTTGGAATTTTTCCTGTTATATAATATGAGGACTGGATTCATTTTTATTTTATCTAGATAGCTAACCAGTTATCCCAACACCATTTGTTAATCAGTCCATCTTTCTCCGCATTAGTTTGAGCTGCCACCTTTATAACTAAATTCCTATATGTACTTGGCTACATCTCTAGACTTTATAATCTATTCCATTGTCTTGGGCCCTCCTATTTATAAACTACCTATATTTTTAAATTAAATTCAGTTATAATTTCAGAAGTACAGTCTAAAGTCACTCATGAGGACAGGTCACTCAAATCTCCCCATCTGAAAACCCACCTTTGATACAACCTACCCTGTTTTATAAACTATCATAAAAAAACCACACACACACACACACACACAAAAAAAAAAAAAAAAAAAAAAAAAAAAACAACTAGAAGAATTGCTCTATTCAGTGAAGGCCTCTAGGGAGCACTTGGTGACATGACATGGCTGCTATTTTATAGAATAGCAATATTGATCATTACAGATTTATTGCTTACAGCTCCACAGGTACTTACACACCAGAGCCCTGTATAGGAATGGCCAATGCCTCTTAGGAAAAAAGTCTACTGCTTAAACACTCCAGGCACCACAGTCCTCCTTCTTCAGACTAAATCTTAACTTGATTTACCCAACCTGTTTTTCACACATCACTTTCTTCTTCTTACCTCTTAGAACCTCCATTCTGAATTCCCATCGTCCTTCCATATTCTCACCTGGTCTTTGAGATTTGATGCTTGTTTTAACCTTCCAGGTAACAACGACTTGTCAGTTTTACATCCTAAACATATTTCAATTCTACCCTCTTCTGACTATCTCCATTACCAACATCATGGTCCAATATCTGTCTTCTAGACATCGCCTCCTAACTGGTTTTTCTGCCTCCAGTCTTATCATCTCTAATCCAGGCTCTATATGGCAAACAGTGATATTTTCAAAGCACAGATCTCTTCATGTCCTTGTATTGCTTTAAAATCTTTCAATGATGGCCCATTGTTTAGGATAATGACCAATATTCTTAGCATGGCTACATAAGATCCTACATGATCTGGTCCCTGCCAATCTATCCACCTTCATCTTATACCATGCCCACCTCCACTCCTGCTGCTTCAACCACACTAGGGTCCTTTCAGTTCCACAAATAAATTTCGCACATGCTGTTCCCACTACTTGAAATGCTCTTCCTCCCATGTTTTCAAACTTATTTATCTTTCAGATCTCAGCTCAAGCATCACTTCTTCAGTGTTTCTTATTTTTAATCTTCCAATGTTCCATCCTCTCCTTTGTGATACTTCTCTCAGTTCAAAATGATACATTTATCTATATTGTTATTTGATTAATATATGTATCTCACAAGAACCATAGGGCAGGGGCTATATCTTTTTTGCTTACCACCTTCTTTACCTTATCCTAGTATATTAGCATGCTACCTAGCCTAGCATATATGAGATGTGATCACAAAATACAGTGAATGTTTAAATAAAAAATTATTACAGTAAAAGACACATTGCCATTAATTTCCCTCAAAATAGTCTCCCTCGCTTTGAGCACACTTATCCCATCGTTTTGTCACTTTCTGAAGCAGTTCTGGAAGTCCTATTTCATGAGTGTCTTTAGTTGCGCTGTTGTCGCTGCCTTGATGTCCTGAATCGATTCAAAATGTTTACCTTTCATGGTCATTTTGACTTTGGGGAAGAGCCAGAAGTCACATGGTGCCAGATACGGTGAATAAGGTGGATGAGGACACACTGTAATGTTTTTATATTTGACAGAAATTGCTGTACCAGAAGTGATGTGTGACACGGAGCCTTTCCATCGTGATCACAAAATACAGTGAATGCTGCTGTTGAGTGCCAGATAACGGAAAGGTAGGGATCTTCAATACGGGAAGCGGCATGTCGAACCTTAGTAACAGTGTGTGACAAGTTTCAACTTGTTCAGTGCAGTCAGTCAGGTGTGAGCTACGGTTGAGAGAAGGTGTGTTTTAAAGTATGCCATAAATCGTTCTCCATCACGACAATGCTCTGTGTCACACATCACTTCTGGTATGGCAATTTCTGTCAAATAAAAATCTTACAGTGTGTCCTCATCCACCTTATTCACCAGATCTGGCACCATGTGACTTCTGGCTCTTTCCCAAAGTCTAAATGATTCAGGACATCGAGGCAGCCACGAAAGCACAACTAAAGACATTCACAAAAGAGGACTTCCAGAACTACTTCAGAAAGTGGCAAGAACGAGGGGATAAGTGTGTTCGAAGTGAGGGGGAGTATTTTGAGAGGGATTAATGGCAATGTGTTTTTACTGTAATAAATTTTTTTTAAAATTTAAACATTCACCGTATTATTTGATCATACCTCATAATAGGATGCCATTATGTGTTGAGTCTATTAAATCCATGTTAATTTCCAATAGAATATTTTAGCTTGACATTGAATAACAATTTATTCATTAAATGTTTTGATACTCCCATATATACGCAACCCACATATGTGCAGGCACTGAAGTAGAAAGAAGAAAACAGGATCCAAGTTCATCCACTAAAAATATTGCTGGTGGCTTCCTTCTGCATGTGGTCAACAATCAAACATCCAGCCTGGAAGCAGGAGAATCTGGTGGAATAGATTCTGTTCTCATATGAATCATGAATCAGAACATGGGCTTGGCCAGTGATCAAAATGATAGATTTCTGAGGTGCTAATCTCCTTGGCTTAGTTACCAAGAGACCTACAGCTGTTCCCACTCCCAGTTCTAGTCCCTCTTCCCAGCTTCCCTATTAGCCTTGCTTTCACTTCTTTCTTTCTCACAAAGCCACCATTTTGTCCAGGACCATAGCGTTTCTAATATATCAAACATACTGTCTCCTCATAAAATACTTAGCCCTTTGATCCTAACGGCCTACAGTTTGGAACAGGAAACCTAAGGCAAGTAGCAGAAGAGGGGACTGTATAGTTTTTTTGTATTCAGTACTCACCTTTAGAGTAGAAATAATACTAATACCTATCTCGTAGGCTTATTAAATCCAGTGCTCAGCACAAGTCCTTCCACATAGGAAGCACTCCAAAAACAGTTATCACTGTTGTTGTTAGTAATACCGTTCTATTCTTCTTATTATTATTATTCTGAGCCTGCTGTGTCGATTACGTATTTTCACATTTCATTCTCTCTCCAGGCTATGAGCTTCTCAAGTAGTGCCTTGATGCCATTTATCTTTGCCTCTTCATCTACCCAGAACACCCAGCACATGGTACAAACCAACATTTGTGTACCTTAGTAGAGTTGCCTGTGAGGGGTATATGCAAACTGAAGGCCAGATACTTGAGCTACACGGCAATACAACAGAGATATTATTTGTAGTCCAAGGAAGGACCAAAGTAAACACAGAGCAGAGCCTAGAGCTGGGGAAAAACACAAAGCAAGAGACTGCCCATATGTGTGCAGAGTGGAACAGCCCTGGCCAACTTGTCCAGATCCCTACTTGGGAGGTTCTACTTTCCTCTTGATGAAGGAGGCTGAAGTTCCTCTACTCAGCTCTCAGTCTTTGGCAGGATCTTCTGAATGTAAAAGGTTCTCACATTTTGCCAGCATGAGTGGGGCCTTGGACAAGTCTTCTAAACTCACTAAGCCTTGGTTTCTCCACCTGTAGACTGAGAATAATAATAATCACCCTTAAGACTCGGGAATGCTGAGGGTTAAATGTGATCAGGCTGGCAAAGCTCTTAGTGCCCTGGCAGGCACATAAAAATATCCCACTAAATGTTGACCACTCTTTAATTAGTGAAAAAGTCTCAGTGAATACAATCTTTCATTTACTGGTGTCTTGATGCCAAAGAATTCAGATGATTCTCAAGCTTTTCTGCCTAATTTACAAAAAAAGAAAAACCAGGCAGACACACACACACACACACACACACACACACACACACACACACACACACACACACACACACACACACCCTTCCTTCTGGAAGAGGTTAACTATTGTGACCAGTACAATTAGCCCTTTTCCATCTGATAACAACCCCATCTAAGGAATTCACAGTCGTTAATTAGAGGCACCCGGCAATCTTGCGAGGGAGGAAAATTATCGCTCAGACTCTACCCGTGTCTGAACCAAGTTGCTCTGGGGTAACCTCAGTCACAGAGCCTGGGCCTGAGCAGGGACAGAACAGGATGGAGCCTGGCAGCCCTCAGCCCCTCCACACTGCCTCTTCACTCTTCGGGGCTCCAGAGGCCTGACTGGAGGCCCTGCAGTTGTAAGTTCATTATTAAATCATTTCTCACTGAAAGAAGAATGAGACAAGTAGCTCCACAAACCGTAGTTTTTAAAATGCTAGTCTCCCTTCAATAGAAATTGAATTCACTGAGGTAGCCCAAGGAAAAGCAAGCTCTTTCCTCCCCTCCAAATGATTCTTTCAGGGTAATATAGCAGTTAAACCTTCAGGTACATAATAGCACGCCGGTCTATTAGCTAAGGCGATTTTATTCTTCAGCTTGCAGCTTCTTGCCTGACAGTTGTCACCTAGACAACCATGTCTCCATGAACTCAAGAGGAGACCGGGGGGTGTCCTCTGAGGAGACAACCAGCTTGATACATCAAATCTTCTGGTGCAAAGGAACCATTCTTGGCTTTGCGGTGTGGAATATACTAAATAATGCATTCAACTGTTCTCTATTCATCTTTTCCATCACCACCACCACAGGCCCCTCCTTGCCTGTGACCTTGAAACGCTCCCTCAGCTTCAGGCCTTCCCATTCTCCTGTTATCAGCAAATCTGGTTTGGTGTGAGTGTGTGTAACAACTTTCCAACCTTGCAGCTTCCTAGCTATGCTTTCTATTTTGAAACAAAAGAACTGCAAAGGCAGAAAGTTCTTTGTACCAATGTGTAAGGAGACTCTAATCAGACAAGCACCGGTGACTCCCGTGACTTAAACGGGAGGTGCCATTATGGATGGCCCCTGCCTGGGAAAAGCTGGGCCCAAGGCACGAAGGGAGAACCACCCCTTCTGGCCTAAAACAACAAACACCATGAAGTTAGAGAAATCGAGGAGCAAGGAGAACAAAGTGGCAATTACAGGACAAAGGGCTGGAGTCACACTTTCCTCACACTAGGAAGCAGTGTGGCATGTGGAGTGAGGGCATCTGTCACCAACTGTGGTGCCTCCCAGGATTAGGATGAAAGAGTCTGGAGGCCCTGTGGTGGCAGCTGTGAGATATAAAGTGAGGTCTGCACGCCTTCGGCATCATACGGAAGGGGTTGGTTACTTCCGAGGTGGATATATTTGTGTCGGGGAATGCGTCTAACTCCATGGGCTGATCAGTCATTCATGCATTCACAGAACAAATATTGCTTACCTATGTGTTTTCCGGAGCTCTCTTCTAGACCCTGGGAATATAGCACTGAACAGACCAGGCAAATACCCCTGCTCTCACGGACCTTACACAGTAGTACAATTCACGTTGCTAAACATTATTTTAAAATCATTAAGTTGTTGGTTAAATGTTTCCTGGAAGTGCTTGCAAGATGAAGACTGTCAGGAAGAAGAACACTTGTTTTAACATACTCGTATCAGTCCATCCCAAGTATCACACATGCCAAACAAGCTAGCCTGTCAGTTCTTAATCTGAGCCTTCACAGCTACCTAGGTTTCACAAAGACCTTCACCTTCTCTTTTACAGCTGCGGTGGCCACACACTGTGAGCCCAGGGTCTCTCTCTCTCTCTTTTTTAAAGATTTTATTGGGGAAGGGGAACAGGACTTTATTGGGGAACAGTGTGTACTTCCAGGACTTTTTTCCAAGTCAAGTTGTTGTCCTTTTCAGTCTTAGTTGTGGAGGGTTCTGTTCAGCTTCAAGTTGTTGTCCTTTCGGTCTTAGTTGTGGAGGGTGCAGCTCAGCTCCAGGTCCAGTTGCCATTTCTAGGTGCAGGGGGTGCAGCCCACCATCCCTTGCAGGAGTCGAACTGACAACCTTGTGGTTGAGAAGATGCGCTCCAACCAGCTGAGCCATCCGGAAGCTCAGCTGCAGCTCAGCTCAAGGTGCCATGTTCAATCTTAGTTTCAGGGGGCGCAGCCCACCATCCCTTAGGGGAGTCGAACCGGCAACCTTGTGGTTGAGAGGACGCGCTCCAACCAACTGAGCCATCCAAGAGCTCAGCGGAAGCTCAGCTCAAAGTGCTGTGTTCAATCTTAATTGCAGAGGGCGCTGCCCACCATCCCTTGCGGGACCCGAGGGATTGAACTGTAAACCTTGTGGTTGAGAGCCCACTGGCCCATGTGGGAATCGAACCGGCAGCCTTCGGAGTTAGGAGCACAGAGCTCCAACTGCCGGGGCCACAGGGCCGGCCCAGGGTCTCTCTTTATTGGAACCACTCAGAGGTGTGCTGGAGCCAGCTCATACAAGCTCACAAGGGCCAACTGGGCACATCTCTTCCCAACTCCATGTTCAGTGACATCATGTTGGTAGCTTGAAATTAGCAATGGTGGAATTATCTACACCCTGGTACACATCTGGACTTTTGCTTGTTTATTTGTTTAAAAGCGCACTTCTATAACTCCCCCCCCCTCACAAGTCCCTGAAATCCTGCTTGGTCCATGATATTTGGGTAAGATGACACCATCCTCCCCAACCCAACACATGACCTGAGTGTGGTCCATCCTTGTGGCTACATCACCGGGTACAGGAATGGGAACTTGACCCATAACAGGCCAATCAAAGCCTTCCTCAAGATATTCACCAGAGCTGTTAGGAAAAATGCTCTATTTTTGCGATCAGGAGGAGTGGGGATCATGTAAGCCTAGAGTTGCCATCTTTTCCACTGTCTTCTCAGCCAGCCAAACAATAAGGCCAACACAGAAGAAAGCAGAAGTGAGAGATAGACAGAAGACAGAATGCTGATAGCGTTTGTGCACCTGAAACCATATTACTTTTAATTTTGCTCAAGCTAAGTTGAATTGGGATTTCGCCAGCTGTAACCAAAAGAACCCTAATTACCATATATCATCACACCCTCCTCTTCTATAAACTGGTTTGGCTCTTAAGCAGAGAGCAGTAGATGATGTCAGTGCCCTGCTCATATCCCCTTGGCACTCACTGTCCCCATGTAGCCTGATGCCTTCTTACTATAAGCAAACCAGATACTCTCAGCCCATAGATGGGAGAGGCCAGAGTGCTAGGGAGTTAACACACACGGGGCAACCCTAAGCCAATGACGAATAGGAGATAGTGGATAAACATCGCAGCTTCCCTGCCCCTCAGGTGGGGCCTCTGAGGTATGTTCCATAGCATCTCCCTGAGATCCCCGGCAGAACCGAGCCCAAAGCAGTGACCTGTTTTGACACTCTGAATTGCTTTTCATCTCTTCTCTGTCTCACTTCTCCACTCCACAATGATGCTTCTTGGAATCACCTCCCAAATAAACTACTTGCACCCAAATTTTTGTCTCAGGGGATTCTGGGGGAATCCAATCTGGAGAAATAGACCGTTGCCAAAAAACTTAAATAAATATGACTAATGATTACTACAACCCAAACCATTTTGTTCTTCTCTTTCTAATAGTCTCCTTCTGTGGAGACTGAAGTTGTGCTGTCTTATTTGTTTCATGTTACCTAATGCCTGGCGACAGAGTTAGTTTGCAAATGAGGAAAGAAAATTGCTACTCAGGACTGAAAGTGGGGGTCATACTCCTGCTTTTCAGCCCCTGTCACAAATTCTAATTTGGGTTTGGTCTACATTTGGTTTGGGCTCTGAAATATAAAAATCTGGATGCACTCAGTTTTCTTTGGGGCACCAGTGAATGTGGAACAAAGCTTTTACTGGTTTTCTCTTATGAGAAAGTCGGCCTGGGTAGATGGAGATACCGTCACATTAAAGCAGTCCCCTCCCTTCCACCTGGTTTACTCACACTTACCACAGGCTGGTGGAGATGCCTTCGCTAAAACACCTACAATTGTCAGGGAAGTCAGGGCTGGAATGACCTTTTCCCAAAGGGAGAGGCCGATTCTCTGGGTGTGTGAAACTTGGGAGTGCGCTTACAAAATCAGACAGCGCTGTGAGAACCACACCCATTCTTCCCAGGAAACAGAGAGAAAATACCTGTTCCAGGTCTTAGACTGCCAAGCTTTACAACTCCCAATGCATAGATATCTGTATTTTTCCAAAGCCTTGGTTTGGGAGTAATTTCCTAGCACAGTACATCTCCTTTGGACTGGGTAAGCCTCCAACTTCTTGGCAAGTAGATAGGGAGAGACTAATCAAATAAATTTAAGTGAAAGACTTTGTAATACCGGATGAAAATCTGAGTTGCTGCAGCTGGTGCTGCCAGGAATTCAGGATCTTTAAGGAGGAAGTTGCAGAAGAATGTTGTGGCCTAGGGGAAAACCGGAACTTGGAGTGTGAGTACCTACATGTGATTCCAGCTCTGTCACTGCCAAGCTGGCTGGCAGCAGGTATAGTGAATATAAAAACAGACTCTAGAGCCAGACTGCCTGGGTTTAAATCCCAGCTCTACTACTTGCTAGCTGTGTGACCATGGGAAAATTAAGTAACCTCTCTGGCCTCAGTTCCTTCCGCAGTGAAGCAGGAGTAATAATGATAGTGTCTTGTACGATTGATACAAGCATGAACTGTGTTCAGATCTGTCAAGGGTTTAGGAGAGTGTCTCACACCTGGTAAGCTCCGTGTTTGCTTTTATTATTGGTCACAGTCTCTCTGGGCCTCAGTCTTCTGTTCTATAAATGGAGGATTCCTACCTGGCCTGTATTATGGGGTTTTATGAGGACAAAATGATACATTATTGGAAGTGAAAATCTGGTAAAGCATAGTATAAATTTAGGTTGTTATTAAATCAGCTCAAGCTTTTGTGGCTGACCATCCTGTCCTGCCAAAAAGACCTGGGCTGGGCATGTAGAGGCTTGGTTAATCTTGACTTCTTAGGAAGGAAACAAGAGCTTAGGGAAACACACCCTCCCCTCTACAAGGGTTGGACATATGGCTAGCAGCTGGGATTTATGCAAAGCATTCTTCAAATTAGTCCAAAAGCCCCACTGTTTGGTTATTGCCCCCAGTGCAACCGTAAAACCACAGTTCACAACTGCCAGCAGGTTGTTACATCCCCAGCCTGTGCTCACCCCGGCCCCCTCTCAGCTGCCTACCCATGGCCACTCCAAGTTCCCTGGCCCCAGAGCCACCTGCGTGTCCTCTGGTTAACTCAATCTGCTGTCAAAAAGGAGGAAGTAATTAAATGGGGGACATGTCAGTCCCACCACAGGCCCTGGAAAAGTCAATAAAATTTAGTCACCAGAATGGGAGCTGATTTTTAACCACTCTGCTATAAACCGTGACATGCACAAAAGATGTCAGCTTCAGGCCACATAGCAACCAGCCCAGGAACTCGGGTGCTCAGCACAGTTTTCCTTCTGTGGGGCAAAAGGAAGGAAAATGAAGGACTATTTATTTACTCCAGTGAAATGTGATGTGAGAAATGAAGAGAAAACACCTTGTTTCGCCCGTAACTCTATACCCTGGAGAGATTAGAGGGAGGGACATGGCAGTGGTGAAGAGTAGACAAATGGAAAAGAGAACAGGGTAAAATAATATTACTAGACAGTTAGACCAATTGGGCTCCGGGAGGCTGTGCATGCGAAAGTTGGCCATTAAATAGCAGTTGAATTAACACGTTCGGTGCTTGCTTTCTATTTCAAAACCTTCTGCCCTTCTGTTTTACTGCTCCAGTATCTGAATAGATTTTCTCAGCTGTCACAGGTCTCCATCTCAGAGGGGCTGGGAGGAGGGATGCAGAGGGGAGAACCAGAGCACATGGGAATCAAGATTCTGCTTGGCTGACCTGACCCACCCTGCCTTCCTGGCTGGTCTTTTCTTCCCTTTGGTTCCTTTTTGCTTTACAAATAGTGAAGTTTCCATAAACTCAATCTCACTGACCACTTAGTGAGAAATTCTAGCTACAACCTAGTAGGACCAGCATCCAGATTTGGCCAAAAGTGTTCGGGGGTAACATTGGGTGTGGAGGGGAGGAGAAGATCTTTGAGAAGGAGGTTTCCTTTTTACACATCAGAGACATCACAACAGAACAAGAGTCATAGAAATGGGCTGAATTGCTCTTTTTCCACAGTCTTGGCTCTTTTTGCAAAAAGGCCTAGGAACCCTTTTGTTTCACTTCATTTTCTGTTTTCTCCCCGCCCCCAAAGTCAAAGGTGATTTATTTAAGAATTTTAATGAAATGCTGAATGCCAAATGTAGAGCATAAAAAACTACAAGGCACAATTGCCTCAAAGTTAATATTTAACATTTATTGAACACATTACCATTTTTAATCCTTACAACTTTCCTGGGCAGCAAGTTCTAATATCATGAGACCTGGTCTACAGATGAGAAGACTGAGCCCCAAAGAAATTTATTTACATGCCCAAGGTCATGTGGCTGGAGAGTGGTGGTAGGGATGAGATTTGAACACTTATTCAATATTTATTTTCTGTCAGTGCTCCATGCTAACAATAGCTGACATTTTTCTAATGCTGAGTAGATTCCCAAACCCTTTCATGTACATTATTTCATTGGATACTCAAACAATATCTCTTGAGGCAGTTCTTGTCCCCAATTTAGAGATGAGGAAACTGAAATTAAGTGATTCTCGCAATATTATAGAGGTTGAAAGTGAAGAGCACAAATCAAACACACCTTCCGGTCTTCTCATCATACATCTGTTACCTCAGAATAACAAGTCTTTGCACATGGCGGGCTCTCAGCAGCCCAGGTAAAGTCTTCAGGCTTGCTCCACAGGAAGTGTCCCTTCCTCTGCTTCAGGAGACAGGTGTGATGGTGGGTTTATTGGCCACATCCACCCTACCAGTGACGCATACTTGTATTTCCTGCAAAGTGGCCACACGTGGCTGTGCAGGTTGTCTGGTTGACGACCTTGCTGCATCTGTGGGGTACCATTAACCTTGTAGATGTGAGAGATTTATCATTTTATTAAGATAATTTTCCAGTGGATGACAGTAATGTGTCTTGAGGAAGAGTTGATGACTTTTCCTAATTCACACAAAGACAATGTAAAGCCTAGTGGGGGCCCTGATGGTGTCTGCTTTGAATTCTTCTTACTCGTAGTGGTAAGAAGGCATTGACCCATCTGTGGTCTTCTGGTCCCTCTCAAGACCTAAAGTGGGAGGTGATCTTTGCAAGAATTTATTTATTTACGCTTAACAAAATGTTTGTCAGATACCTACAACGGGACAGATATTGTACACGGTGGACTTATGATCATGAACAAAAGAAACACAGTCCCTGCCCTCTTAGTTACTGAAGTTCGGTAAGGGCATATGGGAGGCACTATAGGTTAGTCCACTTTAATTGGCTTACCCTTTTTCTCTGGCTTGCCCCTATTATATAGGTTGCAAAAGCTAAACAGCAGCAGCAACAAAAAACACCTTAAGTTCAGACTCCTTTGCAGCTAGATGTTGCCATGTGACCTAGTTCTGGCATGAGCCAGAAGCAGTAGTCAATCAATGCTCACTTTTCCTCTTCCCCCTTATTTGTAGCTGCAATACAGATGCTCTGCCTGAGTAGCAACAGTCATCTTGTAAACATGAGGACTAAACAGACTTGCTAGAGACAGCAGAGAAAGAAAAGAGAATGGAGTCTGAGTCCCATGTGGCATTATTGAACCATTCAACCTGTGCTGGATGGCCTATCTTGTTGTGGGAGATAAATAAACCCTCATGTGTTTAAACTGCAATCAGTCAACTTTTCTATTCGTTGCAGCTGAACACTACCCTGACACAAGAAGTCATACATTAATTTATATAAAATAAACGTGTAATTGTAAATACTAATAAATGCCACACTAGAGAAGTAAAAGGCACCATGGGAAAGTAAACTTAGGCATCTGACAAGGTCTAGGGGGTGAGTGAGGCTTTGTTGAGGAAATGACATTGACTCTCTAGAACTAGGGGCTGGACAATATGGCTCTTGGTAGAGTGAAAAAATGTACAAAGGCCTTTAGGCAGGAGGAAGCATATACATCAGGGGAAGAGAAAGAATGGTAGTGTACACAAGTGGTGTGGTAAATCAGCCCCTGGGGATCAAAACTGTGACCTTAACCTCTTTGCTCAGTTCATTAACCAACAGAATTGACTGATCACAGCTAGTTAACCACTCAGGCATCACCAAAGGGGAAGGAATGCAAATGGAAGTTTCCTCAGGACTGGCTGGAGTGGAAAGAAAATTAGAGTTACTCTTGATTATTTATATCAATAAAAGGAAAAGAGAATTCCCAAAGACGTCAATGTAAAAGTACTGTTGGTGAATACCCAAGATAAGTGTTGGGCACAACCCAGGCTCTCAATAAATGTTTGCTGAATGACTGAACAAGTAGCATCAACCAAAGTAATTTCAAACTATAAAATGATGTGCAAATCATTACCTCCTGTCTACAACGTATTGTACCACACTCACCTTTAAGGTATAAACCACTAAAGACAACAAAAGAAACTATCTTCTTGCTGAGTACAAGGTTCAGGACTCTATCTTCCTATCCATAAATCTTAGCTTTGCTTTTTGCTCCAAAAATGTGGACTCTCTCTCCATCAAAAATCATTCTTCTGTGCACCAGTCTTTCTTCTCTCACAGCACTGCCAGCACCCACATGCCTCTTTGAGCCAAGGCACATAGCTCACAGAACAACTGCACCTTTCCACACTCAGCTTGACAGAAGTTTAAAGCAGGAAACCATCCCTGCCATCAACGTTTCTTCAGCCTTGGAATTTCAGTTCTTCAAGATGGCCCTCCTAGCCTAAAGGGGGCCACTTTCTCTATGGATACCGGAAGAGGACATAGCACGGAAACATACGATTCCCAAGTGCCCTATGTGTCAGGAGCTGCACATCTGAACCACATTTAAGTCTCCTAAATAACCCTGTGAATTCGGCTTTATTATTTTTTTCTCACAGATGATGATTCTGAGACAGAGAGAATTTGAGCAACTTGCCAAGGTCACACAGTAAGTCGGTGCCAACGAGGGGACTCAAAACCAGGTCTGTTTGCATTTAGACTCTGTGTTCTATTTTCCCTCTACCAGATACTCCCAGTTTGGGGGATCACTTCCTTTAAAAGGTGTTTCTGTTTAAAACCTTGCTGAAGTATTCATTGGCCTAACCAAAAGTCTCATCTTCGGCTCTGCCTCTGGGAACACTGCTTCTCTCTTTGCACACCGTTCAGTTTCCCACCTCTCCTCTTCTCTCCCCTTCCCACCTTTCCCTTCCCTGCCTCTCCACCCCCCCCCCAGATGCTATTTCTACCCTCCCCCCCACTCCCCCGGGGCACACAGCCTCTCCGACCTTTAAATTAGATGATAACATCATGGGATGCCTTAAATTCTGCATTTACTTCATCTTTCTACCCCCCTCTAGATTTTGTCCATAAAATTTCCCTTGAGCTCTTCCTAACTGCCTCACCACCTCCTCCATTTACACACTCTAGCATACACATGAGCCACTGCAGTACACTTGGCCCTAATATAGGGATGAGGTTCCCAGGCTGGACAATGTCTAATCCTGGGCCAGCTCTCCCCTACTGCATGTCATGCTTCCAGATGTCCATATAACACATGAAACAAAATGTCCACATAACACGTGAAACAAAACCATTTTCCATCCTCCAAATGGAGAGTGGATTGGATGTGTGGTCTGAATCTGTAATTTTAATTGCCACCCTTAGGGAAGAAACAAAATGCTCTCAGAGATCATTAATGTCCACCTGGGAAGTGACAGTGTCTCCCTGCTCTAGCTCCACTTCTCACTATCCCTCCTGCAGCCCACCCCCTAGCCAGCTGGGCCCCAAATGAAGCCTTTTTTCAGGCCACACAGCACTTCTCACCAATCCTGAATTGCACCAGGCTCCTGTACACCCCTTTACTCCTCCTGAGTACTGGACAGGATGGTACTCCTGAGTAAGGGACGGTCAGGGTGAGTACTTAGCTGCTTAATTTCTATTTATCTTCTGTGTTTTATCCCAGCTATCACGTGCCCCAGGAAGCCTTTCCCTACACTCCAGCCACATGTTGGAGTTTGAGGTCCCTGCTCTGTGCTTCCAGAGCTGCCTGGCTTTTCCTCACCACACTCTTATCACACTGGACTGTAATTTCCTATTCACTGGTCAGTCTGTGCCACTGGCCGGAGGACACTATGCGGCAAACACTTTGCCATCTTGCTCAGTATTGAATCACCAAACTTTGGAGACAGCCACAACACATTGTAGGCACAGAGTACATATTTATTGTGGTCATTGTAGTGGATTCTTTTTCTCTCTATTTTCCACATAATTGTAAGCTCCCTGAGGACAAGGGTCTAAATACTTTTTGTCTTTGTGTTTGGATACTGAGGACTAGGGATAGAGCCCGACACAGGATGGGGAAAAGTGAGAGTCCTAACATGTTTAACCTGGAGAAGGGGTAACTGGGGAAAGAAGTGGGGGACCCACCTACTGCTGAAAGGCTGTCAAGCATGCTAATATAAAGGTACTCAACGTATGCTCCACAGACTGGCAGCATCCACAGCACCTGGGAACTTGTTAGACATGCTAATTACAGGGCCTCACCCCAGACCTACCAAACAGAAACTCTGGGGTGAGACTCGGTACTCATTTTTAACAAGCTCTCCCTTGGGATTCTGGTGTGTGCTACAGTTTGAGAAGTCTTGGACTAGTGGTAGGCTTATTGTGAGGTAAGAAGGAGGCAGTTTTCTACTTAATACACAGAAAATTCCTCCATGAGTCTACCCAGTAGTGACAGAGGCTGTCTCACTAAGTTCCCTGCAGCTCTACAGTTCCCAGAAGAGGCAGGATAACTTCTGGCAGACTTCAGTTGGGATTTTATGCCTTCATTATTATATTGTCAATCTAGCCAGGAGACAAAAACTGGAGTAGCAAGAGCCCAACAGAAATTTCCCACTGTGGGATTGAGGACTGGGGATGAACGAGAGGGACACTCCTGACAGACCAGTTCCACCTCTCCACATGCCTGGAGGCTGAGGGTTGGGAGAACGCAGTGGGGAAAGAGTGACACAAGAAAAAAGAGGGCACTCATATATGTCCTTTTATTTTGAGAAAGGCTTTATGGTTGCAGAAGGAAGGTAACCTTGCAGTTGCAATAATAATAACAATACTAAAAATTAACATTTATTAAGCATTTACTATGTATGTGTCAGCCACTGCGCTAACTTGCTTTGCAAGGATTTTCTCATTTGATTCTTCTAAGAACCCATAAAAATGCTAATATTATGTGTTATTTGGGATGAGGAAATAAAGTGAGAAGGAGTCCAAATGGCTTCTCAAAAGATCACACTGTTAATACGTGGCAGATCTCGGATGTGAACCCAGGTAGTCTGGCTTCAGAGTTTGCTTTCATAACTTCTATTCTGTGCTGCAATCTTCCTGGCACTGAAGATGTTAAGAGGTTAAACGTTCAGGATCTAGAACGTCTTTGGCTGGGGCCAAAGAGTCACCCAAGCAATGGAGTTGGGACAGGAGAGAGCTATACAGGAGCCTGTGTTAGGATAGGCTAGGATATGTTGCAGTAACAAAAACCCCTAAAATCTCAGTGTTTTCAAACAATGAATGGTTGTTTTCTGCTCCCACAAAGTCGATCACAGGTATTCCTAGGTAGGTTGCTTTCCTGGGAGCACTCTTCCCATTTAGGTCAGACCCGGACACCTTCCACTGTTGGCTCTACCCTCTGCTGGAGCCCTGGGGCCAAGGCTGGGAGCCAGGTGAATCACTTCCTCCCACATTATACAGATCAGAGCTAGTTATATGATCCCTAATCGATGCAAGGGAGATAAAAAAAAAAAAAAAAAAAAGAGCTCCTCCTGGGTTCCTGGGAAGAAAATGAAAGGGTGGTGAACACCAGAATTTTAACCCTCAGAGAGAATTTTTCTTCTCAACAATGAAGGGGTGAACTTTGTAATCTCTAGAGATAATCTCCAAACTGTTTGAATTATTCACACCTAATGGCAAAACATTTTAGGCCCAGACACTAATAGATGTAGCTTTACATAGAAACCACACACATGAATTTACGCCAAACTACATATTAGATATTTGGTTTGCTTGATTTCCTTATTTTTAAAAGAAAGATAGATAGATAGATAGATAGATAGATAGATAGATAGATAGATAGATATAGATAAGTTTCATTATTTTCTGCTTCCACCCCAATAGATTGTCTCAGCACCCACTGGCATTTTTATGCTCCATTCTAGAGACCTCTGATCCATAGCTTTGAGAGCTGCCCAGAGGGGAGGCAGTTTTCTGGGTTGGAAGCAATGTTTCTTGGGGCACAGGGATTTTCCTGAGATGTCCCAGCATGGTGGGCATAAATGGGCAGAGAGCAGAGGGGTGCTTGCTTTGAACTGTTTTGTGTCTCTACTTGTGGGGGAATCTATTCTCTTGCTCCCTCCCTGCCTGGGTCTCTTACGTAGGTGGCAGGTATGGCATGATACCCCTCTTATTAGCTGGGAACTGCAGTGAGGTGGAAAAGGCAGGGATTGCTGGCAGCATGGCTGGGCCGGCTGCACAGCAAGGAGCATGTGCGGAAGTCTGAGGGCTGCCTTGATTCCCTGCTGCACCAATGTTCCAATATCAGAGGAAGGGTCGGGCTAAAACAGTTTGATATTTGAGTTACTGTTAATATATGGCCTGTGGGTATAAGCTGGTATGAAATTCAAAAAGACAAATGTGAGGGCATAAAAGAATAATCACAGTGATAACTAGCATTTATGGAGTGCTTACCATATGCAAAGCCCCGTTTTAAGTACTTTACCTGTATTAAAGACTACAGTCGTTTGAGAGAGAGATTATTATTAACTCCACTTTACAGAGGAGAAAACTGAGGCACAGGTAAGTTTAAATGAGACACTTGGAGGCTTACTAATGTTTCTCTACTCCAAGTAGGGCCTGGCCAGCAGCAGCAGCAGCTTCACCTGGGAGCTGGTTAGAAATGCAGAATCCTGTGCCCTATGCAGGATCATTGAATCAGTGCCTTTTTCCCTTAAGAGATTGTTGCCTGCCTGCGCTGCCGGTAGGCATCTGCTGAGCCAAATACCTCCTCTAGATATTCTAGAAGTGATATTTGCCATTCCCAAAGGGAAAATGTGAGATTAGGGTGGCCAGCATTTGTTATGATAAAAACAAAATCATATTTCCCAAAAAGAAGAACTCATGAATTTGGTATATAGAAGTATTTGATTGGTTTCTACTTTCTCTTTTGCATGGCTCTAAAGCAACAGTGATTAAGAATGATGCCCCCAAATCAGTGGGCCTCATTCTATTTCACATCCCACATTGCCAATTAGTGATACAAGTCATCAGCCCATCTTAGCCTCAGTTTCTTCCTGTGTGAAATGGGGACAACCTAATATGGCTGCCAGGAGGATTCAATGAGATGATCCACAGGAAATACCCAGTGCTGTGCTGAACACATACTCAATATTCAGTACAGTCAATCTTAACTATTATGAGAGGTGGTTATAGATGATTCTAGTTAGGGTTTACAACCCCAATCAAACTTTTGTAGATGCTCTGGAATTTGTTATGTGTAACTAACATGTTCCCCATTTCATCATCCCCAGTGAGGTAGATTATAAAGAAATGGCCACAAATTCTTTGTAGCTTCATCCATTAAGAAATTGAGTCCTTTTATCCACCCACTCAATTCTAAGCCTGGTCAGTTGACTTGCTTTGGCCAACTGGATATTGGCAAATATGACGTAAGCAGAGGCTGGGAAATACTTACACATTGAGGGTGCTCTTTCTTACTGCTTCTAATACTTCCGTTACCATTCTAAGAAGCCCAGGATAGCCTACTGGAGAACGAGAGACTGTGTGGACAGAGAGGCCCTAGCAATCCCGACTGTCCCAGCCAACCCCACTGAGGCTGCAGACATTTGAGCAAAACCATTCTAGACCCTCCAGTCCCAGCTCAACCAGCTCAAAGCAGAAGGCACAGAATCTTTAGCAAGGAAATGATTGTTGCTTCAAGCCACTAAATCTGGGGTTGATTTGTTATACACCAAAAGCTAACTGATACAAATAGCATCATTCCACCAACAGTGCTTCTGCTGTTTCATGGTTACCAGTATTTTATGCTGAGCTGCTCTTCTTTTTCACACCTACAACCTTGAAAAGTCATTCCTCGTGCAAACACATATGCACACACTAGAGCACACAGAGATGTATACAGATGCTTATGCATCCCTTGACTTAATAAACTGAGAGAAAAGAAAGGGCACCAGCTTTTATAAAACGTTTTCAGCGCATGAAGTTGGCTTAAAGAGAACCTAGGTCCTCAATGAAGAATTTCAAGCCCTATTCTGTCTGTAGTTTGCAGCCAGCTCAGGGTTGCCCTTTGCATCACCGTTGACTGGTTTTTGTGGGAAAATTTGGAGTAAATAAACAAAGAAAGGACATAGCAAAACAATATGGAGGAATAAAGAGTTCTCACCTGGGAGTCTGACCATTATCAGACCCCAGGCTTGAACACAGGGCCACAGTCTCACAGCCTCTGCCAACAAACTGCTAGCAACAAGTCAACTTGAGACATTTTACCCAGACTAGCAGGTGGAAAGGACACCACCCACCACCTGAGTAAGCCAGCAATATGTGTGTATGGGGATGTCAGCTGACTGGCCAACTGTAGGTAGTTATTCAAAATCCAAGATTACAGCAAAAAAAGTCCATGTCTTTCCCGAGCCTGACGTCTCTTGGATAGGCGTCATCAGGTCCTGCCTGGCTTTTCAAGGGGGAGTTAACAGCTGCCAACTGGCAGGGAGCCTGAGCCCGCAGCTGCTGTTCCTGCCACCTTCTCCTGGTCTGTCACTTGGGCCATTTCTATGCTCTGGTTGCAGTCACAGAACATCTGCATTTAACCAACCATGAGGGGCCTGTTAACTCACCCGGTGAGACAGCAGAGGTGAAAAAAACTGCTGGGATGAATAGAACAAAACACAACCAAAAGTGTTAAAGCCTGGCAGAAGAGCTGGAGTACACAGAAATAACAGAGCCATAAAAATGGACCACACACAAGGACCTGAGAGCCCAAGAACTATGCCTGGCACATAGCAGATGCTCAGTAAATATTTGTTAAATGAATGAATACAGCCCAGCCACAGAAACAGGGCTTCATGTCTGTTCTCCGGTCTTACTGAAAATGCATTTGGCCCTCATTGCTGTAACCTGGCTTTCTTTCCGAAGCCAATTCTGACCCTCAGAAACAGAGGCACTCCAGGATACATCTTAACTGTCAGCACAAATGCTTTCTGATTACCTTAGAAACTGAGATGTGGGCCATCAGCTTTGTCTTCTAGTGACTTTGGTGCAGATTAGATCAAATACATTAGTGTCCTCCATCTCAACTGCATCGTTCGATAGAAACAACTTTACATGCTAATGCAGGGGTTAACTTACACAATTCTCTGCCTCAAAATAAAGATTTACCTATGTGTTCATTTATTTATGCCTCATCTCCCTGCACAAAGATTTAAGACAGCAGTGAAAAAATATCAAATTCAGCATTCTGTTTTCAAGCTGACAAGCATGGAGAAGAAGGAAGCTTTTATAAAAAAATGTTTTCCTGGAAGCCTTTTTTGACCTACACTTGGCATTCTGTGTAATGTCCACGTGCAAGAGATTGCAATAGTGGGAAGGTCATGGGTCATGCGGTGTCAGCTCAGCCCACGCAGTGGGACGTGAACCTCCAGGCAAATCGTAGCTGAACCTCCGGCCAAATGAGATCACGAGATGGGAATGTCAATTCCAGAGAATGTATGTTTTCTGGTTTTACAATACAATTTGGGGAGGTGAAAGATCGTGTCATTACAAATTCAATAGAGTTCAGAGGAGGGGGCAAGAAAGGAGGGAAGTGGGAGTAATGTTTGCCAATTTATCAAGTTCTAAGTCCTTGCATCTCTCTCTTCACACAATCAAGAGTAACCATAGGTGGCTTCCAAGGAACTTTTGTGCTTCCCAATATTTTCTGTTCAACAATTATACATTTGTAAGTTATCACCAACTCCACTGGTAGAAAGGTGGGCAGGACAGATGACCCCCAGGCAGGCCTGATCATAAAAATTGGCTCAAGGAGGTGGCCGAGGGGGTCAGAAAGAATAACCAACACTATAATGATGACAGAAGGGAAGAAGGGGCAGAAGACACACGTAGCACTGAAACTGACAATGATGGCAACCCAGCCAGGGGTGGGCTCAGAACTGCAGACCCAAATTGCCCCAGAGTGAGGCTCATTTTGAATTGGCTTACTTATTTCCCTTTAATATGAAAATTTTTCAAACAGAGAAAAATAAAAGGAATTTTGCAGTGAACACCCATATACCCAATACCTAGATTCTACAATTAACATATTGCTACAATTGCTTTATTGCATATCTATCCTTTTATCCATCCAACGGCCCAGCTTATTATTTTTTAATTATTTTTTACAGTTTGAAGTGAGTCGCAGGCGTCAATTTACTTCCCCCAAAATACATCCACGTGCATATCATTATCTGGAGTTCAATTTTTTCCCCTCCCAACGTTAAATTTATATATAATTAAACATACACACAACTTAATTTACTAGTTGGTGAATTCTAACAAAGTCATAAAACAGTGCAACCCAAACTCCTATTAAGACAAAGAACATGACCATCCTCCAGAAAGTTCCCTCATATCCCTTCCTAGTAAATCTCTGCCCCTAACAATCAGAGGCAACCATTGTTCTGATTTTTCACCACCATACATTAGTTTTGTATATTGTAGAAAAGTTATGTGAATGGAATGATATTGTATTCACTCTTGTGTAAGGTTTCTATCACTCAACATAACGTTTTTACAATTCATCCATGCTGTTGTATATATCAGTAGCTCATTCCTTTTTATTGCTGAGTAGAATTCCATTGCATGAACTATCACATTTTGTTTATCCATTTACCTGTTGATGGATATTTCAATTGTTTTCAGTTTTTCTGGCTATTCTGAATAATTTTGGATTCATGGAAATCTATGAGTGAACAGGTCTAGGGAGCAAATCTGTCAATTCATATACTATACTTCCAACTGTCCTGTGGTTAACCTTGTGGCTTACCTTATTAAATGTCAGAGTTTAGAGTTGAAATCCAAGACAATTTACAACTTAATCTGACTTACAATCAGCAATGTATATCAATTTTATTGCCTCATAAGATGAGACAAAAATGAGAAGTAAATTGTAAAAAGTAATTTTAATAAATGGAAATGATCGGCATTATGGAATGTTACCTGGGGCCTGGGAGGGAGGAGTAAACATCTTGTGGTCTCTGAGTCTTGTCCTCGCCAGAAGGAAGAGTTACTCACCACTATATTTCTCACTTCTCCCACCAGGACGGTTTTAGGGAAGGAAGCAGCCCCACCTAAAGCCAAGCCAAACTCAAGATCCTAATGTCCATTAGTTCCCAGTTCTCCAAACGCTAGTAGAAAAAATCTCTTCCGTCCCCTCAGAAGAAAATTCACAAAATGCCTTGATCATCTCCACACTCTCACCTCCCCCACTACACTTCCTCTGCCAATCTCAGCACAGTGTCAAATAAGATGACCACTGAGAAGTTTCCATGGGATTTGGCATCCATTGGTGATGTTAGAGAGGACAGTTTCAGTGAAGTCGCGGGGACAAGGCAGAGTTTACTACAGCCAGAGAGAAACTGAGAGAACTGGACTGAGGATAGGAAGAGAGGACCCTATGAGACAGGAGCTGGTGCACAAAAGGAAGATGCTGGAAACACTCTTCACCCCCTTTGGAAGTTTACCTAGAATCAACCCAACCTGGTCTCCAACTTAGGTCTCTGGGATGTTTTCTCTTCACTTCTTTCTGGGTAAGAAGCTTGTCAATCTCTCCAGTCACCTTCCAGTCTCTGAATAGCACAACGCATGTGTTCTGCAGCAGCCTGGAACTGGAGTGTCCTCCTCTGGTCCTTACCCCAGATGAGAAAGGCACTCTCCCAGCTGTCTGTCAATGCCTTGGCAGGTGTCTTCTTTGTTTCCCTGAGGTCAATGATCCTCTGGCCTCTGGAATTCTTCCCTTCTCTCTTGACCCCTTCTGGCTGTCTTGTTCCTGTTGTCTGAAGAGAGGTCACTTGCAAATTGCCAAGGCTGCTTCTGGCTTCACGTAAAGCTGGGTTTCTTGCCTATTATTTTAAGATACCAGCCCAGCCTTGCTGGCAGCCTTAGACTTATATGGCAGCTTTCCCATTTTCCCTGGAATCCACAATGCTGCCTTTGGCTCCTTTTTACAGCACTATCCCTATCCACTCCCAATTCCATCTCTTCCCATTTTAACATCAGTGTCTTTATTGGGCCTCTTGCGCAATTCCAGTGTCTAGGTAAGAGGAAACATCTCATTCTCAGTTCATTTGTGGGACAGATTGAGTAATACAACTGAAGCTTGCTGAATGATCACCAATAGATCATCTCTCACTCATGTTATCCCTGGTGACCCATCCCAGTTTCTCCAGCACTGCCATGCATGATCCCCATCGCCATCTCCGCACCCCTAGTTGTGTGAGCTCTCACAGTCCTCAGGTGTGTGAAATACAATGTCAAGATGCTTTAAACATACAGTGACAATAGCAGCTAGAGTTTCCACTAGGGGAAGACTCCTCAACAGGGACATCTTTGTGAACCTCACTTATCATATTGTGATGTATTAAGGTGATGCGATCATGCGATATAGGTGTGTTGCTTGATGTGTTCACATTATTTGGCTCCAGAGTGTCACGTTCTTGGTTTCTGTGTTTGTTCTTAATAGCTTTTCTTCTCACCTCTTTGATATGATCAGCTCTAAGTTCTATTTGCTGGTGTCACTGTACCTGTCTCCAGCAGCTCTGGCTACCCCATCTTCTAATTTGTTGTTTCTAATGAAATATGTTGGAAAAACTATATAAGCTCTGAGTGATGACAATATGTAAACAGCACAGTGCCTGGCATAGTATAGATACTCAAAATACATTTTAAAATATTATAAACTGAATAAAAGAAAACTTTCCCGCTACAACACATAGACTGTCTAGATAAAATACAGCACTATCCCTCCCCAATTTTTTTTTAAAGCACAAAGCTTGGTTGGAAACAAAGAGAGACCCCCAAATTCCAGAAGAGAAGAGAGAAATGAAAGCCAGAGCAGTAAGTAGACACGGGTGCCGTGGAGTCCCACAGGAGCTTTAGCCCTGATATAGGCTCCAGGGACTGAAGTGGGGGCTTAAACACCCGCCCACACACAGCAGCTGTGACTGCAGGCCCATGCAAAGGGAGAGCTCAAACTGAGGCACCTGTATAGAGCTTGGAGCCTCAAAAATCTTCCCTGTCCATTAAAAGGGTACACGACTACTCTGCCCACCAGCTCAGTAAAGCAATAAGGATACTTGCTGTCTGTTTGGACCATAAGCAGGTATATATACATATATTCAATTACAAATGCTTAATCACATGCCCTAGTGGTAACTTCTAATATATGAATTTATATATTATAATATATATATATTATATATAATATATATATATACACATATTATATATAATATATATATTATATATATATATATTATATATTATATATTATATATATATTCATTCCCAAGAGAACTAAACTGTTGAAGTAGGGCTTTAGGATGGGAAGAAGCAAAAGCCCACAGCAAAATTGCAGAATTTACAGCATATACTCCCCTCCCATTCCTTACCACATCCCAAGAAAATAAAAACAAAATCTAACCCCGATACCAATGCACAGATTCTTATATGTGGAATAGTGATATCTACACTTTCAGAGAATATACATGCTCAAATATGCACCAAAGTGTTAGAAGTTACCACTAGGGCATGGGATTAAGTATTTGTAATTATATATATATATAATTACATATATATATATGTAATTATATATAAATACATAAATTTTTCATATATATGTATATATATATGAAAAAAGCAAGAACCTAAGCCTCTATTCCTTGTAGATGTGAAGTCTGAGCTAGAGCTACCTGTGGGTATAGAAAAACTCAAGGTGAGAAATTAACATAAAAAATGGTCCAGGGCCTGGGAGACCCTAGAGCCTTGGCAAAAGTAAGTGTAAAATCACTATAAAGCTACAGGGACCCTCACAGAGGGAAATAAAAGCTAAAGATAAACTTACAATTTAAAAAATGATGAGGTACACAAGGAAATGAACTACCATAAGGGATAGCTGGCAGATGCAACAAAGAAGAAGAATACAGCCTCACTGGAGATAACAGAAAAATCTGAAGGAGAATATTTAAAAAAGATCCTGAAAATGATTAAAGAGATAAAAAAAATAGACATTATAATGAAATGAAAGGCTAGTACAAATAAAGAGCAACTTGATTTGAAATAGTAATAACTTGTGAGAATAACAATAAAAATTTGTCCAAAAAGTAATGAAAATGTAGAGTGAATTTAATAATTTAACAGCAAAACCTAAATGAGGGAAGTTCTGTAAAAATAGGCAGCAGGAAGAGACTAGGAGAGAAAAAAAAAAGAGAAAGGAACAAGGAAACACTTAAAAGCAGGAGTACGGAATCCTCACCACTGCACTGTTAGCTCCCAGAGTATGGGTCCAAGCACCATTCTCTATTTGAACTTGCATGTCCAATATCTATTCAGCCAGTGCCTGGCATAGAAGAAGACCTCAAAAAAAAAAAAAAAAATGCTTGTTGAATGAATACTGTAACAAAAGAACAAGCTATAGCTAGAAAGATTAATGAAAAATGGGGGAAAGTCTTCTAGGCAGCATTCTGAACTAAAGTTTTTCTTTTCTCTCCTGAAGCCTGAGCTATCTACCCAAACTCATTCCATCTTAGCAATGGCAGACATCCATGGGCCAAGGCCATTTATAGACAACCAGAGGCAGCAGAAATTTTTGTAGAAAGCATTTTGCAGCAGGCCCCAGCTGAGTTCATTACTTTGTAGACTGTGGCTGTACTGAGAGCTACACTTCAGCCCTGCATGGATTTAAGCAAGAGTGCATGGGGATAGAAAGAGCAAGGGCAATAGAAACACAGCTGGGGAAGTCCACGCAGAACAAAGCAGAAGGTCTCTGGTCTGAACATTGCACAGCGGCAAACAGAAGGCCGGAAAGCTCCCTGATCTCAATGGCTTGACTTGTCAGTAGGGACCTGACCAGTCCAGCTCCTATCTAGATGGAACTGGTGGCATGTAAATTTTGAATCAAATCAAAGCACAATGAAGAAACAGTTGACAAAAGAAAAAGGGAACCTGCTCCAGAATCAGCTCAATGTTGCATCCATAGCTTCCTCATACCTCTAATGGGAGGGAAGTAGTAATTAATACAAAAAACCACCCTGTCATGATGGCTTGAAATTGCGTTTGTGTCTATGCTTAATTTAACTATTTCCTAAACTATATATGTTCCACTCAAAATTGAGGACTCATTTGTTCTCAGTTTATCTTTTAGTTTGTTAGAAAATGCACTGGAATTTTCCAGCCTTCTCCCCTCAGTAAGGTTCCCACTGCTCTTAGAGTACTCAATATGCTAAGTCTAGGAAATAGTTCTCACAAGTGGAAGCAGCAATACACTGTTGCTATAGGCAACCCAAAACACACTTCATGAGAGGTTAACACTCCAGGATATCAGAATCAGATGGTCATATTTCTGTTCCTGTTGCACCCACTCTGGGAAATGAAACATGCCAGATGACGTTCTGATTTTCAGTTTTTCCTTCTATAAAGTTAAGATGAATAGAAGGGGTTCATGACATGGATTTGGGCATCTGGCTGACTAGAATTTGATGCTGGGCTTTGCCCGTTACTAGTTAAGTGACCTTGATGAGTTATTTAACTTCTCTGAACTCATTTGAAAAAAATGGGGCTAGCAATATTATCAGTTGATAATAGTAAGTATAATGGAATTCCACTCTGCTGACCTCATGGGGCAACTGGGCAGGAAAATGAGATGATATATGTGGTTATAATTCTCTGAGTTACTCAGCGCGCCATGAAGAGTACTAAAAACACTCAGCATGGAATGTTTGGTGCTCAGCCATAGACAAAACTCCCGAGAGAACCGAACTGTTGAAGTAGGGCTTTAGGATGGGAAGAAGCAAGAGCCCACAGCAGAATTGCAGAATGTATAGCACATGCTCCCCTCCCATTCCTTATTATATCCCAACAAAAGGAAAACAAAACCTAACCCAGATCTCAATGCACAGATTCTTATATGTGGTATAGTGATAGCTACACTTTCAGAGAATATACATGCTCAAATGTGCACCACAGTGTTAGAAGTTACCACTAGGGCACGTGACTAAGCATTTGTAAGTATGACCATGTGGTAGATTGAAGATGGTCAAAAATTCTTTGCTACTTCACCCATCAAGAGGAGGCATCCATACCCGACTTGTTGCATCTCCACTCACCTGGGTGACTTAGTTGACAGATAGCAGGCAGGGGAAATGATGTTCTGGGATTTCCAAGGCTGTCATCAGAAGTCTTGTAGCTTCTGCCAGGTCTTTAAGGATGTTTGCTGTGGGGAAGTCAGTTGCCACGTAAGGAGTCTGACTGTCCTGAGGTTACCATGCCCAAAAGCACACATGAAGTGACCACATGTAGAGGCCGTGAGACTACATGGAGAAAGAAAGAGAAATGCCCAGCCAGCCCCTACACCTTCCAATCATTGCCAGCTGAGGTCCTAGGCATCTTGAGGTGAAAAGTCACGTTGTCTCTGCCTAAATTGCAGATTCAAAAGCAAACTACATGTTTTTTTTTGTTTTTAAGCCACTAAATTTTGGAGCGGTTTGTTACATAGCAATGCATAACTGGTAGAAAATGCATTTCTTTATTGTCTGAATGTTTTACAACCAACATGTGGTTTGTTTTTTATTAGTTTGAAAATAAAAGGGAAAATGAAAGAGAAAGTTAAAAAAGAAGAAAGGCTTTTTAAAGAGAGAGAGGAAATCTCCTGTACTCTTTTTATATCACAAGCCTCTCCAATACCCTTGCCTTACGCTATGCTTAACTTGGGTTGTCGTAGGCTATTCAGCTCTCTCTTCTGAAAAAATAATACACCGTTTGATACCTCCTTTATCTCATGGAAAATCGATCTTGTTCCAATAGAGCTGCAAGCACAGGGCAAAGGCCTTCAGAGATTCTGAGACAAGAGCTCAAATCACTGTACACATGTCCCCATGGTCTTCAGTTTGCCATACCATCCTCATAAACTGACTTGGCTCAAACCTAGCTAAAAACAAAGAGGAGCAATTGCTTTAGAGTCTATAACCTGGAATCATCATGGTTTGACTTTGGAGAGGGCCAACCTTCCTCGTTAAGAATATGGTCTTCAGACAACAGATTGGTGGTTACCAGAGAGGAAGGGGGGTGAGGAGAGGGTGAGATGGGTAAAGGGGGTCAAATACATGGTAACATATGGAAACTAGGCTTTTGCTGGTGAACACGCAATAGAGTATACAGATATTGAATTATATAATGTTGTACACCTGAAATTCATATAATATTATCAACCAATTTTACTCCATTACAAAAAAAGAATGTGGTCTTTAGGATCTTGGATCAGAAGGGACCTCAAAGAGTCTTCTGTTCTGCAACTAGGGGATTTTTCACGTCACCTCTTGGCTTCTGCCTTCATGAAACCAAGGGATTTGACCTGATCTTGAAGACCTCCTGTAGTTATAAAGTTTAATGCTTGAAGGTAAAGTAGAAACTCAGGTCTTACTCTGCAACATGTCAGACAAATCAATGGTGGAAAGATGTTTTCCATGGTGTGCTCACAGGCAGAATGTAAAGTTTCAGTGTGACCTAACGGGACGTTCTCTCCTTTCTCCACCCCCTTTAGGGAAGGACCAAGATTCCTGTGCATAAGGAGCTTTTAGGAATAAAGGAACGCCAACCTGGCATAGACTTTCTATTCTCTGAGGGGAATAAAGTGTAGTTGCCTTTTTTCAAAAGGAAGGTATGACGCATGTGACATGCTGAAATAAGCAGATCTTGGGAAATGATTTTCACTGTTTCTTGGTGGAAGAGTCGTTTGGTGTTTCCTGTATCTCCTGTACAGGCTATTTTAGATTGTCTACCAGCCATCCCTTCCCACCGACAGCAAAGCAGGAAGAAAGCAGCTTTCTGACAGAATGAACCTGTCCCCCACCCCCTGGTGCAAGAATTCCCTCATCAGTTAAACGGAGAATCAGCTCACCCAGTGAATTCTAATGAGGCAGCCTGCTCAGCTGTCAGCAGTCCTCCCTGCTGAAGAAGACAGCAAGCAAGGGAAAAGATGGCATACGACGCCCTGAGCAGTTTACCTTCCCATACCAAGGGACATGAAAGTCAGAACAGCTTCCCTTACAGCCGGGCTCACAGACAAACCCAGCAACAAGGAACATTGGAGTAAGTTACCCTGGGTCCAGGGACTCCTGCAAAACAAGGCAGGTATAGAATGGAAATTCTAGAAAATTAATTAAGATTAATTATTAGTCTAATGAAAAAACTAGGCATAACCATATATACATATACAAGTACCCTTTGTGTGACAGCTCTGAATTAAAATGGGGGATATTTCAACCTTAGTCCCAGGGATTACCAGTGGAAGGTCTATTTTGCTATTAGTTGAGAAAGCATGGAAACCATTTACAAAGATGGCGATGAGAAATCCAGGAACCAGGCTGAAGGCAAAGTGACAGAGGTCCTAGACTGACCTTGGCCTCTGGTTTTGTCACTTGAGAAAAGACACGTAAGCACTGTGTCTGTGCTTCTGAAACAAGGGAAGACAGTGAAATGTCAGCAGTGCATGAACCATGGTGATAATCATAGCATATCTTTCAAAGAAATCTATCTCGATGATGAACACTTTAAATATTGTTTATTTTTAATTTGGAAACTGTTTTACATTCTTACAGTCAACATTGTGAGATATAAGTAGCATAAAACAAAAATTGAAGTGTACAGTTCATGAGTTTTAGCAAATGTGTATACCCATAGAAACACCACCACAATCAAGACAGAGAATATTTTCATCATCTCCCAAATTTTTCTTGTGCTCTTTCACAGTTAGTGCTTTCTCTAGCCTCAGGAAATCACTGATCTGCTTTCTGTCATGACAAGTCAGATTTGTCTCTTTTAGAGATTCATATAAACGGAATCATATGAACGGTATGTGTGTTTTTAGGTCTGGCTTCTTTTACTCAGCAAAATGGCTTTGAGATTCGTCCATGTTGTTTTGTGCATTAGTTCATTCCTTTTTATTGCTGGATAATATTCTATTGTATGAACATAGCAGCATTTTTTAAATCATTCTCCTATTGATGAACATTTAGGCTGTTTCAAGTTTTAGCTATTATGTATAAAGCCACTATGAATATTTGTATACAAGTCTTTGTGTGGACATGTTTCCATTTCCTTTGGGTAAGTATGTAGGAACAGGATTGCCAGGTCTTGTGATAAGTCTATGCTTAATTTTATAAGAAGCTGCAAAACTTTTCCAAAGTGGTTCTACCATTTTACGTTCTGACTAGCAATAATTTATATTAAAACAAATGCTAAAGGAGTTGAGCCACATCATATATGGGGGTTCTAAATTGGGTATGTAAGCTATAGTCAATTTCCCATGAAAAATCTCTTAAGTTATCCCCAGAGTACCATACACATATTTTAGGGTATGTAACTCTGTACTGTAACATGGGGGTATGCATGCATATTGCATATACAGTAATATGCATGTATATACATATTATTTATAGTAATAGGTAACTATATTATATACAATATGTAATAAAAGATAGAGGTGGGGAAGGAATATATCTTCACTGTTACCCGCTACTAGTGACAGTTTAGAAAAAAATCTGAAGCTTTTGTCTTTTTTAAATGTGAGTAATGTACAGACCTTTTTGATGAAAAAAATTTCTTTTGGATGTTCACTCTTGAACAAAAGTATTTAATTAAAATATTGCTCATTACATGCAAACATAAGACCACATATTACTTATATTCTAGCTTGTCTACATCTTTGAAACCCTTCAACATTTACAAATTAATGTAACTGGAACTGTAACACCACTACAATTCTGACTAACAACGTTGATTTAAAATAATGGGTAACACTGTTTTGCTGAAACTAAACTGCACCGAGCACAAGGAGTATGAGAGGGGACATTATGCCTACACAACCGCAGGTCAAACAATGGCTCAGTTTTCCCAGGGCTTTGCAAATTATTTTCAAATTACTAGGAAACCTTGGCTCAAGCAATGAGCATTCGGCACAAATGCTTCATTAACATATAAGGTCTGCCTTTGTGGTTTTCTTATTAGGCGAACATGAGTTAAATGGAACCACTTAGTACCAGTTCAATCATAAACACACACACACACACACACACACACACACACACACACACATTGCAAAACTGTAAAATATAGGGGGCAGGGACTGTGTTGTTTGGTCTCACCATTATATTCCCAGAAATTGAGGATAAAGAGAGGTATAAAAGCCCCAAACAGAAAGGTTGAATAACGAGGTCAAAGAATTTTTTTTTTTAACATGAGATTGCTATCTTCAAAATAATCAAATATTTAGGGCCAATTAGACAAAATATCAACTTAAAAAACCTGAAGCTCTCAAATTCCCTTTGGCCTTTGGCAAGTGCAGACACAACAGACACAGTCTGCAGCTCTTCTGAGGGGACAGCCTGGGAAAACAGTGACGCCACAAGGACAAGGAGGAAATTAATCAAGAAATATCAAGAAAGCCTGAAAATATGACTTTGCTCGTGATGTGCAGTTTGTTCAACAAACAAAAAAGCAGGTTCAAGGGAAATGAAATTTCTCAGGACAGAAGATCAAATACACCTTGTCAGCAAATCTGGAGAGGAAACAAAGAAATAAAATCACTTCTGATGGAAGGATGGTCAGTGTAGGAGTTTAGAGGACACTAGACGCGAATACAGAGAGATCCCTTAGAATTTGAGCAGGGTCCTACATTTCTAAAGTATTTCCACATACACCCCCCTTGCATGGTAAATAAGGTAATTATGAGCTCCCACATAGAAAAGAAGAGACCAAGGCTTACAAAGGTCTAATGCTTTTCCTATGGTCACAAAGAGTGTCAGAAAGGGAGAAGGTCTCCTGCCAATGGTCCATGCTCTTGCCAACATTCTGTGGATCAAAGTTCTAGAGGCAACATTGCCTCATGGTTAAGTGTGTGGGCTTGAAACCAGACAGCCTGGCTGGGGGAGGTAACGAACATACCACATACTCAGCCTCATCATGACACAATGAGATAATACATTTGATGGAGTTCAGTGCCTGCCACATAGCTCTAATTAAATATCGTTGTCTTAAGGGTATGTGGATTATGCAAACCAATATAGATGGAAGTGGATGAATTATATGTAATTATTGTACTAGGTACCAAAGCATTCTGGGATAGATAACAGCACACAGTTTAGAAAAAAAAATTGATACAATGAAAGAATTTAACAAAAAAAAGACAAACTATAGAATTTTGGCTATTAAGGAGTGACAAATGATAGTCCTTACCAAAGGGGAATAAAAAGAAAATTGGGGGGCCAAATTGAACAATGAGGTTAAACTGGGAAAGTCAACATTCACAATTACTTTTTTATGTTGCCATTCAAATATCTCATGTTTAAAAGAAAGATTAGGTGATAATTTAAAATTGTATCTGACTGTGAATGTAAGAAGATTTAAATGAAACTTGTAGGTACTTTGGGCATACTGTATTAAGAGAAAAATGTCTAATGGGTGGATTAAAGGTACATTTTGGAAGGCTTTCCTCAAGTCATTTCAATTCAATTCTACTCTATTCCAAAGACCCCATTTATTGAGCACCCATGTGCTCACATTGGATTGCTTTGGTCCTATGCACTAAGTACTTTGCTAGGTCTTGAGGATTCAAAGATGAAAAAGCCCAGCCCTGGCCTCTCAGTCTAGAAGATGATTCAGAAATATGAACAAAGAAAGCTAAGGCATCGTAGTGGTGCCATTTGATGGCCTGTCTAAAGTACTGGGGTGCCCAGATGAGGATATTTGGTAGACCAAATCATTGGTCCCAATGTTTCACTACTCTATTATTATACACCTACATATACAACCTTGCCATGGCCTCTCTGTGGGTGGAGTACTTCCCTGACCCTTGACCTTGGGCTTTACTATGTAACTGACATGGGTCAATGAGATAAACCGATGTGACATGAGCAGAAGCTTGAAATAAGCCTTCCCTCTTATACTTCTCATTGTCATAAAAAGAACATACCATGTATATTCTGCAGCTCTAAGGAGGTTGAGAGACAAGAGGAGCAGACCTGGATCCAACATTCAGCTTGGAACCAAACCCAGCTGAACCCAACCTGGATCAGCTAACCTCTAGCCAATGGAAAGACACTTAAGCAAGAAATACATTATTGTTTTAAGCCATCAAATTTTAGGGTTGTTTGTTATGTAGCGCTGTGGTAATAGCTGTCTGAGCTAGGCCATAAGAAATATGGCAGGGATGGATAAGAACATGGCTTTACTGTGGCTCTCGTTTGTTGGCATACAACCCTTTCTCTTCCCACACTCCCTCCACTAAACACAGTAGCATATACCTCAAAGAAGGACTGCAGGAATTCTTGCTTTTGTTGATCTTATAAAGAAGACTTCTGTTTGGATTGTGTTGGGGCAATGCAGGGCCCATGTGTTAACTATGCCCGGATATCTCCAGTGTAAAACCAAAAAAAAATGAGGAATAGAGTCCAGAACCTCATCAAATCAACATCTCCCTTTCTTGTTGCTCTTTTTTAAAACCAGTGGATAAAACCTCTTATCCACGCCTTCAGAAAAGCACATGCATGGTGCTAACTCTAATGTAGTCATAGCAGCCCCATCAACCATAAAGAACTAGAGATGGATTTCCCAGGACTGAGCTGGTATGGGTACCTGTGGCCAAATTTTGAAAAGTATCTTGCAACCATGGGTAATGCAGAACTTAAGTCATGGATGAAAAATGTTCACTTATATATCTCGCCTGGCAAGTAGATAAATGCTAAGGAAAGGCTGCGGAGAGTTCATAAAAGGCAGACAGGGTGATGAGAAAAGTGGTAAGGAAAATCTATCTCGTGTTGTGAGAAATATGGGACTATTCCTTCCACATGTTCCTTCCAGAGCGTAGAACAATATAGGATGATATACATTTCAGAGGCAGAGGTTTTTGTTAGAAATTTTTGTTAGTTAATTTAAAAAAGAATTTAAGGAGAGGGTTTCCAACTAAGGCAGAGGAGTCCCACAGTATTAATACAGTTGAGCAAACATTGGAGGATCATAGGAAATGAGGTTGAATAAATTACATGTTTTATCAGGCATCTTTGGGCTTTGAAACTGCTGACAGCCCACTGTGGAATATTAAATCTCACATTTCTCAATTTGCCTTTTTATTGATGTTGGGGAGGAGATTGTATATTAAAATTTTTCTTCCCTTAACATTGATAAAATATTATGTATTCATTAACATACATGTAAATATTTACTTTTAAGTGTGTCTTTGACTGGGTTCTCCCAGAAGCCGACCTGGACACAAGGATTTAGGTGCATGGAGTTTATTTGGGAAGTGACCCCGGAAGCACTGGTTGGGAGTTGGAAGAATGAGATTGGTAGGAGAAAAGAGCCAATACAGGGCTCATTAACAACCACAGTGGGAAAGTGGGGCTTAGCTCTGTTAAGGACCTCATATGGATGATTGTCCTACCAGAGAGGTGAGAAGCTCCTGAAGGGGTTAACACCCCATCATTTCCAGTCTGCCCCGCCAGCAAGGCCTGCAAGAAAACCTTCGGGTGGGGAGCCTCTGGTACATGCAGTAGGATGACACTGGCACATACAGGACAGGAAGGACTAAAGGGATATAGGCCACCAACAGCGTGTGCTATAAAGTGCATATTTTAAAACTATGTGTCAATGAGAAAATACATGTTAGGTTAGATCTTACAAAGACATTTTGTCTAGTCCATCAGTGGGTCCTTTTGAATCACACTTAAGAATTAGATTTCAGTTCCCAAAACCTCTTAGTTTCTAGATGAGGAGGGAGTCTTGGGAAGAGTCAGGGGCAGCCCAAGAGGATGGGAAAGTGGCTGTTTACAGCCAGAACCTCAGTATTTCAATGTTTTAACAGACAGGAATGCTGTCCCCACGTTCATCTGCTGACCATCGGCCCGAGTGAAGCTACTTACATACAGACACACAAGAAAGTAGTGCAGGGGAGATTGAAGAACTCATCTGCTTACTTCAGACCTCTTTCTCCACTAGGCTGCCTCTGTGAGGGCTGTGGCTGATGCAGGCTCAGACTTACCTTCCCAGAGGGAAAAGACGTCACAAAGTCTGCAAGAGGAATGGCCCTAAGAGATAGGGGTCAGGGGTTTCATGAAACCGGCCAGGGGTTTTAGCCTTTCTTGGTTGATGGAGTTCTTCATGAGTCTGAAGAAAATCACCGATTCTCTCCCCCGAAAGTAAACCCATATCCACAAAATAGTGTGTATTATTTTAAGAGGCTCACAAGTCACCTGAAGCCCCTCTGTGGATCCTGGATTAAGCTACAAAGGGACAGGAACTCCTCAAATTGTGTTTGTTGTGATTTTTGACACTTTCAGAAAGAATTTTCAAATTTTCAAAAATTCTCCAGGAAACGGTCCCTTCTTATTAAGATGCTTGGTCTCCCACCGGCAGTTCCCATATTAGGTCTGCAACTGCAGAAAGTCCAAAAGCCTTAAGTAGCAGGAAGGATTCCAGATGCTCTCTCATGATTAGATCTGATAGGTTTCTTTTGACTCCCCTTTAAACCACAAACTCTGCCTAGCCAAACTAGGTCAATCAATGCCACAGAGAGGTTATCTCAAATTAGAAATTAGCAGTGAACAAGGAACATACCTAATCGATTAAGTATCTTATAGGAAGGACTGGAGCATTAGAAGTAATGACAGTGACAAGGATCTACACTCCAAAATAGAGGACTTTTCCATCCTTGACCCATGATTTAGAAAGTTGCTGTTCTGGGAAGCCAAAAGACGGGACGGGAGGGGGGACATAAGTTAGGGAGTTAGGCAGACCTGAGGCCACATCCCTGTGGCATCCATAAGTCTCTGTGACCCTGGGAAAGTTTGGCTAGCTCTCTAATTCTCATTTTGCACATGTGTATAGTGGATGCATACTTCTTTTCTTATAAAGTTGTTGTGGGAGTTCAAATCAGAAGTGAAAGTGTCTGGCATCTCTTGCCTTCATTTCTGCATATCTTGGTTCTAATTCCCTTATTATCATAGCAGTCATGTCCCGAAATCGCGTGATACTCAGATTGCACAAAAATTACTTCTTTAATTATTCCTGTGTTCATATGTTGTTGAAGAACTCTCCATACTGGTCACATTCAATTACCACAAGTATCTCTGGAAGAAAATCTCTACATTGAAAAGACCTCCACATCTTAGCTGATAGTCTCTATTCCAACCTACAGTTATCAAATTACAGAACCATAGAGAGAGGTGGGAGGGAGTAAAGAAGTAATCTAATCCAACCCCTAATTTTACAGTGAGGGAAGTAAAGGTTCAGAGCTGTTAAATATCCTGCTCAAGTCGCATAGCTAGTTACTGACAGAATAAGAACTGGCCTCTAGATCTCCAGACTCTCAATTCTGTGATCTCTCTACTATATCATATGTTCCATACTAATAAAACTAATGTGCAAAAAAATAAAATATAAAATCTCTTGGAATTCAATGTGATGGGATGTTAGCTTTATTTGGAATATTCTTGGAAGAGAATAAACAGAAAGTGCCTCATATGTAGTGCGCCATTCAGTATGTGGTTTGGGATCCTTATTAGTTCCACCTATTTCAGTTTTGAGATCATTCCAGCCTGGAGGTAGGTATGTAGCAGGTGAGGTAGGCAGGCAGTGCTGTGGGAATTATACTGAACAGGTGAACGGAAGATCTGAATTCTAATTTCAGTTCCTGTACCAACTCAGTGTGTCAGGTTAAACAACGTCCTTGACCGCTCTGAGCCTCCACTGTAAAATGGTGTTCCCCCAAAAAGATGTTCCCAGGGTCCTTTGGGCTCTTATGTTCCAGTTAACCGAAGAAGGCCCCATTTCCTTCATGGTCTCTCGTAAACTGTCCCAAGCGGTTATTTGCATATGAAGGAGGAAAAAGAATCTAAGCAGAAAAGAAGCGGGGAGACTGGAAGGCAGTGAGGAGCCAGGGGGAGCAAACAGGGAGTCCAGTGCTTGAGAAGGGGAACATGGCAGTAGAAAGGCTGGAAGGCAGGTGTCATGCAGGGTCTCAGCTCCCGCTCCCCGCACCAGAACACAGGATATAGTGAGGCCAAAAAAGAAACACCAATGGAACCACAGATAGAGGGGAAATACCACTATATTCTCACTGGCGGCTGGGTTGGAGATACAGGAAACAGGAGCCACACAAGCCACAACCTGCCGTCCACTTCTCTCTGCCTGCCAACCAACCAACCAACCCATATAGCCATGGCAGTTATATCAGTGGCTAATGGCTAACAGGTAACAGCTGATGGCCACCCAGCCACAGCTGATGGCCATCGACTACCAGAGCCAGCACCTTTCCACATGAGGCCGAGAGCCTGGAAACTGCTCTCTGAGACTCTGCACCCACAGCAGGAGCTTTCACACTGGTCCCTGCTCAGGGAGGCATCTACTTGAGATTTGCCTCTTGGATGTGTTCACATTCAACACTTATGCAAAACGGCTCCCCATTCATTCGATCAATACTTTTTTTCTGTTTTTCAGTAACAGCTTTACTGAGATATAATTCACATACTATACAATTCACCCATTTAAAGTGCACAGCCTAGTGGTTTTTCATATATTTAGAGTTGTGCAGTCAATCTTAGAACATTTTCCTCACCCCAAAAAGAAACTCCATGCCCTTTAGCTATATCCTCCATTTCCTCTATCCCCTTCCCTAGCTCTAAGTAACCACTAATCTACTTTCTGTCGCTTTATATTTGCCTGTTCTTGACATTTCATATAATATGTGAATGGAGTCATATAATACGTGGGGTCTTTTGTGTCTGACTTCTTTCACTTAACATAATGTCTTTAAGATTCATCCATGCTGTAGCATGTGTCAGCCTTTCATTATTTTTTATGGATGGGTGAGTAATATTATATTGCATGGATATATCACCTTTGTTTATTCATTCATCAGTTAATGGACATTTGAGCTGTTTTCACTTTTTGGCTATTATGAATAATGCTGTTATGAACATTTTTACATAATTTTTTTGTGGATCCATTAATAATTTTTGAGGCCTGTTTCACACTAAAATTTCTGGGACCTGGAGATACAAAAATGAACATAACCATTGCCCTCAAGGAGGTCACAATCTTATAGGGGAAAAAAGACTTGTTTTTTAAAGCTGCAATAATCTGTTGTGATGAGTGCCAGACAGTGGAATGTGCAAAGAGAGGCAAAGAAGTTATGGCACTTGAGAGAGGCGTTAAAAGTGAGTTAACCTTTAGACATAGAAAAGGGAGAGGGCATTGTACACTCTGGAAACTGCATGTACAAAGGCGTAGAGGTGTCAAAGAGAATGTCACATTCAGATCATTGTAAATAATAATAATGTTACCTAATCTTTTATGCTATTTGCTATGTTTCAGGAACTACTCTGAACATTTTATTAGGTTGGTGCAAAAGTAATTGCAGTTTAAAAGGTAAAATGAATTGCCAAAACCACAATTACTTTTGCACCAACCTAATGTTTGTATTAACTCATTTACTCTCCACAGTGGCCTTTTGATACTATTATTTCCCCCACTTTATAGATGGAGAAACTGAAGCACAGAGAGGTAAGTAACTTGTCTAAGGCTACACAACTAGTGAGATCCTGGATGCAAGCCAAGAGTCTGGATCCAAAACCTATGGTTTGAACCACCACACGGACTGCCTAATTTAATCCCAACTCATCCTGGCTAGTTGGATTATGGAGTGTGTGAGGGAAAAATGCCAGGAGATGACATGGAAAGGGCAGGCTGCGCTGAGCCATATGAAGAAATTCTAACTCCAAAAGCAAAAGGAAGCCATTGAAGGTTCATATGCAAAGCAATCACACAGATGAGATTTTTATTTTAGGAAGACAAGTGGCAATAACGGGAGGGTTGGTTGAAAGGGGGGAGAGACAATGAGTTTGTTTCGCTATCAAGTCCACTTAAAAACAAACACTGCCCCTGCCATACTTTCCCATATAACACACCCATGACAGGTGTGAAATTGCACAAGTAGTATTGGTTGTGATCTCCTGGATGCAATGTTTTCAGGAGGATGCTATGGTCAAGATTTCATAAAGATAGTTGTTATTTTTCACTCCCTACCTTTGCTATCATAGAGTTGGACCTGATTCCCAATGAAACAGGGCTAGGAGTTGACATAGATCTTACTGTGCAGAAGCAAGGATTCTGAGTACACATGGCTCTCATCACATCTATCACAGGAAATTGCAAGTGTTTTAGGAGCTGTGAGCTCCTAAACCAGAGGATGAAGGCCAAATAAGAGGTCTGACAATTAAGTTCACGAACTTGTTGCTAACCTTTTTTGATATCAAAGGGGTTATTCATTATGAATTTGTATCAACTGGACAAATAGTTAACCAAGTTTACTATTTGGAAGTGCTGGAAAGGCTGCGTGAAAAAGTTAGATGAAAATGACCTGAACTTTTCGCCAACAATTCATGGCTCTTGCATCATGACAATGCACCAGCTCACACAGCACTGTCTGTGAGGAAGATTTTAGCCAGTAAACAAATAAGTGTATTGGAACACCCTCCCTACTCACCTGATCTGGCCCCCAGTGACTTCTTTCTTTACCCAAAGATAAAGGAAATATTGAAAGGAAGGCATTTTGATGACATTCAGGACATCAAGGGTAGTACGACGACAGCTCTGATGGCCATCCCAGAAAAAGACTTCCAAAGTTGCTTTGAAGGGTGGAGTAGGCACTGGTGTCAGTGTATAGCTTCCCAAGGGGAGTACTTCGAAGGTGACCATAGTGATATTCAGCAGTGAGGTATGTGGCGCTTTTTCTAGGATGAATTTGCGAACTGAATTGTCAGACCTCGTATATTTTCACAAACACACCAAAAGACAGGACGCTGATAAACAAAGGGTTGGTGTGCCAGAAGACTTTCTGATTGGGTTTCTTCACATGTACATTAACAAAGTGGCTGGCCCTCAGCACATCAATAGTTTGCAGAACTCACAGCCCTGTTTTTCTGTCCTCATTTTGAAGATTTAACTGTAGCTTCCCATCCCCTAACAGAGCCCACCTCAACTACAGAACCAGCCAGGAGACTTCCAAGGGCACTCCTGAGAGAGTGCTAATAGAAAACAGGACGTGACTATAGCACCTATGCAAAGCACATAGAAAATGTGTCCTCTGTCATTATCCTTCTGCCTTAAAATCAAGGTTGTTTCATGGACTATAGAGGATGATCCTTGAGCCAGCAAGAGTTCATATTTAACTCACAAATCCTCACAATCCCTGTATGCAGCTGCTGTGATTATTTCCATTGCATAGGTGGAGAAGCAGAAAGAATAAAGGATTGACCAGCTGTATTAAAAATTGTGCTAGTGAAACATACGGCTCTGGGCAAATCATCTCACTTCACCCTTTCCCCAGATTTTTCTCCGTTTTTCTGTTGACATCAGCCAAGTGTTTCCTAGGGTCTGAGATGGCGCTGGCCTCGACAACTGCAACACTTGCTATGCATGTCTTTAGATCTTGCCATTTTTAGCCAGCAACATCATAGTAGGGGTGCTACAAATATCTGTTGAAAGAATGAATAAATAAATGCTGGAAATATCTCTTGGGGTTAATTACTAAAGTATCACCCATCTCTTTCTCTCAATAGATAGATAGATAGATAGATAGATAGATAGATAGATAGATAGATAGATAGACAGACAGACATATATGTATGACATACAGATATATGTATACATATATATTAACAAATATATAAAAATACTATATATGTAAACTTTAATGCCTTTTATATGCTCTGAACTGAGATTTCTGTTTTGCAAGATAGCTAAAAATACTGTAATAGCTTACTTTTGTGGCATGCTTACTATGTACCAAGAACTGTTTGTTCTAAGCTCTTTAAAAGTTTTAACTTATTTAATTCTCACAACGACTCTTTGTGGGATAAACTATTACTTTTCCATTTTACAGATGAAAGCATTGAGACCCAGAGACTTTGACTATTTTGTTCAAGTTTTCACAGCTACTAAGTGGAAGAGTAAGGATCTGAACACAGGTAGTCTGGCTCTAGTCCTGAATTCTTAAATTAAAGATAAAGACAACTTCTGCATTTGATGAATGAGAAAATTGTATGACTTATATTCACCTCCTCTATCATAATTTGGCTCCCCTGGAGAGAAACTGGTCATTTGCCCTGTAGCCCTGAGTAACCTGATTGTTTTAAGTGTAACCCAAATAAAATTGGGTTGCCTTGAGGCCAATCTTTGTCTCAGCTTATCCAAAATAAACAAAAATCTAATTACCAAAAGCCTTTAAAAGCACTGAAGATCTCTTGAGATGATGGTGAGGGGGAATTTTATCATGAAATATATAGGAAGACTAATTAAAATCTAATCCACACACTGCTCTTTCCAAAATCTGTCTTTTTTCTTCCCCACTCCCATCATCCCCATGCTGCTTTGTCTTATTCTCTTTCTCCTCCTTCCTTTCCCTACCTCATCTGTGCTCACAAATAGTGCTACTATTTTCATTTCCACCACTCCTTACCCTGAATAGCTAGCAAAGGTCTCAGCAACCAAATAAGCAATGCAGATTTCCCCCTAGGAGGCACTAGAAAAGGCAAATTGATAACACTTATAATTCATTTATTCCTGACCACAGTTCCACAACATGGGCACTATTATTATACCCATTTTGTAGATATGTACATTGAGACTTAAAGAGGTTAAGTAACTTTCTTAAAACCACACAGCTAATAAAGGCAGAGGTAGGACTTGAACTATAACAAACCAAAGTAGGAGAACAGGAATATGGCAACTCTTGTGGAATAGCCAGGAAGACTTGTTCCCAGATTGTATGCAAAAAACTCCCTGGAGAATAACAAAACCATCTAGAACCCATTAGAGATCTGGAATCACAGCAGATGATTAGGGGCAGAGTAAGAGAAGGGGAGTTTTGTGACAGATATCCTGGGCTCGAGTTATAGCTTCTTCTTGGGGTTATGTCACCTGGGGAAGTCCAAGGGTCCACTGCAATGATATAGGCAGAGATTATAAGGGTTGAAGCAAAGAGAAAAGAATGGGAGCTAAGGTGAGGTGACAGATATAAGAAATGGTTAAAAGGAAAATTGCCAGAGTATGGTAACTGGGTGTAGAGAGCAAGGGAAAATGAAGAGTCTTGGATGACATCCTGGTCAATAATGGTGCCATTAACCAAAATAGAGAAGTCAAAAAGAGGAGCTTGAATGGGAAGATGATGAATTCTGCTCTGAGGCATATTGAGTTTGAGGGGCCCGGAGGTGATTAAAGTGGAGGTACATTTTAACATATGTAACAGGAGAGATACATTTAGAAGCTACCTGTGTATGGATTGCAAATGAAACCTTGGGATAAAACAAGTTATGGAAAGTACAGCTGAGTGAAAAGAGAAACAAGAATTAGTCCTTGAGTAATGTCAATGGTTTGATACTTTGTCACCAACTGATTATAGACACTAAAAGACTTTTGTATGTCTAAATATCAGGTGAATATGGACTGTTTGGAGAGGTGAAAGCCAAATCTGAGCGGAAAAATAAAATACCAGGGGAGCCAAAGAAAATGTATACATTTTAAGAGATGTTATCTAAGTATTACTTTTCGAAGTTGAATTGAATTACGTAGCAATGTGTAGTATGACATTTGCTCAAAAGATGGCATTAATCAAATGAACGCTAGCGTCATTCATTGTATTACAATTTCAGTACAGTTTTTTCCTTTCTTAAAATGTGCATACATTTTTTTTGGCACCCTCTGTAGTGTGATTGTGAGTTTGTTTTGTAAAGGAGCATGGATAAAGAGATCCAACAGGCACTTCAACAAAATCTCTTTGGAAGGACAGCTCATGTTGGGATCTGCTCCTAGATGAGTATCAAATTAATAAGATGCTTTCATATTTCACAGCCTGGTAAATGGGATATTTTCAGCACCCTCAGCCTCTTCCAAGTGATTCAGCACTTAAGAAAAGCTGAGTCACGGGGGAAGAGTCTGATTCCAGTTGATCTTTTCTTAGGACTAAGCTCAGCTGTCAGAACAGGGGAAGTTCCCGTTTGCTTAGCCAAACAAGAGTGATATCAGGGTTGTATTAAAAGCACAGTTAAGGTGAATCATTGTTGTCTAGCACAATTTCAAACTTGCCCTACAGCAGCATAATTCAAGTTAATTACAAAGTTTTTCTCCAATCAGTGTAAATAGGTTTTCCTTCTGGCCTGAAATTTCCACCATCAGAGTCATTGAGTCAGAAAACTTTGGAGCAACCATAGACCTTAAGGTTCAACTGGCTTAATCCCTTTATTTAGATGAGGATAGTTCAGTGCAGAAAGGTTAAATCAAGGGTTTTCAATCAAATGCCTTCCAGGATCAGATTGGTAAACATCAGTGAGTGCAGCAAGTTTTGAATCTGCTTTTTAAACCCCTCATTTTCACTTCAATATGAAATATGCCCTTTTGTTTTTCTTAAAATCATGTGGCCTTCATGTTCTAGCTCTCCTCTCCCCAACACTTTCAATAGAGGTATAGAAACAAAATATTTCTAACTACAGGGAAAAGAAACATTTGTTATAAGCAAGATAAGAGATATGGCTTCAGTGTCAGGGGTCCGTAGGAAGCTAACTGGACAAGTTCCATTCATAAGAGCCCACTTCTCTCAAACTTCAGTCAATAGTTGTCTTGAAGGACAACTGTGAACCCATTGCTGCTACAGCTTCCAAATATGTTTACTACTCTTTATCTCTCTTTCACCAGCAAGCTGCTCCATGCTCCTTTTACAGACCTTAACTCATCTCCTGAAACTAGGCTGTTGATCATAATGAAGGCACAGATAACTATCCTAGAATGCCCCAGTTAGTCTTTGAGCATCTGTTGTTTTTTTTCTTTGTTTCAGATGGATGTAGAACATTCTAGATTTTTCCAGCTTAGGTCATTTAGAACTCAAGACTCCTGTTTTAGTTCCGTCTTCCTCTCTCTCTTTCTTTTCTTACAGACTTTTTTCTGCAACAATTTAAAAAATCAAAACAAATAGATTTTAAACAATCATGTAGTAGTTTCTTCATAGTAAAAAATGGATTCGGTAACTAGAGCAGTGTGATAGGGGAATTTTTCCAGAAGTTCATGGTTTAAAAATGAACATGGGAACCAGAAACACTTCGACATGTATTTATCTCTAAGATTATCTTCTTGAAAATAGAAGATCACCAGTGTCAATAGATTGTGGGTAAACCCCAAATTAAAACCCTATTAGTTATCTATTGCTGCATAACAAATTACCCCAAATTTTTGAAACTTAAAACAACACAAATTCATTATCTCCCAGTTTCTGTGGATCAGGAATCTGGGCACAACTTGGTTGAGTCCTCTATTTTAGCGTTTCTCAGGAGACTGCAATCAAGATACTGGCCAAAGCAGTAGTCTTATATCAAGATTCAACTAGAGAAGCATCCATTTCCAAACACATTTATGCAGCTCTTGGCAGGCTCCAGTTCCTTGAGGGCTGTTGAATTGAGGGTCTCAGTTTCCCACTGGCTGTTGGTTGGAGGCTATCCTCAATGCTTTGCCACATGGGCCTTTCCAAAATGGCAGTTTGCTTCATCAAAGCCAGCAAGAAAGTCTGCTAGCAAAAGGGAAGTCACAATCTTTTGTAACCTAATTATGGAAGTGACTCCCATAATCTTTGCCATATTGTATTGGTTATAAACAAGTCACTAAATTCAGTCCATATTCAAGGGAAGAGGATTTATACAAAGATGTCAATTCCAAGAGGTGGGAACTATTGGGAACCAATTTAGAAGCCTTCCTATTCTAGTATGTTTCCAATTATACTTTTCCCCATATGAACTAGAGCTTAAAAACATCAGTTATAAGGAATTTGAACTTTATTTTAGCTTTTGAAATGGTTGTGGGGGTTGGGAGATAGAGATGTGCTAGTTCAGATAACACTGGTTGCTGTAACAAATAAATTCTAAAATTTCACAGGCTTAACACAAACAAGGTTATTTATTGTGAATATAACCATGTAAGATGGGTCTCCTCAAAGTGGTGATTCAGGGACCTAGATTCCTTTCATCTTATTGCTCAATTATATTAAAAATGGCTTCTAAGGTTACCCTGGAGGATGTCTCCATTCCAGGAATCCCGAAGGCGTAAAGAGCATGAAGGATAACGTCTGAGAGATCTCCATGGATCAGACCTGGAAATGGTGCTTCCACTCAATTTCCATCAGCTGGAACGCACAGGCCATTCCTAACCGCAAGGGAGGCTGACAAGTGTACTCTGTCTATGTGCCCAGGAAGAAGAGAAATGCGTTTAGTGAATAATTAACTAGTCTCCGCCACAGAAGCTTTATCAAACTCATTCATTTAACAAACATTAACTAAGAGCCTTCTCTATGCCAGACACTATGCTAAGATATTGGGGATAAATACACGAATGAACAAATACTTAAAGAATTTCCCTATTATATTCTCATAATTTCTTTCTTCAACTTCCCTGGGTTTTTTCCCCCCAATTTATTTATATTTCCCCTTTCTTGGTGTTGGCAAATTGTCACTAAAGATGGCCATCAACAATTCCTCCCATCCTTCATGTACATGCTGTTTCTTTCATTTAGAAGTGGAATCTATTTCCTCTCCTCTTGAATGTATGTTGGCCTTGTGATGTGTTTGGACAAATAACATGCTGTGAAATTGATACAGTTATTTCCTAGTACTGGGCTGAGACCTGAAGAGGCTGGCACCTTCTACTTTCCTGCTCTTGAAACCCTGAGATTACCTTTCTATAAGGAAGTCAAAGCTAATAACACAAAGAAGCCTCGTGGAGAAGAACCAAAGCATCCAAACTCACAGCTCCAGCCTTGACATTAGCTAAATGCAGCCACACAAATGACTCCAGCAAACACCATGTAGAACAAAAGAACTGCCCAGCTAAGTCCAGCCAACCCATGGAATCATAAAATAAAATAAATGTGTTTTAAGCCACTAAATTGTATAGTGGTTTATTACAAAGCAATAGATAATTGAAACACATTTTATCCATTTCTCTTTCCTTTCTTTCATGTTCTTCATGTTTCTAGCAGGTCTTCCAAATAAGATTCAGAATGAATTACTTCAGATAATAGGAAAATAGGTGAAACATATCATAGAGTACAAATATACATGATAGAACAGGCACCTTGAACAATCACAATACTTCAAATTATTGATATAACGTAGGTAAAGTATTTATTTGCCTTCTAGAAAATGTAACCAGTAATAAAATGCCAAGTGAACTTTGGATGTGAATTGCTCCTCTCCTAGGATATGACCTGTTATAGTCATATTCTGAAGGTATGTAAATATTGATGAATGATAAGTTCTGTAGCTTAAATAAAATAAAGTTCCAAGTGATATATATGGTCATGGATTCAGAATGTCAATAGTAAAAGTGAATAGGGATTGGTATGACATCTCACACCTGACAGTATGAAAGGATACCAATAACTGCTGACATCCTGTCTCTATTTGCGTATTTTCCTATAATTAACCTGCATTTTTTTTACACAATTTTGAAAAAAAGAATAGTTACACAGGAAGAAGGCTCAATTTCAAGAGAAAAATTTGACAGTAAAACCTAAAGATGTTGCTACCTCAGATCAAAGCTTAAAAGAAAAAGACACACCCTTAGTTTGCAGAAAGGAGAAATGGCTCTTCTCCAAGGAACAAGTACAAATGGTTCCACAACTAGTTCCCACCCAGCCTTGGCTAAGCCTTCCTTAGTTTCCTCTGTCCTTGAGTACTCTGGGGGAATTTGCCTGGCAACCCATCAGCTATTTGCCTTGGGAGGCTGGAGGGGAAGTAGGGTGGAGCCAGCGCAGAGCCAGCAAACACTCCCATGACTTTACACTTAACCTCCTGAGTGCTGTGCCTGAGCCTCTGTGCAGAAGCCTGGCATCACTGAGCGTCAGATCACAGCCTGTCATTTGGATGACTTTTGTCTTCTTCTGAGCAGATAATATCCTATGTTCAGTGTCCATGTTACAGTCGAGGCATCCTCATTATGGTTAATTGCCATGAGTCAATAAGACTTGCCTCTTTGCTTCATGGGAAAAACAGAATAGTCTCTATGCCAAAGCTCTGCAGATCAAATGAGAATCAAGGCTTATTGAGGAGGCAGAAGATACCTGGGGAAAAGAGGAAAGGAGTTAGTAATTCTGCTCTAGGGAGTCACATTCCCTGCACTTGAATAGGAACCAAAGAGACTTTCTGCTTAAAGATCCAAAGGTGAGAATCTCATCTTTTGTAGTCATATGGCAGCTGGGGCAGGAGTCACCTGAAGGCTTTACTGGACTGAACATTCAAGATCAGCTTTTTCACTCACATCCCTGGCAACCCAGCCCTTCCTACATGGTCTCTCTCTCTTTCCCCAGAGAAACCTGAACTTCTTTTATGGAGGCTCCAAGTCAAGACTAGAATTAGAAACTGCCAGTCCTCTTAAAGGCTAGGCCAACAACTGGCAAAGCACCATACTTAAAATATTTTATTGGTCACAGATGATCCCAGATTCAAGGGAGTAAGTAAGAATGGCCACCCCCTCTTAATGGAGACATAGCATGTGTTTCTAAGAAGAGAAGGAATTGATGGCAGCCATTTTGGGAGACAAGGTACTTCATGCCCCCTTCCACTCTCAAAATTTTCCTGGTTTACAGAATAAATCTGTCATCCTAGAAGTTATGATAGTGGTTACCCTTGAGGGAGAGATAATGACTGGCAGGAACACAAAGGGGCTACTGGGGTGCTGGGAATGTTCTGGGTTTTGGAGGGTTTTTTACTGTACCCGTACATGTTGGTTATACAGGTATACATGTTAAAACTCATCGAGCCATACACCTGTGATTTGTCCATTTTGCTGTTTGAATGCTACACTTCAATAAAAAGTTTACGTAAAGTGAAAAATACAACTACAAATCAAAAAAAGATGACTCTTCTGGATGCTAAATTAGAAGGTAACCCTGACTATTATTTAACTCCAAGCCATATAAGAGAAGAATAGTGATTCATTACAAGTTGAAGGTGGGAAGGGAGTGGTTGGAGTGCTGGTGCCCCGCCCCCAACATCATGAGTGAATGGAATGGGGTATTTTCTCTTCACCTTACACCAGGCAATAAAGTCCTCATGAGAACCACTGAGATCCTGATGTATGCTCTCTGGAGCTTGCAGTGCAGAAAGGCAGCCATCTGACTCCCTCTTGGGGAAGTATGAAGGTGTAAGCTTGTGTTTGACCAACTATCCTGGAAGCACTATAAGGAGAGGTGACTGCCCTTGGGACCATCTGTACTTCTAGTGTCGGAAGAGTCCGGGATGCATGCACATTTCTTCTGAGCCAGATGTGGATCCTGGAAAGGATCTGGACTGAGTCAGTCTGAAAGGGGGGCTCTGCCTAGAAGGACCACTTGTAAAGCAGTTGACCTCATCAAGGGATGGACTGTACCAAAGCCTGGCAGCTAAGGGAGAAGCCAGCCAGAGAATACTTGTCCTCGTCAAAGGCCTTGTTACTGAGAGATTCCCAACAATGCAAAGTCCCTGAGAGACCAGGAGAGCTGCCAAAGTAAGAGTCATCTTTGAACATTCTCCACACCTGGGAAGTTCCCTGGCCAGTGATACCTACACTAGTCTAGTGAGGGGTTTCCCACCCTGCCTTCTCCACCTTCCTATGCACCAACTATGGATGGGCTGGAAATTGCAGCTAGAGACTGGGGGAGGCAGTGAAAGATGGAAAGAGAACTGACTCTGGGTGATGAACACACAATGGGATTTATAGATGATGTAATACAGAATTGTACACCTGAAATCTATGTAACTTTACTAATAATTGTCACCCCAATAAATTTAATAAAATAAAATTAAAAAAAAAAAAGAAGGAAAGGAGAGAACAGAGGACATGCACTGTGCCTGTCTCTCCCCCTGCACACGTCCCAATCAGAGGCACGCTGGAAGGGAGGTTGGGAAGGAAAGATGCTTAAAATTGAATAAAAGATTGAAGTGTTCAGGTCAGACTGGATGGGATGTTTTATTTACTGCAATTAGATTGCACTTACACTGAATGGGATTGAAAATCTATGGTACCTGCCTGAGATTTCATCCAGGAGTGAGAAAATACTATCTGAAAAATCGTATTTGATAAGGCAGTAGAAGAAAGAATAATTTTCTTCTCACATTCCCACACAAGTTAAGATACAAGTAAAACACAAGTTACAATATATGCCACAGGATTTTGTTAGCTTGTGGCTTCAAATGAGATTGCAGCCCCACTTTACACTCAATATTAGGACACAGGCCTGCACCAATCCAACTTCTAGAATTAGTGCCCTTGAAAATGCTCCCTTTTCCCCCAAGCTATTTTGGGGAGTGCCGTGTCCAGTGCAGACAGGAGGGCTAGGCCTGAGGGGGAAGGGTGGGAGATTAAGTAAAACACAGAGACAGGAAAGTTGGGATCAGGAGGTCTACCGTCCACGGATGGCAGAGCAGTGGCGCAGTTTTTATTTTTCACACGGGTTTTATACTGTCTAGAACAATTATCTATTTAAGCAAGTATTAGTAGAACTTTCTGTTCTGTGTATTTGCAAGCTTGTATGTCTGCAGCTTTGATTGTGTTAGCTTGTTCTTTCTGGGGGAGGATGCTGAGGCGAGGCATCCCTTGGAATGACCTCGCAGGCTGCAAGGACCTTGTCAGCTTACATCCTGCTCTCCACAGGGGAGTTCCCCATGGCACCTACTCATGTGTGCTCTTGAAGAAGCCTTTCTGTTTCTTCCATCCATACTTCTTCATTTGCATCTTTATTGAGTTTACTATTCATTTGTGCTGGGCACTGCATTGGGGTGAGAAATACCGTAACAAAAATAACAAAGTCCCAGCCCTCGAAGCTTGCAGTCTACTAAGGGAGACAGATGGTCACATAATTATACAAAGGAATGTAAAGAAGAACTAAGAAGCATGGGTGAGGGCGTGGTGCTGGGAGAGGTATTAGAAAGGCCAGAGAAGTGCCACCTAGTAATCAGGGAGGTCAGAGGACTGTCCTCTGAGGGATTTATGATTGAGATGGGATCTGAAGAAAGAGTAAGAGCTAACCAGGGAAAGGGGGAGAACATCCAGGAGGAGAGAGTGGTATGGGGGTTGAGCAATAAAAAGAGGGGCTAGAGTAGGGAATATAAGCAATAGTATCGTAATAACTATGTATGGTGTCACATGGGTACTACTAGACTTACCAGGGCATCACTTTATAAGATATGTAAATGTCGAATTACTATGCTGTACACCTGAAACTAATATATTATTGTATGTCAATTGTAATTGATTGATAAATAAATAAATAAATAAATAAATAAATAAATAAACATTTTTTAAAGAGGAGCTAGAATAGAGGCCCTGAGAGGGAATGCTGTACCCGGTGGAAAGGTGTGTAGGGCCTAGGCCATAGAGGGATCTATACACTCTGTTAATAATTTTGGACTTTATCCCAAGAACAAGGACACTAGGAAGCCATCCAAGTGTGTTGAGCACAAAGAAGGCATTATCAGAATTGACCCTACCTTCGAAATACAACTCAAATCTGACCATTTCCCCACGCCCACTGCCACTAGCCTAATCCACCTGCCATCACTTCTCACCTGATCTCTGAAATCACTTCCCAAGTCGTCTCCCTAGTTCCTCCCTTGCTCCTACCCCCCGTCTGTTCTCCATACAACAGTCATCGTGATCATCCAAAGGATAAAATTGACTATGCCTTCTGTCAACTCAAAACCCTCCAGGGTCCTCCCATCATCCTCAGAACATGAAGATACAAAGTCTGTGCCGTGGTCTACAAAGTCCTACAGGAAATGACCCCTGCCTGGCTCCCCGACTCCCTCTCCTGCCACTTCCTTCTTGCCTACTCTGCTCCAGCCCACTGACCTCTTTTCCATCCCCTTCCCAAGCTGAGCCTGTTCCCACTGCACAGTACTTGCATTGACTGTTCCCTGTGCCATTCCAGATAGTTGTGTGGTTCTCAACCTCAATTCATTTGGGACTCAAATGTTACCTCATTAGCAAAGCCTTTTCTAAAAGAGCACCCTGACACCCCCATCCCTAGTCACTCTCTAACCCCTTCTTTAGTACCTGACATCTTTATTTTGTTTGTTTCTGTCTCCCAACCACCTCCACTAGAACAAGCCCAAAGTGGGCAGAAACTTTCTCAATCTTCTGTGTTCCCTTGCCAAGGACAGCGCCTGGTACATTGTGGTCTCTCAGTAACTATTTCTGTGTGACCGAATGCATGACTACGGGGAGGAAATTAGATGAAGGAGATGAGGGTAAGAGTAAAAGCAAAAGGACAACGCAAGGTCTATCACAGGTTTCTAGGCCAGTGATTATCAGTGAGAAGGAAGGGCTCATATCCCACGAAATGCACAAGATGGTCATCTGTTGAGGTATGAGGGGAAATATAAAGCTACGTTGTTCCAAAGAAATAGAAAAAAATCAAGCTCTGTTAGTATCTAAAATTCAGATAAAGAACACACAATGGGATTTATAGATGATGTAATACAGAATTGTACACCTGAAATCTATGTAACTTTACTAACAATTGTCACCCCAATAAATTCAAAAAAACAACAACAATGGTGCATGGATGCTATTTGTTAACAAAGGTACCTATTTTGGGGGCCAGTGCTCAAATTTGTCAATTACATTGGTGTGTGATCAAAGTATTTGGCAATCACCGAGGGATTATGAGAGCTTCAACTAGGATGGTGAAGGTGGGGAGGGAGAGAAGTGGACAGATCAAAGAAATGTGCACAGATAAAACTATCAGGCCTTGAGAACGCATTGGCCATAAAGTGACAAGGCACAGGGACCTGTGAGATGACCGCCCTCCGTGGTTAGATGGATGATGGTGTCATTACGAAAAAGAGAAGCATGTTTGGGGGATTTGGCACAGACAACCAGTGCTCACGAACATTGGCCTTCACGTCTTCCTCCCACACATCCCACTCGACTACATCTTTTCTTCCTTGAGCTTAAATGTTGCTATGACACCGGGTGCTGGCCAGTAAACTGTGAACAGTAGTGATGTTCACAGTTGATGATGAACAGCCCTCCCCAGTGGGCAACTTCAGACAGTGGAAACACTTCATCCATGCCCTCCTCTCCGTCTCCATCAGCTGGGACCTGGGAAAAGAGTGAGCCCTAAACAGCTGGAGACCACTTACACCTGGCTACCAGGACTGGGTACATAATTTGGGAGGCCTAGTACAAAATATGGATGCAGGGCTATTTGGTTAAAAGCAGGGAAAAAGTGCCATGAAAGATCCTAAAATACAAACCTTTTCCCTTCCTTCTGAAATCTTTCTCTTGACCTGTCTGGTGTTTCTTATTTGCTATTTAATGTCACACTCTCGTCGGAACAGGGGTAGCTGTGAGGGAATGCAGACCCTCACAGGTGGCCAGAGAGGTTCATCTAGTGACTTGATGTGTGCATGCACGCATGTGTGTGCACAGCCCACTGGCTGCCAAATTTCCCCATCCCTCCAAATGCAGGACCAGTATGTTATGCCCCAGCCAGGGGCAGGGAAGTGGAGCCAGGTATCTCTTCTTCCCGTGAACCCATCACCCCGACCCATAACCTATCCCGGCCCAGGTGCCCTCCAAATGTGCCACTGCACTATAAGCCCAGGGCAGAGGTGGCCACAGCTATGCCCCACACCAAAATGGGCAGAGCACATGCTCCTGGCCTGAAACTTTCCTGCACCTGTACCAAGGTTCCCTAGCAGGGCAGAGGGCAGAAGGTGGCGGTGGTTACAGGGTGGGAGCAGGGAAGCCATTGGCCTTCAACCATCTTGGGGAAGCAGGGAGGAAGCCAGACTGAGGACTGCAGTGAGCTGATGCCCCAAGTCCCCAGCACCAGTGTTCCATTGTGCCATTGGACCCCACTTACAAAATACAAATTCAAGGATACAATTATTAAGAATGTCAAGATAGCAACTGCAGAGCATGAAACCCCAAGCATGGGGCTCTGTGCTACTACCGCTTGGGTCACAGGCCCATGAAGCCAGTCCTACTGGGCGTCTTTGTGTTTGGTGAGAGATCTGTGGCTTCTGAACCAGGGTCAGGAGGCAGCGTTTACTTTCACCAGCCTAGGGTAAAAAGACCCGAGTTGAGGCTCAGAACACTACCCTCAGCCCTTGTCACCCCTCTTTCACAGTGAACATGCTTTCTTGAATGCAGTGTGAGGTAAGAGTGCTAATACCCCAGCCCTCTCTGGTGGGGCTTATCCCCTGTTACTGGTCTCCAACACTTTGGAGCTAAACCACCGGCCTCCTCACCCCACCCCATCCCCATCACACACTTAAACTTTTCCCACTTCTCCAACTACTTTGATGGGATGATGGCTTGTAAAACACTTTAGAGAATGAAGAGGAGGATGGCTAGCTAGGCTTGGGTGACCAGATGGAAGGAATGGAACAGGGGAAGGAAGGAGTGGGAGAACATACATTAGGAGGACACAGGCTGCTGAAAATGCTGAAGAGGTACTTGTCACCAGGATATGACAGAAATTAATGTTTCTATAATATGCTTAACCAAAACTTCCTCTAGCTTCCAAGAAATTTCTAGGTGTGGGGGAGGTAAGCCTCAAAATGTCATTGAAACAAGAAGAATTTCAATATATTAAATAAAGGTGAAGAGGAATCATGGCTATTGTTAATTGCTAATTGCCTACTACTGAAAGACTTCCAAAAAAGACACTCATTTGATCAGAGGAAAAATGTAAGTGCAGATAAGACGTTCCCAAACACTTAACCAGATACTCAGTGTGTGTGCACACATACTCACAGAGGGGGTAAATGGGCAATCAAGTACAATAAAACAATAATAATAGCATTTACAGTGTTTATCACCATATTCCTGGCACTCTTCAAAACACTTTATTTGTAGTAACCAATTAAATCCTCACACAAATATGTAAGGCATTGCTATCCTTATCCCCACTTTACAGAGGAGAATTCTGAGGCACAGCTGGTGGCATGAGTTGACTAATTGGTTTGTGTGTTATCATTGTATACACAAGAGTACCTAAACCAGGTGCCCAATCAGAATTCCTAATATTAAAACATAACTTTCCAGCACAATTCTGAAAAGAAAGTATATTCAGCTGCACAGGTAAAGTTTAAGAGGAAAGTAAGTCCAAAACATAAAACGATAAGCTTTAAAATATATCCATAAACACGTATGTCCTGTTTGCTCTATTCAATAACACTTAGGGGCACAGTCTCTGACATTGTAGAAGGCTGGGGGGGGGGAAATGATGTGACTACATAATCTGTCAGAGCAAAGAGTAAGGCCTTTCCATAAATCCCATCTGTCTCTGCTCCCTAGAATAAACAGAAAGTTCCCATACAGACTCATTTTTAAAGTATTGCAAGGAGCATGCCAAAGGTGTCCTGACTCACTGCTCACTGGTAACCACTCCTGAGCCACGCTCAGCTGCTTCATTAGCATGGCCCTAAAAGTCCCTTCATACCAGAGCAGTGACCAGCAGGTGCCTTATTTTTAGAAAGGTTCAAGTGAGCTTACAAAAGGCCGTTCATGTACACCATCAGCAGAGTTCTACAAAAACCCAGGCCAAGCCATCTGCGTGGCATTGAAATAATACTGAGGCAGCCACAGCAGTGACAGTGAGAGTAGGTCCTGCTCAGGGAGCATCTCCAAAGGGCCAACCCTGCTAAGTGTTGTTTTATACACACTCTCTCACTTGATGCTGGCAACTACCCTGCGTGACAGGTTTTATTATCCCCATCTTACAGATAAAAGTATAGTCTCAGAAAGGTTAAAAGGTGGACAAAATATTTTAACAGACACTTTCCCAAAGACAAACACAAATGGCCAAGAAGTATATGAAAAAGTGCTCAACATTAGTTGAAATGCAAATTACGACCACAAGATATTACTAATATCCACTAGAATGGCTAAAAATGAAGTCTGACAATGCCAAGTGTTGGCAAGGATGCGGAGCCAGTGGAACTTACCTATATTGCTGCTGAGACTGTGAACCGGTACGGCCAGTATAGAAACTGGTTTGGCAGTTTCTTATAAAGTTAAACATGCATCCGCCATCTGAATCAACTATTCCACTTCTAGATATTTACCTAAAAGAAATGAAAACGTGTCCACACAAAGACTTGTACAAGAATGGACACAGCAGCTTCTTCATTATAGCCAAAGACTAGTAACGACCCAAATGTCTACCAACAGGGGAATGAATGAACACATTTTGATAGATCAATACAGTGAAATGCTACTAGAAATAAAAAGGAATGAACTACTAAGGCCCATAACACCATCAATGAATCTCAAAATAATTTTGTTGAATAAAGAAAACTAGATATTAAAATCATACAAAAATCCCTGTATGATTCTATTTGTATGACATTTGAGTACAGCCAAAACTAATCTATAGTGACAGAAAGCAGATTAGTGGCTGTCTGGGGCTAGGGGTGGCTGCAAATAAACACACAGGAAATTTGGGGGTCATTAGAAATGTTCTATAGCTTGATTGCAGTGAGTAAACGTACCATATGTGAATATATAAATTTGACAAAACTCTTTGACCGGGATGTTTAAAATTGGCACATTTTGCTTTGGGTATATTATATCTCAATAAAGTTGATTTTGAAAAAAATACTGAAAAAAAGTATTTTGATAAAGGGCAGGAATTCAGAGGACAAGGAAGGAGGTTTAGTAAATGGGTAGCAGGAAGTGATGGGGCAGGTGAGGGGAAAAGGTAAGGACTTCTAACCCTAGGTGAGAACTTGGCCTTGCCATTTATCACTCTGAGAGCTTCAGCTTTGGGCAAGGAAGTTAGCTCCTTTCATCCTCAGTGTCAAAAGCAACAACGAAGGTGGTAGATTTATTTCCAACAGTCCCTTCCAGTGTTAACAGACCATCGCTCCTGGCTGCCCTCAGACCTGAATCCATCCAGAGCTATCTATTGCTTTCTTGTCATGAGGCCTGACGTTCCTGCTGCCCGCTGGCACCAGGCTTCTCTAGCTGGGAAAGCAAGACTTCTGTGAAGTATGTGGTTGGCATGGCGTATAAACCCATTCCTCCTGGGTCCCTGCAAAAGAAGACCCTCTTTTTCTAAGTATGTATGCATGTCTGTCTCACAAGAAGGACAATTTATTTTCACATGGAAGAAAATTGCACCTATCTGCTCGTTCTCTCACTGTTGAAGTTTCCTGTTTCAAAGGCTACTGTTAGAGGCAGATGTGATTCAGCCACCTGTTCTGTCATCCATCCATTCATTCACTCAGCAAACATGTAGTGAGCAGCTGCTCACTAGGCTGACCACAGTGAACCCATAGGACCTGACAGCAAGGAGCTCACTGCCTGTGGGGTGAGGCAGAGGGCCACAGGCCGTTAGGCCATCACAGCCCCGTGTGTTAAGAGCCCATAGTAGATGCTGCAAGTCTCTGCTCCTTGCACCCCTTTAGCTCATCTCCTTGGACCTCTTTCAATTCTGCGCATGCCTGCTCTCAAGGTGCTTTCACTCCCACAGAGATTGCCTGTGCCTCTTTGTCAGAGGACTGCCCGCAGGCTGCTGGAGCCTGATTTGCCTGCATCAGAGAAAGCCAGAAGTGTCTGGGAACTTTCCGATCCTGTCCCCTTAACCAATGACTGATGGGTGTATTAAAACTCTGTAAGTATAAAGTATAGATAAGTATAATTACACCAGTTTCCTTGTCACCTGTTTGGGACATTACTGAAGTATGGTCTTCACTGTCTCCAGAGCCCTTCTGAGGGACTGAGCCAAAGTTACCTGTTGTGATACTGTGGTTTATAATAAGAAATATATATTTGGTCTTTGTCCTGATTTTTGGAACAGAGCTCCTAAAGCCCTTATAATTTGTCCTTAGTTATGTTACTGAGGTGACTTTGGAAAGCACCTAAGGACAGGGGCTCCTTGCCAGTGGAGACAATCATGTGATCAGAGGGTTGAAACTTTCAGTCGCACGCATCCCTTTACCTCTGGGGAGGAGAGAGGGGCTGGAGGTTCAATCAATCACCATGGTCAATGATTAATCAACCACGCCTATGTAACAAAGCAGGTGAAGATATGGGAGAATGGTGTGCCTGGTGAGGGCATGGAAGCACCTCACCCTTTCCCCATGTCTTGCCCCATGTATCTCTTCCATCTGGCTGTTCCTAAGTTACATCCTTTTCTAATAAACTGGTAATCTAGTAAGTAAAATGTTTCTCTGAGTTCTGTGAGAGGCTCTAGCAAATTAATCAAATCCAAGGAGGTGCTGTGGGAACCTTTGATTTATAGCCAGTCAGTCAGAAGCACAGGTAACAACCTGGACTTGTGATTGGCATCTGAAGTCAGGGCAGTCTTCTGGAACCGAGCCCTTGACCTGTGAAATCTGATGCAATGTTCACGTAGATAGTGCCAGAATTGAGTTGAATTGTGGGGCACCAGCTGATATTGAAGAATTGCTTGGTGGTATGGGGAAAGACCCCACACATTGGATTTGGCATTAGAATCATTTACTTACTCTCTGGAGGACTTGGCTTAATAATTCAAGCTGGCTCAGCTCTCTTCCCTCTATCTCCAGCTTTCTTACTTCCCTACTGGTTATTCCTAGAAACACTTCCTGCTAAATTGCTTTTCCAGGAATCCTCACTTCAGGGTTAATTTCTAGGAAATCCAATCTAAGACATGCTTCAATTGTGGAACTCCAAAGTAGGGCTGTGGAGATCCCTGCGAGGTTCACTGGGGTGGGAGCAATCTTCAAAGAAAGAGTAACATTTCTATGTGCCTGTGTGTATGCATGTATGTTGGGTGAAAGTGGGAAAGAAAACTATAAGTGGGGGAGAAGCTGCCAGCACCAAAGTGAATTTGGGAAAGAGCAAGCAGTTCAGTTTGACTAGAGCATAGTGTATACATGGCGGGATGTGGTCAGACATGAGGCGGCAAGGGCCATAAGGAATGGAGGTCATGAAAGTCTAAGTCGTTGAAAACTTGATCTTCAGGGTAATACTGAGCCATTGAAGAGTTATACATAAGGTAGTGAAGAGACCAGATTTACTCTTTAGAAATACTGCTCTGTTTGCGATGGAAAGAACGTGTTTCAGAGGAGCAAAACAGGAGCCTGGGAGTAGTTAGGAGGCTGTGTCAAATGTCCAGGGCATAACTGGGAAGAGATCATTAGGATGGAGTGGGAGAACATCGGTGCATTCAAGAGATGTTCCAAAGTTACGATCAACAAGACTCAAGTTTTGATTGAGTGCGTGATTGATTTTATGGGGATGGGTAAAGGGAAGAGAGGCGGCAGAGATGATTCCTGGTTGTTCCAGGTCTGGGTCCCTAGGAATCAGACTTTTCTTTGGAAATTTGAATGCAGGAATTTTTCTGGAAAGTGTTCTCAGGATTCATTCTTATTGGGGAAAGACAAGGGAATTAGACTGTGATGCAGCCTCAACAATGGTCTCAGTCAAACTCATGGAGAGCTCTGAATCTGGGCGGGGCTGGCTTTCAAGAGTTATCCTGAGTTGGGGCAAGGGAACCAAGCCTCTGTCCACCCACATCACCTAGCCATTGGATACAGATCACCCTGGGGTACAGCACAGAACCTTGCGTGATCTGACTCCCTTCAGCTGAAGGCAATCCCTGGAGAGCGTTGACAGCTGAGCCATCAGCTAACAACCTTCCCAGCAGCTGAGGGAGTAGGTCTTTCTTTCCTAATGCGGGTACTGGATTACACAGCACAGCATCCCTAACACACATTTAAGTGTTAGATGCTTGCGACTTGCAGCGACATGCAGAAAGCACCCGATCCTCTGTGTTTGGATCTCAGGAGTAGATGAGATGATCTTGGGAAAAGGGGTTAGGTACTGATTCTTGGCCTCTTTGGGGTCAAAGACCCTTTTGAAAGTTGATGAAGGCTCTTCATATTCACAACTCCAAACAAAAATTTGCGTGACATGTTAGGAACTTGTCTTAGTTTGTGTTCCTCCAAAAGCAGACTCTGGCACAAGAGGTTCATTTGGGAGGTGATCTCAGAAAACAAGAAGAGGGAGTAGAGAAAGAGCATGGAAGCAGAAATACCAATAAAGGCACATCAGTGGGCAGGTAAACAACTGGGGCTCAATCCTGCTGGGACCCCTCTGAGAAACCCTGAGGAACACACCGTAGAATTGTCCCACCCACCGAGCAAGGAAGCTGAGGGAATTTGTGTACCATCTCCAATCCCTCATTGGTTGAAGGTCACTCTGGGGTCATTAACTCTCTGACCTTTCTGGTCACCTAGGACCCACTCTCAATCCTGTTCCTACCCACTACAGGTCCAAGAACAACATGGTCCCTTGGCCAGAGGACATCCTTAGGCAGAGAGTGCAGGTGTTTACAGTAAGAAATCATCAGATTGCCCCAGTGGTGACAGCTAGAATACACAGTTAGGGTACTGACATCAGCCACAAGACTTGTATTTCTGGTTAAGACTTTTTGCCAGAGAGGACTGAGGAACACCAAGATGGCACAAAGCATAGCCAGAGAAGTAGGAAAAAATAAAAACAATGTGGTATCATGTGAACAGTGGGAAGTGATCAAGACACCATACATCTAGGCTACCCAGCTTCCTCCAACTAGGTCTCCACTAGGGCCCCTGAGGACTTTACTGCTCAGTGAACCTGGTCTTTCTGCTGTAACCCTAGCTCCCCAGTTCTGACACTGCCTGCTCTGACAACTCAAAGAGCAAATGGAAGGTTGGGGTTGCCAAATGTTGGAGAGCAGTTTGGGAAATTTGGATGCAGCTCTTGGCAGGGGGGGGAGGGGGACAGTATTGAAGGGGATATTTATTTGTTTATTTTATTTATTTATTTTTTAATTAAAGTTTCTTGGGGTGACAATAGTTAGTAAAGTTACATAAGTTTCAGGTGAACAATTCTGTAATACATCATCTATAAATCCCATTGTGTGTTTACCACCCAGAGTCAGTTCTCCTTCCATCACCATATATTTGATCCTGAAGGGGATATTTAATCATTCACAAATTCAGTGGCGAGTCTGGAAAGTATATAGAGGAGGCCAAGCCACTTGCCTTTGTGCCATAAGACTACCTCAATTAAAATGCCATTCAGTTAGAAGAGGCAAAAAGAAAAACAAACCCTTCAGTTATAACTTTGCACTGGGCTTTTTTCATGTAAATCAAGGAGTACAAATGGCATTTTCCATCAGTCATAAGTGTCAAAAACCCAGAGGTCTGCAGCTATTATTCTGCAGTATTACCCGTTGACCATTTAAACAGCCGATCAAGTTCCTTCCGGAAAACAAGGTTCTGAGTCCAAGTTCCAAGTTCAACCACTTGAAATGTTTGACTTGAGGGAGCCATGAAGTCTCAAAAGCAGCCTTACTACGGGAGAGTTTCCTCAAGATTGGGCTGTATTGGTTTTTGTGGTTACTATTATGGCCGTTGGGTCTGAGTTTGCTTGCTCCTCCTGCTACAAATTGCCCTTGGACAAGGGGCTATCGACCTCAGGGGACAAAGTGCAGTGTACACAAATCTAAGGAAAGGTTAAGAGGAGCTCGGTAACCTTGGGATTATGTGGAAATGAGCAATACTAACAACAGTCCCTGCACAGTGGACGCTCAGTAAACAGTTGTGTAGTGGCGGCTGCCCCTGATCGTCTGTAGGCAAAGCTCACAGATCATTTCTTCATGCTTGGGAGAGCCAGGTGGGCTGATACAACTAATATTTTGTTCATGTCTTTACTAGATTATAAAACCCTTGAATGCAGAGACCATAATCCCTGTATACCGCCCCCCACCTCATGCCCCCGTGTTGACCAAATCACATGCAAGCATGTTCCAGACGATTACCCATTGCCCACACCACGGGGTGTTCCCTAGATGATTCTGTTGATCATTTTGGGTAAAACAGGGAGGGGATCATAGATCAAAATAAAAGGGAATAGCTTCAGCATTGTGTTCCTGCCTTTGTATTGCTCAGTGATCTTGAATGAATCACTAAATTCCTCTGTGTTACGGTTTTCCCAACCAGAAAACGGAGAAGTCACCCCCTGTTTACAAAGGGCCCAGATAAGACAACTGGAAATACAATCAAAAGTTTATCAAGTGAGATCTCTCAACTAGATTAAAAATTAAACCATGACATTTTGGATAAAACTCAATATTTTGTTAGTCAAATTCCATCAAAATTATACTTAGGTACATTAACTTAATTTAAGAACTAGTGGCAAATTTTATTACTATTTGACACATTATTGCTCTGCATAATTATTCAATCAGAGCTCCCCTGAAACAAATTAATGTTGATGCAACCTATTTTTCGATTTTGAAATAGTTTAAGAATACAGAAAGTATCAAGAATAATATAATGAACACCCATACACCTACCATCCAGATTCACATTTTTTTTATTTTCTTAAGAAATAATGCATTCAAGATCCAGTGAAGCTCCCTGTAGATCCCTTTCTCATCCCATGCTTTTCCTTCTTTCCCCAGGGGTAAGAACTTAAAACAGATGTGATTGGTGCCATGTGTCACATGCCCTCAGCCCACATTTGGTTTCAGTCTTCAGCCATATTGGCAGTATCCTACCTCCAGGGCCCACCTCAAGTATCTGCTCCTTTAATCCAAGGCTTTCCTCCAAGCCCTCAAGAGTGCACTCATAGACACATCACAAAAGTATGTGGGAATTAGCACCCCCAGGACAACGAGCAACCAATGGGGACAGAGCTTTGTATAAATGTCCTTAGGGCAGACAATTCTCAGAGGTCCCAGTAGAGCTGAGTCCTTTTCCCTAAAGCAGTGACTGAAAAAACACACCCTTTCCTGGCATTTCCCCTTTTCTTGTTTTACTCCTACCCTCTCTCACCATCCCTCAATAAACGCCCTGCACCCATGTCCCGGTACCAGACTGCATCAGATTGGGGGACAACCCAGTCTAAGACAAGGGTCTCCTGCAATTTTATACGGCTTATAGGCAGATATGGTTCTATCACTGATGTGTTTGCATGCATCCAGAGACAATACATAGTATTTTTTGCATGTTTTAAAATTATATATAAATGGATCATACTATATTTGCTTTTTGCGTTTGTGACTTATTTACTCATTTTGTAGCGCTCCAGCACCAGAAAAGTCACCAGGCACAAAACACATTCGGTTTCCTAATGTTGAATAATTGTATTATATCCAACTCACTAAACTGTATGTTAAGTCTTTCTCAATTCATATCACGTTAACATCTAAAGGTGATTTTGAACTTGAAAAATCTCAGTACAGAGTAAACTTTCCAATTAGATGCAAATGTTGGTATACATAGAAAACTGAGAATAATATTTTAGCAAAAGAATTAATTTTATGGGGTAAAGAATTACCTTATTGCACTGAATCAGGTGTTTACCATAACTGTCATGTCTTACTAAATTCTTGTGTTACTACAGCTCTTTCTCTTCATGATGTGATTTTACATGTAGTATCTCAGTTGAGTCTTTCAATTCTGTGAGAGTCTGATTTGTCTGTTTCCCACATACACCTAGCTCAGTGCCTTGTACATTGTAGGCATTCATTCAGTAAATATTCACTGAATGAATAAATAAATAAATAAATGACTCACCCTTTTATTCATGAGTATATTGAGTCCCCCAAAGATAAAAACATTGAGTACACACAGCTAATTAGTGTTGGACCTGGAAGTAAAACCCAGGTCTAGGAGCCAAAATTTGATTCATGGCATTTTGAAATCTGTATAATAATGTTATATTATCTTCCATAATTAGTGGTTACAGTTGTACCAGTCCAATACTTTCTTTCTTTTTTCCAGGACCAGTTTACCAAAGCAACAGGATATTTTCTTTTAACATGGAATGCCAGCAGAACCCAAAATATAACCCAGCCTTTACAGGAAAGAAACTGCTCTCTCTTTTTTCATTTTTCCAGTTTTTCCTTTTTATGTTGAGATATAACTTACATACAGCAAAATAGAAAGATCACAGTTATGTGAATTTCTATATTTCTTCAGCTCAGATTAAGATAGACAACATTTCCAGCTATCCCCAAATTATCTTCATGTCCCACTTCTATTACTCCCTGCCCCAACCTGCCAAAGAAAACCACTGCTCATACTTTTCTCACCATAGATTATTTTTTGCTTATTTGGGGACTTCATATAAATGGAATCATACAATATGTATTTTTTGACATTTAATCTCTTTCACTCAACATTATGTGAGTGACGTACATAACGTACATGTATCAGTAGTCACTACTTTTTCATTGCTGCATGATATTCCATTGTATGAATACACCATGGTTTTCTTACCCATTCTACTGTTAACGTACATTATAAATTGTTTCCAGTTTGGAACTATTGTGAATAAAGCTGCCATGAACATTCTCAATCTTGTCTTTTGGAGGATATAACCCATTTCTATTGGGTACATACCCAGAAGTGGATTGCTGGATCATAGTATTGGCATATATTTCATTTTAATAGATGCAATACTTTAGAGGAAGTGTGAAGGATTTCCTTCACCTGGAAAAGCTGGTGGGGAGCAGAGCTCCTGATTCTAAAAATGGCTCCTCTTTAAAAACCATAGATTCCTTGATTGGAAGGGACCTTAAAGAGGCAATTATCTGGCCTCCCATACAATATCTGACTCTTTCCCTAGCTCCAGTCATATCTGACTTGAGCTGGGTCACCTTCCGTAAGCAGAAGTCACTCCCTCCAAAGGACTTGGACAGTCCTGCCTCCTTGTGCCTTCCATCCACTCTTCCCTTTAAATCTTCCGTGCTTCAAGTAGAACTATATATACTCATCTGGCTTGGATCTCATCCCTCAAATCCTTCATTTGGTACTGAATAGTAGACCAGAGTTCGCTCAGATAAGAGCAAAATATGTTTCTAATTGAAAATGGATTGAGGTTCAACAGCTTCAATCAGTGATCAGTACTGATGGTGATGATGAGCGAACTAAGCAGAAGTGTTGCATGATGACAGGTTAGAAAAGTCAATGGGTCTAGTCAACTATTGATTGTCTCACTGTTGGTGCCACATGTCATGAACTCTCTGATCCTTAAAGGCCCTTGGAGATCATCCAATCCGATATTTAACCAATTCCAAATCCCTCAAGTATTTCTAAACTTCTGTTTAAGCACATCCAAGGGAGAGAACTTAGCTCGTTCTGAAGCAACCCACTCCATAGTCACACAGATCCATTTGCTAGAAAGTTCTTCTTACTGTTAGTTTGAAGCTGCCGTCTTTTAATTCCCACCTATTGGTCCTTGTTTTGCCCTCTGAGACTCTTGAAAATAAGTTTGCCTTGTCATTCAGCCATTCTGCAAATATTATAGGAGCCCTTTGAATATTGAGGAAAACTGTCCTCATTCAATAGGTAAATTTCAGAGGGATGGAAACAGCAGCTAGAGTCTAAGGATGAGGCAAACATTGTTTCATGTCTTAGGTTTTATAATGCTTTACTAGTAACATTTTGTATTTTTAATTTTGCTATGGCTTCACTAATCATCGAAGAAGGGGTACACAGGCTTCCATTATGTATCAAGTCTATAGTCTCATTGTCCTTGTCATAACTTAGTGTGCCCTTGTACTCTGGCAGTTGCAGAGCAGATCTGGCTTATGTACTTAGCCCTCTGGGCTTATCTGGTTGGCAGTCTGGTGTGTGGTAATGCAGACTAAGTATGGTCTTTGTAGTCCAATTAACATGCCAAAAACAGTGTGCTGGTCTAGGCACTTCTTTGAATCTTGGTTTTCTTTACTGTAAAATCTAGCTTTCACTACCCACCTCAAAGGAACATTTTAAGAATTAAACATGGTCACGTAGAGGACGTACTTGGTACCATGCAAAGCACACAAAAAAGACTCAATAGCATGTTCTTCCCTAATCTTCCCATTGCTGCTTTTGAAATCATGTATATCCAGTCATGAAAGGGAACTGTGATATGGAACTATGGAAAGATCTATGAAACTGTCTCCCATTCTAAGCCCAAGATGCGAATTTTAACACCCTGAGGCCTCAAACTAGTGATCATCCTTGAGAAAGTCACTTAACTTCTCTGAACCTTAGACAGTAAATATGTCAAATTAGATGCTTCCTAGTCCTGGGTATGACTTTAAGAAACCTATATCCAAGATACCATCTTTCTGAATCTCCACCTCTAGTCAAAGGACACTAGAATTTCCCCCAAGTCTTTATCTCCAAAGTAAACTTCATAAAAGACTATTTTTTTGCCCAGATTATCTGTTCATCTAAGCACCTCTGTACACCCCTAGTGGATTTTGATGCACCTTATGTAATATATTTTACATCTTAAGAATATCCATGATATGGAGCCTTCTGAAATTCTCAGAGAGTGCCATGGAAATTCAGCAACCTTTAATACTTATCAACCCAATTCATCTATGGGAGGAGGGGTTTTCAAGGGCCTACAGGCCTGATAACAGCACTCCTGAGCTAAGCAGGATGGGGCTTGACTGGGAGGGCAGTTTAAGGTCATGTTCCGGTATATGGGTGTATGACGTTGCTGACACAGTGGCCCTGCCAAATGTCTCTCTGGGTGGAGCTGGCCCTGACCCCTGGCATGCAGTTGGTAACTTAATAGCAGAGAATATAACATGGGCACTGTTAGGGTGATAACCAGCCAGTCCTTGGAGTACCCTAAGTTTCATCGCAACCCGCACTGAAAAAAAACTCCAGCCAAATGCAATGGCCTTGATAGTAAGTCCCACAGTTTGCCGTGAATGCCAGCCCAGCTCATTCCCCATTTATTTGAAATCAGCAAACATTTATTGAGTGTCCTGTGTACTTTATCTGTTTTAGGGGAACTGTAAAATAACTCATATTGCTTCGAGAGCCTGAAGTTCATGTTTCTGCCCTGGGCTTCCCAAGGGAAGTGTCTTTTCAGGAACATGTGCCCCCATTTCCAACCCTTTCCAACTGGCCCACCCTGGTGGGTTGAATTGTAGAACGCCTTAGAGAGTAGAAATCAAGTTTTCTCCTCTGCATAATTCTGCTCTTTTTTTTCAGGTGCCATTTTTTCTCCTAGGACTGGACAGAGGTACAAGGTAAACCTTCTAGACTCTGCTAACATACCACAGCTTCCCTCTCCCAAAGATCTTTCTAGTGCTGGGTCAAGTCTGTTCAATATGAGGTCCTTGATCAGGGCAACCATTCGTGGGGAGGACATTTGTTTACCTGGCTAATCCAGGCATTTTCTAAGAAAGACAATAGGAATGAAACTCAACCAAATCATTTATCTGCCAGACTTAAAATAAATGAAGAGGCTATGGTGGGGAGATAGGGGAATGGGGCGGGGTGGGGGAGACAGTACAAGAGATTTAAGGCAGCATCCTAGCCTTCTAACAAGCAGAGGAGCAGAATCAGAGAGAATGCTGTTGCAGCCTCTACAATCTCACTGATTTGAGACCAAGGTTAAGCAAGTCTGACAAAGTGGTTCATCAAATTGGAGGCAAACCCCACATCTATTGGATCTCATTAATTCCCAGACTGGCTTATTGTCAATCCCAATCAGTTCAGCCCACCACGTGGCACTTTCAACTCTCTGCACTTGCTTCCTCCTTCCATCTACGGTGGCCTGACTCTGTTCCCCGAAATAATTACACTGTTCCTGTCACGCCAGCTACCGGCTGGCTGTCAGCTGGGAATCCTAAAAGCCTTGTAGGTGATGAGCAAAACAGCAACTGGTGATTCTCATTTACCAAAAGCCTTTCTATTTTTAATTTTTTGATAATATCCCATGCTAAAGTTTCCTTTCTCTCCCTCCTACCCTTTGTGGTATTTTTAGGCTGTGCTGGCTCTTCAGAATGAGCGTCTAGCTTGCTGAGAGCTGCAAATAGCTTTTCCCCTTACCTTCCAGTCATGGTGTACTACAGGCATGTGTCATGTGGAGAACTGGGCGTTTTACTCCAGCCTTTTACACGGGCTTTGCGTCTGTGTGCTGCTAATCTGTTCAGAAATCAAAGACACACCAGCCACAAAGGGGAGGCCCTGGCCCCACAGCTGCCTGCCAGGGTTATTATGAAGGCCCATCCATCCTGTACCAAGAGCTCGCTGGGAGCAACTGGCAGCAGACAGGGGAAAGCCAGAGATCAGGGATCTGAGCAGGGAAAGGCTATTTGGGTGAGGGGAGGGTGGGAAGGGGCATTAGGGATCAGGACTTGAACGATGAAAGCACCCTGGGGTTGCTGCAGTCGCCACTGCCTTCGAGCAAGGGCAAACGGAAGAATTATCTGAGATGCTTGCAGGGGAGACCAAAGGTCTGCCAAGCCCAAGGTTTTCCTCTGTCAGGGCTAGCTCAGAAGCTTCTATGAAAAAGAGAGAGGGCAGAGCAAGCTTGTGAGGCATCCTCCTTTGTATCACCCACCCCATCACTGCTACAGGTCCACAGAAAGCTCTTGCAGCTGCCTGGCCCTCCCTCCAAAGCTATTGGAAATAGAGTCAATTATAGAATCTATTATGGCAGGGGTTCTCAAAGTGTGGACCCCAGGCTGGCAGCAGCAGCATCACATGGGAACTTGTCAGAAATGCAGATTCTCAGGTCCCGCTCCAGACCTACTGAGTTGGAAACTCTAGGAGTGGAGCCCAGCATTCTGTGTTTTAACTAGCCCTCCGAGAGATTCTGAGGCACATTCAAGTTTGATAACCACTCTGTTAGGGAAAACAAGCCAAGGATATCCACTGGGGAGTCAACTGAAGGAGAATTTTTCAATAGTGTAAGAGAATTGGATACAAACATTGAGATTCATAGTCACTTCTCACATGGTTTCTGAAATAAAATAAAAATGAATGAAATAAATGCTACCAATATCTTAAAAAGCAAAATGGCCGTAGACCAGAGAAAAACAAGAATCACTTTTTAAAATTAATGTTCTAATGCTAACAAGACCGTATTTGACATTTCCTTGGGGGAGAGGGGGTGGATTTTTCATTGGAAAACTGTCTGTAGTTGTTTGGGACCAGTGCATGGTGTTTTGATTATGAAGAGACCATCCCCAAAGACCATACATGCCTGAAATTGCTGAGTCCCCTCCCAAAATTTGTGCTTGAAAAGTCATCTAAATATGTTACAGTGATTAGTGATGTTTCTAAAAGAAAAACCTACAAGGACAACTTTCAAATTAAAATTCTTGGCTGTTCAATACAGTCGTGTAAGGTAGATGACTTTCTCCTGGCTCTCAGCTCACAGCCTTCCTTCTTATTTACTGAGCAAATTGAAGTCATCGGAAATGAAATCCCAAATGAGCCTACTACCAACTATCCCTGCCTCCCTGCCTCGCTACACCCCACTCTGCATTGCCTTCTGCAGCACTTGCCCACAAGGCTGCAAGGCCAACTCCTCCTCATGTGCCCTGGAATCCCATCAGCTCTCACCTCCTCAAAGATCCTCCTCCTGCAATCATCAATTTCTCCTCCCCACTGGGTAGTCCCATCTACATATGAACATTCTGAACTTGGCCCACCTTTAACAATCTCTCTTGACCCCATCTTCACCTCCAGGTACCACTCCATTTCCCTGCTCTGTGTGATAGCTAAATTAAAATGAAATAAGTCTAAGCTTGCTGTCTGCACTTTCTCTTCCCCTAGTCTTTCTGGACCCCCTTCCAATCAGGCTTACAGCCTCACCTACTCCACTGAAATTATCCTCCAAGTTACCAGCACCTTCCATGTTCTCAAACACAGTGACCTGTGCCACATCTCACCTGGCTCAGCCTCTCAGCAGCTTTTGACATATTTCTCACCTCATCCATTGGCTTCTCCTTTTCTGGCTCTTCCCTGAATCCCCTTCCTCTCTCCCTATCCGAAAATTTGCAATGTCCCAGAGCACACTTTAAGTCCCTTACCTGTTCTAGCTATACATACTTTACTGGGTAAGCTCATCCGGTCCCACAGCTTTAAATATCATCCACCAGGAAATCAAAACTATCCAGAATCAACCACTTTTCTCTACCTCCACTGCTATCCTGGTCAAGCCCCCATCATCTCTCATCTGGACTATTGCAATAGCTTCCGCCCTTGGCCTATTGGTCTATTCTCTTTTAAACTGGTCATTTTAAAAGGCAAGTCAGATTATGTTTCTTCTCTACTCAAAACCTCCTCAAGTTGTCCCATCTCAAACAATAAAATACAAATCAGTACCTAGACCTGCCAAGCCCTGTATGACCCTGCCTTGGTAGAAATTGTATGACTACCAATTTCCCTATCACTGTTGGGCTCCAGCTGCTCCGACCTCCCTGATGGCCCTTAAACATGCCATGCTGCTCCCACCTCAGGGTGTTTGCATTTACCATTTTCTCTGCCTAGAGTGCTCTTCTCCTATATCTACATTTTCTTCTTTCCTGACTTCATTCAGTTCTCTGCTCAAATGTCTTCCCAAACGTACCAGAGAGGTCTTCCCAAACACCTCTCTCTGAAGTCATCTGCACATTCGCTATTCATCCCACCCCATCACCTATCCCTTTACCTGCATTATTTATTTTCATAGCACTTACCACTACTTGCATTTATATATTTACTTGATTATTGTCTGCCTCCCTCGTATAGAATACAAGCTCCATGTTCCCTAGTATCTAGCACAGTGCCTAGCATATAGTAGGCTTCCAGTAACATTTTGTTGAATGAATTAATGAATAAATGGACAAAGGTATTAATATATTCTCTGCGCTACAGAAGGAGAAGGTGAGAGTGGGGTCTTCTCTGTCCTAGAAACCAGGCACTTACAGGGCATTTATCAGTTCCCTGGAAAATTCTACATATTCTCCCTTAGCCAAGTGCAGAATTAGTTATTATGATTTATGAAGATTGCCTCTCAGACTCAGATTTAGGGTCATGAAGGCAAATCTGTTATATGCTATCTAAAGCTGATGGGAATATTACCACTTCTCCCTACCTCTGATACACCTCCTCCCACACATCTCTCCCTTCCAGCTCCTTCTCTGTATGCCTGCAGTTCCTAGCGGGCCCTCAGGAATCTGGCCTAGCTCTCCACTGCTGGGCCAACTGCCTGCCCACTGACCTGGCTGTCAGCATCCAGGTTCCTTCTTTATCTCTTCATGAGCCTCCTTGTCCGCTCTGACCTGGTGCATTCAGGTCAGATCTGGGGGAAGCAGAACTGTAGCCACTACTTGGAAAGGGCTGGTCTAAAGGGGTAGAGCTCCCAGCCTTTCTGGTAATTTCCTTTCTTAGGAGATAGTAACAGATTTATCCAGAACAATCCTTCTGTGAGGCAAGTCTGTCCATTAGTTACAGTCAGTTAACTTTCCCAAGCCCTGCTTTTGCACCCATCTCTCTCCATTTTGCCCTGATTGTTTTTTCCTCAAGGCTGCAGAAGAGGATAAAAGGAGAGCCAAGCCCCAAGCCACATGGATCATATCTGAGCAGTTCAAGTATGTCTGACATTTTGGGGGACCTAAAAGTTGAGCAGCCATCTTTGGGCCACCCTCCACAGTGTTCTGCTCATGTTGGTGACAGTGGTCACTGTGTGTTCTGCAGTTAAAACAGGAAGATCCAACCGCTAGGTACTTTACAAAAGTGACCCCACTTAATTTTCTCAGCCTCCCTACAAAAGAGATGTCATCATCATCCTTTTATAAGGGGAAGAAGGGAACTTGGCCAAGCTCATAAGTGAGTTGGTGCTTTTGGCGACTACATTAGCCTGTATTTTGAGGGATGCTGAAAGGCTCATGTTTCAAAAGTAACTTTGAATTGTCTCCTTTCCAAAGGGTGCACATAGGTGCATGCACACACATGTACACACACACACATACACATAACACACGAAGCACTCTTATTTCACTATAATTAAGGAGAGTCATTGGTAGCATATTAACCCAGAGGAATCATTTGATTCTATAACTTGGGCTATATAACCTGGAAGGTATAAACCAAAACAGACTCAGAAGGGGATGATAAGAACCTCTGAGCCTTTCTTTGGAAGAAATTCTGGTATAGAAGAAGCACTGAAACAAGAGTCCTAAGTCTTGGATTGTTGTCCTTGCATGATCACTCACATATCCTCTGACTTTGGCAATATTCCTTTATCTCTCTGAGCCTCAGTTCCTTCATCTGTAAAATGGAAACTATGATACCTGCCTTACCTGCCTCACGAGGAGAATCATATCAGATAAAGGAGGGGTGCTTTATCAATACACCTGTTAAGAGAGAAGATAATAAATGTCTTTGTGCATTCTGGATATCCCGGTTCAGACAGAATGCATTCATAGTCACTGACTTGAGTATATAAAATTGTAACTTTTTAAAATTTCCTATAAACTAGACTTAAATTCTATCTGATGCACCCATCTGTCTGATGGAGAAAATACAGTCTGATCACTAATAGGCTGTCAGACACTTCAGTGATTTTCTCAGTCATCCAGACTGCAACTCAAACACACTCAGAATTCCCTATGCTGCCCCTCTCCCCTTGGGCTGGAGATCAGCTCTTGTCTTCCTCAAATGCTGTCTCAGCATCAGCAGGAAGAAAGGCCTTTCTATCAGTCTCCATCTGTCTAAGTCTTTTGAGATGCGTCTGCGTCCTCATTCTTTTCCTGGCTGGGTGGTCCATTCACTGCTGTGATGACCCCTATTTGGCATTATAGCTCCTCTCCTCTCCTTCCCTCTCTTCCTGTTCCCTCCCTTCCCCTCCCCTTCTCTCTTTCTCTCTCTCTCCTCCTTTTATCCTAGGCCCTAAATATGGGCTTTTCTTCAAGATTCAGTACTTAGTCCTGAGACATTTTTTTCTACAATGTTCCCCTCAGGCAATTTATCCACCTTCCTCACCCCTCAGCCTTACATCTAAGGTGAAGCTCTCCAAATCAAAGCTCTGCCTCCATTTTTTTCCTAGTTGTCATAGAATCATGATGTCAGTGCTAAAAGGAACCATTTTCCTGCAGGACTTTGCATCTCCAACTCCCTGGCAGAATCCTCCCACCCTGGCTGCTTCTCAACCACCCCAAATTCACTATGACTAAAACCAAATTTGTCATCTTTTCCCCAGACAGCCAACTGCCTTATGGTTTTCAAGGAAGTGTTGTTACTTCTGCTGCCCAGGTTCAAAGCTTCGAGCGTCTCTGAATTGTTATTTATGTCTCTCTCCTCACATCTGGTTGGGCCTTATGGTACTCAATTCTCACCATTTAAGGTCTCTGGAATCTGTTTTTCTTTTCCACTCACAGTGGCACCACCAGAGTTCAAGCGATTATTGCTTCATGCCTCAATTACTAAAATCGTATCCTGATTTGCTTCTAATTAAAATGCATCCTACCCAACAAATCTCTCTACTTCTCTGTGACCTCCCAATCAATACTTATTGAGACATAAGGGGTTCTTAATGGGTGGCACAGGGTTCGCAGATGGGCTCCGGGAGGAACTGTGAACCCTCTGAAATTATACAAAACATGACTTAAATGAGATAATTAGAAATTTGATTAAAAATACAAATGTTTCTCAGAAAAGGAGCATGTCAACTTAAACTCACACTTAAGATTCAATGGTTCATGTTAGGACCTCTCTGGAGGCCAGATTTAAAGGGAGAATGAATGAGGCCCTGGGGCCCAAAGATTGAGTCTTGACTCATCCTCCTTTTTCACTGGCATGCCCACAGTAGTCCTTGAATTGGTGTTTTGGCCTCTGATAAATCATTCATTGTTTCTTTAGTCACTCATTCATTCTCTCTATATGGAACATGTAGTGTGTGCCAGAATTTTCCTTATATTATTTCATCTCATCTTTCTCACGAGCCTCTACTGAAGATTTTATTATGCTCATTTTACAAATGAGGACATTGGCGCCTAGAGAGGGTAGCTTCCTGGCCCAAGCTCACACAGCTAGACAGAAGGGCTGGAATCCAAACCTGGTCTAATTCCAGTGCTCACATTCCTTCCAAAATGTCTTTTATTTCTACCCAACCATCTGTGTGCCAGGTACTGGCCCCACCCAAAGAATATGAAAATTAATAGAACAAAATGAAATAATGTATGTTAAAGCATCTGGCATTGGGCCTGACCCAAAGTAAGGATTCAAAACTGTTGGTTCAAAGAATAATCATTGAAAAAAATTATACTGAGTACTCAACTTAAGGAACTGGCAATATGATAACAGAGGGTCATTCAAAGTGGCAAGGGGACACCAGGCAAGAGGGTCTACCTGCTGGAGGCAATTGGGCTGCTCATGGTCCAATGGGGGAGAACAGGATAGTAACCAACTGACAATACTGTGTGACCCATTGAACAGTGAGCAACTTGGAGCCAAAGTCTTGGTCTCCATCAGATTCCCTTCCCTTTAACAAATAGTTATTGAATAGATTTAGCCCAATCTATCATTTTACAGATGAAATATAAACTAAGAAAAGAGAAGAAATAAAGAAAATAAGCTATTAACCATGGGCAGTTCTGGGTGGTAAAACTGTAGGCTAAAATTTCCTTTTTTTCTTTATGTACTTAATGTTCTACAATGAGGAAGTAGGATTTTTGTTCACAGAAAGGACAGCATTATTTAAAGAAACAGAAGTAGAGGCAAGATCCCAGTGTCGGGGGCACAGAATCTCCCCTTCCATTTGTCTATCACAGAAGGCCCAGACTTTTGTTGCATAACCTGTCCTTGACCCAGTGTAGCTATAATTATTGTTACGAAAAGTTTATCTCACAGATAAGCACAATGCCATTCCCAAAGACCTGAAATTTGACTACACTGTATAGCAAAAATCAAGCACAAGATTTGAGACAAATTGCTCAAGTTCAAATCTTGGAGCCTCTCTGAATTGTTCTCTGTTTCTCTCTTCTCACGTCTGGTTGGGCCTTATGATGCTCAATTCTCACCATTTAGAAAAGGAAGAATACTAGCCTGATAGGAACTGTACTGCTGGCCCTAAGCAATTAGTGTAATTCCTTCTCTCCTAAGAAGGCTGATGGCTTTCATTATTACTCATTTGATGATTTCGGGGTCTACCTGGGTTTTTAATTAATCGTTATCTCATTCTTCTGCCCTCTTCTAACCAGGGTTCTGGAACTGCTACTAGCTCTTGGTGCCTTAGAGGGAAAATCCTTTCCTCAGACAGATATCAAAGCTGTCTAGCACACCATCTTTTTCCTTCTCTAGCTGCAAACAGCCTTCTCTGCTCTCTCAGTGGACAATTTCCACTGTTAATGTGATACATCAAGGAACCACTCAGGGAGTCCTTGCTCAGGCATCTCATTGGTGATTTCCAGCTCACCTCAATAGCCAGGACAAAACTACACTTCTCTTGTTTCTTTGTTTTCAACTCCAAGCGACCTAGTCGACCTAGTTTTCTCCACACTTTACCACCAAAAGAGGCGTGAGAGAGTTTGTGAAAAGCTCAGCAAGTTGACACAGACAAGGACATAATAACAACAGTAACCACAAACTTGCAAGATCTGTGTTGTTTCTTAGTGATTTCTTCCCAGCTGACGTGAGCGGCCAGTTTCCCAGCAGAAAAGGGCACACATATTATTTGTCCTCATCAATGATAAAAGCAAGAAGATACTTTATGACACATTTTGTACTTTATCTTTTTCCCCACGTAAAAACTGGGCTTTTATTTTCTTTCTGGAATCTTCATTTCTCCACCTCATTTTTTCTGCAGCCTGAGCAGAGGTATGCTCATGCTGGTTCTCCTTTCAGGGCCTCACAGTTTTTCTTTCCTCCAAACCTCCAGAGGAGGTCAGGAAAGGGTGCTTCTCCCTGCATTTCCATCTGCCTGTTTAGTGGGGCCTGTGGTGAGCCTTTCTTTCCCAGCCTAGCTCTCATGCTACCTGCTTCTCTGACCTGGCCTACCCATAGGTTGAAACTCTCCTTCTGGGCTGGGAAGACTGGAGCCGGTGAAATGAACATCAAGAAACAGATGCCTTAACTGTGGGGCTGTTTATAAATAAAGTTCAGAGGACAAATAGCTTGCTGGAGGCAAGGAAGATCATTTTTTAACTCAAGTGGCTATGGCTACATTAGTTTCCTCAGAAGCAAGCCTGGCCAGCATGGTCAGTGACAGAAATTAGAAAGCGTAAAGGATGCTCGGCTCACACACGTCCTCAATAAGCAAGCAGAGGAAATGTGTGTTAGACATTGGAAAGGTCTCTCCATGTCTAAGCATACACAGGCTCCTTGAGGTCAGGCCCTGGCACATCAAATATATGACAGAGTGGGATTAGGTGGCCATAAGCATTGCTTCCAGAATCCGCAGGTGAAGGAGGGCAGAAAGTTCCACAGCGATCATGTAGAGTCTCTACTGCCTAACTTTCGGAGAAAGTGAGAGGCGTAGAAAGATTTGTATAGTCAATGTTATCTTAGAATAGGGCTTAAAATAGGGCTTGGAATAGGGCTCCACAGAAGAATCAGAGGCTAGAACTCAGAGGTCTATGAACTTAGACGGGAAAAGATTGACATTTTTATACTCACAAACCTCTAACTAAAATTAAGCATTTTCTTTGTTTATGAATGTATGAAACAGTTTCATTAGTAGTAGCTGTGTCTTTGTCACAAATAAACGTCACAGATTCATTTATATCATAGTTGTTCAAAATATCTCAATATACCATTTATGCTCATCTCTGCTTCAAAATTATGGTAGTTATTAGACCTATCACTAGACCTTGCTGTTGAATATATCGATAAAACACATAAATTACTATATCACAAATGCATTTACTAATATTTTGATAAAAATATTTCAATATAATTGGCTCTCTTTTTAATATGTTTTTAATGCTTTCTTAAAATACTCTTTTGAGAAGGAATTCATTGACTTCACAAGAATGCCACAGAGGTCCACAGCACAAAAAGTTACGAAGTACCCCTGTCTTTGAGCATCTTATGTCAAGAGTCTATAGTGAATGAATATGGACAGCTTATTTTTTTTTTAAACTAAGTTTTGTTTTTTTTAAAGAATTTATTGGGGGAAGGGGAACAGGACTTTATTGGGGAACAGTGTGTACTTCAGGCCTTTTTTCCAAGTCAAGTTGTTGTCCTTTCAATCTTAGTTGTGGAGGGTGCCATTCAGCTTCAAGCTGTTGTCCTTTCAGTCTTAGTTGTGGAGGGCGCAGCTCAGCTCCAGGTCCAGTTGCCATTGCTAGTTGCAGGGGTCACAGCCCACCATCCCCTGCGGGAGTCGAACCGGCAACCTTGTGGTTGAGAGGACGCACTCCAACAAACTGAGCCATCCGGGAGGCAGCTCAGCTCAAGGTGCCGTGTTCAATCTTAGTTGCAGGGGGCACTGCCCACCATCCCTTGTGGGACTCGAGGAATTGAACTGGCAACCTTGTGGTTGAGAGCCCACTGGCCCATGTGGGAATCGAACTGTCAGCCTTCGGAGTCAGGAGCATGGAGCTCTAACTGCCTGAGCCACCAGGCTGGCCTGGACAGCTTATTTTATATAATCACTACAACTCCACAAATTTATCATCAATACTATTTTATGAATGAGGAAACTGAGACTTAAAAAAGAGTCTGTCTGATTTCAAAGGCTGTGGTCTTTCTACTATATCACACACACAAATATACATATCTTTTTATGACTCCCAAACATCTAGTCAAAAATTCAATTAGCACAGACACTACTGGCCATCAAACTAAATTAACTAGTCATCTGTCTCTACAAAGCCACAAGAACTGGTGGAAACAATGAAAAAAATCAATCTAACAGATGTTTTGTCTAATTGCACTCATAATTTGATGGCGCTCTCCCCCTTGCCAAAGTGACTGAGTAGGCCAAGAGTTTCCTGGTGAGGGACACAAGTTAAATGAGTTCATCCTTTGGCTGTATGAGAATAAGGATGCCCTCCTCACCTTGCTACAGCTCTGACATCCAGGTCTAGACTTCCACACCCCCTCCCTTTTCCACCATGGACACCTACCCTGTACTGCCTCCACTTAATGGCTTTTGGACTAAATTATTCATGAAGAGAAGGGGCGGGGAGAAGAGGGGGAGGGGAGGGCAGGGTAGGGCAAAGCTAGAGTTGGATTTTGCCCTGGGTTCTGGGGAGAAAGACAGAGGCGTCTGTTTACTTATGGAATTAACTTTCAAAATTTGAGGACCAGTAAGAAACAAGTAATTCTTCAAATAATGGATTAATTCATGACAACACCAGTGAGTGTCACAAAAGAGGAATTGAGGGCATTATGTAACAGTGAGTCCCCACCTAGTCCAGGGCATAAGAAAAGATTTCTCTGAGAAAATGGTGTTTGTGAACTCATTTTTTATAGTATTTATGGTTTTAATATCCTGCTGGCATGTAACTCTCCTTTCATTATAATATGAAATACAAGTCCTCACCTCTGCAATCTCCTCTGGAGTAGAAGGGTGGTTTTCCCACTGTTTCTAGTTAAGATTCTACTGCTGGGAAGCAGGAGCCAGTGGCAAAGGTGTATGTCATATGTGGTTAGTGCACAGACCCAAACGACTTGAGATGTCCCCAGCCTGTGTCACCGCAGCGAAACAGTGAGGCTGAGAAGTGCCGCTTGCCCACCATGGCCCAGCTCGTCCCCACAGCTGCAGCTTGCTGCAGGGACTAGCGAACACCAGCCACACGCCTCATGTGGCATTCAGTAGGCCTCCTGCGAATCCAATCAATCAAACTTTACAGTCCAGAGTCCCATTTGCACATGCTGTACAGCATAAATCCAGTGTCTTTTCAACTAGAAGCATAACAGTCACAGTTATGATGAGGGATGGTCTGGTGTGAGGCAGAGAGGAGCTCTGACCGACCCAGGAAGGGAAACCTCCTTTTCCCAGGAGACAAAGGTTCACGCACTGAACGTTTAAAATTCCTACTTGAGAGCAAAATTGCAGGGCATTCAGGAAGTATTCTTTCTGAAAAATTATTCTATGGTATTTTTTAATTCCTTTTGATTCTTTCCTGCCATATTTTGACACCACTGATAATGGGTGCTGAGGAACATGAGCAAGGGAAGAGTAACGAGCAACAGAGGTATTATTGGTTACCAAAATAAAAAAATTGAGTTTTGTACTGCATTTCTCACAAATAAGTACAAGAATTCTTTATGCTCAGAATGATTATCTCTTATTCACCTTCAGATTTCTTCCTAAGGCATCTGTTCTGTTGGTGAACATACATACCTCACGACTTTGGGGGAAAAAAAATTTACCAACCACATAAGAAATATCCTTATTCTGGGAACTTCTGATTCTTACAGCTTTATTTATTGTCTTGCTAACTATATTCTAGGGCTCATCTATTCTCTAGAAGAAGCCTTATGTAATGGTTATTAATAGAACAGATTTTCTTTCTTTTTTAAATTAAAGTTTATTGGGGTGACAATTGTTAGTAAAGTTACATAGATTTCAGGTGTACAATTCTGTAATACATTATCTATATCTCACATTGTGTGTTCACCACTCAGACAGATTTTCTTTAGATATATCATACCCAACTCATGTTAACAAGAACATTACACTCACAATTCCCTTCACGATGCTTAGAAATGTATCTGCTACTCTTTTCTTAGCACACACAGAAAAATAGGATTCCTTGTTTAGATTAATAGATTTTGATTTACTAGCTATTAAAATAGAAAAATAAAATTGCTATCAATCATCTATCTTTTCTATAGCCCTCTAAATCATACAACTTGAAAATCTTCTAAGAGCAATACAGAATTGTACCTCTTTTAAAGAAATCAAAAATTTTTAACATATCATTGGGTTTTATACTTGGCACTTATAAGAAATCATTTCATTATACTTAATCTAACTTAATTATTCTGATTCTTCTTTTTAACTTTTTAAAAATTTATTGGGGTGACATTGGTAGCAAAATTATATAGGTTTCAAGTGTATAGTTCTATAATACATGATCTATATATTGTACTTCGTGTTTCATCACGCAGTCAGTTCTCCTGCCATTTGCGACAACATGGTAAGTGAAATAAGTCAGACAGAAAAAGTTGAGAACCATATGATTTCACTCATATATGGGATATAAAACTGAAAGCAACAAACAAACAAGACAAACAAAAACTCATAGACACAAACAACAGTTTAGTAATTATTCTGATTCTGTTTTTTTTTTTTTTTTAAGGTTTTATTGGGGAAGGGGAACAGAACTTTATTGGGGAACAGTGTGTACTTCCAGGACTTTTCCAAGTCAAGTTGTAGTCCTTTCAATCTTAGTCGTGGAGGGCGCAGCTCAGCTCCAGGGCCAGTTGCCGTTGTTATTTGCAGGGGACACAGTCTACCATCCCTTGCGGGAGTTGAACTGGCAACCTTGTTGTTGAGAGCCTGTGCTCCAACCAACTGAGCCATCTAGGAGCTCAGCGGTAGCTCAGCTCAAGGTGCCTGTTCAATCTTAGTTGCAGGGGGCGGAGCCCACCATCCCTTGTGGGACTCAAGGAATTGAACGGGCAACCTTACAGTTGAGAGCCTGCACTCCAACCAACTGAGCCATCTGGCCACCCTGGAGGTGAGCGGCAGCTCATTGACTTCATTCTAGTTGTGGAGGGTGCAGCTCGCTGGCCCATGTGGGAATCGAACTGGCAGCCCCGTTGCCCAGAGCTCACACTCTAACCAACCGAGCCATGTGTCCACCCCCTATTCTGATTCTTAATGGTAAAATTTTTTATATACTGATTTGAGTCCCATCACTAAGGAAATTTATCAAAGTTCATATTTTCCCATATTTTTCTAGTTTATTCTTTCTTTATACCTGTTTTGCTTGGACTTTCAGCTGAAATATTGAAATAAACTGCTCTAATTTACATAGCATATTGTTTTTCCAACTAATTCTGCAGAACACTTGTCTTCCATGAATTGTTGACATGCCAATAAAAAGGAGTTCCAAAGTCAAAATAAGATCAGACACTGCAAACTGTACATGATAGGAAAGTCGCAAAGCCCCTTGACGTGACAAATGCCCAGTGGATCTATTGTGAAGAAAACCGAATAACTTATTCACCAGTTCCAAATCTTATTTAATCATGGAGCTCCCCTCTTCTCTACTGCACCCATGCTTAGAGATCACAGAACACTTCTCGTCCTCAGAATATAGTTTGGGAAACTCTTACAGCACATGCTGCACTACATGCACATATTGTTTTGCAAAACATAGCTGACTCATCCAAACTAAGTACGTAGTTATGAGTTGCTATCTTGTTGTTTTCAAAGGAACTGTGCATTCGACTTAGCTCAAGAACTGTTTTGTTGCTCCTTTAAAAATCAGTTTCTGTAGATAGATACATTGTCTTCCCTAAAGAAAAAGGAACATTCAATCATGATAATTTATCTGGAGTTGCCCCATTCTTTATTTCAAAAAGCATGCCTTGTTTTTTCAATTCCAGTGTCTCATAGTTACCCATTTCAAGACAGAATCTCAGGGCTGGGAAATGAGAAACCCAGGGTGTTCCAGCTTGAAGAACTTTAGGAAATTCTAGTCCAACCCCTTCAACTTACAGATGAAGGAGCTGAGGCTTAAGATCTGATAACCATTAGTAGCTGGTCAGCCCAAGAAATCACACCCCTTCTCCACATCTCAACATCAGGCCCAATATCATGTCTCTCCTTTTTGTTTACCAGTAAGCCAACTTTATCTGTGCTGGTCTCGGTACTGTCAGAGGATTACCTGTGCTTCACAAAGAACACAAATATTTAGGTACACTTATTCTGTAGGTTGCCAGACGTACTTTTGATGCAGCAAACTCTCTTAGGGAAATTTAACATCACAGTGTGAGACCTTAGGATCTCACATATGGACTTATTTCTTCACTAGGGTCTTGTAATTAATTCCAATTAAGGAAAACATTAAGTAATGTTTTCCAATTAGCCTACAAACAGTTTTCGACCCATGGTAGAATGCGTGTTTGTTCTTCACTGGGGACATTAATATTATTAAACACTGATAAAAGACAGCATTCGTTGCCTGCCTTTTGTAGCAGCTGAAGAATTGTTCTCTATGGAAAGGACAGAGATGTACTGTTTTTTCTTGGAGCATGCATTTGTTTGGGGTGGTTGTAGCATTTGGAGGAGGAGCAGTTAATGGAAATTATGAGGAAGCTCTAAAGACTTGAGTGTCTGCCTCTCTTTCTCCCCCTTCTTCCTGCTGTTGACCTAACCACACTTCCCTGGGCGACCGATGCTCCCCGAAGTCAAATGCTACACCTGTGGCTAATTCTCAGGCAACACAAGGAAGATGCTGCCATATTAGAAGCAATTGGCTGTTTGCAGGAAGCACGATGATCTGTAGTCACATCTCATTAGGGGCGCCTGGGCCCCGTGGTGCACAAGTGAAGGAAATGCTGCCAATGTAATTTGTTTTATATGCCTAATTCTCTTCCTTATAATTAACATCTGAAATGTGAAAACAAAACGATGGCACTTTGCAGGCGTCTGGGATCCCTAGAGCACTTTCAGGGAACCTGAGATTTTATAGCAGCACTCACCCTTACCTGTCCTTTCCCACAACAAACAACAGTGTGTGCTGAGGGGGGGGTGTCCATTGGTCACCCCGGAGAGCTGATCCCTGAGGTACAGTAAGTGTGGGGAGGGGGGAGAAGATAAAATAGCAAGAGTCAACATTATGCCCCACCCCAGGCATGGGTTTAATTACTGTCATCTCTGGAATGAAGTGGCCCTGCAAAGATGATTCAACAGTGGGACAGGGTCACCAGTCAGGACCTGGCTGTGTATTGCCCTAGGCAGCCTTTACAGTAATTCCTCCACTGCCCCTCCACCATGACAGCTAGAAACAGACATGGAGAGACAGAAGGGAAATGTGCTGTGATGGGTTTTCTGCCATCACCCACCCTGGAAAACAGACTGTGGAACCAGGAGAGCATGTCTTTCACAAAGTCTCTGCAATGGGAATGGAACTGTGCAAAAAGTTTCTGGTTTGGCTGTCAGATCAGGAGCCCGCACATCTAAGACAAGCCAGATGAGGTAGCGTCTACATCATGGTGTACCAGGCAGCCCTCTTGGTTGCAAACACCAGAAACTGACCCTAGATAATTGAAATTGAAGAAGAATTTGTTGGTAGGATATTGGTTAGCTTCCAGACTTGTGTCATGCAGGGTGTCTGGTCCCGCTCCCTGCACCAGAACTCAGGATATGGTGAGGCCGAAAAGGAACAATAACGGAGCCATAGATAGGGGAGTCATACCACTATATTCTCGATGGCGGCTGGTGGAGATAGAAAAGCAAACATCTGTTAGTACCCCAACGAGGGGTCTTGCTAAACCCCAGTCTCGCTGGCGGCCTGGCGAGACACAGGAAGTAGGATCAACAGGATCTGCAATGTAATCCGCTTTCTAACCGCTCTTGCTAGCGGCAATCTATGGTCCACTTCTCTGCGAGCCAACCAACCCCCACTTGCTAGCTGCAATCCGTGCCTGCTACCCCAGCCACGGCAGTTATATTAGTGGCTAATGGCTAACTGGTTACAGCTGATGGCCATCTACTACCCAAGCCAGCACCTTTCCACATGAGTCCAAGAGCCTGGAAACTGCTCTCTGGGACTCTGTCCCCACAACTTGACAAAAAAAGCAAGATGAGCAAAAGCTGGTGACCACCAGCATAGATAGGGCTGTGCTGCAAGACCAGCCTTGTTGGAGTATCCCCGGTACTGCCACCTCTGAACACCACCTCTGAATTCTACCACTGCCACTGGAAGTCACCACTAAACAATGGGTGCCACCCACCTCCTTGTCTCCCAACAATCTCCATCCAGGAACATAGGAAGCGGGCTCAGATCTTAGGTAGCCAAGACATAACAAGTGTCTCCTAGCATTAGTCAGCACACTTGGCAGTATGTTGGTCAACCTTTAGTTAATGGGTTTATGCTAAACCTCAGAAAAGTCAAAGATATGACAGGAGATGTATAATGGCAGAGAAGACTGTTTTTAATCTCCCTTGGTATCCCCAACCCCTATTATCCCTGACTAGCTCACGGCTCATGTCTTTTTGTCATCCTCCTCCTCCTTCTCTTTCTCCTCCTTTCTATTTTTTTTCATAACAATGTCAATAATCACTTATTGAGCAATCATGCAAGTTGGTAGATGATTAACATTACATTCGTTACTTCATTTAATCTCCATGGACACCCATAAAGCAGGTATGATGATTTCTATTTTCAGGTAATAAAATTAAGGCTTTAAAAGTTAAACAACTTGCCCAAAGTCACCCAGCTAATACATGACAAGTGGGATTAGTTTGGCTGACTGCAAAGCCTGAGGTTTGGGTGGAATAAAGGACCCCCTTTCAGCATCAAAAAAATCCATAGACACTAACAAGATAACAGTACTTGTAGTATGTGTTGATTTAAAAATGCATGACAAAAACACTGTTAATTCAGTATAAATTAAGATGTTTTATAAATCCCAATAATATCTTCACACAATTTTTTTAAATTTATTTTCAGCTTTTATTTACTTTAAGTGTGTTTTTCTAGGACCCATCAGCTCCAAGTCAAGTAGTTGTTTCAATCTAGTTGTGGAGGGCACAGCTCACAGTGGCCCATGTGGGGATCGAACCAGCAACCTTGTTGTTAAGAGCACTGCACTCTAACCAACTGAGCTAACCAGCTGCTCAACACACAATGTTTTTTAATAAGAGTAGGTTCTACATGCATTTGAAAGACATATGTGAAGGATATGTTACTTATCTAATCTTTCACAAGGCCCCTCACACATGCCCCTTACAATAACAATGTCCCCACAACCCACCAGTTAGTGGGTAGGCACGTGACATGAGTTCGGCTGGATGGTTCAGAATTTTGATATGAAACATAAGTCATGGATGACTACACTAAAACCTATAACTCTGTGGCTGCCATAGAATGTGCATAATAAATATTGAAGGATGGGTGGGTAAAAGGGAAGGAGGGAGAGAGCAAAGGAGGAAGGAAGCAGGGGGAGGGGGGAGGACAGGGCAAGTTTAGTCAGGAGAAACCAGCAGGAGAAGCTAAGCCAACTTGAAGGTTAAGGCTAACAGTTTCCTCATGTTCAAAGGCCAAATGCAGAAAAGTCAGCTCTTGCTGGAGTAACAGGCTGGCTTCACAGGTCCTGGCAGTGAACTAAAGCAGGAGTCCACAACCTTCAGGAGGAAGGAAACTAGGAAGTGAAGGAGCAGGGAGCTCAAGTAATTAGACATGAGCTGGATCACTGACAAAATGAAAGGCATTAAACACCAAACCCACCGCGTACCATCCACCACCCACCACCCAATGTAGGGCTTCTCTTACCATCTAGCAAAGGGACAGAACAGGCCTCAGAGTTCCAGAGTCCTGGAAGATATTATTTCCCAGACTGTGTTCTCTGAGACCCTCTTGTTCTATGAGATCTTCCTACGGCTTTCTATGAAAAAAGAATGTGTGCTCAAATTCTATTCCCCTCGTGGAGTTTCACAGTGTACACTGTGTGTTAAAGGGCCTTGCAAATTTGAAATAAAGAAACCCGTTGACCTTTGTTGAACCAAACTGATTTCCCAAACTTATTTGATCCTGGAGCCCTGCTTGGCAGACTGCTCATTATCATCTCAGAGAGTACTAAATTTCCAAGGCAACAGCTATGGCAACCCTGCCCTCCAGTACCGCCATCCTAGGGCAAAGCGGACCCTTCTTCCATGGAGCCCTGTCCTGGAAGATCGCTCTCCTTACCCTCAGCTTTCTGACTTGTATACTGATTAGGTTTCCATACATATTCGTCTTGACATGGCCAATGGAAGTATTTTTAAGGCCATTATGTCATCTCTCCTGGAGAGCTTTCCTTGACTCTTCCCCATCCCAGGCCCACCTCAGTCCCACCCAATCCCAGTTGGCCGCCACATCCTCCATGTCAGGATAAAGAGCACACACTTTGAACCTATCTGCCTGGGTTTGAATTCTGGCTCCACAACTTACTAGCTGTGTGATTTGGGGTAAACAACTTAACCTCTCTATGCCTCTCAGTTTTCCTGTGTAAACATTGGGGCTAATAATGTTACCTACATTATAAGATTGTTGTGAGGATTCAATGACTTCACACATGTAAGCACTTAAACTAGTGGCTAACAGAAAAGCTCTGTCAAAGTGTTTGCTCTCATTACCCTCACACTGCCCAGTAATTATCGTTTTGTCCACTCCCCCATTAGATTGTGTATAATTTGAGAGCAAAAGCTGTGCCTTTTAGCTCTGTTTCCTGGGTCTAGCACAGTGCCTGATACTTGCTGGCTACACCATATAAGTTGGTAAATAAATAAATGATCTTTTGTGATTTTTACAGAAACCAAATAGAGACCAAAATTTATTTTCTAGAAAATTATAGCACATTGAGAGAAACCAGCTAATGACTGAAAAACAAAAAGCAAAACACCAGCTCAGGTGTGAAACTACAGCTGAGAGATGCTTGGTTTCATATACCATTGCCAGTTTCATCTTTCCAAGTCTATAATTAGGCAACAAACCTAATTTGACCTAACTTGTTTAATTTGAGCATCTCCTTTTAATGGAGAATTGATTTTCTCTCCCTTAGCAAAACTTTTTACTGGCCTTACAAAGGGGGAAAATAAAATTTTACATCCGTATGTGAAATGTTTTAATTTTCACTTATAAAATTTCTGTCTTTCCAAGACATTCTAGAAATGGCAGTGTGGGGACAGAGTCCCAAAGAGCAGTTTCCAGGCTCTTGGCGTCATGTGGAAAGGTGCTGGCTGGGTTATTAGATGGACATCCGCTGTAATCAGATGGCCATGCACTGTGGCTGGGTGGCCATCAGCTGTAACCAGTTAGCCATTAGCCACTGATATAACTGCCGTGGCTACGCTGGCAAGGGTTTTGGTTGGTTGGCAGAGAAGCAGCCAGCGGATTGTGGCTAGCAAGTGGGGTTAGCAAGTGTGGATGGCGGATTGCAGATCATGTGGATCCTACTTCCTGTGTCTCACCCGGCCGCCAGCAAGACTGGGGTGCAGGAAGTCCCTTGGGTTGGGGTACTCGCGAATGTTTGCTTTTGTGTCTCGGCCAGCCACTATTGAGACTATAGTGGTATGAACCCCCTACCTGTGGCTCCATTGGTGTTCCTTTTCGGCCTCACCATGTCCTGCGTTCTTGTGTGGGGAGCAGGAGGTGAGACCCCGCATGACAGGCAGCTAAATGGAAGCCTGGCTACAGGCTCTAAAATGCTCTCAGCAGCTCAACTTCCTAATGTTCTGTCTGGGGCAGGCATTTCTTGATTGGATGGGAGTTGCAGAATACCCAGACTTTGATCTGTCTTTTTTGTTTGGGGGAAAGAAAGCTGTTTTGATTCCTGATCCTGGATTTTCTTAACAAAATGACTGTCAGAAATGACCCTGCCCTTCTACTCTCCTGCTCCAGCCATGAGGAGTGAGGTATCACTTAATGGTTCTTACTTATAAAGGGAATAAAAATAAAAAGGAGAGGAAATCATAGAAGTGGGACGATCTCCAAAAGTTGTAGCCCCCATTAGCGTGTGCTTCTAACTCTAGCCGCAGATATAGCTGCGGACCCAAAAGAGTTTGCTCTTAACAGTTTAAGCAAGAGCCTTTTAAGTTAATCATATACCACAAACCTTTAAAACCGCTATTTCCAGCCAGCAAAATAATTTTACAGCTCTATGCTTGTTTGTTTTGCTTTGTGATGACAGACTTATCTCGCTCTGTCCTTGTCCTAAACTCAGATATAACAGTGGGAATGGACAAAGATGCAAAGAGAATTATGAAATATCAAAACAGAAAATACCAAAGTCTCTGTTTTCCCCAGCTGGAGTTTTCAATTCAGCTGGGAAGTTCTTTGTAGTTTGTGGCGTGTTTCAAGTTTAAAACCACCACAGCCAGAACATTCTCTAAAAATATATCTTTGTGTATAAGTATGAGTGTGTATGTTGGTGGTGGTGGTGGTATTTTGGTTTTTTGTTTTGTTTTGTATTGTTTTGTTTTTGTAAAGTGTAAGAGAGGATGTTTAATAGCCTCATTCAGCACCTTCAGGAAGACTGGCTGTGTTCTTAGCCTTGAAATGAATTTGGCTGCTATCACTAAGCAAGTCACCCTAATAGTCTGCCCTGCTGTTTTCCCTACTCTAGAAACTGAACGTACTTGCATTCTGTCCCACAGAGATGGCACGAGGAATATTGTAAAAAGTTAGCGAATCTGTTGCCTTCTAGGGGCTTTTCAGAAAGTAGAGAACGTTAATATTCCTTTAAAAAAAATTTTAATTAGGTATATGTACATAATGGAATACTATTCTGCCATAAGATGAAACAGTGCCATTTGTGACAACATGGATGGATCTTGAGAGTGTAATGCTGAGCGAAATAAGTCAGACAGAAAAAGCAGAGAACCATATGATTTCACTGATATGTGGGATATAAAACTGAAAACAACAAAGAAAAAGGTTAATATTCTAAATAGTTTTAGCCCTCTAGCCTGTGCCTGTTTCAAGTTGCTTCGTCATCCGTACCAAGCCTTTTCTTTAATCTTCCCCATGAGCACGGGCTCAGGTTCAAATGTTGAAAATTACCATAAAACAATTGTGTTGTCCTTCTCCCAATAAAAATTGCTCCGTTAATCAGCCAACTTGCAGCCCCCTTGTCTGGGCTCCCTTATACCAAACTGGCAGGGTAGAACTCGGCTGCAGATAAATTAGCCCACGTGTGATTGCATGTGAAAACACATTGATTTAGTATTTTTGTCTTCTCCTGTTTAACGTGACAACTCGTCTAAATAGGCTTCTGTCACGACCTGACAGCTCGTGGACAAGCTGTGTACAACAGGCCATTAAAACAAAATGCTCTGAATATGGAGAGTACGGAACACAGACAAAGGGATAAGATTGAAAGATAAAAGGATGAACAAAGAAAGTGTGGTGGTTGTGGGAAGGTGGGGCCTGAAGAGTTACCCTTTAATTGTGCTTTCAGACTATATCACAGGTTGGATTCTCTGAAACAGACCCTGAAATGGAGTTTGGGGTGAAGGATATTTATGAGGGAACCACAGCTGTGGAAGGGAGAAGGAGGAAGCAGGATTGGGGAGAGGGAGAAGGTGAGCTGTGATGCAGCCTGGACCAAGTCTCAGCCAATCCCCCCTTCCCTGTGGAGTTTGGGAGTGGTCCGGTTTGGGGCTGAAATGATTGGGACATTATTACCCCCCTGTGGGGACAGAGCCAGGAGTGCAGTTTCCAGGCTCTCAGCCTCATGTGGAAAGGTGCTGGCTCAGGTAATAAATGGCCATCAACTGTGATTGCATGGCCATCAGCTGTGGCTAGTTGGCCATCAGCTGTAACCAGTGAGCCATTGGCCACTAATGTAACTGCTGTGGCTATGCTAGCAGAAAATGGGGGCTAGCAAGAAGATGGTGGCTGAGCCTGCAAGCGGCACAGTGAGGGTTGCGAACAGTGTGGCTCCTGCTTCCTGTGTCTCCAACCCAGCCGCCAGCGAGAATATAGTGGTATGACTCCCCTACCTATGGCTCCATGGGTGTTCCTTTTTGGTCTCACCATGTCTTGCATTCTTATGTGGGGAGCGGGAGCTGAGACCCCGCAGACCACCCTGCGTGACACATGGTGCAGCAAGCAGGGTCTCCCACATGACACCCCGCACGACACCCCCTTTTACTCAGTCATTGCAAAGGCAAGGATATACTCTTGGACTAAGGCGGCTCCCTGCAGCTGAGGCAAACCCTGATCAAGCTGACAGCTAGAGTACAAAGTCCTTCCTTGGAGGGGAATCTGGGCCAGGTACTTCTGTGTCTACCACAGAGATATTTACAATTGACAATGTGATCATAGCCCAGCTCTCTACATTTCTACAGTCAATTCCCAGCCCAGACCATGTTATAAATCTCCATTGATCACAGCATAATAGCAACTCCTTTTATTAAGCACTAACTAGCCCCATGCTATGAGCTGGACCTACTTTATCTCATTTAATTCTCGTAACAGCCCTAAGAGGCAGGCATTTATAAAATCCTCATTTTCTAGATGAAGCAACTGAGGGCAGGCAAGATGACTTGTCAAAGGTCATATAAGTGGCGAATGGCAGAGTTGACATCTGAATTGACATCTGAACTCAGGGCTGTCTGATTCCAAAGTCCACTCTCTTAACTACAACACTATACTGTTTGAATCAGAGATAGGTCTATAGGCCACTACTGCCACACTTCCCTGACCTTCACCAACAAGAATTTAACAGAAAACACTTTTACTAGGACTGGTAGAACTCACAAAAGAGCCTATTTCTTGGGCTGAGAGAAATAGCCATGTGTTCCAGTAGATCCTTGCCTCTTTCTGACTGCCAGACCCAATAAGTATTCTGCTTAGCCTATACTATGTTCTACTGTCTGTGGTTGGATTCCCGGGGAAGCAGGAGATTTATTATGGCTTGCTCTTGGCATCCACACCTAAGAAATTGAGGGGCAAGAAGCAGGAGTGGGCAGACGAAGAAGTTAGACTGCAAAGCAGTTTCACTGAAGGCCTCAACTGACCCCATAGGGAACTCTAGACCTAAAATGGCTCATCAGAGTTATCCTGAGTTGGGGCAAGGGAACTGGACCTTTATATACTGTGCCAGATAGCTGTTGGATGTGGGACACCTTGGGAATGGAGTATGACCTTGATCTAGGTGGTTTTCTGAAGCTGAGACAAATCACAAAGTGAGGGCTGTCAGCTGTCAACAGCCCCAACAGCTTGGGGCATGAGTGCTTCATTCTTTAAAGGGGATTTAGGAGGTAACTCCCAGCATCCACTGTAGCTGTTTTCCTTCAAATACTCCAAGGATTAACTATTATTAGTCCCATTTCATAAGAGAGAAAGTTGAGGGCAAGACAAGTTAATGATTTATCCAGAGATGTACAGGTAGCATTTAATTATCAATATATTTATGTAACAAATATATATTGCGTACCATCTGTGTACCAGGCATTGTGCTGGGTCCTGAGAATTTAATGGTGAACAAAAAGGACCCCTGACTTCATCCAAATAATATTTTAGTGTTGACAACTGTCCTAGATAAATGGAAAAAATTAGGAGTTTGTCTGTTTCTTTAGATAGCTATCTAAAATTTTACTTCATCCTGGGAATGAACATTTAAAGCCTGCTTATACATATTTCCAAACTTCTTTTAAAATGAGTTTTAAAATTGTGAACATGTATTCCTAAAATTTTGAGGATTGGTAAAAGGGAAACCAATGTGGTCATGAGATTCATAGTTAGCATAAGGAAGAAGTGTTTGGTATAAATCAACCTTAAACCAGCCCGACAGTATTCATCTGGAGTCTCCAAAGGCACTGCAGATAATAACACCTAATTCTTCGTCATTTCACTGATAGCATCAATAATATCAACAACAAAAACTAACCAGTCAAGCAGTAAACTTTTATCAAGCACCTATTCTCATTAGCACATTTCCTATTTAAGAAATGGCTGCTTAAGAGATTAAGTCGATTACTTCATGACACAGAGTGAATAAATAATATAACTGAACCGGGTCACTTGTACCTAGGAATTTTCTTTTCCAATGATGGCATTCTTTATCTGTTGAAGCCTGGCACAATCAAAATGGTGTCAACCTCACCACTCACAGATGTCAGTGCCCTCAATCCACTCTGTGTTTTGGCACCATAACTTTTATTTGGATAAGGAAAGGAGGAGAGGGGAAGAGTTACCTCCACTCTGGGTTCTGATTCAGTAGACCTAAGGCACAGCCTGGCATTTGCATTTGTAAAGTGTTTTCCCTACCCCCACACCTCCCAAATGAGAACCCTGGCTTCTACATCAAGAACTTTCCCTCTTACTCACCACTGTAATGTCTGGTGTTCTATTCCACCAGGGCGGTCAAGGAGCTTGTTAACCAATTCAAAAAGCTGGTTGGAGCTGAGCTTCTAATGGCTGATCCTGAATCACATTGCTACTGCTCTAAGCTAACACTTGTAGGTCAAGTGTGTTTGAGGCCTGATCAGTCACTGCATTATGCACACCTTGCTGGCAGATACAAATCACAGTGGGTTTCCTATAGGCAAAGAAAAGATACCAGGATTCTGGGAATCCTAGAATAGTGCACATGATAATGGGTATAAAAAGGTGATATTTCAAATGCCAGGCAGAATGGACTAAAAGCAGGTCCTGTAACCCACCACTTGGCAGGGAAGAATTAAAGTGGTCTTCTCAAAAGGACCACTCAAATGATGGAAAAATGCATCTTAGTGTTGTAAGGATGGTGCTGGCCTTGCACAGGGAGAAAAAGCTATAGAGTTCCACAACTTGTGGGTAAATGTAAAACTGCCAGGACAGCAAGAAAAAGGATTGAAGCTGATGCAAATATTGACTCAGAATAGTCCAACAAGTTGTGCAACTCTCTTATATCACCTGAGCTGGGCAAGACTTGCTCAGGGGAGAAGTCAGGGATAAACCCCAAGGTTATAATTAACAGGGCAAACATGGTAACGGTGGCCCAGATCTCAGAATGAAGTATATATACTTGTATTTTCCACTCCTTCAAATTCTTTTAGATAAACACCGGATTGCCAAAAAAGAGTGTAGTTGGAAAAGGGTGGTCCAAAAGCCTTGGGTTTTCAAAAGTGAGTTCTCAGAGGAAGTGCTTGGAATAGTGTTCTGGAAATTTCAACCACCACAAGGAGGGAACTTGTTACACTAAAAAATGATAAATTCAGCGGTCATAACAACGAAAGCTCCCAGCAGAATTAACTTCTATACATACCCCCAGGTAGACCTGCCCACATAAACAAACTGCCCTGTATGGATATCCACCGTCTTTCACCAGCAAACTCAATCATGTAAAGATATAATAATAGCAGTTTGTGTTCAAATAGCTTTTAGGCTTGCAAAGTACATTTAACATATACCTAACCCTCAAAACAACCCCATGAGGTATGTCTCATATGTTCCTTTTAGAAGGGGGAAACTAAGGATTACCCAGGTTAAATGACCATCCAAAATGTTCACTTAGGCTTTCACTTCTGATAACTTTGTAGTGGTTTTTGGCAGACTAGCCTTTCCACAGAGAATAACTGGAAAAGTAAAACCAAACTATAAACGACATGTTCGAAGGCCTCAGAGAGATTCCAAAGCAGCACGATGTCCTCTAGGATGCTATAACAAAAACAGTGCTGGGTTTAAACAACAAAGATTTATTTCACACAGTTCTAGAGGCGAGGAAGTCCAAGATCAAGACCTCAGTAGACTTAGTATCTGGTGAGGTATCTGGCCCACTTCCTGGTTCATAGACAGTCATCTTGTCACAGCAACGTCATATAGTGGAAGGAATGAAAGATCTCTCTGGGGTCTCTTTTTAAGGGCCCTAGTCCCATTCACAAGGGCTTTGCCTTCATGACCTAATCACCTCTCAAAGGTCCCACTCTCACCATCATATTGGGGGTTAGGGTTTCAAGATATGAATTTTCGTGGGACATAAACATTCAGTCTGTATCAGCTAGAACCCTAGAGAGATGGTAAGTGCATTGAGCAGAATCTGGCATTCTGTGTCCAATTTATCCCTTGAGTCATCTGCTGATTCATAAGAAATTCGGTGCCAAGAGCCTAAGAAGCCAACTACAAAGTGGCAACTAAGATACTGGGAAGTCAAATGGTGTTTTTCTCCTCAGAGCATGAGGAAAAAAAACTTGGAGTTCAAGGCTACCCAGGAGGCCAGAACTTGAGGGGCCAAGATTTCAGAGAGAAGGGAAACATATCGAAATAAGCCCAACATTCTTCAAGGCATTTGACACAATGTCCTTCTTTTCTGTATAAAGATACAGCAAGGTAGAAAGTAAAAGGATGGGAAAAGTTATACCATGCAAATATTAACCAAAAGAAAGCTAGTATCACTTTAATAATAGCAAATAAAGTAGACTTAAAGGTAAGAAGCATTACAAGAGATAAAGAAGGACATTTGTTTAAAAAGGGTCCATCTGATAGGAAGATAAAACAATTCTATATGTAAAGAATAACATAGCCTCAAAATACAAAGCAAAAATTGATGAAATAAAGAGAAAACAGACAAATCCACAATCATGGTGGGGAATTTTAATGTAACTCTCTTATTCTTGAAAATCCAAGACCACCAGCAGTCTTTAGACCACACTTTCCCAAATACAAATCTTTCTGGCAAGCAGGGATTTATCTAAAAGTATTCCAAGGAATGCAAAATGTAGATATATGTACTTTATTCTGAAACATGGATTATTTTACAATTTCTGTCTTGTTGGTTATTCCCCTTCATAAGCAATAGAGAAAAAAAAAACAGGCAAAAAAATCAGGACTAATATGGAAGATTTGAACCACAAAAATAACAAAATTTACACATACACACACGCATACACTCACGCACACACACATTTCAAGTATGCATGAAATTTATCAAAATTGAATATATGCTAGGCCATAAAACACATCAAAACAAATTTCAAGCAATTGAAATCACTTAGAATATGTTCTCTGACCACAGTTGATTAAGCTAGAAACCAATTTAAAAATATGTATAACTAGAACATCATCAAATATTTGGATATTAAATATTACTTGTCTACATAACCCTTAAGTAAAAGAAGAAATCACAGTAAAAATTAGAAAATACTTTGGACTTGAGAGATCCAAAATGGCGGAATAGAGAAACACTGTGCCTGCTGCCTTTTGTGAATACATTAAAATTACAATTAAGTTATAGGATAATCAACCTGGAGAACCATTTGAACATTAGCTGAACAGAAGTTTTACAACTAAGGATGAAAAAAAGAAGCCACATTGAGACTAGTAGGAGGGGCAGAGATGCAAAACAGCCTGGCCCGAAACCTCCATGTGGCAGTTAAGAATCAGAAAGGATATCTCGGCTGTGGAGTTTCCCTCCCACAGGAGTGAGGGACCCCAGTCTCACACCAGGCTCCCCAGCCCAAAGTACTGATGCCAGAAAGAGGAACCCCCACAACATCTAGCTGTGACAAAAAGTGGGGATTCCAACTGCCCGGGTGGGATGGAAGGCTGCAGGAAACCCAGACGTCCTCTTAAATGACCTACATATAGACTCACTCTCTCACAGGCACTCATCTTGGGCTTCCACGGAGGGACAGTGACTTGGGGGGTGTCGGAGGCATATGGGGGAGAGACTGAAGTACGTTGCTTCAGAGAGTAGGCTGGAGGACAGTTGCCATTTTCCCTGTGTGAGTTCCTTCTCCTGTAGGCGAGCCCAGTAGGCGAGCACCATCTTTCCTGTGTTGAGCCCACCCCCATACAGCCAAATCTGAATCTGATTGGTCTGGTGAGCTAAGCTGCTCTGCTACACTGTTCCACTCTGCTCACTCAGGGATGCCACCCCTTCCCCAATACCGGAGGCACTTTGCACTCTTTCTTGGAAAACTATCTGAGTCTACAGGCCCCAGGCTGGCAGTGACTGGCCTCAGTGTGCTCTGAGACTTTCTGAGTAGCTCCAGGCTCAGCATTGGCACCAAACCAGAGTCTACATTAATCTGGCAACCACAACTCTTCCCACTTTAGTGATGCCCTGAGACCCTGCCTCACCCAACTTGTGTACCACAGGATGTTTTATCAGTGGCTGAGCATTAAGGGAGCCAGCAGCTGATAACAGGCCTCGAGGTGTCCTGGCTCTTTGCGTAGCTATCCCAGGCCGGGTACTGGTGGCAGCCATCCTTGGTTCGCAACATGGTCTCTCCCACATGCCTCCAACTGTAACACAGGCAGCAAACAGCTGTGGATTGCTTTGTAGCTCCTACCAGCTAGTCCATGGCCAATCACAAGCAGTGGGTGACCTGGGCCTGCACCAGAGCCCCTGCCAACATACTTGGAGATTGGCTTCAGACCACAGCAGAGCACTGCCCAATTAGCCCCACAAGAGGCACACACAAAGGGCAGTCTAAACAAGGACCAGAGCCATGCGGTAAACCCCACTTAGTAGGGAAGCCCCCCTGAACAGCAGCCTGTAAGCTGTGGATGTGATCAAACCCCACAGTCAATCACCCTGAGGGCCAATGACACCCACTGACATGACAATAGCAATTAAGGCTCAGCTATAACAGGAGGGCACACACAACCCACACAAAGGACATTCCTGGAGCACTTGGAGCAGGTGACCAGGGAGACTGTGCCACTGGGCCCCACAGGGCACCTACTATATACGGCCATCTGGCCAAGACTGTGAGATATAGAAGCCCTACCTAAAACAAACATAAAAACAAACAGAGAGGCAGCCAAAATGAGGAAACAAAGAAATACATCCAAAAAGAAAGAACAGGAGAAAGCTCCAGAAAGAGACCTAAATGAAGTGGAGGCAAGCAACCTACCAGAGACAGAGTTCAAAACAATGGTTATAAGGGTGCTCAAAGAACTTAGTGATAACTTCAACAGAGAGATAGCAAGCATAGAGAAGGACATAGAAGCCATAAAAAAAACAAAAGTGAAGAACACAATAACTGAAATGAAGAATGCACTAGAAGGAATCACCAGCAGACTAGAAGAAGCAGAGGATCAAATCAGCAATTTGCAGGACAAAATAGCAGAAAACATCCCATTAGAACAGTAAAAAGAAAAAAGAATACAAAAATTGAGAATAATTTAAGAGACCTCTGGTACAACATCAAACATATCAACATTCTCATCATAAGGGTACCAGAAGGAGAAGCAAGGAAGCGAGAGATTGCTAACCTATTTGAAGACATAATGACTGAAAACTACCCTAACCTGATGAAAGAAATGGACACACAAGCCCAGGAAGCACAGAAAATTCCAAACAAGATGAACCCAAACAGGCCCGCACCAAGACACAATATAATTAAAATGACAAAGGTTAAAGACAAAGAGAGAATCCTAAAAGCAGCAAGAGAAAGGCAATTAGTAACTTATAAGGGACCCCCCATAAGATTGTCAGTTGATTTCTCAACAGAAACTTTGCAGGCCAAAAGGGATTGGCACAAAATATTTAATGTGATGAAAAGCAAGGACCTACAAAAAGCAAGTACCCTTGAAGGGTACTCTACCCAAGAAGGTTATCATTTCAAATTGAAGGGCAGATAAAGAGCTTCCCTGACAAGAAATACCTAAAGAAGTTCATTAGCACCAAACCAGTATGACAATCAACGTCAGAGGGACTTCTTTAAGATGGAAAAAAAAAGATCAAAATTATGAATAATAAAATGGCAATAGCTACATATCTATCAATGATTACTTTAAACGTAAATGGATTAAATGCTCCAATCAAAAGACACAGAAGGTTGAATGGATAAGAAAACAAAACTCCTACATATGCTGCCTAGAAGAGACTCACTTCAGATTGAAAGACACACAGATGGAAAGTAAAGGGATGGAAAAAGTTATTTCATGAAAATAGGGGAAAAAAAGGCTGAGATAACAATACTTATACCAGACAAAATAGACTGTAAAACAAAGGCTCTTACAAGAGACAGAGAAGGACCCCAGTAGTCACACTTCTGGGTATTTATCTGGAAAAAAAAAATTCTACTTCGAGGGGACCTGTGCATCCATATGTTCATTGCAGCATTGTTTACATTGACCAAGATGTGGAGGCAGCCTAGTGTCAATGGAAAAAGAGGAGGTGATATATATATATATATAAAATGGAATATTGCTCTACCGTGGAAGGGAATGTGTTTTTGCCATCTGCAGTAGCATGGATAGACCTAGAAGGTACTGTGCTGAGTGGAGTGTCAGAGAAAGACAGATGCTATGTGATTTTACTTATATATGGAATCTAAAGAACAAACAAACAAACAAAAAACAAAGAAAATAAGCAGTAACAAACTCACAGATACAGAAAACATTTTGATGGTTGTCAGATGGGAAGGGGTTGGGGGATGCGGGTGAAAAAAGGGGAAGGGATTAAGAAGTACAAATTGGTTGTTAAAAAGTAATTAAAGGGATGTAGGGTATAGCATAAGGAATATAGTAAACAATATTGTAATAACTATGTATGGTGTCAGAAGTGTACTAGATTTGTTGGGATGATAGATGGGAGGGGGTTGAGGGGCAGGGTGAAAAATGTGAAGGGATTAAGATGTACAGATTGTAACAAAATAACCATGGGGGTGTAAAGTAAAGCATAGGGAATATAGTCAATAATATGGTACTAACTATATATAGTGCCAGGTGGGTACTAGACCAGTCAGGGGGATCACTTCTTCAATTATATAAATGTCTATCCACTATGCAGTACACCTGAAATTAATATAAAATAATATTGAATTTCAACTGTACTTGAAAAATTTTTAAATGGGGAATAATAAAGGGGAATAAGATGTCCACATTTCCAGGTATAAAACAAATAATTCATGGGGATGTAATGTACAGCATAGGGAATGTAGTCAATAATATTGTGATAAAATAGTACAGTGTCATATCGTGGCTGGATTTATCATGGTAATCATTTCTTTAGGTATATAAGTTTTGAATAACTATGGTGTACACCTGAAACTAATGTAATATTCTATGTTAGCTATATTTTTAATAAAAATCTTTAAAAAAATAAAAGTTGATATTTGTTAACAATATAATGTTAACAAATGACGGGCACGTGTTTTGATAGCGTTTAGCTATTAAAGTGACAGAAAAAAAGAAAATATTTGGACAGAAAGTGAAAATATAGCACAGCAAAACTTGTGGGATACAGCTAAAGCCATGCTTACAGAGAAATTTATAACCTCAAATTCATAAACTAGAAATTAAGACTAAAGGTCGGTGATCTCAGTATTCATCTGGAGACGTAAGGAAAATACAGCAAATTAAACTCAAAGAAAGTAGAAGGAGAAGAATAAGAAAGACATGCAAAAGGACATTCACATATAATAGAGAAACTATAAAAAGCCAAGAGTGGTTCTTTGAAAAAGAATAAATACAGTTGGAAAGACTGATGGGAGTTTCACCCAGCCTGAGATAAAGTCACGACTTAAACCCAGGCCTTGACCAAGTAATCCTCAAGCAGCCTCTGTCACAGGAAATTCTCAGCAGTTTTGTGGGTATATGACTATGCCCTGGTTGGGAAAGTTGGCAGTAAGACCAGTTGGGGAGTGTCATAGGGGGTGGCGGTGGGAGTGTGACTCACAGCCCAATCATAACACAGCAGATGAGAAGTCACTGGGCTAACTCTCTGGAAACTTCAGCAATCAATCAGGGCAAGAGTATCTCAAACTGTCAGGAGTTTTCTTATCAAAAGTGAAAATTTTCACCGACCTACAGCTCTAGTTTTTTAGCTCTCTTTTCTCAAAGTAACTACAGTATCATATGGTTACAGACTAAATCTTCAGTTCGCAATGTACTGACTTGTGTTTTCACATTCGTCATTCCATGTAACAGGAATAGTCCCCTGCCACCATTTCCTGTAAGGGGGCAGGGCTTAGTCAGGAGCAGGCACCTGCTGAGGGGGTAAGGCAGTGTTAGTTTCAGACCTCTGGAAAACTTTCATTTGAACTAATGCTTTCTTGATTTCCATCTTGCAAAGAAACCCAAGTGGCTTTTGCAGAGAGAAAGGGAACTCTCATTTATTAAGTGCCTACTGTGTTCCAGAGAGACTTTACATGAATTAATCCACTGAATTCTCACAACCCTTCTGGGCTGTGTGCACTTTTCAAAGCAGAAAATCAGAAGACAAAGTGTTTAAATAGCCTCACCACAGTCATAGAGCTTTAACTGGCAGTTTTATTTTTCTTTTAGGCCAAAGCTCACTTCCTTGAGAGGTGATCAAGCAAAATAATTAAGAAAATGCATTTTGCAGTTAGATGGCTCTGGATATGCCACTTAAACGATTGGGACCTTGGACAAGTTAGTTGACCTCTACTGGACAATAATGCCAGAACTTACATCCTGGAACTGTTGAGAGAATTAAATGAGATAATCCAGACAAGTGCTAAATACAGTGCTTGATACATAAATAAATGGTTATTGCTCCTATTCCTAGTATTATTGTTACTGTTACTATTGCTATTGCTATTCTTATTACTATTACTTAGCTACAGTGGCACATGTTGCTGCTGTACCAGTATATTACACTGCTTATATGGGCTATGCTGCCTCCAGACACTGAACCGATGGCTTTCACTAGCTTCATTCAATGCCATTCTAAAGAGCCAAATTCACCAGCCATAAAAAGAAATGAGGAAGTTCCAGCTGATGGTGAAGCACGCAGCCCTCAGGAGTCAGGTCCCATGGGTTTTGTTCTGACCACTGAGTCACAAAGTGACCAATAATCACACGGAACATTGGCCAGCAGGGGTAAAGACATAAACAAAACCTCCTGCTTAGCAAATGAAAATTCACTACCTGCTGTAAAACGTCCTTGGGGGAAAGGTTTAGGAACCACAATTAGCAATTTTTCTCAATGGAATCATTTCATTTTCCATCAGGTTTTCCTTTTAACTTCTCATTCCTGGTCTTCCAGTATATCTGAGCAGGACAGCCACTATACAGACTGTGAAAATAATCTTGAAGAATTGGAAAGGATACCAGTTGGTGCATCCTGAAGGTGTTCAGATGTTTGTCAAATGAATATGTGAACACACTGGCAGGCATCCATGTAGTCATTCATTGCATCCAAAGCATTGGAATGCAAAATCTAATTATTATTTTTTTTTTGGCTTTGGCATTCTGTTTGGCCCACGGGCTTTGTGTGTGTCAGAAGCAGCAGTCACTATGCCAGACAAACTTCCCAACTGTGCTCCTGATAGAAGCAAGCAAAGTGACAGAGCTCCCGATTTCTGTGGGGTTTGGCCTTTTAGCACTTACCACAATTACAATTACTTATTTTGTGACTGATTACTCGATAGGTCCATCATGGAGCACAGAAACTGGCACACAGAGGATACTTGCTGAACACCAGTTGAATGAATGAATGAGTGAATGAACTAACGAACTACTTACTATTTGACAAACCAATGCTTGGAGAAGATACGTGATACAGATTTCACCTTAGTGCTACTGCACATCCTATTTTCCTTTCTGAGATTTGACCTCCCAGGCAGGCTGAGGTGCATCTTGCCCACTTTGTTGGATTGAAATTAGGAAACGTGCGCTAGTGCGAGACTGGCTCCCTCATGTACATTAAAACCCCATCCCCATTAGCACTGGGGTGTTCACAGGCTCCCCCTGCATTCCCCAGGTGCAGAGTCAGGAAAGTAAGTGGCTTCCTATTTGTCCACACAGTGACTCATCTTGCTTTATTGTTGCTTTGTCCTTTGTGAGTGGAAATCTGGCTACTGAGAGAACCACAACCGGCAGAGCCACCTCCTAGAAACCAAACAGGCATCTGGTAGAGCTGACTCGCTTCCAGGTCCCACAGAGAGGGGCAGCTTATCTAAATGCTGATTAAGTCATGAGCTGGTGGCATGGCAACATTTCACTATGAAGCATCACAGATCTAGTGAGCCTCAAATAGATGATGCTTCTGTAAGTTCTTTTCATTTCTCCCACAGGGACAGAGATGGCCACAAGGTAGATGAAAACTTAGATTAAAAGTGGTGGTCTAGAAAGGTAAATGTCCCAAGAAGCAGGGCTGAAGAGGGGCTGGCAGAGCAGAAGGGACAAGATTACATGGGGAGCTTTAATACTTTAAACCTGTACCAAGGCAACTGCCAGAGTGGGAGTTGTACATTCACACACTCATCGCTCATGCAGGCACAGATTTCTAACACTCATGGGCGCACTAGGACACAGTGTTTCTGATAAAGAATGTCCAGGAAGCTACCCACCTATTGTCTAAAAGACTTTCTTCATCACTGGTCTTGCAGCTCTTTGACCTGACTACAAATAAAAGCCTGGTTAGGAATAATAGCACTGGTGCCTCCACTCAGATTCCCTTTTTGGCAGGCACACCCAGTCCCCCCTCCGTTAACAGCTCACAGCTGACCTCTTCTCTGGAAGATTGGCCTCACTTCACAGGAGCAGAGTTCCCACTCCAACAGCTGAAAGTTACCCAAGAAGTGGGGGGGCGGTAAAGAGGGTGTTGACTTCTGCAACTCCATCATATTATACACGTATGATTTGTGCACTTCTTGTATGAATACTATACTTCAATAAAAACCTCAAAACGTGATAGAGGACAATTTCGTTAAAAAAAAAAAAAGCCTCCCTCAATAGACAGATTGTCTTTTTTTTCCTTTTTCTTTCTTTTTTATCCAGAAGGAACATTACTTCAGTGAAGACCAAACCAGTTTCCTTACCGAGTGACCACACTTATAAGTTCAAATTCCTCAGGGAAGTGTTAAGTTGATCTCTCCTTACTCCTCAATGTCTGTCCGGCAGTGATTTTTAGAATGTTTTCTATATTTCAATGAACTGGGCCTAGGCCATTTACTCCGAAACTGGAAAACAGTCAAGAGAGGCATTCATTAACCACCAGAATAAAATGTCTCTGCCCGTCCCATTCATGTTAACCCAGGGCATGGTTGATGATGGCAATGAGCAAGCAAGGCAGGGGAGAGCTGTGTTACATGGAGCCAGTCAGTGCCAAAGCAGCGGGAGCCCCTGGCAGGCAAGGGCTGTGTTTGTCGTCTCCTCCAGGGACCATCCATTCCAATGGAGTTTCCTACCACCCCTTCCTTCTTCAATGCAATGAGCAACCTCAAAGAAACCAACAATCTAGCTTCCAATAACCCCGTCAATTTATTTCCATACACAACAGGGTCCCTGATGTGGAAAAATCAAATTTGTAGGCCTCTTCAACATCTGTTTTTGGCAATTGCAATGTGTTATCTTTTTTCATTGCAAAAAGCAGCTGGTGAGTCGTCATGCTATTTCATTAAAAAAAACGGGGGGGACCGAGTAAAATAAATAATGCCTTCTGAGAGATTATTCGTGACTTCACCAGAGGAGCTAAAGAAATACTGTCCCTTTACTACGTGGAAGGCCTTTCTCCTGTTAGCATGAGGATAGAGAGTCATGTTTAAGAAAATGTAAATGTGTGGTAATGATTTGTCACAGATTACCTCCATCTTTTGCCTACAGGGGATGTCTATTTATTCCTTTGTTTCACAAACATTTCTTGACCATCTACTATAGGTCAAGCATTGTGCCAGATGCTGAGGACCTGACAGTGAATTCGACAAAGACCCTATCTTCTGGGAGCTTAAAATCCCCCATGAAAGGTCTACTTGGAACAGAACAAGGTGCTGTGCCAGGGCTATGCTCCTCCAGCAGAACTTGGATCTCCTTTAGCACAGAAGCCTTCATTCATAAAGACATGTCAGCTCTCAGTCTCCCTGCCGTGGAATATTTTCCTCTCACAGCTGATGCTATTCAAGATGCTTCTCAAAATTTTCCCTCAGGATATATCTGCGCGTGTAAGCAAAAATGGAGCACACTTGTAATAGAAGGTCCTGGATGATCTGAGCCCTGCCAACGTTTTTAACCTCATCTCTTATGACCCTCCCTCTTTCATCTTGTTCACTTTCTGGGATCACACCACCACCCTTCTGATCCTCAAACGTGCCAAGCTCTTGAACACTTTAGGACCTCTCTGCCAGCTGTCCTCCCAGCTAGATTGTCTTGCCCAGATCTTCTCAAAAAGTAGTTCTACAATATCTTCTTGTTACTAAACTACCAGCTTAAATGACAGCCCTCAAAGAGGCATTTCCTAACCATCACCTAAAATAACTCCCGCCCCATCACTCCCCATCACATTATCTTGGTGCTTCCTGCTTTGTAGATACGTGTATTGGCTGTCTCCCCAGTCCCCATAGAATGTAAGTGCAATACCATGGGAATCTCATCTGTAGTTCACCACTCTGTTCCCAGCACCGAGAACATTACCTGGCACATAGTAGACACTGGATACATATTTCTTGAACAATTTAATGAACAAAAGAATGAACGGAAAATATTAAAAACAATGTAAAAGTCCAACAATTAGAGATCTGTTAAATAATTGTGGTTATCTCTAAAAATAGGCTGCTGTCTATCCAATAAAACTGATGTTGTAGTTTAGTGGTTTTTGAAACTACACCTTGTGATCTATATATGTGAGTCATGTAATCAATTAGTAAATCATGAAATAGTGTATTCTGTTATATACTATTTCATTATAATGTGGAATAGAAAAATTTAAGTGCACCATACATACTAAGGGCAAATATTAGGCAGTTGTGTGTATGTGTGTGGGTGTGTGTGTGTGTATGTTTACTGAGTAGCAGTGTAAATATATTTTTTACTATGAATCAAAACATTGGGAAATCACTGTTGTATAAGACTAATGACAAGGAAATATATTCATAATAAATTAAATGGAAAAAAGTCAGCCGCAAAAGATTAAAGACAGTATATGTATGAAAGTAAAATATTAAATTAAAACATTATTAGCTTTGAAAAAAGCATAGACAAGCATAGAAAACCAACTGAGAAAATATTAACCAAAATGTTGAGTAGATTTTTCTGGGTGATTTTATTGTTTTCTTTTCATATTAATTTTTGTTTTCTAAATTATTTGTGTTGAACATGTAATTATTAAAATGTAAGTTATTTCTAGAAGACACTATATAATAATCTTTAGAAAACCAGGCCTTTTTCTTTTCTGTTTTCTCTTTTTCTTTCTTTTTTTTTCTTTCTTTTTGTGTTCAAATGTATTATCTCTCATGCTTTCTGTGGGTTTGAAATTTGGGAACGTCTCTCTCAGCTGAGTAGTTCTCACTTAGGATCTCTCATGCAATTGCAGCCAGGTGTTGGCTAGGGCTGCAGTCATCGGGAGGCTTGACTGGATCTAGTGGATCCACTCTTTTTTCCTGTTCTTTTTTTTTAAAATTAGTCTCAGGCGTACAAAGCAATGTAATAGACATTTACACCCCTCACAAAGTGATAGCCCCCGATTTACTACCCCTCTGACATCATATATAGCTTTTACAATACCATTGGCTATATTCCCTATGCTGTACTTTTTGTCCAGTAACTATACATATATAAATGCACACACACACAAACATGCACGCACACACACACACACACACACACACACACACACACACACATTTAATTGTAGCTGACATTCAATACTGCTTCAACCTCAGGTGTATAGCACCGTGGTCAGGCATCCACAGTCCATGAAATGATCCCCTGATAAGAAAACAGGCTCTTCTTTAATAAAAGTACCTCAATGACAATGCCATAAATGATGGCAAGTAAGTTTTTAAGTGCCTATAGAAAGCATGATTATGACCGAGAGTTCTCTATACAGAGTGTTTCATCTCACATTATCTTGTCTAATCTCCATAATGAAACACCAAAGGAGGCAAGGAACAGTTATCTTTATTTCACAGAAGAGGAAACTGAGGCACAGAGCGTTTAAGTGGCTTCTCCACAGTCACACTACAAGGTAGTAGTTAGTCTGGCAGAAAGCCTCTCCCTGCTGTCCCTGCCACTTCACCTGTTACACAGAAACCTTGATACTTTGTTGTATGGTCTGAGGCATAATTATCCCCTTTTCCCCTCTGTCGTGAAGAAATGAGGTTTCCTTCCCTTGTTCTTTCGTCCCACTTCTAGATCCTCTAGGCTGCCAGCTCTAGAGAAAGTGTCAGCCATTCCATCCATCAGCCATATTTCTGTCCCTAGAGCCTCCAGGGTACTGCCATTGCTGTGTGTTCATTGGGAACACTATAATACAGGGATTAAGAGCTGTCAGAGTCTAAATCCTGGCTCTGTGATCTTTTATTTAACTTATTTATTTAATTTCTCTGGGCTTCGATTTCCTCATCTGTAAAATGGGGATAATGATGATAATAATTGTTTTAACTTCATAGGGTTGTTGTGTGGATTAAATGAGTTAATACATGTAAAGTACATAGGTAGCGTCTGCCATTATACTCAACATACATTATTGCCAAGTATTGCTGCTGCTATTATTATTGTTTTTGTTGTTGTTGTTATAATTATTATTATTTAGTTTTGGAGGATACTGTGACCAAACCATTTTCACCCTGTGTCCTCTAATTTTCCTCATTTTCCTCCTCTCACCACTCAGAGTGTAATCCCCTTTGTCACCCTCCTTGTATTGACACTGATTTCAAAACTCTTCTTGGTGTTCTATTCCAGAAAAACTCCTGACTTACCCCTCTTGTGTTTGAAGCTGCAGCTGCCAATGCTGGCGGTTTCCTGTGTTTATGAATGTTTGAGTCCCACAGAGGGGGTGGAAGCATCCTAGAAGAAAATTAATAGATGTCCATATTATATCCACGTTCAATTTGCCTTCCAGTATCCCTCAGCCCCTCTTCCAGCAACACCCCAGATTTCTGCTTTGGCATAGAACCTAGAGGTAAATGATCTAGGTGGAGCTCCACCTCACACACTAGGGTATAGAAAAGAGAAAGAGAGAGGAGGTCACTTTCTGGTAGCTCCTGTCAATGTCTCAAGTTTCCTTCTGATTGGACTCGCAAGATTTGGAATTGAGAAAATAATAAGCCATTGCTAGTGCCCTACCACCTTGTGAAGTCTGAGACTCAAGCCAATGGATGGAGGGGAATGAAGCAGAGTCTCCAGATGGAGAGAAATGAGTTTTAGTGATGGCACTGGAGCCTCTGAATCAAGCCTTACCTGAAACCAGCCTGTACCCTGAACTTTTCTGTTGTATAAACCAGCACTTCCTGTAACTTTCCCTTAAGACAGTTGAAGTTGGATTTTTGATACTTGTAAAGAGTCGTAGCTGATAAATTCTTGCAGCAGAAATGTCTTCAGAATCATTAGTGAAAAAATAGCTGAGATAGCCTACAGGAGAATGGAGCAAAACAAATGCCTGAGGAAAATTAAACATAAAACATGGCAAATAGGTATTACAGTCTCTCTGGGAAAATCTAACTCAAATATCTTTTATATGACTCCAGCTTCCACCTGCCTTCATTTGAAAATGCTTTATTCAGTTACTTAAAGACTTTCTACCTAGCCTAGTTGGACCCAAAGAAATACCAGGAGAACAACATTTTCAGCAAAGAATGAAGCAAATGTGGTTGTAACAGAATTTGAAACACAATAGAGTTGTGTACATCAAACACACGAAGTCCATAGCATTAGACTCCCTGAGAATTAATAGCTACTCTAGGTTACACAGTGGTAGACCTGGAGAACTACTGGGTTCACCATTTCATCTTAAAAGCCAAAGCCTTTTTAGTCCAAGCCTGTGGTCCTCAGAGGGGCTGGGTTGGCTGAGCTCATAATATTAAACATATTGCCTACAAGTGAGTATCTAGACTATCTATTTAGTAGACCAGAATGGGCAACCTCACAAGAGAATGAGATCCCCATCACTGGAAGCATTTCAGCAGGGTATGAGAGGCCATCAACAAGGGTTACTGGGGAGAGAATTCCTGCACTGGGAAAGCATGTGTATGTGTGTATGCACATGCAGATAACACAAGCCTGGGAAAACAAGAGAGTATAAAGTTGAGGGAGGAAATCTTGTATTTTTGTTGACTTTAGATTGGACCCTCTCCCACTCCCAACTCACTCCCCTCTCCCACTGACATGCCACATGATTGAGTTACTTCTTAGAGAGGCAGCACTTAGTCCCAGCATCATTTTCATTTCCCCTCACCTCTGACATGCAGAAAAGTCTCCCTTGCACAAAGCTATGCACTTTGGTTCTTAAGAGTAGCTGGTAGACCGGAATGGCAGCTGTCTGGGAGAAAATGCGAGTCATCAAGGGCAGGAAAAAGAGGAGAGGTGGGACAGCTGGCTCACCCTGCTGCCTTTTCACCTTTTCTCTACTTCTTAAACTACCCTCTTGGGTGCCTTGTTGGCAGGTTTGAACTAGAAAAGGCGGCTTGTGGTGCAAAGTGAAGCCCAGAGGCACTGCCTCCCCTAGTCAGTCACAGGCTTTGTGTTGGGAGCTCACACACCAAGCCAGGCAGCCTGAGAATGGGAATTCTGGCTAAAGAGCTTTGGTGACCTTCTATCAAGTAAAGAACAGAGAAATGCCAGGTTTGGGACTGCTTTCAGTGGCCCCACACTTGAAATCCCAGAGCATTTGATTGGTGCAATGAGCCCTTTGCATTGCCCAAGGAGTTCAAAAAAAGAGGCCCCCTGTGAGGGGGAGGGGTCAAGAGTAGTTTTATTTCACAGTCCTAAAAGCAAGATGGCTTTCATTTCTGAATCTACTTTGGGGGCCCAGAATTTCAATGTAAGGCCCCTTCGGTCTCTTCTGAATATTGAATAGAGGTGAGAAAAGCAGCAGGAGGGGAGGGTAGAGAGAGCAAAGAACAGGAGGGAGGGAATAGGCTGTTATCAGACAAAAGTGGAAGATCTTCCACAGTTCTAGTGCATTTTTTGTAAATGAGAAATTTATCATCCTCCTCCTAGCGAACATGGGCAGAATCCTTCCTTCTCAGACTTCAGCCTGGGAGTGGTTTCTAATCATTAGCTTCAGTTTGATAATAAATCACAAACAGCTTGGGTTTTTTTCTGAGACAGAAGTAAGGGACTGACTGTGGGGTGTACGTGTGTGTGCGTGTGTGTGTGGTAGCGGACAGTGTAAAAAGAAAATAGATATTCCATTAATTCCCCAAATATATCTTAAAAGCAGTCTCATTAAACCTTATGACTAAAAGCCATTTAATTAACAAACTCTTCCTCGGAGGCTCATAGCTTCCACCGTGAACTGTGGGAGAGAAACCTTGACAACAGTATCCGGATGAGTTTATATTCTCTGTCCAGGGATGTCAGCCAATATACTAGATCTCAGAAACTAGGCGTGAAATTTAACAAAAAGAATACAGCTTGCATCTCTAATTCCACACCCAAGCTATATGAAAGAAAGCCAAGGCCAAATGATTACCCTGAGTTTGGGGGACAACACTGATAATCAAATAATTGGGTAATCCAGGCTAGAAAGAAATAAAAAAGGTGTCCTCCTTTATTCAGATAATACAGCATAAATGGAGATTTTTCCCATTATCACCTAACTATAGCTATGTAGACTTCGTCTTAGTAATAGACAGCTCCTTGCGAGTCTTTTAAAAATCCTTTCACATGAGCTCAAAAGTTCATTTTTGGTGGTTTACATTGTTTTCGCTAGGCTTTAAATTGATGGATTTTGAGAAAGATTTATTGTAATTGCAGTTGGGATTGTTAGAATATTTTATTTTGCAGCTATAGATATATTCAATGCATGGAGCTTAATAGATATTGCCTCATTCATCTGTGTTCTGCTTTGTGCCTATATACTCTCCAACACAGGACTCTAGCCATGTAACAAAATAGATATTACTGTTATATTAATGACAGTCCTGACTTTACATAAATAAACAGAAAAAGGTGTCCAAGCTCCTCATAACTGGAACTGTGTCTAATGTTTTGGTGGGTTCCCGGTGCCCATTACATTCCTCCATACAAAGCTGATGCCTAATAAAGATTTGTTCAATTGAATGCAGGGGATTTCATGAGTTCCAAGCCAGTTGTGAGTCAACAGCTAATTGATAGGCATGACACAGGATATAAACAGAACTAGGCCACATGGGGACTATGAGGCCACCTTCTTTCCATAACCAAGATTTCTCCAAGCGTGACCCACCCACCACCAGCATCAGAATTACTAGAGTGTTCGCTAAAAATTCAGATCCCTGGTCGTTGTGCTTAGCAAATGAGAATTTTGGGGACGGAGCCCAGGCTGCTGTGTGCTAAGTTGGAGGAACTGTGTTCTACACCCTGCGTTGGGATGGTGCTTAGGAGAAAATACTACCTCCCAGTAGTATTTTGAGGTTACAAGCTTTAACCCCAAAAGAGCTAATCTCACTGAATCTAAGACATTGTCAGTTGCTGGATGCTGAGACGCCTTGAGAAAAAAATAAAGGTGCCAACCTCACTCTTGCCATCCCACTGGCTGTATGAGACATCCTTACTTCGTGGATGGGAGGTGTCTTAAAATTGCTGAAATATGGAATCTACTTCCTTCACTCTGCAAAGCTTATTAACCCCTTAACTAGCGTGTGTGTGCTTGTGCGTGTGCGTGTGCGTGTGCGTGTGTGTGTGTGTGTGTGAGTGAGATATGCCTGGCCTATCTCTGCTATATGTAAATAGGTTCATTGGATCTTTATTTTTCATTAATTTGTTCTGATTTTTTTGTTTGTTTTCTAAGGAACTGTAATGAATAAATGCCAGGATTCCCAATGCCAAATAAAGATGTCATATTTAGAGAGAGAGAGAGAGAGAGAGAGAGAGAGAGAGAGAGAGAGAGAGAGGAGAGAGGGAGAGAGAGCGAGAGAAACTAAATTGAAGAGAGACCAGAGGAGGGCTTGATTAAAGGATACATAAATATGTGCTATAAGAAAATCCTATCCTAAAGGAAATCCCCTAAAAATCCCCTACATAGAAGGCCTCAAGGTTTAGGAAGACACTACAAGTGCACAAAGGAATGCAGCTTTAGGAAGAGAACTAGGCAGATGCACTGCTCTAAATTTGTGTCTCCAGAAGACAAGGAAGTCATGCTGTGCTGGAAAAACCTCATAAGTCCCCTCACTCCATCACCAGCAGGCTTGCCCCTAACTAACATCCTCAGGACTGAGCCAGGAGTACAAATGGAGGCCCACATACCATGTGTCTGAATGTTTGCAAGTTATATATCAAGCTAACAAATGTTTAAATTGAAAAGTTTCTTTCTTTCTACTTTGACAAATAAACTTGGAGGGTCAGGTGTGAATTTAGAATTTGAGGGCTCATTAGGGTTCCACACTGGGATTTGGAGGAGCAGAGAGCTGGCACTCAGACATCCTCCTCTTTTCCCACGTGCAGGTCCATCCTACACTGAGCTGCCATGGTCACGTGGATATGGATATTTCAGCCTCCTCGCCAAGCTTCTTCGCAGACCTTCCTGCTTCCGCCCTCCAAACATCCATACCTGGCCACCCCTTAGACCTAGAGGAATGCGTACTGGCTCTGAAGTCAGCCCTATGTAGGTCCTGGAAGCAGGCTCAGGACTTTGGGGCAGGGAATTTAGGAGCCCAGAAACTCAGAGAGTGTTCTAGAAGGAGGACATGTAGTGAGTAGGCATATTCGCTTGGCCCTTCAGAATCTTGCTTGGTGGAGAGGGGAATGGCCAGAAAAGAGGGCCTCTAAAACTGCTTCTCCAACTTTATGGTGCATCTGAATCATGTGGGAACTTGTTAAAATGCAGATTCTGATTCCTTAAGCCTGGAGTAGTGCTCAAAAGTTCTCATTTCTAACAAGCTTCCACGTGATGCTGATGTTGCTGGTCCATGGACCACATTTTCATTAGCAAGGGTCTATAGCCCCAGGACCCAGGGCCAATATCCCTCTAGCTCTGGTCTAAGGATGGATGGGACTTCACATACCTCTGGGGCCAACAGATGTTCAATGAACTGTTGTTCAGTTACATGGATTACTTGGTAAAAGAGAGGGGGCAGGGAGGAAGGAGGAAGGGAGGAAAAAAGAAGAGGGATAAAGGGAGAAAATATGGAGGAGGGAAGGTAGGAAGGGAGGAGGGAAAGAAGAAAATCTTTCCCCTAGAACCAGACATCATTTGTGTTAATATAGCATGTCTGTGTCCACTGTCGCTTGATATTACCAACCTTTTACACATTTATTTTTTCCTCTTTCCCCTCTGTTTGCCCTCTGATTTTCTAAACCCCTCAAGGACATTGTCCAAGTATTTAAGCTCTTTCTAAGCACTCACTCACTTTCAGCAAAGCCAAGACTGAAACTCAGGTATCTTGGCTCACAGTTGTAGATTCTCCCCCGTCACCACTGTGTCCACTAAATAGAGGAAACCTTAGTTTGGAGAGGCTGGGAATCTTCTGAATATTTCTATATCACTGAAGATTCAGAAAGTCAGTTCACATTCCCTCCGTACCCTTTACTTATTAAATCATAAACTTTAATTTAAGGCATTTAAAGGGCCCAAAGGAATTTTAATTTGATGTGAATGACTTTCAAATCTGAATAAAAATCAGATCGTATAAAACGGTGCAATCTCTGTTACTTTTAAATAATAGAAGAAGTTTAAAAATAATCAACAGCCAATGTAAGACTCCTGTATAATTCCACTGAACCCTTGTTTTCTGGGCTAATGAAGGAGGCAGTGAGGAGAATAATTTCAAATCATTTGTATGTGACTTTGGATAAGATGGACACTTTTACTTCTATGTTACTTAAGTGTCTGCTTAAATTAATGACACTCTTTAAGGAAAGGACAGCTGTGGCAGGATAGTCCAAGCAATACCTAGGAGATATTAGCCTGTGGCCTTTAGCATTAAAATGCAAACCAAGAGGTGAGTGTTCATGAAGCTCATCAGAAGACAACCCCCCTGACAAAACAAATGGTTTCCTGTATAGATGTATAAGAATGTATTACCCTAGACTTCTTTTGAGAGCAAACATGGGGTGACCACCTACTGAGGAGAGTTTAGTGTGTTAAGGGAGAGGAAGAGCTGTCCCCTATGCAAAGATCTTTGCCCCACTACCTATCAGCATGGTGTCAGAGAACACAGAGACACCACCATTGCTGCCATGCACCCTAACATAGCTCCTCAGAGCAAAGCACCCCTTTGCTCAGAACAACCCAGAGCACCAGACAATAAGGAGCCATTGGATCCAGAGAGTGGATGAGGTCAACCTATATTGAGCTCAGTCACATGGGGCACCCCTTTGCTGAGCCCACAGGTTGGAAGGACAGTGGTTCTCAAATGCGAGCGGGTATCAACATCACCTGTCAGGTTTATGAAAACACAGATGGCACCCCAAATGTCGCCATTAGAGGCCTGCTCCTTTGGACTTGATCCCATTAAAGAGGTCACTGTTAAAATATAAAAACACCTGAGAAAGGTCCAACCTTGTCAACCACCACTCTAGTGCAGGGCTTCTCAAATTTGAGCCACTGAAAACTACCTGAGACACATTACAAATGCTGATTCCTGGGCCTTACCCCATGATTCTGGTTTAATTAGTCAGGGTTAAGATCAGTAATTAATAGCTTCCAAAGTTCCCTCAGGTGATTGTAATTGCCTTAAGTTGGAAACACACTGCTTTAACAGAAATTAAACAAGGTGATGCTGTGGTCAGATCCCAGGACTAGGGAACTGGGTGCTGCAATTTGCGTCCAGTGAGACTAAAACGCATCAGAAACAACACTGACTGCTTCCCAGTTTTATTCAGGCCTAATCTTTGCTCCATACCTATGAAGATTTGAAGAAACTATCTCCTCAACTGGGACACCTTCATTGACTGAGCACAGAGTGTAACATAACAGGGGATTGACTCGGTTGTACTGTGTTATTGACATGCATGGTTGCTTCCAGGGCTGAAGCACATCTGCACACACGTCTGGCATTTTTGACATTCTAGAAGAGGGCTCAGGAAAAATGGTCCTGCTCTCTATATCAATCAAGTAAGCAACATCTCTAGGCTAAGCAGTAGCTTAGCTACAAAAACTGTATCAGCATCAACTCTTCCCTCCATGAGCTCACAGCACCCTGGGAACAGGGTGGGGAGAGGTTGATCAAACACAATATACAACATAGTGGTTAGACATTTATATAATTTATGCAGTGATCCCCCCGTTTAGTCTAATACCACCTGGCACTGTACATGGTTATTGCAACATTATTGACTATATTCTCTATGCTGTACTTTACATCCCTGTAACTAAATTATGTAAATGTCTAACCACTATGCTGTATACCTGAAACTAATATAAAATAATATTAAATGTCAACTGTAACTAAAAAAATAAATAATGAAAAAATAAAACAAAATGAGAATAAATGTGCATCATAAGGTTAACGTGATGGTTAAATAAATATTTTAAAGCTCTTAGGGAAAACAGATAGAGAATGAAACATTCCTTTTTGCTGTCACTTACACATATCCTAGTCACCCTCTACTCCTCATTTTTTGACTATTGAAGCACCTGACCTGACTCACCTCTCTCTAGCACTGCAACTATCATAATTCCTGGTGGTTTTGATATCCAACACAGATGGTCCTGCCAACTCTAGCTTTTCAGATCTTTGACTTTTTCTCCTCCAACAACTGTGTCTCTGTCCTCTCTCAGTCATTGACTCCTGTGGTCACACCCAGACCTGGTCATTAAAAATGACTGTGTCCCCAACATAATCTCAATATTAAGTGTTCCACTCTCCAACTACCACCTCCTGCCTTTCCACATCACTCTCTAATCCCCCAACTCCAACAACTCTTGTATCTTGCTGGGAGTTCTTATCCACTAGTCCTACTAGCTTTCTACTTCCCTTAGAACCCTTTGTAACTTCACTTGCTTCCTCACTTGGCTTTGATTCCTTCATATCACCCACTTCCTTTTCCACTATTTCAACCACCTCAATCCCTCACCCATCTCTCCTGCCTTCACTCCCCAGTGCTATTTCAATCAATCTACCTCTCCACTTCTTTGATGCCTGCACACAAGGATTTGAGGCAGCTCCATGATGACTGGTCTCACTTTAAATTCATGATCACAAATTTCAAGTCGGTCCATAATGCTGCCTAGTGTCCTGCGACATTTCCCTAGTTAGTCTATTTATTCAGTCTCTAAAACAACTATCTACTCTTTCTTATCTTTCCTCAAATCTACAATACTCCCCTTTTCATCTTCATTCTCAGATGGGGATCTTGCTGTTTTCACTGAGAAAACATAATCAGAAGCAAATTTCCATACCCCACCACCACCAAATTTCCCAGCCTCTCTTCATCTGTGATCATATACTCCATCTTGCCTTTTGTCACAATAGATGAACTGTCCATGCTCCTGTCTAAAGCCCAAACAATCTGTACGTGCACTGGACCCCCCACCCCAGCCTACTCAAGACTTCCCTCCTGCCCCGTCCTGCATCATTAAGTTAGTTCATCTCACTAGAGCATCTCCATCAGCATGCAAAGGTCCTCTGATATCAGAAATCCAAACAAAAACCAACATCCTCCTTTGACCCCATATCCTCCTCAAGGTACTTCCCTGTTTCTACAGTTCCCCTGCAGCAAAGCTCGAGAGTTATTTCCACTTGTTCTCTATCCTTCCTTTTTTTTTTTCAGCTCATTCTTACAAGGCGTTCATCTTCACCATCCCACTGATACTGCTCTTTTCAGAGTTACCAATTACCCCGACAAGCAAGTCCAAGACTAATTCTCAGACCTCACCGTAACTTGACTCAGAACCATCTTTCCTCAGCCCTTTCTCCTTCTGGAAACATTTTCTTCTCTGGGCCTTGCAGATGCCACACCCTTGGATCTCTTCCTTTCTTGTTGTTCCTTCTCAGTCCCTTTTGCTGGTCACTCCTCGTCTTCCTGACTTCTAAATGTTGAAGGGAACTAGCATCCAGTGCTTGGACTTCCTCTCTTCTCTGTGTACACTTACTTCTCCTAGGTGCTCTCATCCCGGAGTCTCAGGGCCTTAAGTATGACCTATTTATTGAGTGCTCCCAAACTTAAATCTCTAGTCTTGATGACTCCCCTGAACTCCAGGCTTATATATCAAATTGCTTCCTCAACATCTCTACTTGGATATCAGTTAGGCTCCCCAAACACTAACATTTCTTAAATCAGAATCTCTAATTCTCCTCACCCAAACCTCTCTTCCTGGGGTCTTTCCCAGGGCAGTAAATAACACCATTCTTCAAATAGCTCAGGACAGTAATCTTGGTGTCAACCCCGAATTTTCTCCTTTTTCTTTTTTTAAAATTAATTTTAATTTTTAAAATTATTGTATTTTCCAGTTACAAATGACATGCAGTGTTATATTAGTGTCAGCTATACAACATAGTGATTAGACATTTATATACCTTATGATGTGATCACTCCGATAAGTCTGGTACCCATCTGAAATCATACATAATTACTATGATATTATTGACTATGTTCCCTATGCTGTATTTTACATCCTGTGACCACTTTTATAACTATACTTCGTAATCCCTTTCACCGTTTTCACCCATCTCCTCAGACCCCCTTCCATCTGGCATCAGTTTGTTCTTTCTATCTATGAGTTTGTTTCTGTTTTGTTTGTCCATTTATTTTGTTTTTCGGATTCCACATATATAAGTGAAATCATATGGTATTTGTCTTTCTCTGCCTGACTCATTTCATTTAACATAATACTTTCTAGGTCTATCCATCTTGTTGCAAATAACAAGATTTCATTCTTTTTTATGGCTGGCCAACAGACATATAAAAAGATACTCAACATCACTAATCATCGGGAAAATGCAAATTAAAGCCACAACAAAATATCACCTCACACCTGTCATGCTGGCCATCATCAATATATCAACAAACAGCAAGTGCTGGTGAGGGTGTAGAGGGAAGGGAACCCTCATGTATTGTTAGTGGGATTGTAAATTGATGAAATAAGTGTAAAAAACAGTATGGAGGTTCCTCAAAATTTTTTAAATACCTTATGACCCAGCAATTCCACCTCTGGGTATTTATCTGAAAAAATCCAAAACACTAATTCAAAAAGACATATGCACCCTATTCATTGCAGCATTAGTTACAACAGCCAAGATATGGAAGCAATCTAAGTGTCTATCAATATATGAATAGATAATGAAGACATGGTATATATACACAATGGAATATTACTCTTCTTTCTTTTTCTGACATCCTACATTCAATCCACCTGAGAATCTTGTCCGTTATACCTGTAAAATATACTCAGAATCTATCCACTTCTCAGCAGAAATTACCACTACCAGCACGGTTTCATCTAGAATCATTTTCTTACCTGCACGTTTGCAACAGGCTCCTGGTTGTTCTCCCTACTTCCACCATTGACCCCTACAGTCTCATCGCAGCACAACAGCCAGAGTAGTTCTTTTAAACATGTGAGTCACATCATTTTATTCCTCTGCTCATAACCCTCCATGGCCTCTTAGCTGATTTAGAATGAAATCCATAGTCCTTTCTGTGGCCTATGAAATCCTACATGATCTTGCTCTACTACATATAGGTCCTCATCGTTTGCTCACTGAGGTCCAGCTACAGTGAATTCCTTGTCATTTCTAGAATGTGCCATATTTAGCCTTACTGTTTCCTCAGACCCAAATTCTCTTCCCCTGAATAGCCACATGGCTCATTCCTTTGCTGGGTTCAGGTTTCCACTCAGAGATCCCCACTTCATAGACATCTTTCCTAACCTTACCTGTATTAGCACTCTTATCTCTCCATCCCTCTACTTGATTTATTTTGCTTCATATTGTCTGACGTAATGTTATGTCTTAGTTTGGGTCCCCTGAAAGCAGAGCCTGAGACAAGGGCTCTGGCACAGGTAGCTTATTTGGGAAGTAATTCCACCAATCAGGAGTGAGGAAATGGGTAGCATGAGACATGGAAAGAGGAAAAGTCAACGTAAATGTGCTTTATCAAGGTTGCCACTTGGGCCACCATGGACTTGGGTCTCTTGGTCTCGGTTCCAATAGGACCACCCTGAAAAGTATACAGAATGCCTCTCAGAAGTTTTGGCCTGAAACCTTCAACTTACCCCAGAGAGTTAACTCACCTACACAGCAAGGTGACTTGCCCGAAGGCTGAACAGTCCCAAGTTGTTAGAGAAGCTCCAGAGCAGAAAGTGAAAGAACATGGAGTACACACTTCGAAAGAGACACTGTGACATATGAGTTTGCAGGGAACTGTCCCCTGGAGCAGCAGGTGAAATCAGAAGTGGGCTGACAGGAAATGTTTGGAGGCACCAAATGGGTCTGCTCCGTCTTATATATTTATTAATTAACATCTGTTCCCCTATTAGAATGTGAGCTGTTGTTTTTTAAAGTCAGGTTTATTGAGGTACAATTTACATACAATAATATTCAGCTTTTTCAAGTGTAGAACTCAATGAGTTTGACGAATGTATTTAGTCATATAGCCACCACCACAATAAAGATACAAAACATTTCAAATACCCCCAAAAGTTACTCTGTGCCCTTTTGCAGTCAATCCCCTAAAGCCACTGGCAGCCACTCATTTGTTTTCTGTCCTTATAATATTGCCTTTTCCAGGATGGTGTGCTATAGATGAAATCATGCAGTGTGTAGCCTTTTGTGACTGGCTTCTTTCACCTACTATAATACGTTTTGGTATTCATCCATGTGGTTGCATGTATCAATAGTTTTTCCTTCCTACTGCTGAGCAGTACTCCATCATACGGATATACCACAGCTTGTTGATATGTTTTCCAGTTGATGAACATTTGGGTTATTTTTATCTATTATAAATAAAGCTGCATTGAACATTTGCATACCAGTCTTTGTGTGGATATATGTTCTCATTTCTTTTAGATAAATGGGCAATGTTAGCTCTGTTTTGCTCACTTCTATATCCTTAGTGCTTACCTCATTTCTTGGCACATATGTAGTAAGATCTCAATAACTATTTGTTAAATATATGAACATAAAACTAGCATATTCAAAGTGATGAAGACCAATTTTCATGCCAGGAGGACTCGAGTAACAGCTGAGGATTAAACTACCTGTACACTGCACAGATGTTTATAAAAATCTTATCTGAATAACTTCTGGGACAACGTCTCTTTCCATTATAGAATTCCTGGAACAGCACTCATCTATTCCATCAACTAATCCCCAGACTTCAGCAGGCTTATACTGCACAGAGGTAGAGGGGTTTTAAATACACTGCCCTTTATACCACTTGCACTTTGGTTTGCTTGTTTGATTTAAATTCTAATTTCTCTCTCCACCACTTGATTTCTTTCAGGCCCTAGGCCTATGGGCTCATGCTGACTTCCGTGGCCACAGTATCAACAGTCACAGGAATGACACTGTTAAAACAAATTCATATACTCCTCTCTCCTCCTGACCAGTATGATTTCCCACTGGCTAATGGAATTCCATGGGTAGCCAACTTATTCTAGAAGTTTCTGAACTTTTAAGTGAGGTGCCCCATCTTTGGAGGCTTTATTTATGACATGTTTTCTCACAGATATTGTTATTCCTTGAGTTTCCCCCAGCCAAAGAAGTGGTACTAATGGATTTATATCACAAATAACAGCAAAGCTTTCACTCACCCCTGCCTTTATCCGCAGTAGTTCTAGGAGGCCCAGGGTGTCTCACATGTGCTTCTGAACAAGTTTGCTCAGATATCCCTGTGTCTATCCACCGCTCCTCACTGGGAGCCATATTTGTTCTATTACTTCCCCCTGAGCACCGTCATTGAAGTCCGGAACCTTGAGCAACTACCTGGAGCAGTAATAGATGAAGAATGCCTCTCAGATTTTTGAGGTACCCTCTATTAGAGGGATCCCATAGCAACATGGTTTGTATGCCGCTGGGTTCCCAATTTAAGTGTCACAACTCTGTTAGTTTTTTCTTACAGCCCTTTTGTGAGTCAGTCACTCAGGAAGCACTTATTGAGCACCTATGATACACCAGGCACTATTCCAGGGTCTGGGTGATAGTCATAGAGAAATTAAAAGACAGGCAACATCCTAGGGTCACACACCTCATGTACATTCAGCCTCATTGCCGACCCCAGCCATGGCTGCCATGAACGGTTCCACACAGGCTTCAACACATTTTACCTACCTGGGTATAGGTTAGAATTTGCGACCAAGAGGGACCTATGTGAGGTTGGAAAGAAAGAAGTTAGAAGAGGTTATTATTCTTGGGAAGTTATGGAAGCCAGATGTAACACAATTCATGTACTTCTGCCTAATTTCCAGATAACTTTTGAGAACCAGACATTTCAGTGCTTTGCTCTAGGCTGGGATCTTCAGAACTGTTTCCCTGGTCTTCCAGCTTCAGTCTTCTTGACGTTCACTCTCCCACATCCTCCCATATTTGTGCAAGCTTTGAGTCTTATACTCAAGTGCTTTATTTCTGTATTGCCTAGAGCAGCTCTGTCTTCCCACATAAAGTACCTGCACCAAACCCTATCTCAGGCTCTGCTTTTAAAAGGGAAGTCAAATTAAGACATACATTGTCCTCAAGAAGGATGAGACAATGAATTAGCAACCAAACAAGATCATGTCAGCCTGTGGTGAAGGCTAGGAGTAAAGCAAAACGTGTGATGCGAGAGAGTTATGGAGCATGAGAAGGGCAGCCACTTTAGACAGAAGGCTCAGAAAAGGACCATTTAAGGAGGTGACATTTAAATTGAGGCCTAGAGGATGAGAAGATACAGTATTCTAGACAGAAGGAACAGCAAGTATAAAGGAAGTAGGGTTAGAATGGGCTTAGTTAAGAATGAGAAAGATATCCTAACACATCACACTATACATTTGTTTCTACTGTACATGGAACATTCTCAAGGATACACCATATATTGGGACATAAAAGTAGCCTCACCAAATTTAAGAAGATTGAAATCATACCAAGCATATCCTCTGATCACAAGGCTTTGAAATTGCATATCAACTGCAAAAAGAAAGCAGGAAAAACCACAAATACATGGAGATTAAACAACATACTTTTAAAGAATGACTGGGTCAAAGAAGAAATTAGAGGAGAGATCAAAAGATACATAAAAACAAATGAGAATGAAAATACATCCTACCAAAATTTTTTGGATGCAGCGAAAACAGGTTTCAGAGGGAAATTTATATCATTACAGGCCTATCTCAAGAAGCAAGAAAAATCCCAAATAATTAACCTCACGATACACCTTAAAGAACTAGAAAAAGAAGAATAAATGAAACCCAAGGTCAGCAGAAGAAATGAAATAATAAAAATCAGAGCAGAACAAAATGAAATAGAAAACAAAAAGACAATAGAAAAAATTAATGTGACAAAGAGCTGGTTCTTTGAAAAGATTAACAAAATTGACAAACCCTTGGCTAGACTTACTAAGATAAAAAGAGAGAAGACACTAATAAACAAAATCAGAACTGAAAAAGGGGAAGTTATCATGGACACCACAGAAATACAAAGGATCATCCAAGAATAGTATGAAAGGCTATATGTCACCAAATTCCATAACCTAGAAAAAAAGGACAAGTTCTTAGAAACATATAGCCTTCCAAGGCTCAACCATGAAGAACTGGGAAATCTAAACAGACCAATCACCAGTAAGGAAATTGAACCAGTCATCCAAAACCTTCCCAAAAGCAAAAGTCCGGGACCAGATGGCTTCCCTAGTGAATTCTACCAAACCTTCAAAGAGGATCTAATACCAATCCTGCTCAAACTCTTCCAAAAAACTGAAGAAGAGACAGTACTCCCTAACTCATTTTATGAAGCCAACATTACCCTGATACCAAAACCTGGTAAGGACAGCACAAAAAAAGAAAACTACTGACCAATATCTCTGATGAATACAGATGCAAAATTCCTAAACAAAATTCCAGCAAAGCAAATGCAGCAATGCATTAAAAAGATTATTCATCATGACCAAGTAGGGTTCATCCCCGGGGCACAAGGGTGGTTCAACATCCGCAAATCCATCAATGTGATACATCACATAAACAAAATAAAGGACAAAAATCATATGATTATATCAATTGATGCAGAAAAAGCATTTGACAAGATACAACATCCGTTTATGATTAAAACACTTAATAAAATATGTATAGAAGGAAAATACCTTAACATAATACAGGCCATATATGACAAGCCCTCAGCTAATCTCATAAGTAATGGTGAAAAATTGAAGCCCTTTGCTCTATGTTCAGGAACACGACAGGGATGTCCCCTATCACCTCTGCTTTTCAACATAGTGTTGGAAGTCCTTGCCAGAGCAATCAGGCAAGAGAAAGAAATAAAAGGCATCCAAATTGGGAATGAAGAAGTTAAATTGTCACTCTTTGCAGATGACATGATGCTATATATAGAAAACCCTAAAGACTCCACCAAAAAGCTATTAGAAACAATCAACGAATACAGTAAATTTGCCATCTACAACATCAACGTACAAAAGTCCATTGCATTCCTATATACTAACAGTGAAATCTCAGAAAAAGAAATAAAAAAACAATTCCTTTTGCAATTGCAGCAAAAAGAATAAAATACCTAGGGATAAACTTAACCAACGATGTGAAAGACCTATATGCTGAAAACTATAAGACATTTTTAAAAGAAATTGAAGAAGACACAAAGAAATGGAAAGACATTCCGTGTTCATGGATGGGAAGAATCAACATAGTTAAAATGGCCATATTACCCAAAGCAATATACAGATTTAATGCAATCCCCATCAAAATCCCAATGGCATTTTTTAAAGAAATAGAACAAAAAATCATCAGATTTGTTTGGAACCACAAAAGACCCCGAATAGCCAAAGCAATCTTAAGAAAAAAGAACAATGCTGGAGGTATCACACTCCCTGACTTTAGCTTGTACTACAGGGCAACAATAATCAAAACAGCATGGTATTAGCAGAAAAACAGACACGTAGAACAAAGAAATAGAATTGGTAACTCAGAAATAAAACCACATAAATATTAACAGATAATTTTTGACAAAGCAGCAAAAAAACATACAATGGAGAAAAGACAGCCTCTTCAATAAATGGTGCTGGGAGAATTGGATAGCCACGTGCAAAAGAATGAAACTGGACGGCTATCCGTCACCATGTTCCAAAATTAATTCAAAATGGATCAAAGACTTAAGCATAAGACCTGAAACAATAAACTGCATAGAAGAAAACATAGGTACTAAACTTATGGACCTTGGATTCAAAGAGCATTTCATGAATTTGACACCAAAGGCAATGGAAGTAAAAGCTAAAATAAACGAATGGGACTATATGAAACTTAAAAGCTTCTGCACAGCAAAAGAAACTATCGACAAAATAAAGAGGCAACCAACTGAATGGGAGAAGATTTTTGCAAACAGTGCCTGTGATAAAGAGCCAATATCCAAAATATACAAGGAACTCATGCAACTCAACAACGAAAGAACAAACAACCCAACTGAAAAATGGGCAGAGGACTTGAAGAAACATTTCTCCAAAGAGGACATACAAATGGCAAATAGACATATGAAAAAAATGCTCAACATCACTAATCATCAGAGAAATGCAAATAAAAACCACAATGAGTTATCACCTCACCCCAGTCAGAATGGCTATCATCAACAAGACAAATAGTAACAAGTGTTGGAGAGGCTGTGGAGAAAAAGGAACCCTCATACACTGTTGGTGGGAATGCAGACTGGTGCAGTCGTTATGGAAGGCAGTGTGGAAGTTCCTCAAAAAAATTATGAATAGAATTACCATATGACCTAGCAATCCCTCTCCTTGGTATCTACCCAATAAATCTGAAAACATTTAGAGATAAAGACACGTGTGCTCCAATGTTCATTGCAGCTTTGTTTATGGTGGCCAAGACATGGAAACAACCAAAATGTCCTTCGATAGATGAATGGATAAAGAAGTTGTGGTATATATACACAATGGAGTACTATTTGGTGGTAAGAAAAGATGATATAGGAACATTTGTGACAACATGGATGGATCTTGAGAGTGTAATGCTGAGCGAAATAAGTCAGACAGAAAAAGCAGAGAACCATGTGATTTCACTGATATGTGGTATATAAACCAAAAACAACAAAAGAACAAGACAACAAGACAAATAGTAACAAGTGTTGGAGAGGCTGTAGAGAAAAAGGAACCCTCATACACTGTTGGTCGGAATGCAGACTGGTGCAGCCGTTATGGGAGGCAGTGTGGAGGTTCCTCAAAAAATTATGAATAGAATTAGCATATGACCCAGCAATCCCTCTCCTGGGTATCTACCCAAAAAATCTGAAAGCATTTATCCATAAAGACACGTGTGCTCCAATGTTCACTGCAGCTTTGTTTACGGTGGCCAAGACATGGAAACAACCAAAATGTCCTTCGATAGATGAATGGATAAAGAAGTTGTGGTATATATACACAATAGAATACTATTTGACAGTAAGAAAAGATGAAACAGGACCATTTGTGACAACATGGATGGATCTTGAGCGTATAATGCTAAGCGAAATAAGTCAGACAGAAAAAGCAGAGAACCATATGATTTCAGCGATATGTGGTATATGAACCAAAAACAATGAGAGAACAAAACAAACAAATGAGAAACAAAAACTCATAGACACAGACAATAGTTTAGTGGTTGCCAGAGGGTAAGGGGGGTGGGGGGTGGGGGTGGGAGATGAGGGTAAGGGGGATCGAATATATGGTGATGGAAGGAGAACTGACTCTGGGTGGTGAACACACAATGGGATTTATAGATGATGTAATACAGAATTGTTCACCTGAAATCTATGTAACTTTACCAACAGTTGTCACCCCAATAAACTTTAATTAAAAAAAAAAAAAAGAATGAGAAAGAAGGCCCTGTGGCTGAAGCAAACAAGGCAAAGGTGAGAGAACTGCAAGATGAGGTGGGAGAAGCAGGCAGAAGCTGCTTAGGTAGCATTCTGTAGGCTCCCTGATCGGGAGTTTTATTTAACCACTGCATGGAGTAGAAAGCCATAGCAGGTTTTTAAGCAGAGGAGTGGCATGATCTAATTCATGATTTGGACATCGTTATCTACCCACGAAGTGACAAATGGAATCTGGGAAGGGGGAAAGGCAAGGACGACATCTCATCTCTCACCAGGACCCAGACGTGAGTTCAGAGGCACACAGGGTCCGCTTAGTGCCAGTGACCATACAGTTTGTAGTGATAATCACACCTCCTTCAAAAGTCCAGAGCTCTCCTACTAGGTCAAGTCCCTTAGACCTGGCTGCTTCTTCTCTGGCTCGTTGTTCTTTTAGGGGTTGTGCTCTCTTAAGGGGCTCCATAGTTCCTCAAATACAAAGACTTCCAATGGCCTTGTCCTTGCAGCCCTCCAGACATTCCCAGGCCATCTGAGTGCTACCTCAGGTGATGGTGGCACCCCACCATTGTATCAGGAGGACTCAAGTCAGAGGCACCCATGTGAGTTAAAAATTGGTCTGGCCTAATTCAAAGAAACCAATGAGAAAAGCAGACACCTATGTTCAACAGAGCTGTAGCTTCTTAGACGCTCCAACCATTTGGCAAAAGATGTGAGAAAATGATCTTGAGATTGTTAATGGTACAGAATCATAGAAAATATGATGGGATCAAAACATCTTCAGTGATAGACTCAAAATGGAGTTTTCTATTTTGGGTTGAGAAACAAAATGAGGGGGGGCTGGCTTTCAGGAGACAGCCTCTATTTCCACAATTATGAGCAATTGCGTAAGTTACTTAGAAAACACGCAAGTCATACGGCTGGACTGTTTTTAGACCAAGCCATAATTTAGATGTGGGAAGTGGTTTCACATCTTTGTACCATCACCACAATATGCACTGCGTTTCAATCTATCAGGAGCTCAAATTTGATCAGCTTTTTTTTCTTTTTTAAAGAAATGTGCAGCAAATTGCTTTTCCTAATTAAGGTAGATGAAGACATAAGCACGCATACTACTTACCACTCTGGGATAAAATTGACTTTCAAATGATATTTAATGGACCAGCCTGATGGTAATGTTCTGCAGTTCCAGGCAGGAGGCCTGGATTTGATTCTCTTACTGCAGAAAGAAAGAGGAATGAGTGTGTGTGTGTGTGTGTGTGTGTGTGTGTGTGTGTGTGTGTGTGTTTACACAGCGGTAGCAAGTGGGGAGCAAAAGGTGAGGCTACTTTCTCAAGAAGTCTTTCATCCTGCTGAAAAAAAATGTAACCTGTTATTCCAAAGGAAGGCAAGGAAGAGAAAATCAAATGAAATGGTGGGCGTGTATATTGACAGGGAGTGAAGTAGAGAGGTTTTATTGTGAATATTTTCAGTCTTTTATATAAGGATTTTCTTAGTTTTTACTAAAATTAAAAACAACTATGATTGACCTCTCTTATAAGAGGAAGGAACTTATAAGAGGAAGTTTTAAATAATAATAATAATAGCTACATTATTAATGTACCATAAACTGCACTAAAAACCTTGCATATGTTATTGGGTTTAATCCTCACTTAACATGGAAGACGACTGTTGCTTGCAGAGGTGAAGGGACTTGCCCCAGGTAAGGAGCTGAGCCAGAGTTCAAACTCAGATCAGGCACCAAAGTATGCTCTCTTGCCCACTACACCACACCACCTCATTCAGGCTCTCGAACCCATGGAAGTGCTCCACTTGCAGAGTCACCATCTTTCTCATACGCAGATATGTCTGCAGTATGGTGACAGGGGACAGTGAGCAAGTGGTAGTTGGAGTAATCCAAATAATGGGGCAAGCAATGACTTCTGCATAAGGTCAGAACAGGAAGGATGCTACTGCTTAGTTAGCTCAAATCCTAGTTTCTACTCCTCAGCTCCACTCCAAAACAGGGGACCTCCAGACGTCAGAAGTCAGCTGAAATGGGGGGAGGGTTCTGGGGGTCTCACTGGGTCAGACTCACACCTCCTGCAATGATAAAGAAACCAAATATAACTGCATATCATCTGGGACCTCCATTCCCTGGGGGTCTAGGTAAACTCAAGCCCCAGCTCTATGTGCCGCAGAAGTCCAAAACCCTCCACAGGACTTTCGAGACTCCCCAGAGGCCTGAGGTTCTCAGGCCTCCTACAATTGCCTGGATAATCAGCAAGATTCAATTCTCAAGTGTGTAAAGCAGGCCCTTCTTCAAAGGCCACAGAAAGTCACCTCTCATAATACATTCCAGAACATACCAGACTTTACTGAAGAGTTCAGGGGGTGACAGAGAAGTGGTTGACATCACATGCTGCAAACAACTTTCTGCGTTAGAGTAAGGCATCACGGGCTTTAAAGTGCCCTGTGGCTACCTCACCATCATGGCTGCTCTATCCTCACCTTGTTCCTTCCCTCCAGGCTGAGTCCCTCTCTGCTCCAACTGCTTCCCCCTCCCTCCATTACCGGAACAGTCTGCTTCCAAACTTAGAAAACCAGACAAAAGAGGTTTGCATTTCATGCAGGGGTTCTTAACCTGGAGTGAAGAGTTCAGGGGGTCCACAAACTCAGGTAGAAAATGTTACTTCTTTATTTTCGTGAGCCTCTAACTAACATGTAGCATTTGTTTCTATTAGGAGTCTAGACAACCAACCAAAGCAGTATTAGTACCTAAGACCATTGCCACCAAGAGAAGGCACAAATATTTTCACTTCACATTACAATTGTTGCAGCTAAATCATTATCTTTGTTCATCACCAGTTTGAAATTATACCAGTTATTAGTCCTGCCTGCTAAGTTTTGCTATGAACACACGAATTAAGAAACTCATACAATACTATTTCACATATTTGTTCCTTAAAAGTTTGAAAACAAAATTTCAAAGTAATTGGCTTCCTTTGAGAATCTATGTATTTTATTTTATGCATTTAAAAACCTGATTCTGAGAAAGGATCCATGGATTTTGCTGGACTGCCAATGGGATCCAAGGCTGTTTTAAAATGCAGAATTTTATGTGAATTTTTACTGCAATAAAAAAAAAAAAGCAGCCCAAATTCTGGTTTAGGCCCTCCTGCGAAGGCCATTGTGCTTTCCAATAAATATTTTTGGTCCTTAACTTGGACCAAGTTATTTTTCTTTATTTCTTTCTTCTTTATGAGGGCGCAGCTCACACTGACCCATGCAGGGATCACACCGGCAACCTTGTTAAGAGCACTGTGCTCTAACCCACTGAGCTAACTGGCCACCCCAGTTTCCACATAATTCTAGAAGCCAAACTCTTCCAAAGAAACCTGAAGCGGTTTCAGTTCACTTGCATGGAGTGGCTTTGTATATTAAAGGCTGTTTGCAATGCCAGAAAGACTAGCTGATGGGAGAGGATCTGGCCAGACCTTTGCCTTCTCTGGGCTAATGGACAATCAATATAAACCTCTTTTGGGGTGCTATGGACTGAAGGTTAGTGTTTCCCACAGATTCCTATGTTGAAGCCTAATCTGCAAATGTGATGGTATTTGGAGGTGGGGCCTTTGGGACAGAATTAAATTTAAATGAGTTCATGAGGGTGAGACCCTCATGATGGGATTGGTGCCCTTATAAGAAAGACCAGAGCCCTTACTCATCCATGTGAAGATACAGAAATAAGACAACCATCTGCAGTCCAGGAAGGGGGCCTTCCTAGGACAAGAACAGGCTGGCACCTTGGTTTTAGACTTTTCTGCCCCCAGCTCGGTGAGAAATAAATGTCTGTTGTTTAAGCCACACAATCTATGGTATTTTGTTATAGCCACCCAAATGGACTAAGACAGAGGTTTACTTTCTTATGGACCATTATCCAGATGCCTAGGTTACCGTAGACAAACTATGTAGATCACGGCCAAACCCTGTGCTCACCTACATTTCACTGGCAGCACAATCTTGGCCCTTCCAATTCCACCTCACTACTCATTTGAAAGCTTGCCCCAGTATTCGATGTTAATTTACCTTTGCTTTGCCAAACATTGTGTCCTCGCTCAAAACATATAAATCCTTCTGATCAAGGATCTAAGCTTAATTAGAAAAACATCTATAATAAATAAAATTTTTAAATACAATGATTATTTTGGAACAAGCCATCAGAAAGTAATTGCCTACCATCTGTCTTCTGTTGACCGGTATTCAATGGAAAACGGCAGTAACCCTGGCTGGAGAGACTATGCTGTGGCCACGTATCACCAAATGGGAGCCCTCTCTGCCCCTGAGCTCAGCTGGCATCATGAAAGCCACCCTCCAAGCACTGAAGGGAGTGAACGGGAAGGGGGAAAGGGTCATGGGACACTAAGGCTGTCATCAAAATTTCCTGGATTCTGTTGTAATGATAGTCATTGAACTCACCCAAATTTCCACCTTTCAATTATTTTTATATCAGTTAAATTGCACTCTGTTAATATTTTGTCAGTGTCTTCAGTTTGTCTTTTTTATTTCTTTCTAAAAATGTTATTTGTTGCAAGTAAAGCTCCATATGAAAGGTTGGAGACAATGGCCGCATTAAGGCAGAATGTAGCAATCCTTGTCAATGACAGCCTTTGTGGGCCTGGGAAGGGAGAAAGCAGTGGTGCTCCAGTAGGGACTAATATAAATTTTCCATTGAGAAAAGGATACTTATGTGAACAGAAACAATCATCTCTAAAGGCTCTCTCCCAGGGGCAGCACCGGAGGAGACCTCAAGAGATTTCAATGCATAGCCATAGCAAGGAAACGTGATTTGTGGATTCCCACATTATAAAAGCTACTTCTGTTGATTTTCTGTAAATGTCATGTGAAATAAATTGCTCTATAGCTTGTAGATTGTTTTGCAAGTAAAAAATGTTTAGAATGGCATTTTCCTTTAGAGGAATGAATTTATACTGAACTAAAAGCTTCGGACAGCTTTTTTTGCTTGTTTATTTTTTTTACATGCAGCAAATGCAGTTTTGCAGACCTCTATAATACATACTGCATATGTTTTGCTGTCCATGTTGGAACATGATGGAAGTGGCAAAGTTTATGGCCCATAAGCAGAGGAATTGCTTACATGTTACAATGCAGCCAACACATTTTAGTATATGTGATCATTTTTCTTTGTTTTCTAGCTATAGCCACTATCCCAGAAGCCTGTTTCTTATTGCTACAATAATTTGTGGTCATTTTCTGCAAATCCAAATATCAGCATGCATCTATTTGGCTTCATTGTGTAGCCACAGATAATGAATTTTATGTCACGATCTTTTATGGTTCCACTTTCCATGCTCAGCAGTGGATAAGGCCAAGGAGACTTTTCTCAGTTCTGGTTACCACTCAGCCCTCCTCCCCCGCCCCCCCTGCCCCACACACACACAAAAAAAAAACTCTGAGAAAGGACTTAGGTTCAGGCCGTTTATTTGGGAGGTGATCCCAGGAAGCACAGTTGAGAGGGTGGAGAAAGTGAGGTAAAAAATGGAGAGAAGACAAAAAAACGTGTACTTTAATGAATGGGCTTCCGCTGTGGGCAGCTGGAGCTTAGTCCTGCTAGGGACCCTCTAAAGAATGTTGCAAAACATGCCTCAGAATAAGTCCCACCTAAGAACAGGGAAGCTGGGATACTTATGCACCAAGTCCCATTTCTTATTGGTTGAGGGTTGCTCCTGGGACCCATATCTCCCAACATTTCTGGGCTCCCCTGACAAGCAGTGAATAAACTCTGGAGGTGCCTGAGGAGGCCCCTGGGCTGAGAAACCAAGAAAACCCAGCACTCCAAATAAGAACCTGCCGATGTGCACAGGACCTCAAAGGCAGCTGCAGGCAACCTCAGAGGTCGGGTTTATGGGAATATGAGGCAGGATGTCGAGTGTCTACTACAATCACCACCATTCATCGAGCATTTACTATGTTCCAGGCACTGTTCTCTTTCTACTGTGTAAGTGCATGGTGGAAAGTTCACAAACTTAATTGTCCAACCTTCGTATATTAACTAATTTAATAAAATGAAGGTTTTAGTACCATGTCCCCAAGTACCTTTGATGTAGTTATTTACATAACTTATTAGCTTCCTTGAAAACAGTTAAGTGTTGCTGCCTTCATTAGGCAACAGAGAAAGCAAGTACTCAAGTCACAATAAACTGGTCAAAATAGCCCAAGCCACTTTTTCAAAACCTAAATTAAGTCATTACTTTCAAGTAGTAAGGAAGATACAGTAGTCAGAGACTTTTCTAAACATAACCTTGGGGTTTCGGTTGGTTTCCTAAAATTTTTCTGAAATGTTTCAAATCCCATTCTTTCTCTGCTTTGATTTCCCTTAGAAGGAAAATATGTGAATCTTTTCTAAAAGCAGGCTTCTCAAAGAGGTCATATTCCTTTTTTTTTCCAGAGACAGTGAAATGTGCCTTTACACATTGTTACGTATAGTCATTGTTACATAACATTTTATCAGGAACACTCAGTGCTCTCTATCAATAGTTTCCCATCTCACATTTCAGTAGTGTTGACAGGAAAGGCAATGCAAGTTTTTCCAGAATTTGTGTTTGTCTTTTATCATCATTCATGCCACTCTGTAAAGTGACAACCCCAGTGGCACAGTGGTATTTATCATTTCCTCTGCTGGGTATACTGTAAAAGCTGAAATTGGGTAGAACTTTCTAGGTGGCAGTAAATCCCAATATTAGATCGATAGATACAGAGCCAGGCATCCCTTTTCAACTCTTGTGGGCTTACCTGTGCACATGTATATGAAAACACTTAAGTCAGTTAAGAATAAAATTTCATTGATGATATCTGCTTACCATGATGGACTAAACCAAAAGTTAGAGAGAATATTTTTTCCAAGGCCCAATTCTCAAGGTCTCTTGGTGAGGGAAATCATTTTGGGGCAAGAGAGAAGGCACTAAAGCTTTGTTAATGTTTTGTTTCCATCTCAATTATACTAGTTTTGTGCTGGTCTGATGTAGGCCCAACACATAATTCAATAGTATTTTTCCTAAAACTAATGTACAAAATGGATAGAGCACTTGGCCTACATTAATTGCCATCTAACACCTTACTTTCTGGCAAAGGGACAACAGGTTCCCAATTTTAAAATTTAAAAAAGAAATTAGAAAAATCAGAAAGTATTGACCACTCTCAAATAGTATTGGCTAATGACCATATGTGGCTGGTACCCTGGAACATGGAGTCAACCTTTTCCTTGACATGGCTGCTTTGAGGTTGATGTCAACTTACTCAACCACCCTGTCTTGACCAAAATACACCAGTTATGAGTAAAGAAGTCTGTGCTGCTGGCCACCTGTGGTGTGCAAACAAAGACTCATGACTCTCCCGGAAACTAAGACATGACACCTTCAGCTCCTGTTTAGATATTTAAATTCCACAAACAGCAGCCACAGCCCAGTGAAAGTCTGCAGGAAGGAGACTGTTTCCCTCAGTTCTGTAGTTTGGGAACTTTCTCAGCGGAAATTGCCGGCTCCTACTGTATGGGGAGAATAAGGTGAAACCCTCAAAGCAAAACTTCTTGATTCATCCGAGTTAGATCCTTATGAAGCCCCAAGAAAACATCCCAGAGACGAGGGCAGCATCCTTATGTTTCCCAGGAACAAGTGTTGCCCCATACACACAGGGGCAACAGAGCCCCTGAGTCAGTAGGTGCCCCAGTCTCACTCCAGACTGTTTTGAGGGGTCTGTTTGGACTCCCTACCCTCCTGAGGCTGCTATGCAGGCTTTAATCAGAGCCCACTCTGTGCTGGCAGATTAGATGTGCAGTGCAAATCCTCTAATAAAAGACCATTGGGACAGAGGGCAACTTTCAAAATCCCCCAGGAGGGCACCCTAGGACGGTCATGGTCAGTCTTATTTGAAGATATCAGGTGGTGCTGGTACTGTCAGTGCCCTGAGCACATCTCCGCTGCACTTTCCTCTACATGCCCAAGCTGGTGACCACCAGCAATCTGTGTCTGAGGGCTTTGGTTTCCTTAACAGAATATTCTTTAGAACTATTTTAGATTTTCCAAAAAATTGTAGCTGTTGAATTACAAATAGTCCACAGAATTTCCATATATCCCACACCCAGTTTCCGCTACTACTAACGTCTTGCATTAGTGTGGTACATTTGTGTAGTTGCAATGAATAAACCAATATTGATACACTATTATTCACAAGTATCCATACTTTATTCATATTTCCTTGGTCTTTACTTAATGTCCCTTTTCTGTTTCAAGATAACACATTCCATTTAGTCATCATGATTCCTTAGGCTCCTCTTGACTGTGACAATGTTTCAGGCTTTCCTTATTTTCAGTGGCCTTGGTGGTTTTGAGGCGTATTGGTCAAGTATTTTGTGACAATATTTCAGGCTCTCCTTATTTTTAGTGGCCTTGGTGGTTTTGAGGGGTGTTGGTCAAGTATTTTGAAGAATGTCCCTCAAATGGGATCTGTCTGATGTTTTTCTCTTGGTTAGACTCGGGGTTATGGGTTTGGGGATGAAAGACCACAGAGGTAAAGTGTCATTCTCATCACATTATATCTAGGATACATACTATGAACAAGATATACGTGTATCACTGTTGATATGAACCTTGATCACCTGGCTGAACTAGTGTTTGTCAGGTTTCTCCACTGCCAAGTTACTCTTTCCCCCCCTTTCCATCACTGCACTCTTTGGAAGGAAGTTATTATGTGCAGCACACACTTTAAGATGTCGGGAGTTATGCACCACATCTTTGTTGGGGGAGTATCTACATAAATTATTCGGAATTCTTCTGCACTGAGAATGTATTTCTTCTCCTCCATTTATTTATTTACTCAATAACTTATTTATATCAGTATGGGCTCATGGATATTTATTTAACACTTTTGTTACTAATCCAATATTATTTTATTTTCTTGCTGAGACTTTTCCAGCTTTGGCCATTGGGGACTCTTTCAGTTGGCTCCTGCATCCCCTTGACATACTCCCATAGTTGGAATTGTTTTTAACATTTTGTTACTTTTTGGAACTGCAAGATGCTCCAGGTTCATCTTGTATATTTTCTGCCCTAGTCCTAGAGTTGATCATTGGCCCTGTGTTCTTTTATTGGAGGATTGTATTCGAAACTAAGATCCTGGCACTAGGTATGCTTTTGCTACTGGGGTGTCATTGCTTCTAGCTCCTCTCAGCTGACAGAGCAAGGAAATATATGTGTATACTAACTTGTATATACACACATGGCTATAAATATTTCTATATGTAACATCTGTATCAATATTAAGCCAAACATGTGTTCAAACCTATGTCTCCAACTTGAATCCATTATGATATGGATCATTCTAGGTTTCTCCCCTTGCTTACCTGTAGATTCCCACTCCAACAGTGAGAAACCTGGCTTCAACCGTCCACCAAACATTTACTAAATTGCTCAACTCCAGTATGCATGTGTACCAGAATGAGAATTATTTATCTGGACCCCTGTGGGTACAGTGCTTCTGTGCAGTTCCTTTTGCCTTTCGTCTTATTAGAGAATACAATCATTTCCTAAATTACTTACATCAGTACCTCCTCTCACATCCCCTTCAGTGAGGTTGTTTCATACATTTGTAATACAGTTAAATTATTTTTACTGCAGTAGGCATTCTACTTTGGGATCTCTTCCTGGGGACTTTTTTCCTCCAACAGTGGGAAACCAGACTCCCATTATCCTCAATATATTTACTCATTTGTTCAAACCTAAAATGCCCAAACAACTTAAAAATCGCTAAGCCTTACAATTGTACAAAGCAAACTTTTTAAGTAAGATTCAATATTTGTTTGCAGTTTTTTAGGTAAAATTTCCATACAGTAAACCGCACAGACATTAAATGTACAATACGATGAGTGTTTGACAAATGCATATACCTGTGTAACCCATATGCACATTAAGATATGAAATATTTTCGTCACCCTGTAAAATTCTTCATGCCCTTTTACAATTTCCCTCGCCAGTGGTGACTCCATCCCGATATATTTCACCATAGATTAGTTTGTCTGTTCTAGAACTTCATATATGAGTAAATGGAATCCTATAGCATGTGATTGTCTGTGTCTGGCTTCTCTCACTCAGAATAATGTCTGTGAGATTCATCCATGTTGTTTCTGTAGCCTTTTAATGAGTTTAGTTTCTAGGAATAGAGTCAAGCCAGTGTTGTGCTGGTAAATGTTTAACAACCAGCTCTCTGAATGAAAAAAAAAAAAAAAGCCTTGATTTGTATATGTGCTAATTTTTGTGAAGTAAATACTCTTACCATTGCCAATTTCAAGATTCTTTCAAAAATTTCACACATGGCTTTTGTGAGCCAGTATGAGCAGGCTCCAGCACACCACTGACAGCACAAGCTAGACGTACCCCTCAGTGTTCTACCAACGACTCAGTTCATCCTTATTGCATTATCGTCTGTAGTGCTGAAGCAACCAAGTGGTGGACAAGATCATAAGTCTCCAAAAGGTTTTTGGTAACATTACATGCAGTCAAACATTGAGGACCTGTTCTGTAACAGCCACTACTTGGGTGTATGTTCATGTAAAGTCTGCTGTCCTTTGCCTATTAGGCAGCTACGCAATAAAGGGTCCTGCCTTGCTCCTGGTGGGGTTATCATAAGGAATTGTGGTAGACTTGGCCCACTGACATTTTTGGCCTTGATTAAGTCTGTGGAATTCTGGATTTTATGAATGCTGAATTAGTCCACTTATGACTACACTGATCCAAACATCTGAAATTTGGAAGATACATCTGCCAGTTCCTGCCTCTGGCAAGTGACAAAATTAGGGTCAGATACAGCTGCATGTTACCTAAGAGAAAGATGACACATCATGTTATGTCAAGAAGATTTTCAAAGAAATCATCCAGAGCAAAATCTTCAGACACTTCAGCAAGGAAGAGCACTTTCCACGTGGCTTTGGCTCACTTAGCAACTGCCGCGTTGACAAAGAATATTGGAGGTAGGGTTTTTCCCCTGGGTGTTTTTACTTTATATTTTTCTAAGTGCTTTTCTTAAAGATGTTTAGAGTTAGGGTCAGGAAAAGGGAAAGAATAGCAATAGGGAAGGAAAATTCTTAGCGATCCTACTCAGGGCTTTCCCTTCAGGTGGAAGTCCCTTTCTAACATGGGGTTGCTGGTGAGAACAATTTGAGTTCATTAACACCCTCTTCCAAACAACACATGAAAAAGAAAACCTTCTTTTTCCTGTACTGAGCACCAAATTTGTCTTTTGTGCATTTATTGGCTAGTGTGTGACCAGGGCCTTCTGAAGGCTGACAAAGCAGTATAATAAGCACCTAATGCAATCCAAAGACCTTGACTGTCTCATATAGATGCTGCTTGATGGATATAAAGCAATAGTTTTCTCTCTCTGCAATACAGACTTCACTAGAAGCCCTATTTTAATACAATTCCACTCTGGTTATTTCCTCACCATCATTACTAAAATCACATGCCCTACCTACACCACCTGTCTCTTTTCTATTCCTCTTTGGATACACCCTCTCACAGACCATTTTTCCCTGTTTCTGATTCAAGACTATGGTCACCCTACCACTTTGTTTTAAAGTCTATTTTGTCTGATATAAGTATTACTACCCCAGCTTGTTTTTCATTTCCATTTGCACAAAATATCTTTTACCATCCCTTTACTTTTAGTCTATGTGTGTCTTTTGGTCTGAGGTAGGTCTCTTGTAGATAGCATACGTATAGGTCTTCTTTTCTTATCCATTCAGCTACCCTATGTCTTCTGATTGGAGCATTTAATTCATTTACATTTAAACTAGCATTGATAGATACATAGTTATTGCCATCTTATTACTCATCTTTGTGGGGTTTGTTTTCTTTCTTCTTAAAGAAGTCCCTTTAACATTTTTTTTTAGTACTGGTTTGGTGGTGATGAACTCCTTTAGGTTTTTCTTGTCTGGGAAGGTCTTTATCTCACCTTAAATTTTAAATGATAGCCTTACTAAGTAGAGTAGTGTTGGTTGTAGGCCCTTACATTTCATCACTTTGGAATATTTCATTCAAATCCTTTCTTGCCTGCTAAGTTTCTGTTGAGAAATCAGCTGACAGTCTTATGGAGGCTCCCGTGTATGTAACCATTAACCAGACTCATCAAGAAAAAGAGAAAGGACTCAGATATATAAAATCAGAAATAAAGACGAGAAGTGACAACTGACACCACAGAAATACAAAGGATTATAAGAAAATATTATGAACAATTATATGACAACAAATTGGACAATCTGGAGGAAATGGATACATTCCTAGAAAATTACCATCTTCCAAGACTGAAATCAAGAAGAAACAGAAAATCTGAACCGACTGAGCACTACTAATGAAATCAAACCAGTAAACAAAAAAGTCCCAAAAAGCAAAAGTCCTGGACTGGATGGATTCACAGGTGAATTTTACCAAACATTCAAAGAAGAATCAACACCTATTCTTCTCAAACTACTCCAAAAAATTCAAGAGGAGCAAAAGCTCCCAAGGTCATTTTATGAAGTCACCATTACCCTGATTCCAAAACCAGACAAAAACATTACAAAAAAAGAAAATTATAAGCCGATATCCCTGGTGAACATAGATGTAAAAATCCTCAACAAAATATTAGCAAGTCAAATTCAGCAATACATTAAAAAGATTATACACCATGATCCAGTGGGATTTATTCCTGGGATGCAAGGTTGGTTCGATATCTGCAAATCAATTAATGTGATACACAACATAAACAAAATGAAAGATAAAAAAAACATATGATCATATCAATAGATGTGGAAAAAGCATTTGACAAAATCCAGCATCCATTTATGATAAAAACTCTCAGCAAAGTGGAAATAGAAGGAACATACCTCAACGTAATAAAGGCAGTATACGACAAACCCACAGCTAACATCATACTGAATGGGGGAAAGCATTTTCCTTAAGATCAGGAACAAGACAAGGGTGCCCACTTTCACGACTTTTATTCAGCATAATATTAGAAATACTAGCCACAGCAATCAAACAAAATAAATAAGTAAATAAAAGGCATCCAAATTGGAAAGGAAGAATTAAGCTGTCCTAATTTAGAGATGACATGATAATATATAGAGAGAATCCTAAAGATTCTACCAAAAAACTACTAGAACTGATAAATAAATTCAGTAAAGTAACAGGATACAAAATTAATATTTAGAAATGGTTGCATTTTTATACACCAATAACAAACTGTCAGAAAGAAAAATTAAGAAAGCAATCCCATATACAATTGCATCAAAAAAAAAAAAATACCTAGGGATAATTTTAACCAAGGAAGTAAAAGACCTGTACTCACAGATACAGAGAACAAACTATCCGGACAAGGGAAACAAAAGTAAAAATACCCAAATAGACCACATCAAACTAAAAAGTTTTTGCACAGCAAAGGAAACCATCAACAAAACGAAAAGACAGCCTACTGAATAGGAGAAGACATTTGCCAATGATACATCTGAAAGGGGTAAATATCCAAAATTTATAAAGAAGTCATACAACTCAACACCAAAAAACCAACAATCCAATTAAAAAATAGACAGAGGACCTGAATAGACATTTCTCCAAAGAGGACATACACATGACCAATAGACATATGAAAAGATGCTCAACGTCACTAATCATCAGAGACAAGCAAATTAAAACCACAATGAGATATCACCTCACTCCTGTCATAACGACTATCATCAGTATATCAATAGACAACAAGTGTTGGTGAGGATGTGGAGAAAAGGGACTCCTTCCATCCCGTTGGTAGAATTGCAAATTGGTACAGCCATGTAGCCACTATGGAAAATGGATTGGAGGGTCCTCAAAAAAATTATATATATATATATATATATATATATATATATATATAAATAAATACCTTATGATCCAGCAATTCCACTCCTGGGTATTTATCCGAAGAAATGCAAAACACTAATTTGAAAAGATATATGCACCCCTGTGTTCACTGCAGCACTATTTACAATAGCCAATATATGGAAGCACTCCAGTGCCCATTAATAGACAACTGGATAAAGAAGTGGTACATATATACAATGGAATATTACTCAGCCATGAAAAAGAATGAATCTTACCATTTGCGACAATATGGATGGACCTAGAGGGTATTATGTTCAGTGAAATAAGTCAGACTGGAAAAGACAAATACCATATGATCTCACTTATATGTGGAATCTAAAGAACATAATAAACAAACAAGACAGAAACAAACTCATAGATACTAAAAGCAAACTAATGGTTGCCAGAGGGGAGGGGGGGTTAAGAGGCTGGGAGACAAAGGGGAAGGGATTAAGAAATACAAATTGCTAGTTACAAAATAGTTATGGGATGTAAAGTGCAGCATAGAGAATATAGTTAATAATGTTGCAACAACTATGTATAGTGACAGGTGGGTCCTAGATTAATCAGGGGGGATCACTGCATAAATTATATAAATGTCTAACCACTTATGCTGTACATCCTAAACTAATATAAAATAATACTGAATGTCACCTGTAACTGAAAAAATAATTAGTTTTTTAAAAAGATCAAAGATATGAAATGAGTGGATGAGGCTCTCTCTTCCCACCTTCCTTTGTTCCACAGGCTCTCTGGAAGTTTGGTGGTCAAACGGTCCTGTGTGTACATGTGTACAGGCACAGTCCACAGATGACTATTACTGTTTAGAGACATCCACACCCCACAACTCCAATCTTGTAACACAGCACAGCGTGCACCCTCTCATTTCTTAACGTAGCATTGGGCTTACTAAAGAATTCAGTTCAAAAGGCTTTCCATAATAAGTTACATAGGAAATTTTTAAAAAATACATTTCGTATACCAGCTGAATATTTTGTGCACTTTTGACTACAGTCTTTCATGTATATATGCTGAATTTCCTTTCATCTGTGTTCCTATGGCACTTGAAAATTCATCTCTCTCTCTCTGCTGTTGTGCCACCACATCATTACGTAGCATTTTCTGCAGGACTTCCTTAATGGCCCAGCCTAGGCCCTACCTGTCTTGAATCCTCAGTAGTTAGCACAGATCTTCTACAGCTCCTTTACATAAATGTTTGTCAAATCACTGTTAAATGTTTTCACACAGCACACTGGCAGGATCAAGTGTGGTCCTCAGGATGAGGGCACAATATCTGTTTTATTTTCTGCACAGAACCTAACGTATGCTATTTAATAAGTTTCTTTGAAAACTGATGCTGTAACTTGCCTAAACTTTCCCTATCTGTCTATATTTACTATGCATTTTTTTGTTAGCCATACAAAAAGGTAGGGAAACCAGAAACACAGAGATATCTTGCCTGCTGCTTTTAAAAGCCAAACAGGAACAAATCACTATCTGTGACCTTACTGTTATCTCCTTTGGAAATGAACATTAAAGACTATGGTTTTAGATGAGAAGTGAAAGACATTAAGGCCAGGAAAAGCCTTAATAGATGATTGAGCCCATTTCACCAGCTTCCTCAGGCCACCTGCCAGTGCGAGAAGAACATGAAGTAACCCTATCAGCTGGCTTCACAATTAGAATGAATTCATAAGAAACAAAAGATCTTGTTTTCATGGGAAAATATCCTTTGTGATATCCAACAAAGGGAGAATAATTTTGAAAGCATGTGACTTGGGGTCTTTTCCTTCAGTTCTTGCACAGACAAAACTCTCATTGACTCTATCAATAGAATTGTTGCTACATAAAAGTCTTTTGCAAAATTTCCATGATGCTACAAAGCGCATTTTAAGTGCATCAGCCCCCAGCAACCCACACCCTCTACCATTTTAATAAAGCTGCAGAAGGTTTCTCTTAGATTACCCTATTGTGCAGCAGGAGACAAACCCAGCACAGGATTGGAAGCCAATGGACACCCCTCACCCCAACCCCTGCATATATCATCATACCGAAATCCATGGCAATATAGAGAAGGTCAAATTTCAACTGATCTCTGAGCTTGAATTTTCCATTTCAAATTACTCTTGCCAGGTAGACAGAAAGCGGATTTCTTGCAGGCTTCAATAAATACCATTTCCAAGTAAAATCCACATTTTTCAAATAGATAACAGTATAATGATTGATATTGCTATTCCAGCTATGGTTGAATAGCAAGCAGTCCATTCCTTTTCATGTAGTATGCTCCTTAAGAGCCTCAAAAGATGAAATTGGGCCTTCAATACTGCTGGGATGAAGGACAATGGGCCCGATCTTTTCTTTTGAATTCTCTTAGCAAATGTTCTGCATAAAATAGAATGCAAGGCTAGGAAAGACTTTCTTTCTCATAAAAAATAAAAAGCAGGCAATATCTGTTCTAATAGATTATCCACTCTCACCCACACCTGTGTTGTTGTTCACTCAATTGATGCAATTTTTAGTAAGTAGCGTATTCTTAAACTAAGAAGAAATATTCTTACTTTATTTCATGAGTTTTTGCCCTAAAAAGGCTACTACTAATAGTTTCAAAAATGGGCATAAAGGAAAATGGGGGAGCCTATATGGCCTTTTCCCTGGAACTGTAAAGAATCAAGAATATCTTTCCCAGCCTAAAATGGTGTAAGCCAGCAGCTAACTTCTCTGGGAGGTATAACCAAATTATGTGACCACTCAAGGGAGATAATTAAGAAGTTCATGAAACCTAAAGCCTTAGGTCTTCAAAAGTATTCCTGAATCTCATATCTCAATCTCTCTCTCTCTCTCTCTCTCTCTCTCTCTCTCTCTCTCTCTCTCTCTCTCTCTCTCTCTCTCACACACACACACACACACACACTATATGACCTTTTCAGTTTTTTTAATTATTAGAAAACTTACACTGTGCTTGATATTTGTCTCTTCATTGTACACATTCTGAAGTTACTTCACATCCATGTAGCTTGTCTTTTCAACCAAAAGAGACGGAAATTAAGGCAGGAGCTATGCCTCCAATTTCACTTATATTCTTTCACAAATACTAATATTGGGGAGGCCAGTTAGCTCAGTTGATTAGAGCGTGGTGCTGGTAGCACCAAGGTTGCCGGTTCTATCCCCACATGGGCCACTGTGAGCTGCGCCTTCCTTAAAAAAAAGAAAAAATCACAAACACTAATATTAATCAGGGTAGCAATTAACATTTATTGAACACTTAATGTATATCTGTTCCAAGATGCTGTTCCAAGTGCTTTACCTGTATCATCTCATTTAATACTCACTATAACTCCATGGGGAAGGTACAGATCCATTTTACAAATGAAAACAAAATGAGGCAAATAGGAAGTTTTTAGTAAATAATTGTTGATTGGTATAAACAAATGGAGCCCAATAGAAAGTTTCTAAAACTATTAACAAACAAATTGTGGCCAGTGACATTTTAAAAAATGATTCTGTATTATGCTTGCCCTTAGTCATTGGGTATAACAGGGACAGCTTAGCTTCCCAATAGCCATTCTCTCATTCTTCGTTAGAAACAAAGCCTTGATTTTCTTCCCCAGAATTCCTTGCAGCTAGGTATGGCCTTGTGGCTTAGTTCTCACAAAGGTAATTTTTATAGAAGTGTTGTCTGGTATTTCTGGGATGATCTTTAAAGTGATGGAGGCAGGCCCATCTTCTTCTTCCTCTTTCCTGCTGTTCAGATCACATATGTAATGTTGGTATTCAGTGGTATTCAGCCATTTTGGACCATGAGGTGACCTTGGGAATTGAAGCCACACACATCTGAACAAGATAAAAGAGTGCTGGAACCTGACACAGTGAAGCCACCATACCACCTCAGGCTGTCTACATCCAAGCTTTTTTTTACATAAAAGAGAAGTAAACTTCTAGCTTGTTTAAGCCACTGTCAATTTTTTATTTGCTGCTATATGCAGATAAACCTAAAGCAAACTAACAGCTGGCATATATACAACAATAAAAATGCTTGATACCTATAACAAAAGGTTATGTTTATATTTGAAGGAGACCAAATGTTTTTTAAAAGTGAACCATTTTTGAGTTTACTCATAAAAAATTGTTTCTGATTATGAAAGTATTATATTTCTATTTTGGAAAACTTTAAAAATACAGAAAAAAAATCATTGAGGAAATTATACCTATCTCTAATCCTACCAATCAGAACAAATGCTATAAATACTTTGGATTTTATGCAAACCTATAAAATTAATATAGAAATCATCAAGTCCTACAGTTAAAAGGGACACTAGAAGTCATATTGTCTAGCATTATACCAAAGCTAGGGTCCTCTCAACAGCACCCTCTCTGATGCCTAACCAGTTTCTCCTTAAATAATCCCTATAGTGAAGAGCTCAAAGCTTTAGGAAATAAATTTAGTCCACAGTCAGAGTCATTCTAAATTCTATCTTATATTGATAAAAATTTGCTTCCCTGATGACATCTGAAGCAAACCAAAATAAATGTATACTCTTGATATCATGTTCTATTAAACATTTGAAGATAAACACAAAAGCTATATTTTCCTTTTTTATCTTTTTTAACATTTATTTATTTATTTCAGGTGTACAAAACAATGCAAAAGCTATATTTTCCATAGTCAGTTACACACTACGTGCCAAGCATTGTGGCAGGAATGAAAACACAGGTCATGACTTAAAATAATCCAGGTGACAGATACTGAAGGCAAACTAGGTGAGTGCAGAAGTAGACATGTTCAAAAGACTTGTTTTTTTAATGACAGAATTTGATGACCACCTAAACATGGAGGGTTAAGGAGCAGCCAACAAGGTAGGTGGTGACACATTCAATGAACCAGGGAAAACTCAAGTAGCAACAGATGTGCATTTGCAAATTGGTGGTAATAGTGGGGAATCAGGGCAAGAGAGTGCAAAGAGGTAAGTTAAATTTTGAAAATAAAATTTTGAGGTGCTATGAGACACTCGGATAGGGATATACAATAGTTAAAAACATACGTCTGGGGCAGCCGGTTAGCTCAGTTGGTTAGAGTGTGTGCTCTTAACAACAAGGTTGCCAGTTCGATTCTTGCATGGGATGGTGGGCTGTGCCTCCTGCAACTAAAGATTGAAGGACAATGGTTGGACTTGGAGCTGATGGGTCCTGGAAAAAACACACTGTTACCTCATTAAAAATTAAAACAAACAAACAAACAAAAACATATGTCTGGGTGTAGAGGAACATCAACTACTATATTGTCCTTTTAATCCGGCTATGAGAGACAGCGGAGGGATTAGGGTGTTGGGCTCTTAAATGGTATTATGATCAAAGAATTGAAGATGTGTATCCCACTCTAGCTATCTTCCCTTGACAGGTTCATGAAAGAGACACAAACACACACACAAAAATAGAAAAGGAAAACTTAATAAATCTGAGCTTAGACCTCGTCTCCAAAAAGATACTCTGATGTTTAGGCTGGGCCACATCGAGCATGGACCATATGAAACATGTGGCTATGTGGCACATAACCTTTTCCAAGGTTACTTAGTCTAGATGTTTTCAGCCCAAAGCAGGTTGCAAGTGAGGTCTTCTAATATTTCACCTGTCCCCCAATTTTAGATCTTACCATAATCCAGCCCCATGTAAAGAAAAAAGAAAAGTGAGTTCGTTGGTTGGCTATGCTCCAAGACAGTAGGCCTTGAGTCAGCTTATCACTTCTACCATATGGATGGCAGAGAATGAAGGCAGAGGAAGAGACTCTCCCATGGAGGGTAGTCCCTGCCCCTTCCCGCTTCAGCAGTGTTTCAGGACGTGCAGCAAAACAGCCACACTCTAGCACTGACCTGTTAACATACAGTGAAAGTGCCCTCTCGCAAAATGGCATAATCACGTCCCAGAATCTGATGAATCCAAAACAGTACTCCTCCTCCCCAGATGTAGATTGAAGGAAGGAGGGAAAACAGGATATTACTCCTTCAGTAATTTATATAGCCAAAGAAATCATTTCTACACTTATTGGCTTGTATTAAACTTGGAGCCAGTCCTCCTGGTTATTTTCCTAAGAACTTCTGAGATTTCCTCCATTTTAAACCCATGTAATTAAGATATGAGCCCTTAATGAGAAATTTGCATTTATCTCTGTGAGTTTTCATCTTGTTGCTTTTGTTTTCTAATTCCAGTTCGTGACAACTACCTTCGAATCTTCATTTCATCATTTACCTAACACAGCCTGACTCTCTCTCCTAGCTTCGGTTCGTTTCTAAATTTGCTTCACGTGTCTTTTAGGTCTTCATTCAAATAGCTGCTAAAAGTGAAAAAAGAAAAGCCAAGGTTAGAGGTCTGGAACCCACAGCCAAAAAGCTCATTCAAAATTGACACCAATCTAATAGTTTTTAAAAGGTCAGGTTATCTTGAAACTCACAAACTGGAGAATTATTTGGCCTTTCCTTTTCCCTGTTGTCCACAAAGACATCACGACCACCAAATAGTGGTTAAATCATGCTATTCTACTGGCTAGTCCATAACTCTGCCAATCTTGGAACTCTATTTTTAAAAAGGAAATAAAAATAGTTTACTTTTTAATTATATATAAGTATAATTCCAGAGAAATAGGTTTAAAAATGCTCATCACAGTTGTTCTCTCCAAAAATTCAACTTCTCATGTATAAATGTGACAGATTATATCCCTATTCAAGCCTGGCACAAGGAAATTTTATAACCAGTAGCAATAGATTTTTATGTAAGCTTGCCACACAGAAGCATTTTTTAAAAGGCAGAGCAATTAGCAATTTTATCAGTTTGTTCCTGTATTTGCATGTTGTGTATATTTGCATTTCATATTTAATTTGATGCCCCATAACTGTTCAAATTAACCAGACTCAAAAGATACTTTTACTTACTAACACTTTGAGTGATGTGCTCTTAAATTAATAATTAGATCTGAGCTCTAAGTATTGAACAGATAAATAAAATAAAATTCACAATCAACTAGAAAATTGTTTTTTCCACGCAATTGTCTTTAGTATAATATATACATAGAAGTAAGAATATTGAAACATATATGTCAAAATATATAACATCCTACAGTAAAAATTTTAAATATTTGTTAGCTCATCTGAGGGGCTAATAATTTGCAATGAAATCAATAATATTTCTACAAATATCTTTACATGAGTTTTTAAAACAAGAAGCTTTGGCTGCACTGCGCTTACCACCGAGCTCTCTGGTTTCCTATAAGTTATAACAGTTGGAATTTTTCCTCTAGTTGAAAAAATTGTCTACCCAGGCTGAGTTGTAAAAATCACAGAAAAGAGTTCAAAATGTGTGGCCAGAGTGAATAACACACTCTTCCAAAACTCAAAGTCTCCTCTCCACATCTGATCAGCTGTTGGAAGGACCTGGTGCCTGAGTCTCTGATCTAGGATTTTAGGGATTAATTCTAAATTATTTCATGGAGAGCACCACGAGAACACAATTCATAGAAAAACTTTTGAACCAGCTAACCTGTCAAAAATCCATTGTTTCCAATCAAACTAGCTCTGCTTCCCCAGTGTCACCCCCACCTCTTTGTGCCTGTCCCTTCCATCTCTACTAAAGTATTTGTTCCAGTGCTCATTTGTTCCAGGATTCCTCTTCCCCAAGCCTCTGTTTCCCTCATCCCATCTCCACCCACACCTGGATAAGCACTTGACACTCTCAGCAGCAACAGCAGCAGCAGCAGCAGCCGCAGGCCAAAGATACCACCAAACCCTATCACTGTTTGACAACCTGTGACCTGATTCACACACCACTGACATTAGGTTAAGTGCTGATCAGTATGTCCAGGACCAAAATTAAGAAAATAAAAATGGTACCAATAAAAATTAATGGAAAAAAAAAAGAAAAGAAAATGGCACCCTGAATTGCATGGTACATTTTGCTCAAAAGCTAAATACCGTGTTTCCCCAGAAATAAGACCTAGCCAGCCCATCAACTCTAATGCGTCTTTTGGAGCAAAAATTAATATAAGACCCGGTCTTATTTTAATACAATCTAAGACCAGGTATAATATAATATAATATAATATAATATAATATAATATAATATAATATAATATAATATAATATAATATAATATAATATAATATAATATAATATAATATAATATAGAAGACTGGGTCTTATATCAATTTTTGCTCCAAAAGACACATTACAGCTGATGGTCCGGCTAGGTCTTATTTTCAGGGAAACACGGTAGTAGTTGATGTCCACTTGCTTGTTCATTTGTTCTTTCAATGAATGTTTTTGAGTGCTTATTGTATGCTCTTAGCACTAGAGATCCAATATTAAAGCGATTATACCTCTGTGCATCTGAAACTTATATTCTAGTGGACTTACAGAAAAATAATCTGTATCCCATTTACCCCACTAAGACTTAGATTCCCACTAATAAACTTTTTCAGTTCCTCAGCACCACATTTCTCTTTATTACTCCTTACAGTGATTTTGCTTTAGGGGCATTTTAACTTCATGGGATATATCCACAGAAGCAGCTGAACCATATAGAAGGTGAGGGTGAGGTGGGATGGCAATTAGGAGGACAGAGAAGCCAGGGAGATGAATATGAACTAGAGAAAATCCAGGCATATGTAGCACAAATGGGGGGGGGGAGAGAGAGAGAGAGAGAGAGAGAGAGAGAACAGAACCCACTCTCTCAATTTTTCCCTCTTTCTCTCCCTTCTTCTTTGGCCCCCACTTACAGATATCCCTATGAAAACAAATTCCTGCAAAAACCATAAAGAATTTCTGTCCCCTGCATACTATTGATATAGCACCCAGTTCTGTATTCACAATTAATATGTCACATCAAACTTCTGGTAAGGAGTCAATTCCCTATTCATCATCCATGAATTATCTTTGAAACATAGAGGGAAGTGCACTTAGACTCATTGCACACACCCATTCTCAACAAAGCATTTTATCATTTGTTCACGTAAGACTGTGTGGCTTAAACCTTAAAATCCATTTGAAATGTCCTTTTGCTGTAGCAGCTCATCAATGCCCAGAGAGATTGGAGACAAAGGGCAAAATGAACAGCACAAGAAGGAAAGTGATTCCTGGGCAAGATAGAAAAAAAATCTCAGGACAAGTTCTCTCTCCAGAACTAATTAGATGTGTGACCCTGGAAAGCAACTTAAATTTCCTGAGCCTCAGTTTCTTCAGCTATGAAATGAATATATGACTGTATTTCTTCTGAGAACTGAAACTGTCTACCCCTCTCTCAGCCTGGACACCAAACCACACCTTACCAGCTACATGACTTTGCTATTCCACTGTCTTTATTAGTATTACTTCACTTTTTCAGGACTGTCCTGCCCAAGCAAATGGTTTGGTTATTTATTATGGGACCTTGCCAACAGAACCACCAGCTCTTCAATGAAAAAACATCAATAGACAATTTGCACACTAATATTCTTTGAACCCCTCATTGCAAATCTTCATCTTGCTTTTTTTCACCAATCCTGGACCCGATTCTAATCAACTCCCCACTGCACTAAAAGACTTGCCTTAAACCAACCTTCCAATTCTCAATAGACTCTGACCTTACCTTTGTCCCTCTGAGATAGTTCCAAAGTAGGAAGTTCAGCTTTGTCTTATGTGTTGGGAATATTTGGGGAGCCAGCTTTCAACACCTCCCAGAATCATCGTCATAATATACAGGTATGTGAAAATTATTTGAATACTTGAATTGCAATGGAAATATAAGTTGGTGGAATGATAATGAGCTAGCCTTTCCTCTCTCCTGTGTGACATCTTTGCACGGGGCAATAAAGAATACCCCGCTAAGTTGGAAGGTGTCAGTACACCAGAAGGGGATGTAAACACCTCTGTGAATGACAACTTTCTGAGCATGTTGTAAGATGTTGGGGACTCCTTTACGTACCATTGGAAGTAAGGAGAAACTTTTTCAGCTGTACCTGCCATTGGACTGTTCTAATCTACCTGCACAGGCAATAAAGATGCCTCTGTGCAGTTGTCAAGCAAAAGTCGATCTTTTAATCCAGGATATAATCGAACAATGGGGTTTCCAACCATAAGATGCTTCCGCTCAAGGTGTCAAATACAGAACAGGCTTTTCAACCTGAGGATTCAAAGAACACCAACTTAATTTGGATTAAGTGTACCAGCTCTACACATGCTCAAATTGCTTAGTTTGGTTTATATGGTTTATATATTCTTCAGCTTCTTCTGGCCACCCAAATGTTATTAATTCAGCACTACACATCTCTTCTCTATACCTTTTGTGTGAGTCCATCCACCCATCTCTGTTTTGTTATGTGCATGAAATTTAAATTCATACCATAGAAGTTTACTTGTCCAGAATATATAAACATAGCATTCTCGACTCTGAAGAATGTGCTCCAAATAAGAAAGCTGCAAAACAGACTTCAGATTAGCCAAAAGAGGTTAATTTTTAACCAGGAAACCCAGTGTTTCACATTATCATCAAGTCAAGCATCCAGTATCTGAACACGAAGGGCACTTTCAATAAATGGTGCGTTATTAGAGCTTGGATCGTGTCTGTCTTGATGCAGATTCGTTCCCATGATATATCTAGCAGTGTCTGGCACAAAAGTGGCACATGATCATATGTATTGATTGACAGGCAGGCAATTTACAAAAGAAGACAAATATATGAACAAATATTCAATGTCACTAGGTAAACAACAAATTCATATTTAAATGAGATAGTATTATTCTATTACATTAGCACAGTTACAAAAGATAATAATACATAGTGCTCTCAAGGATGGAGCCAGATGGCCAGTGTTATACAACGTTGGCGTGGGTGCAGATAGATACAACCAGTCTAAAAGGCATTTAAATCAAGCCTTCATGATGTTTATGCCCTTTATTCCACTACCAGGAATTTATCCTAAGGAAATCATTTTAAGGGTAGGCAAATACGGCAACATTATAAAGAGCAAAGATATTGGGAACAGACTCCATTTACAACAACTGAGCAATGATTCAGCACTAGCTAACATATATTTCACATTTAGTATTTACAGAAACTATGCCAGGGCTTTCCAGGTATTATCTAATCCTTACGGAAACCACTTGAAGTAGTTAATATTATCCCCTTTTTATAAATGGTTAAACTGCGGCCATTTGCCCATTCACAGGACTAGAAGCTGAAGGAATTAGGACCGGAATGAGGCTCTGTCTGATTCCATAGCACTTACTCACACAACAGCTTTAGACTATAGAATAGTATGCATTTAAATTAAATTTTAATGAAAGGGTAAAAATTTAATGTTGAGTAACGACAAGAGAGAAAATTGTACGCATTTCATCTTAATTTTGTAACACACACAAAACACTGGAAAAAATTTCATGAAATGCACCAAATATTAACAGTGTTTATTTCTGAGGGGGGGTTCTGTAGGGAACTGTTATTTTTGACTTTTTAATTTTAGTATATTATGCAATTTTCTACTCTGATCAATACATTACTTTTATAAAGAGAAAAACAGAAAGGTTGTTAAGAAAACGCAAAGTAGTGAGAGGTATTCATGTCCCACAGATAAATATGGGCTCACACAACAGTAAAGACCCTTCACTTGCTCTGGAGTCTGGTCATAGGAGCACCAACATACTTGCTTTGCTGGGACCTCAAAGTAATATATGTTTCTGTGTGTTCATTTCTGTATCTTCATCTGTGAGCTGAGCATCATGTGGATGGATTGAGGTGGCTTTTCCATATAACCCTGCTTTGCAGCATGGGTTGCAAGGGATGACCTGAGGCCTCCTCTCCATTCCTTCAAACGAGCAGGTCCCACACACCTTCTGGTGCTTGTGAAGATGCTCAGCCCTCTCCAATTATCAGAGATTCATGTGGTGACCTTACCCATGAGGACAAATTAAGCAGATCATAATCCTCAATCTGAACCACTACAGACATGTCACATGGGAGACACCTGGAAATACAGGGCTTTTGTCACTAGCTCTCTAATATAGCCTGAGCTAAAGAAATGTGGACATGTGGCAGAAGCCAGGTCCACACAAACGCATACAGATCATTTTTATGATTGTTGTTTCCTTGCTTGCTTGAGAGACTTGACCGGAATGTACCAACACAGGATAATTGTTAGGTAGAGGTTTGTGGTCCTGTTGTTATCGCATTGTTGTAGAAGCTTCTGCACTTGAGTCGTAAAAATAAAGTATTCATTCAGCCATGGCAAGGAAAACATGCTCAACTAGTAGGAGACTGAGCAACATAAACTATGAGGATTAAATTGATTTTTTTTTTTTTTTTTGCCATCTCCTTTTCTGTGACACAATCGCAGTCACTTTGAGCTCTGGGCCCAAACTATTCGTTCTTATTTACACATGGTTTCTATACAGATGGTAGAGCTGTCAATTAAAGGTCTGTGACTGTGGCCTTATCAATTCACTACACTTCCAGCTGCCAGTTGGCTACAAATTATCTCCCTTCTCATCCTGTTCGTAGTCCATCAATTGGAGTTACTTTTAACCTCTATTGCTGTTCCTGCTCAGCCTTATTGAACTTATTTTGATACAAATATAAATAACTATTTTTTCCTACATATTCATGAGATATTCAAGTTGGGCATAAACCTGCTTTATGAAATTGTACAAAGAGAAAGAAGATGTAGAAAAACAGAATCAACTTGCATTACTATAATAACTGACATCCACACAAGACAACAAGAATAAAGACAAGTAGCTATTAAAGCTCCTAGGTTGTCTTACAAATGAGAAAGTAGTATGGCATCTAGAGAAGAAACTATAACAGGTAGACTTTTCATGGAATTTTAGAGTTGGACCAAAATATCTTTGAGGTTGTATGATCCAGTGTCCTACTTATAAGACAAGAAATGCAAACCATTTGGGTGAGATCATTGCTAATTCTCCTCTTAAAATTCTTCTGGAGTGATAACAACACACTCCCAGCTCATTCTTTCCCAAGAAACCCATCCTTGGGTTCTCTGGCGCCGGTTGACAAAAAGTCCTTAGACTTGATGAAATTATCCCCTGCCCTATTATTATTATTATTATTATTATTATTATTATTATTATTTGTTCTCTCTGGAAGCATAGTGTGGAACTTTTTATGACTCGTCTCTACCACTCCCTGATCACTTTATACTGAGGCAATCATCAACTTTTGAAAGCACAGTCAGATGGACAGATGGGGAGTGAGGAAGTCCACATGAAAAGCTTCCTCCCTACGGTGTAGACAACTGCCCCTGCTCTGATTAATTAATTCTGAACTCTTAGAGAACCACTCATCTAGAAAAGTAACTTCTAAGAAAATCTAGGTGAGGAGTTCCTCGTTATCACTGCCAAAACACTGTCTGGAGAGGAGGCAGGGAAAGCAGGGCCCAAGTCATGATATTATGAATTTCTACTGCTAGTTACTAAGGATAAGAGTCTCTAATTTTCTCATTCTTCCATCATCCTTTTCTTTGTAGATCTGTGCATGCATGTGCTTGGGAAAGACCTGACCTGAAGATATGGCTTAGTGGGGCCTCAGCATGAATTTCCCCATACAAATAATGTTGTTGTTGTTTTAATTAGAGGCATATACAGCTGAAATAGAAACATTACTAATGTGGTTCAGAAAACATGGGTCCATTTGGGCAACTTTGGGCTGGCTTACAAGTGTCACCACCTCTAAGAGCCTGGCTTTTGTAAGGCACATGACAAGGTGGGGTCTACCTACCATTAAAGGAAGTACAGAACATCAATAAACATCTCTAGCTTCCTGAGAAAACATAGAGCTGGAAAAGAATTTTGTTGTTAAATCTCTGAGCTCCAAATGTAAGCTAAACCTGAGTGAACACAGCAACAAACTAACAAAGAAACAAAAATAAATACAGTATGGATGGGGAGAGTAGCTGTATTATTTATTGCTGTCTATCATATTACTCAAAAACTTTAACATTTATTATCTTAGTTTCTGTTGGTCACAAATTTGTAAGCAGCTTGGCTAAGTGATTTTTGGGTCATGGTGTTTTATGAAGTTGCGGTCAAAATGTCAGCAGCCAGGGTTGCGTTCATCTGAAGGCTGGAATGAGGCTGGAGGATCCACTGCCAGGATGGCTCACTTTACACAGCTGGCAGGTTAATGCTGGTTGTTGGTAGAAGCCTTAGGTTCTCACCACATTGACCTCTCCATAGGACTGCTTGAATGGCCTCACAACATAGCAGCTTCTTCCCCCAGAGCAAGTAAGATAGAAGCTGACACATCATTTATGATCCAGCCTCAGGAATTGAACTCCATCATTCCCACACTAACTTATTAGTTTACTCCGGTCAGCCCTATTCATTTGGGAAAAGACTAGAGGAGGATTGAATACCAGGAGATGAGGATCAATGGAGATTTTGGTGGCTGGTTACTACAGTGGCCATCAAAGATATTATGGTAAACTTGTCGGCCCACCAATTTCATAATGTTACCCAAAAAGATTTGGTGGGTTCATTTATGCGGCAAGTTGCCCCTTTCTCTTCTCCGCTCAAAATGGACAAGTCATCCATTTCATTTCTGGGAACAAAAGGAGGGGAAGATGAAAATCAGTAACTGATCCTCTGATTCCAAGTTTCATGGTCCCCAAACAGTTTGTAGTTTCTTTCTCCAAAGCTAGAAACTTTCTCCATAGCTGGTGCTCCAGTTATCTATTCTTTCCACATGGTGCATCATTCTTCAAGGCCTCTCTGTGTTGCTTGAGCTTCTCACAGCATAATGCTCTCAGGGTACTCCCACTTCTTAAACGGTGGTTGTCTTCCAGTAGACACGAAATGGAGGCCACGTCTTAAGGTCTGGGCCTGAAAATTGACACAACCTCATTTCTGCTATATTCTGTTGGTCGAAGCACTCACAGAGCCTGCCTAGATTCAAGGGGAGGAGACATGGACCCCATCTCCCTATGAAGGAGTGTCAAAAACCAGTGGCCATCTTCAGTCCACCACAACTGAGGAGCTTGAATGCATTATCTGCTTGCCTGAGGCAATGGGACTATTGGGAATATTAGAAACTTGCACAAATATCCTTGAGCCACACAGTTGTCTGTCCCTACCAGAGTGTCTGTCATACTGTGTGTGGCAGATAGAGCCTGGAGTGAAACCCACAAGTTCAGCCATTCCTTTGACAAGGATTTGATAAGCACCTCCCATATGCTAGCTAATGTTCCAGGTACTTGGAACAATACATCAGTGAGTGAAATAAACAAAAAGTCCTGTCTTCATGGAGCTTACATTGTGGTAGAACGTAGGTGAAGAAATGGGTTAAAATAACAACTTTCATTATCAGGAGCTTGCTGCACACCTGGCACTATATACTTGTGTACTTAGCTGTACATTATTCCATCAAATCCTCACAGGAACCTCCAATAGAAGCACAGCTCTATCCACACAGCTGGTAAATTGCCAAGTGAGATTTAAACCCAGAGTGTCATTGACTCCAAAGTCTGTGTTCTTAATCACCACACTGCACCATCTCCCTCATGCTAGGTAATTTTCTAAAACCGTAAAGGATCCCAAGATAAAAGTGTCCATGTAAGTCCCAGGTCAAGATAGAGATCTGGGTAGTGAAAACCACCAACATCTGGGAAGCACCTAACCATTTCTAAAGAATTTTTATTTATCCTACTGCAACCATCCCATGAGGTTTGGGATTTTCTTTTCTCTGCAGATAAGAAAATGGCAATGCAGGAAGTTTCAGTGACTTATCCAACATCTGGCCTAAACTTTCTACAGATCTGTCCAGATGTGGAGACTTGTGCCATAGGAAGACTTAGGGGTGAGCCCACAATCAGGCAGAAAAGCCTATCTGGCAGAATACAATTGTTCTGCTGCTGTTATTACAGAAAGTAAGCAACATGGCTCACAAAAGTCTCCCAACTGCTCCCACAGGACAACACTGAAAGAGTAATGAGGATGATGAAACATGTTGAAGAAATATTCCTACCTCCCATTGACCTATATTCCCCTCTTCTTCCAAATAGCCCTTTACCACCATAATCCAGGCTTGGGCCCTCCCTTGGCCAGAATCACTACAATCTGTTTTGTGGGAGAGAAAAGTCTCTCCCATTACAAAATAATGTTTTCCACCTTGATGTTCCTGTAATAAATAACTCCACCATTACACCAGATGGTGCCCACCTTTAAGACTCTGAGTTCCTGGAAAGCAGGGACCAGATCTCATCCATCTTCATGTCCCCAGTAACTAGTTCAATGTGTGGCATATAGTAAGTGCTCAAAAATTTTTTATCAAATTTAATTAAATCTTATTTGGCCTCAGCATGTCCCAAGCAGATTTTAAGGTCATTTATGAGATCAGAGGTCTAGGAGTAGATGGCAATTACTTAATAAAATGTCTTTGGCATGTTTTGGTTAGCAGTATTAAAAACCAACAACAACAAAACGTAAGTCTATAGATTTCTTAATGCTCTATAAGCTCAGTGTCAATACTAACTTATTTTTAATAAATGCTTTATTTTAGAAAAGATTGAGGTTTATAGAAAGATTGCATAGATAGTACAGAATTCCCATACACCCCCCCATACACACAGTTTCCCTTATTATCATCTTACATTAGTGATATATATTTGTCACAATTGATGAACCAATGTTGATACATTATTATTAACTAAAGCCCATACTTTATTCAGGTTTTCTTTTTTTTTCTTTTTTTAATTTTATTAAATTTATTGGGGTGACAATTGTTTTCTTAGTTTTTACCTACCGTCCTTTTTCTGTTACATGATCCCATTCATGATCTCACATTATATTCGTTACCATTTTCTCTTAGGCTACTCTAGATGGGACAGTTTCTCAGACTTTTCTTGTTTTTGAAGCTTTTGCGGAGTACTGGTCAGGTATTTAATAGATTGTCCCTCTATTGGACTTTCTCTGTGTTTTTCTAATGATTACACTGGTGTTAAGTGTTTTTGGAGGGAAGAGCACAGAGGTAAAGTTAGATTCTCATTACATTATACCAAGGGTACGTACTATCAACATGACTTATCACTGTTGATATTAACCTTGATCACCTGGCTGAGATAGTGTTTGTCAGGTTTCTCCACTCTGAGTTATTCTTTTGTTCCCAAAGGGCTTATTTTTATTTACTTTATTGAGGTATAATTTATATACAATAAAACTAGTGCACCCATTAAAAATGTGCAGTTCGATGAGAACTGATGATTCACAACAGTGGTTCTCAACCAGCAGTGATTTTTGTCACTCAGGAGACACATGACAATGTCTGGAGACACTTTTGGTCGCCACATCTGAGATAAGGGGAGGTGTGACTGGCATCTAGGGGGTGAAGGCCAGGGACACTGTTAAATATGCTATAATGCACAAGCCAGCCCTCCTCAAGAAAGAAATAGCCAACCCAAAATGTCAGTAGCAACAATGAAGACATAGCAGCGTCCTACAAGTTTCTTGTGCTTCTTTGCAGTCAGTTCTCCACGCCCCATCCCTGGAAACCACTATTCTGATGTTTTTCTACCGTAGAGTAGTTTTGCTTGTTCTTGAACTTCATATAGGGGGAATAATACTTTATTTCTCCTTTTGTCTCTAGCTTCTCTCACCCAGCATAATGTTGAGATTCATTCATGTTGCTTTATGTGTCAGTAGTTTGTTCCTTTTTATTGAATAGTATTTCTTTGTATGGCTATACTATAGTTTATTAATGGGTATTTGGGTTGGTTCCAATTGGGGAATTTAAGGAGTAAAATAAAAACTGCGTAGAAGTCTTTGTGTGAACATATGTTTTTAGTTCTCTTGGATGAATACTTAGGAATGGAATTGCTAGGTCATATGGTAAGTATACGTTTAACTCAAAGGGCTTATATTTTTAAAATAAGAAAGACAAACTAAATGGTTCTTTATCTCATTTTGGACTATATGGATTCTCTCACTTCTTCTACTTTCTCATCTCAGCTAGGAAATAAGTTTTGAATTAAATAAGAAAGTGATGTCAGAGACATCCTCTACCATTTTTTTTTCCGTCCCCAGGCAAAATTCCCTGGAATAGGTGATCAGACTTCATCAATTCCATTCTCACTTGCACTTTGCTAAGCAAAAGTTGATGTCTCTTAAGATCAGAACCAAAAACAGCTGTGTCTCCAGTTCTTTGGGTAATGCGTGTTTGATTTTTTTTTTTTTTTTTTTTTGAGATGTGTATAGAAAATGGCCTGCGGTATTGGCAGTTGTGAGAACAGATCTAACTTCTGCTTGGAACTGCTATAAATTTTTAAAACAAACCAAACCCTAACATCACAATATGGCTGTGTAAGGTACCTCCAAGCCAAATCCATTAGATTGGGAATGAAATATTTATTATGATCTGAATGAGACAATGACAAAGAAAGGACTTTGGAGTTTCCTTAAAGTTGTACTACAAAAACTTTGGACCTTTGTTTTCCTACAAAGAGTTTGGGAATTGAATCTTTGGTTTATATAGAGCCTCAACATGACTATCAAGGAAGAAAAAGTTTACAGAATTCATAAAAGAAAAGTGAAATCGTTTCAAGGTTAAAAGTAAAGATTTATTTGGCTAATCAGCTTTCCTAACCCATGTTCAAGGTAGAGAAAGCTATTTCTTAGGCATAAAAATTATTTATAATATACATTATGAAATTATCCTTTCCCTTAGAAGCTGGTGTTATCCCCCAAATTTTAGAAATTTATATCCAAAGATAAAATTTTGGTGAAATTATTAATTTTCTCAAAAAATTAAATAATTTAAATGAAGACAATAGAGAATTCAGTGTAATGAAAGGAAGAAAGACTAGAAGTTGAAAGATTTAAATTCCAGTTTTGCCTCTGTCACAGACTAGTTAATGGAAAATGTAGTAGATGATCTCTAAGGTTCATTTCAGCTCTAACCTTTTAAGAATTCCACTGTCTGGTTTTCAATACACACATGAATAATAGACTACATACATTTGTATAAGCCACCTTTTCATCAGAGTGTTTTAACTCACTTCTGAGTAATCTTGAGGTGGGTGAAGCATTAGACTAGAAACATTTGTTAATTTTTTTTTCTTGTGTAGAGTTACTACTCACCTTATTAGAATTATAATACTAAAATGTCTTCATTAATTTTTTAAATTACAATCTGATGAAAACTTAGCATTGCCTTTTACAACTCTATTTTCAGGTAGATTTATGTTCCCCTGTTGTAAGGCTAAGCATTCATAGGGCACTTTAATGTTTACTAATTGGTTAAGTATCATATGCAAGTTAATTCTCATGGGAGACTTTTTACAGGCAGCCTGGGTTATTCAAATGGAAAGAAATTGCTTTGGGAAGAAAGTAAGTATAAATGGAGTTAACTTTGAAGGGAATATATGCCACCTTAGTTTGAAACCATGAGAAGCTGAGAGGGGGTACAATTGTTGTCAGAGCAAGCTTCTAGCAGAGCACATCGCTTCTGCTTCTAAGGAATAATTAAGGTCATCTCTTGGGTGTTTCATTTTCATATAGTCAGGATTACCATTTTGGCAACTTTTCCATGCATTACATTATTCTTTTTATATGTGGGTTTTCAGTAGTTGACATATCTCTTCCACACAATGTCCCTCAGTGACTTACCCTTATTCAGGTGATTGTTTTCAGGTCATAAAATCATCTGGTTTTCCACTGGGCAAAAACCTGTTGGAAGGGACATTTCTGATGTTAGCCTAATAGTGTGAACCTCAATAATTCTCTTGGTGTGAAAACTTTTGTAAGACCACTAATTCATCCTAGGGACAAAAGTAAATAAACAATAAGGTCACCTGAAAATTCTACTGGCCATAAAAATGGAACCTTGACTTCTTTGACTTAGGGATTACAATTTTTGATTCAAATACCACAGTGGTTTATGTTTTGCATTTTAATTTACATGATTTAAAAACAAAAAACACTGTTGAATAAAATCCAAATAGAATAGCTGCAAGCATATGTGACCAAACCATATTTTGAAAACCATGATGTTCATAAGGAGTAGAGATAATTATATTGTTAAAAAAGAACCTAAATAAATATATTGCCCTCACATTGATACACAGGTAACATTATCACCTGAGTCAAGAAGTAAAACTTACGCAGTGCTCCCTTCTACGATAACAGTGATGCTCGTGATGCTATGAACTGTCAAAAGACATGGTGTCCACGAACACAGAGAATCATAGGCTCACCTTGAAAAGGGAATTTCTACCACAAAGAAGAACTTACTCTTGTCAGATAAGATTGTTTTCTCAATTGAAAGAAGAAATAGTTTCTTTTGGCAAAAGGTTGAAATCAAGACATGTAGACAATTATTTTCTTTTGGAATAATCATCAGATCTCTGTAACTAACTTCAGACAATAGTGTCTTCCCATGAGAGAAGAGTCTCTAGTAAGAAATTGAGCTTTATAGAGAAAAGGCTAGAATTCCTACCAGCCATCATATTAGAGAATTAAGCTGTTTCTACAGAGTTACAAACACACCTTTGGGGAGGGAATTAGCTTGTTGAGGTGAGAATGCATTTGATCCTACAAAACACAAATATCAAGATGTTTATTTCTACCTTCTGAAAGGCATTTTCCAGAGGAGAAATGTTGAGATTGACTCCTCCCCTCCTCTCCTCTCATAGACCTTGGCTCTGACCTTGCATGTGGACTCTCATCTTCTCCTCAACAGCGGGCTTGTCCTCCCAGCTATGCCATTCTCCTCATGGTTTCCTTGCCATCATCAGAGTTGCCATCCATGCTGGTCAGAGTCTCTCATCTTCTTTGGCTCCATTTCCACCATTTGGTACCCAAGCTCCCATCTTCTACATTCCCTTTTGCTATACATGCAGCATACATTTAAATATTTTGCCAAGTGTCCATATCACTGTTGGCTTAAAAGTTTGAAATAATCTCCATTTCCCAGTGTTCCACCCCTAAAAGATCCCTATCCTTTCTCCAATCTTCCCCCAAATAGGTATTTGCATAGTAAATCTTTATATGAGTTGGAAATTTTAGAACACATCACTTGTATTGGCCATGATTTTGTTATTGTACCCCTGTGTGTCTGAACACAGCAAACCCAGGGACTTCCTGTTTAGATATTATCCTTATAACAGAATGGGAAACTACCCAACCACATCTCCCCAAAGGAATTTTCGTGTATATGGAGTTAGAACAGAGTTTCTTGGTAACTCAGTTGGTGTAAGTGTCGGCTCCCTCCACCTCCAACCCATGTGCCACCACTGCAATGCCACAGGCTGCATCACTTGTGTCACATGGGAGCATTCACATGTTAGCTGCCTAATCATTGAGTAATATGCATCACCCCTTTGCTGTTTGTCATGCCTTGGGTTTGAGGATGGGGTTTTATGTACAGAAAAAGAAATTATACAAACGAATCATTTTAAAACAAAATAATAGAAAATAAAATTCCTCTGTCACTCATGCAGCTATAACCAGTAGCTAGCTGGAGAATATTGGATAGCCCTAAAAATTTTTTTCTTGGGAATATATTATAATATGTACATTTTGCTTTTAAAAGGTTTCTTTTTTTAAGTTTATTGGGGTGACAATTGTTAGTAAAATTACATAGATTTCAGGTGTACAATTCTGTATTACATCATCTATAAATCCCATTGTGTGTTCACCACCCAGAGTCTGTTCTCCTTCCATCACCATATATTTGATCCCCCTTACCCTCATCTCCAACCCCGGTATTTTGTTTTTAAAAGGTATTTCTGAATGTGTCAAATTCTTGGAAATGATCACCTGGTGTTTAATTTTTTTTTTTTAACTCTAGCAACCCCTCAATTTTACTTATTAAAACAGATAAATTTATATACACATTCCTTTCACAAAGAAGTTTACACCTCAGAAAAACATATTATTACAATTTATTGTAATGTTAAGTCCTGTCTCTCTTTGTAGCAAAGCTTCACTCACACTTGGGTCTCTTCGCTCAAGTCTCACTAGGTAACATGTGATAACATGTGGCTAAAACGCATTCATGTCCTGTGCTGAAATGAAAATGAAAAAGGAATGGGAAATATCAGAAACTCTGAAAGTGGACACATTTCACACCAAGGCCCAGCAGAACACCTACAGCTCATGCTAAATTACACACAGACCACCCTGAATGGGAATGATTACAGAGAAAAGAGAAATAAGGATAAACATCAACAGTAAGACTCAAACTTCACTTTAGTCATAGATTCATCAAAGACCAGAGCTCTGATTTCCTCTCCCCTTTCCACATGTCCAGGGTTTCCACACCCTCTCTCTGAACTTGTCCTTCCTTCCTCCTACCTTACCAACGTGGCTCGAAACCCAGGCTACCCACCACCCACCTCCCACAATGAAGATGGGCAATGGGGCCTGTGGCTGGGCTGGCAGAGGCTAAGGTAATGGTGAAATCATCAGCATTAGAAATAAGATGCATATTAGCTACCTTCGCCAATATCCATTCCCCCCTTTCTCCTTAGTAACAGAACTCTGATTTTTAGCTGGGCATGTTGCCACCTAAAATAAACAACTGCGTTTTCCAGCCTTCCTAGCAACTAAATGTGGTCTTTCAATATAAAGGCCAAAGTCCTTCAAAAGGCTTTCAAATTGTAAGTTGTGAGTAAGTTGTAACCAAAGAACTACTCATATACACAGGAATTATTTGTAGATGGTCTGGGATTGCTGTTATAATGGAACTGGTTCAGTTGAGAGTTGCTTTCTGCCTACCCTCCTGGTGGCAGTGTGAAATATGAACATGATATCTGGGGTGCCAGCCTCCAACTTGTGCCATGAAGTACCTTTAAAGATGGATGCAGAAGCTATGGAAACAAAAAAAAGTCTGAACCTGGGGCCTAATGGCCACCGTGGAGTCACACTAGCATCCTTGGATGCCTTACCTTCATGTTTCCTTTATAAAAGAGAGAGAAATGTTTCTACCTTGTTTAAGTTCCTGTCATTTCAGGGTTTTCTCTCATATTGATATCTGAGAAAAGCGTTCCAGAAGAGAGGGCAATAAGGGCAAGAGCCCCCAAGGCTGGAGCATGTCTTACAAGTTTAAGGAAAATCGAAGTAGCTGGTGTAACTGAAATAGAGTGAAGAAGCAGAAGAATATGAGATGAGATGAAAGTGGTACTAGAAGCCATTCCATGCAGACTCTTAAAGGCCTTTGCAAGGACATTGGTTTTTATATTGAGAGATATTAGGAGTCGTTGGAAAGTTTGGATCAGAGGGGTGACATTACTTCTGTTTGAATGATATCCAACTGGCTTCTGTTGGTGCAAAAGTAATTGCGGTTTAAAAAGTTAAAAATAATTACAAAAACCTCAATTACTTTTGCACCAACCTAATAGATGCAAGAGACCTGATAAAAAGCTGTGAAATAATCCAAATGGTGGCTTGAACCAGCACAATATCAGTGGACGTGGTGAGAAGTGGTCAGATCTTTGGTATTTTATGAAGACAGAGCCAATAAGACTTCCTGACAACTTGGATGTGAGATGCAAGAGAAAGAGGACTCAGGTGTATTTCCAAAGTTTTGGGCGTGAGCAACTGGAAAAAAGGAGTTGCCATCAACTTAAATGGGAAAGGCTGTAGTTAGAGCTGGCTTGCTGGTAAGGTCCAAAACTAAAATCACCCTTCCCTCTAAAATCTGCTCCTTTGCTTCTAGTACTTATCTCACAAATTTAATGCATTTCTACTCAGTCATTCCAAGAAGAATCCCAAAGGTCACCCCTGACTCCTCCCTCTCCATGGTCTCCATAACACCCCATCACGTCTTCTGATTTCTACTTCCTAGGTATCTCATTTCTCCATCCACTTCTCTCCTCCATTGCCAGCACTTTATTTGAGGTCATGATCATCACTCATCTAGACCATTAAACCAGCCTAAGAACTGGCGATGAGTCCACACCAAACTGAACCATTCAGTGCACTATGGAATGAGACATCATTCAAAAGCACAAAACCCTTCTATGACTCACCATTTCCTCTTGTCCTCGGATAAAGTCCAAAGTGTTAAACACTTTTTTTTAACAAAACTTTTTGTTTTAAAATAGATTCTGACTTACAGAAAAGTTTCAAAAGTAATATAAAAAAACTTTCCATATACCCCTCATCCAGATATCCTCTCTCTATAGATAGATAGATAGATGATAGATAGATAGATGTAGATATAGATAGATATATAGATATAGCTATAGATGATATAGATATATATGATATAGATATAGATATAGATATAGATATAGATATAGATATAGATATAGATATAGATATAGATATAGATATAGATATAGATATATCATTTGATAATCATTTGAAGACGCAATACCCCTTTACCCCTAAATACTTCTTCAGTGTATATTTCCTAGGAATGAGAATAATAACATAACTGCAATACAATTTTCATAATCAGAAAATTAACATTGCTACAATACAATTATCTAATACACAGACTTCATTCAGATTTTTCCAATAAAACACATTATCTTCTTTATAGCAAAAGAGATATAGACATGGATGTTGTTGACATTACTGGTCCAGGAGCTAATCCAAGATCACATTGGCGTTCAGTTTTCCTGTCTCCTTAATTAACCTCTTTTATTCTGGAATAGTTCCTTAGCCTTTGCCTTTTATGACCTTGACACTTCTAAAGAGTGTAGGCCAGCCATTTTGTAGAATGCCTCTCAATTTGGATCTGCCTGATGTTCCCTCATGGTTACATATATAGTGTGCATGTTGGGCAGGACAATTACAGAAGTGATGTGTCCTCAGTGCTTCATACCAGGAGGCAGATCCTTAGCATGTTCTTGAGAGTTGCTTCAGGATGTTGCTTATGTCTCACCTTCATCTCTCATCCTCTACCCATCCCTGCTTCCAGGCTTTCAGACATAGCCCTAGAGAATCCATCCCAACGCCATTTTTACCTGGCTAATCCACGTTGTTTCATCAGATCTCAGCATAGAGGTCACTTTGTCCAAGGGACTGTCCCTCGATCCCCAGGCCTGGTTTATGTAGGACCTTTCCTCTGAGCTCCCATAGGACCTGCACCCCCCTATCATAGCACTTATCAGGTTTTGTTTACTTGTCTGTAGCCTCCACTGGACTATCAGTGTCTGAGAGCAGGGACTGTGTAATGTTCACATCATTACCAGCATAGCCCAATATCTGGCACATAGTAGGTGCCCAATAAATATTTACTGAATGAAGCATCACTTCCATGAAAACTTCCTCTTGCATGTTCCAGAGCCCTACATAACGCCATTACTTCCTTCATGATGTTGCTGAATTGTGTGTCTACATTTAATCTTCCCTGGTAGACTGGAAATTTCTGGAACTACATCTAAGCTCTTGCATTTGATTCCAGTGTACCCTACACAGAAGAAAGAAAAGAAAGAAGGAAGGGAAGGAGGGATTGGGTCTTTGTGTTAGAACTTTGTTCCTCCTGAGTTTGTGTTGAGCAGGTGCAGACTGTTTTGGAGTGTCTCTCCCAGCTCCTACCCCCCCTCACACCCCACTTCCTGTTTATTCTGCTTCCCAACATCACGTTGGAGAAGGGTGCAGGGTGGGAACCATTTCAGTTCCTTTAGTTGCCTTCCCACTCCCTGTCAGCCCCAATTGAGGAATGACTGCTTTGAGGTTGAGTTTATGCTTTTTAAAAGTCTTTACGAGAGTTATTAACAAGAATCTAAAGCTTCTAGTGTGAATTCTCATCAGTGCATATACTAATAAGCAGTAAAGTAAATGAAGGAGGAGAAAAGAAAAGAAAGAAAAAAGAGACCTGGAAAATTCACAGATTAAATAATTAGAATAATCCAGCATTTAGTTGCAGTATCTTATAAAGTCTAAAATAATAAATCGGGTGAAATAAAAGGTGTTCCTTCCTCAAGGGTTTCCTTTTTCTTCTTTCCTTAGTCCTCACATTTAATTAACAACGAACAAATTCTCAAAGATTTTTCATGTTATAATCTTTGTAATACCTTGAAGACTGTTTTCCTTATAATAACTTCTTTAAACCCTTACTTCAGTATTAGGATTAGATTTGGCCATGAGCAATAGAAATGGCAGTAGTGGCTTAAACAAGACAGCCGTTTCTTTCTGGCTTTTGAAAACAAAGTCCAGAAGTAAGCGATCCATGATAATCAGAAGCCCAGGTCCCTTCTTTCTTGTTGCTTTGCTGTTCTTAACACATTGCTGCCACCCCATTATCCAAGATGGCTGCTGAAGCTCCAGCCATCCCATATCATTCCATTCAACAAGAAAAAGAAAGGAACAAAGTTACTCTCTCATCCTTTAAAGACGTCTCCTAGAAGTCATATATGACACTTCTGCCTTCAGTTCATTGGTTAGAACTTTGTCACATGGTCACTTCTAGTCACAAGGAAAGCTGTGAAGTGTAGCTTTTATTTGTGGTGACCGAGTTCCCAACTAAAAATTGAAGGAATAAAGGGAGAACAACAAGCAGTCCTTGACACAATTTACTCATCTGTAAAATAAGAATAATATTAATACCTACTTCATGAGGAAAAATGAGATAATTCATGAGGTTTGCACCAGTCATAGCAAAAATGACTTTCTTCTTCCTTTGAAGGAAGTACACAAAATAAGTGTGCACTGGGTGGTAGTTCATTGCTATTACTATTAAGCCTGTGAGGTAATATCCCCATTTTGCAAAACAAAAAATGAAGAATCCAAGAAGCTAATTAACTCCTCCAGGAAACAGAACAAACTGATAAAACTGGGGCTAAATCCAGATTCTTTGACTCTAAATCCAGGTTTTCTTTCACTAGTGGGTGCCACCTATCTTTCTACCTCATCTCGCTACAACCACCTCTCTTATAATCCTCATGTTCACCAAGACAGCATCTAAGATGACTCTCTCCGTTGAAAACGTTTTTATGCTCCATCCCAGCACTAACTCATCACCATTCAATGAGAGCTAGGAGCACTAGGTACCAGTGGTAAAAGCACCACTAATCAAAAGAGACTGCACAACTAGCTCTCTCATACATGGCTAGTGAGAGGGTAAATTCTATAACCACTGTGGAAAACTCTGACAGTTTCTAATAGAGTTAAACATATACCTATCTTACGAACTAGCAATTCCACTCCTATGTATTTATCAAAAAAAAAAAAAGGCTTGAACTAGAATGTTATGCTATTTATAGCTTTAGTCATAATAGCTAAAAGAAATAAATTTTTTAAATGGAAACAACCTAAATGTCCATCAATAGGAAATAAATAAATTGTACCTCCTGACACTGTACAAATTGACATCATGTGCCACTTGATAGGATATGAGGATTCATTGGACAAACCCAAACTGGGGGACAGTCTACAAAATGACTATGTCTTATAATCTTCAAAAATGTCAAGGGCATGAAACTCAAAGACTCATAAACTGTCCCAGATTGAAACAGACTGTAGAGACCTAGCAACTACTTGCAAAGCATGTACCTAGATCCAATCTAGGTTCCTTTATAGGTAATATAAAGCACATAATTGGGACCCTTTGCAAAACTTGAATGTGGTTTCTGGGTAAATATGGGAATTCTCTGTGCCATGCTTGCAAGTTTTCTGTAAGTTTGGAATTATTTCAAAATAAAATGTGTTGGTTTTTTTTTTAAGACTTAAAAAAATGAACTTAGGCAAGAGCAAGGGCGAATCTCAAAAATATTATGTTGAGTGAAAGAAGCAGACCCAAAAGAGTACATACTGTGTGATTCAATTTATATCAATTTCAAGAAAAGGCAAAACTAATATATGGGGATAGAAATCAGAATAGTGGTTGCCTGGGTTGTGAGGGAGAAGAGGATGATCAAAAAGGAACATGAGGGAACGTCTTAGGGTGATGGTGATACTCTGTACATTTATTGAGGTGTCAATTACAAGGGTATATGTATTTATCAAAAATTAAAAACTATATACTTAAGGTCTGTACATTTCATTGCATGTAATTATATCTCGGTAAAAAACAAGAATAATAAAGAGATGGGGTACAGAAATAAATACTATACATAAAGATGACAAAATATTTTTAGAAGGGAAAAAAGAATTAAAAAATGAAAATAAACAGAGAGTGGGTCCAAGGTCTTAACCACAAAAGGCATAATAAATAATGCTGCTATATCTGAAGCAAGCCCTTTCAGTAATACAATGGCAGTACCATAAATAGTGTCTGTTTATGCAGGGCTACTGTCATCAAGATTAGAGCTTAAAAGAAAAATAAAGTCTCTTTCACAAAAGAAGACGAAAAGAACCTTTCAATACTGTTCTCAACAAGTTGTGCTTGAAATTCTATATTTTAGCCAGCCCAAAGGCAATGAATGGATTAAGTGCCAAGAGCATATAACCTTCTTGTTTTCTGTCCAGAGGCGAGAGGCTGAGTGTTTTGGTTTCCTATTGCTTCTGTAACAAATTCCCTCAAACTTGGTGGCTTAAAACAATGCAAAATTATTATAATTCTGGAAGTCACAAGTCTATAATGGGTCTCACTGGGCTAAAATTAAGGTGTTAGCAGGGCTGTGTGCCTTCTGGAGGCTCCAGGGAGAATGTTTCCTTGCTTTTCCAGCTTCTAGGGGCTGCCTGCGTTTTTCGGTTCAGCCAGCAAGGGAAATCGAGTCTTTCTCACCCTGCGTCACTCTGACTTTGACTCTTCTGCCTCCTACTTCCACTTTTAAAAGACCCTTGTGATTACATGAGGCCCATCCAGATAATCCAGGATAATTTCTCCATCTGAATGTCAGGTAATTAGCAACCTTAATTCTAGCTGCAACCTTAATTATCCCTTGCCATGTAAGGTGATATATTCACAGGTTCCAAGGTTTAAAACATGGACATTTTTGGAGGCCCATTATTCTGCCTACTGTGCTGAGCTTTAACAGAACAGTAAAATGTTACTTGTAGCATCTCTCTAATCATCCATCACTTCTAATCCTTCTATTCTCTACACCAGCCATCAGATGAATGTCTCCAAAGGTTCCAGGTTTATTATAAGCTGTTTATTTGTTAAGTAAATGCGATAAAAAAAATAGACCCTGTTCCATAGATTACATTCCACTTTCAATTGTGTTCACTTAGTTCTACAATCTCCTGAAATGTGGGGAAAGGTCTCTGTTCCAACTAAATATTCCTGTGTAACGAACCACTTAGTGACTCACAGGAATGAAAAAATTTTGCACACAAGTCTGAAATTTGGGCAGGGCTTGATGGAGACAGCTTGTCTCTGCTCCACTTGATGTCAGCTGGAATGGTTCGAAAGCTGAGGGTAGAATCAATGGAAGGTTGCCTCACATGTTTGGTAGTTGATGCTGGCTATTGACTGGGACCTCAGCGGGGCTGTCAGCTGCAACACTTACATGTGACCTCTCCATGCGGCCTGGGCTTCCTCACAGCACTGCAGCTGAGGTCCAAAGGCAAGCATCTTTTGTATGGATCTCATAGAAAAGAAAGGTGTATCACCCTTTATGGCCTGGTCTTGGAAGTGATGGCCACATTTATTTTCTCAAAGCAACCACAAAGCCCCACCTAAATTCAAGATAAGGAGACGAGAGTGTACCTCTTATGGAAGGTGACAATGTGGTAGAAGAGAATGTAGGTCCAGAAATAACTTGGCAAACTTTTGTAGAAAATACAATTTTCCACAGGTTCGCTGGAAGTTTTCAATTTCTTCTTTTCGTTTTAAGTCTCCTCTTTCTTCCATTCTATTTGTCTCCCTTATATAATTGCCCCCCTTGGTCTTTTTTTGTCCCTCACTCCTTCTACCTCAAAATCAGGCCAACCCTGAGATGGCAACCAGTAGTTTCATAAGGTGATGAAAGAGGACTGTAGTATGTCTACAGAGGGACACCTAATTGCTGGAATCAGGAATTATTCAACTATCCCGTACTGACAAATATGGCCTTATCATATGCTTCGACCTAATTTTTGCTGCCTTTCTAGTCAGAGAAAAAGGCACCACAACCTGCTATCAGAAAAGCATGGTTACCTCCCTACTCCTCAGGCGTCCAGTGGATGCTAATGTCCAAAACACACTTTGCCTTTCTGCACCACTCGCCTTATCACACAGACCCAGGGACAGCGGGGTGACATTTGGTAAATTTGGAAAGACTAAATTAGACAGGCTTATCTTGGCGCCTCCCTGTTTCCACTTGGGCCCAATCTGGCTACAGGGAGCAGGCCTTTTCCTCTGCTCCCAAAACCAGAGCTGTGGCTTCTGAGATTCCCCCCCAGCCCCAAACACCTGGGTTAAACATCGAAATTTCTGGAACTTCCCCGCCCCCCCCCCCCAGATATTTAAGCTATGAAAGAATGATCCACAGGTACTTATCACAACAGAAACTAAATTATACCCCCAAAGCATCCATGAGTTACAAGCAGCATTGTCAATTACATGCTACAAAATACTACACCTTGTTTTGAATGACTAAAGTACACTAACTACACTCCTTGCATTCTACACATAGTTTGACTACTATAGAACATATACGTGTTCTTTCACAATGTGTATGCTTAATTTTAAAAAAAAGCAGGGCTTACAATTAATATCACATTGTGATCACTGGAAAATTTTAAATACCTTGGTCAGAACCAACAATGTGGTACTTTCGTTTTCATCTTTCCTTGACTACAAAACAGGAAATCTCCTCAATTAGATGTCAGCTAAGGAGAAAAAAAAAATGCCATTATCCAAGGACACAGCAAGTTCTGTCAGGTATTTCAACATGGTGGAAGAGTAGTCAGGTTTTAATTGGCCCTATTGAGCTCACCCACAAGCTACAACATTCTTTACCTCAGCAGTGTGGTATTCAGAAGGAAAAAAAAACTACAAAGTTAGTTTCTACCTTTGAAAACATCAAACGAATCATGTTCAGTTTCATCCTGTTAACTGAATGCTCGCACCTATCAACACTAGTAAGATTGGTATTGAAAAGTAAAATGGATTCTAGAAAATTCCCGACCACCAACATTGTTTATTTAGCTAGCTGAAATAAAGAACTGGGTTCTATGTTTTGCTAGTATTTTTTCAGGCTTCTTACCTACTGTGTTAGAAAGCACTTTCTCTAAACATTTCAAGGTCAAAAAGTTACCATCTATATCCCTCTTCTTAACTAAATTATAAGAACTTTCTTTAATCAAAATTCTTACCAGTTTGAGATTATTGAAGTTGGGCATACCAACAGATAAATTTTTAAAACTGCTCAGCAAAGTGTTATGAGACAATAGACCAAGAAGTAATAAAATATAAGAAAAGGAATGGGAAGTTACCAAAAATAATGTTCCTCTTAAAAGCAGAGAATGCCAAAACAGGAAGGGCTGATGAGACAGTTGTGGTTTTAACAGGCCTTGTTTAGACAGATGCACAGCTATTATTTTTTGGCTCTACCTTGACCAAGATTTTTGACACTAAAAAGAAAACAGCTAACAGTAATTTTTTTTAAAGGATGAAAGAAAATTTGAGGAAGTGAAATCTTTATGGTTTCATGGAAGATGTATCTGTTTGGGTCTTCACTATAATCACCACCGTTCAAACACTGAATAGCAAGCAGCTAGAAAAGCTCTGTGTACAAATGTGGTTCTCCTTTTCCTTAACCAACACTTCATTAATTACCTAGCATTCTTTCAATGGATCAGGGAGACTCCAAAGGAATGTGGGAAATAGGGAGAAAAACCATGGCATGCTCATTTGCCAATAGTGGAAGAGATCTTAAAGCTTGAGCTGCTTTCACTTATTTCCTTTCTGCAGGCTTTCAAACCCTTTGTTCATCCTAAAACCCAGGGGTGTCCTCCAGCCAACACTCCTCCCCCTTATTTTCCTATCCAAACTTCATCCTTCAACAACCCAGTTTGCATGTCCAAGCCCTGTCCACCATCAGGAGGATAAACTCAGGGCAAATGCCCATGAAATTCCTGGAATGGGATCAGGGCCATTTGGATAGGGAACTCTGGGAACCCAAGTACCCATGTGTGGTCTAGATGTAGGGTACAAGCTCTGGGCCTTCCCTTGGCTGTGAGGATTCCTTGCCCTACGGGGAGTCACAAGGCCTTGCAAGAGTCAGCATGGGGGTCCTCTAAAGTGGGGGGTCCAGGAAGTGAGCTCTGGTTGCATGAGGCAAAACATGATACTGGCTTCCACATACAGAAATGGTTATTGGTATTAGACTATCATAATCTCCACCACTTATCAGAAAGTTCTACACAGTCCCAAATGAACTAACTGGAGGCCTAATCAAGTGTTTACAGTAACTCAAGAACAACCTTTAAAAATTCCTGACTTTTGAAAAAAATAACTGGACATGACCTTAAAAGAAAAAAAATCATTTTAAGTTTAAATTATCTTGCAAATTAAAGAAATTTAGTCTTGATCAAAAACGACATAAAGTTTGAAATTTTAGTAAGACAAATAATTAAGTTTAAGAGACCAATCCAATAGTCTACATGTGTAAAGTTTTCATAAGCTCCTCATCCAGATGTTTTTATTTGGAGGTAAACATTGCCTCTAAAATTAAAAAAAAAACATTGCTTCTGTCATTATTTGGTGCAAAACTCTTCAAAATAAATCATACAAGGATGTAATGGTTGGTATAAAGGTCCTAGATGTCCCATAAAAAGATAATTACCTTTAAAAAAAACAGGGTATATGATGATATAAGATTTGAGCCCTTGTTCAACCAGAATTGTGTCCAATTTGCAAACATCTGAGAACCCCAGAAGAAAGGGAGAAGGCAGGGAAGGTGGAGAGGAGACACTCTTTCCCAAATTATTTTTGTTCAGCAAGGGAAAATAAGGAAAAATGAGGCATGTGCAAATGACAATTACTTTCATTTTTCAAAAAAAATGTTAAAAAAAAACGAGTTAGACTAGTTTTCAAGTTGGTCCAAATAGTAATCCCAGCTACCGTGACAGGCTCTCTAACAATTAGGTTCAGGTTCAGAGAAAGAGTAAATTAGGACAGACGACTAAGGAACACTGTAAATGTAAAACATGAAAAAGCCCAAGTGAGCAAAGCAGAAAGCCATTTTAGAGGCCAAAGCAGGCCTTTTCAAAGGCTGTGGTGTGAGGTTTTGATGTAGAAAATTCTTATCAAGTGTAAATGTCTGGATGGTAATCAATTGCAATTTAAGCTGTTTCTTTTTGTCTAGTTCATCTATCTGTGCCTGCCGTTTAATCACAAACTGCCATGGGGACTGGCACTGTCAGACAACCAGGATCTCTGAGTGCTCTCAAAGAGGTGACACACAATGTGTGCAACTTTGTAAATCTATAAAGTATTTTGAGCTCCCTCAAGAAAGACCTGAAAATATAAAGTCCCTTATCACTTTACCTCAGAAGTTAAGCAAAATTTTAAATAGCTTGAGAAGTTCTAACAGGAATCTGTTGGGGATTTGACCTGTTTTCATAAACTGATGAAAATAGTAGTTACTATGAGTGGAATAATACTGACTGGGCCTGGGAAACCTTAGTTTCATAAAAAATCCAATCATTTTTAACAGTGATCATTACACCTAGGTAAGAATCAAATCACTATATATAAAACTACTCTTACATAAAGCAATATTTTCAAAACTAAAGTTAACATTGATAACTCTTTACTTACAGTTTAGTTTTGTTATCATGTACTTTTGTGTATTCTATAAACTACAGGAAGTCTGAAAACAACGTGCAGTTAGCATCTCAAAATTCTTGCTATTATCTGTCCAAACTCTGACTTGATGGTTTTAATTCAGGCTCTCCCTCAAGACTTTGAGAAAGGAAGTAAGTTTACCTGTTGTTTCATGTCTGTAATTGAAATTACGCTTTTACTTAAAATGAACTTATTGTCCCGTGCTTCATATATTCCTGGGGCGGTCAAGGGGGTCAGTGGAGACACGAACAACCCTTCAGGAGTGCCTAAAAAAACTTTGAAGCCTCAGACTGTCTATGTATCACCTCATTTAATTCTCACTGCAGCTCCATGAAGTAAGCATTGTCGTTATGCCTAATGTCAAATGTGGCAGCAAGCCTGATGGTTAAATACTCACAATTAATTAGTAGTAACAAGAGGACTTGAACGTTCTAGCTCTAAAATGTTGGTGCTTCTTTCTACCATGTGGCTTCTATAGTTTCCTTTGTATTTTTTGCTCGCACTTTGATATTTTAAAGGGGATACAAAGCAAGAGGCTGTACACCTTACTTTGGTGCTGCCTAGCTTATCTTTATATATTCATGATTAACTTTCTCTGGCGATGGCAGACACCCGTCTTGACACTTGCCCATTTTTCACTGCTGCTACAAGCTGATAATCCCCTTGAGCAGTCCACACCACAAAAAACTTTCTAAAACTGCAGCATTATATGTATTTTCAATTAAAGCTCTATGAGTTTGGAGATGTCTCATGACTGCAAGTTTGAAAACTGAAGTTGATTTAACATTTATTTCCCCCTAAATAAATAATGAAATAAATACCCAGCCATGTATTGTTGTCGTCCCACCACCCCAGAAAAGCATCATAATGGCATCTAAGTGTTTCCAAGGGCCCTACTGCAGCCGTGACCAGATCTCCTATCCACAATTGCAGACTGGCTCACTGGAAAACTGGAAGCATTGCTGGACACTGCCTAACAAAGTTTCCCACTTCACTAGAACTAGTGAAAGCGGCCAGAGCACATGTTATAACACATTTAAGTATCTCTTAAGATCAACTTAAAACACTTGTAAATAAAGGCCTGCAAGGTGTGTGCACTAATATTATCCAGTATTTCTTTTCTAATTCTTTATTGCTCAGTAGGCAAGAGAAATTTCCACCTTTGAAATAAGATTTCATGCCTCAAAACACTTCAGTTTGGGCTTGAGGGTCTTAAAAAAAATCAAAATGTTAATTAAGGGGTCCAATAAGCTGGTCAACTTGGTTGGAAAACAATATATGTACCGTTCTAAATACTTGGGTTATTTATGAACATTTTGTTGAGGTGTTTGGGCCTACCTTGGCACTGAATTTGAAATAAGAAGCTTGGAAGTAAATTTTGTCTTGTAGCTACTTCCCAAACAAATCTGAATATTGAAAGATGATTATCCACCACTTTGAAATACCAGAGGGAAAATAAAATTTACTTTTGTTAAAAACTCAATTAAATTTATTTTTATTTAACTACTAAGCCATTGATCAACAGATTAAAGAGCAACAAACTTTTGTGAGTTTCGTTAACACATTTGCCTTTTTTTTATTTTTTAGAATATAGTCTACATCTGGATTAAAAAATGTTTTAAATAAATTTAAGACATAAAACAACAGTGGAACTCTTCATCATTCTATGTACAACACTGATAGAATGTCAGTTGGTGCAATTTCGGATTAAGTCCACTTTCTCATAATAATGTTATTTCCACTGGCTGAGTGGCAAGCTTTGTACAAGTCGGCACAGTGCCAACTTACACATACTGGGGAGGGGGAGGGGTGGCGTGAAAGGCACAGGGTAGGAGTGCCACAGGACAACTATACTGTGTAACAGAAAATCATTAATAAAGTAGTACCGGTTAGCCACAGACCGTGCTGTTTGTGCGCTTATCACAATGGAATTGCCCAAGTTTCACAGCAAGGAGGAGGTTCGAAATACTTAAGACAGAGCCACTGTTACAAAAAGAAATAGTGCAAACAGGAAAACTGATGCAATCCTAGCAACGCTGTGGCCTCCACCAGCCCAACCACGGGGAGGCGGGAGGCTGCTGCGCGCCCCGCCTTCTCCAGCGCCCAGCTCCGGGCGGGGCTCCCAAGTGTGGCAACCCAGCGCCGCGCCCTGGCATGGCCCCTTCTCCTCCGGAAAGAACAAAAAAGAAACTCCAGGAAAGGAGGAGGCCGAATGCAGGGCGTCAGCCCAGTCCCATTCCCATTAAGAAAGAACCACCCTGCGGGAAGGAGGTCCTTGATCCCATCCCCACGCACCCTCCGCCACCACTTCCTTCTCTCTCCTTTCCCAAAAGAAGTCCCTTTCCCCAAGCAGCCCCGCCGCGCCCCCTTCAAGTACGCAGCCCTTCAACTTTGCAGTCAGCCCAACGAGCCCTATAGCCAGAAAGAAAACAGCTTTGAGAAAAGAGAGAGGGTGAAAGATGGGGCCGGGAAGGGAGCTGGGCAGCCGCGGCAGCCCGCCTCAGTGGCCCCAATTGCTGAAGCCGATCTCCTGCTTGTATCTGTTGGTGAGGATGTTGGCTTTGCGCGTGAGTTTGGAGAGCACAGTGTGCAGCCCGCGCAGGTGGTAGTGAAACTGCTGTTCCAGGTCCTCCTCGCCGGCGTCCGCGCCCTCCAAGTGGCTCAGGTCCACCAGGATGTCTTTGGACTTCCACGCGCTGCCCTCCTCGCTCCCCGCCGGTTGTGGCGGCTGGTGCAGGACCCCCCACTCGATGTCGTTGCGGATGGACTTGAGCAGCACGTAGTGGCTGTACATGTCCCGAGAGGGCGCGAAAAAGCTGCCATTGGCGCTGCCCGGGCCCGGGGCGGGGGGCGTGCTCTCCTCCAGGCAGCCGCCACTACCGCCTACCTCCACGCTGACATCGTTGTCCAGCCCGGGCTCGGCCAGGGGCACGTCGCGCAGCAGGCTGGGCACCATCACCGTCTGGTCCATGTTGTTCACGGCGCCGATGAAGCGGTTCATGGCATTAAAGAGCGAGTGCTTCTGGTTGTAGGTGTCGCAGATTTGCATCATGGTGGCCGCGCGGGCGCCGAAGCACAAGGGCACGGGAGGGCCGGCTGGGGCGAGGGTGTTCCCGCCTTCAGGAGCTCTCAGATGCCCGCGCGGGGAGCCTGGCTACAGCACGAGCCGCGACGGGATTCCCGACTCCTCCTCCACACTCTCCAACTATCGTCTCGCTCACAGCCCGACCCTGCGGGGATGTGCTGCTTCTCCTGGCTTTGGCGTCCGAAAGCTCGCGATGGCGGCGCGTGGTCCGTGGGTCGAGCCCTGGCCTTGTTGGGAAACCGGGACGAAAGAGAAGATTATTCACCCGGCTAAGGTGCCTGGCACCGCCGGCCGCCCGCACCTCTCTCCCCCGATTACTGCTCGCCTGGGACGGTACCCAGGTGGTTCCCCGCAGCCCGGCTGTCCCACCTCCTCTCCCTAGGACCACGGAGAGAAGGAGGGGGTGCTCCACACCCCAGTCTTCCTCCGAAAAGCCTGAGTCCAAGCACTCACGCTGACCCGGACAGAGATGGGGCAGGGGCACCCACCTCCTCTTGCTCCTGGAGATCCCCTGCTGCTGAGTAGCTCAGTGTTCTCGCTGCTTGCGGCTGCTGCCTGCGGGCGTTGCTGTGGTCAGGGAACCGACTGTGACTGCGGGCAGCAGTGGTGGCGTCGGTCCCCTACCCATCCCAGGTGCTCAATTTATAGAGCCCCAGAAAGGTGTCGCCGGGGCTCAGGGCCACCCCCGAGGTCTCCTCCTCCCGCCTCCCGGCTGAGCAGAGATAAAAGTCCTGAGCCAGGATGACCGCAAGTAACACTCTCCTGGACCTTTCTACAGCGGGGGCGGGGCATGCTGGGCCAGCTCCGCCTCTCGCCTGATACCCAGGCGGAGGGAGGGCGCAGTGGCGGGGCAGGGCTGGAACAGCAGAGCAGGCAGGCGGGGGAGGGCCGGGCACTGCGCGGGTGAGGAAGGCGCCAGCTTCCGGACCAGCAAGAGGGCGGGCTGGCGTGCCGGGGTTGGGTGGGCCTTGCATGCGCTCCCAGAGTGGGATGACCGAAATGCACGCGCCCAGATTGCAAAGTGAGCCCCTCAACCCCGCATCAATAGCGGAAATTACTGTCCTGGTTTATTGTTAGCCGTCGGGGAAGAAGAACCCGCAGCAGCCGCAACTCTATCTGGGGTCTCTTATGTAAGAAGGGTGGCTGGGCTTGCTGGGTGCACGTGGACACATAGTGCTCCCCCTGTGGCCCTGGCCTTGGCCAGCTGCTGGGGGAGGGGAGCCTCTGAGGCATTTGCCTCCCTCCTGATGAGGTCTCTCCCAATTTTTCCTGTTAATAGCTGCTGCCAGGGATAAAGAGAGACCCACCATCAGATCTGCAATTTTTTTAAAGAGATCAATTGTGGCAATGGGAAGAAGTAGCCAAATTCCTTACTTTTGTCCAAATCCCGTTACTCAGAGATCCTGGAGAGCCAGGTGCAAATGGCCAGGAGAGGGTGACAGTAGTTAGGGCTGCTGTTAGATCTTTTATCATTTAACAGAAAAGTGGGAAGGTGTCCAATAATTTTGGGGGAGGGGAGATTGAAATGTTCCTTTCCAAAGATAGTTCTTAAAAAGCAAAGTCGTTTAATAGGGCCTCGTCTATGTACTAAATCACTGGATTTAACAGCTCTGCACCATAAATTTCACTTTGGGACTCCAAACCACAGCCGATTTTCATTTTTGTTTTTGTTTTACCATCTCACTTCCCTTGCCATATCCTTCATCTGCCATTCTTCTCCAGCAGTCCTACAGATAACTCAACAAGACTCGAGTTTCTGATTTTAAAGTGTTTTTCTCTTTAAACCTTCCAGCAGTGCTTGCGGTATAGTGTTTTCTTGAAGGACAAAACGTGCCAAAAGAAGAGAGCATATAATAAAGGGATTTCTTTCCCTCTTTTTTTACCTTACAATCTATAAAAAATTTTCCATGGCAAACCATCTTCCTAATTGTCTTGAATGAAAATCTGACTTGGTGCAACAAGGACTCACCTGTTGACAATGGAACACAAGTGACCCCTGGGGACAGATCCCAGTCTGGGGAACCCCCTCCCAAGGCTTATTAGCTCCAGATTATAGCCCATGTTTTCTTATCTATAAAATTGAAATAATGTTACCTGCTCAACCCAGGGTCTTTGGGAGGATCAATGAAAAGAAAAATATAGAGCAAAAAGCATAATATAAAATTGAAGCATTAAAATAATCTCACTCTCCCTCTTTGCACCCATGGAGACTTAGAAACTTTTTCAGCCTCAGTTTCTTTATCAATAAAATGGAGCTTCTCCCATGGGCTGTGCCAAATTTTGGTTGATGATAATGGATCTAAAAATTATGTAAACTGTAAAGTACTTTACAAAGATTATTTGTACATAGTATCAGACCTCATCATAGCCTAGAGGTATTTATGGGAAGAATCAGAAACCTTAATAATGTGGAAATATGATAAGCCACAGACACACACCCCTCCCCCCCCCCCCAGTGCTTAGGCAGCAAGAGAGTACAAAATAGTGCAGGTTGATTTCAAATACTTATGTCCAATTAGATACAAAGCATTGCAAGACAAAAACTCGAGAAAAACACATATCGAGTTTCCAGTAGCTGAACTTCTCATTAATAAAAACATACTTTGTCCCCAATGACAGACCCTCTTCATATTTTAGGTACCTATGCCTCTTGATGAAAACTTGGTATTCAGGTCTGAGTAATGAAATTCCACAATCCTGCCTTTTCTTCCCAGGTCCAGCAAAATGTGATAGTAACTCGCAGAAAACGCAAATGCAAGTGATCTGGCAAAGGGATTCCAGCAAAAAAAAAATTAAAAAAAATCCCACCTTGGGAGAAAGCCCCTATCGCCTTCTTTTTGGCCTCCACCCCTTTCCTGATGTTTTTTTCCTTCCTCGGTTCTCGAATTCACTCTCCATCCCCCAGTTTCTTGACTCCAGCCCTTGTTCTTTCACGTTTCTTAAACACTATACGAGAAAGATGGCTCATGCACCTGCCTGCAAAACTTCCCAAATCAAGCCTCTTCAGCTCCCCCGGGGTGGCGCAACAACTCACGGCCACTGGGGTAAATCCGGAACGGAAAGGTCTCCCGGTCAGAATTGCGGGGCCCTTGGAATCACCCCACCGCCGCCCCTCTGGCTTCAGCCAATCAGATGCCGTCAGACAACGTTATGCAAATAAGCCTTCGCGCCCCAGCCAGTCAGGAGCCTGGGCTCCCTCCCCCAAGCGTCCTCTTTCACCCTAGCCGCGCCGGACTGGCGGCCGCGTCACTGGCAACCGGCGCGCTGCCAATTTTCCCCTTCAAGCGACTGAAAAAAAAAAAAAAAAGATTCCCTGGGGTTACTTAGGAGGGAAGCGGACCAGCCCTGGCCCTGCGGGAGGTGGGCAGCCTCTCTGGTTGCCCTGGGCACTTTCCCAATTGCGATCTGAAACAGGCTGGAGAGATGCTGAGCAACCAGCCCAGGCCTCCTTTTGCCTCAGGAAAACAGAGGAAGTCATGCGTTGAGCAAACAACTTTTGAGTACTTGCTATAGGCCAGCAGGCTCAAGGCTAGAGGCCTTTGGTCTCTACTTCCTCCTCAATAAGCCAAATTCTCAGGAAAAGCCTTGTCTGGGCTTGGCGCCCTCCCCACTTCTTCTCCACAACTCCAACTCTGGAGCTTTTAAGTTCCCGTTCTTAATTCCCACTTTCCCTTCTTCCTTCGGCAACCAAGAGATCGTGCTTTGCTGGCCCATCTCCCCCAAAGTGTCCACAAATTACCCCTTTTACTGTGTCCTTTGAATAGTTTGTAAAAAGATGGCATTTTAAATGACCAGAAATTCATAAAGTAGAGTGCAAGAGTAAACAGGTCAAATAAAGCAGATTGAAGCAATAAGAGGTTGGTCTTAGAGTTGGAAGGAAGGCGGTATAATTGCAAGGCTAGAAACCAGCCCAACCCAACATAGTGGAGATTCTGGATTGCTTTGAGGCAGAACTTATTAGAAACCACTTTATGAACAGTGTCCTAGAAATATAACATCAGACTATCAGACTGTCTTGTTGAAGGCCATATAGTCCAACCACTCGGTTGTGCTGAAATCACTCACACAGCATGCCCAAATGGTACCCTGGCCCACATTCTTGTCATGTCCATCCTCCATTGTTAATTCTCCCTGTTGGAGCCCTCCAGGAGGCCATGCAGCACACCATTGCATATCTGAAAGTGGATACTGTGTCTCTTGAATCCAGTATTCTTCAAGCCAATTATTTCCAGTTGCTGAAGCAGTTCTTTATATTCTTTCGAGTTGCTCATCTATCCTGGTCATTGTCTTTGGAAGTAGCTCCAATTTGCTTGTAAGTGTGACACCTGGAATTCATTCCAAGCACCATCTTCTCTAGGACAAAATAGAGTGGCACGGCCACCTACTTTATTGTAAATGGTAACTTTTCTAGGTCATATTTATTGCACACAAGTGCTTAGAACTTAGACATATTAATGCATTTTAAGTTCACAATAAACTTGAGGAAAAAAAGTAAGGATTAAAGAATTTTAAGTGGCCAAAGTAGCAGAATTGAGATTTGACCAAGTTTTCTGATGCTAGAACCAATGTTCCTTCCACTACCCCCCAAAATATCTATTTTTACAATGCTGCTTAACATTTAATGGACTTCTTTTAACAGTTACATCCATATGCTGCTGGTTAACAAAACTGCATGTATCCCATTCGTGAGCAGGGCAGAACTTTTTGGACCAAAATACAGAAATTTATACTTACCCTACTTCAACTTTATCTTATTAGTTTTGGCACATTATTCCAGTCTGTTTCAACATTTTAGGTTCTAATTTGTGCTCTAATGTAATTGGACCTTACCCATACATTTGATAGCTGTTCTGTATATCCATCCAAGTTATTGATAATAGGTGAAAGGCAACACTGGGCAAAGGGCAAAGTGCTGTAGAACATTTGGAGAGCTCCTTCAGCTTGCTATCAGTCCATTAATTAGCACCTTTTGGCGTATGCTGTTTCAGCCAACTATGAATCATATCCATTGTATAATCATCTAGCCTGTATTTTTCTTCTTGACCACACAATATTATGAGAGACCTTGCTAAATGCCTTGCTAAAGTCCCAAGCTAATAGCCAGGTTTCCTTTTATAGAGTCAGGAAGCAGGGCACTTTTGTCATCTGTCACAGAACAACCACTGTCACATGATACAAAAAGGCAGAAATGGCATCATAATATTTTGAGTTAAAATTGGGGAGTAATCTCATTGTAATTGTCAGTATAGGAAACACCCTCATGAAGATTTAGTTGGGAGAAGACAGGAAAATGCTAAAACCTAGGAACATGGCAGTCCTGAGTCTGATGGCCTCAAACCTTAAGCTTTCAGGTTCTAGCATGCCTGAATATGTTAGAGTTAGCATTTTGTCACAATCCTGTGTGTGTTGTTTTTTTAAAAAAAAAACCAAAACGCTTTAGCCTCAAATTCAGGAGGAGTAGAGCACAGGAAAGTTGAGAATACTAAAGACTACCTTTTGTTATTCCTCAACATTTCTCCATCTTTGGGAACTATAAACCATATAGAAAATGAAGCATTTAATTTGAATGATAGATAAGAAAAATGCAAGACTCATTATAAGTTTGCTTACCTACCATACAGGAGCTTTTCAAGTTAATTATTCCGGGATCTCTTAGAATTCCAGGACCATTAGTATAGAATGGTTCAAGAATTCTTGCATCATTAGCATAGAAGAAACAAGAGAGAGGCTGTAGCTCAAAGGTTGAACATTTGACTACTGAGCATAGAAGGAATGATGTGTATTCTTCCTTCACTCTATCCTGTTTTAGTGTGTCAATTTGGTTACTTTAAATTCTGAAATTAGATTAAAAGTTCACAAATTATAGTATTAAATTAACATAGGGGAAAATATATAATTATCAATATTTCATATGTTCAAATCTTAACCTAAGTTTTAAATATAATATATACAGAGGGTGCCAAAAACTGTATAAACATTTTAAAAAAGGAAAATTGTGCTAAAATTGTAATACTCAATATATACTGATAACAAAAGATGAATACAAGTCACATTTAACTTCTGCGATTACAAGAGGTGCTCAAAGTGGTTACCATCAGCATCCAGACACTTCTGATTATGGCGAACTACTGCTTGAACAACGTTGACCAAAGTGTCCACTTGTATACAGTTTTTGGCACCCCCAGTATATATGGTTTTATATAAAACTATACCTATATCTTATTTTATTGTTATATATTATACATGTTTATATATAATTTACATATATACATATTTCTACATATTTATATGTACAACTGGTTTTTGAAGCTACAATGTCATAAATACAATATTATCTGATAGTTTCAATAGTTCAATGCCATAATTTACCCTTTTAACTCTAATAATAAAGGAAATTGGACCTAGACAATGTGCACTGGAATTGAAAAGAATTCACATACATCATATTAGGTCTGGACAGAGTACTTAGGCTAATCTCATAATCATGACCAAGAAGAAAAGAATAGTATAGCAAACTAAAGCCCCCCAAAAGACAGTATGCCAAAGATATAAATCTGGAAGCAAATACAACCCACAAGTTCTTCCAGCTATAGAAGACCTTAGTAAGAATAGGAAAAATAATAAACCATTAGGAAGATTTTTAAAAGGAAATTGCAGAGCAAAGGAAACAAAATTTGAACAGAAAACAAACCACTAGAGAGTTAATAAATGAACTAGAAACAAAAAGCATGACAGAAAGTTAAATTACCAGCATATAGTGAAGGGTTCAGATAATCACAGAGAAAAGACACAAAGAGTTAAAGAAAATAGAGAGAAAATGTTGAATATAGAAGACAAAGATAACACAATATACACATAATTAATGTCACAGAGGTAGCGATCTCAACAAGTGGAACAGAAAAAAATTCAGATGTAATATAGAAAATTTTCCTTGATAAAACACTGTCATCTGCAGATTTAATAGGCACACTGTATACCAAGTGAAATTATTCAGAAAAGTTGACATTGAAAAACAAGCTAGTTATATATATTTTTTTACTTCAAGGAATAAGAAAAATTTTCAAGTATCCAAACAGGAAAAGAAGTACCAAAAAGTTGGTGGTTGCACGGGAGGGTAGAATCAAGCTAGGTTTACACAAGCACTCAATGATGGGAGACAATGGAACTACCGTGTTTCCCCGAAAATAAGACCTAGCCAGACAATCAGCTCTAATGTGTCTTTTGGAGCAAAAATTAATATATGATCTGGTGTTATGTTATGTTATGTTATGTTATGTTATGTTATGTTATGTTATGTTATGTTATGTTATGTTATGTTATACCCGGTCTCATATTATAGTAAAATAATACTGAGTCTTATATTAATTTTTGCTCCAAAAGACGCATTAGAACTGATTGTCCGGCTAGGTCTTATTTTCAGGGAAACACGGTATGAGAAAGAATATGTGATTCAAGAATATTATATCATTCAAGTTAAAAACAGGATTCAGACATTCTCAAATATGAATGCAGAGCTTTTCTTGAAACAAAATTACTCAGTGATAAAACTCTGTTAACTAAAATAATGGATCAAAATAAAAAACTCAGGAATGGAGAAACCCTGAAGAAAGGATTCATGGTGAGCTTGAATCTATTTAAATATAGAAATAAGACTAAACAGTGTGGGTATTATGGTTGCAGAGCAGAATACATATTTTAAACCCTGACAATGTAAAAATAAAGCAAGCAACAGAATTGGAAGATGGGGGAATAAAAAGTAGCAGAGTTAATCAACTTTCATTACAGTCTAAAACTAAATTCTGGGGGTGGCCGGTTAGCTCAGTTGGTTAGAGTGCTGTGCTCTTAACAACAAGATTGCCAGTTCAATCCCCACATGGGCCACTGTGAACTGCACCCTCCACAATTAGATTGAAACAACTACTTGACTTAGAGCTAATGGGTCCTGGACAAACACACTTAAATAAATAAAAGTTTAAAAAATAAAATTGTGCCATTTAAAAAAATGAAGACACCAACATCTTAATATTTTTTCTGAACTTAGAGGAATCTTGCAGGAACTAATATATTTTGTAGCAAAGAATCTCTTCTAAAGTTCAGTATTTCTTTCAGTGTCACTTCAGTTACTATTCAAAATTCCAGTAAAATTAATTTTAACATTTCATTTAAAGTAGCATGTATAATAATGTTGTATTTCTTCACCTGAGTGCTAGGTGCTAGTTATTCAAGTGTGTTCAATATGTGAAAATTTGTTAAGCTGATACTTATTTTTGAACATTCTTCTTCATATATGTTATACTTGAATAAATGTTTTGAAATTCCATTAATATAAAAATCTTGTGGTGGGGAGGGAGAGAGAGAGAGAGACAGACAGACAGAGAGAGAGAGAGAGACAGAGAGAGACAGAGAGACAGAGACAGAGAGAGTCAACAGTCTGATCTGATGATCTGGTTTGGAATTAAATGCTCTCAGTATTGTTTTTATAATAACATTTTTGAACCCAAATATTAAGTGGGAGTAGAAAAGCAGTAAGCCCTTTGAACTTTAGGCTCTTACGTTCTTGCTCTCTGTTCCTGTCAACTGCAGTTTAAGAAGTTGGGAGCTTCCAAGCCTTGATCTTGGACAGATCATATTCTTGGAGACGATTCCATTAAAACAGTATTTTTCAATAAAACTTTCTGAAAGTTTATTTGCACAGCACATTTATCAATGGGTATCTGCCTTTGTTGTTGTAGTCTCTGTTATTCATCTATTGCAGATAATTTGAAATATCTGGAAGCCTGATATCTACTATTCTTTCTGTGAAGTTTGCACTTCTTAAGCCCTAAAGATAGAAGAATTCATGTTAGTGAAGTTCTAAGAGTATCCCATGCAGTCAACTACACCTTGAACGTGGCCAGAGGGGTATATTATTTATCTATAGTATATATACTGCTTAGCACCCTAGTTTGGCCTGCAAAGATGGAACTTTTAGATCAGCATTGCTTTTAGGCAGTCCAAAATCCAAGTGGGGCACATGGTCAATTTCCTTTTTTCCTAAATGGTTTCACAATTAGTAGAAATTTGGAAATGAATTTGTGTGGACACCATTATAAGCGCCTTAAACTTTGCTACAATTACCATTTTGTTCCTGGAAAAATATTAAACAGGGAAACATATGTTTTCTAACTTTAAGACACAGAGTGTCTCGTGTAATTTCATTTGTGCAAGGTGTGTAATTACCTTGGTCAGAAGTATAAAGTGTTGGTTTGTGGCGTGGAGTTCAGTCAGCAATATTTCCTAAATGTTTATTTTAGGCTACAGTGTTCATAGAGATGACTTCCTTGGTTCCTATTGGTGGGATTCAAATATTGTTTCAATCCTGACTTAAATTATTAGCAAATATAAATTGGAATGCTGAGGTGATTTACATAGTAATTAGATTTTGGGTTTTAGAAAGAACAACCTTGACTTACTTAGCAAAATATCTGTAAGAGAAAAAATGAACAACACGGCTAGGTATTAAAACATGTCTCTCTCGTTTAGTCTCCTTCACTAGAAGATTATCTAAATCACTGGGCTTGGATTCAGAACCCAGAATATTCCAAATTGAAAATTCCTGGGAGTCTATGGAATATTAAACTAAAAAACGCTAAGTGTGGATTTCATGTTTGTTCATTCAATCCTATTTTTTCATTTAGTTTCAGACAGCACATTCAGCTTTGTTAGATCTAGGCTGAAGCAAATTGGATGCCATTAGAATGGCCAGTTCAGCTGCTTTTATAAATTTTTTTCTTGACCTACTGTAGGGACCATGCCTTTCATTCTTTTTTTTTTTTTGATTCTTCTTTTTTTTTTTTTTAATTAAATTTATTGGGGTGACAATTGTTAGTAAAATTACATAGATTTCAGGTGTACAATTCTGTATTACATCATCTATAAATCCCATTGTGTGTTCATCACCCAGAGTCAGTTCTCCTCCCATCACCATATATTCGATCCCCCTTACCCTCATCTCCCACCCCCCACCCCCCGCCCCCCTTACCCTCTGGCAACCACTAAACTATTGTCTGTGTCTATGAGTTTCTGTTTCTCATTTGTTTGTCTTGTTCTTTTGTTGTTTTTGTTTTATATACCACATATCAGTGAAATCACATGGTTCTCTGCTTTTTCTGTCTGACTTGTTTCGCTCAGCATTACTCTCTCAAGATCCATCCATGTTGTCACAAGTGTTCCTATATCATCTTTTCTTACTGCCGAATAGTATTCCATTGTGTATATATACCACAACTTCTTTATCCATTCATCTATCGAAGGACATTTTGCTAATCATCAGAGAAATGCAAATCAAAACCACAATGAGATAGCACCTCACCCCAGTCAGAATGGCTATCATCAACAAGACAAATAGTAACAAATGTTGGAGAGGCTGTGGAGAAAAAGGAACCCTCATACACTGTTGGTGGGAATGCAGACTGGTGCAGCCGTTATGGAAGGCAGTGTGGAGGTTCCTCAAAGAATTACGAATAGAATTGCCATATGATCCAGCAATGCCTCTCCTGGGTATCTACCCAAAAAATCTGAAAACATTTAGAGATAAAGACACGTGTGCTCCAATGTTCATTGCAGCTTTGTTTACGGTGGCCAAGACATGGAAACAGCCTTTCATTCTTTTAACCAATTGGTTCAAGTACTTCACATTTCTTTGTGCCATTTGTAATTTCTCTATGGCTAGAAAATAGAGTGCTTGGGTTATTACTACCTAATGTCATGTTTGTTCAAAAGTCTATCTTTTATTTATTCAAACATAAGGTATTAATTTGCCTTCCTTCCACAACACAACCCTTGACCTATCCTTCAGACAGAACAGTCTCCTTCTCCCCTCCCCTCCCTTTCCCTCTCCTCCCCTCCCCTCTTTTCTTCTCCCACTCCCTCTCTCCATCAGAAAGGACAGAAATTGAAATAGGAGGAATTCTTAATGGGAGTATTATGCACTCTCAAGTCCCTAACTATTTTGGAATCCTTCTATAATCCACTCAAAAAAGTAAAATGTACAAGGAGGTTAAGTTCAACTACAAGATACTATTTATAAATATAAAATGATATAATAAATTAACAAAACAGAAAAATTAAACCCACTACATATTGCAAAGTAAGTGATTAATTCTAAAATGATGAATGTATTCTTTAAAAGGCCATTAGAAACACCTGAGTAAATTTGTGTTATAATACCAAAATTTAGTGGAAATAAGTTTTCTCTAGCAAACATTCTATTTACTTGAGAGGGTCGGGGCGGCAGACTACATAGTGCAATGAAAAGAGCAAAACTCTGGAGTCAGACCTGTCTGCATCCCCCCCGGTGTAAATCACCTCTTTGCCACTTCCTAGCTTGTGAGCTCAGAGAAGACACATACCCTCTGTAAGCCTCAGTTTCCTCACCTTGTAGAGTTAATGGAAGGATTAAAGATGAAGTGTGCACCTTATAGAACAGCAGGCATATGGTAGGCAGTAAATATGTCACTTGGCTGTGATACATTTTCACTGCATATTCTATAAGTCTATATCATGATGCTGTATATGAGAATTGTGAATGACAATAAACACCTATATGTTTTTGTAACTCATTTATCTTTTGTAATATGAAGCATTGTTTGGGGTCTTGAAACTTTTCCACTTGCAAGTTTTGGGGATACACGATGTAGTTTTTCTTTTCTCTCTCTCTCTCTCTCTCTCTCTCTCTCTCTCTCTCTCTCTCTCTCTCTCTCTCTCTCTCTTTCTTTCTCTCTGACTCTTGTCAAGGCTCTCACTGTGCTTTCTGTCGGCACACATTTTTGAAACAGTCCACAAATTCCTAATCATATATAATGTGAACATTTACAACACTTGTGGTTTAAATCTCTCAAACTATATAGCTGAGAAAGGTGGTATTTGAAGAACAAGTAATTTAGGAAGCAATCATAAATTAAAGGAAGATAAAAAGTTAACCATGTAGACACCTTGGGGGGAAATCAGGTTAGACAGAGGGAGCAGCCAATGCAAAGGCCCTGAGGCAGAAATATGCTTAGAGTATTTAAGTAATGGCAACTAGACCTGTGTGGCAGGAGCAGATAGAGTGTTAGGTAATAAGATCAGAGAGGCAATGGGGTCAGATCACATAAGGACTTGTAAGCTATTTTAAATACTTTAGCTTTTACTGGAAGAAGAGGTGTTATTGAGTGTTTTGAGCAAAAGCATGACATGATTTGATTTACACATAAAAGGAGCCCTGCATTATTCGATGGGTTGAGAATAGTCTTCCTAGAGGAGCAAGGGCAGAAGCTAGATGAGCAGTTAGGAGGCCACTGAAATAATCCAGGGGAGAAATAAAAGTAACTTAGATAAAGGTGGCAGTGGTGAGAAGTGGTTTTGTTCTAGGTATATTTTAAAGGTTGAGCCAGTAAAATTTGCCGATGGATCACATTTAGGTATGAGAAAGAGAAAATAATCAAGGAAGACAAGTTTTTGATCCAAGCAACCAAAAAGATCAAGCTAATGCTGAAATGGGAAAGACTGATGACATAGCATGTTTGAGTGAGAAGATCAAAAATTCATTTTTAAACATGTTAATTCGGAGAGCTCCATTAGACATCGAGTAGAAACACTGCATGAGTGGTCAGGTATAAGAGTTTCAATGATAGTATTTTTAAGTGCTGCCCCAAATTGCAGTTTTCATAAGAGTGCAGTGAATTAGAAAGGTTTTGATTATAAAAATCTACCACCAAAAATAAATATTCCTGGCCCCTCACCAGCTACACCATTGCTCTTTCCCTTCACAGCCTATCTTCCCCAGACTTATCCACCATCTCTGTCATTTCCTATTCATTCCTCAGCCCACTCCACTGTCGTTTCCAGTGCCATCACTCCACAAAAATTGTTTTTGCTGCTGCTACTAGTCACTGTCCATGGTGCAAATCCACTTTTCTGTTTTCATTAATACTTCAGGTTGTCAACATTTGGCAGTGCTAACCACGTACTCATTGAAATATGCTCTTTCCTCAGCTTCATGTTTTCTTCCTTTCTCTCTTTCTCAGTCTCCATTGCTAGCTGATCCTTCTCTACTCAATCTTTAAATGTTTGAGTTCCTAAGGACTCGCTCTTAGCCCTTGTTCTTTTCTCATGTTCCACTTTTGCCCTGGCCAGTATCATCCATTCACGGTGTCAAACATCATCCATATGTGATTGACTCAAAAATATGTGTCTCTAGCCAAGATCCCTCTTTTTAACTTCTGATCCATATAGTCACCCTATTTCTCCACGTGATACCTCCCAGACATCTCAAACTCAGCATGTCCAAAACCATACTTTTATCCCTGCCAAACATGATTCCCTTAGGTATTACCTTTCTCATGAAATGGCACCACTATCCGGTCAGTTAGTTACAGTATTTTTGCCAGAAATTTGGAAAGAAATTTGCCAGAAATATGGAAGTCATGCTTGACATCCCTGTCCTTCATCGTTCACATCCAATTAGTCACAAAGTCCTAAACATATCTCAAATCTGTCACCTTCAACTCCTTTGCCTCTGTCTGGTATCTTCTTCTTGCTTTGTGTATGGCTGGCTCATTATTGTCTTTCAGATCTCAACTCAGAGCGGTCTTCTCTAATCACCCTGTCTCAGACAAATCCCCCAGCCCGGTGGACGTGCTCCTCTGAGCGCTGGGACACCAGCAGCAGCTGTGCAGGACCGCTCTTCAAAGGTCTGAGCGGCAACTTCATCAGGCCTCCTCTCTGATCTCTTAGATTTCAGTTCTGCCAACCTCTTCTTTCTTGTTCCCTCAACCTGTGAGGGGTAGCTGCTTCTTACAGCTATTATCTCTGCATTGCCTCAATTTTGCCGTTTCGTTCTTTCAGCCTCCACTACCTGTGTAATTAATTCTCCATATTAAAACCTCTCTATTAAAATACCTAGTGCAGTTACTGTTTTCTTGAATGGGCCCTTACTGACAAAACAACTTTGGTTATTAGTCCATTTGGGTTTTTTAAATCTCTGAAGTCATTTTTAATACCTTCTATCTTCCTGGAAAATTATCCATTTCATCCACAGAGTTGTGCCAAGTATTTTCTTCTAGTTCTTTCAAGTTCCTCTGTTTCTCTGATGATAATCCTAATCTCGTTCGTAGATGTTTGCATTTGTTTTCATATTTGGCTTTTTTTCACGTTTAGCCCATCTAGTTTTTTTTGTCCCACTTCTGAAGAAACAACTGCTCTTGAATTTATTTATGAATTCTGTCATTTTTCTAATTTACTATACATTTTTATTTATCTTATAAATTCCTTTCTTCTATTTTCCTTGGTTGTTTTTTTTTTTTTTTTTTTAACTTATTAGGTTGATTATTTAATTCATTTGTTTTTTATCTTTCCTATTTAGCAGTGAAAATGTTTAAGGGTGTGGATTTTTCTGATTGCTGCTTTAGTTTTTTAAATTATTCTTCTTTAGATCGACCCTATTTTTGGCTCGGGTATCTTCTTTGGTCCAAGAGTTGTTTGAAAGTTTTAAAAGTTCTATGTAATTAAGTATTTTGGTTTCCATGCTTGCTATTAACTTAGGTTTCATTATTTAGGGGCAAAATATAGGATCTGCATGATTTCCACTTTCAGAGCTTTATTAAAGTTTTCTCTGCTTATGCCTTATTCCTTTCATTCTAATACACATTTTTATTTTACTGACCTTTTTATTGATTCTAAGACATATTTTAATGTCTCTGAAATGGGGAAATTGTATTAAGAATTAGTGGTATCTGAAAGAAGCCAAAATGTTCCCACCCTGAAGCTGCTTTTTGGGATATTCATGTTAAGCTGTTTATTAAGAAACAAGTCTCAGAAAGAACCTTTGGCCCTCCCCCATTTCCTGCCCAAGAGATTCAGACAAAGAAACCTGCTTCAGGAAGGAAATCTTAGGATGCTGCCTTAGCCTAATTTGAATTAAGTGTGGGAAATAAGAGGACATCGGGCAGGCGCCTTTAGCTAGACACCCCCTGTGTCCCCTTGTTTCTGAGGTGCCCAGCAAGAGTGTTCCTGCCTGTATGTTCCACTGTTCCTCAAGTACCTGTAAATCGTCCATTCTCACTTCTGAAATCCCCCTCTTTTCTCTTTTGTCCAAAATGTCTTATATACCCAATGTTGCCTCACTGTCTTTGGAATTTTCATCACTATGTGAATTCTGCATGCACATGTATTAAAATTTTGATTTTCTCCTGTTAATATCTCTATTAATTTGATTATTAGCCCAGCTAGAAGAACTCACAAGGTGAGAGGAAAAGTGTTAAATTCTTTTACCCCACCCCCACCCCACATATCTTTCCATTGTAATTGGCAGCGTTCTTACCTTCTTATTGGAACATCTTAAATCTGATGGCATCTTAAATTTGATGAATGCATTTTGTTTAAATCATTCTAAAATTGTAACATACCTCACAATCCCTATTGAAAGAAATTTACCAACTGTTAGTTTTTCCCTACAGCTACTTTTGAATGATTGGTGTATCTTACTGTTGACGAAATCTTGGAATTAAAGACATAGTCTTTCTTATAGCTTTATGGATATATGAAAGGAAGAAGTACTCCGTTTTCAGAGTATAAAGGTCAATATACAAGTATATGTATATATATTTAATCAATTGTCTTTATCATGTTATTGAAATCCTCTATAAAACCTTATTTAGATTTTGATGATGGTGGTAAGTGGGGAGTTGGTGGTATACTTAATCTGTCTTACTGCAGAGTAATTCCAAGTCTCCAACTTTTTTTTGCTTTTGTTTTTTTTTAAGGAGGGCACAGCTCACAGTGGCCCATGCAGGGATCGAACCAGCAATCTTGGTGTTATTAGCACCACGCTCTAACCAACTGAGCTAACCGGCCACCTCTGAAAGTCTCCAACTTTTGAGCATGTTATGGATTTCTCATTATACTTCCTTTAGGTTTTTAATTCATGCACTTCAAATATGTATTATCTAGTGAAAAAATATGTGTTAGTTCTCTATTTGGATTGTATTTTTTATCATTAAAAATGGATTCTCTACCATTTTTATGTGTTTCTTTAAAATTTAACCTTATCAGATATTAGTTTCGGTGACTTATTTTCACTTTGCTTCCATTTGCCTTATGTTTTTGCCCACTGTTTTAATTTAAATCTCTGTATATCAAACTCTTTTTCTGATAGTTGGATTTTACCAGCTTCCCCATTCCTTGTTTTTTAAATTTCAATTCATTTCTTGGTTGGCTGGGTTTTGTCATCAGGTGAGTTTTTTTTTTTTTCAAGAAGACTTGTGAGTGAATTATTCTCTGAGCTTTTGTATGTTTTAAAATATCTTTCTGTCATATATATGCATATATATACATATATATGTATATGTGTGTGTATATATATATATATATATATATATATATATATATAGAGAGAGAGAGAGAGAGAGAGAGAGAGAGAGAGAGATCAGCTCGATCGGCTAGACTGGCTATAACACTATTGTGTCACTTCTTCCCTATCTCCAGAACTCTAAATACATTGCTCTACTATCTTTCAGGGCTGACTGTGGTGTGGAGAAGTCTGAAGTCTCCCTGATTTATTCCGGCTTTGTTTTATGGATGCACATAAGAGTTGATATATTTATTGAGGTCCAGTAACTTCACTAGTATATATCTGACTATTTACCAATCTAAATCACTTTTTTCCTTCAATTTAGGGTCCACTCAGTCCACAGATTCATGTCTTCCTTAATTGCAAGCAAGTTTCATTTCATTTTCTCATTGAAATTTTTTTTCTCCTTTGGGTTTTCTATCCTTTTCTTCTGGATTTTATTAGCATTTTTTGGTCTCTATTTCATAGCTGTCACTTTTTCCCTATTTAGGTTCATTTATTTGTCCTTTTCCAATTCATATTGGATAATTTTTTTCAAGGCTGTCTCCACATTACTCACTTCTGATATCAGTAATATCTGATCTCCTTTGGTCTTTCAAAAGTGTTTTTTTAAAACAATCTGAAATACTTCATTTAAATTTTAAAAAATCATGGTGAATACGCCAATATTTTATAAAATTGAGTTGGGGTACATGGGTTGTGTATTATGCTTTATATTTTATATTTTTCGGTATGCTTGTTTGGGTTTTTTTTTTTTAAATGGACTTTATTTTTAGAGCAGTTTCAGGTTCACAGCAAAATTGAGAAGAAAATACAGAAAGTCCCCATATGCCCCGTGTTCCCACACACTCAGAGCCACCCCCACTATCAACTTCCCCACCAAAGTGGTACATTTGTTACAATCAATGAACCCACATTGACACATAATCGTCACCCAAAGTCCATAGTTTACATTACAAATACACGTTTTATTTCTATAATTGTTTTATTATCCATTTTTCCTGAGTCCTGCCAATATATTTTATATCTATTTCTCAGCATCTTATCATCCCTTACTATCTCTTTTTGAGCCCCTTTCCTTCTCCTCCTTAAAACAATCTTTCCGTGTAACTTATTTATAATTGTGGATTTCTTCTTAATCGAGGGCAGCTGTATTTTCTCAGTTGTGCGTTTTAAACTTTTTATGTCTCTCCTAACTCCACCTTGAACCCATCAATAAATCACTGTGGCTCAAACATCAAAATATCTCCAGGATATGATTGCATGTTATGCCCCCTTGTAGCTAGGAGAGGTCAATGACATGAAACAGGAAGCTTCTCAGTGGCTTTCAGGAAAAACTTTTCAAGAGAGGGTAAACAACACTGCCATGTGCCTTTTGCCTTTTCCTATTTTTCCTTCCCTCTTACCATCAGAAAAGCAGCTTGGTGCCTCAGCTGCAGCATCCATTTATCACCATAAGGGAGATAGCTGCACATACTGATAATAAAGCATGAATCTATAAGAAACTGGGTGTAGATGACATCTACGAGCTGCTCTGTCAGCCACAAACAGTCTACCTTCATATTCCCTGTTCATGAGAAAAACAAATTCCTATTTATTTAAGTTACTGTGGTCAGTTTTCTGGTATATGCAGCTGAACACTGTCTTGACTGATGAACGCCATATATGCAGTATGTGTTAGTTTCCTGTGGCTGCCATAACAAAGCACCATAAACTTGGTGGTTTAAAACAACAAAAATGTATTCTTTCACTGTCCTGGAAGCCAGAATTCCAAAATCAAGGAGTTGGCAGATTTGCTTCCTTCTGGAAGCTCTGAGGGAGAATCTGTTCCACGCTTCTCCTTTGGTGCCTACTGGCTGCTGCCAATCCTTGGCATTCCTTGGCTTCTATATGCATTACTCTAATCTCTGCTTCTGTCTTCACATGGCCTTCCCCTCTGTTTCTCTCTCTAGGCCTTGTCCTTTTCTGTCTCTTATGAGGACACCAGTCATTGGATTTAGGGCCCACCCTCATCCAGGATGACCTCATCTAGAGATCTTTACCTTAATTACATCTCCAAAAGCCGTTATTGCAAATAAGGTCACATCCTGAGATTGGGAGTGGACTTATCTTTGGGGAGGGGCACTACCATGTTTCCCCGAAAATAAGACCTAATCGGAAAATAAGCCCTAGCATGGTTTTTCAGGATGACATCCCCTGGACATAAGCCCTAATTCATCTTTTGGAGCAAAAATTAATATAAGACCGGGTCTTATTTTCGGGGAAACGGTATCTAACCCATTATGTGTATGTGTGTGTGTGTGTGTGTGTGTGTGTGTGTGTGTACGTACATAGACATAAATGACATAGTATACATGTATTTTTATGTTACAGCAGTCCTTTTATTTATATATTGATTGATTTATAGTTTCCTTTTTGCTTGATTCTTCTCTCTTCCTCTCTTCCCACATCAACCTACATCATACTACTCCCATAGTCCAGGTTACTCTATTGTTGTGGATCCTTTTACTTTTATCCACAGACATCTAATCTATGCAGACAGAATGGACATACACAGATAAACGGGGGAGAGGAGTGAGAGAGAGAGAGAGAGAGAAAGAGATTTGGTCACTCTTGGCTGGGCTTGCTCATGCATCTCAGCATCAGCTTGGGTCTCTACTCTAGATTGAGTTTGTCTGGAGTAGTTTTTAGCTTTGCTAGAGTGACTCATTTCATGTATCTGTCATCCTTCTCCTGGAATCAGTGGGCTAGCTCAAGAATATACTTCCCATTGAGATAGTGGAAGTACAAGTGGCAAGTCCAATCACACAAGCACTTTTTAAAGTGTCTGTTTGTGTCACATCAGCTAACATCCTATTGGCTAAAATCATAATCAACGGGTAGGGAAATCTATTCCATCTGTTGATGGAAGACACTGTGAAGTAATACAGCAAGGGCATGGATACAGGAAGGAGCACAAAATTGGGACTATTAATGCAATCTATCTCATAAAGAGATATGATAAACAAACATATACGCCTTCATTTAGTGAGTGGTTTACATAAAAGATCATATTATCTAATTTATTTGCATGTTGGTTTTCTCAACGGCACCTCATGGAAATACCTCTAAGTCATCTTATTTATCTCTGGTTCTATTTTTAAATGGCTGCATATTATTCCATATTATAAATCTAGAATAATTATTTAACCTCTTGATTAGTATTCAACTTGTTTCATTTCTTCTTTGGTCATTCATTTTGAACAGTGTAGAAAAAAATCTCTTTGGGGTTTCCTGGGTCAAATATATGTGTATTGTTAATTTTAATAGAAATTTCCAAGTTACTTTTCAAATAAGGCTGTGATGGTTTACTTTTACCAGCAATTTATGACATGCTTCCCTACATTGCTGTCAAGAAGTAGTGGCGTTGTTCTTTAGTAATCTTTACCACTTTGTTGTGTATAAAATGACCATTGCATATTTCTTTTTCATTTCTCTAACTCTCATGAATTTGAGCATCTTTTCACACAATTTTGCCGTTTGAATTTGCACTTCTGTTACTAGCCTGTTTATACCATTTTCTCAGTTTCCTCTTGAATTGTTTTTCATTTTCTTGTCAATTTGTAATAACTCTTTGTATATTATAGAAAGTATGTTTTTGTCTTATGGGCTACAATATTTTCCAGGTGTTATTTGTATTGACTTTGTTTATGGTATCCTTGGTCATGCAAAAATTTGTTTGAGGCTGTTTTTACTGTTTAAATATTTATTGAATCAAATGGTTCTAGAATCACCACTATGCCAGCTAAGCCAGTGTAATCATCAGGAGGTTGAGTGGAGGAGGGGGTCATCTCTTGACACTGCCTGGAGCTTCTCCTAAATCCTCAGTGCATGCAAAAGAAATGAAATAGGGCATTTCAATAATACCTCTACAAAATTGAAAAAGGAGAGAGGTAAATGAGAAGTCACAAGTAAAGCACATGTGATTGAGACCCCAACAACTGTTATTTAACAAAAGAAACCCCACTTGGGTTAACTAGAACTGAAGAAGGAGTTCAGCTAGAGCATTATCTTCATTTCCTAGGGCTGCTGTAACAAAGTTCCACAAACTTGATGGTTTCAAGCAACAGAAATTTATTGTCTCACAGTTCTAGATGCCTGAAATCAAGGTGTTAGCAAGGTTTTGGTTTTTTTTTCCTGGAAGCTCTGAGGGAATCTGTTCCACACCCCTTTCCTAGCTTCTGGTATTTGCCGGCAATTCTTGGCATTCCTTAGCTTGTAGACACAAGACTCCAATCTCTGTCTCCATCATTGCACCGTCTCCTTCCCTGTGTCTTCACATGGCCTTCTTATACGGACACCAGTCATTGAATGGGGCCCTCTCTAATCCATTATGACCTCATATTAACCTAACTAATTACATCTGCAAAGACCATGTTTCTAAATAAAGTCCCATTCTGAGGTTCTGGGTAGACACGAATCTTTCAGGGACATCATTCAACCCAGTATAGTCCAACCTCTGACTTCCCACCCCCCAAATCTCATCTCCAAAAGTCTTAATGATTCCAGCGTTAGCTCTTCATTCAAAATCTCATCTATATATTATCAACTCAAAAAGTTCCAAATCTCAAAAAGTTCTAAATCTCATCATGTAAATCGTCTAAATTAGGCATGGGTAAGATGTGGGGTATGATCCATCCTGGGGCTAACTTCTTTTACATCTGTGGACCTCTGAAACTGGAAAAAAGTTATCTGCTTCCAAAATACAATGATGAGACAGGCATAGGATAGGCATTTCCATTCTAAAAGGGAGAAAATAGTCATAGATTTAGTAGCCCTCAGTGGAGAGCCTGATTTTGCAGGCCCACCACTGAGGTTTCTGTCCTAGATAGAGTGGTACAATCAAGCTTCCACCATCAACAACTTTCCCTGCAAGCTGGATGCATTTTTGATTATGTATAGCCAAATACATCTATCTTTTCCTTTATAGCTTCTATGTTTTTAACTTTGGTTAAAAATGTTATCCCCTACCCTATATTGTAGTCACCTAATTTTCTCTAAAGATTCTAGTTGTTTAATTTTATATTTAAATATTCTGAAATTTATTTTTTATATCATGGAAGATGGAGTCCACTTTAATTTTATTTCAGATGGATTAAAATTAATTATAATGTATTTTTAACAAATTTATTCTTTTCCCAAAAAGTGGTTTGAACTATGACTTTTGTCCTTTATTAATTTCTCATATCTGTTGGGATATAATTCTGGATTGTCTATTATTTTACACTGAGTATTTTGTCTTATCTTATGTCAATATCATATTGATTTGATAGAAGTGACCTTTGGGTATGTTTTGATACTCAGTAAAAAATGTCTTCAGACATTTGAGCGCAAGGCTCATAATACCAGCATGGGACAGGAAGCTGTGTCCTGCACAACTAGACTGAGAAACAATGGCTTGAACTGGAGAGGGGGTGGGAGGAGGAAGAAAGGGGAAAAAAATGAGAATACAGAGCTGCACTAAACATTTGGTAACCACTATCAAAATTTAATCAATTAAAGTTAAATAAAATTTAAATTAATTAAGTAAAATGAAAAATTCACTTCCTCAGTTGCGCTGGTCACATTTCAAGTGCTTTATAGCCATATATGGCTGGTGGCTACCATATTGAACAGCTCAGAGATAGAACTTTTCCATCATTACAGAAAATTTTATTGGACAGTGCTGGTCTAGAGTATCTGACAATTTTTTGTTTCCAAGAATGATTTTTCTGATTAAATTCTTCCTCCAGCTTGTATTATAGGTTTATTTTCTTCTCTTTCTACTTTTAAAGGAGGGGGAGTGGTAGTGGTACTGATGTCTATATATAGGCCATGCAGGATCCTTCCTTCACTTTGCTTATCTTTAAATGATGGCAGTTCTGAAAAAGGTCACTACTTAATAATAATGGGAGGAGGATTTCTGCTTCCATTCAGGACAGAGTAATTGGGAATGGACTTACTCTCCAACCACAAAAACTATCAAACTGGAAAAAATATATGAGACAACTGTTTTCAGGCTTTGGACAACAAGAAGTACAGGAGTGTGGGCCTTGAAAGGACAGAAACTCAGGAGGTGAGGCCTTCTGGCTTAGGGTACTTTTTGGATCATGGTGCAGACCGAGCAAAGTATACATTCTCACTGAGCTGAGGAGATCAGAGTTTGGAGCAGCTGAAGCACATGGAATTTTCTGACAGTGTAGTAGAGAAGGAAGCTGAGCAGAGCAAGACTTAGAATAGCCAATATAGTCTTGGGATTTTAAAAAAAAAGTTGGAGGGCTAACATTTTCCAATTTTGAGGATTAGTATAAAGTTACCAAAATCAAGACAGAAATCAAGGCACAGAGAAAAACAAATAGATTAATGAAACAAAATATAATACATAAATAAATTGATAGCTAAAGATACAGAGTTAATTGATTTATGATAAAGAGGCCAAGAAAATTCAATGGGAAAGGAAAAGTCTTTTCAAAAAGTATTTGTAGAACAAGTGGTCAGCCCTGTGTTAAAAAAATAAAAACAAAGAAAACCTTACATCACATCATACAAAAAATTACATCTAGATGAATCATAGACCTAAGCAAACAAGCTAAAACTATAGTAAACTTCTCAAATAAAATTTAGGAGACTATCTTTATGACGTTAGGTAGGCAAGGATTTCCTAATCAGGACACAAAAGAAACTAATCATTAAAAATTGTAAATTAGGCTTCATCAAAAGTAAAAACGAATGCTCATCCAACGTCAGTAACTATGTATGGTGGCAGGTGAGTACTAGACTTATTGGGGGGATCATTTTGTAAGTTATATAAATGTCTAACCACTATGCTGTACACCTGAAACTAATATAATACTGAATGTCAATTGTAATTGAAAAATTAAAAATCATGAAAAGGGAAGGAAGGAAGGAAGGAAGGAAGGAAGGAAGGAAGGAAGGAAGGAAGGAAGGAAGGAAGGAAAGGTAAGTCATGGTCTGGAAGAAAATATTCATAATACATATGTCTCATAAGGGGCTTATATCCAGAATTCATAAAGACTGTCTTCAATAATAAAATAACAAGCAGCCCAATTTTAAAATGCATAAAATACTTGAAAAGATACTTTACAAAAAATATATGAAGGCCAATAAGCACATGAAGAGGTATTCAACATCATCAGTCATCAGAGAAATGCAAATTAAAAGCACAATATGATACTACTTCACACACACTAAAATGGCTAAAATTTAAAAGCCTTATAACACTAAATTTTGATGAAGATGTGGAGTAACTAAAGCTCAACATTGCTGTCGGGGTATAAAATGATACAACCATTTCGGAAAACTCAGTTTCTTGTAAAGTGAAATATACACCTGTACTTGGTCAGTAATTTCACTCCAATTTATTCAAGAGAAGTAAAAACTCATGTCCACAAAAAATACTTGTATAAGAATGTTTACAGCACCTTTATTCATAATCACCAAAAACTGGAAATCATCCAAATGTCTATTAACAGAAGACTGCATGAATAAAATGTTATATTCACACAATGGAATACTAGGCAGCAATAAAAAGGAATGGATTCCTTATACATGGGACAACTTGGACAAAACTCAAAAGACATTATGTTGGCCAAAAGAAGCCAAACACGAAGGAGTACATACTCTATGATTATGTTCATATGAAGTTTAAGAATAGGGAAAAAATGTAATGGCTCTGTGCGAGGTCAGAGGGATAGTGGATGGGGGAGGGGGTTCACACAGTATGAGGGATATAAATGATATAACGTCTAAGTTTTGCTTTGTCTTGTGCACCTGAAACTAATAAAATTAAAAAAAAAAAAAGAATAGGGAAAACTAATCTGTGGTGATCGAAATCAGAACAGAGATTGTGCATAGTTGAGGGGAGGGAAGAAGAGGAATTAGAAATTAACTGCAAGGGGGCACAAAAGAGCTTTACTGGGTGATGGAATTGTTCTATTTTATTCTTTATCAGAATGGTGATTACAGAAGGGTATACATTTGCTAGAACTCACTGCATTGTAAACTTAAAATTTGTGCCTTTTGTTGTTGATAAATTTTACTTCGAACAAAAAGAAAACAAAAGGAACGCTGTGAGGAAGATAAAAGGAAGTATGCTGTGGTAGCCTGCTGCTTTAAATCAGGTGTGGTGGCTTAGAAATCTTTGTGGCCAAATCTGTATCTCATCCCTGGGGGTGACCTGTCTTCACCAGCTCTTAGCACACCCTTAAGGGGAAGATATCATTCAGAGGAGAGATTGGTTGCTTTAACTTTACAACTCACTGGAATTTTCTCTTTCACAGGCTTATATTTTTTGTCTTGGTTTGGTTTGGTTTGGTTTGGATTGGTTTGATTGATTGGTTTTTCTTTGTTCTCTAACTCTGGCCGCCAGCAACCTTATGGCAAGCCGTTCTCACCCCTGCGTCATCCAGGTGGTGAAGAAAAGACACCCCTGCCTTATCTGGGCTGGGGAAAACAAAAATGGCGTATCCTCAGCGTCCTTTCTTCACCATTGCTTTGCCTGTAGCTCTTTAGGGTGAAAATAAACATATACAGTGATGACCCCTATTCCACCTGGCCCACTCACTCCCCAGCGCATACTGGACAGTACATCTAAAGGCTTGCCTGTAGATGCCCCAAAACCCTCTCAGTTATGTGCAGAGATATTCACACCCTGCTTGAAATGCGGACAGTTATTTGCTAGCTGCCAGCATTGGCCAATAACTTTGCCCAAGTATCACTGTACTTGGCAAAATCCTTCACTGTTTGGGTTGTAGTAGCCATTTCTTAGTTTCATTGTGGATGGAGTTTCCTTTAGTTTGCCTCGGTTCAATCTATGGGCTTGGAGCAAAAGAGTGTAACGAATATACCTTTACTTCACCATCTTTTAAAAAAATTATTTATTTTTTTAGTTACAATTGACAATATTATTTTATATTAGTTTCAAGGGTGCAGCATAGTGGTTAGACATTTATATAATTTATGCAGTGATTCCCCCCATTAGTCTAGTACCCACCTGGCATGATACATAGTTGTTGCAACATTATTGACTATATTCTCTATGCTGCACTTTACATCCCCATGACTATTTTGTAACTACCAATTTGTATTTCTTAATCCCTTCACCCTTTTCACCCAGCTCCCCAACCCCCCTCCATTCTGGCAACTTTTGTTGGAAACTCTGAATCACGTGAATGTGAGCTTTTTGAAAACCAGCCTTGGCCCTGCCCCTCCCATCCTTAAAGCCTTTGACTAGCCTCCCACTGCCATTTAAAAGATAAGAGTCTCAAAGCCCTGAAGCCCTCCCTGCCTTGTGCTTAGCTCTTCAGTCTCATCTTGCTTCTGGCTCCCCAAATCTAGGATGCCCCAGTCAGTCTCCCCTTCTTTTATCTTTTTTAAGGTAACATTTATTATTCTTTTTCAAATTATTAAAGTAACTGTATTCAGTGGTGGAGAATTGGAAAATACAGAGAAGTTTACAAAGAAATGCGAGTCACCTATAATCATGCTTTCTAAAAGACAGCCACTAACAGTGTTTGTCTTGTTTTATTCCAGTGTTATTTCTATACAGAAGATCAAGATATTATTTTATATGTGTTATAGGTGTCAAAAAATGTATACACATTTTAAAAAAGGAAAACTGTATTAAAATTGTAATACTTAATATATGCCAATAACAAAAGATGACAAGTCACGTTTGACTTCTGCAATTACAAGAGGTGCTCAAACTATTATGGAAGGCAGTGTGGAGGTTCCTCAAAAAATTACGAATAGAATTACCGTATGACCCAGCAACCCCTCTCCTGGGTATCTACCCAAAAAATCTGAAAACATTTATACATAAAGACACGTGTGCTCCAATGTTCGTTGCAGCTTTGTTTACGGTGGCCAAGACATGGAAACAACCAAAATGTCCTTCGATAGATGAATGGATAAAGAAGTTGTGGTATATATACACAATGGAATACTATTTGGCAGTAAGAAAAGATGATATAGGAACATTTGTGACAACATGGGTGGATCTTGAGAGTATGATGCTAAGCGAAATAAGTCAGACAGAAAAAGCAGAGAACCATGTGATTTCACCGATATGTGGTATATAAACCAAAAACAACAAAAGAACAAGACAAACAAATGAGAAACAAAAACTCATAGACACAGACAATAGTTTAGTGGTTACCAGAGGGTAAGGGGGGTGAGGGGTGGGAGATGAGGGTAAGGGGGATCAAATATATGGTGATGAAAGGGGAACTGACTCTGGGTGGTGAACACACAATGGGATTTATAGATGATGTAATACAGAATTGTACACCTGAAATCTATGTAATTTTACTAACAATTGTCACCCCAATAAATTTTAAAAAAAGAAAAAAGGAAAAAAAGTTGCAGAAAAAAAAACAAGAGGTGCTCAAAGTGGTTGCCATCAGCATCCAGACACTTCTGATTATGGCGAACTACTGCTTGAGTAACACTGACCAAAGTGTCCACTTGTATACATTTTTGGCACCCCCAGTATATATATACACCCCAGTATATATATATACCCCCAGTATATATATATATATATATATATATATATATATATACACCCAGTACATATATATATGTCTATATATGTCTATAGATATAGATATAGATATAGATATAGATATAGATATAGATATAATTTTAAGGCTACAGAGTCTTACACTTCTTCCACTCCACTTTATATTATGCACATTTTTCTTTGCTATCATTTCCCATCATCACTGTATTTTAAGTTATACTGAATATTAATAAGCACTGACTATGTACCCACTACTACTTGGCTAAGCACTTTACATGCATTTTCTCCTCACAACTACTTATGAGGTAGGTATTATGAGGTAGGAATATTATGATATTCCCATTTTACAAATTAGGAAATTAAGGTTTAGGTAGGTTAAGTTACTTGCTCAGAGTCACACAGCTGCTAAATGTGGGAGCTGGGACATGAACCCAGGTGAAGAAAACCTCAAAACTCTCCTGAAGTGTTGATAGAATATTTTTGAAACATTGATTAAATATTGAATAACTACAAAGGAATAATTATAACTTATATGTAAGGTATAAAGAATCATGATACAATAAAAAAATATTATCCACCACTCAGTTTAAGGCAAATATACTTGTTTCTGACAGTTCCTCAAAGTGGCCTTCATTGAGATTACCACAATTGGAATTAACTAACAAATGGGTCCTAGGATTAAAACTCAGTGTAAAGAAGACAAAAGCTCCTACAATCCCTCAGAGTCCAGCAGGCCCTTGCTTCTCCAGACCATCAAGATCAGTTGGTAGCTGTAGGTCCAGTTCTTATGGATGCTTCTTAGATGCTCCCTTCCCCAGCCTCAAGCAACTTCTGCACTGAGAGGGGCTGATATCAGAACAAGGCCACCTAGTTGAGGTCAACTGAGCAGGCTTGGGAGTGTTAGGTAGAAGTTATTATAGAAAATGTAGAAGGATTGGGGGGGGTTGGGGGAGGGGGGAGGGGGTTCATAGTGCCTACAGAAAAAGCTCAGAACTAGCTTTGATTAACTGCCTCCAGCCACGTATCTGTTTTTACAACAACACATGACAAGAGGTGGTCTGAAGCAAGATAAGGATCTGAGTCAACAGACCTCCACCCACCTTAGGAGGTCATGCCCTCCCATGGAAGAGTATGCACTACTTTTCCCGCCAAGTCAATATGTAAGTCCCTCACCCCACCCAGCAAACTGTTAAGTCCTTGGGGCAAGAGTTCTCTCTCTGTCCCTTGAGCTCTCTGGCCCTCGCTGTCTCCCCCTTTTCCTTCTTTCTTTCTATCTCTCTCCCTCCCTTTCCCCTTCTGCCCCTCTGCCCAGCCTGGGCTAGGCCCATTCTCTTCCTTGAGAATGTATCTCTAATACTGGGAGCTTATGCCTCTCTCTTGCACCTTAGCTAGCCGCTTTCTCTTCCCTGATAACGTATCACTAGTACTAAACTCTGCTTGCATATTAATCAACTTGCTGACCTTTGATTCTTCACTGCCTCGACAAGAAGAACGGAGACTCCCATAACAGGAGCAATGGCATCAAAGTGGGGAGGTGACTAGGGGATATGCGGAGGTCTGTGCTGGTTACTAGATCAGCTCATGATGAGTGCCCTAGGCGGAGAAAGCAAGGACCCCATCATAAGCAGCAACAGCACCTGTGGTGGCAGCAGGAAAACGTGGGTAGCTACTAATCTGAGGAGACAACTTTAATTGCTACCTAACTGAGTGACTCTGAGTCATTCTGGGAGAGGTGGAAGGGACACTAATGTTTTAGGAACCCTGTGAAGTTGAGGGGGCTCAGCGCCAAAGGTGTTTTCGTTACCGTAGCCATTTTTAACCACACCTTCATCTGTCCATCCTCCTGGCCAGTGTGGGCTGAGCAAGTCAGGATTAATCAATATTGAATAAAATGCAAGTCTCATTTCCCAGACTATTTATTTCACTCAACTGTAGTGGTCCTCCCACCACTCTCTATTGTCCCCATGGGTAAACTTTGAAGTTGCATGAATTGTCCTCAAGCAGAAAATCATTTCCAGTAGGGCATGGGAAAGCAGCATTCAGAGGTGAGGACTTCACCCCCACCAGTGTCTGGCCTCTCCTTCCCATCCTGCTGCCCCCAGGAATGTAGTTCAGGACTCTGATCATTTCTTTTCATCTTATCGTTTCTTGACTGAATTATCGCAACAACCTCCTAAGCATCCTTGCTTCCAGTCTCTCTGCTATATTTGTCACCAATTCGTTTCCTTTTAAAGTTGTTTTTAATTATCTAAACTATCTCTACATTTCCAATGTCAAAATAATACAAGCTTTGTTCAGAAAAGTTCCGCTTCAATTGTTGGTTCCTCCACTCTGCTTCCTCCCTCTCCTCTACAGGTAAATATTTTTATTAGTTTTTCATTTGTCCTTCCAGTGATTTTTATTTTTGTCAGATACAGCAAAAATGTGTGTCTATACATGTGTTTATTAGCATTTTCTCCCTTTCTTTAATGTAAGATAGCATGCCAAATACACTGCTTTGTGTCTTTTTTCTTAAAGACGTATTCTGGAGATGTATTACTGTATACAAATCATCCTCATTCTTTTTTATAGTGGCTTACTAGCCTATTGTGGGGATGCACTATTCTTTTTCCAACCAATCTCTATATTGAACATCTGGGATATTTCAAATCCTTTTACTGACAACAAATTTAATAAAAATAAATTTGGTAGCAATATCACTCCCTTGCTCAAAAATCTCTGTGGCTTTCCATTGTCTGCAAAATCCAAATGCCCTAGGAGATCTTCTAAAGCCCATCTTAACCTACCTTCCCAAACTTATTTCCCTCCCCATTAACCTTGTGTAGCAGCCACAGTGGAACCTGTCTTCTTCTCCATTCTCCAAATTTACCCTGCGCTTTGCTCATGCAGTTCCCTCAACTGCAATTACTCTTCCCTCCCATCCCTTCCCTTCTACTTCTTCCCTCCACATTGGTTAAAATTATTCCTCAATCCCTAGAAGAAAAGTAATCTCTCGAGGACACCTTCACTGATTCCTGTCCCCAACCACACCTTCCCCCAGGTGCAATTAATCACTTCACCATGGTATTCCCAAAGCATTGTACTTACATTTTAGTATTTCATTTTTTGCAATTTACATCATGCAGTGTTTCTGGTTATTTATATACACATCACCCCAGTAGATTATGGAAAAACAATTCCTGCACAGAGCTTTTACATGGTTAAGTGCTCAATAATACTTGTTGAATTGTTTTTATTAAATGTCTGTAAAAATAAAGCACACATAATAACTAGAGCCAACATTGCTTATGGCTTTAAAAAACAAATGAATGTCACTCATCCTTTAACTTGCTTTGTTTTACTCTACTGGGTGGTGGGTGAGGGCCCAAAGCAATTCCTGAAGAAAAAAGAGTTCTCTGAATAACTAAAGGTTGTTATTTTTGTTTTGTACAGCATATTTATGTAGTTTTAAAATTACCATGTTTTGACACATCAACCTTCCTCTTAATAGCTTTTTGCCAGCAACACTAAACTTCAAATTAAGTTAGTTAGGTTCTATTCAGAATGACTGCCAAGCACTTGTAGAGTTCAAATGATTTATTGATAACTTAAAATCAACACTTGAATTTAAGGACATAAATTGTCACTGCCCAGAGAAACTGCTATGGCAGATTCAAACCATATATAGGGTGTCTTTAACAGGTGTACAGATCTGATCTCTTGGAAGCTACTAGAAAATCCTTGAAAATATTTGATTTACTTATTTCTTGCAAGAAAAAGAAACAAATTTTATTAAGCAGCTTAATAAAAGTTGTAATGAGCTCTTTCAAGGGAATTTAATCAAAATTAAGACAATGCAGTACAAAGTTTCTGATTCTAGAGATGTCTTTCCAGACTTTCTGGAAGACCCCAATGGTCATATCAACACTCATGGGATTCTGTCAAATTCTGACATGAATGTTTTTGGTAGGTTAACAAATGTTAGTAGTGGTGGGTCACCTATTCAGTATATGAATAGAGCATACAGTCTATACCTTAAAAGGATTACAGTCTTGTTAGATATATGAGACTTCTCCATGGGAGAACTGTCAAGGAATTTGTGGCCATCTTTAACCTACCACAGACTTGGTTCAGGATAATGACTATGAAAATAAGTAGATCCCAGGCTTAGCTCTAGCACAGAACCCCGATTTATAGCAATTTTCTTGTCACTTAATACATATTTAATGGATTAACAAATAGATATTAGAGATATTGTGAAGAAAAAAGCTGGGCTCTGTGGTAAATTGTATGGGGGAGGCTGAGCAGGGGAGGGAGACAAAGGGATGAAGTTATATAAAGTTTGGAAGCTGATGGGCCCTTTGATAGTAACACTGAGCAATTTCAAGAAAGGAATATTATTTCATTTTGTGATGGATTGACTTTCAAAAACCACTAAGACCATTCCCAGAAATTGTAAATTTAAAATATTAATCAACAAAATGTTAGATCATATCTTTTTTTTTTTAATTAAATTTATTGGGGTGACAATTGTTAGTAAAATTACATAGATTTCAGGTGTACAATTCTGTATTACATCATCTATAAATCCCATTGTGTAAAGGTAAGGAGCATAGGTGAAGATTTGGAAATCATAGAATTCCAAGCAATGGTTAAAAATGAAACAAAATATTTCATCCATGGGAGAGATTATAACAGTTACAATTTTAAACAGTCACTGAGCAGCACTATTAATAAACACTATTACAAGAACATTTTTGTTGCCCTTATTAGGGTTGTTCTCCCATTGGCGTCAGTAGGTGTAAGGCTTGCGGCGAGATAATAAAGCTGAGAGTCAGGCAGGTTGAGAAAGGTGAGTGCTTTATTCTGCGCTCCCGGACAAGGTTCATGGGTCCGCAGACGGGGCTGGTGAAGTCGTGCCCAGGGTAGAGCGAGGGAGGCATATATGCGATTTTTGGGGTGGGGGTTGGCTGAGTGAGGTGGCAGTTGAGCAGGCCCCCCCAGTGCAGATCGGGCGCGAGCGGCTGCATCTAGAGTTGTTTATCGCACCAAAGGTCCGCTGCCTCTTCAGGGAAATGCCAGGGGCCCCAGTTTCCGTCATGCGAGGAGGGGTCTGACTTGGCAGAGGGGTATGACTTGGCTCCTGGCCGCTTTGACCATGCCCATAGCTGACCTAACAGTAGGTGCTCCGTAGAGATCAGTGATAAAGATAACTGAGAAAGAGCCCTTCTCTTGCCAGAATTTCAGGGGCTTCCCAAGTTGTCTTAAATCTGTGATCAGATAAAATACGTTCGACTCATATTCCATTCCATGTTTTCAAGTTTACATTTCTTATATATATAAAAGTGGATCTGGCCACCTCTAAGGCAGAGGAAGCAGAAACTTCTTGTGAATCAGGTTTGATCTGGCTGCGGTTTACAGAGAGGCTCTTCCAGTCTTGCATTTACATCCCTCCCTGCCTTCCTGTAGCACAAGTTGTAAAGTGCGCCATAACCCCGCGACCTGGAGAAAAGAGAGGCTCTACTGAGACTGTAATCTCCCTCTGAACAGGTCTCTGACGAGGGCTGGTGAGGGGGGATACATCACGCAGCTCTCTCCTCTAAAGGTGCCCAGTGTCACCTCCACAGTGCTCCTGGCTCAGGCTGGAAGACAGGAGAGCTTCCTGCGAGCGTCAGATCGAGGCCTCCCGTGTGTAGCACGCACGGCACATTAGCTGCTGAGCAATAGGCCTGGCCCACAGCCTAATTATTAACATTTGAAAGTCAGCTGCCGGGCAACTGCAGGAATAGCTTCTATGACATTTAAAAATATGGATTTTTCTCATCCTTTTTACTGGACAGGCCTATTGCATATTAGTTTCTGGATATACTGTCACTGCTTTCGAAGAAGCCATCTCCACCATGACTACTTTGACTATTGATCACAGCAAGGGCAAGACATATTCTTCCGGGGACAATAAACACTAAACACATATTGGAAAATGAATAAGAGAAATATTCATATTACTACTATTATTTAATGCTAATACTAATATTATATTTATTTAAGTATTTAGGTGCTACAGTCTGTAAAGAACAAATAGTACCGAAACCTCATCATTATAGATAGTATCCCTATCCACAGGATATTTTATACTCTGTTTAGATAAGGCAGACGGGTGTATTAGAACTGTATCTCATACATGCAATCAATAGGCCATAATGATTCATAAATACAGAGAGAGAGTTCACTTAAATGGATGTGATCTTCCAGGCTCGGCAAAAAACCTTCAGAGTTCCAAGAATTTGCTAATATGCAGTTAAGAGAGTATTTTAGGCTGGACATATTGCCGAATGCTGTGGAAAGTGGGTTACCTTTTAGAAAAGGAATTCCTTCCATGCCCCGTCCGATAAATGAACCAAGACTGAATGTGGCTCTGGAGAGAGACAGGGGGTGAGTTACATGAGATCCGACATTTTCCTGCAGTCACTGACAGATTCTGAGATAAGTCACATCCTGTGTATGGTTAGCGCTGTCATGTTGCTCCTTTCTCGAGGGAAGCCAAGGACCAATGCATCCACTGAGTGCTCAGCAGATCATGAGAAGGAAGCATCTGTTACAGAGATGTGCCCAGTGAGATGGTTTGGAGCTGCTCTTCTTAACCCTAGATACCACTCTCAGTAAGGGCAGGTGCTTGCCTGATGTCTAGCTCATTGGTTTGCGAGTCATTTTGTACTGTGGCTGCAAGGGGGCAATATACATGTTCAAAGTTGTTCCCTTCATTATCTGATGTTTCAGCTGGTTCATTTAAAAAACTCAAAGAATAAGAAGAATATCCCATATAAAGTGGCTATAAAAAACTCATGAACACAAATATTTAAAAAGCACTTTTAAGTAATAATAATAAAATAATAATACTTTACATCTATAGAGTAATGTATACCATGTAATGCTTTGTTAGTCATTTTGCATACATTATACAGGATGTTTAAATCTCGAAGCCAACCTACAAAATGTACAAACACTTTATAAATGATAAATAACTTATACCAAAAGCAAATTAGCTTAAAACTTAACTTTACAGATGAAATTATTTTAAATGAAGAGAAAATCATTCTTTCGGTAATAGAACATTGGCACCAATACCCCAGAAAGATAGACGATTTGACCTCAGCTTTAAAGTTGTCTTCCTTGTTAATTTCCATAAAAACCCTAAGATTTGTCTAATTATAGGGTTCTGCATTCATTGATCTCACTAATTCAACTGTTTTATCTGAGTGCCTCTCCTGAATTGATAAATCTAAATTGCACATTTTCTAAACTGCTAAGCTCAGGAGAAATCGTGAAGGTGGCCCAAATGTCTGTTGACGTCTTTTGCACCCATCTAGCACCATCTACTGTAACTTTGTAATACTGGATTTATCATCCTTTTCTTAAAACTGTGATGTTTAGATTCCTTTACTCTGTCCTGGCATTACTCAGTTCACCGAAGGTGTGTTTTCATGGTTAAACTGAAAACCAAGCAATTTGGGTGGCAAAACATATAAAAAGGAATTTAAACTTCGTGGCATTGTTCAATTTTATCATCTAGGTGTAGGTTTCTCAGATCTCCTGGCTTATCTTGAAGTCTGTTGTTGCATAAGCTGTATTTCTGCTAAAAACCTTTTTAAAAGGAATGAGCATTTATATATGGAAAAACAGTGAAGCCCTTGCAAGTGCTTTGTCCTGGAAGAATGTGTGTTCACATGATTCACACAACTTATTGTTTTATCATTTATCTGCCTCCCTGGAAATAACAGGACATAAAGAGAATGAAATCAATATTCTTTTCTACTTGCGTAGCACAAATGGATACTTACTTGGGGCCGATAGCCCCTTTTGAGGGTTTTATGTAATGTTCAAAAATACTTCTACATCAGGTAGGGAGAGGCCAGAGGACGGAATGACGGAGGCAACATAGGGTTAGCTGTAGTTATTACCAAGGTCATGGCTTTTGTTTTGAGCTGTGGATTTGCAGGTGATTATTACATGATTCAAACTAACCAAATAAACAGAATGAAAAATTAATTGAAGCAGGCCATGAATGGACCAATGATAAAGTCCGTCATGGACAAAGGATTCTGATAAATCCAATTCTTTGCTTGTACAATCCAGTGCTAAAAGGGAAAAAAAAAGGAAAGAAAAGATTTCTACTTTGGTTAGAATACTGGAAACCAAAGACGTTCTGCCTAGTGAGTTTTTGACAAGTGAGACAACATCCTGAGTCAGACCCTCAAGACTAGTTAAGAGCTGCCTAACTAGTTTCCTGTTCTGTTCTTCAAAGGAGTTTCCTTGTCACTAGTTTCTCTACAGGCTATTCCAGCTACATGTGTTGTTGCGTTGCTGCAACGATTAGGAGATGGTACATGTATGCATCAAGAGACAGATACAAGAAGGTTTCTAGCAGCACTATTCGTGATAGCCTCAAACTAGAAACAATCCATCAACAGTAGAATTGATACAAAGGCATACTCTCTAAAGCAATGAAAATGAATGAACTGCAGCTACCACAGCAACACGGATGAAGCTCACAAATACAACACTGAATGTAAGAAGCCAGACACACGAAAGAATATATACTACATTACCGCATTTATATGACGCTCACAACACAAGCAATATGGAACTAGGTTTAAGGAGTGCGTGCTGAGGTGATAAAACTCTAAAGGAAAGCAATGATGTCATTATCATAACAGGTGAGTGGTTACCTTTGCGGGGCTGATATAGTGACTAGGAAGACACCTGAGGAGCAGGCCTCTGAAGCACTGGCTGTGTTCTATTTCCTGACCTGAGTGGTGGGCCCATAGGTGTTTCCTTTATAATTCCCTTACCTATACTCTTATGATTTATACACTTCTCTGAATTTCTGTTGTATTCCACAATTACGAAAACAGTTTAAAAACAATTAATGAAAACCCTGCTGTGTTTCTCCACTGCCCACCCAATTCCCCATCTTATTAATTAGAACTCCCCATATCTGCTCCCAGCTCCTAGTCTTATCTGGTTCTCTCTTCTCCCCATCATGTACACCATCATCCAATCAGATTATACTCTTCAGTGACTGTACTTTTTCGACTTCTGTGCCTAAATGCCCACCTCCTTCCTTCAACCCAATTTCTACCCACTGAATTCAAATCCGTCTTTTTAAGGCATAGCCAAACCGAGACTTCCTCCATAAAGTCATCCCTGAATTCCTTGGTCAAAATAATATCTTCTGCCTCTGAATTCTCATTTCCATTTGAGTCTCTCTTATAGCAACAACTATATTTTCCTTGGTCTGGTAGTGTGTGTGTGTGTGTGTGTGTGTGTGTGTGTGTGTGTGTGTGTGTGGTGTGTGTGTGTGTGTCTTTGTCCATAAGCAGGACAGTTTTGAACACTGTAGGTGCTCAATAAATGTAGAATAAATTCATTCTTCAAAAGGTGAATGAGAATAATTATCCTTTTGGTTGTTTGGAACCTGAAATACCTTTGTAGAGGCTTGTTTACAAAATAAAAGGGTCATTGTTTATTATGGCCACACTGAAGAATAACTCAACCCAGGCAGTTGAGTTTACTGGCTGTTACGAGAGTCGGGTTGTACCATTCTGGGAACTGACCTGCAGCCCCCAAGTTGGTTATATGGGTCACTCAATGCTGCTGGTCCTGGGGTTGTGACCCAAATCAGTTATGTGGAATATATCTGGAAGACCCTAGAAGCTACTGGGTAATTCTTAATACATATATGAAGACACGCTGTCTGCATGGGAATGAGCATTTGTGGAGCTCACACCACTTAGTGAGCATTTGTATGAGTGTTGGGTGGGGGTGGGCTGTGTAATTACTTTGTAAATCCACAGCTTACAAGTGTATATGTTATTTGATAGAATTGAGAATATGTCACTCTTCCTCCCCTCCCCAAAGTCTTCGGGTCAGAGAAGAGAATGAAACCAGGCATTAGAGAAGACTCTTAAGTCTACTTACAAAGCAATTGGGGAGGGGAGGAAGAGTGACGTATTCTCAATTCTATCAAATAACATGTACCCTTGTAAGTTGTGGTTAGCTGTTTGCATGCATAACAGCATTCATGAGTTAGGCATTCCCGAGTCAAGAAATACCTATGTTGTGAGTGAGTATGTTTGTGTGCATGTGTTATGGCCTATATTTGTGAACCTGTTCTTTAGCAAATGAGCATCTCTATTTTGGTTAACTTCACAGAATCATCTAAAAGTAACTGAAGTGTCACCACATTCTGGAGGTGGGCTTATAGTAATGCAAGAGTTGACTTAGGTAGAACTTAAAATTGAACAGAAAAAAACAAAACAATAAACCATTTAGAAAAGATTCTGGAGAACTTTGCTTGGGTGACTTTGAAAGGCACATAAAGTATTTTTGGAGGAAGGGTCCTGTTAATCTGTTTTTCCCCAAATCAGAACTAATTGCTCAGATTTGGGTAGGGGGAAGGGTTGGCTTTAGTGGTTATTGGGCAGGGCCATTAGTAGAGCTACAGGATCACAAATAAGTTAGCTTTGCATGTGGAATCTAAAATGCATTATACACATATGGAATATTAGATGCAATGTGTAGCTAATGGCTAACAAATGTTTGAAATTCAAAGCTATTCCAGGAAAAGAGGAATGAAATGAGTCCGTGTTATATTCATTAGGCAAACGGCCTCAAACATTTGATGTGTTTCCCAAACATTCTGTGAATTGCTGGCTTTAACATGTTGCAATTTCGTTGTTTAAAAATTATTGAGAAAATTCAGTAAAAGCCATCAAAATGATATACCGCAAAATGATCTGTGAAGAAGGACTTTTAATATAGAAATAGGAGAGCACTCCCTGTGCTTTTTCTAAGGTCCTAGATGAAGTATAGTTCAGGATATGGAAATCATGTGATTAGAAAATATCATTAACTTTCCTTGTTACTGTGTCATGATTTTTTAATGGTTTGGATAGTTTCTTTACAAGTCCCTTATGCAAACTCTAAATCCAAATAGTTATCTCTGTTTTGGAAAAATTTGGCACTCTCTGTGAATTTTTTCTAGTTGTCCATAAGGAAACAGCAAAAAATCGGTGGCTGTTGAATTTGCTAGTTTAAAAGTATTGCAGCTGCATTTTTCACTGGGGTTCTCTAAAGAAATGTGGAGTTCGGATTTTAAATGTCGAGGTTGTTCTTTTTTTCTTTTCCTTTCTTTCTGTCTTTTTTTAATTTTTTTTTTTTTTTTTTACCATTGTCATCGGCGGTTCACAAGTGTTTTTCAGTTGTGGATGCTGGTGAAAATGAAATAAACCATAATAAAAATAATTTTGTCCAGGTGGTACATAAATCAGTTGAGGAAATACAGTTCTTTGTGGCAAATAAAAAACATATGTATTACACAGTGCACCGAAATGTTATTGTTCATCAAATGAATGTTATAAATGTGTTAGGATTTAGAGACGTGCGGAAGAAGAATATTAGAGTAGAACTTAGCAATTTCGCATATTTTTGCCTAATGTGGAATAATTGGAAACAAATACGTGAGGAATTCTACATGAATTAGGCAGAGCTGAAGTTCATTTCAGGGGTATATGGGGATTTCCCCCATTAGGAAGATTATCTGCTATTTCCGCTTAATTTATGATTTGTTGAATACTGCTGAATTACTACCAAACTCCAACTAAAGAATTAAAAAATAGAAACTACAGTGAATACCTAAAAAAATACGTGGTTACCAGTGTTATCTGGAAGCAACAGGAATGTCTAATTGTGCGTGTGTGTGTGTGTGTGTGTGTGTGTGTGTGTGTAGAGTATATGTGTATAAAATATGTCTTTCCCCCCCCCAATTACCAGGGTATGTAAATTCTTTTTCTAACGTGAAACCACACAATTTCATCTATGTCCTTTCAGTTTTTATGTATACAGATTATGCTATATTATTTTATTTTCCTTATTACTGTGTTGTTTTATTATTTTCTGATTGTTTTATGTATATTGCTTGCCAATTTAATTTCAACTTAGAAATGGTTTGAAACTTTTTAACCCCCCTTCAACTCTTCCCATAACATGTCTAATACATAAGACATGTAGGTACTCAAAACTGCTTTTAAACAAATAAATGGATTTATTTATTTGCTATTATTTACCAATGAGTTATCCTAGGAGATTAGACTGAGGGTCCCAGGATTTGATGCAGGGATATAAAAATAAAAATAAACCTTTAGAATGTTATAGTTTGTTGGCTTTAGTTACAGCAATCATTTTCATATTTTAATATTTTTCGATTCTTTGTGTTTTTCTTATATTTTTAGGTCAATTTTGAATCAAAGCCACCTGGTGATCAGGACATGTTAGCAGGAGTACAGATCCTGAACCTAGTTTAGTGCTTAGAATGTGGTCAAGCATGCTGAATTAATGAGTTAATGTCTAAATGAGGCATGGATGAATCACTTATTAAAGAATCACCCCAATAAACTTGAGTTAAAAAACAAAGATTGACCTATTGCCCTTCACAATTCTGGGTCCTCATTTACAAACACATGTAGAGAATAATATTGGTTCTGGAGGTACTTTAGGAAGTCATCGTTCACAGTTAGTGTGTATTTTGTGGAATGTATGAGGAGGGTAATCATGATAGGGCACCTTCTCCACTCTATTTACTTTTGGGACCGGAAAAGGAGTGATGAGTGCTTCAAGGAACTTAGGAAATCAAGAGCTGACACACGGAACTTGGGAAATCAAAGAGCTGGTGGTTCCGGGCACTCAGGTTTTATGACATTTTCAACATCCTCTAGCTAACGTAAGAAATGTCACAATGTGTCCGATCAGTGGTCCAACAGTCTTGTGTTCTGTATGGGAAGGTGATACCATTCCCATGTACGAATGCGACAATTTGCATCCATGACATCATCCTCAGAGTTTACGAATGTAACTTGAACTTGCCTAATTTCCCCTAGTGTACTGATAAGGTTCTATTATCCATGAATTGATCCAAATTCTCCTTGACCACATTTACCTTCTCATCCTGCCCAGCTCTGTGGGTGTAATGAATTCCATGTGTTTACTAGTCACTGCATAAACAAATTCGTCATGTTTGTTCTAAAACCATGCCGTATACGTTTTAGGATATACTGTACATTCTGGACTTTCATCAATAAGCTCATGTTCATAGTGGCCATACCTTCTTGGTGTTTTACATGTTAATCCTATCCCCTCTATTTTGGGGGAGAATTATTTTCGAAAGGAATGAAGATGTTCTAATACAGTCTTTCACATCTAAGTCCAAATAATATACACCCATGTTTTTCAAGTCCTGAAAAATTCTTTCAGAATAAAAGTTTTTCAGTGTTAGAGTTTGGAAACTCCCAACTCCCTTACAATAGATTGATTCTGTAGCAAAGAAAAAGATTTGGTATGCAAACACTCCTAGCCAGAGCACATACTGACTTTCATAATTCACTCAGATACACCAGTCTAACCCTCAATATGTGATAAAAATTGATTATCCATTTAAAGTTGTTTCATGGTCCATGCATGTGTTTCCACTGGTATTTTAAGTGGCTTTACATAGAGTGAAATAGCATTACTTAAACAGTAAAGTATAAACATAATATGGCTCGTTTATTAAGGTCCCAATGCTGCAGCTGGAAGGCATCCCAGGCAGTCCTGATGCATAGAAAATGTCAATGTTCTTGGCTTCATCACTGTGAGACAATTGAGACACCTCTATGTGGACTGTGACCCTTTTCTCCTTTCTCTGTAGCTATAGATGCGACACTGCGCTTTTTTCTTTTCTTCTAATCTAAGCCATTTCTTGTAAGTTATGCATTGTTCACCTGAGTTGTTTGGTAATAAGTGTTGCAGCTGAAATTTCAGAGTGGATTGAAATCCATTTGATTCAAAAGGTTGGAGTTGTCATGTTTGTTGATGGCTATTGTCAAAGGAAGGTGTATGGTTGGAAAGATCATGAAAAAAAGGTAAATAAAACTATTGACTTTTTGCATAAAATCCTAATGAGATGTCCCAAATATCTTCTGTTTTGAGAGTTGGCCATAACCCAGGGATGCTTGTCATAGCAGACACTGTTAGTGCCTCACCCATATCCTCTGGACATTCACCATCCTTGTGCAAGCCAACCAGATGACCTCCAACTGACCACATCTGCAACTCTTTGCCTTCGGCCTTTCTCTGGTTGCCAGAGCCCCCTTGGTTCACCTGTAAGTCAGGCTGGCATTGCCAGGGAGTCAATGACAGAAGCTGTCAAATACCCCAGCTTATCTGTACCTTGGGTGGAATATTTCTAAAATGTGATCTTTACTGTCCCCATGAGTTTCTAGTGGGATTGACCTCTGGTTTCCCACAGTGGTACCTGCTCAATACCACATGCCTTGTTGGACTTCGCCTCTCCCTCACTACCCTATCATTACTTCCTGGAATTACCTCCCAAATAAACTTGTGTCCTTACGTTTTTGTCTCAAGGTCTGATTCTGAAAGAATTAAACCTCAGACAATTTAAATACACACACACACACACACACACACACACACACACACACACGTATTTATTTATTTATTTTTTTTTTATTTTTTTATTTTCATGCTCTGGCTCAACCTCATACGAACTGAATCAGTATCTCAAGGGAGTGAGGCCCAGGAAATCCATAGTTTTAACACATACAAGTGATCCTCATGTGCAGCCCAGTTTAGGGCACACTGTACCTTTTCACCACAATCCCTGTCTCCCTGCAGATCTCGACAGTGAGAAGGGGAGCTAAGAATGGCTTCCACAGTATGACAGCCAGCAGTGAAGTGGTATTCACAGTGTTAAAAGATGGCTTCCATCACCTTCTTCTCGCTGGGGATCCCATAAATTCTAGGAAATTGTACGTGAAGTTTGGATTAAGGCAACCTGCCCTCTTAGTTTTAGACTTTAGAGAGGTCATTCTGTTTATTTCCCACTTGGATGCCATAGGTCAAGCAGAAGATTCTGACTTGTTTATAGACCAAAATCACTGGGATGTATTTAAAATCAAACTGCATATTTAGAATTTACCCTGGTTGATTTCAGGAAAAAACAGTGGCCCACTATGCCATTCAAGACAAAAGGCCTTACTGCTTAATAATGAAGAGTAATACTAACTGAAATTAGGGGCGAGACCTTCATTGTGCCTATTAGCATCTTTCAGTAACTAGAAAGAAAAGCTATCCAAAGCCAATCACAAACCCAGGCGAGATCACGAGTAATGAAGCATTGATGGTTCAGAAGTCACTAAGGCCATTTCTTGCTCCATGACTTTAAAGGTTTAAGGATAATTTGGAGAAGTCTGAACAAAATCACTTTGAAACCTAAAGAATGAAAATGCATTTTCTGAGGAAAAAAGTAGAAGTGTCTATGTTTACTTAATCTGGAGAAGATGCCACTAACGGAAAATAAGACCAAATTGTCATTGGACCGGGTCTCAAAGAATCAGTAGGCTTGTTTGAAGAATGTATTTTACATATTTTTATTATTAAGAACAGCTGTGTCTGGGGAAGGATGAGGGAGGACATCACGGAAGATTTCAGAGAGAAAGTGACTTTTGTCCTGAGGCTTGAAGACAAGAAAGCATTCCACAGGCAGGGTAAGGAGCGAAGGCAATATAGGCGGTATGCCCAGTGTGAAAAAAGCTGGGAAGTTCGTGTTTGGAGTTTCTTGCTGACTGTCAATCAAATTCTGTATGTTTCAAACATTTTCTATTCTCCCCTAGGCCACCAACCCCTCCCTGACTCCATTTACCTCTCTTCAACATTACAGACATCCATGTGAACTTGCTGACTTTTCTTTCTGGCCACCTCTGTATCTTTTTCCACTTTCTTCTCACCAATCTCAGAGATGACACTCTCAGAAACCATAAATTCAGCCCACTGGCTGATTTCCTCGGGACAAATCCTCTGCTCTTAGACTAGCTCTTTCCTCTGTATCCATGATCTCATTCACCCCTGGTCTTTGTGATTTTTGAGCCCTCTTCTTTTGACCCGACTCTTCTCTGTCATCTGAAGTCTTTCCTACTCCAGTGATTTTTTTTTTGCTTTTTCTTGAATTGCATATTCAAGTTTTCCCTACCTTTGAAAACAATGCCCCCAAAATACCCTTCCTTTTACCTTCCTTCTCCTATGAAATGTTAGCCTGTCTCCCATCCCTTCTCCCCCAGTGTTCTAGAAAGCTTAATCTATACCTGCTGCCTCTGCTTCAATACCCCTCTGTAATTTCTTGTAATCTAATTCCATTTCATCATAAACAATCTTTCCCTCATACCACTGGGCTGCACATGCTTCAGGGGTTTACCAGGGACACTCTACGGGTTCTGCAGCCCGCATAACAATTGGCATTGAACGCATGTCTCCACTTTTCTCTGGTCTTTCTTCCTCAGCTTTAAGGGGTGGAATTCACTCCTTCATTCACTAAACATCTGCGGTTGACCCTATCCAGCTTCCCTGCTGGGTGCCAGCTTGATGCATATACAAATAAAGCCTCTTTCCCCCTTAAGATGCTCACCGACACTCATGTCAATATGTTGGAATAAACGCTTGTGCTAAAGACTCCTGGAATGCTGACTAGGCAATGATGAAATGAGTCTAGGGGTTGAAAAAGCTTTGGGGTTGACCCCAAGGGCAGTTGTAGCCTAAAGAACAGTGTCGACCATCATGCCGTTAACAGCAGTGGAGAAAGCAGAAGAGGAATCTTTAGTTTGTGGATGATGAGTTCAGATTTGGCTGTGCTGAGTATGACATGGCAGCTAGATATCCAGGAAGTTGAGCCAGTCTGCCTGGCACAAGATACAGAATAAGAGGTGGGTTTAGTAATTACCTGGCTGGGGTGGGGCTGACACTAGAAGAGTGGGTGAGATCAACAAGAGACAAGGCCAGAGAAAAAGAACAGAAGAGATCAGGGCTGGAGCTTTGTAATAAAGAGAGACCAGAGATGCCCTAAGGAGGGCATTGGCCCTCCTTTCACATCCTCCTCCACACCATCATGAGGATGGATTCGAAGCACAGATCTGTTCTGGTCACTTTCTTGCTTCCATACCCTCAGTGGCTCTCATAGTGCCTACAAGATAAAACAGAAAAAAAAACAACCCACAATCTTCCTAGCATAGGATCTTCAAGGTCTAACCTCTGTGAAAATGACAAACCTGAAGCTGTCCTACTTTGGGTACATCATGAGAAGGCAGGCTTCTTTGGAAAAGACAATAATGCTGGAAAAAATAGAAGGCAGCAGAAAGAGGAAGATCAACTAGGAGATAGATTGATTCCATAAAAGAAGCCATAGGCGTGAGTCTGCAGGAGCTGAGCCGGGCTGTTGAGGACATGACATGGTGGACATCGCTCATTCATAGGGTCGCCAGGAGTCGGAGCTGCCTCAGTGGCAGGTAGCATACCCTATCACCCCTCCCGGGAAGGGGACTTGCTCTAACCCAGGGGTTCTCTACCTTGAGCTTGCATCAGAATCACAAGGGCAGCCTGTTAACACACAGATGGTTAGGCTGCACCTCGAAAGATTCTCATTCAGTAGCTCTAGGGAAGAGTCTAAGAATTTGCATTTCTAACAGTTTCCTAGAGATGCTCATGCTACTGAATAGACCACACTTGAAGGACCACTGCTCTAACCCTTGCAGGCTCCTCTGACTAGGACAGAGCTCTCTGCCTCTGTGTCTTTGCCAAAGATATTCTATGCCTGTAATTCCACGTTCTTTTCATTGTATATGGTGATGTTCTAGAAAACTTCCTGGACAATTTTCCTCGATGGCTGTATACCATGGTCCCTCACCCCTCCTATTATTAGTTATTGTGCACCCTTGATAAAGCAGGGATTCTGCTAGATTTGATTTACCAAGGCAATTCAGAGAGCAATACAATCTCAGGCCTGAGCTACTGCTGGATGGGGCCAATCTTGATATCTTGATGTGCTGCCTGCCCCCTCTTCCCTCCCGCCCCCTCGACGCCCCCCCACCAGGACCCTGGGTGGTCCTAAGGCTTGCGGGGTGGGGGAAGGCAGAGGGGATCAGCAACTGTAAATGTGAGGCTCTGGAGAATGATCCTGGGGCTGATGGCTGACAGTACTGGTACATTTGTCTTTTGTCCCCCTCTAGAACACAGATTTCTTAAATGCCAGAGTAGAATTCTCTTTGTATTCTGTGCTGCCTACAACTGCCTTGTACATAAGAGGTGCTTATTCTTGAACGAACGAAATGAGAAACAGCAGTGTGTCCAATTTGTTATTTGCTTCTAAGTTTATTTAAACAGAAGAGGCCATGACAGATGACATCTGTGCCATATACATTTGTCACATTTATGTCACATTTATGTTAACATGCAGCTTTTGAAAGTACATTTCATACTATCTCCATTATCTTCTGTTATCCTCCCGTTTTTATCTGATCAATTAGGAGGTAGCTTTTGACCAGCTGGCCATTAGGCAAGGAGACATATATTTACCTACTTGATAGAGCCTAGGAGACTAGGACAATTCAAAATAGGGCATTTCTAAACAATGATTTAAAAAATTAAGATATTAACTTCACATAACTTTGTTTTCCAAGAATAAACAATTTTTTTTTTAAGGACAGCTCAGTGGGTTTGAATTTTTTGGAAGACATATCAGGCTTTTTCAGATCACAACACAGTAACACAGCACCATTTTGCCATCTAGTGTTGAAGGTTAGTATTACCTGTGACGGAAGCACCGCGTAGTTTTCTTCAGCCTTTACTAAAGCTCGCGAAGATGCCTATGTCTACGGGAGTTGAATTATCTTAGAACACCAAGGATCCTAATTTCTAAAAAGTCAGTCTTTCTCATCCTTCCCTTCTCAAAGTCTTTGGTAAACAACCAACCTGAGCTAAATTCATAATATACTGCACCTGTCTCTTTTGAAATCACCCACATGCATCTGCTGGGAGATTTCCTCCTTGGGGGCAATGGACGTTGGAAGAGGACAATGCCGACAGAAGTAGGTCAAAGTCACTCAGCTTCAGCAGCCATGAGGATGGAGCACAGCCTTAGAAATAGACGTCAGTTGATGAGGAAGCCCAGTGTAAAGGTTACACAGGCAGCGGCCGGAACACTACCAGGGTTCAAATCCTTATTCTGCCATTTACTAGCTGTGGGACATTGGGTGAGTCATTCATTCAGTCTCTGCATTTCGATTCCCTCACCTATCAAATGGGGACACTGATACTATCCTCTCATATGATTGTGGTTAGTATTAAATGAATTCATAAATGGGAAGCATATGTGCTTTCTTTATTGACTGAAATATATATATATTTGAAATATTGGTCTACGATTTACTACTTTTGTGAGTTTAAGCAAATTTCTTAGCCTCCTTGAGCCTCAGTTTCCTTTTTTGTGGGGATACTCTTTTTGGTTATAAGCAGTAGCATATCTAGTATATTTGACACTCAGAGCAGATAATTTTTAACACTCTCTTCCTCTATATGACAACATCTTTTTCAGTAATAATCATGAAATGAAACAAAACATTATAACGGCCAGTGAAGAAACACAGTGTAAAATTTCCTTTTATTAAACTTTCATTCTGGTAGATGAGGGTAAAGGGGATCAACTGTATGGTGATGGAAGGAGAACTGACTCTGGGTGGTGAACACACAATGGGATTTATAGATGATGTAATACAGAATTGTACACCTGAAATCTATGTAACTTTGCTAACCATTGTCACTCCAATAAACTTCAATTTAAAAAAAGAAAAAAAAAGGGGGAACTGATTGGCCTCTACCAGGGTCTAACAACCGGGTCAAGTCAACATTTAAAATAACTATTAAAATTATTGTGTCACCTCAGACACCCTGGACAACACCAACAAAAACAAACAAACAAACAAACAAAACAGTTTCATTCTAGTAAAAATGTAAAATAAAATAAAAATGAATATTCCAGTACCAAAAAGGAACAAGAAATTAGATACATAGTTTTATTGATATTAATGTATATTTTAAGGAGGGGAAAAACCATATGAAGAAACATGTTCAATAGAGTGAACACCACATGCTCCAAAGAATGATTTGCACCTAGAGTGACAGATTGAAGCATCTTACGTGCTATTTCTTCATTTTCACAGTCATTGTAGTCATTGTGTTTCCCAATCTACCACTTGAAAGCTGGAATATGTTGCACCACCAGGGCTGAGACAAAACTGCACCTAAAATGAGCTCAGATGATTCTGAACCAACACGAACTTCCTCTAAAACTGAACGTGTGTGGCTGAGTCACATGCGACCTATTGTATAACTGAGGGTTCTCTGTATCATCTTCCATGCAGAAAACGATGTTTACTGAAGGGTAAGTCATGAAACTGCTCATTTCAAGCTTACACATACCGGGACTGCCAAAAAAATGTACTCGTATTCATCTTTTGTTATCGGTATATGTTGAGTATTACAGTTTTAGTACAGTTTTTTTCCTTTCTTAAAATGTATATACCTTTTTTTGGCACCCTCTGTATGTTGTTTAAAACTCAACAGTAACCTTGGCAATTTTAGAAATTAAACCAATTAGATATTTGGGAGGGGAGAGGAAGAGTATTATGACTGACATTGTTTAGAATTACTTGGACATGTTGATAATAAAAGATATCAACGTTTAGTCGGTTTTATTATTCTTTTTAATTCCACAAACAATTCATCCTCTTATTGGAGATTTGCATCTGGGGCTGATCGCTCCCACCGCCCTGCCCTTGGTACCCATTTCCTGCGAACGTTAAATGAGAAAAGCTGTCAGGACAATGCATCCAATATTGAATATTTAATATATCTAGTATTCTTCTTCCATGAGTTATCTCCTAATCCCCGTCTTCTTACCTACTCAAAGCCTGCTCTCCATCCCCCCATGCATATATATATATAAATGATTTTGAGCCTCCAGGTGACCAGACAATGAATGATAAGCTAACCAACAAATCCAGTATTCTAGATTGTTTGATGATAAATAATCAATGGCTTAAGCTTTCATTTCGAAACATGGACCTAGTCTGGATTTCTTCTCAGACATCTCTCAACACCAAAAGTTACAGTGGTTCCAAGGTGTCTTGGCATTAGGGTGTAAAGGTACCACTAATGCCAAGACAGAGTATGGCCCACGAGCCTGTCATTTGCCTCTTTGCCCTCAGACCTATTCCCAGCCCTTCACATCCTCCACTCTGAATCGCAAAGCACTCCATTTCCCTGGCATGCGGGAAGGTTAGGCCAATAGGAGGTACATGCAGAAAACTGGAGAGAAAGAGGAGGGGAGAAGCCTGTGATTTCCCCATCTTCTCACTGCGTTAGGCAGCATCTCTGCAATAGCTGTATCTCTTCTACAGCGATACATTTCCTGAAAAGTTAATGAAGCTTAAGCTCCAGGGCCTCTCACTTGTACAGGCCCTTTCCAATGCCCTGTGTGTATAACTTTTTAACAGCTTTATTGAAATATAATTTACAACCCATAAAAACCAGCCATTATAAGTGTATGGTTCAATGATTTTTAGTAAATTTATCAAGTTGTGCAACCATCACCACAATCCAGTTTTAGAATATTTCCATCACCCCAAAAAGTTTCCTCGTGTCTCTGCGGTCAATGCTGCCTCCTAATTTCAGGCTCTGGTAATCACTAATCTACTTTCTTCCTCTATGGATTTGCCTATTCTGGACATTTCATATGAATGGAATCATATAGTATGTGGTCTTCTGTGACTGGTTTTCTTCACTGAGCATCGTGTTTTCGAGGTTCATCCATGTTGTAGCATGTGTCAGTACTTCATTCCTTTTTATTGCCAAATAGTATTCCATTGTATGGGTATTCCTTATTTTGTTTATACATTCACCCGTGGCTGGACGTGAGTATGATTTTATGTTTGTAATTTTGCATTCTTTGTCTTAAAAATGGTTCCCCAGATTGTGTAAGCTTTGGGCCCCCCAAACCTGGAGCTGCCTCTGCCTCTGTGGCTGTGACCCCGTGGCAGGCAGCCTTCAAGAGGGCCCCCATCATCCTGCTTCCTGGTATTTATGCCCTTTGTAATCCCTCCTTCTTGAGTGTGGGCTGGACCTAGTGGCTCCGTTCTAATGAATACAATGTGGCTGAAGGGTCGGGATGTCACTTCCAAGATTAGGTCACAAAAAGACTGTGACATCCATCTTGCTCTTCCTTTCTTTTTTATTTCTTTATGTTTTTTTATTTACTATTCCTTTCTCAAATTAATTCTCTCTCTCTCTCTCTCTCTCTCTCTCTCTCTCTCTCTCTCTCTCTCTCTCTCTGTCTCTCTTTCAGCGCTTGCTCTAAAGAAAGAAAGCTGCCATATTGTGAATAACCCTATGGAGAGGCCCACGTGGCACGGAACTTATGTCTTCAATCAACAGCCAGTGAAGACTTGAGGTCTGCCCACATCCATATGAGTGATCTTGGAAGCAGATCCTTCCCATTTGAGCCTTGAGATAACTGCAGGCCCAGCTGAAACCTTGACCACAGTCTTGTGAGAGAGATCCTGAACCAGAACTGCCTAGCTGAGTCGCTCCCATATTCCTGACCAGCAGAAACTGTGGGTTAATACATTTGTTGTTTACAGCTGTTAAGTTTGGGGATAATTTGTTATGCACCAATAGACAAATACAAGCCTCCAACTGGTAGCCTCTCCCAGTACCCACTTGACAGCCTTCACTATGTCTCCAGCTCTTGCCAAACGACCCTAGCTTCTGGGCTCTAGTAACGCTACCTCCTCCCATGTCCCCCCGAGTCTTAAGGGTGGTAACACCTTCCTGCTGTGACTAATCTCCGTACACCTCTTTGGCCTCTTACTCTTCTCTGACCTATATAACCAGCTGCTGGTATTAACCCCCCTCTGTTTGAAATACCTAGAATGGTTTCTCTTTCTAGCATTGCAGGAGAAAATATTTCATCTTCTATGACATGTAACCTCACTTGAGCCTTCACAAGTCTATTTAGAGAAGAGAAAAAAATTAGTGTGGGACCGAGTCTTGTAGGTCCTAGAATCAGTCTTCACAAATAAAATAGGTTAAGACAGGAAGCCACCCACTGAGCTACCAGATAGCACAGCAACAGTTCTGCAAGGTGATGACAGTGACTGAGGAGCCGTTCTCACTATTCTAGTCCCTGGTGAGCATACTGGAGCAGGGAGAGAGGGTATGTGAGCAAGAGTGTGGATCTTCCAACGGCAGCAGCTGTCCTTGGGATTCTCCTCTGCAGAGTCTCCCTGAGACGATGGCAGGGCAAGGGGAGGTCTAATGGCTGCACAAGGGGTGGACATGATCATGATCAGGGAGGGTCAAGCCCACCTCCTCTGGGGCCTGGACAGCTTTACGGAGGGCTCCATGTTGCTTATGTCATAGCCTGGCTGCCCTGGAGATGAAGTTCCACCTCCAACATGGTGAAGCAATTTCTACAGACTGCTGGAGCGCTGGTACACCACCAAAGGCGATACACCCTTTTTCCCTGGGGAAAAAAGAAGCTACTCTTTCCTACACCAACCTGGGAAAACAGTAAAACCTTTGGGCTTGGCCCCTCATCTTTCAGTCCCTAGCTTGGTTGAGAGCAGGGACTGTTAGTTGGGGAAGTGTTTTGCTTGGAAACTCTCTTTGCTTCCAGCCCCTAGCGTGATTATTGCCTCTTCTAGCTGGGGACCCAAGAGTAAACTGAGCAATAAAGTAGCCCCTGGCATCTTTTGGCCGCTAGGGGCTTAATGTCCTGCACAACTAGCTATCATTCTTCATTACACCCTGTAGTCCATGATTCTTTCTTCCCGCTTCTGGCGGCTTCTTCCTTTTTCCTGTGTTAGTTCATGGACCAGCACCTTCTGACCCACCCCCAAGCTCTGACTGAGGAATTGGCAGGAACTTCTGACACAAGTGGGCTCAGCAGCTCTCCTCACTCTGCAGAGGTGATGAATTGCCTTGGAGTCATCATGTCCCCCTTAGCAATGCAGACGCCCAGCTGACAGAGGGACATACAGAATGTTGGCAACAGGGAAGCCTAATGTCAGAAACCCTATGTGGAGTTTGTTTCTGAGTGCACAGTCTGAGCAGAGAGAAAGGGTGGATAAAGTGGGAAATTAAGAATAAAGTGGCTAGGAGGATTATAAGATTGATTTCACTCTAGCTGTAACTGTCAGCTGTTTGGGGAATCTGAGCCAAGGCCTCAGCTAGAGCTGGAGAGAAGTTTAAGAACAATGGCTCATGAGAAAGACAGTTCCCCTCTACAGACCATTGCTGCTTTCTCTTGCTGGAATAGATTTCACCAAGCAACTCAGTATTAACTCTCATCATTTATATCTTAATTAAATATTAATTTGATATCCTGTAATTGTTCATTACTTTTCAGTCTGGGCTGGATTCTGTGAGGCACTGTGCTGATTCGCTCTTCTCCTGTTGGGGCTCCTGATCTCTTTGGGATGTTATCGCTAAAGGCTGTTGGGCACAGGGTTTGGATCCAATGCAGGACACAAGTTCCGAAACAAGGGAGGTACTCTTTGCTCACCAGTGTGTCGGATGGTTATTACTCATGTGATGGTGAGGAGGAACGTACGTTATGCAGCCTCTCAGGGCTCTGCTGGTGAATTACAGATCACTCTGTCCTTTAGCCTGTTAGCACATTCATAAACTAGAGCCCATCCTTGGCAGAGTTCACATGGAAAACTACCATTAAAAAAAATAATCTTTTCAGGCAGCCAGTTTTCTCAGTGGTTAGAGCACAGTGCTCATAATACCAAGGTCGCCAGTTCGATTCCCACATGGGCCAGTGAGCTGTGCCCTCCACAACTAGATTGAAAACAACGACTTGAGTTGGAGCTGACGGGTCCTGGAAAAACACACTGTTCCCCAATATTGTCCAATAAAGAACAAAAAATCTTTTCGGGGTGGCCAGTTAGCTCAATTGGTTAGAGCGTGGTGCTGGTGGCACCACGGTTGTTGGTTCGATCCCCGCATGGGTCAAATGTCCTGCACAACTAGCTATCATTCTTCATTACATCATGTAGCTCATGATTCTTTCTTCCCTGCTTCTGGCGGCTTCTTCCTTTTTCTGTTATTTCAACCAGCACCTTCTGACCTACCCCCAAGCTCTGACTGAGGAATTGGCAGGAACTGCCAATGTAAATGGTTCCCCAGATGTAAATGATGTGAATGAGCTGCACCCTCTTCAAACAAAAATCTTTTCTAGTGTCCATAATTTGGGGCCCACAAATTAATTAAGGTATCAGTCATCATAAACACTTAATGAGTTGGGAAACAGCAACCAACTCCATTTTGTGAATGGAGAAGATTTGAGGCAAGCAGTGGTGAGTGTGGAAATGGACTCAGGATTTGGGGAGGATGCACTCCCGCCAGTGGCAACTTGTTGGTCATCTTGTCAGGCACATTAAAGGAAAACTGGGTTTAGGTTCTATTGAGATATTTGAAAATGAGAGAGCTCCTTCAATGTATTAGTTATAAAGCTTTTGGCTGCATGTAAATACCCAAGTAAAATCTCATCAACAGTAGGATAGTGTTATTCTTAACTAGTATACTTAAATAATAAATAAATATTCTTATTTAATACACAAAAACTCCAGAGGTGGGTGGTGTCAAGGTCAATTCAGTGACTCCATAATGGCACCAAAGATCCAGGCTCCCTCCATCTTTCTGCTCTGCCCTCCCCAGGGTATTAGGTACCTAGGCTTGTGCTTTTATGTTTGCAAAGTCATTGTCGTGGTCCCAGGCATTGGATGAAAACATAGCAATATCCAACTGAAAATGAGAGATGTTTCCACCCACGAGGGATTTCTCTTTAGGGAGGAAGCCTTCCCCAGAAGCCCCCTTCCTCAATTCTCATTGGCCAGAATTGGATCACACGTCCACGCCTTAGCAACAAAAGAGGCTAGGAAGCGAGAAACTGGCATATTCAGTCTTTGGTATGGGAGGCTCTCTGCCATCAAGAAAGGAAGATGAAATGGCCTTTGTGCTTATAATGAGCAGTGTCTTCCACATTTAGATTCAACTTTTATTGAATTCTTAGCACATGCCTAGTACCCCGTTAGGCACCTTCACGTGCATTACATTATTTACCTAATTAAGCTGTAATAAAGTTAGGATGGTCGGTAAATTACCTTCTGGGGTCTTACAAGTTACTTATTTATTTTTCTCTGCGGCCCTAGAGCTGGTCATTAGCAAATAAGAATACTACCCAACTGATTCAAATAACCAATGATCTGATAACCAATATTAAAAAGACTGAAAAATCCTATCAACATGACTTTAAAAAATCTAGATTGTTGAGACATAGATTTTGTTTCGTTCTAGCAAAAAGTTGCCTAAGGAGACTAAACAGGCGGCTCCTGACACCCAGAGTAAAAACCACAAGCTAAGAGGTCTTAATTCTTGTTCTTTCACGTTGGGTAACAACCAAAATTGGCCACAAATATAGACTCACTACAAGGAATGGCTCAGAAATAAAGGATCCAAATACTGCTGTGTTCCAGTTTATTAGCTTAGGTTAACACCATTGGCTGGGCTTATTCATTGGAGCCCACTGAGAATACATTGTTGTTCACCTATGTTTTGCACTGGAGTTTCTGTCAACAAGTAATCAAGTCTCTCCAGATGTTTCACTTGCTATAACAAAGCTACTGTCACAAATAATAACGCACAGATGTTCCTTTTGAAAAGCAGATTAAAAATGTTTTTGTTAATGTTTTCGAATTATCAAATGAATTGTGAAGAATATGGATGCAAAACTGGATTCAAGACTATCTATTTGAAACTGGAGTTTTTAAAAAATTAATTAACTATAACCTCTTTGGGTAAGATTTATCAAACTTCACCAAATTAAGTAAAAAAATAAACTTATTGCTTTTTTGTCAGATAGGATTCAAGTGGTTAGAGATTATGAAATCTGCTTTTCACAAGAGGATTTTATTTCTATTTGACTATTTCATTTTGTTTTTCTATCCTCTATTTCCCTTACTGTACTTCACAGGGAGTCTATTCTCTTTTGTGTTACTTTGAGTATTCATTTATGGAATGACTTTTTTATTTGCTAATTCTCTCTTAAATCCTGAAAACTCTTTTGACACCCTCTTCTTGGTTAGCCATAGCATTTCAGAGCTTTGCCATTTCTGATTTATGGTGCTCTTGTCTTGCTTTATAGTTTTCTTACTTTCTTTTAACTTTATTTTGTATTATTAAATAAGAGGTTTCATTTTTTTGTCATATTTTTCTGTCATGCCTTCATTATCTATTGGTATGTTATTTGATTCATTCCTCTTTTTTCCTTATAATATCGTTGTAACGGGTTTGAACATGATCTTTTTCTATTGTTCATGTTTAAACAAGGTGGGTTTACCTGTGCCTTTAGGAGAAGGATGCTGAATAGAGGGTGGGCAAAGCAGAGCTGTTTTCCTAGCTTCCCTCTCTGCTTTGACTCAGAAGCAGGGCTGGCTTCATGACCATGTGGCCTGTGTAGTCGCACAGGATCCTGCTTGGGTTTCCATGCTCTGGTCTTACTCTTTTGAAATTTGTAATAATTTTTTTAACAAGGGGCCTTTGATTTTCAGTTTGCACTGTGCTCTACAAGTTATGCAACTGGTCCTGCTAAGGGGTATTAAGAAACATGACTTCTCTGTAGCCACCTGTTCTGAAGACAGCCCCCTCTGGACCTCTCCTGGCCAGTATATGAAACTTCTCTCTTTCCCATCAGTGTGTCTGGATTGTTCAATTTGGATTCCACTCCCAACAAGATTTTTCTTTTCTCAGGGAGGGTCTCGGTTCTTCTGGATGGTGGATGTTATTGGCTAGCTGAGGTTCTTGTAGGCTTAATTCACCTTAGTACCCTGTGACCTTCCTGTAGAGGACTCCTTAGTAGGTCCTCATGGTCCTTTCTGAACTTACCTACAAATGGAAACTATGAACATGTCTCTCAGGTTGTTCTTGGACCTGCTCACTGAACATTCCACTCAAAGTGAGATTCTCTTCTTTTGGAAGTATTTGTTGGCAATTTCTGTGTCCGGGGTCTCTTAGGATGATCAGAACACCGCTTTATCTTCCCTCTATTAACCTTGAACAGCTACTAAACCCAACCCACATGGGTCCTGCTACTGTCAGGGTTACTGTCAGGATTTGGACCCACCCACCAGTATTCTGGAGTTCATGGGCATATTTGTTACTTACTTTTTTAAAATTTTATTTGGGGAATATTGGGGAACAGTGTGTTTCTCCAGGGCCCATCAGCTCCAAGTCATTGGACTTCAATCTAATTGTGGAGGGTGAAGCTCAGCTCCAAGTCCAGTCACTGTTTTCAATCCGTTTTCAATGTTTAGGTGCACGGGGTGCAGTCCACCATCCCATGCGGGAATTGAACTGGCAACCTTGTTGCTCAGAGCTCACGCTCTAACTAACAAATTCAGCCATCTGGCCCCCCCTTGCTACTTACTTTTGTTGAAGATGTTGTCCGTGGGTTGTGTTGTTTCTTTTGCTATCCTAGCTGTTATGAGGGTATTTGGAGAGATTTAAAAACTACATTGCCATCACCATCTTGTCCCAACTATAAGAATTTTTAGATTTGATGCATTTATTACAGAACCATTATCCATTAACTACTATTACACCAGATTTTCAAAGCTTACTTCTATAACAGTCTTTCTCCAGGCACACAATATCTAAGAGGCTGAAGTGTAAAACAGGAAGAGAAGAGAGGTAATTCTTTTTTTTTTAAATTTAATTTTATTAAATTTATTGGGGTGACAATTGTTAGTAAAATTACATAGATTTCAGGTGTACTTAGCAGGGCACATGTGGTCTCATTTAAGCACTGAACATTCAAATCATTTTAAAAATTTGGCTTAAAAAGTAAGAAAACCTTCACAAAATGAACAAAGGTCTAGTCATGAGTAGTGTAAGCTGGGAACATACATATGTCCATCATATTCTCCAGATCTCACAAAATAGTCAACCTTGGGATAACTAAAGCAGATAAGAGCTGCCCAATCAACACCGAGCAAAAGATACACTGTTGTTTTTAGAAAAATCATTTATATCATAAATAAAATGAAGTAGTACTATATAATTTTCACTCAGCGTATGCAGCATTATTTATTTTGGTAGAAGCGGGGTATGTATCAAGAGTATTTAGAATCCATCACCATATATTCGATCCCCTTTACCCTCACTCTGGGTGATGAACATACAATGGGATTTATAGATGATGTAATACAGAATTGTACACCTGAAATCTATGTAATTTTACTAACAAATGTCACCCCAATAAATTTAATTAAAAAAAAAAAAAAGAGTATTTAGAATCAATACTGATATTCCAAGAAAGTCCTTTTTCAACAAAGTTCACCTGTCATTCATTCACTCATCTACCACACATATGTGAAACATACCATGTGCCAGAGATATTTCGATGAGATGACAGAGCTCCTGCTCATTGGAAATTAGGCAGGCAGACTTGAAGTTCTCAGAGCATGTGATGGGTGCTCAAGCTGGGACCAAAAAAGGGAAACCTGCTTAAGTTTAGGAGGTCAGAGAGGGCTCAGTTCCACATTCTGACTTTGGTTCCTGCTATTTTCTAAACCCAAGGTGCCCTCATAACTGAACTACATCACACTGTTCTTTAAGTCTTTACGATTCCACTTATCAGTTTAGCCTTGCCTCCATTTTGTAGTGACATTTCCCTTTCTTTGAATTCTGAATCCCATAACACCATCTCATGTTTGTCTCTATGTTATTTTAGAATCATTCTACAGTTGTTTGAAGTGTTTATTTGTGCAATTGCTTTTCTCCAGCCGTATTATAAGCTTTTCCACGACAGAAGCCATATCTTGTATTGCCGTTTATTTTCTCTAATATCTAATGTGATACTGGGCACACAACAGATATTTAATAAATGCTTGTTAAAGGGGGAACAAGTGACTAAATGAGATTATAGTTTAATTGCTGTAAACTAAAACGTAAGATGTGTCGTTTGCTACATGAAATTTGATAGAACTGGTTATGCATTCTTCAAAATATGGAAGAATGGAGCTGCTTTTGAGACTTAAATGATACAACAATATTGACTTTCTTTTGCAAGGTACATAAGGATACTGGTGCTGATACAAAATATACCTTCAAATGAATTAAACTCTTAATTCAAAGTATACAGTTTGTAGAGCATCTAGGGGAATCAGGTGAACTTTATTGGTGGGAAGAAAATAAGCTTTGGAATCAGGGACACCTAGAGTCAAATGCTGAGATGTCATTTACCAGCTAGGCGGCCCTGGGGAAGTAAATGAGCATCACCCAATGTGCCTCATGTCTATATATATATTTTGTGTACAATTATAGGTCTGCATTCTTCTCGATATATTCTCAACTCAGACCAATATAATAGGTTTACAAGTCTCAACATTGCATATCAATTGATATTATAAATTTTGCATTGGTGTTCTAAAATTGGGTCGGTGCCTCAGAAGTTTCCATAGTTATGTGACAGATTTAGAGAATAAATATTTAGCTTCCTGTAACATACAAGATCTTTTGTCCCAAGCTCCAGTCATGTACAATTAGAATAGCACTTGGAAATTGTACCATCTGCAATTTTTTTAAAAGACAGGCCTAATTTTTAAACTTGTCATATGCGGTCTGACAATTAAGTTCACGAACTTTGTTGTGTTTGTATTGCTAACCTTTTTTGATATCAGAGGGATTATTCATTATGAATTTGTACCAACTGGACAAACAGTTAACCAGGTTTACTGGTTTACTATATAACCAGTGCTGAAAAGGCTGCATGAAAATGGGAGACGACCTGAACTTTATGCCAACAATTCATGGCTCTTGCATCACGACAATGCACCAGCTCCCACGGCACTGCCTGTGAGGGAGTTTTTAGCCAGTAAACAAATAACTGGATTGGAACACCCTCCCTACTCACCTGATCAGGCCCCCAATGACTTCTTTCTTTACCCGAAGATAAAGGAAATATTGAAAGGAAGACATTTTGATGACATTCAGGACATTAAGGGTAATACGACGAAAGCTCTGATGGCCATTCCAGAAAAAGAGTTCCAAAATTTTTTTGAAGGATGGACTAGGTGCTGGCATCAGTGCATAGCTTCCCAAGGGGAGTACTTCAAAGGTGACCGTAGTGATATTCAGCAGTGAGGTATGCAGCATTTTTTCTAGGATGAGTTCTTGAACTTAATTGTCAGACCTTGCTCATAACAAGGCAGTATCATAGGCTTAAGAAGTATACACTTTTGTACTGAGCTTGATGTAAAAAACAAACACCAAAACATCTGTCTACCATATCAGTGGGGTGTCTCAGCCTGATAGAGAAAGAGGTCAGACTCAGTTCATCATTCGTTTGTCATCAATCTGCTAATACAGTTTCTTATACTGTCAAGTTCACAGGACTAAGATCAGAAGAATGTTTAATAAAGTAATGAGTTTCTTTATATGTCAACTCTTTTCTTGTAAGACTACGGAGCTAATGAGAATGTTTAAATATGTTGACAAGAAAGAAAAAAATATATTTTTAAGAACTCTTATTTTGTCTAGTACCCTACATTTCATCCTTGCCACCAAAGCCTCAAGCTGAGGTCAAACTGAGAGTTCACAAATTTCATTCATAGACGTTAGAACAAATGTTGCCAATTAGACACCACCCTTCTCATGTATAGCTCAATAACACAACGAAAATAGCAACATGTGCATAATGAAATCATAGGAGACAGTATCTCAAGCAAACAGGAAAAATAACCTTTATTTCTTTTTAGACAACTTCCACTCTTCATCAATTCTCCAAAGATATGTGCATTTGAGCAAACACTAAGTAAATCAAATAATAGATGATGTAAGGTAGTATGATAATTTCTATATAGTAATTTTTGCCTGATAGTGAGATATTACTTGACATTTTTGAGACATTTTTATAATTAAGTATGTAGTCAATTTTTGTGTATATTCTTAGGTGTTCTTGAGGAAAATATCTATTCACAGATTGTTGGATTGAATTCTACACATTTACTAAATCAAGCCTTTTAATTCTGTTTGACTCTTCTATACACTTAAGTTTTCCTCTTCTTGATCTGTATCTTCTAAAAGAGATGTGTTAAAATTCCCACTAATTGTGGAGTTTTAATTTTTCTATGCATTATTGTTGAATATTTCTTTTTTTTTTTTGGCTTAATATATTTTGAAGATCTATTGTTGGATGCATACCAGTTCGTGACTGTTATATATTCCTATTTTCTTTTTCTTTTATTACTATGCAATGAGCTACTTAATCTCAAATATTGCCTTTTTACCTTGAAGATTATTTTATTTGACATAAATATTACTATGTCCGATTTGTTTGTGTTATTCTTTGGTTGGCATATTTTTCTTCTGCATTCCTTTACCTTCTACCCTTTTCTGTCATCACATTTCAGTTTTTCTGGATTAAAAAATATTCTGAGGTGAGAAACTATTTTATAACTTCTGAGCTGAATTCATACATATTATTGTGGTTACTGACATGTTTTTATTTATTTATTTTTTATTTTGTTTATTTCTAACATTATTTTGCATTTTCTTTGTACTATGCCTTAATTTCCTTTTTCCTTGAATTGATTTTTTATTGTTTCCTCTTTTTTTATCTTCTGGTTTGGAAGTTATCGTTCCATTTCTATTCTTTTAGGGAACCTTTAAATGTTTAATATGCATATTTGACCTAAAAATTTAATATCTCTACCCTCCTTCTAAACAAGATAAGAACTCGGTACACAATCTGCAAGCGAAAATCCTCCCATTTTCCATGTTTCGGTTGTCTAGTATTTAGTTGCCCCTTGTTTAACCTCCCATCACTCATTATCATTGTTATTGTTTTTATAGTTTACACTTACTTACATTTTAACTGAATGTTCAGCAATGACAATTCATATTACCTCTTACATCCCACTTCTTACTTCCAGGTTCAGTTTCCCTCTTTATTTTCTTTTTCTTTTTTTGGAGGAAAAATTAAACTTTATTTGTTTTTTAAAACCAGACCACTAGGAAAATATATCACAGTCCTGAAATAGCAGACAGGCTATATTATCATTTCAAGTAAGAGGCTGCTAAAAAGACAACAAGGTCCTTATCAAAACAGTAAGGTGCCAGAGCTGGAGCAGGCACACTGCATGTTGCAAAGGCCCCAGGCAAAAGTAGTATTTGGTAACAGGGGGCTGCCCCTCTTTTGCTCTAAAGGAGCCACAGCTCACCAGAGTTGCATACTTTTTCTCCTTTGACCTTCCTGTCGTCAAGGGATTGTCTCAGTAGGGCTATTTTATTTCAAGGGGCTAAGTAAGCAACACTGGGTGTAGGTTTCATTCCTGAAAACCAGGTTATTTCCAAGTCTTGTACTTCATAACTCTCTTAACTAAGCACCCAACAGTCCCTCTTCCGCTGTTCATTCCTGAATACCAGAAATATAGCACAATCAAAAGGTTCTTTCCCTTCAAGGGAGAGTGTCACTGCAAGATGGTCCTGTCACTCTGCTGCAGACAGCCTCAGGGCCCATCATGGCAGCCAGTGAGAAGGAAGGTCTGCTTCCCATACCCACTGTGACATCCCTCTCATGTTTTTGGACGGCTCCAGGCTGAACGATGTAATGTGTGAGAACTTTATGAAATGCACAGCCACATCTGATGGCCAGAAATGAATATCCAAAGGAACCTTTCAAAGTTCTTACCTAAACCACCTCTCCCAACTCCACATCTTACATCAACTTCATGCCCTTGTATGTAAGACAACACCAAGCAAAACAAAAGACCCAGAAACCTTTCTTCCCCTTTTAAATTAGTGACCTCATGGACTTTGTTTTATAGCTTATGGAAACTGGTGTGATGATGCTTCTGGTAAATAGGAGGTTGGCAGCGAACAGAAACAGCTCTCCTCACAGATCATTGGGACATTAGCGGAACCTGTCAGCATATTGGTACCTGCGGACTAAGAAGAATCTGGTATCTTGGAGGGCTCTGGCTTAGTACAAGGGAGATGCTTACTGCCAGGATAAGCATTTGCCACAAGAAATTTAGGCTCTCAAAAACTCTCTGACCCATATTTTTATAACTTTTTAAAATTTATTCTAAGTGTGTTTTCCAGAACCCATCAGCTCCAAGTCAAGTAGTTGTTTCAATCTAGTTGTGGAGGGTGCAGCTCACAGTGGCCCATGTGGGGATCGAACCAGCAACCTTGTTGCTAAGAGCACGGCGCTCCAACTAACTGAGCTAACCGGCCACCCTCTCTGACCCAAATTTTAGCACCAGTTTTTCCATCTCATTTTCTCGGATTAAGACATAAAGGAACCAGTGTCCAGAGGCAAGCAACATATGCCTTAAACTTGCTGCCATCCTTAATTTCTTCATTCATAAACTTCACTTAAAAGAACAAAATTCTCACTCTTCTTTTTAAATAGATTCCTGTCCTCAGCACTGATGGCCAATGGCAAGGACTTTGATTTCTGAATAGATGAGACAGACTCTTTCACCTTCCTGGTCATGGTTGGAATGAGGTTCATGTGGTCACACAACTCTCCAGCTGTTGCTTCACCTGAAGCTCTTTACTCCCAGCATGTATTGAATCTTTGGCTTTGGCATCACGATGCATCATGCACCAGGCCAGGCGGTCCTGGAACTTCTCCAGCTCGCTGCTCACCAGGGCCTGAGCCAGAGGTGCATGGCAGCACTCAATGTCCTGGTGCACCTGCTGCCTGGTCGCCTGGCTTTCCTCACAAAAGCTAGTGCTGCACGGGCACATGAGGCCCTGTATCTTCCACATGTTGTCTCTCTCTAGACTCTTCGCCATGGAGTCCACTGCCTCCTGCACCTGGAACTGCTGCAGCTCTGCCATGGCGACCCCACGCTGCACCTGGCCTCGGCGGTGCCCCCATGGACTCCCTTCAGTTTCCCTGTTATTGAAATACATCCTTTGGAATTTTTTCAGCAAAGGTCTATGAGTGGTCAGCTCTCATTCTTTGTTTTTCTAAAAATGTCTTTGATTTGCCTCAATCTTGAATACAAATCTAGCTGAGTGTGGGGACAGAGTCCCAGAGAGCAGTTTCCAGGCTCTCAGCCTCACGTGGAAAGGTGCTGGCTCGAGTAGTAAATGGCCATCGGCTGTGACTAGTTGGCCTTTAGCTGTTACCGGTCAGCCATTAGCCACTGATACAACTGCCGTGGCTGAGCTGTCAAGAGCGGATTGCAGCTAGCAAGTGAGGTTGGTTGGCAGAGAAGCGGACGGCAGGTTGCGGATAGTGTGGCTCCTGCTTCCTGTGTCTCCAACCCAGCCACCAGCGAGACTATAGTGGTATGACTCCCCTACCTATGGCTCCGTGGGTGTTCCTTTTTGGCCTCACCATGTCCTGCATTCTTATGTGGGGAGTGGGACCAGAGACCCCGCATGACACCCTGCATGACACTGAGACTACAATTCAAGTTAACAGCTGAAGATAGTAGCCAATTGTCTTCTGACATAATTGTTGATAAGTCTGTTTTCAGTCCAATTTTTCTTCCTTGGTCTTTCCCCGCTGATTGCATTATAATTTTCTTTTTGTTTTTGGTATTTTGCAGTTTTATTCTGATGATCTCTACCCCATTCTCTCTAATCTCTCCTTCTGGAAACTCTTATCAATGTATGGTGGACCTTCTCATTCTCACCTCCATATCTCTTAATCTCTTTGTCATATTTTCCACTTCTTCATTTCTCTTTGCTGAATTAGTTCACAAGTTTGTTTTCAGCTGTTTCCAATATACGCATTGAGTTTTTTAATTCTGATAACTCTATTTTTCATTTCCCTTTATTACTTACCTTTTATCATAATGTCTTTTATTATGGTTTTGACTCCTTTTACCATTTTTAAATGTATCACTTTAAAGTCTCATTTTATTTGCATAGCTTAAAAATTAAAAAAACATATTCCTCCTCAATAAGTAACTTCATTTATGAGTTTCCTGTGTATCTTCCTGGTGTTTCTTTAGGCAAATATAAGGATTTTCGAACATATATTTTGGTTTTTCCCTGTTCTTACCATAAGGTAGCATCATATACTATATGAATACTGTCCTGTTTTACCTTTTGCACATAAAAACATGACCTCATTCTTTTTGAGATGAGATAGCATTCCATTGTGTGGATATACCATGGTTAGTTTAACCCAGCGGTGTCCAAACTGTGGCCCGCGGGCCAACTGCGGCCCGCAATCCATTGTTTATTGGCCCGCAGCAAATTCCAGAAATATATTTACTTTACTTAAATAAACCAGGTGAGGCAACACGTACTTCACCTCGAGTGAGTGGCCCAGCTGTTTGTGTATTTTACTGCATATAGCCCTTGGTGAAAAACGTTGAAAAAAGTTTGGACACCCCTGGTTTAACCAGTACCCTGTACCTGGGTTATTTCTGGCCTTCTACTCTTACAGATAATACTGTAGTGAATAAGTTATACATTTGTCATTTTACATGCACTCCGGTGTATCTGTGGGATAGCGTCACAGAGTGGATTGCTGGGTCAAAGGATAACTATATTTGCAATTTTGATAGCTGTAACCCAATTGTTCTTCATAGGGTTAGAACATTTTGTGTCCCACCAACAATGCATGAAAAGTGCCTGATTCTCTACAATCTCACTGAGTGTGTGTCAAACTTCTTTAATCATTTTTAAATATTATACATTAAATGCTATACCTGACATACAGTTTCTTTCAGGTTATTACATTGTCTCCAGTTCTCAGTATCTCCTTGCATATTGTCTGTGGACTTCCTTCACTGAGAACCATTTCTTCTCATGTTCATAATTTGTGTTAGTGAGCACCTTTTCACCAGAGTCCCCCTCCCCCCACCTCTTTTTTTTTTTTTGGTTATCTATTGCTACAGACAAATTACTCTAAAGCATAGTGGCTTAAAATGACTATTTTATGTTGCTCACAATTTTGGAGATCAGAAATTCAGGGCTTGACTGGGCAGTTCTTGCTTGAGCTCTTTTATGTTTTCATAGTCCAATGCCAACTGGACCTAGAGTCACCTGAAGACTTTGCTGGGTTAGACATCCAAGATGGCTCATTAACAAGGCTGGCAGTTAACCTAGTTATCAGCCAACAGCTCAGCTGACATGTAGGTGGGAACACCTACATGTGAACTCTCAAGCACGGCAGCCTCAGGATGGTAATACTTCTTTACGTGGAGGTTTAGGGCTCCAGCATGAATGTTTCAGCAACTAAGGTAGTAGGTTCAAGACCTCTTAAAGTCTAGCATCAGAAATCATGTAGCATCACTTCAGCTGTATTCTGTTGGTCAAAGCAGTCACAAGCCTACCTGGATTTAAGTGAAAGGACATAGACCCCAACACTCAGTGGGATATAAATAACAGTTTGGCCAATATTTCTTTATTTGTTTAAATTAAAGTTTATTGAGGTGACAATTTTTAGTAAAGTTACATAGTTCTCAGGTGCACAATTCTGTAATACATCATCTATATATTACATTGTGTGTTCACCACCCAGAGTCGATTCTCTTTCTATCACCATATATTTGATCCCTTTTACCCACATTTCTGAAGTCCCATGTGTCCTGGATTATAGAATTCCTACAGGATGTGTTTCCATTTCCCTTAGCCAGGGGGCTGAGAGGTATTGTTGGTCTGGAACCAGTTTTTATATTGATTTCTCAGCTTGGAGATTCTCATACCATATAGGTAGTGAAAATTCATACTCCACATCCACTTGTGGCACAAACCTGTGGTTTTCTCTTCTAACAGAAACTTTTAAAATCCATCTAGAGTTGTACACAGAGATGACCTCCCTGTTAAATCCTTGGGCCAATCAGGAGAATTTTTCTAGTGTATCTCCATTGAGGGGACAGCTCTTTTGGAATTCTGGCTTTATAAAATAAAGTCCAACTTGTCTTGCATGGATACAAGACCATGTCTTCTGTCCCAATATGACCATTAAGTTCCAATGCTTGGCCATTAAGATCTATATCTGGGTCTGATGCTTCACCCTATCCCCACTTCAAACCCATAGGGTTTGATTTTGATTCCTTCTTAGTTTTGCATTTGTAGGAAGGGATTTCTTTTCCTTTATTTTTAACTAAGCTACATATTTTAAAGTTATTGTTGATATATTCTATCCACCATCTCTATGTGTTACTAGTGGGAGGATCATCTACAGTAACTCAGCCCAAGATGTTCCCAGAAGTCCTCAGTTCTCAAACAATTTTTTTGAGGTTAAAAGAAGGAAAACTGGGCAGCCAGCTGGCTCAGTTGGTTAGAGCGCAGTGCTCATAACATCAAGGTTGCTGGTTCAACCTTGGGCCAGTTGAACATGGGCCAGTGAGCTGCACCCTCCACAACTAGATTGAAGACAACGACTTGACTTGGAGCTGATGGGTCCTGGAAAAACAACTGTTCCCCAGTTGTTCCCCAATAAAAAAATTTTTAAAAAGGAGAATTATTGAATGACTGTCCTTGAAGGTAAATTTGAGAGGCCATCATTAATGGGCAAGGACAAATATTTTCCCTCCACTGGCATGCTTTTTTGTAAGGCCATCTCTTTCTTATTTTCTGATCTAGATCAATAGGTAGATGCCATTTTAGTCGACCTCAAATGGCAGCTGAAGCATGTGTAGTCACTGCCTTTTTGCCATCCATCACAGCTATTCTTCTTGTCGTAGGTTTGGCAGGATAATCAATAGGACCCAAATGGCAATCAATTTCATGTGATTGCACTTGGTTCCCCATCGATTTCAATGTTGACTGTATGGTAGAATAATGAGGGAAATCTAATGCCAATCATTGCTTGTGAATGCCACTGCACATCTTTCTAGGTGACTGAACAACATCGAAGAGATGGGGAGAAAGAGACATGCTGGCAAAAAGAAAGAGAGAGAGAACCAAGCGAGCCCCAATGCTGAAGATGAAGAAAAAGATGTTAATAGAGATGTGAAAAGGAAAGCCTGAATTATGACACTTCTCTGATCCAGAACACCACTGCAAAACCTTCTGGGATTGGTACAGTGGAGGATAAAATCAGCCTCGGGGCCACATAGCCTGAGCAAGATTCCAAGGTATGTTTCCCTAACAATCATGATGTTTAATGGCTTAATCTTAGCGAGGCAATCTTGGTTGTAAGTTCGCACTTAGAAATCATTAGTCTGACCATCAAATTATATTTTCTTTCTGACCATTATATTTGCTTTCTGACCATCAAATTATATTTTCTTGAAGTCAAGAATCACATTTTTATTAACCCACAAAGTATTCCACCACCCTCCACTATATGTATTCTCAATCAATAATTAGTGGTAATATATATTGTACCTTTTATGGATATATTTTTCTAACCTATGGGTGTAGTGTGTTATTAGTATTCGCCAGACTTCTCCTGTCAACACTGACATCCTAGTTTGACATAGGACAGAACTATTACACCAAGCAAAGGGTCATAGTTGATCTTAATAAGGAGATGAAGTTAACAATACAATAAAACACATTTAACTTAGATTTCTTCTAAAGCATAAGCTCTACTCCACTCTTGTGTTATTTATCTCTAACTTTGGCAAAAGTTTTCTGTAGAGTACATTTTTAAATTTTATTTATACATTTTTGAAAAGAAAATATATTCACAATAGCCAAAAGTTAAAGTGATATGGAAAGACATATATTAAGGCATATCCCTTCTACCACTGACTCCATCCACTTTTTTCTCCTCTAGTCTCCGTTAGGTAATTAGTTGCACTAGTTTATTGTGTTCCAGTGCTTCCTTATGCAAATATAAGCAAATGTGAATAATTATTCTTATATTTTCCATTTCTTATACAAAAGAAGAATACTACGTATGATGTTTCACCCCTTTTTTCACTGAATATACCCTAGAGATTTTTTTCCATATCGGTAAACATAGAAGAACATCTTCATTCTATTTTAGCAGCTGCATAGTATTCCATTGTGTGGATATGGCAAAGTTTACTTAACCAGTCCCCTATTCATGGACAACTGGGTTGTGTCTAATCTTTTGCAATTACAGTGTTGCAATGAATAATCATGAACACGTCATTTCTTACATGTACAAGTGTATCTATGCAATAGGTTCGAAAGGTAAACACATTTGTAATTCTGATAGACGTTAATAGATGTAATGTGTGAAAATACTTACTGTCCCAAAACTTTACCAAGAGAATGTGTTGTTACACATTTAGATTTCTGCCAATCAGAGAGGTTAAAAATAATACCTCAGTATAATTTCAATTTGCATTTCCATAATTATGACTGATGTTGGGCATACTTTTACATATTTTAGGGGCCACTAATTTTGTTTTTGTTTTTTTTGTGAACTGTTCATGTATATTCTTTGTCTATTCACCCATGTTTCTTGAAATGCTTTTATGGTTTCTTTTTTCTTCTTGTTCTTTTCTTTACATTTAAATCTCCAATTCATTTGGAACTTGTTCTAGTGTACAGTTGTACATTTTGAGGTATAGATTCAACTTTGTACTTTTTCAGATCACAACCCAGTAGCCTGAAATCCTCATGAACTAGCAATTAGGGATGCCATCTTTATCATATATTAACAGCACATACCTGGTTTAATTTCTGGACTTTCCATTCCTTTCCACTGGTCGCATTCTTTATTCAAGCACTTTTCAATTGCTGAGACATCCCTGTACGTTTTAATTTCTGGTAAGGTCACTGTCCTTATATTGTTTCTTTTTCAGAATTTTACTAGTTACTCTTGCTTATTTTGTAGTAAAGATTTCTTACAGTTTTGTTAGTGATCATTTAACCTTGGGTGTGAGGACATGAAGGATGAAGGAGACTTTTGCATATGTTATAGGAACTTCTTTTTATAGATGATTTTTCTCTCCTTGTTAAAAAAATTAAAACTGAGGCTAAATGAAATTACCAAGTTTAGATGGAGAGTGTTCTTATGAATCTAAGGTTAACCTTGAATTGGCCAACATAACCCAATAGAACTTGCTCTGAAGAATTATCTCACCAAGTAAAATAAAGTAGTTGAGCCCACAGTAGTCAGAGCCCCATCTTTCCAGGTCCTAGGATGAACTAAGCCAGTAATACATAAGCTCTTGGATTCAGTTCTAACAACCTTAAGACAAGGGTTCAGAAGCAGCTGTTCGGCTCTGATGAATGAAAACTGGGAGCACCATGGCATTCGTGAGTGAACCCTGCACCCAGACTGGGGCAGGTGGTACATGCAGCTCATACCCTACCTTAAGCTACTCTTTCTTCAGATTGAAAAATGGTGGCCCAAGCAGCTGGGCATGGCCCAGGAGGAGCCATTTACAGTACATCAGCTGAACCACAGACATTCATGTCAGGGAAAGCACATTTGGGCATACCTGCCAAGGGAGGGACTGGGGTTTGGGGAAGTCAGGAAAGACATCGAATAGGAGGGTGCACTTGAACTAGGTCTTGAAGGATGAAAGGGAGTTTTTGATATATGAGCTTGGAAAGGACATTCCAGACCGAGGAAACAGCACAAAAGCAAAGAAGTTCGGGGATGCGCAGTTCATTCTGAGCATGGCAAGTGGTTTGCTTGGGCTGTAATGAGGCATACGGGGCATGGGCGGTGCCTTGTGGACAAACAGATCCTGCAGTATTTTCTATGTTAATACCTGAATCCTAACTCTAACTCCTTTCTCTATGTGGGAAATCACTGAAGGATTTATTAAGCCTGATTTTTATCATAAAAATCTTACTTTCACATAGTAAAAATTTAAATAGCACACAAGTCTTTTTAGCCCCCACTCCTCTCCTCTAAAAAGACCACTGTTACAATTTCTTATACATTTTTTCAGAATTTTCTCTCCAGAAACATGCAAATACTATGGGTATATGTCCTTTTTAAAAGGAGATTGCACTAGTTTTTTTTTTTTTTTCACTTTATTACTAATCTGTTCTATAATTGCTCTTGAAAAGCCACACCATTTTTTGGAACGATACCTTTTTTTTTTTTTTTTTTAATTGGTATAGTGACTTCCACAACACATACTAAATAAATGTACTATGAAAATTTTGCCACTATAGTTTCAGGCAAAGATACTTTCACCAGTTTACTTGAATAATGGTCTCTAGTTAGAGATTATACAGAACTAATTGGAACTGTGCACCATGTTTGGATGAAGCCAAAATGTTTTGTTTGGTATGCGCAGAGCAAGCAAGAGCGATGAAGCAGTATCGCCTTCACACGTCTTCAGTCTGTAGTTCACGTATGCTACTTCCACATGATCAAAGCACTCTGTGTTTAGTCTTTACGTCACCCTCACATTATTTTATGCTATAACTTTATGTTTAAGGACAATTTCATGGCAATATAACCATGAGCCCACATAAAAGTGAAGAAAATGGGGGCAGCTGGTTGGCTCAGTGGGTTAGAGTGCAATGCTCATTAACACCACGGTTGCCAGTTCGATTCCCACATGGGCCAGTGAGCTGCGCCCTCCACAACTAGATTGAAAACAACAACTTCACTTGGAGTTGTTGGGTCCTTGAAAGACACACTGTTCCCAATATTCCCCAATAAAAATTAAAAAACAAAAAGTAAAGAAAATGGCACAGAAAGCAGAATTCACCTTCCAAGGCAGGACTCCCTTGCACCCCATCCTACCACCCATCACCCACTATTAAGTCTCTTCCCCAGGGGTGTCCAAACTTTTTTCAATGGTTTTCACCAAGGGCCATATGCGGTAAAATACACAAACAGCCGGGCCACTCATTTGAGGTGAAGTACGTATTGCCTCACCTGGGTTATTTAAGTAAACTAAATATATTTTTGGAATTTGCTGCGGGCCAATTAACAATGGATTGCGGGCCGCAGTTGGCCCATGGGCCGCAGTTTGGACACCCCTGCTTCCCCTTTGGGCAAGAACAGTGGACCTTCACTATGTGCACACTTGCAAACTGATGTTTATTACTTACACAAACTTGTTTTCATCGTTCACCTGATTTCTTTTTCTATTAGTAAAACATTCTTGGTTATTTGAGGTTGCATTAGAGCACAACACAATTTTCCCAGTCAAGTTGATGTAGGTAGTTTATCATGAAACAGCTCTTCACTTAGTGGCCAGGCTTTCAGGAGCAGATCACGGTTTTTGAGGGAGGATGTGGAGGGTCTCTAAGGGTGTAGATCATAGCCCAGGTCACAACAGCACACCCCGATCTACACCATTTGGTTTATGACTTTCCAGTGTCCAGTATCTGTAGATACTACAGTGACACTAGCCCTCTTACTCTGACCTCTTACTGGATGATCTAGATTTTGTTTCTAAGAAAAAGTAAAAGAAAAATCAACAAAAAAAATGCTGCACTGGAGATCCTTTTATACACATCTTGAAACACTTGTGCAAGAACAGCTGTAGGAGAAATTTCTAGGAGTGGAATTGCTGGGTCAAAGAATGTTTACATTTACGATGTGAAAGTGTATGCCAAATTGTCCTTCCGTGAAGATGCACCAATTTACACTGCCATTAACGCTGGACAAGAGTCCCTACACTCTTACCAACGGGATCATAGAAAACATTTTCAGATGTGAAAAGCAGTCATTTGTCTGTTTCTATATGCATTTCTTTAAATGCTAGTGAAGCATAAGAGTGAAAGAAACCATTTTTCATGTGCTTAAGGCTGTTTATAATTATTTTTCTTTGATCTGCCTCTTCATGTCCTTTGCCTATTTTTACATTAACTTGCCACCTTTCTTTTATTGAATTGTAAGACTTAAGGATTTTAAATAGGGGTGAGATTCAATCACATTTTAGAAAGTTCTTTTGCTATTTAGTACCACACTGATATTATAGTTTATCATTTAATTGACTAATGTAACCATATTTTAGTGATTTCTGAAGAATCTGGGCATAGATTTCTCTGAAGCTCTCTGAAGGAGAAAAGTTACTATAAAAGTATAAAGTTTATAGAATCTCACAGGCTAAGTCACACTGAGGGAGAATTTCATTCTTTTTTTGAAGTTTGAGGGTTACACTGAAAAATAACAGTAACCAAAAATTTGACAAAAAAAGGGCAGAAAACCATACTTTCTGAAAATACATTGATTTGTCAGACTGTTTCAAAAGTGGAAAATAAAAGATACACCAGCATTGTATTAATTTCTCTAAAACACTGCTTTCGTTCTCTCGGAAGGTCAGAAACATTTCATCTTACTGTTCTTTGCAGGATACACACTTAGCAAATGCTTGTTAATGAAGGCAACCCTTTTCCTGTTCTGAACTTTCCATTTCCATTTATATAGAATCTGAACTCCCCAGGCAGACATTCATGCCCTTTTCAGACCTGGCTTTGGGCTACCTTTCCAGTATGATCCATCTCTGTTCTCCCATGTGAAGTGGCTGCTCCATCCACAGTAGCCATTACATTGTCCTCGTCTTGGTCTTGGTTGTCATGTTTCCTTTCTGTGGAGAACCCTTCCCCCATGGCCCACCCAGCCCAAGGTCAGCCAGGTCCTGCTTCACTTTGAGATTTTGGTTCCCTCGCTCCCACAGTCTTCTTGACCTCACCCTCCTCGACTGTTTGCCTTTTCCTAAGGCTTTCATTTAAATTCTTTTATGAGTGAGCTTTGTTCCCTCACCTTGATTCTAAGGCTCATTTTTGTTGTTTATTTCATCTCTATATTTTTAAATGAAATTTATTGGGGTGACAATGATGATTAAAATTACATAGGTTTCAGGTGTACAATTCTGTATTACATCATCTATATATGGCATTGTGTGTTCACCACCCAGAGTCAGTTCTCTATTATAAGGGTCTTGAGGCCGAGTCCTGTGGTAAATTTTCCAGTGGCCCCCTCCCCTCACAGGGACTATCACAATGGTAGGCACTCAAATATTTACTAACCGAACAGCATGAGTAGGGTCTTATGATGCTTCTAACCTGTAAGGTGAGGTCCTTCTCAGAACTTTCTACCACAAGATGCTTGCTTCTGACTTTTCCTTCTCTGCCCCAGCCTGGTGACCCACATCCTCCACCTATCCCTTCCATACGGGGGTTCTCTAACTATTCAGTCCTTGCCCTTCTGCTCTACTCCTTTTCTGGAAAAATCTCATCTACCCCACATTGTCTGCTACCAGTAACTTAAGAGTGTAGCCTAAACAAACTCCGGAGCCAAACTCAGGCCCACCTGGCTGAGATTCACATGCCTACCAGACATCTGCACCTGGGTATCTCTGAGGCACCCAAACTCGCCCTTCGTAAAATAGGACTCATTGTCATCTCCCAGCCCTTCTCCTGTTCCTGTGTTCTCCATCTCCACTGGTGGCCCCACCATTGTCCCAGTCATCCGAGCTAGAAATCCAACAGTCATCCTTGATTCCTCCTTCACCCACATGCCATTCCCATATCCAATCAATTACCAAACCCTACAGATTTGAATCCCAATATGTAACCCCTTTCCACCCCAACTCTCAGTGCCTTCGCTGAGGCTGGCATCATCTCTGGATAATGGTAGCCACTCCGTAGTCTCTCTGACCTGAATCTCACATCCCTCAACTCTTTCCAATATGATCCATTTTCCCTGCTCAAAACAGTTCCCCACCTCTTTGTTGCCTACAGGGTGAAGTGTCTGATTCTCAGCCTGATATAAGGCCCATAGTGCTCTGTCTCTCACAACTCCCACTGAACACAGCTAAGCAATACCCTATTCTAAATCATTATGACTTCACATGGAATGCAGCATTGTACTTACGATATTTTTCCTTCTCTGTATCTGGCTTCCCACTTGATTGTGAGCTCCGTGCACAGAACTGACTATGGTACCTACCCATCCACCTGCCACCATCCCTAGCCTATATTCTTGCCTTGTCACTTGCTCCAAATGTCTTCCTTGGCTGAAATGCTCTTCCACCTTTTCTTTACCTGGCCACTTCTGTTCATCCTTTAACACTGGACTCAAGGTGTCCTTCCCCAGGAAGCAAAGCATTTTCTGATATCTGATCCTTCCCATTTCAGTTCCCAACTCACAGCTAAGCAATACCCTATTCTAAATCATTATGATTTCACGTAGAATGCAGCATTGTACTTATGATATTTTTCCTTCTCTGTATCTGGCTTCCCACTTGATTGTGAGCTCCAGGAGGACATGGTTCAGAGTTTATACATCTTTAGTCTGACACATATTAAGTACCCAGTTCACTGAATGAAAAACATCAGGGTTTATTTCTCCTCAGTGTATAGACAATTGCAATGATATACAGATGAAATTGTTTAGGATACTTCATAATCCACTTCTACTGCCTTATAAAAGGTATGTCTTTGTGGGTTTATGGGGGATAAAGGTTTCAGAAATTGGCATGAATGCCATGATTTATTACATGTATTTGATACTTGTTTATTTGTTCTTTTGCAACTTTTCCTGGCTAAATTGTAACACAGTATTGCAGAGTAGGAGAAGTGAACTCTATCCCTGTTGTGAAATGATTGTGGTATAGGTTAAATGTGTGTGCCAGCGAGCTGCCTCATAAAATCAGATTTGTTTGGATATTGCTTCTGGGATGAGACCACAAGTTGTCAAGTGATGAGGGAAACCACAAGCAGAAGCCTAAATAAACCAAGTGGCTGTCAGGATGAAGAGGATTGTAAAAGTGGAGTTGGAGAGGAACAGAAAATAAAACAGAATTGCTTTGTATTCATGTAACTGCTATTATGGCTCTTGGGTCAGTATTTCTCACCAAATGGTGACTTAAGTATCAGAACAGAAACAAAAAAAGAAAAATAGGCAATTTTATCTTGGTTTCTGGTTCTTAGTAAGGAAATATGATAAATTCAAATTCAACTTAGCATATAGGAGGAAATTATCAGCAGTCTATCTCAAGTCACTCCAAGTGTGAATGGGTTCTCAGGGCAACTTGTTGCCAGTTTCTGTCTGCTTCTGCCCCCTAGTGGTCCATTTATAGCTGTTGACACTTAACCTTGAAGAGTTTTTGGCCTTTTATACAGAGAGGGAAGATGATACTCCCTAGAAATGAAGAAAAGAGTATCTCTGTGTGCAGGCCCTTGAATTTAAAATTGGAATTTATGGAGTATATTTCATTTATTTTCTAACTATTCAGGAACTACCCACTCCTGAAAGCCTAGGTTAACCTATAAAAAACTATATCAACTATTACTTTACATGCCCTTGAAAAATATTATGGCTTCTCGATTCTGGGAGAATGATTGACACATTGATTTTATTACCTTCGTCCTGTCTAGAATTATTAATAGTTTGTTGTTCCACTTGATCTTCCTTCCTTGTTAATCTTTGTGAGATTTGTGGTTTGTAATTGTTTTGTAGCCAGCATTCTCAAAGAATGTAGTTTTCAGTTTACATTAATCTGAAATGGAATGTTATTGGGTAAAATACCCCTTAGGAGTATAATGAAAAGAACCCATTAATTTTCAGGGCAAGAGGGCTAATTACTCCCCTCCCCCTTAAGTCTACATTAATTGCTAATAACTTTTTATAAAATTGAGTACATGAAGCTAATTTTGATTTCTTCTTTCCAATATACAGCATATCTGAAATGCTTGGCCAGAACAAGACAAGGAGCTTTAGAAGGTCGAGTGTTTAATATGCTTTATGACACTGCACTTTGTAAATGAGTCAAAACTGAAAGAAATTTGGGGCTCCAAGAGAGAATGCTCGTGTTTTTAATTAAAGGGGGGGTGTGATGGGGAGTCCTGACCATTTAAAGAGCACTCACATGTAGTACTCCATAGGTGATACTTTGTAGCATCGTTATACAAAATAAAGAAGAGGCAGTGGAGCATGGTAGTTAAGTGCAAGGCACAGGTGCGAGTCTGATTCAGTGAGAAACCCAGCTCCATAGTGTGACCTTGGGAAACTTTCTTAACCTTTCTGTTGCTCAGTTTATTACTCTGTAAAATGGAGATAGTGAGAGTGCTTCTTCATTCATATCGTTGCTGTGAAGACAAAATGAAATAATGTATAAAAAGCCTTTAGTGCAGTTACTGACATTAATATCATCAATCAATGTTAGCTACTTTTTTATTTTTTTTATTTATTTATTTTTTTAGACACAGACAATAGTTTAGTGGTTGCCAGAGGGTAACGGGGGCGGGGGGTGGGGGGTGGGAGATGAGGGTAAGGGGGATCGAATCGAATATATGGTGATGGAAGGAGAACTGACTCTGGGTGGTGAACACACAATGGGATTTATAGATGATGTAATACAGAATTGTACACCTGAAATCTATGTAATTTTACTAACAATTGTCACCCCAATGTTAGCTATTTTTAGTATTAAAAGACATTCTCATATTTACAGTCCCATGTTCACTGAAGCATTATTCACAATAGCCAAGAGGTGGATGCAACCCAAATGTCCATCATTAGATAAATGGATAAGCAAAGGGTGGTATATACCTACAATGGAATATTATTAAGCTTTAAAAAGGAAGGAAATCCTGTCACATGCTACAACGTGGACAAACATTGAGGACATTATGCTAAGTGAAATAAGCCAGTCACAAATGGACAAATATTGTATGATTCCATTTATATGAAGTATCTAAAGTAATCAAATGCATAGAAACAAAGTGGAATGGTGGTTATCAGGGACTGGGGGAAGGGAACAATGGAAAGTTGTTGTTTAATGGGTATAGAGTTTCAGATTGCAAGATGAAAAAGTTCTGGAGATTGCAAAACAATGTGAATACACTTATCACTAGTGAACTGTGTACTCAACAATGGTTAAGATGGTAGTTTTTACAATGTGTGCTTTTTATTATTTTTAAAAAAGATTCACTTCTCAACACGAGGGAATTTCTGGGGAGCTGGAGATATTCTATATTTTGACCCAGGTGCTAGTCATATGAATGTGTTCAGTTTGTGAAAAATCATCAAAAACATGTCTATGATAGGAGCAGTTTCTGTATGGCTCTTACGCTTCAGTGTAAAGTTTAAAAACAAAGATATTCCCTTCCTTCCATGATGACCTTGCAATCTCATAGCCAGGAAAAGCACATAATTGCTTATAGAAACACATTTTTAAAATATTAACACACAGAGACATGATTATACAGTGAAAGAGAAACAACTATCTAGAAAGCAGGTGTGCTAAGAATTCAAGGAATTCAAACATCCTTTGTATAATGTTACAACCTGAATAAACATTACTTAAGAAAATGTGACACAATGCAGTGGAGATAGAATTCTTGCTAACCTGCACAAGGATCTTAGTCACTATTTTTTACCAGCCACATTTAGGGGAAGACTCAGAAGAACTCAGTGACACAAAATATACCTCTTAAAAAATAATTAACAAACAATAATTGACATACATATTTTTTTACTAAAACTTTTTTTGTTTTCAATTTTTGGGGAACGTGAACAGGACTTCATTGGGAACAGTGTGTACTTCCAGGACTTTTTCCAACTCAAGTTCTCCTTTCAATCTTACTTGTGGAGGGCACAGCTCAGCTCCAGGTCCAGTTGCCATTGCTAGTTGCAGGGAGCGCAGCCCACCATCCCTTGAGGGAGTCAAACCAGCAACCTTGTGGTTGAGAGGATGCGCTCCAACCAACTGAGCCATCCGGGAGGCAGCTCAGCTCAAGGTGCTGTGTTCAATCTTAGTTGCAGGGGGTGGAGCCCACCATCCCTTGCGGGACTTGAGGAGTTGAACTGGCAACCTTGTGGTTGAGAGCCCACTGGCCCATGTGGGAATCGAACTGGCAACCTTCGGAGTTAGGAGCGTGGAGCTCCATCCACCTGAGCCACTGGGCTGGCCTGACATACATATTTTTAAAACAGCTTTATTGACATGTAATTCACTTACCATACAATTCACCCATTAAAGTATACAATTCGGTTATTTTAATATATTCACAGAATTGTGCAACCATCACCACAGTCGATTGTGAACCTCAGAAAGAAACCCTGTAAGCTTCAGTAGTCAGTCCTCATTTCTCCCCAACATACACACCCCCACACCTAAGCAACCATTAACCTACTTTCTGTCTCTATAAGATATGCCTATCATTTATATTTTATAAAAGCAGTCATACAATATATAATCTTTTCTGACTGGCTTCTCTCACGTATGTTTTAAAGGTTCATTTATATTGTAACATGTACCAGTACTTCATTTCTTTTTATTACTGAATAATATTCCATTATATGGACTTATTATACTTCATAAGAGAACTTCCTATTATCGATCCCTTTACTTAAATCCCACTGTGGCCAGAGAATATACTTTGTTTAAGTTTAAATCCTTTTAAATTTGTTGGGATTTGTTTTGCAGGCCATAACATGTTCTCTCTTGGTAAATATTCTGTACAAAGCTGGTTAATTTTGTTGTTCAAGTCTACTAGATCCTTGATGATATTTTGTTTACTTTTTTTATTTATTTGGGTGAAAATTGTTAGTAAAATTACATAGATTTCAGGTGTACAATTCTGTATTACATCATCTATAAATCCCATTGTGTGTTCACCGCCCAGAGTCAGTTCTCCTTCCATCACCATATATTTGATCCCCTTTACCCTCATCTTGCACCCCCCACCCCCATTACCCTCTGGTAACCACTAAACTATTGCCTGCGTCTATGAGTTTCTGTTTCTCATTTGTTTGTCTTGTTCTTTTGTTGTTTGTGGTTTATATACCACATATCAGTGAAATCATATGGTTCTCTGCTTTTTCTGTCTGACTTATTTCACTCAGCATTATACTCTCAAGATCCATCCATGTTGTCACAAATGGTCCTATTTCATCTTTTCTTACCGCCGAATAGTATTCCATAGTGTATATATACCACAACTTCTTTATCCATTCATCTATCGAAGGACATTTTGGTTGTTTCCATGTCTTGGCCACCGTAAACAAAGCTGCAATGAACATTGGAGCATACGTGTCTTTATGGATAAATGTTTTCAGATTTTTTGGGTAGATACCCAGGAGAGGGATTGCTGGGTCATATGGCAATTCTATTCGTAATTTTTTGAGGAACCTCCACACTGCCTTCCATAACGGCTGTACCAGTCTGCATTCCCACCAACAGTGTATGAGGGTTCCTTTTTCTCCACAGCCTTTCCAACACTTGTTACTATTTGTCTTGTTGATGATAGCCATTCTGACTGGGGTGAGGTGATATCTCACTGTGGTTTTTATTTGCATTTCTCTGATGATTAGTGATGTTGAGCATTTTTTCATATGTTTATTAGCCATATGTATGTCCTCTTTGGAGAAATGTCTCTTCAGGTCCTCTGCCCATTTTTCAATTGGGTTGTTTTTTGTTGTTGTTGTTGAGTTGCATGAGTTCCTTGCATATTTTGGATATTAGCCCCTTATCAGAGGCACTGTTTGAAAAATCTTCTCCCATTCAGTCGGTTGCCTCTTTATTTTGTCAATGGTTTCTTTTGCTGTGCAGAAGCTTTCAAGTTTCATATAATCCCATTCGTTTATTTCAGCTTTTACTTCCCTTGCCTTTGGAGTCAAATTCATAAAATGCTCTTTGAACCCAAGGTCCATAAGTTTAGTCCCTATGTTTTCTTCTATGCAGTTTATTGTGTCAGGTCTTATGCTTAAGGTTTGACCCATTTTGAATTAATTTTGGTACATGGTGACAGATAGCAGTCCAGTTTCATTCTTTTGCACGTGGCTATCCAATTCTCCCAGCACCATTTATTGAAGAGGCTGTCTTTCCTCCATTGTATGTTTTTAGATTATTTGTCAAAAATTATCTGTCCATATTTATGTGGTTTTATTTCTGGGTTCTCAATTCTATTCCATTGGTCTATGTGTCTGTTTTTCTGCCAATACCATGCTGTTTTCATTATTGTAGCCCTGTAGTACAAGCTAAAGTCAGGGAGTGTGATACCTCCAGTATTGTTCTTTTTTCTTAAGATTGCTTTGGCTATTCGGGGTCTTTTGTGGTTCCAAACAAATCTGATGATTTTTTGTTCTATTTCGTTAAAAAATGCCATTGGAATTTTGATGGGGATTGCATTAAATCTGTATATTGCTTTGGGTAATATGGCCATTTTATTTATGTTGATTCTTCCAATCCATGAGCACAGAATGTCTTTCCATTTTTTGTGTCTTCTTCAATTTCCTTCAAAAATGTCTTATAGTTTTCAGCATACAGGTCCTTCACATCCTTGGTTAAGTTTATTCCTAGGTATTTTATTCTTTTTGCTGCAATTGCAAAAGGAGTTGTTTTTTGTATTTCTTTTTCTGAGATTTCATTGTTAGTATATAGGAAAGCAATGGACTTTTGTACATTGATTTTGTGGCCAGCAACTTTGCTGTATTTGTTGATTGTTTCTAATAGCTTTCTGGTGGAGTCTTTAGGGTTTTCTATATATAGCATCATGTCATCTGCAAAGAGTGACAATTTAACTTCTTCATTCCCAATTTGGATGCTTTTTATTTCTTTTTCTTGCCTGATTGTTCTGGCAAGGACTTCCAACACTATGTTGAAAAGCAGAGGTGATAGAAAACAGCCCTGTCGTGTTCCTGAACATAGAGCAAAGGGCTTCAGTTTTTCACCATTGATTATGAGATTAGATGAGGGCTTGCCATATATGGCCTTTATTATGTTAAGGTATTTTCCTTCTATACCTATTAAGTGTTTTAATCATAAATGGATGTTGTATCTTGTCAAATGCTTTTTCTGCATCAATTGATAGAATCATATGATTTTTGTCCTTTATTTTGTTTATGTGATGTATCACATTGATGGATTTGCGTATGTTGAACCATCTTTGTGCCCCGGGGATGAACCCCACTTGGTCGTGATGAATAATCTTTTTAATGCATTGTTGTATTCGATTTGCTAGAATTTTATTTAGGATTTTTGCATTGGTGTTCATCAAAGATATTGGTCTGTAGTTTTCTTTTATTGTGCTGTCCTTACCAGGTTTTGGTATCAGGGTAATGTTGCCCTCATAAAATGAGTTAGGGAGTACTCTCTCCTCTTCAATTTTTTGGAAGAGTTTGAGCAGGATTGGTATTAGATCCTCTTTGAAGGTTTGGTAGAATTCACTAGTGAAGCCATCTGATCCCGGACTTTTGCTTTTGGGAAGGTTTTGGATGACTGATTCAATTTCGTTACTGGTGATAAGTCTGTTTAGATTTTCCAGTTTTTCATGGTTCAACCTAGGAAGGCTATGTGTTTCTAAGAACTGGTCCATTTCTTCTAGGTTATTGAATTTGGTGGCATATAGTCCTTCATAGTATTCTTGGATGATCCTTTGTATTTCTGTGGTGTCTGTGATAACTTCCCCTTTTTCATTTCTGATTTTGTTAATTAGTGTCGTCTCTCTTTTTATCTTAGTGAGTCTAGCCAAGGGTTTGTCAATTTTGTTAATCTTTTCAAAGAACCAGCTCTCTGTCGCATTAATTTTTTCTATTGTCTTTTTGTTCTCTATTTCATTTAGTTCTGCTCTAATTTTTGTTATTTCCTGTCTTCTGCTGACCTTGGGTTTCACTTGTTCTTCTTTTTCTAGTTCTTTAAGGTGGAACATGAGGTTTTTTATTTGGGATTTTTCTTGTTTCTTGAGATAGGCCTGTAATGATATAAATTTCTCTCTTAAAAACTGCTTTCGCTGCATCCCAAAAATTTTGGTAGGATGTATTTTCATTGTCATTTGTTTCTATGTATCTTTTGATCTCTCCTCTAACTTCTTCTTTGACCCAGTCGTTCTTTAAAAGTATGTTGTTTAATCTCCATGCATTTGTGTTTCTTCCCGCTTTCTTTTTGCAGTTGATATCCAATTTCAAAGCCTTGTGATCAGAGAATATGCTTGGTATGATTTCTATCTTCTTAAATTTGCTGAGGCTGATTTTATGTCCCAATATATGGTCTATCTTTGAGAATGTTCCATGTACACTAGAAAAAAATGTATAGTCTGATGTTTTAGGATGAAGTGCTCTATATATGTCAATTATGTCCATTTCATCTAATGTGTCATTTAGGGCTGCTATTTCGTTATTTATTTTCTGTTTGGATGATCTAGCCATAGCTGTCAATGATGTATTTAAGTCCCCTAGTATAATTGTGTTTTGTTCAATTTCTCCTTTTAGTTCTGTTAGTAGTTGCTTGGTATATTTCGGTGCTCCCTGATTGGGGGCATAAATATTGGTGACTGTTATATCTTCTTGTTGTATAGTCCCCTTTACCATTACGAAATGTCCATCTTTGTCTCTTGTTATCTTTTTCACCCTGAAGTCTCTTTCATCTGATATCATTCTGGCTACACCTGATTTTCTCTGGGTACCATTTGCTTGGAGTATCAATTTCCACCCTTTCTCTTTGAGTCTGTGCTTGTCCTTGTAGCTGAGATGTGTCTCTTGGAGACAGCATATGGTTGGGTTTAGTTTTTTGATCCAATCTGCTACTCTGTGCCTTTTTATTGGTGAGTTCAGTCCATTGACATTTAGGGTGATTATTGATATGTGAGGATTTCCTGTCATTCTATCTTTAGTTTTCTGGTAAGGCTGTGTCTCCATTGTTTCTTTGCCTTTTTGTTGTTGTCTATTATTTCTGTGTGGTGGTATTCTATGATGTTTTCCTCTGTTTCTTCTTTTATTATGGTATATATTTCAGTTCTGGATTTTTTTTGAGTGGTTACCCTTAAGTTTATGTAAAAGAAAGTTTGATATTTAGAGTATTCCACTTTCTTCAGCACGCTTACTTTCTCCATTCCTATATTCTGGTTCAGGCCTTTACTCTCCCCCTTTTTATGTTTTGGTTGCCACAAATTGTCCCTGTTGATGGTGGTCGAATAGCCTCCTTTAGTATTTCTTGTAGTGCAGTTCGTGTATTAGAAAATTCCCTCAGCTTCTGTATGTCTGGAAAGGTCTTTATTCCTCTTTCATATCTAAAGGATATCTTTGCTGGATATATTATTCTTGGCTCATAATTTCTCTCTTTCAATAGTTTGAATAGTTGGTTCCACTCCCTCCTGGCTTGTAGAGTTTCTGCTGAAAAATCTGATGATAATCTAATGGGCTTTCCTTTGTAGGTTACCGTCTTCTTTTCCCTGACTGCCTTGAGGATTCTTTCGTTGTCGTTGATTTTAGACAGCTTCAATAAAACAAGTCAGACAGAAAAAGCGGAGAACCATGTGATTTCACTGATATGTGGTATATAAACCAAAAACAACAAAAGAACAAGACAAACAAATGAGAAACAGAAACTCATAGACACAGACAATAGTTTAGTGGTTTCCAGAGGGTAAGGGGGGCGGCGGGTGGGGGGTGGGAGATGAGGGTAAGGGGGATCGAATATATGGTGATGGAAGGAGAACTGACTCTGGGTGATGAACACACAATGGGATTTATAGATGATGTAATACAGAATTGTACACCTGAAATCTATGTAATTTTACTAACAATTGTCACCCCAATAAATTTAATAAAATAAAAATTAAAAAAAAAAAATGTGCCTTGGAGAAGGCCTGTTGGGATTGAGGTAATTAAGTGTTCTATTTGCTTCTTGGATTCGAGGTTCCAGTTCTGTCCACAAGTTTGGGAAGTTCTCATCAACAATTTGTTTGAATATATTCTCTGTTCCCTTCTCTCTTTCTTCTCTTTCTGGTATGCCCATTATTCTTATATTGCTCCTTCTGATGGAGTCAGAAAGTTCTTGTAGAGTTCTTTCATTTCTTTTAAGTCTCAAGTTTCTTCCATCTGTGTAATTTCCAGGTTTCTATCTTCGATGTCACTGATTCTTTCCTCCATCTGGTCAACTCTACTGCCTAAGCTGGTTATTTCATTCTTAATTTCTTCTACTGAGTTCTTAATCTCCAGAAATTCTGTTTAGTTCTTTTTTAAAATTTCAATCTCTTTCGTAAAATGCTCATGTTGTTCTTTGATTGTGTTCTGAGTTCATTAAACTGCCTTTCTGTGTTTTCTTGCATTATCTTGGGAATATAATGCTAAGTGAAATAAGTCAAACAGAAAAAGCAGAGAACCATATGATTTCACTGATATGTGGTATATAAACCACAAACAACAAAAGAACAAGACAAACAAATGAGAAACAGAAACTCATAGACACAGGCAATAGTTTAGTGGTTACCAGAGGGTAATGGGGGTGGGGGGTGCGAGATGAGGGTAAGGGGGATCAAATATATGGTGATGGAAGGAGAACTGACTCTGGGCGGTGAACACACAATGGGATTTATAGATGATGTAATACAGAATTGTACACCTGAAATCTATGTAATTTTACGAACAATTGTCACCCCAATAAATTTATAAAAATATATTTATATATTCTTTTGAAATGTTAAAAAATAAATAAATAAATATTTTCAAAAACCACAATTACTTTTATACCAACCTAATAATACAGAGATTTCCAACCAGTTCCCCTGGTATTAACACCTTACATTACACTTGTACATTTGTCAAAACTAAGAAACCAATACTGGTACATTACTATTAACTCAACTCCAGACTTTATTCAGATTTCACCAGTTTTTCCTCCAATGTCTTTTTTCTGTTCCAGGATGTAATGCAGGATTACCATATTACATTTAGAAAGTTATAGTTTTTTCTGTGGTACCGTCAATACCATGCAATCTGGCTTATATGATTATCCCTACAAAGAGATTTTGCATTTGTTTAGCTAGACACCCTAGGAGTTTTTCTCCTCCAGAACCAGATTTCATATTACCTTATCAGCTCGAGGAGTCATACACAGCATAGGGAGTATAAATTTTGTCTCCACACCTGTATATGGCTTGTTATTTCTGCATGGTTTTTGCTATTTCCACTTTCACTGGATCTAAGCAAGATCACAAGAATGCAGATCATTGCTCAGTGTGAGCTCCGGGACATGTCTCTTTACCCCTTGTAGGGGTTAAACCCTCAAGGCATTGAGGAGTATAGTAGGTTTAAAATCCCACAGTACCCCACCTCCTGGTCATTGATGGAACACAGCTCATAAGCCTATTGTTCTAACTTTAAGTTTCTTTGTTTCTGTCTCTTGAAGATTCATCTTTTTATTTTTAGATGTATATTTAATTCTTAAACATGTTTTTATCCAGTATTTGAGGTTCTGCCCAGTGTGTGTGGCTTCATTTTGTTTTTTTCAGTTTGCCATGTTGCTAGGACCTATATTCTGTTATTTGCAATATATTACATGTTGCTTTCTTGTTCTCTAATTATTTCATGTGTAAATAATTTCATTCATAGTTAGTCAGTATCTTTCAGTAATGTTCTTGAGGGTAAGGACAATGTCAATACTTCCTTTATATCACCATAGTGACTGGCACATAACTAAGAACTTTTCAGGTTCTCAAATTATTTTACAAATAATGAATGAATAAACTCCATGTCCTTAAACTATGTGCCAGAAGCTTAACTGGTCTTAGGTACATATATTTTCTTAGTTTATTATCATTGAGTCTTATTTGCTGTTTTATCTCTAATATTCTGTGGCATTCTATTTTTGCCTCATGTCTTGTACTCCAGTTAATGTATCACTGCTTTTATCATGGATGTGTCATAGTTTCTCCCTCCCACTATCCTCAAAATAAATAATTCAACATGCCTTGAGTAGTACGGATATGATCCAACCTGGATGCTCGTCTAGACTTATAGTCAGAATTGCCAGATTCTTTCTTGGAGGAAGGAAAGTGGTCCTCTGTCTCCTAATAGAACTCCCAACATAACTTTTACAAATAGACTAATAAACACGGAAAGGATCTAAGAACAGATAACTCCTCCTAGCCCTGGTAGCTCTCTGCAACAAACAATACTGGGTAATGTATGTACATAAAGTTTGACCTATTACCCAGGACTGTTTGTTGCAGAGAACTACCTGGGCTGAGAGGAGTTCATTTATCTATTCTTGGATCCTTTTGACCTGTAGTGTGATGATTCCATGGAGTAATATAATTTAATTCAAAGGAAATTAATTGAACAGCTACTAGATGTAGACCATGGAACATGTGAGGAAGCATAAGAAAATGTCTGTCTTCAAGAAGTGTCAATTAATTTCTATGTCTATAGTAGATTACACAAGCTACTAATCTTTCTACTAGAATAATTCAGGTTTGTACAGTTGATTGTGAAAAGGCCAATATGACACCTTCTACAAATACAGCTGTATTAGTTATCTATTGCTTTATAACAAATTACCCCATCACTTAGCAGTTTAAAATAACAAACATTCATTATCAGTTTCTGTGGATCAGGAATCCAGGTGTGGCTTAGCTGGGTGCCTCTGGCTTTCAAGGTCTATCATGAAGTTGTAGCTACTGGTTGGGGCTGTGATCTCCTGTGAAGGCTCAATCTGGGGAAGGGAAATCAGCTGCCGAGCTCATTCAGGTAATTGTTGACAGGCTTGGTCCCTCGCCATGTAGACATAGGGCTGCCCTATGCCTCCATAGCAGTGCTTGGCAGCTAGCTTGCTGAGAGATGAGAGAAGGGAGTAAGAGAGAATGTTGAAGGCAGAAGCCACTTTTTTATAACCTCACATGCCATCACCTCTGTAATATTCTGTTTGTGAGAAGTCAGTGAATAAGTCCAGCTCAAGCAGAAGGGGAGGGGATTACACAAAGGCGTGCATACAAGGAGGTTGGGATCGTCAGGGAACATCTTAGAGGCTGCCTGCCACAACTATGCTTGATTTGCTTCCATTTGGGACTTATTCAACGATGCACACAGTTAACAGAGTGGCAACTAAACTAAGGAAGAAGACTGTTTTACAAGTAAATTTACCCTGCACTCTCATTGATCTTGGTGTTTTCCATTTCTTTCATTATTACCCAAGGCTTTTTTTTTTTTTTGGCACCACCTCCTGAAATATTTCTCGTTAGGGGTTCAAATTCCTGACGATCAGCAAAATCAAATGCTGCAAGTTTTCAAATATATCAGAGATATTTTTTCTGTTATCTTAGAAGATTTTCTAATTTCTCCATGTCTACTCTCTCTCTTGAAAACCATCTAGTAGTTATCTCATTTCTGTGATATCACACACCTTTTGTTAAAATAACCATGAAGAGAAATCTTTAAAAATAAATGACTTGGTATTTGGTTTTTACCCTTTCTTCCATTACCTCTACTTCATGAGGGTTAATTCTTTTAAATGATGATTGGTTCAGGTAAAGAAATGGAGCAGTGGGGTTATTTGTCTTATTTATAATTTCTTTGGTAGCAAAATGATTAACATTTTAAGAGGACATTGATAAGCTAATAAATGAATATGTCCAAAGTACTCTCCATAATAGTAAGGGTCTAGAAATCATGTTATGGTTGACAGAATTTGTAGTAGTCTTGTTGTGCAGGTTTTTGTGCAGGGGAGTGGAGCATGTCGGACATTTTCTTCTTGAAATATTGAGTTCATGAGAGCTCAAGCCTGAACCATCTTCTGCACGCTCTCCCCCTGGGCATTTTTATCCACCCCTATTGCTTCAATGACTATGTATATGCCAGTGACTTCCATCTTCAAATAGCCAGCTCACGCTTATCTTTGGAACTATAGATCTGTACAGGTCAGCTGCTAACAACCAACCACAGGGCTGAAAGGATAGAAACCCAGAGTGACGGCAGTGGTGAGGCTGACTTGGACACCATATTGAGGGAAACTCCAGATCAATCTGGTTTGGATGAAAAGAAACAAGAATTTTTGGTGGACTTCCTTTATGCAGTCATTCCATAGCTACTACTTATTAAACACCTACTATGCTAAGCACTGTTCTGAATGTGGGACTACAGTAGTGACAAGACAAAGTAGGCCCTTGCCTTACATTTTTATGGAAGCAGGAAGCTGATACATGTATGAATGAATACAATTAGTGCTGTGTTTTAGGAAGAAAATGAAAACGGGTAACATTGGTGATGTTACTTTAAACAATCCAACTTTTACTATATGTTTAAATTAGTTTTTGAGCCTGGGTAATCAGACTCTGACAATCATCTCATCTGAGTTCATTTAAAGGTGGGCTGAAGTCAGATTTGTACATACTTGATGTGGGTGGGGCAGTGTGGCCCCAGGTGGCTGGTTGTATATATGGAAATCAGCCATTTATGGTTATGCAAACAAGGCTAAAAACATTCCCCAAATAAAGACCCTGAAGACTCCCCCAGAAATTCAATTAATCTCTAATTATAACTATTCCCTTGCAAAGAAGAGTTAACTTCATGCAGAAGGGCGTGACAATGGGCACGGTGTGTTCATTAACAAGGACTATGCATGCTATAATCATGGTTGATTAGCTTTATGGATGAGCTCTGGCCCTTCACCCTGGGGACTGTACCAGTTCTATGTGTTGTATATGGAGCTTTCCTGTGAGATTGGATTGGAAGAAAGGGTTTCATGGCTTTAAGAAAAAGGCTTGAACATCACTGAGTTCAATTATGACAGTACTGAGAGGAATTGGACCTGCCCAACATGTGGCCTAGCTCAGCAGTGTGGGCTTCACCCGGGAACTGGTGACACAGGCAGAATCTCAGGCCCCACCCCAAATCTGCATCTTAACACAATCTCAAGGGGATTCATATTCACGAAAATTTGAGAAGTACTGATTTAGGCCACTGGTTTCCAATCTTGGCTTTGCTTTGGAATCACCTGGGAGTGAAAGCTCCCCAGAGGATTTTGATGTGCAGCCAAGTTTGGGAACACTGATTTAGGCCACAGACTGATCGGTATCCTGAAAATGTTGGCTGTTTGGCCACCTGGCAAACCGAGTTTATAGTGTAAGTCAACTATATAGAACCCCCACCCCTACCCCACCTCAGCCCAACATCCTCCTTGCGTATGAAATCTAGCACATAATGAACGGAGAATGGCTATTCTTGTAAGGGGGGCAGTGGCAAGGGCACTGAGAATTCCTTTCTAGTAGATGGTATCATTTATCAGCTGGTTTAGATAGCAGTGAGAGCTCATTTATATGCAGTGATTTTCCCTCTTCACCAGGGATTAACTCAGCAGAAACACTCAGAAAGACTAGCCTGCCTGCTACTCACCCTATCCAGTTAAATTTATTTTATGTAATTGTGTGCAATACTTTATCTATGAAATTCCTCCAGGGAAGGAAGCCACAGGGATAGCTCAAACCTCTGAAGGCAGTAAATAGAATGACCTTATGCATTTGTTTAGTCATAAAGCAAACAGCAAGAGGTTGTTGAGGGAGGGGAGAAGGTGACTAAACATCAGAAAAGGACACCTTTGGGAGGGAAACTCTTCCTTCTTTCACCGACTCCATCTCCCAGAAATTTGATTCGACAAATTCAATCTGCATTAGATATTTCCAATGTTTTATTTAGGTAACATTGGTTAATAACATTATATAAATTTCAGGTGTACAATGTTGTAATTTGATATGGGTATACTCTATTGTATGCTCACCACCAAAAATCTACTTTCCATCAATTACAATATATTTGACCCCCTTTACCCATTTCACCTTCCCCCACCCCTCTTCCTCTCTGGTAACCATCAAACTGTTGTCTGTACCTATGAGTTTGTTTTTGTTTTGTTTGTTCATTTGTTACATTTTTGTTTTATGAGTATATTGCACATACCAGTAAATCATATGGTTTTTGACTTTTTTTCTATGACTTATTTCACTTAGTATAATACTCTCAAGATCCATCCATGTCTCAAATGACAATATTTCATCTTTTTTATGGTCGAATAGTAATCCATTGTGTGTGTGTGTGTGTGTGTGTGTGTGTGTGTGTGTGTTCGTGTGTTCGTGTGTGTTCACTTCTTGATTCTGAGTCCAAGAATTAGAAAGATATTTTGGAGGGACAGGTGCTTTGGAAATAGAGAATCTGACCACAAAGGTAGTTACAAAGCTAGGCAATCTCTAGTCTTGTTCAGATTTTAACTTCAAAATTGCAAGAAATTTTTGAAGCTTTCAAAACAGGAATTCCTTAATGTAACCATTTTCCTGGGATGGGTGGTGGTGAATAAGAGTCGAAGGAAACATAAAGCCAAAGTATTAGGTATTACTGCCAATGGAATATCTACCAGAAATAAAGTACAATGGCTCTGAATTTGTAATATAAGTCAACGAGAAATTAGGATTTAAAAAAATGTCCGTTTACATAGTACATTTTTTCAGATCACCTGTTCCAGGCCACCCAGTAGCTTTCCCTCAAAAGCCTTAGGTAAGTAAATTCCTATTGGCAACCTTGAGAATGTGTTTGTGCCATTGGGCCATGTTGGCAGGAAAATTCAGGGGTTAGGCCGGGCATTCCTCTGGACTGATATTCAGCCACAGCCTGGTTTCCAGATTATAGCTGAAACACATTGACGAAATCTTCGCTGTCAGCCTATCAGCAGGTAGTGAGTTATTTCCAATGCAATATCAACACTACCGTACTGTGCTTATCTCTGTAGTCTCCTAAAAATGAGATTCTAAAAAAGTATAATTCCCAGGAAAGCCCAAGGATGACCCACCATATCTCTTCCAAAGCCACTCACAGCCTGTCCCCTACCTTCAAACCAGCAGCCTAGCAGAAACTAACTCCAAAAGAATTTCATGGGAAAAAGAAAAAGCGTCATTAATAACTTCTCAGACAGGGGCTGGGCAATGAGGATAAATGTGCCCTTTCCCAGAGAATCTCATGAGATTTGGGGGAGATACTGTTTAAAATTCAAAACAACTATATATTAAAACTAATCTAGATAGGCAAGAAGGTGAGAATTGATCAGTCACATCTGTTGCCCTTCAGGCAGTTTATAGCTTTTTCACAAATAGGTGAGACTATTATGAAAGTAATTGGCTATAGCAGGGACATTTATCCTAATTCAGTGCTATCTTCAGCCCAGTACCTGATGAATAAAGGCGTGGCACAGAGTGAAGTGAACCCAGCACCTGGAAAACCAGCCATGGGTGTCTCATGTCTTCAAATAGGAAAATAATCATACTCATGAGGCCAAAGTTCTCTAAGTCCCTCTATCTACCTTGGCAAGCTGCTCTCACTAGAGAGAGAAGGCAATAACTTTGATGGTATATTGCTTTTTGCCCATTGTGATTCCCTCAGCTGCCTGCCTTGAGAGAGTTTGCAGGCCATGATGAAGGGAGCAAGAACTCACTGAGGCAGAATCCCTGATTTGCACAGACAGGTTTGAGAGAGTAGGGAGGCCAAAGCAGCTAGAGTTTGCAGGACAATGTACTGGAAAGAAGAGAGGTGAACAGAGAGAGAGAGCTCCAGAGATTACAAAGGAACTACCTTGAATATTTAGTAGAATAGAGATTGGTACACACATGTAGGAAAATGACCAGAGGCTGGGGAATCACCCCAAAGGCAACAGGGAAACAGTACTTGGGGCTCACTCAAGTACAGGAATATTGCCTGTTCCCATCCATCAGACTAGAAAAACTCACAATTCACAGGGCAATGGGCAAAGTACTCAAAAGGATGTGAGACACAGTTCAGTTACTTTAAAACCATTAAATCCCTCCAAGTCTTCCTTTTAAGATTCTTTGGGGGGACTAGAGCCATGTTTATTCTAGGGCTAATTATTCCCCATTAGTGAGGCAAGTACTGAATATTTTTGTATTCCTATAAATACACAGTGGGTAATATTTGATGAAAACTCTAAACCCATATGTCCAAGAAGCTCAACAAACCCCAAGCACAAAAAAACAGAAGAAAACTAAATTAAGGCACATCATAAGCAAATTGCATGAAATCAGCAAGAAAAAGAAAGTCTTAAAAATTCACCAGAGGAAAAAGAGATTACGTACAGAAAAACAAATATAAGGATGATAACAGACTTCTGTTTGGAAAGAAAAGTGTAAGTATGAAGAACATTGCAATGGACTGCATATTTATGTTCCTCTAAAATTCATATGTTGAAGTCCTACCCCTCAAGGTGATGGTATTAGCAGGTGGGGCCTTTGAGAGGTGATTAAAGGATGAGGAAAGCGCCCTCAGGAGTGAGATTAGTGCCTTTATAAAGGAGACTACAGAGAGATCCCTAGCCCCTTCTACCATATGCCGTCACAACAAAAAGATGAACCAGGAAGTGAGCCAGGCACCTCACCCGACACCAAATCTGCTAGCACCTTTATCTTGGACGTCCCAGCCTCCAGAACTGTGAGGAATAAATGTTTGTTGGTTAAGCCACCCAGTCTGTGGTATTTTTGTTATAGCAGCCAGAAGAGACTAATAGAATAGTGGAGAAACATCTTTAAAACATGGGAAGAAAATTTTAAAAACTGTTAACCTAGACTTCTTTATTTTCAAAGCAAAGGGAAATACTTTTTTAAACATAAAGAAAAAAATGAAAGAACTCATCACCAGTAGATCGACATTGTAAGAAATGTTAAAAGAGGTCCTTTAGGCAGAAGGAAAATGATACCAGATGGAAATCTGGATCTACACAAAGGAATGAAGAGCACCTGAAATAACTACTTGGGTAAATATATAATAATTATTTCTGTCGTTTCAATATATTTAAAATATAGTTGACTATTTAAACAAAAATAATAGCAATGTAGTGTGGGTTGTATAATATGTGTAAGAATTAATTGTGTGACAATAGCACAAAGATTGGGAGGGGAGAGGTGGAAGAATGCTACTCTAAGTCTCTTTCACTATATGTGAAGTGGTATAATATCAATGGAAGGTTAGATTCTATTTATTTAAAGATGTATCTATCCCAAAGCAAGCAATAAAATTTTAAAGGTTATAATGAAGGAGTCAATAGGTGGGATAAAATAGAATTTTAAAAGTGCTCAATTTAAAAAGGAATTAGGAAAAAGCACAAATCACAGGACAAAATGAAAGCCTGTAGCAAGATGATAGATTTAAACCTAACCATATCAGTAATCACAGTAAATGTAAATAGTCTAAATACCCCACTTAAAAGGTGGAGATAGTCAGATTGGATGATTTTTTAAAAGCAAGACCCAACTATATGGTGCTTACAAGAAACACACTTTATAAAGACACAAATAAGTTAAAAGTATAACGATGGAAAAGATATACTATGCTAACTAATTGAAAACAAGCTGAAGTGGCTACATCACTACTAGACAAATTAGATGGCAGAGTAAAGAGTATTACCAGTGCTAAAGAAGGTCATCTCATAATGATAAATGGATCAGTTTATCAGGAAGAAATAGCAATCTTGAAAGTTAACACACCTAATAAATAAATCACATAAATCTGATAGAACTACAAAGAGAAATAGAGAAATCCACAATTATAGTTGAATGTTTCAATGCTCCTTTCTCAACAACTGATTTTAAAAAGTAAACAAGAGGTCATCAAAATGGTGGCATGAGGTGAGCTTCTGTAAAGTAACCCTGGAATTTACAACGAATCGAACAACAAAAACTCCACAAAGGACTCCCTGCACAGCAGACAGGCAAGACGAAGAGGCCCACTACTGAATTCACCTAAAGGTGGGGGACTCGGCGAGTGGGGGGGAGGGAAGGGAGAAGTGCGGAGACAGAGCCGCGTGGGCGCAGGACGCAGACCTAGCTCAGTGCTCCGAGCTCGCTGCTTCCCGGAACTATCGCAGCTGCAGGAGAGGGAAGAACTCGGACTGCTAGGGCTCCGCTTATGGACCACAGGGCTGAGGCAACAGCATATAACATGGCTGAACCCAACGCTCACGGCAGAGACCTCGGAGAAAAGACTGAGGGAAGAAGGATGAAAATGGTGGTTTAAGCCTGCACTGCCGAGCAGAGAACGGAGCCTTAGGCACTGAGACTAGGCGCCCCCTCCCTCCCCTCCCAGAGCTCGCCCCGCCCCCACCTGCCCGATGCTAGAAGCAGAACAGTAGCAGTATCAGATCAAAAGAACAGAATATTTGCTGTTCTGAGAACTGTAGTCCTCAGAGAGATTCGCAGCCCAACTAGTGCCGGCAAAGGGGAGGGAGCTGTGGAAGCAGGACTGGCTGTGGTGGTGGTCACCACCATTGCTCTGGGCCACCTCTCACAACTCACCCTGCCCCTGGCCCCACCTATCTGGTCAGATCCTTGCAGGAGTAAACAGAACTGCTGAAACATACGGGCTCTGAATCTGGTGCAGGAAGAGCTTTGGAACTTCAAAAGCTCTCTGCATACCCACCGAGACACTGCGCCCTGTGACCCAGGTGAACTACTAACAGAGGAGAAGCCCATCTCCCAGGGAAACCCGCATTGTGTGAGAAGCTGGAATAGTGCAGGGAAAACATAACACTACCGTGTGAGAGAGAAAAAAAGGCTGCAGTCGGAAAGAAAATAAAACATTCTACCAACAAGTACTGGGAAACAAGAAAGACCTCTTCCTATCAACCTGTTGCAGAAGCCACTCCTGTAGATGTCTAGGAAGAGAACTAATAAAACAGTAATTACCATGAATAACCAAGGCAACAAGAGAGCTCAGAAAGAAAGTGAAAAGTTTCCAGAAAAGAAACTTAAAGATATGGAAATATGTGACTTAAATGACAGAGAATTCAAGATTGCAGTTCTGAAAAAACTCAACAAGATGCAAGAAAACACAGAAAGGCAGTTTAATGAACTCAGAAACACAATCAAAGAACAACATGAGCATTTTACAAAAGAGATTGAAATTTTGAAAAAGAACCAAATAGAATTTCTGGAGATTAAGAACTCAATAAAAGAAATGAAGAATGAAATAGTCAGTTTAGGTAGTAGAGTTGATCAGATGGAGGGTAGAATCAGTGACATCGAAGATAGAAACCTGGAAATGACACGGATGGAAGAAGAAAGGGACTTGAGACTTAAAAGAAATGAAAGAACTCTACAAGAACTTTCTACCTCCATCAGAAAGCGCAACACAAGAATAATGGGCATACCAGAAGGAGAAGAAAGAGAGAAGGGAACAGAGAATATATTCAAACAAATGCTCGATGAGAACTTCCCAAACTTATGGAAAGAACTGGACCTTCAAATCCAAGAAGCAAATAGAACACCTAATTACCTCAATCCCAACAGGCCTTCTCCAAGGCACATTGTATTGGAGCTGTCTAAAATCAACGACACAAAAAGAATCCTCAAGGCAGCCAGGGAAAAGAAGACGGTAACCTACAAAGGAAAGCCCATTAGATTATCATCAGATTTTTTCAGCAGAAACTCTACAAGCCAGGATGGATTGGAACCAAATATTCAAACTATTGAGAGAAATTATGAGCCAAGAATAATATATCCAGCAAAGATATCCTTTAGATATGAAGGAGGAATAAAGACCTTTCCAGACATACAGAAGCTGAGGGAATTTTCTAATACACGACCTGCACTACAAGAAATACAAAAGGAGGCTATCCGACCACCATCAACAAGGACAATTTGTGGCAACCAAAACATAAAAAGGGGGAGAGTAAAGGCCTGAACCGGAATATGGGAATGGAGAAAGTAAGCGTGCTGAAGAAAGTGGAATACTCGAAATATCAAACTTTCTTTTACATGAACTTAAGGGTACCCACTCAAAAAAAATCCAGAACTGAAATATATACTGTAATAAAAAAAGAAACAGAGGGAAACATCATAGAATACCACCACACAGAAATAATAGACAACAACAAAAAGGCAAAGAAACAATGGAAACACAGCCTTACCAGAAAACTAAAGATAGAATGACAGGAAATCCTCACATATCAATAACCACCCTAAATGTAAATGGACTGAACTCACCAAAAAAAAGGCACAGAGTAGCAGATTGGATCAAAAAACTAAACCCAACCATATGCTGTCTCCAAGATCTTGAGAGTACGATGCTAACCGAAATAAGACAGAAAAAGCAGAGAACCATATAATTTCACTGATATGTGGTATATAAACCAAAAACAGCAAAAGAACAAGACAAACAAATGAGAAACAAAAACTCATAGACACAGACAATAGTTTAGTGGTTACCAGAGGGTAAGGGGGTGGAGGGTGGTAGATGAGGGTAAGGGGGATCAAATATATGGTGATGGAAGGAGAACTGACTCTGGGTGGTGAGCACACAATGGGATTTATAGATGATGTAATACAGAATTGTACACCTGAAATCTATGTAATTTTACTAACAATTGTCACCCCAATAAATTGGAAAAAAAAATTTCAAAAATGAGACATTATAACAGCTTCATAAATTTGATAGAAGTGGACAATGTTCTAGAAAATAGCTGCTCTAAAATGTGGGGCACAGAGAGAAAAAATTGCTATGGGACTAGAGTCATCAGGAAGATTATCGCAGAAGAGATGGTCTTTGATATGGGAAGCTTTGGGAGAGGCATGCCAAACAGGGTAACCAAGAGGAAAATTATAGGGTGAAAACAAGCATGTATTAAGCAGAGTAAGGTAATCTCAAGTAATGGGATAAAAGTGGAGCATAAGACGAAAACAATAAGTTGGATTCAGATTCTACTATTTTCCCCTGAAAATAAGACCGGGTCTTATATTAATTTTTGCTCCAAAAGACGCATTAGGGATTATGTTCAGGGGATGTCGTCCTGAAAAATCATGCTAGGGCTTATTTTCCAGTTAGGTATTACATTCGGGGAAACACGGTAGTACAGAGGTGCCTTACCATAGCTGCACATTGGAATTACTTGGGGAGCTTTAAAAAACAAAACAAAAAGCAACTCAATGTCCAGGTCAAACCCTTAGAAATCAGCCTCTGGATGGTCTATGATTATAATTTCAAATATCTTTCAGCCTAAATTTTTTTCAGAGGCTTTTAGCACTGACAATTAAATGTATGCAAACAATAAGAATCTTTGTTTTGTGTATTTTCTGTTACTTTAATCTTAATATTTTGGTTAGACTCTCCCAGTATTTTTTAATGACATGCTCCAATTATTTTCTCCTTTCAGCCTCAAATCTTTACATAGTTAGGAAATTTAAGCTAATTGTATTAGAATGAACACAACAAAAAGACAAATCTAATTCTAAAATCAATCCACAAATAATGGAGGCACTATGGAATCAAACATTGCTCTTGCTAGGAAGAAAGGACTTTTTATATTTTAGATTGTCTATATCACCGCATTCACCTCTCCCTAGAAATGTGGTTAATCAAGAACTGACTGAATCAGGAAATCCAAGATGGAGGAGTAAACACAGTGCCTGCTTCCTTCTGTGAACAAACTAAAATTACAACTAAATTATAGAACAATCAACGTGTAGAACCACCTTAAGTCTGATTGAAGAGTTAAGGATATAAAGAAAAAGCCACGTCAAGACTGGTAGAAGGGGCAGAGACACAAAACTGGCTAATCCCAAACCTCCATGTGATTGTTGAGAACCAGAAAGGATATTGGCCATGGAGGTTCCCCCCAGAAGAGCGAGGGACCCCAGCCGCACACTGACCTCCCTAGCCCACAGTACTGGTGCCAGGAAGAGGAGCCCCCACAACATCTAGGTGTGAAAAATAGTGGCGATTCCGACCATCAAGGTGGGATGGAAGGCTGCAGGCATCCTCTTAAATGGCCCTCACATCGACTCTCTCACTCCTAGGCACTCACCTTGGGCTCCAGCGGAGGGACGGTAACTCGGGGGGATGTCAGGCACATACAGGGGCCAGCCTGAGTTGTGTGGCTTCAAGACAGATTGGAGGACATTCAGCATTTTCCCTGTGAGGTCCTCCTTCCGGTCAGCCAGCAGGTGGGCGCCATCTTTCCTGTGTTGACCCCGCCCCCTATGCTTACGGCCAAATCTGAATCTGATTGGTCTGTTGAGCTCCACAGCCCTGCTCTGCTGATTCGCTGGGCCGCGCCCTACCCAACTTGCATATCCCCCAAGACTTTATCAGTGGCTGATGAACCTTAAGGGAGCAGGCAGGTGGCATCAGGCCTCAGGATGTCCTGGAATTTTGTGGAGCTACCCAGGCCGGTACTGTGGCAGACGTCTTCGGTTCATAGCGTGGCTCCAGGGTTAGCACAGGCAGCGAACAACCATGGATAGCTTTGTAGCTCTTACCAGGTAGTCCCTGACCAGTCACAGGCAGTGGGTCACCTGGGCCTTCACTGGAGCCCCTCCCAAAAGGCCCCAGAACCAATATAACTTGGAGGTTGGCTTCAGATCACAGCACAGCACTGCCCAATTAGCCCCCCAAGTGGCACACCCAAAGGGTGGTCTCAACAGGCACCAGAACCCACGGAGGCAAATCTCACTCAGTGGGGTAAGCCCCCTGCACAATTAAAAATGGGCAGAGGACCTGAATAGACATTTTTCTAAAGAAAATACACAAATGGCCAACAGGTACGTGAAAAGGTGCTCAACATCACTAATCATCAGGGAAATGCAACTCAAAACCACAATGAGATATCACCTAATAGCTACCGTGTTTCCCCAAAAATAAGAACAGGTTTTATATTAGTTTTTACTCCAAAAGACACATTAGGGCATATTTTCAGGGGATGTGTTATTTTTTCATGTACAACAATCTCCATTTATTCAAATACAGTCATGTTACCTTCTTCTGGAACATCATCATAATGTACTAAATGCATCCATCTGGCTGACGATCTTAACTGGGGCTTATTTTGGGGGTAGGTCTTATTTTCGGGGAAACATACTGTGGGGACAGAGCAAGGAGTGCAGTTTCCAGGCTCTCGGCCTCACGTGGAAAGGTGCTGGCTCAGGTAGTAAACGGCCATCAGCTGTGGCTAGTTGGCCGTCAGCTGTAACCAGTGAGCCATTGGCCACTAATATAACTGCCGTGGCTATGCTAGCATCAAATAGGGCCTAGCAAGAAGATGGTGGCTGAGCTAGCAAGCGCGGATTGCAGAGAGGTGGATGCCCCCAGCAAGAATATAGTGGTATGACTCCCCTACCTATGGCTCCTTTTTGGCCTCACCATATCCTGTGTTCTTGTGTGGGGAGCGTGAGCTGAGACCCCTCTGGACGCCCTGCGTGACACATGGTATTAGAATGACTACTATCAAAAAAACAAAAGATAACAAAAGCTGGTGAAGTTGTAAAGGGAACGCTGTGCACTGTTGGTAAATTGGTATGTAAATTGGTATGTAAATTGGTATACCCACCATGGACAACAGTAGGCAGTTCCTCAAAATCTTCAACTAGATCAAGCAATCCTATTTCTGGGTATACAGCCAAAGGAAATGAAATCAGGATTTCAAAAAGATATCTGCATCCCCATGTTCATTGCAGCCTGTTTCAAAATAGCCAAGATATGGAAACAACCTAAATGTTCATCTATTAATGAATGGGCAAAGGAAATGTGGTGTATATATACAATGGAATATTATTCAGTCATGAGAAAGAAGGAAACTTTGCCATTTGTGACATGGATGGACCTTCAGGGCATTATGCTAAGTGAAATAAGTCAGACAGAGAAAGAAAAACACTGTATGATCTCACTTATATGTGGACTCTAAAAAGGCCAAACTCAGAGAAACAATAAAGTGGTGGTTACCAGTGGCTGGGAGGTAACAGGAATGGGGAGGTGTTGGTCAAAGGGTACAAACTCCTAATTATAAAATGTAGAAGTTTTGGGGATCGAATGTACAGCATGGTGACTATAGTTAACAATACTGTATGATATACTTGAAATTTGCTGATAGTGTATCTTAAATGCTCTCACCACAAAAAATGGTAATTATGTGAGGTGATGGAGGTGTCCACTAACCCCACTATGGTAATCATTTTGCAATATATCAGTGTATTAAGTCATTATGTTGTACACCTAGAGCTTATACAATGTTATTTGTCAACTATATCTCAATAAAGGCCGGGGAACAAAAGAATTGACTGTACACGAAAAAGGCAAGTCACAGGCTGGGAGAAAATATTTGCAATATACATGTGCAAGAAAGGACTTGTAGCCAGAATACATAAAGAATTCCTACAAATTAAGATAAATGAGTCTTTAAAAATGCAAAAAGACTTGAACACCTCATAAAAGAAGATATCAAAATGGCCAATGGCAAAATGAATATTCAATATCATTACTCATAAGGAGAAGGCAATTTAAAATATCACTACACACTCATAGAATGGCTAAAATAAAACAGACTGAGATATCAAGTTGGTGAAAATGTGGGACAACTAAAACTTTTTTACACTGCAGTGGGAGTATAAATTAGTGTAATCACTTTGGAAAAATGTTAGGCAATACCCTCTAAAGCTAAATATACCTTATTTCTGAGCAAGTCCACTCATGTGTTTATGTCTACCCAAAAGCATATACCATAATGCTTATTGCAGTTCTATTCATAGTAGCCAAAACCTGAAAGCAAGCCAATGTCCAGCAGAATGGATAAATTATGCTATATTCATACAGTGAACTCCTACACAATAATGAAGACAAGACTATGTTTACATGTACCACATAATCTTGGGGACAAAATGTTGAGTAAAAGAAGGTACATGAAACAGTCCATACTGCATCATTCCACTTATATGAAGTCCAAGAACAGAAAAAACTAACCTATAGTAATGGAATTCCGAGTAGTGGTTACTCTTGGGGTGGTAGTGGTGGTTACTAAGAAGGGGCAGAAGGGAACATTTAGGTGTGCTGAAAATATTCTGTGGCTGTTATACTGGTTTATACATCTGTAAAAATTCAAGCCGCACACTTACATTTTGTGCAACTTATCATATGTAAATGTTACACCTCAAAAAAAAGTATTTCAATTTATGTCTTTTTCATTTCAAAGGAGGAATGTACATTATATACAAGGCATTCAAGGTTGAAACATGAATACTTTACATTTTTAAAGTCAAATCAACCTTGGTCCAAATGTTTCCCATTGAAATTATATGATGATGAGATCTGAACACAATTTAGAAAATGTGTAGATTTCTTGCTAACCAGAGTATACCAATATTAGTATACTAATGAATACATAGTTTGCAAAAAGATGAACTATGGGTGGGGCTATTTAGGATTTTATAGAAAAGCCTCATTTCAATATATAATAAAATAGAAATTTAAAAATGACACTTTGAAAAGCTTTGAGCTATCTATGTTTCCCTAGAAGAGATCTCCTTTTGAAGAGGAAACAACCGAAGGTGTGGGACAGTGCCCTTTGTAAGCCTTTTAGGGTTTACCCCATGCAGAGTTCAGGCAAATGAATGCATATAATTAGAACGCCATCTCCATCCTAATTACACAGGTTGTTCTACAGAGAAAAGGGAGCTTTTTAGATCCATTTATTTGGGAACAGATCAATATATGCTTTTACTAGTTTTGGTGGGTTTGTTTTTTTTTAATTAAATTTACTGGGGTGACAATTGTTAGTAAAATTACATAGATTTCAGGTGTACTCTGGGTGATGAACACACAATGGGATTTATAGATGATGTAATACAGAGTTTTGGTTTTTTTTAAGGTGATGATTCATTAGAAGGAAAAAATAGATCACAGGTAATATATATTATACCTATTGCTAAAATGCTCTTTAAATGAAGTGTAAGGATTTCATACTTAGTTCAAACCAGGGCATGGGAACCACTAAATTGTATGGTATGATGACTTCTCTTCTCTGGATTGTGTGTATTCAATTCAGAGAAGAAGAAAGGAGGAAGGAAAGAATATGTGCTTATTAGAAATGATGAAGGAAAGACTAGATGCTCATTTCCTTTTTTAAAAAATGACATCCAGACTTTTAAAAGCTCTCCTGAAATGTTTCTGCCTCTAGCCTGAAGGAATATGAAGGTTCTATTTTTGCAACCAACAATATATCCTTCTCATGATCAATGATTCAATTTTCTGAAATTTCCATAAAAAATTTCCAACCCTTCAACTTTTATGCTCCCCAGTGCTATTTTGGTGGGGTGGGGTCAGAGCATGTATGGAGGGGTATGTCAGTGTGTAAGGTGGTTGTTAGCCAATCACTTGTGGGACAAGGTGGAATAGAAATATGTGTTTTAAAATTTGTGCAATAACCATAGAACAAAACCAGGACACAGCAATTTGTAATGACTATTTATTAATACATGTATCACAAATGTTCACAATATCAATGCATTCTTGTTGGCATGCTAGACAGAGGCATTATGTAAGATCTTGGAAAAATATTTTGACTTTTGTTCCCCCTTCATACTCATTTTTCAATTGTCCTTGATGTCTGTAGTGTCAATGCAAAGAAAACATACAGAAAGTAAAATAACACAATGGCAATTAATTGGGGGGAAAACAGAAGTAATATTATTTCCCACACGGGAAGCAACAATACAGCTTTGTAATAGGATTATACGGGTTTCAACTGAGAGGCATAGGAGCACTAAACTATACATACCCAGGCATGTGACAATAATGAGGAAGGAGGCCACCTAAAGCTCAACAATTTCCTTCATGCATCACGCATGCTTTTTTTCTCCTCATGAATAATTATGATGTACCTCTTTACATGTCCTAGGCAGCCTGGAGAAGGTAGGAAAAAGCCTTAGTAAAGGGCAAACCAAACTAAAGGAGATTAAGTCAAAAGAAGAGAGAGCTGTTTATCTACATCAAGGGGTGTGGCATTTGTCAGTCATGATGAAGGGCAAACAGGAGCCTCCTACACTACATGCAAGGCCCAGCGGGGCCAGTGATGGTGCGATCACCAGTCACCTACGATGAGCGGCAGTTGGACCAAGTACAGATGGAGGAGCCTCGGGTGGGGTCCACTAGGACTAGATGCAGGGAACCTGGCTACACTCTGGCACAACAGGGCTTCACAAAATGGAACACTACACATGATTCGGGCTGAAAGGCAGGGCAGAAACTGGGGGGGAGTGTCAGTTGTGCACGGGGTGGGGGGGGTTAGGGGGAGCAGGGCAGGTGTCATATGTACTGTGCTCTAACATTCTTTGGAAGTCTTTCAAGGATTGCTGCAGTTCTTTTTAAAATCAGGTCTCTTATTCCGTCGTTCTTGAAAGACTAAGAGAGAGATGAAAACATGTGAGTGACTCACCACGAATAAGGACTTCAAATAAGGTAATAAGCCAAAAAGAGCATTTGTACATCTCCCACCATAGCAACGATCACAGCTCCTCCCCAGCACCACAAAAATGAGGTTTTGGCATATGGACAAGTACTACTAAGATCAGGTAGTTGAGTGGATGGGCAGTACCCTTGCCCATTTAAAGGGTAGTACGTGCCCCAAAGGGAGAAACCTGAAATTGAACACTCCCTACTGCCACTCACCTTCTCCTTACACCATCTCATACTGGTTGGCCGTGATGAACCGGGACAGACAGCAGGCCAGCAGCATGCCGATAAGCTGTTCCAGGAAGAAAAATGAAAATGGCAATCTCAAGTCACTAAACTACATCCTGCATTGAACCCCCAATTTTTAACAATGTAGGGCTTTTGTATACGAAGGGCAAGGGCACTACAGAAAAAGGTCAAACCTGATTTCAGTTGTGAAATCTATGTCTCAGGGAGTCTAACTACCAGTGAAGGACAGCTGGAGGTTCTCAAAATGGCCATAAGGTTCTAGCTCACTGTGGCCATTTAGAAACAAATTTTGACACATAAGTAGTATTAAAATGTGTCCGTGTTATGAGAATAATGAAAAAAATTCAGTACACAGAATTAGTGAGGTATTTTTTAAAATGCCAAAATTTAACTTAAAACCATAAACACATGCATTGGGAAGATATCTCAATGTACTGTGATACCCCAGCCACACCTGGCTGACTGAATAGTTCTTCCCTCAAGACAACAAGACACTGTTCTTAATTGGGTGAGTTTGCCAGTGAAAAAGTAATAAAGTTATGGTGTGTGAGAGAGGGGGGTGGAGGGGAAGAGGGGTTTTAATTTCTTTTTGTCTTTCAACCATGTAGATACCTTAGGCCTAAATAGGCCCATCTACATCCAAGGTCCACCTCCTAGTTTTTCAGAGGCCCCAGAACAACCAATAACAGGGTATCTCCACCTCCTCAGAAGACCTCAGTCCTCTACCTGTGTTTGTGCTTTGACTTAACCCATAGCATAGGTAGAGCTAATAAAAGCCATTGTGACACTATCAAGACATCCTTAAGCATATCTGTTCTGCTCACTGCAAACCACAATTCTCTCTCCTGACTCCGGACGATCAGCATCCTTTGGACAATTGTGTACTTGAGTCTGGAGGCCTACAGCTTCTCTTAGCCAAACGGAGTCCCTTCTCCTTAAGCAACTGACTGTGTTTTATTGGATCAGAGTGGCAAGGACCTTTAGAGACTGTCTGGTACAGTGTCACTCCAAGTGTGGCCCCAAGGCCAGCAGCATCAGCATCCCCTGGGACCATGTTAAAAATGTTAATTCTCAGGCCCCACCGCAGACCCGCTGAATCAGACACCTGGGGGGGTGAGCCCCAGCAATTGGTGTTTTAACAAGCCTTCCAGGTGAGAGGACCACTCATCTAATCCATCTATCTAGTCACCCTTATCTTACAGGTGAAACACCTGCGGCCACACCGGGCCCCCCTGTTGGTCAGGGCAACACCTGAATTCTGTTCTTCCTGGCTCTCTCCCCACCCATGCAGGCTCCTGTCCACCTGCTTGTCTTTCTTGCTGAAATGCCTGATTCTTGTCTTTCTTTTTAAAATTGAAATTGTGCTGTGAAATATGAAACTGTACCATCTGTCAGGTAAGGAAAAATCACCACCTTATTGGACTTACCCTGTCTCCTACCAAGGTTCTGGTCAACATCATTTTGTGGCACAAAATACATCGTATCATGCATGTACTGCCAGATGGCCAAAGGAACCGTGGCTGTAAATTCCAGAATATTGCGCCAAATGAGAAGCTAAAATTCTCTCCACGAGTGCGAGGAGTTTGAACCTTACACATTGTCCCGTCTCATTAGAACTGCCATTTTCCAGGACCAACCTACACCAGAATGCACTTGATACTCTCAAAAACCAGCTTCCAGCCGAAACAAATAAGTACTGGAGATGCATAGCACATTCAGGTATATGAAGTTATTTAATCCTTAATACATCTCTGTGCAATATTACCATCCCAGTTTTCCAGATAAGGAAATGGGTTCAGGGAAGGTTAAAAAATCTCCCCCAAACCACACAAGTAACCCACACAGAGTTGAGGGTTCCACCCTCATCCCCTAGCCAAGAATAGCCCCTTTCCCCCACCCCCACTCCAGCACTAGACCCCTTTCCATTCCAGAATAAGTCCTAGGTCTCACACCACCAGGGGTTCCTCCCGCCTTACATTGCAAACTTTAAGCAGAGGGTTTCCAGTGGGCATCTCTTTATTTGATTTCAAGTTCCTAGACTTTCCTTTCTTTGTAAAGCTTATCACGTTAGTTTTTTCTCATTGCCCTCATGTGTGTTTTAAGCACTTACAATAGTCGCCATTCCACCTCACAGTTAGCAATGATCCTGGCCAACATGGTAATTCGTGAGCCACATGGCCAGGACAGTCTTTAGAACACCTAAGTATTTCTTGTATCTGAAATCTCTGCTTTCAAGGAAATATACCACGTCCCTCCAGCTGTTGTTCTCTCAACACAGGAACAGCATCATTTTTAAGCACTGGACATACTTTCTCACAGAAGCAGTAACTTTTCAAAATATAAGGGAAAAAAACCATTTGCTTTTAAACTTACTATATTTTGCATTTCTGGGGCAAGAACATACTTTCTTCTTTTTGCTCATGGAAGAAGACAGATTTTTAAAAATTATTTTTTAATATCTACTAAGAAATTTATTTTCCTAAAAATATGTCCTGAACTGAGGCACATATACATAGAAGCTATGTGAAAACAGTGCTTTATATACATTGGCTTTTTAGTTAACTCTAGTGCAAGAAAAACTAGGATTTGGAATAATGTAGGTGTTTTGAATTATTCACAGGACTACTGATTTCAAATTTGTTAATAGTGTTTTCACCATATTCGAGAGAAAACCTTGATTTCTAATTTCCATAAGTACCAACTTAAGGAAAAGTGGAGGTGGAGGGTGGAAGCATCCTATACTTAATGTCAATTATTACCAGATTCTTTTTAAGTACATAACAAAAAGCCTGTTCAGCCTAAAGACATGTCCTCTTCCCCAGGCAGGGGCAGACAAAATGCTCCCTTGCCATTAGACCCAATTACTCTTTAGATAGAAAAATCTATCCTTATATAAATGAAACCTTTTTTTTTTTAAAGGTTAAATATATGTAAAAAGTGCCTCAAAGAGCAGAGGTAGGCTCTGTGGGATTCTGGGCTGCCCTGCAGAAGAACACTGCTGATATGCATTAAGGTTGCAGTATGTGGGCACTTGGACGAACTTCTGCTTTAAACCCTGGAGGGAGACAGGAAAAGGAGAGCTTGTCTTTTATGCTAAACACCCCTCAGGATGGAGACCTTACAGCCACCACTCACCCTTCCCATGGCTGGCGAAATGACTAATCCTGCACAGTCTAGGGAGTTTTCGATCAGATTATTTAATTTGGTTAACTAAGACTTTCTAATTTTTTGAAGTAACTTTTTACTTTTACCACTATCTGTCTCATCAGTACTATATTCTTGTTTGCTTTGGGTCGTGAAAACCTCTGGGAGCCCCTGCTGCTTTAAGAACTGAGAAGCCAGAGAGGGAGACAAGAAGGGCCCTCTACTTACAAAAGGCTGATTCCAGGCTTTCTGGAGGCACCCCCCACATAGAGAGCTGAGGGGTCTGGGCAACACAAAGCTCTAGTAACACAGATTGCATCACTGGGGTTCTGCAAATTACCAGTAACCAGGCCAGCTTCAAAAGGTGGGGTGAGGGGCTAAGAGAGAGGCGGGGCCAAAGTCAACAAAGACATGAGATGTTAAAGGCAAGGGCAAGGGTCTCTTTCCCTGTAATCACCATGGGAAGCAAACGTGGCCCAATCCCCGCTTCCTGAGGGGCAGAGAGAGGACAGCCAAAAGCTGCAAAGGCAAATTTCTTAACAAGATAGTGACGGGCAATAGGTTGAAAATTGAGATTCTTACAATGCCTGTGGAGATTTTATGTTAATGACTTAACTGGGAAACAAAATTATTATGTCCTTGTGAAAATGCCAAGGAATCTTGTTTGAAATAAAACTGTATAAATGCTATTAGGGACCATCATGAAGGAGTAAATAGCTCCGTTAGCCTTATTCGACCACGTCTCATCAAGGCTATCAACAGCTTTGTCCTGGCCTCTACGTAGAGAATATAAAGAAGTCCCAGGAAAGAATTCTGGCCCATAATGAATCATCCCAGAAGCTCGTTGGGCTCTGGGAGAGGGATGAGGGTCGGGGGATGGATGGGTAGGAAGAGGATCTGTAGTTTTTGATGAGTACCTTTTCCATTCCGATTCCACAGACTCAAACCCTTTAGGTATAAAGGCACAAAGTGAGTTCCCTTTAAGTGCTATCTGAGGCAAGAGCAAGGGTGATCTTGAGCCTAAATGTTGAATACAGCAGACCAGGTGAGGACGTCAGAATTGTAATCCTGGACCTATAGTAACCACTCAACCTCAAGCAAGCCACTCTCCTCTCCCCTTCTGCAAAATAGCTCTACTGTCCACACTCAGGACTATAAAATTCTGTGATGTGGGGATTTATTCCAGTCTAACAGGTTCTAAGTCTAGTAAAGCCCTGTGTCTACTATTTATATTGGATATAGAAGTGCTAAATACAGAGGTGCAGGGGACACCTCACACCACCACCAGCACCACCACGACTACTCCTATACACACACACACACACACACACACACACACACACACACGTGCACAGACCAAGGCCAACCAAGGTGGGAAGCAGTGTCACAAATGGAGCACTGCAAGTGTTCAGACTCAGACACCCTCATTCTTGGCTTCCAGGCCAGGGTGCAGGGGACGTAATGCCCCGCATTATGTGTGTGTGTCTGTGTGTGTGTGTGTGTGTGTGTATCTCCTCAAACCCTCTTGAGTGAAAGAGTAGCTGCCAAACAAGTAGGGAGGAGTACCCTATGAAAACACACTCAACCTCCTGCTATAAATTTATAGGGCAGCAAAACCTGCCCATCAAGTCCAGACAAATGGGCTTTTCCTTGAGAGTGCAAAGGCAACGGGAGTTTGTTGAGAGAAGTATTAGGTTGGTGCAAAAGTAACTATGGTTTAAAAGGTTAAAGATAATTGCAAAACCGCAATTACTTTTGCATCAACCTAATATTAAATGCCTGCCAAAATCCTGCTGTCCAAAAATAGAACTCGAGGGCTTTAAGTTAGCTAAATTAGCCAATAGGGACAAAGTTCTTGCAGTCTGTTAAAAGGCTAGACTCAGCTTAGTTTGTCTTGTACTTTATACCACCTTTAATTTCCAAGACCTCAGATGTGCAAGGCCAGTTTGTTCCAAAAGATGATAGCATGGAAGTCACAAGAGCAGGTAAGGAAAAGGGCAAGGGGAAGGTAGAAGGCAGGTGAGGAAAGGTAGAGAAAGAGAAAGAAAGAGAGAGAGAGAGAGAGAGAGAGAGAGAGAGAGAGAGAGAGCTCAGTTGTTTCCTATATGCTTTGATCTCTCTGTGGCCTCTACTCAGTAGAGCTTGCTTTATTGTAGGAAGGCTAAGACATAGGCCAACATGATTGATTCATCAATATTAACCAACATTTGCTAAGTTTTACTGTGACATGGGTCCTACAATTTTGAACACATGTAGCTAAAGCTTTGGTTCTGGGTCATTGACCAGAATCAGTATGGTTGCTTCTTCTTAAACAGGCATCTGGTAAGTGGCCACCAATGTCCCAGAAATGCAGGGGATCTACTGGCATCTGGAAGCCAACTTCAGGTTCCAGGAACCCTGAGGCTGCTGGCACCATTAAAAGCTGCAGTTCCTAACACATCTGGCTAATAAAAGCCAGCCGTGGCCATTCCTCTCCCTGCTGAGCATAACAAGACTTAAGTCTCTTCCCCACTGCATCTGTGTGGCCATGTGGGTGAATGATACTGACTGTGCAATGCCACCAGGCTTTGTGCTTTGTTTTCTTATGCCAGCAACTGGATGATACCTTATCAGACCTAAACTCTCTGCAGAGAGTTTCTGTATGGTGGTTCCTTGGGACCACAGCCCCTCTCTCACTGCCCCAGAGGACCACAGAGTAAACTCAACAGTTCCTGTGTGAGGGATTTCTTCAAGGTAGCAGGGAGAGATTAATGCTCATCAGGCCAGATAACCATTTGTCTAAGCACAAATCCCTTCACAGGGCTGCATGAGAAAGAAGTGGAGGAGAGGTATCAGTCAGGCCCTTTATGACTTGGGTCACTTCAGTAATGAAAACATGATTGCCCCCCCCACCCCATCATGGCCACATGGGAATATTCTTGGGTGATAAGATGTTTCACACATGAGATTCCAGGCTCTTTGAGGCTCTCTTCTCCCCACATAAAGTACTGGCATCATGTCCCTTTATGGCTCTAAGATAGCCATTAGGGAAGACTTTAGCACTACTCCTTCCTCCAAGGGGACATTCCTCCTCCAATGCCCAGCACCAGTCTGTCCTGCATATAGGTGTGAATGCTGCACATACACGTGTAACGTACACTTTATGTGCAAGCTGTCAAATGCACCCTGGACATCTGCATTGAACACAAGATCTGGGAGCCTCTCAAACGTCCCCTGGCCATTAAAGGTAAGTCACTGAAGTGTTAGTACTGAAATACGAGAGCAACCAGAAGAAAATTCAGGGCAGTAACTTCTTTTGAAGCCTCTGGAGACTGGTTCATTTGCACTGTTTGTGACATCACTCTGGTTTGTCTGTGTGTTGGTGTATTGAGGGTTTAATTTACTCCATGAGTTGCGAAAAACAAAGCACGGCCAAGAATTTTGGAACCGCCATAAGAAACACACTCCTGTTGGCTGAGTCCACATGCACTTGTGAGGTGACGTGTCACATGGGTTTTTGTAACTGCTTAGAAAGGAAACTTTGCCACTTATCTAAGGCTAAGCCCTGTATTTGCAAAAAACTACCTGGTTAATGTTCAATTCCTTGATCTAAGTGACAGTTACTGGGGTTTGTTCATTTTGTGACAATTAAGCTATATACTTACAATACTTATAATTTGTTGCCATATTTAAAAAAAAAAGTTTTAGGAACAAACTGGAATAAGATTATTGTTCAGCAGGAAAGAAAGAGGTACAAAGAAGTGGAGAAAAAGTAACTATAGTCTGAGAGAGCCAATACATAATTCAGCCAAGTGAAATTAGAGCCATGGATACATTACTGAGATAATATTAATTGGGCTTTGTTGAAAAAATGACCTGTTGGTCTGAAACAGTTCCACATGAAACATAATTTTTTTATTTGGCTATTAAGTATATATGCCAATCCATCCACCTATAGCAATATTATAGCAATAATATGTCATTTAGCAAGGAGATCAGAAGCCTGTGGGATAGTATGCTGCCTGGTGAAGGTGGGCAAAATTTTAGATTTAGCTTAACCTTGTTCCATCCTTGAGTATCTGTGGCTTACTTACTTTGCATAATTACTTTTCCCACTGTTTTTTAGAGACTAGGTAGAGATAAAGGGATATAAAATGTAATATGCAGGAAGTCACTTTCCTCTTAAGAAACAATAGTCAAACCTAGAGATTAAAATACTGACCACAAAATGAAGTTGGCTAAATTTAGGCTTTCTTTAAAGGGAGAGGTCTCGTGCATGATCTATAGGAATTAAGAACAGAAAAGGGACAGACAGGTCAAGCAGGGAAAAAGCCTCCCCCTAAATCCCAATCAGCCATTTGATGTTTGGAGTTGTTTATGCTCCAATTAAGCCAGCATTTTTGTTCGGTTAACCTCCATTTGACCTACAGAAGAAGCAAGTTGTTTTTCTGGAGCTAGTCATTAGTTGAACTGTAACCGATATTCCCTTGATGGCAAAACTTCATTTAAGTTGAAAAAGGAAAATCAATAAACAGATGACCTGAGGACTAATGAGCAAGGAGTTCTGACCCCATCTATCAGCCTCTCCCAAGGCACAGGGAGGCAGGCAGAGAGTCTGGAGACCAGGGACGGAAAAGAGAGCAGGAGACAGGGGAAAGGCTTGACCGGACTACACAATTACATAGGCTACCTGGGAGAATGCAATTCCAAAAGCCACTCCAGCGATGATTCCCATGTTAGTCTCCATGAAACTGGTCACCAGATCATAACAACCCTGGAAACGGAGAGAGACGGTGTTGGAGACGTATTTGACCCAGGCCAGACTGGGCTGTGTTAACTTGCAACACTCCCACGTGCACTCCAACCTTCATTCGTCAAGTAGAACTGTAATGCACCCTAGGGAATTACTAGCATTATGTTCACACTTTAAAAAAAATGAAGATTTTCAAACCTACAAAAAAGTATAGAGAGCAAGTACAATGAACCTGCAAATGACCCTTCTTCTAACATCACAATTAACATATGGCTAATCTCGTTTCACTTAAATCTCCCCAACTCTCATCCCCTGGCTAGATTAGTTTAAAGAAAATCATATATATATATATATATATATATATATATATATATATATATATATATATATATATATATATATATATATATATACAGAGTTGACCCTTGAACAACACAGTGGTTGGGGTGCTGACACCCCACCCGCACGGTCAAAAATCTATGTATGACTCCCCTAAAACTTAAATTGTCCCTCGGTATCTGCAGGGGATTGGTTCCAGGACCCACTGTGGAGACCAAAATCGAAGAATGCTCAAGTCCCCGGTAAAAAATGGTGCAGATCAATGCATATAGTTGGCCCTCAGCATCTGTGGACTCCCAGCTGTGATCGAAAAGAGTACAGGCATTTATTGAAAAAAGCCTGTGTATAAGTGGACATGCACAGTTCAAACTAGTGTTGTTCAAGGGTCAACTATATTTTGATCCACAAATGTTTCAGTAGTAGGATTAAATATAGCAAGATAACTGTAAAATCTATGATGCAAACATTGTAGACATACAGAAATAGACTTAAAGAAATTGAACAGGAAGAATCAGCATCATAAGCATAGTTACTAACATTTCGACACCAAATGGCAAAATGTTGTATAAAGTGAAATCATCTGGTTAGAGGGAGATGTTTGAATACCTGCCAACTTTACAGCATTTTAGGATTCTTTCTAAGGAGACTATTAAGTTTTTTAAAAAATTATTATTAATAGGGAAAACCTGTGTTCTAGAGTCTTCCACAAATTTCCTATACGCCCCTGAACAAGTCACTTCCCCTTTGTGGGTGTCAATAACTTTATCCATAAAATGAAGGGAATTTAACATACTACGAAATCGCTGAATGTTGAGATTAAAAGCAACACCAGTTTTACCAGTTCCAGTGTTAGTTCAAAACTTCATTCTTCACCTTTCTTTAAAAGAAATGATCTGGTTGGCATTCAACAATGTTGCTGAACAAGTTTTTTGTTCTTGTCATTTTCGATTACATTTTATCAATCTAGTACAGGTAGGAAACACCAAATTTTGTACATCACCAATAATACAAAGGCAAGAACTAACTCTACCTGTTACATCCCAAACAGCAGGGGGGACAGGGAAGGGGAAGGGGAAAAGGAGGAAGGAGGAGGGGAAGGGGAAAAGAAAAGGGAGGGGGAAAGGAGGAGGAGGGAAGGGAGAGAAGGAGAAACAGGGAGAAAGAGGGAGGGAGAGAGAGAAAGAGAAAGAGAGAATTTATGTGTATGTTCATTTGGAACTGGGCCAAATCAACCTAGACTTCTGAACTGATATATTCAGCTTTGGAAGACACGGTCATTTTCCAGTTTTCTGAAAAAGGGCTTCAACTTGAATGTATAAAGTCTGTGAAAAATCAAGACATTAATTTTATAAACAGAGTAAAATGGATTGTTATTTGTCAAGAAAGGCACATTAAGTTGCAATAACATCTGAAGAACAAAAACTATGTCTCCCATTGTTAAATTCAAACTTGAAGAATTTAACATTTCTCATAGCTTGTGAAAAACCTGAATCTTCTAATAAGTGATATTTTATGCATTCACAGCCTGTTTGCAGAGAAAAAGACACATTAACTTAGCAGCAGTGCTTTGACACATGTTTCCAATGCAATGGACAGACTATACTCCATAGTTACCTGATGTAAATTCGAAGGCCAGGGCAGGGGTGGGAAAGGAAATACATTATTGCTCATGGGGAGTTTTGAAATTTGATTCTCTCTTTATAGTAGACGCTTGCTTGCTGAGTTCATTTTTACTAGTGAAACTGTATATCGCACTATTTTTCAAAAGGTCGTGGAAGGGAGAGCCGTTTGGGTTAGGAAGAATTCAAAGCGAGAAGAGAGGTGGCTAGTCTAACACTTTCCCAAATGGCAGCAGCTAAAATAGTGTTTTGCCGTGCTGGCCATCATGACTGTATCCTCCTCACAGCGCTGGTCGATGGTTGGGCAGAGGAATGAAGTTCAGACTAGCACCAGTGTTAGGTCAGCTCCAAATATGGAAACACAAACCCAATAATAAAAACTAGAAAGAAGTGAGGTGGGCTGTTATCTTATTCTACACAATAGATTGGCATAGACGTTTTTTTCCTGTGAACTTCAATTCTACATATAAGCTGAATATGTTTTTCTGAAGTATGATTTCTACTCCATTTTAGGAGATTTCAGAGTCAGTCACATTATTTTTGATATTTTCCTCTCACTCCAACCAGTAAGAGAAATCAGAAAAACGAAGTAGATGCCGGGCATTGGTACAATTGCAGCAAAATCATTCTCTCTAAACCTTATTCCTCAAAGTGGGGTTCTTCCACGAGCAGCAGCAGCAATACCTGAGGTTTAGTTAGAAATGCAGAATCTGAGGCCCCACTCCAGACCTACTGAATTAGAATCTGCCTGGGTTATTTGTTTTTAGTGCATTTTAACGAATGTAAATAATATCCCCAGATGTTTCACATGCCCAATAAAGTTTGAGCAGCACTCTTCTATAAGAAAAGTTGCCCCACTATTTTTTATTCCAAATAAGAAACCAAACTAATGAATCATATCAGTAACAGGGTTACTTAAAATGAGGAGATAAAAGTGATTTAGCTTCCTTGTTTAAACGATACAAGACCAAGGTTAAAATCAATGACTTCTACCTCTGGATTTAGCTCTGTTACTCACCATGTGGACCCACAAGCCCATTTTCCAGATCTCAGCATAGATCTGCGGACTACAAGAACTGCCTTGATACACAAGGCCAGGCCCTGTTTGCATTCCACTTGAAGTTCTCCACTAAACGATGACTTTATCGCCCACAACGATCTCTTTTAATTTCCTAAAACGAAAGCCTGGTTGTCAGGCATGAGATAAACCTACAGAGGCCTGCTAAGTGTCCTAAGAAACACCCAGAAACAGAACAGGTAATTTGCTCACCCTCTCAGCACATCTAAATCAACACGGTCACCAATGGAAAACATGTGTGAGTGGCAGACTTTCAATACCACGGGTAGACGGCTAGTCCCAGACAGGTTCTGGGAAGTGGTATCTCGGTAGCTGCCGACCTGAATAACTCTCATCCTCTTGCCTCTGCTCTGAAAAAATGTCAAGGATTTCCTATGGAGGAGGGACACAGTCAATGGCTATTGGCCAACTGAACCTGCAGACATTTCATCATCCTGTTAACAAAAGCAAAATAAACTCCGCCCCCCAAACAAAACAATAAATATCCTGCTTAACTGTTCTCCCCTCCTTCCTGCCATCTCCCAGTTATTTGTACAAGGTAGGTTTCTCAGGCTGCCACATAAGAGCCTAGAGTCGTCTTTCTGTGCTGTCAGAGCAGAGGGTTCAAAACACCAAAAGACCTATGAGGATTTAGAATGTATTTATTCTCTCTATAGGATTCTCTCTACAGGATTCCACATAACTAGAATGAGGCAGTACTAACGCCTCCTGGGGGAGGGAGCCAGTAGGGGGGCTAATCTTTATGAGCATCTTCTATTACTATCTCTACCCATCCCTGTTTCCCACCTTTTATAGATGAGGGATCAGAGACTCAGACCTGAGAAGTACTGTGTTTCCCTGAAAAATAAGACCTAACCGGAAAATAAGCCCTAGCATGATTTTTCAGGATGACATCTGAAGATAAGCTCTGATGCATCTTTTGGAGCAAAACTTAATATAAGACCCCGTCTTATTTTCGAGAAACACAGTAATTTGTCTCAGAGTTTCATGTGGGCATTAAATGAGAATATCTAATGAAACTCAACGAATGATTTTCCATTTTGATTCACTTTTTCTCCTCTCAGGGAGCCAGGCTGCAGCGTACAAGGGAAGTGAGAGACATGTTGAGCACCTCTTCCGGGTATTTGAGGTGCTCAGGAAAATATAAAGTAGGATTGTGGGGAGGGGCAGGGAGTGAGGTCAATTTGTAGGTTATCAATGCAATGAAAAAAGGCTACCCTCTCTTTCATTCTGGAAATAACTGTCAGGATTATACAAGCGCACTATGGGATATGCCTGTAAACTTGCTTTTGAGTACTAACAAAACATCCTTCCTACAAGGAGCAGCTGCATCGTTTCTAATAAAAGCCGCAGTGTGGTACAGGGGAAGGCAAACTTCACCCTCATCATCCTGACGTTTACATTACAGCTAACATCACATGTTACAGTTAACATTTCTTGTGTCCTTCCTCTGTGCCAGGCACCATGCTTTAGAGACTTTATCTCATTCAATCCTCATATCGATCCTATGGAGCAGGAACTATTATCTCCAATTTACAGATGAGAAAAACAAGACCGAGAAAGGTTAAGACACTTGATCAAGATCGCATGACCAGCAAGTAGCTGAGACAGAATTTAAAGTGGAGTCTGACTCCAGACCACGTACTCTGGACTTCTAGACCCTCCACTTTCACAAAAGAAGAGAAAATTTGGGTGTAAAGACTTTTATCAAAGCTTGATGACTGCTGTGTCTATAAACGATCTCCTGAGGCTCTGGCATGCCAACATCTCACTGCCATAAAGCGCGTCTTGCCTTTTATAAGTCAGAGTATCCACCATCTGCTAGACAAGCTTGGCACTTCATAAAATGGCAGCATAATGACATGTATGGATATGCAGTGGGGATATCCATGAGGAAAACAGAAGCTACCTTACTGTTGAGAGGTGAAGGAGGCCTCCAACTTTGGGTTCATAAGGAAACTCCAATAGGAGCAGATGTCCTCTTAGCCAAGACACGACACCTTACCGTACCACACCAATAGCAAAGTAATAAGCTCAGAATGACAAAATGAGCTTCCAGAATGGCAACAATGCTTGGCAGCATTTATGCTACAAACACCAACGTTAAATGGATAAAATACAGAAAATATCTCTTAAAATTCTAATCTTGAGAGAACGAATGATTCAGTAGTTGGCCCAGATCACATAGAATGTTGAAGATCTTAGAAGAACAGAACTTTATCTTCGTAAGAAAAGAAAATTTACATGGTCACATAACCACAGGTAAACTCAATAGTAGGGTTTTATTCTCCCTTGTGTTCACCAAAATCGATTTTCTACCTGGCATTTCTCTGACTGCTGAAATTTCATTTCCCTCATTTCCACTACATACTCAATTTCACATTTCTTTTAGCCAGTTTTGTTTTCTCTCTCTCTAATTTCTTTTGGAGTCAGGATGTCGACAGTGAGTTGACAGTGGAGTTGCTGATTTCTTTTCCTATAGCAGTGAACTCCCTAAAATAAAGGCCACCCTCCTAGCAGAAGCAGATGCTGTCTGTCAACTTGACTCCCCCTTCCTGCTAAGGACTGACACCCAGCTGTGAATAATTTCATGTTGAGAAGATATATTAAGCAGAAGAAAGACACCCAGAAAGAAGAAAGCCAACATTCCCTGACATCACCATCAGGGTTAACAGAAACCACTTGCTAAACCTTCCTAACTATATGCCTGGTCCGATTCTTGTGAGAGGAATGCCAGGCTGAGTTGAGTCACAGCTTTCTCCTTCAGAAGTGGGCAGCCTCGAGGGCCTCTCCCAGCCAATAAAGGACCACAAAGGAGTATTCTTGACTCCCTCTTAAGACTACCATGTCTAACCTACGTCTCAGAAACAAAACAGCCCTCCCCAAACATTCACCACTGATCCCATCAGGGCAGAGAGGAAGCAAGTACCTTCTGGTTAACTTTGGTGGCGGCCACGGTCAAGTTGTGCAGATCCTGGGGATTACAATCGGTTTCATTCATGCAGCAACTCGGGGGGATGCCATGCTGCTGGAAGTAGGGGCTGGTGCTCCAGTTGGTGTAGTTCTGCACACCACAGCAGCTCAGCTGTTAACAGGGAAAGGAAAAGAATCAAAGTGTGGCAGATCAAAGACTATGTTCTCCTCACTCACCGCCCTGCAACTTTTCAAAGAGAAACACGGGCCAAGCCTCTAAGTCAACAGGCACAGCTTTGGTGAGTAAAGATGAGCTAAAGCTCCACTAACAATGATGCTCAATGGGAAGCCCATTTGAACTCAGAGAAGGAAGGTCGTCCCAGATGACAGGCCGTGTTGGCTTTCGTAGCACGTCCACAAAGCACAGCAGTGTTTCTTTGGCCTGGCTAGCCATCAAAACCACCTGTGTGTTTGGGTGATGTTCAAGGTACAGAGCAACTCAGTGAGGATTGGTGATGGGGGAGCTGAGGCAAAAATGGTTTTCAAAAGCTCGTCTAAGGATCTATACTGAGAACTAAACAAACCATTTGAGGAAAGCAAAAGATGCACATAGATGAAGAAAGAGAGCTGGTGCTGGTAAACTCCAGCCCAGCAGCTGCCTGGTTTTGTAAATGAAATTTTATTGGGACACAGCCAGGCCTCTTTCTTTACGTGTTGTCTATGGTGGCTTCTGTGCCACAGTGGCAGAAATGAGTAGTTGTGACAGAGACTGCATGGCCTTCAAATTTACGGAAAGATTGCCTAACCAGTGACACAGAGAATATTAAAACAAACGGAGCAAAAATATAATTTGTGTATCTGGGTAAAAAGTATACAGTTCCTTGTACCATTCTTGCAACTTTTCTGGATAAGTTTGAAATTTTATCAAAATAAATTATCCCCCCAAATTAAAATACTGCTTCTGAAGTAAAACAAAACAAAATAAACAAGCAAACAAATGAAAACCACCCCCAAACCATAAGCCTCCATGGGTGATCCTGATGGGCTTAAGCACTAGCACCTCCCCTCCTGAGTGAGTCCAGACAAGGAAACACTTATTTTCCTCAGATCCTCTGTAAAGCACCAGGCAGCCGGGGCCACTCACACCTGACTGATCGTCAGTTTCTTCTAGGTCCGCTCTCCATCCCCACTGCACTGCCCAAGCCAGTGAACGCAGCTTACTTGAGCTCTCCACCCAGACTAAAGACACTATTTCCAGAACGCCAGCCTTTGGGAACCAACTCTAAACGAGGCTGTTAATACACTCACAGCCTACCTCTTTCCCAAGGCTTCAGACTTTAAGGGCAAACTGGCTTTCCTTGGGATACTCACCATCCTTACCAATGAAAAGTAGACCAGAGACTGGTCTTGACACTAATTACCTGGATATCTGGACCCTGGACATGTACAAGATATCAACCCTTGGAAACAGAACTGGACCAAGAGTTGGAAAACTGGAATCAACAGCAAATGCTACTGGTCCAACATCAGCAGCAGCCCACAAGGCTAAGGCCAGTCTTTGCAGGCCGTTCCCTCCCCTGGAACTTACGCTGCGCTGTACATGGTCCACCGCCCGGCTCCTCTCATCATTGCCGTTGTAATTCTGCATGGCATCCGTGTAGGTCCTCAGGAAGGTGTCCTTGATCTATGGAAGACACGGAGGAATGGGGTTCTTCTCCACGGCAGCCCAAACCCACTCAAGAGTCTTACCAACTTCTACCCCAAAAGAGCCTCTTCTAAAGTCTCGGAATAAGTTTAGGCAAGGGAGAGAGAATGCCCTGTTTTCTGAGACGAAAGAGCTCAAGAAATTTGCCCAGGGGTTTATTAGCTCAGGAATTTAAAAGAAATCGTTCCCTTTACCCCTAATCCAGAGGAAGCCTGCCTGGTGAAAGGACTCACTGAAGTGGCTGGTCAGTTTGTAAAAGGGCTTTGGTGGTGAACCGCTAAATTTGGGTTTTCTAGTTACTTTCTCTGAATTAATTAGTGCCCATCTTTCTTTTTTTCTTCTTTTTTAAAAATTTATTGGGGTGACAATTGTTAGTAAAATTACATAGGTTTCAGGTGTACAATTCTGTGATACATCATCTATCTGTCACATTGTATGTTCACCATCCAGAATCAGTTCTCCTTCCATCACCATATATTTGATCCCCTTTACCCTCATCTACCATACCCCTCCCCCCTTACCCTCTGCCATCTTTCTTTCTATAACTTTTCTGCCTTTCCTCAGAAGAATGACAAAGGACAAGCCACTGGGGTCAGGAAAACCCATGTTTTGACCAGAAACACCTTCATTCTAGCATAGAGGAGTGGGGCAAAACCAACTTTCACTTATCTGTCTTTACTAAGGCCCAAAAGAAGATGCTAAAGAACACGAACCTTTGTTGTTAATAAATGGTTAACAAAACCCTTTCTCCTCTGTGAACACATTGACCTTTGGTTACCTCTCAAGCTCTGTTCCCCCTGGAAACCTGCTGAAGGTGGAGGGTCAGGTGTGTCACCAGGCAACCCCACTTCACGGTAAAACGGTCCCTGACTGGTGAAATTACTCTGGACTGGGAGGACAGCAAATGACAATAATTACCTGGTGGGCGGCTTAGGGCTAAGTATAGTGACTCTCCTAACTAGGCATGTTCCTTGCTGAGATACTGGATGCTATGCCCACGGGACACTTACCAGAGAAAAGGAGACACTGGTTACATGGAGCTTCTAAGCCCAGGTGGCTACCACACCCGGCTGTGTCCTCTCATTTCACTGTACCTGTACGGTCTCTTAGGGGCGGGTGGGTGTCCACTTTGAGGACTCCCTCTGAAGAAACAAACCCATTGCTGCCCTGCTGTGCTTCTCTTACCATATGCTTGTGAGTAAATGGTGCTAAATGTCACCTATTGTCATCATGCGTGTTTGACTGTTTAGCCACACTCAAAACCAGTACTGGTGGACAAAGAGTGGCATTGTAAACCCTCCCCACCACTCCCCTAAGTGTTTCAGATGAAAAACTTAGGTGGATGAGGTCTTCCAGGCCCTAGGTATCAGGAACCATTAAGAGAACACCCCCTAAGTGGAGCCCAGTCACAGCAGCACAGGGGAGGAAGGTGGGCAAGGGCTCAGATAGGAGCCGGCCAGGTTGTGAATGGAGTTCACAACACATGTACTGGGGATACTTCTAGGGATGTCAAGGCTGTGATGTCATCAGATTTCGCCTCACCTGAGAATAAGAATGGGGCTTCTAATTCCAGACACAGCGTGCATATGAAATGGGTTCTGGAAGTCAGCCCTGGCATCTGAGATACCATCTCTGATAAAGGGAAAAACCAGGGCAATAGGGAAAAGGGACAGAAAGTGCATAAAGCAGGCTCACTGGGCACTTAACTTGTTCCGAGCACAATAGCAGGACCTGAGACAGACGATGCCAGACTTCCAAGAGCCACAGAAACACAGCTTCAGTGTGATTTCCACCTGGATCCTGCTACTTTGTTCCTTTCTAATACATGAGTATCCGGTTTGACTGCTATTTACGGGGTACAATAACGGATTTACAATAATGGATTTTTAAACTTTTGGATTTAAAACCAGAACTTTATTGTAGCATACACACTTTCTAACCTGTCATCAATAAAGCGGGGGTGCCAGAAAAATGTATACAAGTGGACACTTTGTTCAGCGTTGCTCAAGCAGTAGTTCACCATAATCAGAAGCATCTGGACGCTGATGGTAACCACTCTGAGCACCTCTTGTTATTGCAGAAGTCAAACGTGACTTGTATTCATCTTTTGTTATCGGTATATATTGAGTATTACAATTTAATAGTTTTCCTTTCTTAAAATGTATATACATTTTTTGGCCACCCTCTGTACACATCTGAAAAGTGATACCACAGTGGGTACAGGCAACATGAGAATATCTCGTCTCTGCATTAGCGTTGATCCATCGTCTAGAACAGCTACAGTGACAGTACATGGAAGGATGACCACATGAGACACAGGACAGCTGACAGTGTCCTTGAAACCAACCGTTGTGATCACAAAACGGTATTCAGAATTCTTTTCCCCCAGCTTTAAAAATCTAAAATTTTACATGTGAATTCAAAACAAAGCGCTGTAGGGGTTTTGGATCACGACTGGCTTCTCCCCTTTTCCCTCAGCACCACGCAAAGCAGCTGGGCTCCTCACTATTGGGCTGTGGATTTTACCCCTGGGGCGGCAGGGGAGGAGAGAAGAGAGCATGGGCTGCTCTGGGGAAATCTAGTGCTTTGTCTTTGGGCCACAACTAGTTTGGCTTACCTTTGCAATCTCAGGAATCCTGTTATACAGATACACACTTGGACCTTGCTGAAGCAGGCTGTTTTAAAAGGAGTGTTTAATCTATACTGAAGGTCACTGCTTTAAAACAAGGTGGAGAATCATTTTCTATCATAGCTATATAAAGAAACAGCGTGAGGATCAACACCTAAGGTTTCGAGTTTGGCAAAATTCCTACATTTAAAATTTTATTGGCATTTCAGCCCGTATTACATGACATTTGGAAAATAGCGATACCACTAGAGATGCCAAGTAGCCTATATGCGCCCTTTTTACATTTCATGAGGTTTCAGAATTCCTCCTCCCAAAGACCCTTTAGCTGAGAGCTCCAGTTTGTGTATACGCACCTCATGACGAAACACGAACCCTGAAATGCCAGCTACAAGCTCAGCCAGGAACACCAGGGACAGAAACATGGCATACTGAAAATCAAGTGGATAAGGACAAAGTCAGATATGTCAAGATTCCGAAGAGTGCTTCTTTGGGGTAGGTTGCTTCTTGTCAGGGGGGATCAGACAAATCCTCATATTCCCTAGCAAAGTTTACGAAAAGTTTAAAACTACTCGTCTCCAGATTTACCCACATGAGCCTCAATATAGGAATGTGTCTGTTTAATATGCACAAGCATTTTGGGGCAGACATGCTGAGGCGAGCTCATCCAGGAACTGGCCTCATGCCTGTCAGGCTCAACCAGGAGAAATCTGAAAGAGCTTTTTAATACTAAGGTAGCCGCCATTTTGAACATTAGAATTTTTGAGCTAGAGGGTACTCTGGAAGTCACAGGACACAGTTCTACTCTGACTGGGAATCCTTCATACCACCTTCCTCATTGTGGTCGTCTGGCATCTGCCCACATCCTCCATCTAGCATCTGCCCACATCCTCCATCTAGCATCTGCAAGCCACGCCGACTCCCTCCACCCACCCACCCCCTGCAATCTATTCAATATTCAAACTGTTCAGCTGCTGGAAAGACTTCCTTTCCCTCGGCCACAATCTTCCACTGTGTAGTCTTCCACTTGTAACTTCCATTTGCTGGGGTTGGATCTGCTTTCAGGAGGCACAAGAACCAGCCTAACCTCCTTTCTTTACAACAGACCCTTCAGATGTACAAACAGCCAGGGTCAAACCTGCTGCTTTTCTTCATTTGGACAAACCTCTCTAGTTTCCTTAAGACCATCTCATAGAAAGTGGCCTCAAACTCCCTTCCTTCGGCATCGTATCCCTCCCGTCCTCACAGGAAGACCAGAATGTGCTCAGGTTGGCCTTCGTCCTCAATACTGCGGTCAGACCTGGATGCGGCACCCACAGCAGTGGCCAGCGGGCTGCTTAGCTCCCTGGTTCTGCATACTACGTGGACTGGATAGCCTTTAAAAAAGCAAGTATGGTACAGTACTGACTACCAGTGTTTTCAGACATCTAAAATCCTTAGTGCTTCTTATTCACTTCATGCTTCCTGTACTTTCCAAGTTGATTTTGTATGTGTGCGCGTGCGCGTGCGCGACTAAGTTCAGGGATATTACATGGTACTTATGAGACATTAAGGGTTTCCATTTTTGTGACTTTGAAAAGCAGATAAAAGGAAAGACAATCTTTTCTTTTCCTACGAGGTATATGCCTTAAAATCTGCTTTTTCTCATCTCAAAATGAAATTCAACAGTTCTCAGCATTTGGAACGGCCCTAGGTGATGTTGTAGAATTTAGATAGACTCCACATGCCACATGACTTACTTGTAAAGTGTACATATCTCCTGACTGTGTACATATGTACACAGGACCAAAACTTACCTTTCTCAGCTAGCGATACATATTTAAAAGGAAGAAATACTGCCTTAAAATGCCAGTTTCATTTGAAATATTAACAAAAGTCTCTACACACATTTTAAGTACAGCCATTAAAATATCAAACACAGTTATGAGTAGAATGTCCCATGTACATGACTTCTCTCTCTCAAGTTGGTACAAAAATGCAGGTAGAAGCACAGTTTATTCCAGGGAGAATCTCACACCAGACCTAGACTCCACCACAAAGTCCCATGGAAAATTAACTGTCAGGAGGCCAGTGGGAGAAAGGATATTGGACTCTGTGGTCACAAGTCCTCCTAGGTTTGAGTCCTCGCCATGCTGCAGACTAACTCTTAGAAAAGAAGCAGTCTCTCTGGGCCTCCGTAAAGTAGAAATAGTTATTTTCAGTTGTTTTGCAATTAATGAGGTGACGTGACGACTGTAAATTTCTAGGTTGGCAGTTAATCAAATGGCTTCTGCTCTCGTCAGCCAGATCAGCAATTTTTGGTCTCTAGAAGTCCCCTGCTTCCAGGAGCTTCCAGAGAACAGCTCCTTCACCTTCAGAAGGCCTTGGCCAAAAGCCTATTGGGAAGAGCTTGTACTAAATACAGGTGGTAGCGTTGAAGTTTTCTCCAAATGAACATACCGTGGTAACATAATCCTGACTCTGGAAAGAGACATATAGGGGTTCGAATCCCAGCTCTCCCCCCATTAGCTGTGTGAACCTGAGCGGGTTATTTAACCTCAAAGTCTTTATCCCCTAATATGAAAACACAACCTGCATTTCACAGTGGTGGTGAGGAATAAATAAACTGTAGTATGTACCCAGGACAGCATCTAGCAGGTAAAAGGAATAAATGATGGTTTTTAAAAGACCAAAACCAAACACAAAACAAAACCCTAAAAATTTCTCTACTCCCCAAAAGGCTCACCTGCCAGTGAGCTCCCAAGTGTTAGGAGAAAATGACAGCGTGGTATGAAACCACCTTTAGAAGAGGGCAGAGAAAACTATTCCGGTACTGTACCCCTCTTTTGCCCCCCCTTCAGTCATAGTATTTGGGCTGGAAGAAACTTTGATGAAGAAACCTTGACCATTCTTTCATAAATGAACACAAATGCCCAAAGAGGTTACAACCTTGCCACTAAAGACTTAAGCCAGTTACTGTCAGAATCAGTCAGGTCTCATGACCAGGTCTCCCCTTCTTGTTTGGACGGATGGATTTTTAGCAATCCTTCTTTTCTATGCCTCTAAAATGAATCCTCCTCTTGCTACTCATTGTACTAAACAAGAGGTTCTCGACCCCAGCTGTATAATAGGATCCCCAGGAAAGCTTTTAGAAAATGTGATACTAGAGCCTCGCCGCCATAGATTCCAGTTCAATTGGCTGGAAGCAGAGCCCCGGCAAAGGTGTTTTTAAAAAGCCACCCAGGTGATTTAAGCACGCATCTGAAGTTGAGGACTATGACACTGTAACAAAAGAAATCCTAGTGCTTTTAAAGAAATACCAGAAGGTAGACTCAGGACGTTAGCATAGAATGGCAGGTGATAGCACCAGAAGTGGTTCCATCTGGCCTCACTATGGCTTTTCCACCAACCCGGAAGAAATCAGTGGTGGCCGGGGCAACTATAGACCAGAATGTGCTAAATCAAGCACAAGTTCCAAGACACTGCCAACAAAGAGACTGACCTGTGCCAGTTTGGAAGGTATTTCCTTTGGAGTGAATTACCCTCATACCCATATCTGTCACTAGATGGTCTTAAATGTTACTATGAACTAGAACTAAATAAGGAAGGGCAGGCAACACAGTACTGATGGAATCTCTGCTCCCCACTTTCACCGAAGGAGACGTCTGAAAAAAAAATCCTTTTAAATAAAATTTTCTTTTGAGGAGAGGCCCTTGTTACCTTTTATCTATAAAATCCTTTAACATTAACTCTTAATGAAGAGCATCGGCAGTGAGTAGAGACTTAGGCAACTAGTCTACCCAAAAGTTAAGAATCATAGGAACAACCTTTTAACAGCCTGCCCTAAACTCTTTGGGAAACATCACTGCTGTCTCTGTCCGATTAGAATAAAGGCACCCAGCACTGGTACTGGTAGCCAATCCATGGCACTGCACCAACCCTCTGTTCAGTGGGGAAACCCTGGCTTAGCTCAACTCCCATAGCACTGAGCCAGGGTGTGCAGGTTTAGAGAAGAGCGTGCCCATTCATCCAAGCACGGCCAAGCTCAAGGAGGCAGAAAGTATTTCTCCAGTGGGAACTTAGAGATGCAAAGCTGCTTATGTTTGGGATGCTCCCTTGCCCACCAAAGCTGCATATCACATGCTTGAAGAGATTTCTAAGACAAAGTTCAAAACTGGAACAGGGAGTCTTGCCATGAGGATATCAATGGCCAATTGGAACTGCGGGCCACTGCTTTGTCATCATCTACCTCGAGGGACCAGGACTGGAGATTTTGGTGCCAGGCTGTGTGTTTAGGGTCGTTTTTCCCTCTAGGGGATTAAACAGTGGATTATGTAAGAGTCTGGACTAAAATTAGAGTCAATGAATAGGAAGGTCTTGTTTGTGGCTTCAAGAAGGGCCAGTTCACTTTCATGGGATTTATATTTTTACAAAAAGGAATTGAGAAAGCAGTATGATGTTGTGACATACTCACCAGTTTCAGCATCCATGGGCTACCACGGCATGTAGCAAAGCATCCAAACAGGCCAAAAACGACGATAGTGGTGCCAGTTCCGATGAGCACATAGGGAGCATTTGTGGAGTTCTCGGCAATAAGGGAGATATAGGTGCCCAGAGTGAGTTTGCCCCAGACTCCAACGGCCAGCAGGATCACCCCAGTGATCTGAAAAGGGGGAGAGGGAGAAGGGAGTATGAAATCAACACAGCACTACAGCCTGAATCTGAAGGCTCGAGTTTCCGTGAGCAAGATGGCACTTGCTGTAGGATCCCCTACAGCCACGGAAATGTCGCACAGGGCAAAGACATTTTGATTTTATCTAAGTTGACCTGTCTCTTACCCAATCCCATATGCAGTTACTATATTAATTGGAAGTCAAGTCAACAATAAAGAACTTTTTAAGCTGCTTAAGAAGTACATCCTTATACAGGTCTCAGAGCCTTTTCAGGCCTGGTCTGAGAGCTGCTGCCCAATGCCGAGCTGGGTATAGCCCCAGTGAGAACATCAGCCACCCTCTTCAATGGCATGTGTGCATAAAGTATGTTTAAAGACATCCCGCATGTTTTAAGGAACAAGGTAATTTTTTTGACTACTTTCACAAAAATCTTTATAAAAGGAAAACATTCCAAATATTTTTGAATCCCTATTGATTCACTGCCCTATTTATAGTATTTTATTCAATATAAAACAATAGAAGAATCCAAATAATTCCTGGAATTAGCTGTAATGCGATTTGTCAAACCCCGCCCATCAGTCCAAAGGAAATTCCCACCGCATGCCTAAAATCTAGAACCTGTGTCAGTGAGGCCGTTACTTCAGGGGTTAGACTTGGGGCTGCATGCTATGCCTTATTTTCCATTCCCTGAAACTTTAGCTACTGAAGCCAGTGGTTGACTTTGTCTCTCTCTAGCTGATGTCTCCTTTAGTTTACCAGCAGCTTAGCAACTCATGCAAATTAACAGGCCTCTAAGTGCCACCACTTCTGAAACAGTATGAGGCTCAAGGAAGCCTGGGTGTCCAAGGGAGCCCTTCCCCAGTTTGGTCCCACCCTATCACCCACTGTCCCCATCCCAAATGCCTCAGTTGCTTGTCCATTCAAGTGCGGAGGCCAGATGAGAAACTGGAGAAAACCAATATGATACCAATCAATACCCACCTCGCCAAGATTTCCCGTCATTCAACACCCTGCCCCTTAACACCTGTAAGAGAACACCACCAGATATATGCTACATGAGGAACCAAATGGCTGGGCTAGTGGAGATGCCAAGGCCTCTCCTTTATACTCTGAAAACTCCTTCTGCAGTTTAGCGCCATCAAGCTCCACCATCAGATTGTTTCTCTGTACAGGAAAAATAACGGACCCTGCACCTTTCCCATGGCAGGTAAGAGTGGGCGCCGTTTATTTGGGGCACGGACGAGAACAACCCCTTTACACCCACCCCGACAGCCTCTCTACTTTGTAGAACCATCACTATGAAAGAATTAAGAAGTTTAAATCAGAGAAAGATTGAGGAACTAACGCTACTTTTATAAGCCAAAGGTGAATGGAGGTTATACAGTCTTGAAGAGAAAGTGTTGGACACTAATATTTGGGAGACGGTGGCCCAGTGAAGGTCTACTGCCTTTGAAAAAAGCTCCAATGGAGGAGAGCCTTCGTGAGTTAAGAAAATCGAGAATGCAGACGTTGCCAAGTCCTCTGCTGACACCTGGTGGTTGCTAAAGAAAGTACCTCCTTTGAACAGCCTCTTCCATACTCCTCCAAAAGGAAACATAAAACAGTTTTCACCCACTAGAATCAAAATTTAAGATTCAATTCTCCATTCATTAGGGGGAAGAATGCACTGGACATTAGGTAGAAAGGGCAGTGCCCAAGCTATCTTTTATTACTTAGTGCTTAGCACAGTGCCAGGCACAGAATAATTGCTTAATATTCATTGGCAAACAAAATACATCTAATTTCTCTGGATCTTAGAACCTCTATTTTATGAAACAAAGTCTTTCAAACGCCAAATACTTACAAAACATTTCCATCAGGTAAATACTATGAGGTAACCTAAAATGGAATCAAAGAGAAACTTTCTCCCCTACTCCCTACTCTAGCATTATCTGCCCAAAGCTGTAAATATCACAATGAAAATGTACTGAACAAAACCAAAAATTCAGTTAAACTAGTCACTGTTTACATAGGCTGACTATAAGTCTCATCTAAAGACTTGCAATTTCACATGATTGTCCCTAAATATTAAGTAACACTTCAGACATATACTGAGCAGCTGCATTCTATACATTACTATTGCCAGTCATTATTGGAATGTGATTGTTTTAATGAAAGTACAGAGGGTGCTAAAAAAAAATGTATACACATTTTAAGAAAGGAAAAAACTATATTAAAATTGTAATACTCAATATATACTGATAACAAAAGTCATATGTGACTTCTGTAATTACAGGAGGTGCTCAAAGTGGTTACCATCAGCGTCCAGACACTTCTGATTACGGCGAATTACTGCTTAAGCAACGTTGACTAAAGTGTCCACTTGTATACATTTTTTGGCACTCCCAGTACATACTACTGACCAACTTTAGAGTCTGATATTATCTTATATTTCTGTGACCAGTGATTCCATAAAGTTCACTTATTACCATAACAAATATTATATGCAGTATGTCAAAGTTAAAAGAAATCATGATTTTAAGGCAAACAGTATTGACAATTTTATTCCTTTTCTCCTTTCAAAAAATAATTTCTTTATCAAATATATGGTGATGGAAGGAGAACTGACTCTGGGTGGTGAACACACAATGGGATTTATAGATGAAGTAATACAGAATTGTACACCTGAAATCTATGTAACTTTACTAACAATTGTCACCCCAATAAACTTAAAAAAAAAAGAGAGAAAAAAAGAAAATTTTGGATATCTCAGTTCTCCAAAATAGATGAGAAATACTTGCATTTTATTAAACATATGACACTTCTTCACTTAAAAAAAATAATTTCTTTGAGTGTAACCATTACTTTGTAGATGAAACCCCTCCTCATGTAAAGTACAAAGCCGATAATATCAACTTGCTAAAATGTTCATATAATGTAATTTACACAGATATTCCTCTTTTTTTGCAAAGACTTTTTTTTAATTAAAGTTTATTGGGGTGACAATTGTTAGTAAAGTTACATAGATATCAGCTGTACAATTCTGTATTACATCATCTATAAATCCCATTGTGTGTTCACCACCCAGAGTCAGTTCTCCTTCCATCACCATATATTTGATCCCCCTTACCCTCATCTCCCACCCCACACCCCCTTACCCTCTGGTAACCACTAAACTATTGTCTGTGTCTATGAGTTGCTGTTTTTTAATTTATTTTTTAAATTTATTGAGGTGACAATTGTCAGTAAAATTACATAGATTTCAGGTGTACAATTCTGTATTACATCATCTATAAATCCCATTGTGTGCTCACCACCCAGAGTCAGTTCTCCTTCTATCACCCTATATTTGATCCCCCTTACCCTCATCTTCCCCCCCACCCCCCTTACCCTCTGGTAACCACTAAACTATTGTCTGTGTCTATGAGTTTCTGTTTCTCATTTGTTTGTCTTGTTCTTTTGTTGTTTGTGGTTTATATACCACATATCAGTGAAATCATATGGTTCTCTGCTTTTTCTGTCTGACTTATTTCGCTTAGCGTTATATTCTCAAGATCCAACCATGTTGTCACAAATGGTCCTATTTCATCTTTTCTGACCACCGAATAGTATTCCATTGTGTATATATACCAAACTTCTTTATCCATTCATCTATCGAAGGACATTTTGGTTGTTTCCATGTCTTGGCCACCATAAACAAAGCTGCAATGAACATTCGAGCACATGTGTCTTTATGTATAAATGTTTTCAGATTTTTTGGGTAGATACCCAGGAGAGGGATTGCTGGGTCATATGGCAATTCTATTCATAATCTTTTGAGGAACCTCCACACTGCCTTCCATAAAGGCTGCACCATTCTGCATTCCCACCAACAGTGTATGAGGGTTCCTTTTTCTCCACAGCCTCTCCAACACTTGTTACTATTTGTCTTGTTGATGATAGCCATTCTGACTGGGGTGAGGTGATATCTCATTGTGGTTTTTATTTGCATTTCTCTGATGATCAGTGATGTTGAGCATTTTTTTCATATGTCTATTTGCCATTTGTATGTCCTTTTTGGAGAAATGTCTCTTCAGGTCCTCTGCCCATTTTTCAATTAGGTTGTTTGTTTTTTTGTTGTTGAGTTGCATGAGTTCCTTGTATATTTTGGATATTAGCCCCTTATCGGAAACACTGTTTGCAAAAATCTTCTCCCATTCAGTTGGTTGTCTCTTTATTTTGTCGATGGTTTCTTTTGCTGTGCAGAAGCTTTTAAGTTTCATATAGTCTCATTCGTTTATTTTAGGTTTTACTTCCATTGCCTTTGGAGTCATATTCATAAAATGCTCAAAAAGACTATTTTTGCAGACCTTGAGGGTGCCTCTCAAAGACTGCCAATGGGCACAAACACAGCACTACAAGCACCATATTGCATGGGAGAAAAGCCAGCCAACATCTTGACCTTGACCAAGTCAGTCATCCTCCAAGAAAGTCGTCCATTAAATGACATGGAGGCTGGGATAGGTAGGCCCCTTCCAGCACCCGTGTGCTAGGCATCTGAGACCAAACCAGAGCGAAAATGCTTCCTCCAATGTTGAGCTTCTCCTACTCAAACATTCCTGATGTACTAGCTGTGTTTGGAAGCCCAACCTCCACACAGCAAACCCACCTCTTCAGCCTCATCTCCCTCACTACTCTTAATGCACTCTATGTAGTTCCAGGAAAACTGAGCTGTTCCCTATGCACCTTGCATACTTTACCTGCTTCCCAACCTTTGCTCATGTTGATCCTCTTACCTCGATTTCTTACCCTTCCTATCACTACCTGTCTACGTCCTAAACTCTAATGGTACACTGCACCCACTTCTTCCAGCCCCCCTAAAGAGAACTTACTCTGTAGTATGCCATCGTCACACTGTGCCCTATCCCCCTCCCATGTACATCCAGGACTGTGATTCCCTTGAGGGCAGGGGTTGTGTGTCCTGCACATAGTCAGTGTCCAAAATATGTCTGATGAATGAATGAATAAGCAGCCAATTGTAGATGTCAGAAGGGGAAAGAAGTTTCACATTAGCCATCTACCTGCTATACCCTCGGACCGTCTCTGAGCATCTATCAGAAATGGTAAGAATGCCAAGGTGAGCAGGCATTGTAATCTGGGGAAACAACAATCTAAGGACAAAGAAGTCAAGATTAAACAGACAAGGGAGAAAAAAGTTGGGTTGCAGTGTGCCCTGTGGTGAATAAAGCCATACTTGGTGGTGGTAGTGGTGGTGAACTTGGAGTGAGTATTAGGGAAGAAATATCAATTGAAGGAAAAAAACTACAAGCAAAGGGTTAAAGACCCATAAAACACAATAAACTAGTGCTTTCTCACATTTTCCCTACTATAATAATGCTTCTTACCAAGGATAAGAAACATACAGAGACAAGCCAAAAACAAATGTCATTGTTATCTGTATGATTTTTTTCCCCTTGGTTCCTGCCAACATACATACACTCACCCATACAGACAACTTTGCAAACAAACACACACAAGGTGAAAAGGGACAGGTTCTTTTGATATCTCTCTTCCACTTTTGGGATGCAATGAGTAGGTTTGGAGCTCACCAAAGCAACTTTGTGTCTGAGCTCCTGAGAGACCTGAAATTTCTAAATCAACCAGTGTGTCACTGATTTAGCTTTCTTATGGAAGTTTTCCTTCTTTCTCAGAAGAATCAATTAGCAAGCAGCCAATAGAGCCCAGAGATAAAGCAAACAAATGGCCTGGTGAAGGCATCATCACCACCACTTTACATGCTCCCACATCAACCACAAGCCCGGAGGGCAGGCCCAGTGCCCAGCAGCTGCCAGGCTGAGGCTCTCAGTCTCTATTTCCAGCATCTCATGGGGACTTGACATTACCTGTCTGCTTACAGCACAGCTCAAAATATTGGGTAGGAGTACCTCCACCTACTTCTGATTTAGGCTTGGAGATGAGGCTGAAAAACCTATAATGGTAGCATCAGAAAAGGAAGGTAGATCAGAACTCGAAAAGCTTTTCTGTGATAGTTCATATTACTTTAAAATTACATTCAAAGTCAAGTGTAACTGGCAAAAATAGTTTAAAAAATTATGTTGAAAGAAAAGGACAGGTTTGCCAATATACCAACGGGTGTCCGAAATGCTCCGGAAGAGACTTACTGAGGTTTATTTTCACCCTGCAGAGGATATTGGGGAGCAGGCAGCAGAGATAAATGATTCTTCTTGCTCCTGCCAGGTCAACACAGCCAATGCCGAGAAATCTCCCTACTGTCCTTGTATTGTAGCGTCCTGATCTTGACAGAGGAGAAAAGGATACTGTACTTCCACCTTTCTCACGTGCCCAGAGGCATTTTCCTCGAGCCCACTCCCTTTTCTGCAGGCAGACCACAGGCTTTCTGATTAAACTGCAGCAGCTCCTCTCATGCCCATGAAAGGTTGAGCCAGGTTTGGATCTAACAGTGGAAAGTCCATATATTCTTTTTTTTTCTTTAATTGCATGATATACTAAAAATGAACTTGTGTCATCGTTAGAATAATGTCTATATATTCATGTAGAAGATGGGGCTCATGAACCATGTAGTCTACAATTAAAGGAAAAAGACAATGGAAAATTGAATTATAGAAGCACAAGTTTTCTAGAAGACACCCCGTCCTAAGAAGCCATATGGGGGATAAAACAGGATCTAAAGCCAGCCAAAAGAAACACAGAAGAAATCCTAGGCAGAAATCTCAGCTAGACAGCACGTTAGGTGAAAACCACAATTCAATCTTCCTAGAGGTTTACAGGTTAATTCACTCACAGCAGCTACACACAGAGGTATTATAAAAAGTTCTTCCCCCTCTCCAGATGATTCTAGAACTCAGACCAAAAAATGCATGACACAGAAACTGCATACCTATCATCAAGAATTACAATACAGGGTACTCAGAAGTTAGCTTTCAAGAAGAAAAGTAGCCAGCAAACTGTGCTTTTGGCCTAGTCTTACTTGACCGTGTATGCTGAGGAGACAGCAGGCGAAGGTGAGTCTTTGCACAATGTTCTGACCTGATTTTGTAGAGGTAGATAAAGCAACCAGAAAGGCAGAGAAACCAGAAGCTTCCAGAATCTTGCAGTCTTCTCTTTAAATTTGAAGAAGGAACCATGTGAATCTGTCGTATTTACAACTTAAGATTTTATTAAGAATTATTTGTGTAAATACTTAACGTTTTAAAATAGACTAAGAACCAGAATTTATTGGGGTTTTACAGCAGGCTTGAGAACTCACTCCAGATGAATGGCAGAAGTGGGCAGATGTAATCTTAAAAAATAGGTGAATGGAAGAGCTCTGGGCTGGGGGTTCAGATATCAGGGCTTCAGTTGCAGTTTTGCCACAAAATAGCTGTGTGACTTTGGGTAGATCACCTAACCTTTCTAGGCCTCGGTTCCCTGTTCAGTAGGCTCAGAAGGTGGAAAAATCTGATTTCCAGTGCTTCTCCCAGCTTTAACATTTGGACACAACAAATCTGAATCTCAAACTTGACGTGCTTATTGACTCTGAAATATATTTATAGATGTGCCATTGGGCAAACAAGCACAAGAATTTATGAGGTACTCCCGGTGAGTGACAAATCATCAGCACTGGGAGGAGGAAAGTTGGTTATTTCTGGACTTGAAGCCCACTGTTCTGCCAGCTTTCTAAGGTGACAAGTGGTTGCTGGGAGAGGGAAGGAAAAATGCCCAGGAAGTCACACCTTGTAGTTTTACACAGACATCTAAAAATTCATAAGCTCACTGGCATGACAACAAGCTTTACTTTTTCTTTATGAGGATGACACTGTTATCTTAAGAGCAACAAGACATATGCCTTGAGCTGTTTCTTGCTAGGCAAGGTATGTTATCCAATTCAGTCCTTCTCTCCGTCACGTTTATGTCTATGCATATGTGTGGGTACACATGTACATGTATGTGTGTAGAAGAGAACACACATTACATGGTGAGGAGATTAGTGGTATCATTCAAAACGGATAGGGAAGTTAAGAGGGACAGAATTGAGGTGATCTTAAATGCTGGTTTGCTAAATCTGAGTTTGAGAACCAATAGGAAACTCAGAGACCATCTGGTCCAGGCCCTGTTTTCTGTTGGGTTTGAGGTGACCAAAGGCCACATGGGTAACATGTTCAGAAGGCAGTTGTGAATGTAGGACTGGAGTTCAGGAATGAGTCAGAGATGTAGGTGAGGGCTGAGGCCAGAAGTGACAGCTGAGAAAACAGTGTGTCTCAGGAAACCGAAGCAGAGGATGGTGGGATGGACAAGTACTAAGGCTTAAGGAAGATGGGCACTAAAACATGGGAGGACAATACCAGAAGACAGAGAGCAGTGAGGATACACAGAACAGAACGGACAAGTCTAAGAACATAGCTACAAGTAGGAAAAGTAGGAGACATGGAAGAAAAGAGACTTTTTTCTCCTCCAAAGACTGACAGCAAACAAAACACCAGCACAGTTCATTGACCCCAGGTATGCCAATGAGCAGACATGGCACGCTTTATTTAGATACTCAGTAAAGCCCATGAAAGTTGTATTTTATATTTAAATATTGTTTCATCCTGTAGCCAATTCACAGAATTCAAGTTCCAGGAGCTAGGTCATTTCTCTCACAAACTCTAGCTTCTATTTGGATTTTACCTATGACTATATAGAAAGGACTGAAGTACAGACTGTCTAACAGACCATAGATGCTTTTAAAAGTATGAAAAGGGCTTTGAATGGCACTATGAAAAGTCAGGAATTCTGGCTCTGGCTGTGGGCCCACCGTAGGGTCTTCTTCACTTGTGTAGTGAAGCTGCTGATCATTTCATAGGAAATGGCTCCAAGAATGCTTTAAATCCAGCAAACAATGCTTCCTTCTCCCAGATGTCTTTAATATGTAACCAGCAGCTTGCACCAGTCATGTTGCATATCTGTGCTTTAGTTCTTCATCTGTGAAATGACAGGACTGGCTCTAGTAACATCTATAGGAGCCCTTCCAGTGCTCAAGTTTTATGTGTTTCTTTGAATTGCCCAATGGTCCTCAGAAGGCCCAAGATCAAGCCCAGCTATTAGCTAGGATGCTGACCACACTGGTCAACAGCATGACAGAGGACAGAGGGCTTGTGCTAGCTCGGCTTTGAACTCATACTGAGAAAGTCCAGCTGGGCAGTGACTCAAGCATGTGACTGGCTGGAGGCTGAATAACCTCTAAGTGCTCAGGAAGTGGTAGAAATTGATCAATATGGTGATGGTCCTTTCTGAATTAAAAACTGGGTCTGAACATGGTAGAAACATTTGAAATAGGCCTATCATAGAAAATCAGGGCTATATAGCTACTAAAATCATAATAAAGAACACTTCTTAAAAATAGCCTTTTACTACTTGAATAACCAAATCCCTTTAAATGAGGCCCAAGCGGTTCCACCTTATACTTAATTCCATTATTTAACAAAGGGTCACAGGAAATTTCCAAACATGTTATTAGGAACTCTGTATATCTCACTAGGAAATGAGAAAAAATGGACGGCCCTGAATTGGTTTCTCGCTTCCTGTGTATTACCCTAAAAGATTCTGGACTTTAGGTCTCCTCCCTCTTAAAAAAACAAATCCCCAAAGAAAGGCCCCAGAAGTAAAAGAATTTCACTCAGTGTGCTTATTAGCACACTGAGAACTGTTCCATTGTATCAGGAAGACATTTTAAAGGCAGCTTATTCTGAACCTCTTGGCATTACTTTTTATTTGTAAGTATTGTTGATGAGTTCTCTTTGAAGATGTTCAAAGCAGGACGTAGGTGTCTGATTTACACTCATTGGGGTGTCTTACTCCAACTTCAAGTCTCTGAGAGCATGTAAAAGGAAGAAGCGAGCAAACCAGAGGTTAAGGCTGTCTGGATGTAGCTCAGACCTCTGGTTTCAGGATTGACCCAGATACATAAATAGACGGCATATAGGTGAATGCCTGTGAGGAATTGGGGCCAGCAAAGCTATGTACGAGGAGATTAAAGTGCTTAGAAATCAGCACCAGCTGTAGTGGCTCAAGTGACAGAACCTTAAAGTTTGGGGGATTCCCTCTGTGCCACACCTCCTCCTTGGAACCCCCAGTTGATCTCACTCGTATATAAAATCTGTTGACCCAATTGACACACACAAAGGTGGATGAGTTCCAGAAGCACCAACAGCCTTAGTGTCATTAGCAGGTGGCCAACCAAGTGCAGGAAGAGCTGTGGGGAAAAACCGCTTCGCTTGCCTCCATTCCTTGGTGACAAAGGACTAAACCAGCACTGTGAAAAGATGGATCAAGTTGCACACTAATAAGGAAAGATATTTTAAAAGAAGATTGTGTCAGTGTAAGCGTATAAACAAGAGCTACAACTATATTATTAATGTGTGTTGACAGAAAGTTTCTGCTGATCACACATGTATCCGGCCCTGCGTTGTTAATTGTGTGTACATCAAGATTTGAAGAGTCCTGTGGGAGGAAATAAGGTTCTTTACCTCTTTTATAAACACCAAAGCCTCACCCATGTCCTGTGGCTGATTTTCTAAGACAGTGTGTCATTCAGGCATTCTGTCCTAATACCCATTTTTAAGTAGAATCACTGCTTGTCTGACAATGATTCTCAACTTTTTATTTGAAAGCCAGTCACTGTGCCATAATGAGTACATAGTGAAAGCTCAATAAATGCAAAATGAACCTTAGTGGTGAGCTTGTCTTCAAACTCAGCTCCCTTAAAGTGGCCATGTCCTTGGAAGTTACTAGCTGGAAATGAACCTGGATAAACTAGCCCTAACAATTATTAAATGTGAACCTACATGGAGCAGCACACGTCTCTCTCATGGTTATGTTGTTGAACAGATTTAGCTTTCTGGGAGTTCCATTATTTTCGAAAGGGAGAATTTTCTTTGGATAATTTCTATATAGGATTATCATCTTCAAAATACCAAAAATAAAACCATAATCCTACATATATACATTATACCGTATACATACCTGTGTAAACAGGAAGAAGCTAGAACTCAGATGGTGAAGAAATCCCTTAAGGCCTGTGCGCTATCTGACTATGAGTTGATGGGGGAGGGGGAGGCAGTGGGGTATTTTGAGGAACTCATGCCTCTTTGCCCATAAAATTGGAGCTGATAACACATAATGCCAGAGGAGGACTTATTATTCAATGACTAAAACAATCTGTGAAAGAAACATACATGCAGCATTCAATAATAAGATTCCTATACAAACAGTGAGGTGGTGTTTGCCTTTCAGTGGCCCTAACTTTCTCCTGTGTTGATTTAGGGGTAAAAAAACACTCCATGAGTGATGCAATTGACTTCTCTCTCAACATTCAAATATCCACACTGCACATATAAGTGATACTGCCATCAACAAGACATACAGAGAAATTTCAGATGCCTAATGTTGAGAGGATATTGTGGGGGGAAAATTAACTTTAAGTAACACATGATCTTGGTAAAAAGAAAAAATCAGTCATTTCAGGAAAACACAAAGAGGACAATTTGCCGTCTCTACCTCTACCTCTTGGGCCAAGCTTCCATCTCTCCCTGCCTTCCGCCATGTCCCCATGCTGTGTTCTCAACATAGTAGTCAAGGTGATCCTGTTCAAACCCAAGTCCAATAATATAAATCCTTTGCTCAAAACCCTTCCACACATTCCATTTCCCCGAGTGAAAGCCAATGTTCTCATCCTGACCTGCACTCCTCACTAGTTCCTCTGATGTGACCTCCACTGGCTCCCCTGCTTGCTTACTCAGCCTCACAGGCTTCTTTGCTGCCCTCAAACAGTAATAGCCTGGTTCCTGCCTCTGGGACTTTGCACTTGCTCTTCCCTCTGCTTGGACATCCAAGAGCTCTCATTTCTTCAAGTCTCTGTTCTTCAATGAGGTCTCCCTGACCGACCCTATTTAAAACTAGAGCCCTGCCCGCCTAGCATTCCTTCCTCCCTCGCTTCCCTGCTTTATTTTTCCCCACTGCACTTATCACCTTTGAACACTATTTAATTTACATTCTTAGTCTGTCTCCCAAAATGAATGTAAGCTCCATGAGGGCAGGGAATGTTGCCTGTTTTATTGACGTATCCCTAAAGCCAAGACAAATGCTTGCTCATAGTAAGTGCTCAGTAAATATCTGTTAAATGATTGAATACAAGATGACAGGCAGGTGAGCACGTGTGAGCTTTGGAGGCCATGAGATCTATCATCACTAGTGCTACTCTAAGGAAGCCAAAGAGTAGACCTGACTCTTACAAGGCCCAGGCAGTTGCACTCAGATAAGTACCTGTTCTTTGGCCAATCCGCTTCTAATCCAGCACAATGCTTTATAGATGTCTGCTTTTGACCACAAGGGGGACTAAAGGAGAAAGCATGGGAATGGTTCAGTCTAATCCATCGCCATTACTGGAAACATAATCCAAAACTCTAACATTCTGTAACTCCATGAGGTCTGTAATTGATGGTTAGGAGAATGAGCAGTGCTTATACCAGCAAGATTTCTCTCTTTAAAAAAAAAAGTCGGGCGGCGGGATGGCTCAGTTGGTTAGAGCATGAGCCCTTAAGAACGGAGTTGCTGGTTCAATTTCCACATGGGATGGTAAGCTGCACCCCCTGCAACTAAGATTGAAAACAGCAGCTGGACTTGGAGCTGAGCTGTGCCCTCCACAACTAGACTGAAGGACAACAACTTGACTTGGAGCTCATGGATCCTGGAAAAACACACTATTCCCCAATATTCCCTAATAAAAAATTTTTTGAAAAGCACAATGGTGGGAAAAGAGTAGGCACTTACTACATGCTAAGTGCTTTAATGCTTTATCTAACTCAATCCTCCTAATAACCCTATAACCTTTATTAAGGTCGTCATCACAAAGTGGCAGAATACGTACTCAAGGCCCTGGCCCTCAACTAATGCCTTCCCTCCATGCCAGCTTAAGCAGCCTGACCTAAAGAAGGTTCTTTCTCCCCAATCCTCTACCCCTGACTTTTCTATAAGAAAAGCTCACAAGCCAGTGTCATCCAACCTGGCACTCAACTATGAGAACTTGACTGCTACAACTAAAAAAAATCTGCAGGTGTAGTCACTAGTTTATTTTAAAACGTTATCCATTATCTCTCCCCTTTCAAGCAGGAAAATCTATAGAAATGTAAACATGTTCTGCTGCAAGCTACAGTTTGATACTTTGAAAACCAGTACGAGAAATAAATATCCTGATGTATATGTCAGGATGAGCCAAAAATGTTAAATATCCCGCACAGCAGACACAAATTTATACAGGGACCAATATGAAGAATCACTAAAGTTTGACATACAAACAGGAAACTACAGCATATTCTGAGCAAAGTTTAGGAAACTAAAGTAGTACTCTGCGTTTAGCCCTGAGAAGAAAAACAAGAGGCTGTGGCTGAAATATACATGAGGAAAACTCACTTTGAAGCTATGGAATCATCTGATTTTCTTTTTTTCTTTTTTTTTCAGTATTTTCAATTTTAATTTTAGTCAGTTCTGATGTAGGACTTAGTATAGAATGGTTTGTGCTTTTTTCTTGTTTTTTCCCCTTCTTCCGTCTCCCCACCCCACTATGGTTCAAGCCATTGTTTCTCAGCCTAGTTGTGTAGGACACAGCTCCCTGGCCCGTGCTGGTATTATGAGCCTTGCACTCCCCGCCAGCTGAGGCAGTTGGTCACCAGTCATTGGTCAGCTGCTCACAGCAGCTCACGGCAGCTCTCGCCAGCTGCCGGCCACTCACGCTGGCTGCCGGCTGCTCATGGTAGCCCATGGCAGCACACAGCAGCCCATGGTTGCTCACGCTGGCTGTCGCCCACTCACACTGGCTGCTGGCCTCTCATGCTGGCCACTGGCCACTCATGGCAGCACACGGAAGCCCACAGCAGCACAGCAGCCCATGGCAGCCCACGGCAGCTCACGCCAACCTCCAGCTGCTCACGGCAGCCCAGCTCCAAGGAGAGCCGTTGTTCACAATCTTAGCTGTAGAGGGTGCAGCTCACTGGCCCATGTGGGAATCAAACCGCGACCTTGGCATTAGGAGCACAGTGCTCCAACCACCTGAGCCACCGGGCCGGCCCAAATAATCTGATTTTCAAAGTAGCTCTGGCCCAAAGCGATGAGCTGAGTAGCCAGCTAAGGAAGTGGTGTCCTATTTGCCTGCCCCATAGCCTGGAAGGGGAATGGGATCAGTCTTTCACAAACTAAGGTCACAGTCCAGAAATATAGTTAACTGCATATGTGCCTGGGATAAATGGCATTTATTGAGCTGTACTGTGCTTCTATATGCCTCATCACATTTATTCTTAATCTCTGTTTTGCAGATAAAATACAGGCTTTGAAAACTGAGGTTTTGAAACATTCGGCAACTTGCTCAAAGTCAGAAAGCTAATGAGTGGTACAGCCCAGGGTTAAATTTATGTGTCTGATTTGAAGGCAGTTTCCCCAACCATCACGAATTCTCTGCTTCTTGTGGCAGTGTGAGCAAAACAGCGCAGTTCCTAGGGCTGAGGTTCTCTTTGCCCAGTATTATACAGTCCCTGGCCCTATCCTCCAGGTAGGTGAGTGATGCAAAGAGAAGCCCGGTTTTCTTTACACTGCCTCAGTGCTTCTTAAGATGAAGAGGGTAAACAGGGTCAAATACATGGTGATGGAAGGAAACTAGACTTCGGGTGGTGAGCACACAATAGAGTACACAGATGTCATATTATAGAGTTGTACACCTGAAATTTATATAGCATTATTAACCAATGTTACCCCAATATGCATCAAGTTAATTTAAAAAGCGTGAGTAATGAGGAAACTAGCATTCTAAACCAATTTCTACAAGTTTTTTAGACAGTTTCTAATTGTCAGCATGCAGGAAACACGGGAAAAGGCAGGGGGAAGAGATGGATTCTACAGACTGACCTGGTGAGCACTGATCTTCTCTCTTCTCCATTCCTGGGGAATGCTTCCCGTGTCCCCTAGTGGGCATGCTCCAATTATGAATGGGGTTGTGCTCCAGAAGATTATTTATACATTGCATGCTTGGAACTCAGAATGCATTGTATTTTGGAAACAGTGTTAGACACTGTACCTGTGTTTCTAGGCCAATCCTCGAAAGTCTATAGTTAAGCCAGTATTGGGGAAGTTATAGGGAGACAGAGTTTTGTCTCAATATAAGGAAGAGCTTTATAGTAATAGGCATTTCCCAAAATGGAGTGGATTGTCTTACAAATGTGACAACAGAAGGTAATCAGCTTTCTGGGCATTTCCACAGTTTGCAGAGGCAACCATGGGACAGAAGTCCTATGAATGGGAAGCCAGCAGGAAAAGGCAGAATTACCTGAGAAGTTGTCTGATCCTATTGTCCTGGAAGTCTTGTGCTTTTCCTAGACAATTATCTCCGTGGATTTTCATACATGAATGAATACAAGCTTTAACAACACAGGAACCAAGGAAACTATTTTCCCAGACTCTCAGTTATATATTCTTTGATCTCCAAAAATAAGTGATAGGCCACATAATTTTGTTACACAAAGAGCAAGACAAATACCTGGTGAACATAATGAGATTGTAACTAAAATGAGCTGTGGTCTTTAAAAGGGGATACGGCCCTTGAAGGAGTGTTTGCCTTATTGTTATCACAGTTCTATTTTCCCTAGGCAACTACATTCTACCATTTGTCAGCTAGAGTACAAATCTTGGCTGACTTTAAAAATCAGTGATGCTTTACCAGAAGGAGAAGAAAGAGAGAAGGGAACAGAGAATATATTCAAACAAATCGTCGATGAGAACTTCCCAAACTTGTGGACAGAACTGGATCCTTGAATCCAAGAAGCAAATAGAACACCTAATTACCTCAATGCCAACAGGCCTTCTCCAAACACATTGTATTGAAGCTGTCTAAAATCAATGACAAAGAAAGAATCCTCAAGGCACCCAGGGAAAAGAAGATGGTAACCTACAAAGGAAAGCCCATTAGATTATCATCAGATTTCTCAGCAGAAACTCTACAAGGCAGGAGGGAGTGGAACCAAATATTCAAACTATTGAAAGAGAGAAATTATGAGCCAAGAATAATATATCCAGCAAAGATATCCTTTAGATATGAGGGAGGAATAAAGACCTTTCCAGACATACAGAAGCTGAGGGAATTTTCTAATACACGATCTTCACTACAACAAATACTAAAGGAGGCTATTTGACCACCATCAACAGGGACAATTTGTGGCAACCAAAACATAAAAAGGGGGAGAGTAAAGGCCTGAACCGGAATACGGGAATGGAGAAAGTAAGCGTGCTGAAGAAAATGGAATACTCTAAATATCAAACTTTCTTTTACATAAACTTAAGGGTAACCACTCAAACTATCCAGAACTGAAATATATATTGTAATAAAAGAAGAAACAGAGGGAAACATCATAGAATACCACCACACAGAAATAATAGACAACAACAAAAAGGCAAAGAAACAATGGAGACACAGCCTTACCAGAAAACTAAAGATAGAATGACAGGAAATCCTCACATATCAATAATCACCCTAAATGTAAATGGACTTAACTCCCCAATAAAAAGGCACAGAGTAGCAGATTGGATCAAAAACTAAACCCAACCATATGCTGTCTCCAAGAGACACATCTCAAGTTACAAGGACAAGCACAGACTCAAAGAGAAAGGGTGGAAATTGATACTCCAAGCAAATGGTACTCAGAGAAAATCAGGTGTAGCCATAATGATATCAGATGAAACAGACTTCATGGTGAAAAAGGTAACAAGAGACAAACATGGACATTTCATAATGGTAAAGGGGACCACACAACAAGAAGACTTAACAGTCATCAATATTTATGCCCCCAATCAGGGAGCACCGAAATATACCAAGCAAATACTAACAGAACTAAAGGGAGAAATTGACCAAAACACAATTATACTAGGGGACCTAAATACATCATTGACAGCTATGGATAGATCATCCAAACAGAAAATAAATAACGAAATGGCAGCCCTAAATGACACATTAGATGAAATGGACATAATTGACAAATATAGAGCACTTCATCCTAAAACATCAGACTATACATTCTTTTCTAGTGTACATAGAACATTCTCAAGGATAGACCATATATTGGGACATAAAACCAGCCTCAGCAAATTTAAGAAGATTGAAATCATACCAAGCATATTCTCTGACACAAGGCTTTGAAATTGGATATCAACTGCAAAAAGAAAGCAGGAAATAACACAAATACATGGAGATTAAACAACATACTTTTAAAGAACCACTGGGTCAAAGAAGAAATTAGAGGAGAGATCAAAAGATACATAGAAACAAATGACAATGAAAATACATCCTACCAAAATTTTTGGGATGCAGCGAAAGCAATTTTAAGAGGGAAATTTATATCATTACAGGCCTATCTCAAGAAACAAGAAAAATCCCAAATAAATAGCTTCCTGTTACACCTTTAAGAACTAAAAAGAAGAACAAATGAAACCCAAGGTCAGCAGAAGAAAGGAAATAACAAAAATCAGAGCAGAACTAAATGAAATAGAGAACAAAAAGACAATAGAAAAAATTAATGTGACAAAGAGCTGGTTCTTTGAAAAGATTAACAAAATTGACAAACCCTTGGCTACACTCACTAAGATAAAAAGAGAGAAAATACTAATTAAAATCAGAAATGAAAAAGGGGAAGTTATCACGGACACCACAGAAATACAAAGGATCATCCAAGAATACTATGAAGGACTATATGCCACCAAATTCAATAACCTAGAAGAAATGGACCAGTTCTTAGAAACACATAGCCTTCCTAGGTTGAACTATGAAAAACTGGAAAATCTAAACAGACCTATCACCAGTAACAAAATTGAATCAGTCATCCAAAACTTTCCCAAAAGCAAAAGTCTGGGACCAGATGGCTTCACTAGTGAATGCTACCAAACCTTCAAAGAGGATCTAATACCCATCCTGCACAAACTCTTCCAAAAAATTGAAGAAGAGACAGTACTCCTTAACTCACTTATGAGGCCAACATTACCCTGATACCAAAACCTGGTAAGGACAACACAAAAAAAGAAAACTACAGACCAATATCTCTGATGAATACAGATGCAAAAATCCTAAACCAAATTCTAGCAAATTGAATACAACAATGCATTAAAAAGATTATTCATCACGACCAAGTGGGGTTCATCCCCGGGGCACAAGGATGGTTCAACATATGAAAATCCATCAATGTGATACATCACATAAACAAAATAAAGGACAAAAATCATATGATTTTTTCAATTGATGCAGAAAAAGCATTTGACAAGATACAACATCCATTTAAGAGAAAAACACTTAATAAAATAGGTATAGAAGGAAAATACCTTAACATAATAAAAGCCATATATGACAAAACCTCAGCTAATCTCATAATTAATGGTGAAAAACTGAAGCCCTTTGCTCTATGTTCAGGAACACAACAGGGCTGTCCCCTATCACCTCTGCTTTTCAACATAGTGTTGGAAGTCCTTGCCAGAGCAACCAGGCAAGAGAAAGAAATAAAAGGCATCCAAATTGGGAATGAAGAAGGTAAATTGTCACTCTTTGCAGATGACATGATGCTATATATAGAAAACCCTAAAGACTCCACCAAAAAGCTATTAGAAACAATCAACGAATACAGTAAAGTTGCTGGCTACAAAATCAACGCACAAAAGTCCATTGCCTTCCTATATACCAACAATGAAATCTCAGAAAAAGAAATACAAAAAACAATTCCTTTTGCAATTGCAGCAAAAAGAATAAAATACCTAGGAATAAACTTAACCAAGGATGTGAAAGATCTATATGCTGAAAACTATAAGACATTTTTGAAAGAAATTGAGGAAGACACAAAGAAATGGAAAGATTTTCCGTGCTCATGGATTAGAAGAATCAACATAGTTAAAATGGCCATATTGCCCAAAGCAATATACAGATTCAATGCAATGCCCATCAAAATCCCAATGGCATTTTTTAAAGAAATAGAACAAAAAATCATCAGATTTGTTTGGAACCACATAAGACCCCGAATAGCCAAAGCAATCTTAAGAAAAAAGAACAATACTGGAGGTATCACACTCCCTGACTTTAGCTTGTACTACAGGGCTACAATAATCAAAACAGCATGGGATTGGCAGAAAAACAGACAATAGACCAAGGGAATACAATTGAGAACCCAGAAATAAAACCACATAAATATGGACAGATAATTTTTGACAAAGAAGCCAAAAACATGCAATGGAGGAAAGACAGCCTCTTCAATAAATGGTGCTGGGAGAATTGGATAGCCACGTGCAAAAGAATGAAACTGGACTGCTATCTGTCACCATGCACCAAAATTAATTCAAAATGGATCAAAGACTTAAGCATAAGACCTGACACAATAAACTGCATAGAAGAAAACATAGGGACTAAACTTATGGACCTTGAGTTCAAAAAGCATTTTATAAATTTGACTCCAAAGGCAATGGAAGTAAAAGCTAAAATAAATGAATGGGACTATATGAAACTTAAAAGCTTCTGCACAGCAAAAGAAACCATTGACAAAATAAAGAGACAACCAACTGAATGGGAGAAGATTTTTGCAAACAGTGCCTCTGATAAAGGGCTAACATCCAAAATATACAAGGAACTCATGAAACTCAACAACAAAAAAACAAACAACCCAATGGAAAAATGGGCTGACAACCTGAAGAGACATTTCTCCAAAGAGGACATACAAATGGCAAATAGACATATGAAAAAATGTTCGACATCACTAATCATCAGAGAAATGCAAATAAAAATCACAATGAGATATCACCTCACCCCAGTCAGAATGGCTATCATCAACAAGACAAATAGTAACAAGTGTTGGAGAGGCTGTGGAGAAAAAGGAACCCTCATACACTGTTGGTGGGAATGCAGACTGGTGCAGCCACTATGGAAGGCAGTGTGGAGGTTCCTCAAAAAATTACGAATAGAATTACCATATGACCCAGCAATCCCTCTCCTGGGTATCTACCCAAAATATCTGAAAACATTTATCCATAAAGACACGTATACTCCAATGTTCACTGCAGCTTTGTTTACGGTGGCCAAGACATGGAAACAACCAAAATGTCCTTCGATAGATGAATGGATAAAGAAGTTGTGGTATATATACACAATGGAATACTATTTGGCGGTAAGAAAAGATGATATAGGAACATTTGTGACAACATGGATGGATCTTGAGAGTGTAATGCTGAGCGAAACAAGTCAGACAGAAAAAGCAGAGAACCATGTGATTTCACTGATATGTGGTATATAAACCAAAAACAACAAAAGAACAAGACAAACAAATGAGAAACAAAAACTCATAGACACAGACAATAGTTTAGTGGTTACCAGAGGGTAAGGGGGGAGGGGGGTGGGAGATGAGGGTAAAGGGGATCAAATATATGGTGATGGAAGGAGAACTGACTCTGGGTGTTGAACACACAATGGGATTTATAGATGATGTAATACAGAATTGTACACCTGAAATCTATGTAATTTTACTAACAATTGTCACCCCAATAAATTTTTAAAAATAAATAAATAAATAAAAAGAAGTGCATAGCTCCTTAGAAGAGCTATGTAAGTAGCTCTTAGTTATGGTCATGGGGGTAAATACAGCTCCACTTTTTGCCCCTCAGGTGACACAGGTGCCACTGCTGAGTTCACTCCTGCATGCTGGTTCTACCTGGTAAGCCCCCTTCTCACAGCCAGGTCCTGTCTGCCCTCCAAAGCCCAACTAAAATGCCTTTTCCATCGAAAAGCCTTTCCAATCACTGCAGATGATAATCATTTTATCCTCCTCTGAACATGCTTAGGATTGTCCACGTATCTCTTATGAGTCGCCGATTACCTTGCGTTCTACACCTGTGTGAAATCCTTACTGAGCCCAAGTACCCACTCTCCAAAACCAGATGAGTCCCTTGTGGGAACTGTGTTATAACTATATATATCCTGTGGCATCTAGCACTTGCTTTGGAAAACAAAAGATGATCAGAAAGAGCACTTTGGTAGCAAATGGGCCTCATCTAGGGCACATCAGTGGGCATGCCATTTGGCCCCTGAGGGTGCTGAGAGGGCACGGGATGGGAGAGGTGGGTTGGGGGCCAGACAGGTAAAAAGGACCAGAGAGACACCAATAGTCAAGTGTGGCACCAGTAATACAGGCTGTTGCATTGTTTCCATGTTGCGCTTAGAAACAACTACTACTGCTGGGGACTTAGGCACGTTAGCAGTTCAGCAAAGTACAACTTGGTAATCAGGCCCCTCCAACTCAGGGACCACGAATGTCAGTCCCCCGCCTTCCCTGAAAGTCCCCATTGGCAATTTAGCTTGGAAAGCTAGGCTTCTCAGCAAACAGCAGAAATCCTTCCTCACTGACAGTGTTTGCAGCCAGCAACTGGCCCACTGACCATTCTATAAAGGAGCATGGAAGGGGCCAGAACGGCTGAGACTGCCCCTTCCTCCACGTAAGGTAATGATCAAGGACACTCTTTCCTGGGCCTAGAGGAAGCCACCGGATCTCACCATATGTTTGCATTCAAAGCCAAGAAGTCCTGGCACACACAGCGAGTGACTGTCACCACAGGACTGCAGCGACTTGCTGGCAGGGTGGACCAGCAGGCATCACGGGTATAGTCTGACCTCTGAAACCAATGGGCATTGCTATTTTTGCTAAGCTATTCTTCCAACTCACTTTACCTTGTGGTTTTCAACCGGAAAGTTTCGTAACCATGGACCATATGGCTCCAGGGAAAAGCCATACAAATTACCTTGAGGAAAAGGAAGGTCTCCGGAAGGCCACGGGCATCCTGAGGGCAGAACAAGCAGCTGGTAACTCCAAGGAATGGAGCCTGGGAACCTACCCTTTCCCTCCGCTACAGCGAGCGCTCTGGGAAGTGCTTCTCTTGCACATCTGCCACATTCTTCTTCTCCATCTGTGCAGACTGGCTCTCTGTACATAGTGACAAAAGCCCCCATTGGAGCACCTCCCAATTCAAATATCCATCACGGACTAACAAACAGCCTTGGACACTGATTTCAAATAGGCAGAGGAGAGGATGTGAAGGGACCATCTCAATCAGGTTATCTCTCTGACAACCGTCTGTGATGGGAACAGGACCATGTCCCTATGCCCCATGTGAGGAGCAAGAGCTAGGAGAACAGAGGCTCAGAAAAAGCTGTGAGCAGGGTCACCCACTGCCTACCTGCCCCTGAGAGGACTGGCCATCTCTTTCCTCCTGGAATAAGGGAGAGGGACTAGGAAGCAGTCTACTTATTCAGCCTTACTTTAAACACTCTTAAACACTCTGTGGTCTGTGCAGCAGCAGAAAATTCTGGTGGGAGAACAAGACCAAGTCACTGCCTTTCGAGATCGCCCCATCACCAGCACAGCCCTTTGTCCAGAAGAGGCCTTGGGGAAACTCCACTCTGGTAGCCAGAAGCAGCTTGCAGGACGGGAAGCCCTGGCTGCCTAACTGGGGTGACTGCATGGAGGCCAGATCCTTCCCTCAGCTCCTCCCCAAACGTGGCTCAGGACCTTGACCACATGTGAGGCTTGATGCCGAATGACCTTGAATAAATGAAGACACTATCCTAAAGTAACCAGCCTATTAAAGACCTGTGTCCTCTAAGGACCATTCAAAGTAGTTCTCTCATAAATGATCCAATGGGGTTGGCAGGATGCTTTGGACATCCTCGGGCCTACACCGAGCCTTCCATTTCGGGTTAAATACCATTCCTCTTCTGACTCGCCAGCTCGGTGGACAGTGGCTTCTACTACTACGGTTGGGACTCCACTAACATGAGAACGAGGGCTGGGCTGTTGGGAGAGAAATGGATAAATATAGACAGTACAGTGTAGGCAGAAGTGTCACACTGTTTCACAATCTGTTAACATATTCATTTGGGGCTAGAAAGAGCCTGAGGCTCAAGCACATACAAAATAAGCACCTTCCAAAATGCTAGAAGGGTATTAATACAAATATTTTTAAGTAAATGATATAGTAAATAAAAAAGCAAGTAAGTTTTGGGGATTGTACCAGGGGCCCTCCTTACCCAACCGAAATAACGTAATTGTGGCATCAGTTGATTCATAAGACATTTCAATTGCAAAAGCTTAAACTAACCTATGGTGATAGAAATCCTAAGAGTGACTATCCATGGAGGGATGAGACTGACAGGCAGGGGCACAGGGGATGACAGAGATAATCTTTATCCTCATTGAGGTCCTCTCTCAAAACATAAGCAGGAAAAGAACAAGTGAAGAAACGCTATTATACAATCATTAGAGACAGCAAGAGAAGAAAATGGCTCTTGGATTTTATATTAACAAGTACAATTAAATTATTATCTCACACTTATAATGTGCTTTACAGTTTATAAAGTATTTTCCCTCATAAAATTCCATTTAGTACTCCTAATAACCCCACGAGGCCCACATAATCAGCATGCCCACTTGCAAAATGAAGAAGCAGGTTTAGAGAAAATTAAATGTTAACCCAAGTCCCACAGTCTGTACGTGACCAAGGCGGAACTAAAACCTAATGCCCTGACTGCAGGTCAAGTCTTTTTGACTACACCACACCAGGAACTTCTAAAGTAGCTTTCTGGTACTTGGTTTAATTGATTTTATGTTATGTAGCCAACTTGTGCCTGCCCTGGTTCTCCAAATTGTAAGTTCTCCTGAAAAATGAGTTTATTAACATCTTCCAAAGGTACTCGAATCAGAGTTGACCATCTGCCTCAAACCACAGGACTCCATCTAAGCCTAGCATCCAGCGTCCAGGGCTCTTCAGTATTCAAACCCTGAGAATAAAGACTGAACATTAAACAGTTAAAAATAAAACTTTCTCAAATTAATACTGCCACAATTATGTCACTTTGCAGATTGTAGTTTTCATCTGACTTGAAACTGCCAATATCTGACGTCTTCTCATCTTAATAGCATGCACCCAGGTGACGTTAGGCACTGATCCATTTTATTTTATATTTCCAGTAGCACCCAGTATGGTGCCCTACTTACAGCACCCACTCCAGAAATGCTTATCTTCTCAACAGATTTGGTACCTTCTAGAAATTAATAGTGTTAAAAACAGAATCCTTGACACAAAATTCTGTTTTGCAAAAAACATACTTCAGTAAAAGTCAGGAGAAATTTATTATGATGGTTTACGTATTAACTGCATGTGTTCTCTCTCTTTAATCCAACTGGGGGAATAATTTACAGAGCTTAACTAAAGGTCTCTAGCTAGCAAAACCAACCTGTAGAAATTTCTGTGTTAAAACAGAGCAGTAAGAATAATTTTTTTTTTTGGAAATTGCTTTTTGGTTTTTATTTTTTCAATTACAGTTGACATTCAATATTATTTTGTATTAGTCCCAGGTGTACAGCATAGTGGCTAGACACTTATATAATTTACAAAGTGATCCCCCTGATTAGTCTAATACCCACCTGGCACTATACATAGTTATGACCATATCATTGATTACATTTCCTATGCTGTACTTTACATCCTATGAGCCCCTCCAAATCTCTTTGCTGATCTTCTCCCCACCCCCTCCCCCAGCACCTTAATGCTCCCTGAAGTTCAGATCATTCTCAAGTTATCTTCAAGACACACATCAGCCCTGTTCTTTGTAAGTGGAGCGTGGGAGAATGTAAGTGCTGACCTCACTGAAGGGTCACGAACTGAAACAACCTGCTCTCCCATGGCCCCCAGTCTCTGGCAAGCTGAAGACACAAATGTCCCAGAAGAAAAGATGAAAGCAATGAAATTGCTTGATTGCGCATGTGCTTGCTCTCTTGCTTAAAGGCAGAATTTCACAAATTGAATAATACCCCAAATCTATCACTTTAACACATGTTTTTAAACTTTAGGGACATTTCACTTCCCATGAATGCATATAATTAATCACAGCATATATCTCACATATCATTATGCACTGGAACTGTGAAGTCACTAAAACTTAACTTTTAAATGGACATTCCTTTTGGTGAGCACAGAAAAGTTCATGCCTTCCTTTAAGATTATTTGGAATTTCAAAAACTGTTCCAAGTAATGGTAACAGTGAACATACTTCATCCATTTATACTCATCTCTCTCATCTGGTTTCTGACCTCCCATGTTGAGAACCCCTTTTTCACATGCACCCATCCCTCCCAATCTTTCTACTCTATTCCACTGTCACCTCAGTTTCGGAAAGAGGGAAGACAAATGCCATCTTCACAAAATCCCACAGCTACCCATGTTAATTTGCATGAGCTAAATTACCAAACAAAATTTATTAATCAAAGCCACAGCCACACCCCATTGGCCACAAAATCCTGCAGCCTCGCCTTTCTTTAGTGAACATGTAATAAAGTGATATTACAGCAAAAGCTCTGTGGTATTGTATCTATACTTTTTGTCAGAAGACGTTTTTCCGACAAAATTTTAAAATCTTTATAGAATTCCTTAGAAAGTGCGTCAACTATTACCAGATTAAAAACCAAAGTTTTAAGTGTATTTGACCAATAAATGTCCGGAACTTGCCAGGTCAGTAACTCACTGCCAGGTGATTGACAAGAAATACTCTAAGTTAAACATAAATTGGGCAGACACCAAAAACAACAACAATAAAAACAACCCTACACTTCCAAGTTCTTCATGTTTACAGAGGTTCTACTTTATTATTTCATTGGGTTGAAGAATATACTCAGCAACCATTCAGGCCTGGGAAGCAGGAAATGTTAACCAAAAACTGGTTACGCCACTGTTAATTTATTATTAGTATTGTTATTATTAAGCTCCTCCAAATATTTCCGCAGCCATGAATGCTACCAAGAATCTGTACTGCCTAGAATCCTTTTATGTTCGGAATTGCCTCGTGGGCAAGTGTTTTATTCTGTTAAGCATCTAGACAGTTAGGAATCGAGAGATCTGCTCTGGCATTTAGGAAAAATAAGCCATGTTGGTTTGAAGCTAGAGAATACTCATTTCCTCATTTTCTGCACAGCCATCTCTGCCTTCTAAAGAAAAAGCTTTTTTCAATCATTTGCAAATCCCTGATAAACTGTTTTAAATTGAGCTCTTGGAAGAGGTGCAAAGTTTGTCAGCTCCTTCACCTGCAGGTGTGCTGTATGATTACTCTGTAGGGACCTTGGTCAAGGGGGTCAGGCCCAGCCAGGCAACAAGGGGCTCCTAGAGTAGCAGGACTAGAAGAAGCTTTTGGGTGCTCCCTCCATACCCCCAGCCACCTCAAGAAACCCCACACATCACAGGAGCAATGAGCAGCCTGCGTGGGCTCAACAACCTCATGCTGTCAGAGTATAGTGCCGATGACTGGGGTGACTTCACTAGAAACACTGAGCTCATGATATCGCCTAACCCCCACTGGATGCCACGTTAGAAATAACCCACTGTCAGCAAGGGGAGAGTGAGAGGCAGGAGGCGGCAGTGGCCATGAGAACGGGCTCAGCAGCAGTCTTCCTGGGTTAGAATAAACATCTACACTACTTACCACCTGAGAGACCTCTGGCAAGTTCCCTGTGTGTATTCCTTCCCCCAGCTGCAACATGGAGTCAATGACGACAGTACCTCCGTGAAAGGGTTGATGGGAAGATTAAGTGAGTTAATATGTGTAAAGCACTTGGAATCTACCTGGTGCGGTAGAGGCCATCAATGTTAGCTACTTTCTTCATCAACATCATCATCTAGTCCAACCACCACAATTTTACAAATGAGATGACTGAGGGCCAGAGAAGCAAAATATTTGCCTGAGATCACACAGCTAGTTTAGAGGCAGAACCAGGACTAAAATCCAAGCCACTCACTCACCTCTACATTCTCTTTCAAAGTCTTCAAAGCGTTCCCTTTAAATGCCTTTAAATCATTTCTATCACAGAGAGAAGCATAAAAGAGTTCCTAGGGAACATGGGTAGATTTATTAGGACTGTTTACAGTGACAATATTTAATTTATTATGAAATTAAAAAATCATTAAGGAAATGCAAAAGACAAATCAAAAAGGACGCTTGCTAAATTACTGAAAAACTAAGCTACAGTATAATGTATAAAGATTTATTTTGATGTTAGTGTGCCTTCTCCCCATTCCCGACCACTGTCCTCTGGTCACACAAGGTTGAAATAAAGACTTCACATCACAGAACGTCACCAGAACAACAGTGTGGTTGTTTCTTAAACTCAAGGTCAGAAGCATCAGCACTTCTCAGCAAAATGGTCCCCAAAACAGGTGACTCAGAATAATTTTAGCCTATACATCACCCTATTGAATCAAAATCTCTCTCCTGTGCATAGTCTACTGAGGTCAGCACAGTTTGGGAAGAGGGGGGAGTTTGAGCTCCCCTAATTTTATGACACTCACTGGAGCCATCCATCCTACACCGAGTGCAAATTTCATACTGTTGGAGTGAGAGGAGCACAGAGCATTCACGGGATGCTATGAACTCTGGTGACTTACTTTGCTAGTCTTTTATAGCCAAGACACCAGCCTTTCCTCCCTTCCTTCTCATCATCTTTCATTCATTACCACCAAATCAAGACTGGTTGAAATTCCCCATTTTCCCTCCTTAACGCATGCTTTGTCCTCTTGTCACTGATCTCTTTCCTCTCACGCCCAACTTCCATCCCCACAATTTTGTTTTCCTTAATGGAATCTGGGAAACTCTAGTTTATTATAGGCTGAATCTCAATTCCATGTTTTAGTATTAAGTCCTTTTTCCTGAATCTTAGCAACCAACCACATTGCTGAAATGTCCCCCTTATGACCTTGTTTGCATACTCTTTTATATTTGTTTGAACAAACAGCCCCAACGCTATACCTTTGTTCACACATTCTTGCCAGCATTTCTTTCCACTAATCATTATTCGATTCATCCTTCACAGCCCAACTTGGGTCATGTTTTTTTTCTGGGGTTTAAATCCCCTACACTCAAGTCTGATGTTTAAACAATACCCAACGAGCTGCAGCTCGCTATAACCCATCCAGCCAATTTGTGTCTTTACTCATTTTCTGCCTGGACATTTTAAAGACCCTGTGCTAAGGACCCACTGTACAACTTTCACTTACCTCCACCCTATCCTTTTCCAGCAGAGGTTGTCTTCCCCTTCTGTACTGCTCTTCACCATCACTTACATAGCATTGCCATGTATTAGGAACTCGTGTGTGCGTGCGTGTGTGTGTTGACTAAGTTAATCCTTATAACAATCTTACCTTCCATGAGGTGGATACTATTATTATTCCCCATTTTACAGATAAGGAGGTAGAGGTACAGAGGGGTTAAATAAGCTCCCCGAGATCACATGATCAGTAAGTGGCAGAGCCAGCATTTGAGCCCAAGCAGTATCATTCCAGTCTATGTTTTTAGCCACTGCCTCTAGTTGCCTACTCTTGTGTACGTTTCCATTACATGCTTACAAAATACGTGTAAAATTTTTCAATTTATTGGGGTAACATTGGGTGATAACATTATATAGGTTTCAAGTGTGCAATTCTATAATACAGCATCTGTATATTGCATTGTGTGCTCACCACCCAAAGATGAGTCTCCTTCTGTCACAATATATCTGATCCCCTTTACGCTCTTTGTCCACCCCCCACTCCCTTTCGCCTCTGGCAACCACCCTTCTGCTGTCTGCATCTATGAGTTTGTTCATTTGCTGCTGTTTGCTTTATATCACACATGTGAGGGGTCACTTACATGTGTACCTTCTCAGTAGAGGGAGCCCCCTGCCCTTAGGTCAGAGGAGCCTCCCTTAGGTCAGAGGTGGTATCTGATTGAACTTTTCATACATCCCATGTTTGCTGCCCTGAAGCCAATTTCTCAGAGCACCCTCATTTACAAAGGCCACCCTGTTTTTGCGCTTATAGTGAGATGCTTATTCTTTCCTTATTTGTTTCATGTTTTAGGTCTTAGATCACAAAATAGATTATGGGTGGAAGTTGGAGACCACCTCCCAGCCTTTTCTGAGTCCACCACAGCACTCAGCACAGTGATGACTAAAGTGTCATTGTCCTATAAACATCCACTGAAAGACTGGTGGCTTTCCCCTCCCGTGATGGTACTGTCAACTTGCCTTCATTCAACATCCTTCTGCTGACTTCTATTACTCATGCTCACCCTGAACCGTAAGTTTAGTCTTAAGATGTCCTAGCCGCAGCTGCCCGATTTAGTGAAACCTATCGCCTTGAGATGTGTTCCCTTTAATCCCCAGGAGTCACTGCAGAGAGGGTTGAAGACAGTTATAAATTCACTCTTGCAAAACAAATGTGCGCACGAGAGCATGCCAGACAGAAAACAAACGAAACTGCTAATGGCTTTCGGGAAGAAAGGTGACAAATACCTACTGTAATAGGAGGAAGGCTCTTCATGCCTAATGGAAATCAGTATTTTATACTTTGTAATGAAAATTAAGGGGCAGTAGCAGCATGAGGTGGCAGCGAGTGGAGACAGACCTCACAAATCCCAAGATAAAATGGTAAGAGGGCTTTCCAAAAGACTAACGGAGATGGTCCAGAGGGGAAAAGCATTTTTCTTTTCTGTTCCTTTTTTAACCTCTCCCTTTACATCCTACCTTTGCCATTTTTGGTCTGAGCCTCCACCTCTGATCTGTAAAATGAAGATAATCTCTGCCTTGGGGACAAAATGGGAAACACTCTGAAACAAAATGGGAAAGTGCTCTGAGAAGTACACCGAGGAAGTGGTATGAATGAAGGGAGCTCTGCTGTTGGGTAGAGCTGGCCAGAGGGCTGCTACCACCTCCTTCAGAGACTCCTTTCCTCATAGTTAACTCCATCAACGTCACCCTGAAGATAAAAACAAGCCAGAAGCCGGGTTTGACAAGTTACGAACAAGGCACATGCCTTCACAAGCGCAGCTTCATTACTAGTTTTGTGCAATTTTCTCTGTTCTTCAACTCGAAACAAACATCTAGAAGGAAAACCAAATAATTTTCATTTGAGAAAGTTCAAAGCCTCTCTTGGGAACTGCAGACAGTAGAAGTACTTAGAGAGGTAGCTGCATTCTGAGAACAAACATGCTGCAAACATATTTGGGACCTCTCACTATTCTCCAAGGCCAAGAACGTACACACAAATCCTATAGTACAAAGACGGAGCATGGCCTTTGCCTTCCTTCTGACCCGACACAAAACCCAGCTCCCATGACTACCTAACTTTGTGCGTGACCTTGGGCAAAGCCTCCCTTATCTCATGTGTCAAGTGGGGATACCATACTTATTTCATGGAGGTATCGTGAGGATTAAATAAAATATACCTAAAGTGCTTAGCACTGGGCCTAAAACCTAGAAAGTGCTCAATAAATGTATTGCTCACTGCTACTATTTAACCTCCAAGGAAAAATCAGCCTCCATGCCGGGACGGATGTCTCCTACCTAATGTCATTTAAGGAGTATGAGGTGTATGATCTTGCTTTAATCTTTCCTTCATATATACATGTCAGAGTCCCTGAAATTTCACTTTGAAAGGCATATTAACTCTTTCACTGCATTAACTGATTTCAAGATTTTTTTTCAAAATGTGTCAGAAATCCCTCCAAAAACAAAAAGTTGATATTTTGACTATTTTATGCATTCAATAATAACAATTTGAGCTGCTTTTCCATATAAATGACATTATTTTTATGTATCAAAATTTCATATTGTTATTCATTCTTGAAAAAACACAAAAATAGAGGAAAATGTACATCTGCTTTCCTAAACTTCCTTTCTGGAAGTTTCCATCTGTAGTTGGCAGATGGAAATATTCATTTGGATATATCCGACAGTCATGGCAAAGGCTTAAGTTAAATTTTAGCATTTTAAGGGAGAAAAATATCCTTAATAGTCAATAAAATAGCACTTCATCTCCAAGTGTAAATGATCTCGTCAGCCTTGGCAAAAGGAGGGGGAGGGGTTCACGCAACACGAACTGAAAGAGTGTGCCTCTTGTCGTACATAGAAAATTCCAGGGCTTCTCCTTGAACAGCAAATCCTGTGGACAAAGAGCCTTGAAGAAAGGTGGGCCTGGGTTCCAATTCAAGCTTTATCAGATAGGGACTGTTGTAAACTTGAGCAGCACCTAACCGAGCCTGTCTCCACATCTGTAAAAACAGTGATAAGATGGAATCTTGGGAAGGCCCATTTGTTCCCCTATTTTGCTGTTATGCTATTTATGAGTTTTCAAAGGGGGTGGGGAGGAAACCAGGAGGAGTACAAATGTGGAGCCCAGCACAGAGCAGGGTGTCAGGAAAATGAAGTTTCCCTTCCCCTATCATAAGTTAAGCACCCTAGCCACCCAATCCTGGTAAACCAAGTTTCAATTACCTTCAGACTTTTTAAATGCAATGAAAATCCCATTTTGATATCAGCATATTTTAATCCTACTTCTATTCCTCCTGGCCTTTTCCCCATCCCCTTCCAAAACTCGTGAAAGTATGTAACGGCGGAAAATGGAACAGATCTGTTACAGAATAAAAGCTGCCAATTTTTGCTTCTATATATATTTCCAAAAACCTATCCTATTCATGGCTGAGGTTTCTAGAAGAATCACTGTAACTGGCAAACACAGTTACAAACAGAAAATAATGATCCTTATATAAAATTACTTCCTAAAGATTACTATGAAGGTGAAGAAAAATATTCTCATCCCTCAAAGACAAGAATCATTGTTCAAAGATGAAGGGAAGGTTCAGCCTGAACTTGAAATTACCAAAGCAGACCCCACTCATGAAGACAGTAAGTACCTCCTCACCCAAACCAAAGCAGCAGCAACAGAATCATCCATTGAGTTTTGCAACCCAAGAACAGGTCCACCAATACACAGCAGAATGTGACATGCCACAAGACGAACAACCATGTGCCACATGGGTACAGAGAACAGGGAATCACTTCTCACCAGGGGGAGCAAAAAGGGCTTCATGAAAGTTAACATCCAAACCAGGGCCTGCCAGGTGGACTATGTTCTGACGGCCGGGGTTGGACAGGAGAGAACATTCTAGGCAGGAGGGAATATACGTGTACAATCACCAAACAAGACAACATTGCATGTGAGTGCTGGGCTCATGTGCTGGACCCATTTGTACCCTTTCTCCACCACTCAGGCAGGCGACCTTGGATAAGTTACTGAACTTCCTGAAGACCCACTTTTCTTCTTTATAAAAGGAGGATGACGATAGCCACCTGAGAGGGTTGTTAAGAGGACAAGATGAGATCATGTAAACTAAATTACTTAGGCCCATGCCTAACCATCAATACCCAGTAAACTGCCAGTGCTACTAGTTGCATCCCGTTCTCCTTCTAAAAACTAAACATGCCTTTGACCAGACTTTCTAGATGTTGCTCAGAAGAGCTTGCCAGAACAATTCCTTCACTTGCTAGGCAACAGGTGTTGTACAGATAGGTAAATGTATTCCTCATGGACACTAGGAAGCCCTCACCTATTAAAGCATGAAAAGGAAAGGTACCAAAGACTGCCCTTTCCCCAGAGAAGGTCCCTGCTTGCTGTCGCTTTACACTCCTGCACTCTAGGGGTGTGTAGATTAACCAAAATGCTTACAGAGTGTCATGCTGGGGTTCACTGAGTTTTCTTATTAACTGAGAATAGAAAACCAATTTGTTTTAAATCATAAAAACGTAAGTCCTTGAGTATATACTTTGCTTCAGAAAGTGCATTGTGTTCATAACTTAATCTGTCTTTGATGATTTAAGGCCCAGCAGTGACCCAGGTCCATATAATTAAGGAGGGTTCCACACGGTTGAGGCTTTGCAGAGCAGGAGCTGGGCCAACTGCAAAAGCAAGTAAATGGGAGGCAATTTCAGACTAAGACAGAAGATAGGACCCTCCAATTCATGGGCTTCAGACTTGACCATGATCGATCTACACAAGAAGTAAGATTTAGACTGAAACCCCGTATACCCAACTTTAAACAGTTTCTCAAATCAATGCTTACCCTCACTATGAGCATGCATTCTGGTATTTTCTACCCTACTGTAAAAGCTGTTTATAACTAGCAATTAGGTTTCACCCAAGAGGGCCTGCTCTGTGTTTTTAGAGAGAGAGAGCTCACCATGGTTAAGGTGATAAGTTAATACAATTTCATTATTTTTCTATTTTTTCCAGTTACAGTTGACATTCAGTAGTGTTTTATGTTAGTTTCAGGTGTACAGCATAGTGCTTAGACATTTATATAATTTATACAGTGATCCCCTGGATTAGTCCAGTACCCACCTGGCACATAGTTGTTGCAACATTAGTGATTATGTTCTCTATGCTGTACTTTACATGCCCGTGACTATTTTGTAATTTTGTAATGCATTTCTTAATCCCTTCCCCTTTTTCAGCCAGCTCCCCAACCTCCTCCCCTCTGGCAATCATCAGTTTGTTCCCTGTATCTATGAGTCTGTTTCTGTTATGTTTGTTTGCTTATTTTGTTATTTAGGTTCCACATATAAGTGGAATCATATGGTATTTGTCTTTCTCAGTCTGACATATTTCACTTAGCATAGCACTCTCTAGGCCCATCCATGTTGTCGCAAATAGTTAAGATTTCAAAATAATTTCAATTTAAAAATGGACAAAAGATTAAAGGCTACAGTATTTTGCCAGGATTGGGGAGTGAGTGAGGAGAGAGGTATAGCTCCCTGAGGTGTAGTTCTAGGGTGCTGCCCTTTCATCCCCCTCACAGAGTTAGCCAGAGAGCCACGTCATGCCCTAAAAGTTAGGGTACATAGTGGAGAATCCTTAACACTTTTCTTCAACAGATGATTCAAACAAGGGGGCTCTATGGGACTCTCAGGGGCTCCAGGTCTGACATAACAGCCAGCCAACCCTCCTGGGGCTGGGGTAGTCCGTTACCTCTTGTGGGGCCTACAGCATATACTAATCTGGACACATCTTCTGCTTTACCATAAGCCAAAATCCACTACAACATGAAAACATTTTCTGCATCACTCAACTGTCACAAATGTCTGTGGGAACCCCAAACACATCAGAGGTACTTCGCCATGAAGAAACATCTATCAGTGAGGAGCCTAGATATTGTAGGCCACCTGTGTGGTGCAGCGCTGCCACCCAGGGAAAACAAACTCCTTGCAACTAGAGAAAACCATTGGCAGCCATCCCCGCTGGCAAACGGCTGTGTGCATGTGCACACAGAAAGATTTCCTATCAGCTGGGACTTGCTCTCCTGTGAGGAAAGATGGCTGTGTTTCAAGAAGCACTGGGAAGGAAAAACTGAGTTCAGCATCCCCAACAATAACTCAGCAGCGCAGAAAGGAAGCGAAGCTCTGACGAGCTGGGCCACCCGAGGGACCCAGAATGGAAAGGAAGCAATGACTGCCATGACATTTCTAAGTCTAGGACCAAAGACACAAGATTATACAGCTCTTAGATATGTATATGGCCTTGAGCATGTGACACAGAAATCAACTGGGGAAGGAGTCTTGGAGGCAGCCATGATGCACAAGGTTAAAGCAACATCAGAATAACCATATTCACGGCACTCGCAGGTCGTATGAATTAAAAATAGCACTTTTGGAATTTTACAGGAAGGAGATTTGCCTGGTAGAATACTCAAAGGTCAATTTGCAGGATACCGACAGCAGCAGTAAGATGAAATCCTACCAGGACACAGGAACTTGCGGTGTGGCCAGCCAAGGAAAAACCTCCCAGAAAGTCAGGATGCAACAATGAACTGGGATTACGAAGGAGTCATTTCTTTTTTTTTTTTTTTTTTTTTTATTATTATTTTTTTTTAATTAAATTTATTGGGGTGACAATTGTTAGTAAAATTACATAGATTTCAGGTGTACAATTCTGTATTACATCATCTATAAATCCCATTGTATGTTCATCACCCAGAGTCAGTTCTTCCATCACCATATATTCGATCCCCCTTACCCTCACCTTCCCCCCCCCACCCCCCTTACCCTCTGGCAACCACTAAACTATTGTCCGTGTCTATGAGTTTCTGTTTCTCATTTGTTTGTCTTGTTCTTTTGTTATTTTTGGTTTATATACCACATATCAGTGAAATCACATGGTTCTCTGCTTTTTCTGTCTGACTTGTTTCGCTCAGCATTACTCTCTCAAGATCCATCCATGTTGTCACAAATGTTCCTATATCATCTTTTCACGAAGGAGTCATTTCTTACAGCCACATGCTTTGTGACATCTTGGCAATTTGCCCCATGGTGCTTCTTCAATAGGACTATAGTTTTATTAGAGAATGCACTAGAACAAAATGCCTGCCTGGCCCTTATACTGGTTCTGCTTGTCACAAGGTGCAAAGGCCTGCGGTCCCCCAGCCTGGCCAGTCCCACCAGGCACCTCAGCACTGTCCTCCATTGTTGGTGTCACCTTTCACGACTGCTCAACATGATGGCTCTGGTGCTGGAGTTCCACCTTTTTCCATGATGTTCTACTCTTTGTGCTAATTCTCATCCCAAAATTAACTCGGAAATTTGTTTAGTGGCATCACTGATCCTGAGTGTACGAAATCTGTTTGTGCAATCCAATTTAAAAATGGGCAGAGGACCTGAACAGACACTTCTCCCAAGAAGACACAGAAATGGCCAACAGATATATGAAAAAATGCTCAACTTCACTAGCCGATAGAGAAATGCAAGTCAAAACCACGCCATAGCACATCAAACCTGTTAGAATGGCTGTCATCAACAAGGCAAATAATAACAAGTGTTGGAGAGGCTGTGGAGAAAAAGGAACCCTCATACACTGTTGGTGGGAATGCAGACTGGTGCAGCCGTTATGGAAGGCAGTGTGGAGGTTCCTCAGAAAATTAAAAATAGGATTACCATATGACCCAGCAATCCCTCTCCTGGGTATCTACCAAAAAAATCTGAAAACATTTATCTGTAAAGATATATATGTGCTTTGATGTTCACAGCAGCTTTATTTATTGTGGCCAAGACATGGAAACAACCAAAGTGTCCTTCGATAGATAAATGGATAAAGAAGTTGTGGTATATATTCACAATGGAATACTACTCTTCCGTAAGAAAAGATGAAATAGTGCCATTTGTGACAACATGGATGGATCTTGAGATGATCATGCTAAGCGAACTAAGTCAGACAGAAAAAGTCAAGAACCATATGACTTCACTCATCTGTGGGATATAAAACTGAAAGCAACAAACGAACAAGACAAATGAAGAAACAAAAACTCATAGACACAGACAACAGTTCAGTGGTTACCAGAGGGTAAGGGGGGAGAGGGGTGGCAGAAGAGGGAAAAGAGGGGTCAAATATATGGTCGTGTATTATAGAAATGTATACTTGAAACCTATACAATTTTACTAACCAGTGTCACCCCCAATACATTTAATAAATAAAACAAATTTGCTGTGAACAGTGACAACTGTTTGCAATTTTAGATGTTTCTCTATGTGGAAAGAAAAAATAATAGTTAACTCAAAGTCATAATACTGATTATGAAACAATTTGAGCAAGGGGGGATAAAAAAAATACTGCTTTTGTCCTACTGCTGAGTGGTTTGAGTTATTAAAGAGTGGAGAGAGCAGATATACTTAAGCTATTCTAATTATCAATAGCAAGAGGTTTCTGCACTATTTGGCTCAGATGTGGCCTGTCTGAGCTAGGATAAAACCCATGTGAGTTTTGCAAAAACATTTCCCCCTAATTAGCAAGTGCATATAAATTAGTGGGGCTGCCAGTAAGGAATTTTAAAGTTTTGTCTAAAAATGCGCAATTGAATCCTTTGCCAGAAATAGGATGCCTGCAATGAACTCCATGGGTTACTACTCATAAACTAAGTCCTGCATGGCACCCCCTGGAGTTTGCAACGGGTAGCCACACAGAACCACAGCCCACCTCACCTGGAAGGGCCCACACAGCTAGTGCAAGGGTTTTAGAAAAAGGATGAGAGTCCCACTCTGCAATTTACTGCTGTGGGACTTTGGGCAACTTACGTCTTCTCTGCCTCAGTTTCCTTATCTGTTAAGTGAAGATTAGATTACTACCTTTTTCACAAGGTTGTGCTAAGGACTAAATGAGGAAACACACAGTACAGGCATACAGTAAGTGTTCAATAAAAATTAACACTCAGCATAACTATTATGGATGATTCCAAAGCTTGCTTTATTTTTCTTTTTTCTGGCAAGGGCATTTCTAAAAATGAAATGGCATGAATCCTCGTCAGCAGACAATGGGAAACGGTGTCTATTTCATAAGCAATTTCACCAGAGATCTACATCCTTTTCCTCAGGAAATGGAAAGAGTAAAGAAGCAAGATCCTTTCATGACATTGTCTCTGTCCCCCAAAGTCTTGCCAAAATGTTACAGAAGAGACATTCTATAACATTTTTCTTTATGCAAAGGCACCTCAGCCTCTACTAGAAAATGCTTCCACCCAAGTTAAAGTAGAACATTCAAACTAGGTCTTGGGGATATGTTTCCTTTAAAAGCAATTGAAAATTGATTTTACTGACTGGCTTAATTAGCTCTTTTCTCTTCCAACCTTCAGAGTTCCAGGTAAAGATGTCACTTATTTTCACAGAGGGAAGTCATAAGTCATAGAAGTCCCCGCAAATACACGTCTGTGTAAGGCAGCTATCCAACAAGGAGAGGAAGGCGGATCCCTTCAATGGCAGTAAGAGAGTCTACATAGAGTCCAGGCAGCAGATACTGAAGTTCAGGATGAGGCAGGCTTCACTGCCTGGAAGTTAACTCTGGAGTTAGAACCAGCGCTACAGCCCCGCCTGGTGGGCACATCCTGCTTCTGTTGTGGCCTTTGCCCTAGATAAGTGTCCTCGTGGGGGAAGGGCTCATTTCCCAGATGGCTCCTGACCATGGCTTCTTATCAGTGTATGTACACAGGCAGCGGAGGTTTAGAGACATCAGACAGTTGAGGTTCAGGTGCTAGTTCTTGCACCTCGGAGTCTCAATTTTCTCGTGTCCCTGCCCTATCTCACAAGGCACTGAGAGGCTGGAAGGAAATTTTATGAGGACAGTCTGGATGCTGCAAAGAGCTATGTCAATAAAATATTAGTCCTTCTATGATCTACTTTATTCAAATTGAGAAAGCATTTGCAAATGTAAAAGGAAAATAAAAATTAAGAAACCAAATGGCACTAACCCATAAATAAGAAATGCTCAATTAGCTATATAACCCAATAATTAGTTCACATTGACATGAACAAAATATCAAAATTTCAAATTCCACAACAAATGGATGAAAAGGTAAAGAAAGTGCTTTCTCTGTGAATGTGTATGTTAATGAGAATCATCATGATTAATTAACCAGTTAGGTTTACTTGGGGAAGTAGCTGCCTCTCTACCTCAATTAACATTGTAAATATGCTCAGTTAACAAATGGTTTTCTGATGTAATGATTCTTTTTGCTGAAAACTTAGAGGTTCCTTTAAAAATTAAACTTACTAGCATCTATAACAGTACCGGTTTTGTGGTGCACTTTGGAACCATCATTTGTGTACATAGCTTCTATTAGATTCTTTCCCTTCAGGCCAAATTCAAACATTACAGAATTCTATAAGGCCTTCTTCAAAGTATGTACTCCATAACCATCTGATGGTTGAATGAATTAGGAGCACTGGTTTCTTACTAGAAAAACTAAAATACTCTAACAAATAGTTTAAATTGAGTTGACCTTAGCATCAGAGAAAAACATTATGGATATTTTTAAAAATCTTAAGGTTTATCATATGCAAGGATAAGAAGACTTATTCTGCTTTGCTCGCCAAAGTAAAACCAAGACTGAAAGATGTTTCTAAAAAGCATATTTAAAAAAATTTCTTTGTACATAAACCTATACTACACTGCCTTAGACTATTTAGCGGAGTCGTATGCTTCCCATCTTTGGAGGTTGGATGCTCCTTGATCCAGGAAATGGCAGAAGAGACTTGTAAATAAAAAAGAAAAGGAGAACCAAATAACCTCTAGTCTTCTCTCCTTGTGAGGCTGCGTATCCTCCTAAGGATACCCTGCTACAGCTTATCTTTCTTTTTATCAGTGATTGGTCTGGTTTATATACTGAGTACTAGAGTAAATTTTTTCTCATCCATAGTGATGACAGTAATGAAATCATCACTCAATATTCAAGCCTTAAAATGTTCCCTCCTGATAAGAGCCATTTTGTAAATATTCACATGTGTAACACTTGGTAGAGATACCTTCCTGACAGTGTAAAGCTGACAAATGACAGTCAATGAATATTACAGCATTAAGTCATGAAATCAAACTGGACATCAACTTTTTCCAAGATTAATTAAGTGCCAGAAGGCCAACCATTTGAAACTCTCGCTTCCATTTGCCAGGTGGTAGCCGGAAAGGAACTCGTGAGGGTACAGTAGCTCAACAGAATCAGTAGCTGAAATAAACTCTCATTCTGCTTGTTAACACAATTCTCTCCCCCTAGCTCACACTTAATATTTTAAGGTTTCTACTTTTTAGAACATCTTATACTAGGGTTGCTCAGAAATAAAATTTCCAAAAAAGGGTTAACAGCCACTGATTTGGGGGCAACTGGGTATAGAGAGCTTTATGCAAACCGAAGAAATAAATACTAACTTGGAATCCTACAACTCTGTCCAGTGGAATTTTACTAATTACCATCATCATTGCTACAGGTACAAATGAAGATCAATTGTCTGAGGCGACTTCAGAATGCCATACTGTTGAAACCTTAATGGCATTATCACACTTAGAAAGTGAACAGTTCACACCAATTAAGGCAGGTGTAATTTTAGAACCAATCCACTAACGGACGTTCTTTAAATGATGTGTTTTCTCCATAGCTTAACACAGACATAAGACCTACAAATACAATTGCGTAAAATATATCAAAGATTTACCAGAGCTGACAAAGCCTTTGGAAGCTTTATACCTGTTGAAAGCATTGTCCTAGAGAAGTAATGTCACAATATGAGAGCCAAGAGTTTAAGTACATTCAACTTTATACTAAGGTATAATGGGTCACAGAGCCAAAAAGCAACTGCTCTTTCTTCAGTCCACATCTAGGGGAGCAATAGATGTAGCAATTACTCCCTTTTAAACCTGAGATTCTGGAAAAACTCAAAACAAAGAGCAAGGCCATGTTTGTTCAAATGGTCTCGATTTAAATAAGTGGGGAACTGAAATCCCCAGAACGACTGTGGCAATTCATAGACACATCCACGCCAATCCTCGCCAGCTCTCCTTTAAGTTGTTCTCAAACATCCTCCCATAAAATGCACCACTATTAGGATGCCAGAATAAAAACAAAATCATAACTAATGTTGAAAGATTTGGATGTAAACTATCTACTTTCAAGTTTGGTAGATTAAAAAATTAAAATATTACACCTATGAATCATGAAGAATTCTAGCAAATGGATCATTTATGATCTAATGGAAAGGGAAAACACCTCCCTGCCCCACTTCGCTCCAAAGAAATGTTGAAATGGGCAGCACAAGCCAAAAGGCTAGGGTCCGAGGTTTCTCTAGTGCTCAGGACTCTACTTCTGCCCTTGCACTGTACACACGTGGACACGAGCAGGGCTCCCTTGTCACACATGGGGCACTTCTGCACAAATGTGCTGCTGGATTGCAGGGGTCTTCTCAAGGTGACTCGGAACTAGAATGAGATCATCTAAATCTATCCTACACCATACCATAAAGACAGCTGTAAAAGTTGAAAGAAAGAAAGAAAGAAAGAGGGATTATAAAAGAAAGACATGCTGGCCCCTCAGTGGTCTACAGGTATCTAGTACACACAACACAATCACTACAGCAGGCGAGTAGAGCTATACACAAAAACTGCCCTACATGTATTTGATCCCCGTCTGTAGCCACGTATGGATTTTAAGTCACATTATATGGAGGATATTGCTATATCCACAGTCTTTCACCTGGGCATACCAGTGTGGCATAGTTCTCACCATTAGGTCTAACTTTGAGTCTAGATGGACGGAAATCCAGTCCTACCATGGGAAATAGAAAACTAAACCTTACAAAACTCATTTAAAATATTATCATACTTGTTAGGAGAGGCTTGAGCATTTACCAACCTTTAAGCCCATAGCTTGTTGATTTTCAACAATCATTAATGTAAAGACAGCTACAGACCAGAGAGGTATATCCATTACATGTTTTCTCCTGGAAGCAAGTGCATATGGCAACAAATCAAAATCATAAATGCAACAGTGTATGGCAACACCTTTTAGACTACATGAAGGACAGAACAATTTTCTAAACTGACTTGGACATTTTGGGTTGTAAATAGGCATACAATAACTAAATTAACATGGATAAATGATCACTTTTTGTTCTTTTCTCCTTTGTAACATTCTAAATTTTGAAAATGTTTCATTCTTCTTCCTAAGCACAACCACAAGAATCCTAAACCTTCCATAGTACAACATTATAAACTGCAAGCCAAACTCACTCTGGCCATAACTATACAATTAGGCCAATTCCAGAGTCGGTCCTCCCCCGCCCCGTGCAAAAAAAAAAAAAGAAAAAGAAAATACCATTTAGATGATGACCTGGTTTCCAGAGTTTATAGACTAAGGCTGCAAAAGCACTCTATCATTGTAGAACAACAAATACTAAACTGAGCAGAGACCTAAAGATGAAAAAACGTCTGGTGGGGGGGTGGGAACCATGAGAAGGCCACTTTTCTGAAAGTCCTACAAACATGCAATGCCAGCCATACTTCCAGGCATTGGAGGCCCTCGGGTCAGAGCAACATTAAGCTGTAACCAGCTCTAATGCTCTTAGGTATTTTAGCTCCGAGTATCACACCTGTCCCTTTTCATCAGAGGAGTGACTAAAGCGGTGAGTCTTTCATTGTGTACACGCAGCCACATGAACCCTGGCTTGGATCACAGTCAGGTTGAATCTGTCTGCTTAGCTATGCTATTCCAAAGCTCTTTTCAGAAAGAGCAGTGGTTCTCCACAAGTTCTCCATCAAGGCTACTCAAAAAAAAGAAGGAAAAAAAACACAACAACAAGGAGCTGAAGGGTAATCAAATGAACAATGTGATCATTGTGGATGCAATTTAAACACTTCAAGTGTATCGCCCCAAATTTAATCAAAAACGATGCTGTTAACAACAACAAAAGTATGAGAACTGTGGTGGGAGATTCTCCACACCGTATCACATCACCCTCTTAATGCTATAGATCTGAAATGTCCATTGTCCATTACAGTAGCCACTATCCACAGTGGCCATTGAGCACTTCCAATGTGTCTAGTGCAGATGTGCTTTCAGTGTAAAATACACACCGAATTTCAAAGACTTAGTATGAAAAATAAGGAATGCAAAATAACTCATGCATTTTACGTCTGTCTTTTTACTTTTTAATATGGGCACTAGAAAATGAAAACGACGTGAGGTTCATGTTCTATTTCTATTGAACAAACCGTTGTAGGCTTTCTCTTAAAAGAAAACAAAAATATCAATGGGAGAAAGCATTTGAAGTACATGGCATAGTTCTTCATGATATCTATGCTACTTAGCCCAAACACAAAAACAATCTAAGACCTAAAACTTATTGGCCATTAAAAATGGCAGCAATGGGGTACATAATTTAGGAAGAAGAAAAAACCCTGGGACCAAGTCAAGTTAGGTCACGGCCAGTGATCTCAGCCGAGGAAGGTGGCTGAGGGAGAGAAGGACGCCCCATTTCGAGCTGTAAGAGCCACAACTACAGGAGCCATGAACGTCACTGCAGTGTCTCACTAGAGTTGTGATCATTGTTCCCAACCCCTCTGGATGCTGCAATGACAGTCCCCACGCTGATTCGGATAAATCCTGCTCCAGGCACCAAGACTCAGTGGCAGGAGCATTTCCTTAAATAAATAAGCAGAGAACAGGCTGATTATCATTTTTTGAGCTTCTGAAACTGTTTGCCAAGTTTCTGTAATGTATCTCTGTTCCAGTAAATTTGTAAACAAGTTGGCCTCTGGTCAAAATTTAAAACTGCACAGTAGGAATCCACATGTCAACACTTGGCCAATACTAAGCTACATTACTGATTTCTAAAGTAAATAGGCAGAAATTTCTCATTACAGATTTCAGTTTTTAGACATATCCCATATGTCAGTTTTACAAAACAAACCTAAATATACCCTAGTGAATGGCTCTAATACAGATCTGAGATGAAACGTGGAGCAATAAGGCATATAATGAAATGTCGCATGCAGAAATATTTATTGTGCTACTTAAGATGCATGGCATTCATTTGGAAATCTCCACAGATGGCCACTGTGCACCTGGCCACACCACATACTGCTAAGGGCACTTTCCCTGTTCAGTAAAATAGGCTGCAGATTGTTTAAAAAACAGAATTGCCACCGCAAAGCTTCCCAGGATGCAAAGGTCATGTTTGGTGCAGTCCCTCTGGAGCCATGTTCATAGCCACAAATGGGTAGCAAATAGATATGACCAAGATCACTCCGAAAGTCACTTGCATACCTGGCTTGTGACCTGTCAAACCCTCCTGAAAGTCCATTTACCAACACACTGTCCCTTGCCCATGGTGGGCATTGGGGAGTGGCATAGGAAGAGCCCTTGGGATGAATGCCAATGGGATAGGGTCTAGACCCCTGCACCTGAGAAGCCTCCCCTAATCAGAGGGAAGTTCCGTTTAGCCAAGGGAGGTCAGAGAGTCATCGTAGAGCAAGCCATTCTGGGAGTCAGGAAGGCTCGTTTTCCAGATTCTAGGCCAGAGGGCTCCAAGCAGGTTCTCTGAAAGAGCTATGAAGTCCTACTATAGCCACCGGAATACTTAGCAGGGGCTGGGTAGAGGACACTGCCCTCTAGAGGAGCCATGCATTATTACTGCTTTAGGGTCTGTCTTCTGTGCTGTCTGATATGAGTCATCCATGCCGTCCACTCCAGGGGCGAAAGCTACTTATTTTCACAGTCTCCTAATGATAAAGAATATTTTTTTCAGGAGACCTGTGGTTGGAGTCACTGAAGTATTGGTAGGGGTTTGAGCCACCTACCATGTTTCCCTGAAAATAAGACCTAGCCAGACAATCAGCTTTAATGTCTCTTTTGGAGCAAAAAATTAATATAAGACCTGGTCTTATTTTACTATGCTATGAGACCCGGTCTTACATAATATAAGACCGGGTCTTATATTAATTTTTGCTCCAAAAGACATTAGAGCTGATTGTCTGGCTAGGTCTTATTTTCGGGGAAACACGGTATATACAGACTGTATTTATATGGTAATCTGGCCCCAACATTCCTCAGTGTGGCTCTTGTAATCTTGCCTGGACTTCCTCACGTGCTGAGGGTTAGCTATCTGCCAGCTGATCGATGCACACCTACCCGCACATCTTAAGTTCATCATTCACAAAATGTTTTCAAACTTATTACCTCATTGTAGTCTTCACAATCTAAAAAATGTTAGCATCCCCATTTATACATAAGGTCAACAAAGTACCTGGATTCGTACTTTTCCTGAGCGGGTTCAGACTGCCCATCCTCAATCCTTCAGAGGGCTACTGGAACCAGCCATACGCCACACCTGTTTCATTTACAAGTCATCCTTGCTCGGTCCTAGAATCAAATCCTCCTAGTCCCTTCAATTCCTCTCCTTATCTAGTTTCCCAAAGTGTGGCAGATTACAGAAATGATCCCAATTTCTTATCCTTCCTTATAGCCATACCTATGGCCATATAACTTTATGGCTTATTCCAAGCTTAGCTATGTGACTTGCTTGGACCAACAGGATGTTAGCAAATATGACCCAAGCAGAGACTTGACAAGCAGGTGAGCAATCGTGCTTGCTTCCATTCTTGTCTGCTATCATCACTAAGATAAGGCCATGTTCAGGCTAGTCTACTGGTCCCAGGAAGATGAGAGATGCACAGAACAAAGCCAAGTCGGCCCAGCATAGATCAGCTGACAGCTAGCTAACCCCCAGACACATGAGTAAGCCCAACCGAAAGCATTAGACCTACCCACGTGACACCCATCAGATTCTAGAAACATGAGCAATAAACACTTATTGTTGTACACCCCTGAGGTTTTTTGGTTGATTGATAAGCAGCATTAATATGGTGAGAGATCATTGATACAGACTGCAAACTCCCTCCAAAGTCTTCCCATTGAAACTCAGTTCCTTTGTTGAGGAATAAACTCCTCTGCTCTGAATGTCTGTTTCAACTCCTGGACCTCTGCAGAAGCCAGCTCTTCTCAGAGGATACCATGTCTTCTGCGGCTTTTTCCCCTATATCCAACACACTCATGGCCATGAAGCTTGTTAGCATTTTTCTCATGATCCAGCGTCACTTCCAGACCATTGCCCTTTCGCTCGCAAACAGCCATTCCTTCTCCGCTGATGCTCAGACCGTCTGGCTATACTGTATACTACACTCTACCTCTTCCTGTTACAGTACCAGTCCCTTTCTGTTTTTAAGGATTGACAACTGGTTGACAGTTTTACCCTCTAGTCTATGCCCTATCCTCCAGGCTGACTTCCTGCCTTTAGTATTTCAGTCCTGAGGTATCCCCCCAATGGCAACTTCACCTCCATTCCACTGCTACCACCTACTCCCATGGCCACAACACAAAATTTGTCAGCACCTGGAAATATTCTAACTCCAAAGGAGCAAATTAAAAATCCCACTTTCTGCCCATACCCGCCATTTTTCCAGCTCTCACTTCTTTAGTGTCACTATATTTATTCTCCAGTCAACCATTTATTCAAAACTTGCCATGTCCCAAGCACAATACTGGGCACTGAAGAAAAATAGCAATGAATGAAAAACATAGTCTTTGCAGTGACAAATTCCCATGATTTCCATCCTTAGTGAATTCTTGACGCTACCCGCTATTATCTCCCTTGCATCTCTTTCACATTCTCCACAAGGGCTTTTTCAAATATTGTCTCCTCAAACCACCTGCGCTGCCTTAGGAAGTTCCCATAGGAGACTTATCTCTTATGCATCACAAAGACAGCTGAAGCCATCAGAAAAAAATCACCTTAATTTCCTGCCATACCTCTAAGTGTACCTGAATCCACACTCACTTCATCCTCCTTCCCAACTGTCAAAATCGAAACACATGTCCTTTCACCTGTTCAAAACGAACACTTCCACTTGTGCTCTGGCTCCTATATCCCAGGATCTCTATTCCACTGTTTTCACCTCTCCATATAATCTTCAGCCTTTCCCTTTCCACTGAATCATTAACGCACAGTGCTTGTATCTGGGTAGGACTAGCTGCTCAAACAGGTAACCCCCCCAAACTCTTCCCTAACATTATTTTTCTTGTTCATGTAGAACTATACTGTGGATATTTGGCAGGTGGCCATCCCAAGGTCATCCTCCCTTGTAGCCAGCAGGTGAGGAAAGAATAAAGGATGATCTGGGGAGGCCAGGCATGGAGGCGGCATATGCTATGGCTGCTTCCATTGCACGAGCGAGAACCCAGGCACATGGCCACACCTAACGTGGAGGGAGGCTGGGAAAGGGAGTCTACCTGTGTGCCTAGCAAGAAGATGAAATGCCTCTTGGTGAATCCTAACAGACTTTGCCCCAGTGGTTAGACAAAGAAGTTTGGGGCTCAGAAAGGTGAGGGTTCAAATCTCAGGCCTGCAACTTCCTGGCCAGAGGATAGTGAGATGGTCGCGGGGTTTAGACATATTAAGGGAGAACACTAATAAGAATCTCCTACACTGAACAGGGCATGAAATCTATCTGCTCCATGCTCCTGTAAGTGGCTATGTACACGTAGCTAGTGCTCCAGATTCTGGAAAAGCATAAAGTTTAAAAACGAGGGGGAACTGTTTTTCGTATCTTCCACAAATGAGTAAAAGATATGGAAAATTTCAAGGAGGTTCCTGTCTCTTCCAGAAAACAAAAAATTGTTCAGATAGCTTCAAATTATTTTCCAGTCCCTATTATAAGAACTCCCACTCCTTGGTGGCACATTAGAATCCCTGGGGGAGCTTTTAAAAATCCTGATTCTCTGGGGGTGGCACCCAGGCATCCATGTTCCTTAAGCACCCCAGGTGATGCCAGACTGCGGCCAAGGATGAGAATCACCACCTTAAAAAAACGGACACTCACATTATATTTTTACATTCCAATTCAAGTGAGCAAGATACAGAAAGATTAAATTCACTACTTATAACCAGGCAAGATAATTCTGCCTTGATAATTTGTTTTCTTCTCACTTTAATATTTTAGGCTCTAGGAACTATTTCTTGGCAATGTTTCTTAGTTTAGAGAACATCGATACTAAAACCTATTTATAAGGACCTGTGAACTTACTAAGCCCTATTAAGACCCTACTAAGAGAAGTCAACATTTATTAGTCACAAAGCAAAGAAGTTACTCCACTGCTAGCATAAATAATTTATCAACCTAAAAATAAATACAGTAATTTGCCCTGCCATAGCACCTTTCATTGCGAATCTGGTTTTAAGAGTCTCAAGAGATGCGTATGGTCAGAACCAATCTGGCAGCAACATTTCCTCCAGCTGCTAGGCTTGATGCAGCTTTATGATTCAAAGTTTTAAATAACAGCACTCTTGAGGGCTGAAGATTGTGGCTCACTGGGTAGAAAACAAAAATGCTGAAAGGAAAATCATGGCTAATACCTGTATATTATTTGATTATACCTTTTGCCTGGAGCCAGCCTGGGCCATTCCATCTTTATATATGACTACACTGATTGGCTCTGAAAAAAAATAAAACACCTAAAAGCTCACACAGCTATTTGCCAAGAGAACAAGAATCCATGAAACCTGGCTGTGAGACCTTGGGCCTGTGCCCTCAGCCTTAAAATAAGTGAACTGAATGACAACGTGTTTAAGTTCTAGCCTGAGCTGCTTATTTCTCCTCCATGTGATTTTACCACATGTACTTGGGGGGGGGAGCATGGAGAAATATCTATAACATAATTTGGGAGAGAAAAAAGTGGGAGCTTAAGGAAGGGTGCAGCTGTAGACAGAACTGGTTCTTCTTTGTTGTTGGTTTTGAGAGATCGGTTCATCCGGGGGACACATTCAGTTGGAGATATCAAAGTAGAAAAGGCTGTGGGATACGCGTTTGGGTTTCAGGAAAATGGGAATTTTCACGATTTACGTGGTATTTAAAAAGTCATGAGATGGGACGAAGTCACCAGGGCAGTGAGCACAGAGAAGAGAGGCACAGACTGAGACCTGGGGCGTGCCTATATTAAGAGATTGGGGAGAAGAGGAAGAACTAGTCAAGGAGACTGAAAAAACCAGGGAGGTATACGGGCAACCCAGAGAATGGGGTACTTTGGAAGTCAAGTCAAGAGAATCTCCTAGAATGTATGGTGAGCTTTAAAATTCTTACCAATTGAAGTTCCATCCTCTTGCTTCATTGGAAGGATGGAAGCTGAGCTCCAGGAAGGTCTTTGATCTGACTTCCCACATAGTGTTATTTTCAGTAGTTTGTCTCATCATTCCAGTGAAAGCCAAGTTGCTCAAAAACCATAGGATCGGCCAGTAACACTGACAAATGGGAATAAATAGAACTAACAATGATCACACGACAGTGTTTACAAAGTGCTGCCGTACACAGCTAGCCTTCAAACTCCACAGCCTCCCTATGATGTGAGGAGGGGTTGTACTCAAATGTACAGATAAAAAAAATCTACAGCTCAATTGAGACTTGTTCAAGGCTGGCCACCTAAGGGTGTAGAAAAGCTAGAGGAGAACTTGGCTCTTCTGATCTCCAATCTTTGGTTCTGTCTCCCACACCCTGTTGTATTGCCTGTTATGTAAATGGGGAGAAAACCAGCTTCTTCTGATCCTCAGTAGGCAAAGCTGTACCAAATACAGAGAAATACGTGAGCCAATCGTATTTGCATGCTGCTCTGTGGATCGCACTATCACACGGTCATCATCAGGGAAAGAAATGTAAAGACCCAAGTCTGAACTGAAAGAGTTGGGGAAACCAAAATGAAACACAGGCCTGAGAAATAGACCTGTTTTTCTTTGCCTCACCAGTTTTACTTTACACTCTACTGAAGGTGAATTGCCAACATGGTTATCGATTCCTGCTCTTTTCCAAGAGGACTCAATGCTGATTTAACACGAGATATCATGTACCAGTCAGAGTTTTAACCACAGTAGTTACAGTCTTTTATTTAGCACCAAGGAAATTTTATTTAGAGCCTTTCAGTCCCAGGCAAATCAAAGAAAGCTCAGATCCTAAAACTAAGCATTTTCAAATTATTTTAAAGGACTAACTTCAAGGCCAATAATCAATAGACTGTGGTCTGGGCAAGGCCTGGCAACTTGACAATTTTCGGACTCACTTCAGGGGTCCAGAAGCAGAGTACTACATTAAACCAGTTCTTTTTGGCTTTATAAATTAGATGTTTATAGACTATTGGCTATAAAAAGCTAAATGGTAGTATGTAAATGTAGAAGTTACTCATCTATACAGCATACCCTAGATTAAAATTCTGCATCTGCATCTGTTTGTGAAATAAGCCTCGTTGGAAAGTAATTATATCAGCAAAACCAAGTAGGATGGGTTAACACAATCACCATCAGAGCTGGATGCTGTTTTTGAAAGACAAGTGACAGCAATTATTTCCTCTTTCTCATCAAGAAGCTGCTGTGTTTTTGTTTTTAATTAATTTCTGAAAGATCGTAAATGAATGTAACACAAAATTTAAAAGACACAAAGGAATTATATGGTGAAGAGAATCGCAGCACCCCTGACCTCCCAGTTCCCTTTCCCGGAGCCAACCACCATTACCAGTTTGTGTTCAGGGGACACAAATGGAATATTTTAATGAGAATTCCTCTGATCTCCCACTCTTTTCCTTATAGTCTTAGATCTTATTACTTTACTCTTTGTTCTTTCTCTAGCTGGCTTTTTGTTTAGGATATGTCATTCAAAAACCACCATGAAAAGCCAGGGTTTTTAACTCTTCTCCTATCGCTGTAATGGCAGACAATATCTTATTCAGAGGCTCAGGTTTGGTGTAGTAGGATTACGTCCTGAAAGTTAAAAAAACTTCCAATGACAAAATAACCAGGTACACCTTCCCAGGACCTCTTCAACCACTGTGCCAAATGACGGTAAAAAGAAAATTGTCTTTAAAAATAATAAAATTCTGTATCATGGGCTGATCTTGCTTAAAAACCAGGGAAGCAGCATGTTCTCAGGGTAAATTAAAATGTCTGTGTTTCTAAATATATGCTGTCCTTGCTGATACCCAGACTTAATATCTTAAGCCTTTTCACATCAGCATCAGTCTGTTTCTTATAGATAGTAATTTTTCACTAATTGACTACCAGAATGCAATACCCTTGGTTACCCATTATCATGCCTCCAGGATCCATAGACTGTCCCAATCTATCCAGAAGGGAAAGCATCCTGAATTCTGGCAGGCTCTAAGTACATACGTACTGGGCTTCTACCATGTGCCAGGCATCGTGCTAAATGTCTGGAATAGAGTGATGAAAACAGCCATGCTCTGCCCTCCAGGAGTCAGCAATTTCAGGACACCAATGGGTAGAGCTGAGTTACAAGGTTTCCTACAGTCTTTATTCCTTATCAAATGTTGCGCCAAAACATACTAAGACCCACCCGCCCGATACGTAGCGCTCTGCCTGATGGTAGGTTACCTCCCGGCCCTGAGCGGAAGTGGGTTCTGAAGCTGGGGTTGCTCCCTGGAAGGCTCACAGTGGACAACAGAGGAACTAGCGGCACCTTAGAGCCACTGCTGGAGTTAGGGAGGGAGGCTTCTGACTCCTCCCACAACTTGTTTTCTAGACAGAAATGTAAGCCCATGGTGACAACTCCCTCGCTTCATTTGGGATACAGATTTAAGAACAATCTGGCTGTCAGTTTCCAACAGAAAAGGCAAGCAATTTCTAAAGCAAAGATGATCAGAGGAGGACTTTCAAATGCCACCTGTTCTCCTGTGTCATAGATTCCGGGCCTATCTCCCAATAAGGACTCAAAGACCGAGGCAGGACCTTGCTCGACAATGAGACAAGAGTTAGGTCTGGCCATCCCATCTGCTTCTTTAAGGAGGGGAATTCTTTACTTGTTTGTGGTCAGAGTAGTGCGACCCAGGAATACGAGCTTCCTGACGGCCTGCAGTTGCAACTGAAAGGTAAGGAGACTGTCAGAACTGTGTTCTCGCAGAAGTCAGCCTGCTCCACTCAAGGATCCCCCACCTGTTTTTCCTCCGCGTCCCGTCATTTCTCTCCTAAAATATGGTTTCCACCTTGCTACACAGGCAGACAAGTCCATCCACCCTTGCCATGTCCCTCAGGAACTTCCAAATTGACCTGCAGAACAATAAATACATCCCACTCATTTCTCTAGCACAGCAGATATCATTGTCTTAGAGAAAAGAATGGGAAAATACATTATCTTTAAATTAGAAAAATCTGAGTAGCTTCGTTTTTCGTTTGGATAGCTCACTTTTCTTTTTCATTTCATCTCCCCATGTAGGTTTTAAAAGCGCATGTATTTATTACTATCTACATCCCCCGAACAAAAAGGTGATGTATACAATGTAGAAAAGCCCCCAATAATCCTAAAATCCCATTCTTAAATGGTCTGCAATTTTGCAGTTCAGTGTCAGTGTGCTCTGTGCTGGCAACCCACAAATACAAAATAGAGCACGTCAACACTGTGGCAGTCACGCGCCGCTCAGGTTTCCAGGCTAAATTAGGAACGAGGGTTATGAATCCAAACTGACAGTATGTCCTGTCTGAAAACAGGCTCCTGCCCTTCGCATAGATAGAAGCCCCCGTAAGGCTTCCGCAGCTTAAAAATAAGCAGCCAAGGATCACTTCGGAAACCATACAAAGACCTTTTATAAATTTAGTTTTCAGAGTTGACATACAATATTACATTAGTTTCGGGTGTACAGCACAGTGATTAGATATTTATCTACCTTACAAAGGGATCACACTGATAAGTCTAGTGCCCACCTGGCACCACGCAAAGACCTTTCAGGTGGCTTTCGTTAAGGGACTCAAGGCTGAGGCCCGGCCTCAGGTAATGAACACCGATAACCTTCCCCATCTCAGATGCCCTTTGAAGTGCAAGCAAGGTGAGAGCAGGAAGAATATCTCAGGCACAGAGAGAACACACTATTGCTGTTTTCCAAGGAGAACATAGGAGGCACCAAGGACTCCAAGCAGAGTGACCACAGCAGGGGCTGGCAGCAGTGTGAGGTTCACGTTTGGGCATCCCGAATTCCAGCAGGGAAGACTCTAGTGCTACATTCCTGGCACGACTGGGGCCCAAACAGCTGCCATGGCTGCTGTACCTCTGCCTCCTGGTCACAGGAGGCCTGAAACATCCCAGGGGCACCTGGATGTTCTTACCATTTAGGCTCTTGACACTAGCAGAAAACTGGATTTCTGGGCTGGCTAAGATTTCAGAATGAGTGGTAACTTGACATTGCCAGCAAAACAGGCAGATTCTGAGATATAATCTCAGAGCAAAGACAAGATGGGGGAGGAATCGTTAGTAAGACATGGGTGTGAGAGGAGCACGAAGTGCTCAAAGCCAGCATTTCAATGCCAGGAAGCAAAACCATCTGGCTTCCAATGGAACACAGCCATTTGCCCAGTCTGTGACACCAGGCATGCCTCCCTATGTGCTGCCACCCACAGACAGACGACTGGCCACCTACTCCCAGTTCCACACAGGCAGGATGTGTGTCCACTGTCCCTGGAAGCCCCTGGACCTAGCACAGCATCTGTCAGAGAATTAGGCGATGAAAAAATGTCTTCCCTTTAAACTGCTGAACTCACTGAGAAAGGGAGTTCACACGAAGGCTCTCCTCTTAGCAGGAAATCGTACTATGTTCAAGGTAGCTCTATGACTAGGGATACAGTCTGAGAAGCCAGAACTTACTGAAAGACTTGTGGGGGACTGAGCTTTCCTTCCTCTCCCACACTGACTCTTAGACACAAAGGACCACTCCCACCGGAAAGCAAATCGGAGGGAAATTAAGGTCTCAACCACCCTGACTTGACGGTACTTTCCAGGTACCCTGTATCAAGGACACCCACCCATCCGCCCCTTTGCTTTTTCACACAGAGAAAACCTAGTAGAAAGGAAGTCAGTTTGCTGACAGTCTGGGGCTTTTCTGAACTTCCGCATCCTCGGGAAATGCACAAGCCAGATTTGCTGTTTTGTCCAAGGAGGAACAGCATTTGAGGGAGCAGAACAGCTGCTGGCAGTTGAAAATCTGCAAGAAAGTAAATGTATAATGGATTGCCAACTTACTGAGTTCTGACGTCCACAACGTGCTTACTGAGGTCTGTGTAGTCCTGTTTAAAATCCATGCTTCCTGCTCTCCCAGTCTGTGTTCACCCGACAATCCCTCCCGTGCTGGCCTAAATCTCCCAGTCTCCCTTCCTCCACCTTCCTACAACTGCATGAAGCATTTTCAAGATTTAATCATCCTCCAATGCAAACGCCCTTTCCTTAGTCCATGTAAACTATTTTTATGATCAATTCAGATTAAATCTCCCTCCATCCCTTTGGTTTTTCCTCTTGACATGAGCTAACAAATAGCAAAGTTAGAAGATGATGAGTTTTCCCCAATAGCCAGCCTTGCCCCGTCCCCACCACACCCTACAACAAAGAAACTATTTGTCATCCATCTAGTCAAATAGGGAGGTGAACCTCACAAGATGAGGGTTGATGTCCCTAAATCAGGGGAGAGGAGTGCAGAGCAGAGAGGAATATTCCAGGAAAAAGAACAAACAATGGACCTGCATACAGTGTTCCTCCAAGTGTGGTATGAAGTCTTGGACCAAAGCTTTGGAGATGTGTTCAAAAGGCAGACTTCTCAGTCTAGCAGCAGACCTACAGAACCAGTCTCTCTAGGGTATATAAAATATGTGTCTCACAGGAAAACTGTACATTGTCTTCATATAGCAAACCCCTTCAGACTACTATCAGGCTTCAAGCTTTCATTGCCTGTTCCATTTTGCAGCTCTTTAGGTTATAGGTTATAGACATAAAAACTAACAATTGTCACCCCAATAAATTTTAAAAATAAATTAAAAAAAAAGATTAAAAAAAAACCTCTCATTATCCCGTTTTGATTGACTTCTCTCACGCTTGCAGAAAAAAATCAGTTTTGCCTCCATTTGCAATTCAATTCCTTTATTCAATATAAATTTATGCTTTGACTTTATCCCTTTGAAGTGCTTACAGCATCTGCTAGTTTCCCTAATATGAGTAAAATGATATCGTTAACACATGTTCATTTTTATATTTGCATGAAATCAATGATGTTACCGTTTCCTGAAAGTTATCCTTTAACAGGGGTAACACCCAGGAATCTATTCAAAAAGGTATGTTCTAGGTGACTCTACAGCACTGCAAAGAGGCACAACCAGGAGTACTCTGTGGCAAGACTAACAAAACACAGCTCTCAGGTCAAATGTGGCCAGCCAGTTTCCTTCTGTAAATACTTTTCTTGGAATGCAGCTACACTCATCCTTTTCTTTAATGTCTATGGCTACTGTCAAGCTATAATGGAGAAGTTGTGATAGAGACTCTATGGCCTGTAAAACCTAAAATATTTACTATCCGACCCTTTAGAGAAACACTATGCCAACCCCTGCTCTAAGGGAATAGCTTTCAAAGATTTGTATTTATTAAGCAAATCTTTCAGTTACTGTAAGGCAATTGGGCCCAGGTTGGCGATGGGCAACAGCCCTGCTATAGAAAAGTTCAGTAGAAAGTTCAGAAGGAAATTGGATTTTATTCCAAATATTAGCACAAATCCAGAGATTAAGGCTTTGGCACCAGCACCCTAAGGTGAAAGGAGGTACACCGGGGCTCAGGGAAATTGAATAGAGTGGCTCTAAAGAAAAACACAAGGGGCTGGCCAGTGGCTCAGGCGGTTAGAGCTCCATGCTCCTAACTCCGAAGGCTGCCGGTTCGATTCCCACATGGGCCAGTGGGCTCTTAACTACAAGGTTGTCAGTTCAATTCCTCGAGTCCCGCAAGGGATGGTGGGCTCTGCCCCTGCAACTAAGATTGAACACGGCACCTTGAGCTGAGCTGCCTCCCGGATGGCTCAGTTGGTTGGACCGCAGGCTCTCAACCACAAGGTTGCCGGTGCAACTCCTGCAAGGGATGGTGGGCTGCGCCCCCTGCAACTAGCAACGGCAACTGGACCTGGAACTGAGCTGCACCCTCCACAACTAAGACTGAAAGGACAACAACTTGACTTGGAAAAAATTCCTGGAAGTACACACACTGTTCCCCAATAAAGTCCTGTTCCCCTTAAAAAAAAAGAAAGAAAAACACAATGTGTGTAGCAAAATGGACCCACCTCAGTAAGTTACGGAAATTTCTTCATGCACTCATTCAGCATGCACTTACGGAGCACCCGCTCATACATACAGCATACAATAAGCACCGCAGATGAATGAGGCAGAAGCTCAGTCCTGCAGATGACCACAATGCAACACATCACTAGCTGCTGCCACTGTGTGCTAGTTAAGACAAAAGCCCTGGAGTCAGTCTGGGTTTAAAGCCTGGCTCTATCACTTACTAGCTGTCTAACCCTGAGCACACTAAACTCTCTGCGCCTCAGTTTTCTCATCTGTAAAATGGGGATGTTATTACAATACTGTACCTTGGAAGGTTGTTGTAAAGCTTCGATGATTTAATGCACATAAAACCCATGGAACAGAGGCTAACAGGCCGCAAACGCTATCAGTTAGTGCAACATTATGATTAGAGCATTAGCGCCCCCGGTTATACACCAGTTGCTGTTGTAGCCCCCGCCCTCACCCCGTGTATTCTCTCTAGACCTTAAACAACCATGCAAGTTGGGAATTATCCCCATTTTGCTGATGCAGAAACAAGACCAGAGAGGCCAAGTGACTTTTCCAAGAATGCAAGTTGTGGGCAGAATTGAAACCTACATCCAACTCCAAAGTCCAGGCTTTTTCCAGTAGAAGTGCCCTCATGAAAGCTCTAAAGGGATGGTGACTCTGGGATTGTAGGTCTGTGTTGACAAGGTCTTCTAAATTTTTCTTCTGATTCAAAATCTGGCTTTGGTATAACAGATTTTTCTGATATCAGACACCTAAATATATTTTTTTTAGTAATAAGAATGGAAAAGATGGCTTTCCGTGATGAAAAATGTTAAAAAATAAATTAAAATATAAGATAAAACATTTTATTTCTCCCAAATTAAATACTCAAGGCATAGATTATCCATTGTTTTCTCTCCTAGGTAAAGATTTAGTTCAGTTTGAAAGCCAGTACTCTAAAGCAGTTTACAGAGTGTCCTTATAATGTTCTTTACTTTAGAACTTGAGGGAACATAAAAAGGCCCCAAATGTGCATTTTAGAGCAGCTGAAATTGGTCCAGCACTCTTTTAATTCCTTTAAATGAAAAGCATTCTCTCCATAGAGACTAAAAATTATTTGGCTTGAAATGCTGTATTAAAATGGAACTGCTGATAATTTACACAAGAGTGTAGAGGCAGGTTGGTATTACTTTGCTTTTTTTTTTTAAAAAAAAAAAACACAAACCCTTATGTTCAGCTATTTGGTGTTTTATATTTCAATCTTCTAGGCAAAGGGCTAGCTATAGTTATGGTAAAGAATATGAACAGAATCTTATTAACAAGCCAGTAGCCACGCTTAAGAGAGCTCACTAAAGCTGAAACCTGTTATAACACTCTCAACATATAGAAAAAAAGGTCTCATTGCTTACCGATATTTCTAACACCCTAACAGTCAAACCTGTCTAGTCCATACTTAAAGCTACAGGCAACACTTTAGCTCTGAAGCATAATTTTTTTGATACATAATTTGGTCTGAAAATTTGGTTTCAATAAGGTTTGCAAAAAACCATAATAAATAACTCAATCTGTAAAGACTCTAAAGCTTCTATTTACTGCTGTATTTATTTTGCAAATCAATGGCTTCATGCTGTTGCAGTGAAAAGCAAAACTGTCAATAGGGAAATGAGATGCTAGTGCTGATGACATTGAATAGGCAGTGAGTTACCCAGCCCTGTAGCCACACAAAAGACAAGTCCCTCATTACAGCACAGGCTCGCCAGTAGGACACATTCTCCTGGGTGGGCGGGCCAGAAAACCATGCACGCTTTGTTCTATGCATGGACAGCACAACTGTACCTATGAATGACCTTCAGCCACACACCAAGTTAGCAGGGAGGGGCGAGGCAGTGCAGCTGGGTAAAGCAGGCACTTCTCACACTTTGTGGGTGCCCCACTCACTTTTCAAAAGCCCAGGCAAGGTGGCAACCCAACACATGTCAGAATATTTTTCTCCTTCAGAGTCCAATGAACTCAGAGATCCCCATAAAACTCACAGGCCTTAGTTCAAATCAGCTCCTGGGACAGAGAAAGCCCTGGGCTTGTAAAAACCTCTCACAGGGTTTCAAAGCCTAAATCTTGGACTGGATTCAGATCACAGCACTGCCACTTTTTAGCAGTGACCTTGGGTCCATGGCTTAATCTGAGTCAGTTTTGTCTTTTGTAAACTAACATCTATTCCCACTTGCATGTCTACACATGCAAAAGGCTCAACAGCATCTGGCACAAAGGTGTTCCATACACGGTCAGAAACCTCATTAATGGATGTGGCCTTTGGCTTCACGTAAGCAAAAATGTACTGGATTCAATCATGGGGGGGAAGAAAGGAGGGAGGGAAAGAAAGGAGGGAGGGAAGGAGGGAGGGAGGGAGGGAGGGAGGGAGGGAGGGAGGGAGGGAGGGAGGGAGGGAGGGAGGGAAAGAAAGGGGAAAGTAAGTTCCAACTTCCAGGTTAAATTGGTGGACTAAAAACATGCACCTAATTTCACCCTCTTGTAACCCCACTAAGACCACATAAAGGAATTTTTTCTTTTCGTTTGTTTGTTTGAAGGTAAACCTAGGAGAAAAGGAAAGGGAGCAACAGCAACAAAGTTTTGGAAGCTACAAAGCAGACAGTTGAATGGTAACCAACTGAGCAGGTGAGGAGACAAATAAAACGACCTCAAACCATCACGGCGAAAAGCTGCACATGGACACCGGGCTCCCCAGGACTGGGAATGAAGAAGGTGGCGAAAGTGCAAACGGCTGGAAGGCAAGCTATCTTAGAAGCCATCGCTTCTAGCTCTTCACGCCATTCCACTGACTAACTGCCCCTTCCCCACCCAAGCAAATCTCCAGAGTATTACTTTCGGAAGAGGGTAAAACACAGGGCATCTGCCTTGGGAGACATAGTGAGGCTAGTCTGGTGACAACAGGGTCTTGAAGTTCCTAGAAAGGTTCATGCTGAACCCTGAATGCAGACACAGCCCCCACCTCAGTCCCCTTTCTCAGGAGCTGCCAGACTGACTACCAGACTCACTACTCCCAGCAGGAGACTGGAAGGCTTTTCAAGGGCAGTTAAGCAATCCAAGGGATGCAGACATCGGGATTTTCCAATAAATGGCCAACCCAGATCACCCTATGGTGAAATAAGTTCACTAAGCTCCATCCACCTGCTCAGAGTTTCACAACAGCTTTTTAGTCCCCAAGCAATGAAGGATTGCTTACAAAGCATCTGTGAAAAGCCTCCACCAAAGAGGACAGAGATCAAAACAAACAGAAGACAACTTGGAGGGAACAGAGGCTACAAAGCTTGGAGAAAACTTAAGCAAATATAGATCATGGATATCTTTGGAGAGATAAGATATTGTATCCACGAATAAGAAAATGATAGAAAACAAAACCCAGAAAATTAAAACGCAAAATCAAACACTCTCAGAATTGAAAAATATTATGAGAAATTAAAAGCAATAGAAGTGTTAAAAGATATCATTCAAAATTAGAGCAAATCCAGAGATTAAAAATGGAAAATCAAATAACTGCTATGGAGAGTCCAGCTCCTGAATGTTAGTTTTAGAATGAGAAAAGAAAACAAATGGAGAATAAAAGGAATATTCAAGAAAAATTTCCCAAACTGAAGAAGTTGAGGTGTCAGAATGAAATGTCATATACCATATAGCACAGAGGGTGGAAACAAACCCATGTCTTGGCCCATTAGTGGGATATTTCAGATCCTTGGGGACAAAAAGACTTTACAAGTTTCCAGAGGAAAAAAAAAATCAGGGCCTAAGTAGCCTTTCAGGAATCAGAATGGCCTCACACTTCCTGACAGCAATGGTGGAAAGAGGGGACAATGGAGCAATGTGTTCATTTCCCTTCAGGACTTTGATTTCTAACTTGGAATTCTATTCCCAAACTGCCAATCAAGCATGATGGTAGAATAGACATTTTCAGGCATGCGAGGCCTCAGAAAATTGACTTCCCACGTACCCTTCCTCACAAAGTTACTGGAGGATGTGCACCACCAAAAACTAGCAAAGAGGAAAACAATACTGAAGAGAAAACAGTTCTAAGACAGGAATGGTCAAGGGCAGCCCCAGATGCATGAAGGATGAGCCCAGGATAATAGCTGGGCCCTGAAAGAAGAGGGCAAACAGTCCAGATGGAGCCAGGTGACTCCAGGGACGGGTCCGCTGAGGACTCTCCTCACAAGACGCTTGCTTCCATGAAATCTGAGGACAGAATGACCAGAGGAGCAGGGCCCAAATCCTTCCAGTGTTGCTTTTCTTGACCATGACTGATGGTGGCCCCACTCTCTCATCATGCTCTGCTGCCTGCATTAGCAGAGGACTTCATTTCACTGCATGGCAGCGTTCTCCTCTGACCTATTCCCAAGGGCTGGAGGCAGGCCCCAGCGAATTGAAAAGCAGGAAATACCGGTGCCAGCTCCCAATTTTCCCCACCATCTTCCTGCTGGGCATCCAGTATCCGGCCCTACACTACTGCATTGTCAGAGATCCTGAAGGTGAGGAGCCCCGTTTTTCCTTGGAGTCACTCGTGGCCTTGTCCACCAATTTCGCCAGAATAACCTCATGGCACTTGAACACAAACTTCTCTCAGAGACTTGGCTCACTTTTCCTTCTCTTGGGACCTTCATCAAACAGAAGCAATGGTTTTCAAAACAGAGAAATACAGTGTTTAGGGATACATACATACATGGGGACACTAAAAGAAAAGGAAGAAAATGAGCAATGAGTCAAGGTAGTGGTTATCTCTGTGAGGAAGGAGTATCACGCAACTGGGGAAGGACGCAGGGAAAGGGTGTTTCCGGAGCTGCTAGCGTCCCATTTCCTAAAGTGGGGCGTGGGCACATGGGTGGTTAATCTCTGTAGCGTATTATAGCTACTAAACATTCTTCTGGATTTAGGATGCATTTTGGAATTTAAAAATTATTTGGGTCACCGATTATATTACACATGCCACAGAATCTGTATCATTTGTCTCTGGTGTCCCCCAAAACAACAGTAGACAGTCTATTCCATTCATCACAATCCTTTTATGTGCTCCAAGACAGCAGTCACAGAAGTGCAATTCCAGAAGACACTTGACAACAGGAACAAACAGAAACAGGACCTTCTGTCATTAGCTTTCATGTACAGCCATAATGAGAAATGCCTTCGTGCTCTTGTACCAGTGGGATTCCCACGAGCCGACAGGCTTCTGACACAAACTGAAATGTCTAGTCAGGAGACCGTGTGCTCACCACTTCCCTGACACACTGTCGTCTTGTTTGAACAGAAAGGCAATTCCAAAATAGATACCCCAAACAACACGTTCACTTTCTCAGCATGATTCAGATGAAAGAGCAAAAATATGTACCGTTAACTACTGACCCATGTTTAGGAGATTTCCTTAAATGCTATGTACGCTCCGCTCACACCACCATGACTAGAAGTCATTTTTCTTGAAAGGCATTTTGCTATGCAAGGGCACAAAGCTGCTCCAGTAGAAACACTCATTCCAAATTCTCACATGCTCAATGTTTTTCTTCTATGTCCAGTCAAAGAAAGAAAGAAGAAATCGCTCTACAGCTCTCTCAGGGAATTGAAGATGCTGCAGCCCAAACTTCTTACCCTTGTTCAGCCATCTGATTGAGACATGACTTTCCTTCCCGACTGCCAATGATTTTCTGGTACCTCTTGTGGAGGTGACCTAGAGGTTCACATGCCCAAGATCAAAACCCCTCCTCTGATTTGAGTAAGGGCATGTATTCCATTCACCCAAGTAATAAAGTGCAACCGCTGGTGAAATTATCTTAACACCAATGGATTAACACCCCCTACTCTTCTAAAATATTGTCAGAACCAGAATCTTCAGAAGGAATCATGTTCCCCACATTCCACTGCCTCCACTTGAAATGAGATTGCTCCTTTGTGAATAATCTCATCTCTGAGAAGACTTGGCGGAGTCAAGACACCACAGTGCTCTCTTGCCTCTGATGTTTCTGATAAAGTAATGACCATCAATAATATGTCTTCTTCTAGATCAGAGCTTCTCAACCTTGGCTACACACTGGAATCACCTAGGGAGCTTTAAAAACTACTAGTGACTGGGTCCCACAGGTTTACCAAGTGAGGGGTGTGGCCTACTACTTGAGTTTGAAAAGTGCCTTGGTGATTCCAACATGCATGATAACTATGGTCAACTAGAGAATAACAGTGACCAATTGCTTCCTGTCAAAAATATAGACCAACATTTCCCAAAACCCATCACTGCTGTGTGGGTGCTTATATACTTGTATGCCAGGCAGCACAGCTAAATAATTAGGAACACAGCATCTTGAGTCAAGCTGCCTGGGCTTAACTACCCGCTTTGTCACTTACCGACTGAGTATTCTCGGGCGATTTATATAATTGCCCTATGCCCGTTTCCTCACTTGTGAAATGGGCTAATATTAGTACACACACTTCACAGGATGGTGGGTATTAAATTAGTTGATGTTTACAGAATGCTTGCTTACAACAATGGCTATGACACAGGACATGCCTTAGAAATGTTTGTTAAGTGTAATATTAAGCCAATTTCTGTCAAACCCCAAACAAAGTGAAACTAAAGAAGAAATTGGCAATTGTGTTAACTAAAATAATTCAGAATCAGATAAAACTTTCTTTAGATGCCAAATGCACATTTTGGGGACCAAAATCCCTCAAGTTTTCTGTACTACCTCTTATTTACACAATGGAACTTTATCCAGCTCTGGCAAAAAGGGCATTTTTGAGGTCCAAGACGGAAATTTAATGTAACATAGCAACATTCTTCCTTTCTGTGTCCACCCTTCTTTTCATCATTTCAGACATCCATGTCTTTGTTAATAACTGGTATGAAATGGGAGCACTGTATTAGCAGGAATTGGCAAGAACGGCTTTAGAATTCCAAGTTTTTCTTTTCAAAGGAATACGTCCCTGCCTCACTCAGAAGATAAAGGAGGTAAAGGAGCATTTTTTCAAAGAGTTCTCTGTACCACTGTAGGAAACAGAGGTCCCTGAATTCTTCTAACTTTATTTTTTAAAAAGCTGTATGCCAAGCACCACGTACAGAAATCCTTTCATTCGAAAAGATATTTAAAACAGGAGATCAAAACTGAATACAGTCTTGATACGTCTGAGTAAACAGATATTTGGCTGCATGAGCTTTTAAACTACAAGAATAAGTATAAAGTAGTATTTGAGGAAATATATTTCATACATGCAGCTCCTAAACACAGAAGAAACTCGGTGGTTAAACATTTCAGAGTCTCGCCCACTGTCTTCCACTAATAATAGAACTGGTGGATCTAGGGCTGCTGAAAGGTTGTGCGAAGGGTGGGTTCCCAATGATATTCACCAGCAATAGATCCAGCTTGCTAATGCTTTCATTCAAAAAACCGGCACTTAAGTTCTCTAATGCCATGAAGCAGCTTCTTAAAAATATTTAAGGCCCATTTTGAAACATGCAGATTACTAATCAGATACTGCTGAGAGAGTATATATACAGGCCCAACATTCTTATAGGGCAAATTGGCACTGGTTATCAAAAGCCTTTCCAGAGTGTATATACCCTGTTTCCCCGAAAACAAGACCTAGCCGGACCATCAGCTCTAATGCATCTTTTGGAGCAAAAATTAATATAAGACCTGGTATAATATAATATAGTATATTATAGTAAATATAATATATATTTATAGTAAAATAAGACTGGGTCTTTAATATAATACAATATAATGTAATATAATATCATGTAATATAATGTAATACCAGGTCTTATATTAATTTTTGCTCCAAAAGATGCATTAGAGCTGATGGTCCGGCTAGGTCATATTTTCGGGGAAACACAGTACATCCTCCGACCCAGGGTTCAGCTTCTAAAGATTTCCCTTTAGGAATTGATGGGACACACATGTAAAAATGCATATGCAAGTAAGTTCATCACATTGTTTAATAGCTAAAAAGGGAACAAAATTATCATAGAGCACTGGTTACCTAGAGGATTCCTGTGGCATAAAACTGTATTGAGAAAAATGGAAAAATATCTGCAATAATGTTAACCAAAAAAAGGTGGTTAAATTATTTGGATAGCAGGACTCCATTGTTGCAGAAAATAAAGATACTGGTTATAGAAAAGTGTATGTCAGGATGTACTCCAAAATGTTAAAGGAAGTTATCTCTGAGTAATGGGATTGTGGGAGTTTTTCTTTGGTGGAGTAATTTCTAATTACTTGATTATATATGGCTGGTAAAATTAAATGAGTGAGTAAAATATAAAATAAAAATTTAAAAATAAAATGTAATACAGATAAATTGTATAATAAAAAACATAATAATAAACAAGACAGCAGATCACTGTTTAAACTTTTCCCACATTTCTCAAGAGCTGTATACAACAAGCTTCAGGAATAACACCTAGGAAAAAAGAGTTACCCACAGCAGCTGTATCCACTAAGAAATGGCCAGAAAACAAAAGCAGTTTGGGACTGAACATTTTAAAACTAAATACTGTCTTCAGAGGTAAGGGCTGCCCAGACTAGATTCTGCTGTCGGGGTGGTTGGCAGACAGGTATTTTTTGGAATGTTAGGTTCTCAAGACCCTAACTGTGGTATAGTCTAACAGTTCAATTACCCTCACTTTGTTCTCTTTAAATTGCCTCTTAAGAACTCTTCTGGAAGTGTGAATTGCCTATAAAAAACAAATGTTTAAAGAGAATTAAAAGCTTAGTGTCCCAAATTAACTTTGACTTATTTCTTACAATGCTCTGCCCTCCTCATCTTCCTCCCCTTTGATTTATTTCCTCTATTATCCCATATTTTCCTCTCCACCAGGGACCAGGCTAAATCAGGGGAGATTCAAGAGATGCCAGAGTTTGGGGATACCAGGGAAACAAAAAGATAGGGCTTTGAAGCCATTCAAGATTCACTTCATAATCTTAATTCCAATTTAGAAATGGCTTCTGCTCTTTCCCAGCATTTTCTCTCAGGGCTAAAAGTAGACCAGAAACCAGTGCTTCTGTGGACATTAAGCATGGCCATGATTTGGTTTCTGCATGGTCAAGAAGAAAGTGAGTCCTAAAGATTGCTGAGCAATTCAGTAGCCAGTGCTCACTTCTGGTCCGAAGCACATGCCTCAGATGTTAGAACCTGAAATCAGAGAATTGTAGAACATTGGAGTTGAGAGTGGCTTTCTAAATTTCATAGATAAACGCTGCCACAAGTGTAGTTGCTTAGGAGCATCACTTGGATGCTTGTTAGAAATGCAAATTCTCAGGCCCCATCAGGAGCCTACTAAACCAGAAGCTCAAGGGTGGGGCCCAGGTAGCTGCAGGTTTACTGGTTCTCCAGGTGCTTAAAGCTACGCTAAGTGAAAACTGCTATTTCAGAATAAGAAACTGAAGCACAGCAAGGGTAGAATTGTTTGTTTTCACAAAACTAGAGGGGAAACAAGTAGTTATTCTGAGTAAGACATCTAAATAAAGCTATATTGCTTTCCCTGTTTCAAGATCTGCAATATTGTACCTGCTGGTCTCTGGATTATCTTTCATTCCTAGCTGTTTTTTTCCTTTTTACATCACTACACTGGAGAAACTGTGGCAACCAATACAGAGCAGCCAAATGCAGTCTCTGGAGCATGAAGAAGCGTTTAATTCAAACTCTTTTTACAAATGACTGGATTAATGAAATTCATTATACACTGGAGTTCTGGGATGTCGACTGCATGCAAATCACATTTAACGAGCTAAAGTGCATACTTCTACATTAGCTCCCAGAACATCGGAGCAGCAAACACGAAATAGGAATTTGACTATGCATGAATCTACAAGGAGAACTGGAGCCCCTTATCTTATTTTCTCAGGCTGTCCTCCTTGATAACCCACACCAAGACAGAGAGAAGCTCTGAACTGTAGGCAGTTCAATCTCACAAAAAAGCTGAGTTCCCAAAAGATCATTTTAAATCATTTATTTGAAACCTGGACATATTGCCTCATACAATGTTATAAATTATCTTAGATGTCTCATCAATAGATTTACAATAAAACGGATACTATAAAAAAAACTTAACCATTTAAAAAGGCTTCCACTAGGAAAAAAAAAAAAAAAGTTCCAAGCTCCCATTTAGAAGCATCTTCACAAAGGGGACTTCCCTTGTGCAGGGGCGCCTCTGGGTGTGGGGGTCACAGCAGTAGCTTCTGGTGAGGCACGAATGTGGGGGTCAAGATGTCCTTTGCGGCATTCAACACCGCCAGGTCTTAGGCTACCAATACCATGGACTCCAGATTCAGAATCCCAGGATCAAAAGATCTCTCTCACCATATCAGCTACTACACTAGAAAACTCTGAACTAATACCTTGAGGAAGGCTGTAGCTGTGGTTCTTGTAGGTACCAAGACCAAAATCAACTGATACTTTATCTTACACATTTTCCAACTCCCCCTCTCCCTCCTCAGTTGGGCTAGTCTTTGTAATTATAGTCTCCATTTATCACTGATTTTTCTAAAACATTCCTATTTATATTTCCTTTTTATAATAAAAGGATGAATTATATGCATAATAAGATTAATAGTTTTAAAGTAACATTAAAGAATCTTGCACCCCTTAACTGTTGCTCCCAAATCCTCCCATCCCCCCCTCAACTCTAAGTGAATACTAATCTACTTTCTGTCTCTATAGAGTTTCCTATTCTGGACACTTTTTATAAATGGAATCATACAATATATGATCTTTTGTGACTTTTTTTACTTAGCATAATCTTGTCAAGGTTCATCCATGTTGTAGCATGAATCAGTATTTCATTCCTTTTAATTGTCAAATAATATCCCATTGTATGTATATAGCATATCTTATTTATCAATTCATCAGTTGATGGACATTTGGATTGTACCCACTATTTGGCTATTATGAATAATGCTGCTGTGAAATTCATGTATAACATTCTGTGTGGAAGTACGTTTTCATTTCTCTTGGGTATATGCATGTAAGTGGAATTGCCTCATCACATGATAACTCTATGTTTAAGTGTTTAAGGAACTGCCAGACTGTTTTCCAAAGGGGCTTCATCATTTTACATTCCTACTAGCAATTTATGACGGTTTCAGTTTCTCCACATCTTTGCCAACACTTGGTATTTTTTTATTATAAACATTCTAGTGGGTGTGAAGTGGTATCTCAGTGTAATTTTGATTTGCATTTTCCAAATTAATGATAGCAAGACTTTTTCATGTACTTATTGACTTTTGGATATCTGCTTTGTGGAAATGTCTATTCAGACTCTTTGACTACTTTTAATTGTATTATTTGCCTTTTTATTATTGACTTGTAGGAGTTATTCATATATTCTTAATACAAGTCCCTTTTCAAATACATGATTTGCAAAACTTTCTCCCATTCTGTGGGCTGTGACACCTGCTTTTTTACTTATCACACTGTGTCTGATTGCATTGCTATATATATAATCTCAACATATTCTCTACTATTCCCTAGCTCAGGTGGTTGCAGCCACACACTGGCTGGCTTTTCCACTGCTTTGTACCAGCTCAGGAGCTCACCATTGCTCTTACTTCAGCCTGGAACATTTCTAGAACACATGGCCTGTGCCCTCATTTCATTTAGGCCTCTGCTCCAATGTCACCACCTCAGAGAGGCTGTCTCTAAAACTGCAACTCCCCCACCCATCTCTCCATTCCCTTACTCTTATATTATATAAGTGCTATGAAAATATATCGGGAATTGACACTTGTCAGAAACTTACATTTGTTTGCCTTTCTTTGATTACTGATTAAAACAAGTGTTTTCTTAAATGTTTATTGGGAGCCATGTATATATTTATATTTCTTCTTTTGTAAATATCCTGTTCATGACCTTTTCTGATTTTTCTAGTGGCATACTTGTCTTTCTTGTTAATTTTTAGGAATATTACCCCTTTGTCTGCTATCCATAATTTCCCCAGCTGTAGTTTCCTTTTTAAAAAAAAAAATATTTTTTTAAATTTTATTGGGGAATATTGGGGAACAGTGTGTTTCTCCAGGGCCCATCAGCTCCAAGTCATTGTCTTTCAATACAGCTGTGGAGGGCACAGCTCAGCTCCAAGCCCAGTTGCCATTTTCAATCTTTAGTTGCAGGGGGCGCAGTCCACCATCCTATGGGGGAATTGAACTGGCAACCTTGTTGGTTGCCTCTCTAACCAACTGAGCCATCTGGTCACCCTTCCAGAAACTCAGCAGCAGCTCGTTATCTAGTTGTGGAGGGCACAGCTCACTGGCCCATGTGGGAATCGAACCAGCAACCCTGTTGTTTAGAGCTCGCGCTCTAACCAACTGAGCCATTGGGCCGCCCCTATCTGTAGTTTTCTTGTTTATTCACAGTGTTTACCATATAAGTGCTCTTCAGGGGATAGCTCAGTTGGTTAGAGTGCAAGCTCTTAACAACAAGGTTGCTGGTTCAATTCCCGCATGGGATGGTGGGCTGCGCCCCCTGCAACTAAGATTGAAAATGGCAACTGGGCTTGGAGCTGAGCTGCGCCCTCCACCACTAGATTGAAGGACAACGACTTGGAACTGATGGGCCCTGGAGAAACACACTGTTCCCCAATACTGCCCAATTAAAAAAAATAAAAATTAAAAAAAGAGTTCTTCCTTTTTATGTAGTCTATTAGTCTTTACATAGATTCATTACCTTTAGTTCCTTATCTTCCCAAGAATACACAAAAGTGATTAGGTTTTATACTTAAGATACGTTTCATGAAAATCCCTTGGCCAGTGTCCTATGATTTCTCATTCACACAGCACATTCATCACACCAACTGCAGAAACTTGGTTTTTCTCCATTCTCAGCTCTCATCCCTCATCACAGCAACCAGAAGCTCTTTGTCCATTTCACTGAAAGCATTTGGCAACTCAAAAGTCTACTGTCAGAGACTGAGTAACACACTCAGTGAGTCACACCTCCCTGTATCCACGCCCTTGTGTAGTCTCCCATCCCACAATGACTCTGGGCTTGGTGATGTGACTTGCTTTGGCTAGTGGGACTCTGGCAAACTTTATGTACATAGAGGCATGAAGGGTGCATATGCATTATGTCTGGGAACTCCTCTGCTAAGACGTGAAAAAGCTGAGGCTGGCCTCCTAGAGGATGGGAGAGAATGTAGAGAAAGTGCCTATTGCTACCAGAAAGAACAGAAAGTAGCTTTCCTGCTAATTGTGACAAAAGAACATTGCTTTTAGTTAGAAATTATCCTAATTAAATCAGGCAATAAGTTTATGGCACCTGCTATCTGAACAGACAAGAGAAATGAGGCTTGGAAAACACAAAAACATTGCTAAATTAGTCTCTCGGGCCTCCTATTTGTAGGTCATCAAAGAGTAAGATTCCACTCTTATGTAGCTGGGCTGGATAGACGTGACAGAAACAGCATAATATCTCTGGAAGTGACAAACAGCTGGCAGAGCTGAAGAGCTTCCCTTGCAGATGGAAGAAACAGAACAAAGGGCCAAAGAAGAGAATGGCAGCCAGTAAGCCCTAAGTGAGGTGCTTTTCACAAGTGGGACTTCCATTTCTGTGCTGTACAAAAAAAAAAAAAAAATAGAGGGCTGGGGAGACAAACAAGATGAAGGGAAATTTAAGACATTTTGTCTGCCTAGGCTTCCCAGCTGGGTACACAACTCACCCAAATATATATCCTCTCTTGCTGTTACTAAAAATATAATGAATAACTCTTTCAGGAGGAAAATGGTCACATATCACCAAGGATACAGGAAGACACTCATGATATATTTTTTAAATGACTTAGGAATCCAAGCAACGCTCGATTCTTCTTCTCTCTGGACTCTGCCAAGAGGGTAAATAAAGCTCCTGCTTAAAAAGAGATAGAATTCAGATAGAATTTTGTCTGTTCATGTCTGATACTGGGAATCAGCTGAAATCTAAAGTGCCTTAAAACTAGCTCATTGTGAAGGCAGACATTCTGGCATGAAAACTAGAAAAGGCTGCCACCGAAATAAATGCACATTGTCTTGCACCAAATGCTGCTAGAAAGAGATTTTCAAGGATTCTAGCAGAAAAGGGAATGCAGGATTGATGAGAAGCTGAGCAGGAGAGCAAGTACTATTGGGGAAAATGTAAAACAAAATCATTTCAAATGAAGAGTGTCATAAAATTGCAACATAGAAAAGACAGAATGCATCCTTTTCTCACAAGCCTCACACAGTTGCTTTTCTTTGAATAGTGAGTGCCCTTTGCTTTCTTCCTGCTGCCAAGAAAATGTAGGACAAGCTCTTACAAGTACCACAAAATGGGGGACTTAAATGTTGTAAGGCTGATGGCAATCCATCTCTACATCTCCAGTAGTCAACTGACTCAAACAAGCCAGGCTATTTGTGCAATGTTCCCATTATCTTCTCACTTTTATAATGCCTATTGTCTTTGAATTCACCACTAATATTACATTTTATATTTGGTTATTTTATTCACCTTCTTCCCCATATGAAATACTTCAAATTTTTACATATGTGTTTGATTCACCTTCAAGAAAGGGTAAAAGGGTGGAGGCTCCCCCAACATTTCCAAACAAGGATTTTTTCAAGTATAGAACTCAGGTAAAAATAATTGGATAACTCATGTTAATCAAAATACTTACTTCATGACCACTCATCATGGCCTTCTTGTTCATTTGTGTTTATTATATTAATACGCACATACATACGTGAACCTACTACTTAACATGGACACTAGAACACGGACAATAACTTACATCTCTCCATGTGGTCATCCCCATTCCCTTCCCCTACCTTTCTCCTCCCAAGGTAACCACTATCTGAATCTTGTGTTGAATGTTGATATAGCCCAATCACGTAATCTTGAGGGACTTATTTCCATTTATTATATTAATAAGACTTTCACAGTGTTCTAGATTACAACAGTTCATTCATTTTGACTGCTGTACGTTACTCATTGTGTGAATCAGGGAAAGGGGAAATTAAAATGCCTTGCTGCATTAATTCATTCTACATTCTTTACTTCTTAACAAACAAATGCCACACTATGCATCACTTATTTTAAAACAACCTATGGTATAAAACAAGTTGCTACTATTTCAATTGCACTTCATAGCTATTTCTTCATCCTCAATTTTTCGTTTTGTATTTTCCAGGATTGAATGCTTAGTATGCATTCTACACTTGGTTTCCTTGGAGATTAGTGATATCAGAACTGGCACAGACCAGGGCTGTTGACATAATGCCTGTCTATTCTGACACTAATAAGATCAGACTCACCTTTAAATTCACATTTATTCAATACTTCCAGTGTCCTCATGGCCAGACACTCCTAGAAAAGGCACTAGTGGCACTGAGCTGAACAAAACCATTCCTTTCCGTCAAGGCTCTCACTGCCTACTGGAGGGGGGGGGGAATCCTACAATCCCAATACAAGAGGTAGTTTTCAACATCTTAGACCAGAAGGTGACTGCCTCGTAGATGAAGTGAAAGAAAGGGACAAATCATGCAAAGGCACAGAGGTGGGAGAGGATCAAGCAGTCAGGGATCTTCAAATTTAAGCACAGTGGCAAGGAAGTCAGAGGTCAAATCTCAGAGCATCTTCAATTTTATCCCAAGGTAAATGGGAGCCACGGAGAGACTTCACAGAGGGGAGATAGGATCGCGTTTACCACAGTAGAAAGTGCGCTGCACTGGAGTGGGCTTTAGGTAAGAGCAGGGGGACGTCAGTCTAAGATCCAGGCTATAAATGATGTGGATCCGAAATGAGGCAGCTGCATAGACCATGGATGCAGGTGGGAGGACATGGATTTCTGTGACATGCAGGAAAACTGACTGAAAACAGAGGACATGGACCCAAAAGAAAATGAGCTTAACAAAATTTGGTGTCTAAAAGCAACTGTAGTACAATTGTTTCACATGCCATGCCTAAAAGAATGTAACCTCACCCACAGGAAGACAAAAGCCTCCTCCTTTTCATATTGTTTCGATCCCAAGAAAGCCTCCAAATATTGGTGAAGTATGTTTTTGTAAATTACCAGGTATCTTTATTTGAAATGAACTCACAAAGTACAACTAAATATTTCTTATAACAAGTTAGTTTCATCACCAGCCATAAGAAAGGAAATGATGCCCAGTTGGAATCCCAGTCTAATTGAATTTTAAACATACCATTAATTCTCATTATTTGCAGCAGTTATGTTCTATAAAGTCACCACAAACACCTTGTTTTATGTGGATTTACGTTCAAAGACACCTATTTAATATATATTGTTGGTTCATGAACATTAACTCATGGCCAAAATCACAGTAACTCACGCCTGAACACAGCTTATCCAATACATGTATTTTTTCCATAAGACACATCACAGCCTTCTTAACACTTAGCAACACTAGTCAGCACTTTAGCACCACACTCGGGAGCCATTTCAAACAGGAAAATCACCAACGAAACGCACAAAAATGGGAATAATGTGGCACTAAATGGACTGCGAAAAGGACACTTGTTTACAGGGTGAGAACAAGCACGCAGAGCGTCGCCTCGTCCCACCTCATTTGGGAATGTGCACATCAGGCGACTCGAATTTTTCACCACTCTGTGCTTGTCTGTGAATGATTACAAAAGTACTGCGAGTATTGATTTGGGGGTTACAAATGGATTTTAGCAAGTCGGCAAATTCACAAATACTGAATTGACAAATAATGAGGATTGATAGTATCTGGAAGAGATCATTCCCTGCCTTGAGGTGTCAAAAGGCACTTTCGTAGGTGGGCTGAGCAAGTCAGTAACAATGCCAAATCTTTAGTTATGTGCTTTCCCCAATGAGTTCAAAATGTCTCCTTGGATATAGCAAAATGACCCCTTTGCTTATGTCCTGTGAGCCTGGGAAAACCTAGTTATAAATCAGTTTTTAAATGAGAGAAAATCGATGCTTTGGAGAAGAAACATGTTCCTGTTTCAGAAAAAAAAAAGACCAAGAATAAATTTGAGATGTCCTGATTCCTAAAATTGTCCACTTTCTATGTCCACCTTCTATGTTCAAACTTTACTGTACTTGTGAATCCCCTGGAGACCACATGAATAATGCAAATTCTGACTCAGAATAGACAATGCCATTTATTTTTCTATCTGTATCTATCAGTATCGTAAAGAAATTAAAACAAAGTACATTAGGATCTCAATATTGCTTTCCAAATAGAACCTCGGGTTTGGGAGTATTTGTCTCCTCTCCCAATGGACCATTAGCAGCATTAAGGAAGTAAAGGAACCATCATCTGAAAGGTACAGAATGCTTCATATGCAGGCAGCTGACATACAAGTGGACAAAGCACCACTTGTCCATTTTAACATGAAGATAAGGGCTGGGATTATTAGGAAGCTGTTATCTGTAGATAAAGACATTTGCTTCTTATTGCCTCTGTGCTCTTATCCCAGATACACCATAAATCAAAGATGACTTTGAAACAAAGGTAGTAGAACTGCAGGTCTGGTGACCTGTCATTTTGGAAGGAAATCTGGCACCACAGAGCCTGAGAGAAGAACAGATTAATGCAAAAGCTCCGGTGAAAATTTGACTTCCAAGATATAATTCAGAGGAACATTAGTCTCCCACAAAGATTTGCAGAGCTACAAAAATAACCGCAAAGTAGATAAAAAGAAGAATGTGTTCACTGGTGCTTCAGAGGGGCAGACATTTGCGGGCCTTTGGGATACTCAAGATTGATCCTTCCAGCCCACGGATTCCAATTTGATAGTTTGTGTTTAACAATTTAAAGATTCAAAGTTCTATTTGAGACTAAGTGTAGGGTTCTCCACCACTCAAGCAAGTATGATTTTCCATGCAACTTGAGAATTATCCACAGCTGTCTTTTTTCTTGAAACCATGTTTCTTTCAGCACACATGGTACCAGCTGCAGTTAAGAAAAAAATAACTGTCTTCAATCGACTATTTGTCACTGATGAAACACCAGTTTTGTTGTATTTTTAAACCTGACAAAGATAAAATGCAGATAATTATACTTCAGTGAGCAAATCTCAGCTCAAGCTACAAATTGAAGACAGTTCAGAACATATGTAAGAGAGCTCTATGAAAAAAGATATTTAAAGAAAGAGGGGGGAATGACTATAGGAATCTAATGCTCAAAGGATGACAGACATTAGGAGGAGTGTACTTGAAATACCAGACAAGTCAGGAAAAGTCCTCACCTATATTCCCATGGGGGCAAAAAAATTTTTTTTTGTTTCATTCAAAGCCATGGGAGGAAGGAAATGCAAAAAATAAAAAATAAAAATAAAAAAAAAACAAAACCCTGCTATTTTCTGATACAAATCAGATATTCTTCAGGCAAACAGAGGGACAAAAAGGGCTATTTTCCCCAGGAATCCCACTTCTAGAATCTACACTAACGAAACACTTCCAATACAAAAACGCATATGCATAAGATTATTCATTGCAAAGCTGTTTGCAACTACAAAATAATGGAAACTACCTAAATGCCAATAAATAGGAGAGTGGTTAAAGCCACACAGTGGAGTATTGTGCTACTGTAAAAAAGAATGAGGAAGATCTCTATGAACTGATATGGAATGAGTTACAGGAGAAACTGTTCAGCAAAATAAGTACAAAAAAACGTATCCATGGTATGCTGTCCTTCATATAAGAAAAAGGGGCGTATAAGAAAACATTCATGTATCTTCTCACTTGTGCAAAAGAAATACGGTAAAGGTGAACAAGAAACTAAAGAAATTGCTAATCGAAGGGGGTGAATGGGAAGGGGTGAAAAAAGGGGGCAAGGGGAAGGCGTAGTAGGGATGAGGAGAGAGTGATACCTGTGAGTATAGCTTTTTGTATAGACCTGACTCTGAGAGCTAGAGTAATGTTTAATAGATTGAAAATATAAATAATTGAAATCAATCAGGATGTCTGTGTTTTAGAGGAAGAGGGCAAAATGGAACACAAACACTAACAGAAGAACCAAATGTATCACAAGTGAACAACGTAACCACACTGAAGGGTTGAGGAAGAAAAGAACTAGCTTTACTAACTGTGAAAAACAGTATCTTGATGGGCTACTGTAAATTAAGGCAAAAAAGAACTTTACCCAGAATGGTACTCTAGCTAGTGAATGTGTTTCTCACAAGGGTACGGGTGCGCAGTTTTGAAATTATTTTTGTGTATACTAAGATTAAAGAAATAAGTAAATATATTTGCATATATTACAGATAATGACAGCCAGATTTCTCACCATCAGAGAAAGAAGGCTAGAATGAACAATGTGATGTTGGATTAGAATCAGAGGTATCAGTATGAGCTCCTAATTTTGACAGATAGATAGACAGACACACAAGAAGGAAGGAGGGATGGAAGCAGAGAAAGAGGGAGGGAGGGAGGGAGGAAGGAAGATAGAAAACAGGTATGTTTGCATGGTTAGTATACCGGGGATGCCAAAAAAAATATATACACATGACTTGTATTCATCTTCTGTTATCAGTATATATTGAGTATTACAATTTCAATACAGTTTTTTCCTTTCTTAAAATGTGTACACATTGTTTTGGCACCCTCTGTATTTCTGTATATGTCCTAACCACTGGGAGGGCCTAAAAGCAATGACACTCGGTATCAAATGAGCACACCTAGGACCCAGGTCCTAATTTCTAAACACCATTCTGCAATAAAAGGAAACAAAAAAGGGTGAGGACAGAAAAATATATTTGCAAATTATTGACCAGAATTTCCCAAATTTTGCACAAACAATAGCACTTTAACAGAAAAGGGAGAGTCATTTCAACAAATTGGTACTGGAATAATTGAACATCCATATGCAAAAAAATAAACTTTGAGCTATACTTTGTGCCTTTCACAAAAATCAAACCAAAATGGATTATAGACCTAAATGTAGAACATAAAAGTATAAAATATCTAAAAGAAAACATAGGATAAAATGTTTGTGACCTGTGGTTAGGCAAAAATTTCTTAGATATGAACTCAAAAGTGTGCCCTTAGAGGAAGAAATTGATAAATCAGATTTCACTGAGATTAGAAACTTTAGCTCTTCTAAACACACTGTTAACAGAATGAAAAGTAAGCTACAGAATAGGAGAAAATATTTGTAATTTATGTATGTAGTAAAAGACCTGCATCCAAAACATATTAAGAACCCTTAACACTCAACTGTAAGAAAATAACCCTACAAAAAATAATGGGCAAAAGATTTGAACAGTCACTTCATCAAAGAACACATGCAGATGCCAAACAAGCACATGCAAAAAATGTTTAACATCATTTATCATTTAGGGAAATACAAATTAAAATTGCAATGAGATACCACTACATACCTATTAAAAGAAAAAGAAAACTTCAAAAGCCTACCATACCAACTGTTGGTGAGGATATGGAGAAACTGAAACTGTAAATGTGAATATAAAACAGTATATCCACTTTAGAGACCAGTTCGGCAGTTTCTAGAAAAGTTAAACAGATACCTACCATATGATCTAGCCATTCCACTCCTAGGTATTTACCCCAGAGAAATGAAAACATATGTCCATAGAAACACTTGTACATAAATATATATAGCAGTTTGATTGCTAATTGACAAAAACTGGAAAACACACAAATGTCTGTCCGCCAACAGATGAATAGGTAAACAAACTGAGATACAGCCATTTAATGGAAAACTACTCAGGAGTAAAAATGAATAAATTTGAAATGAAATTGAAATGAAACATGAAATGAAATAAATACACACTACAACATGGATTAATCTCAAAATCAGTGTGTGAAGTGAAAGAAATCCAGACAAAAAAGTATATACTGTATGATTCCATGTATATAACATTCTAGAAAATGCAAGCTATAGTGGTAGAAAGCAAATTAGTAGTAGCCTGGGAATGGGGAATGGGAAGAGGCATGATGACAGATTACAAAGGGCATGGGAACCTTTTGGCATGATAGATATCCTCACTTTCTTAATTGTGGTGATAGTGTCCCAGGTGTATACATACGCCAAAACTTAAATTGTATACTTAAATTCTATACTTAAAAAAAAACTGTATGTCAATTATACCTCAATAAAATTATTTTAAAAAAATCAAGCAAGCAAACAAATATGTGTAGCAAAATCCTACCTTTTTTTTCTCACATTTATAGCATGCCCTCCACCACTGGAATATAAACTCCCTGAGAGCAACGACTATCACACACATTTCTGGCCAGGCTAACAGACATGAACCATTCCCAATAAACATGCCGATGGCATTGCAAAATTAGGAAAACTTAGAAATTAAAAGACAGTATTTATCAGGAAACTTTGATCAAGGACTTAAGTAGCAAAGACTAAAACCTTTCTGCAATTAGTAGTGATGACCTTAATACAATAAAGTAACATTCCAACCCAGTTCATGAGATGTAAGGCAATTAGAAAAAAGGGGGCAAGCTAACCAGCTAGAAAAGTCCTACAAAAGTTCTAGAAAAAAGCAGAATCCAGACCAGACCAGAAAGCCTCAGCCACAATGCCTTACTTAGATTATGCCCAGTTAGGTCCTGATAGAAAAGTCAATGGATATTAATACAAACCTACTCTATAGCATTATAGCTATCTAATGAATTTACATTTTATTTTATCAAATTCATAACTTATATGGCTCATACCTCATAAATTACAAGAGGAATGTCAAATTAGGTAATCTGCAACACCAACAAAAATGGATTAATAGCTTTAATTTAGAAACACTCATAAAACAATAAAACACCACTAACAGAAAAATGGCCAGAGTAAAGGAACAGATAATTCATAAAATAAAAATAGAGTTTTAAAGTTATACCTTATAATTAAATATATACATACACATGTACATAATTTATCATTTTTAAAATCTATGAATTCTAAAGTTTTAAAAATCTCTTGTCAATGGCAAGAATGTGCTATGATTGACATTTTCTCATACAATTAGAAGGGGGATATTGGCAAACATCCTTTCTAAAAGCACTTCCAACAAAAGTTTTCAATATTTATAAAACATTCACACTTAATTCTGCCAGGAAGTTAGCTTAATTAAGCAAATAGAAATGTGAAGCCGGCTGTGAGCTGCCGTGGGCTACTGTGTGTTGCCATGAGCGGCCGGTGACCAGCGTGAGTGGCCGGCAACCATCATGAGCTGGCGTGGGCTGCTGTGTGCTGCTGTGGGCTGCTGTGTGCCTTTGTGAGCCTTCGTGAGCGGCCAGCAGCTGGCGAGAGCTGCCATGAGCTGCTGTGAGTGGCCGACCGAGGACTGGCAACTGACTGCCACAGCCGGGGGGGAGTGCAAGGCTCATAATACCAGCATGGGCCAGGGAGCTGTGTCCTACACAACTAGGCTGAGAAACAACAGCTTGAACCGGAGTGGGGCAGGGGGAGGCGGAAGAAGGGGGAAAAAATGTGAAGCCAAAAATTTAAGTGCAAGGCTACTAATCACAATCTTATATTAATGAAAAACTAGAAACAATCTTATATCCAACAGCAGGAAAACTGTTTAATAAACGAACCTCAGGATAGAAAAATACATGGCCATTTAATGCTGTTTTTAAAGACATGGGAAAATTCTGGTTAAAAATGAAAAATATTAGGACACAAATATGTTTAGAACAGCATGATTCCAAATCTGTCTCACTCCTCCAGATTTCTAAAGTTTTGTGCTGCTCTTTAAGCACTTCCATGAAATTGTGACCTATTAGTATCTCGCCAATCATGTGGCTAACCAACTAAAGCCTTAAGCATCACCAAACAGAAATTCTGAACTCAGAATATCCAAGCTATCCTTCTAATGCTAACCTGCCCTTGGCTTGGGGGTTATATAACCACAAATCCATTAGCAAAACATCCTCCAGGTCAAGAGGGACAGTATAAATAAATGGTAGAGAAGAGTAAGTAAGGCAGTGATGAAAACTAGGGACAAATGGGGAATTTAAGTGCCTAAGATTTTTGTCCATGATGCAATCCATTATTAAGAATAAACTGGGATCCTGTTATTAATGCTTTCTTTCAAACAAAGATAAGGCCATTTCAAAATATCACTTCATCAGGACAAGACACTCACTCTTGGGACTGGATTGCCGGGGGTTAAGATGGCACCTTGGGCTAAGAGGTCAAGGAGAAGGGACTAAGGATAAACATACCCACAGGAAAATCTTCTTTTCTTAGCATTTGAAATGTTGTTCCAAAAGAGTCCTGATTTTCTCATGTTGGAAGACTGTTTTCATCAAGAGTGTTCTGAAATACTAAGTTTACCATGAGGGGCAATTCAAATACAAATGACCCCAAGATTATATGGTGGAATTGGCAGAATTGTTCAACATGACTTCTTTCTCCAGCAATTCTTGATTGGTGCATCAGGCCAAGAGAGGAAAACCAGGAAACATAGCATTTTAAATTTGTGGGTACATTTTTTTTCCCTTTTCACAGAGTATCATTTCAGTACTGTTGGTACTTTGCCTAAAATAAACCCACAAATAAAACTAGCAAGATACCTATGGTTGTTCAAAGCTGTAGCCTATAATATTAAAACATAGTTAAATACCTCTAAATGTTGCAATGCTCCAATCCTTACCTCGTTTTTCTTTCTTTCTTTTTTTTTTTTTGCCATTAAACAAGAATTGTTTTATTCTCATTACAGCACACAAAACAAGAGATTTACGGCTGCACCTTTCCATCTAACATTTCTGTGTTTCTCCTTGAGACACATGAACAAACTCACTATGAAACCCTGATTACGAATATCGGCTTGACTGGAAAGGGAACTAAAGGGGAAAAGAGAAAACATGTGCCAAGCACTCAGATTAACCTATCACTCAAGTCTCATCTCAAATCATCTCCCAGGCTCCAATTACAGCAATTAGTAGTCAAGGTAAAGCCCCCTCACACACACCCTTCCGCCCCTCGGAGAATGTAGTTCAACAATGTAAGCAAGGGTTTCCATTCACTTTACCGCAGACAACTGCTGCTACTTACCGAGGTTAAACAACCACTGAAGTGGCCAACATTCTGGAAATTATCCGTTAGAAGAGAAGTGTATATTCTGTGTTTGTTTTCAAACACCCAGTTTTATTTTTACCTGCATGAACAAAAGAACCTAGAAAATGTAAAGGGAATCCAGAAATTTGTGGACGTAAAATTCAGTACTTTATGGGGGCAGTTGTTTAGCTCAGTTGGTGACAGCGCAGTGCTCTTAACAACAAGGTTGCTGGTTCGATCCCCACATGGGCCAGTGTGAGCTGCACCCTCCATAACTAGATTGGGACAACTACCTGACTTGGAGCTGATGGGTCCTGGAAGAACACACTTAAATAAATAAAAATTAAAAAAAAAACTTGGTATCTTATGATAGAGGCTGATACGGTTTCCTATTTTACAATGTGCAATGTACAATGATCCCCTAGCCAATCATCCAGAGATCTAAATGTGACCCTCCAATTAAAATAAAGTACCCACCAGATTAATATTACAATAGAGTAAAATTCAGAACTCAGTCCAAGGGCATTATCCTTCATAAATTACCATATACAGTCCGCCAATCAGTCACAAGCTACCCATCAATACCTGAATTACTTTAAGTTTTCTTCTTTCCTGGAATATAATATCACTTAGTGAATGCATATTTGAAACTATAGAATTAAAATGTAAACATATTGGCCGGCCCAGTGGCTCAGGCGGTTGGAGCTCCGTGCTCCTAACTCCAAAGGCTGCCGGTTCGATTCCCACATGGGCCAGTGGGCTCTCCACCACAAGGTTGCCGGTTCAACTCCTAGAGTCCCGCAAGCTCTGGGCAACGGGGCTGCCGGTTCGATTCCCAACTGGGCCAGCGAGCTGTGCCCTCTGCAACTAGAATGAAGTCAATGAGCTGCCACTCAGCTTCTGGGTGGCAAGACGGCTCAGTTGGTTGGAGCACGGGCTCTCAACCACAAGGTTGCTGGTTCGATTCCCACAAGGGATGGTGAGCTCCACCCCCTGCAACTAAGATTGAACACGGCACCTTGAACTGAGTTGCCTCCCTGATGGCTCAGTTGGTTGGAGCGCGTCCTCTCAATCACAAGGTTGCTGGTTCGACTCCCGCAAGGGATGGTGGGCTGCACCCCCTGCAACTAGCAACATCAACTGAACCTGGAGCTGAGCTGCGCCCTCCACAACTAAGACTGAAAGGACAACAACTTGACTTGGAAAAAAGTCCTGGAAGTACACACTGTTCCCCAATAAAGTCCTGTTCCCCTTCCCCAATAAAACCTTTAAAAAAAAGTAAACATATTAAACGTGCTTATAATGGTGGTTGCACAACTGTATACATTTGTCAAAATTCATCAAATATATATGTTATATATACATACATAACACACACACAACATATATGCAATAAAATTTGCCAATTTTAAGTGTATGGTATATATATATATATATATATATATATATATATAGAGAGAGAGAGAGAGAGAGAGAGAGAGAGAGAGAGAGAGAGAGAACACCAAAAAAATGTATACACATTTTAAAAAAGGAAAAAACTATTAAAATTACGCTGATGGTAACCACTTCAAGCACCTCTTGTAATTGCAGAAGTCAAATGTGACTTGTATTCATCTTTCGTTACTGGTATATATTGAGTGTTACAATTTTAATACAGTTTTCCTTTCTTAAAATGTGTATAAAATTTTTTTGGCACCCTCCGTATACAAGTATATAAAATCTCCCCAACAAAGCTGATTAAACAATATGAATCATACTACATCCCCATGGAACATGAATGTGAACTGATAATTCACTCATAAAACATGGAAACAACAGTGACTAGGGAGGAAACAGAGGAAAAGAAACCTGTTTATACCAGAGCAGGGTTTCTCAGCCTCAGCACTACTGACATTTTGGGCCAGATAGCTCTTTGTTGTGGGGGGTTGTTCTGGGCATTCTAGGATGTTTAACCGCATTCCTCTACCCACTGGATGCCAGTTGCACCTTCTTTCTTCAGTTGTGACAACCAAAAATATTTCCAGACATTGCCAAATGTCCCCTGAGGGGGCAAAAGCACCCCGGGTTGAGCACCTCTGCAGTAGATCCTTATAACAATACCTATTACGCAAATTCAACTAAAGTTAACGGTGGTGAAAGGTAACTATCCCAGAGAAAGAAAAAAAATGGAGAATGTTGATGACTTTGGGTCTATTTAGGACACTTTCAAATACAGGTAATCAATATTATCAATGCTTTCCTCCACAGCTAATGAGCACAAGTAAATCTGGAAATATCTCAAGTACATTTTTCCACGAGTTGTCATTAAACTTATGTGAGGTTTCATAGCTATAAATCATCACCATTGACCAACTCTCTTAATAACTTCATAAATTGGTCATTTGCTCCAGGAGAACATAAGGGAATTAAAGAATTGATCATATACTCTGAGGACATGATGCAAATAGGCGCTAGACTTTTAATAAATGATTTTTCAAGGAATTGACTTTTTAAAACTCAGGTCCCTAAGTTTGATATTTAGTCAACTTAAAAGAAAAATCTATACTACTTCTGCCGACTAATTAAACTTTAAAAACTGCATATTAAATAAGGCCATATGTGAAATAGACTGGGTAAATAGCTAGCTTGATCTAGTTCATCTCCTAACCTGTGAGATACCAGGTTAAAAGAAATAAACTGTTTAGTAATTCCACATTTGGAAATATATTCCAAATAAATTAATCCCCAAAAGAAATTAGATAAAAATATTCAAAGTATCCCTGATATCAAATATTACACAACTCCCAATTCTGCAAACTGAGACAAAAAAAAACCAGACATAATGCTTTATCAGACACATAGATGACAGCTGAAAGCTGAGTTTCTAGTTCAATGTCTGGTCTTGAAACCACTGAGCGGAACTGAAAGTAGTAAAGAGGGCCCACTGAACATTTCCAGAGCTTTCTAAGAAAGTGCCTAGGCCAAGGCTTCAGATAGTGGTGCTATGCTGCAAGGTTTAGAGAAACAAAGAAGCACAGTCAGAAGGATAAATGACGCGATTAGCAATTGCATACTTTTGTATTGTATACAAATCATTATTTATATGCAAATATATTGTGTACAAATATAAGAAATTACAGTTATAAAAACATTCTTAAAAATGCAATGATTAACTGAAATTCTTTCAAATCATAAGAATTAGGGAAAAAATAAGATGCTTTTTTATGAGGAAATAAAATATTGCCCCCAAATTGATATAAGAATGGGCAAATTATGAAAAAATGTATTTCCTCATTATTAACCAGGGGAACATAGATGAAAAGAAACATGATACTCTTAAACATTTGCCAGATTGGAAAACTACTAAGAAGTTTAACAAGATCAAGTGCTGGAGAAGATGTGAAATAGCTCAAATTCTTAATAATCTACAATTGCTTTAAAAAACAGGTTAGCAGTATTTTTTAGGTTAAAGATGCACCTATACCTTCACAAATATTCAACAGGAAACAAAAGAATGTTCATAGCAGCATTATTCATAAAAGCAAACTGAGAAGCACCCAAATGTCCAATAACAGAAGGGGTAATTTGTGGTATAGTCATACAATGTAATACTATACAGCAATGGAAAGGAACAAATGTGGCCCCAACCATCAATATGGAGAGATCTCATACAATGTTAAGTGAAAAAAGTCACACAATACACAGAGTATTATCCACTTTACATAATATCCAAAAATAGACAAAAACAAAATAGAGAGAAAAGAGGCCACTTAGGAATGCATTCATAAGTGGCAAAGCTATAAAGAAAACCAGGGAGGTGGTGAATAAATCTGTATAGGGTTTCCTTACAGAGGGGAGATGGGAGAGAGGAGTATATGATGGAGGGTCACTCGGGTGGCTTCTGGGGGTACTGACAATGTTCTATTTCTTTCATTTTTTAATTCTTTTTTAAAATTAAATTTATTGAGGTAACATTGGTTAGTAAAATTATATAGGTTTCAAGTGTAGAATTCTGTATTACATCATCTATAAATCACATTGTGTGTTCACCACCCAGAGTCAGTTCTCCTTCCATCACCATATATTTGATCCCCTTTACCCTCATCTCCCACCCCCCACCCCCTTACCCTCTGGTAACCACTAAACTATTGTCCGTGTCTATGAGTTTTTGTGTCTCATTTGTTTGTCTTGTTCTTTTGTTGTTTTTGGTTTCTTTACCACACATCAGTGAAATCATATGGTTCTCTGCTTTTTCTGTCTGACTTATTTCGCTTAGCATTATACTCTCAAGATCCATCCATGTTGTCGCACATGGCACTATTTATCTTTTCTTATGGCAGAGTAGTATTCCATTGTGTATATTCTTAACCTGCCTATTAAACATCTTATTTCTTAACCTGGGAGGTAAACTACATGAGGATTTGTTTTAATTATTCTTTACATGGTATATAAACGTTTTCATAGTATTTTATGTTTCTCCCACAACATAAAGGCTTAATTTTTTAAACACAAAGCAATACACAGACCATTTTGACACATGCAAGTCCATATCTGAATAATATTCGCTGGAAAAAGCAGAACTCAGTGTATTTAGGATTATTATAATTGCACAGATATGAAGGTACAATGACAAAGACCACAGGCTAATTAGAAGTGATATCATTAGGGGCTTTTCTTGCAGGAGTGCTTAGGCTCATAACTTCAAAACTAGTTGATTGATGTCACACAGCAAATTAAATCCAGAGCTGGTGGTGTCAAAAAACTAATATACAAAAAGAGGTCTAATTGACAATGGATTTAGAATAACCACAAGTCTCTGAATTGATGTTTAATAGGTACTTTCAGGAGGCAAATATACAAGGTGGATTTGAGAGACTTAGATTGTGTACACAAGTTTAGACGTGGACTAATTCTACAACGAATATTTGTCAGCCAGAGAATTTGGGGTTGGCAATTATATGTCGTGGTAAAAAGTTTTTGTCATTATAAAGCAGGATACTGTATTTTAAAAAATTATTGGTGATAATCAGTAAAGATAGAGATTGTAAGTGTGAGGAAGGTATGAAGACACATCAATTTAGATAAAAGAAATAAACGGAGAAATTTTCAAGGTTAGATGTATGGGAAATGAGATAAGGAAAGGATCAAGAAAATTTCAGAAAGGGGAAGAATGGCCCACCCTATTTTCATTAGCTCATCCACATCACAATTATATTTAACAACAAAGTGCTTTATATCATGACCATCTATTAATTGCCAATATGTAGATTAACCAAGACAGGTCTTTTACATTTGTACTACACTGTTTATCTCCCTCTCTTAAAAAAAAATCAGGTTCGTGGTTTTTTCATGCTCAAAGAACTGATACTTACAAAGACAAAGCCGGTGCTGCTGTGGGGGGAGGGGGAGTTGACCACAATCCAAAAGAGTAAAGTGACTTCTAGGCTATCTGCTTCAGCACAGAGAACTGGAATGGTCAGGTTAACAATGCTCAGCAAATAGTAAAATAACATATTGATTTCTGCATCATCTTGATTCTAAATTATGGATCTTCCTTATTCTTCAGGTCTCAGGTCAAATGTCACCTCCTCAGGAAGGCTTTCTGGGATCCCTCTATCACATAGGTCCCAACACCACCATCCCATGAACTCTTCCCTTTGGAGCACCCATCACCGCTTGAAATGATAATATTTGTTTTCTTTTTATTGTCTATTTTCCTCCCTTCCTAACAGATCGTCTCGTTCATCCGGTCCAGTTAAATCTCAGAAACTGGCATGTAACAGGCACTCAATGTTCCTAGACTATTCCTTCAGTAAATGTAATGAATAAATAGGGAAGGCTGACAGGTAAGCAAATAAATGATTACTGTGAGTACTAAAATGGATGGGCAAAGTTCAAAGAGGGCATAGCGGAAGGAGACTGACTCCAGAGTGGCAGGGAGAGGCTGCCAAGAAAGGCAAGGCTTCCTTGATAAGACAGGGGGATTGTAACGGTGGCACTAAATCTTCTATTTTGAGATTTGGATCTCTGGTATAATTCGATCTAACAAGTGTAATTTAGCTTGGGACTTTTTGAAATCTTTCTTTTCTTTAGTTTGCCTCCTTTCTGCCAGGTCTTGATGGCTCTCTCTGCTGTACATTTACTATGCCAGTCTCAATGGTTCCGTTTAGTTGGCTGGCCCTGTGACTTGGGAGAGGTTCTGCATCTGTATGGGAGCCACTACAGGCTCCAACTTAAATCTACATAACATGCAAAGGTTGCAATAACCAGTTTAACTGCTTCCCCCACCCCAAGAAAACCGAACAGAATAGAAGATTCCACTACAGGCTGAAGCAATTTACATCCTAGTTAGAAAATATAAAACTTCAGATGAAACAGACTCGAGACAGTCGTCTCTAGCAGACTCTGCCCAGCCAACCCTCCTCTTACTTTAATAAATCTTCCTTCAGTATTTCTGTCTGCCCGCGAGCGAGCAGCCACAACATTCCTAGAGAATTTGACATTGGAATTAAACCTTGAAGACAAGTGAAATTCACTAAGCAGAGGAACTGGAGCTGGTGACCAGAAAGGAAGCTAAAAAGGTGGTGGGGTGCAGTGAGGATCATGAAGGGTCTTTGATCAGCACACAAAAAACTTGAACTTAGTCTTTTAGGTAAGATCAAACAACTACCGTTTTTTGCTTTTTTTCCTTAATCAGATTGTTTTAGAGAAATCATTTCAACAGAATAGATGGGATGAAATGAGGAAGCTGGGGGTAGGGAAAACATGAAAGTGATGTAATGATTAAAGTGAGTGGAAAGTGTGGCAATGTGATGGAGAGAAAAAGCAAGCCATGGGCGAGCTATTTAAGAATTAGAATCAATAGGTCTTGGTGATTCATGGGATATGAGTGAGATTGAGGCCAAGCAAAAATCTGGCATTTACACCTTAGGTAACTGGATACAACATATGCACATACACACACACAAACACACACACACAATATTTAAAGGAGTTTAGGGGAGGTAGGAACGAGAGAAAAATAACACTCCATTAATTTCTGGGGGGTGAGGAGCTACCTTACATCCAAAAGACAACATAGTTTTGCACATTCTGCTCAAGTTACACTTAAACTGAACGCATCTTTGTCTGTCTCTCTGGCCAATGCCCTCATCTACAAATAGATGTTTTTTAATCCACCAAAATCATTTTTACTCAAACCTTACAATGTTGGGCCCTGATGCAGAGGGAAGTCAGTGGCCCCAGAGCAGAAAAATGGTGCCATGGTTACACAGGAACACTAGATTTAAGCCAGGTCTGTTGAAGCTAGACCCCAAGTCAATGGGCTCCAAGGTTCAAATCACTTGCTTCTGTCACGTGATAGATCTAGGACAGGAGAATCTTATCCCAATTTGGGTGATAGTAGAAGTAGAACACATGTTTACTAATTAATTTAACAAATAACTTAATAATTTATGTTAATGAGCTTTGTAATCTGTAATGTATGATGAATTATGATCACTGCTATTGGTGTACAGTTGGCCTGACAAGCAGTAAAAGAGACCCATCTACGAGATGTGATTTTAACAGCCTAGAAGGGATTTCCTTTTTAAAACTGGACCTTCTCTAAATGTACTGTAACATCTTAAATTCTTTTCATCAGAGTTAATATAGCTCATCACCCTGATACAGGCAAGAATGCCTCTTGCCGTTCACAGGAGGTATAAATAACTGGTCAGATTATTGCTTGAAAGCAAGTTCAGGGGAGGGAGCGTGATCACCCCAGCTGAAAAACTTTTACTTGGCAATTGTGCCAATGAGCTTTATCTGTGTGTCCATGTGTGGATTAGATAACTGCATTTTAAGCTAGTGTCAGCTCCATAGGAAAATGCCTGACGATTCCTGCTGCTTTCCACTTTGTTTCTTTAAAGCAAAGAAAAAATTGCATCTCTAGCAGCTTTTCATGCCTTGGCTTCTGTCTTTTTCAGAGTGGTTGGGCGCTTACAGCCACAGGAGACAAGTTCACATCCTTACCATGTTTCATAGCAGCAGGAAAATAATACCCATGCAGTTTGGGCCAGCAATTTGGAGTCCTTTTGGCATAATATATATTTTTTTTAATGACAGAGTAGAAAGAATACCTATCCCCATGAAAGTTTTCAGGATTTCTTATGTCTTGCCCACACCAACCACAACTGAAGGTGGGAAAAGATATTATAGATTCAAACCTCTGGAAGTGAATGGGCATTACCAGTCCTCAGACAGTTTTCGGCATCCACTATCTGTGAAGCAGTAGAACTCACACTTGGAAAACTGGAGTTTTGAGCTGGGAGGACAGGAAAAAATGTGAAAAGAGGGCCCTGGCCTCAATTTTCTACGACGGGCAACATCTTTTTTATTAGAATATTCATGTATGCACATTTCTTTTCCTGTATCTTTATCTCCAAATAATTCCCATGCCAAACACATAAAGTTCACTCCTGACATCTTAGTTTAAAAGATTTTGATTTCAGTTTCCAATGCTGGGGAGAAGGGCATTTCCCCTCCATTTGTCATCTAGACTAAATCAACCCCCTGCCCCCAAAGTACTCACTGAGACTCCACTCAGCGAGCTGCCTATTCTAAGCCATTTATAGAAGCTATCAGGGTAGCTACCACTTCTGTATACCAGGATTATCTTATGAAGAATACAAAACACAAAACAGTTACTTGTTTGTCCTCAAAACATCTCTGAAGGATATAAAGTAAAACAACTGCTAGCCGCACTGTGCAAATAGAGCAGCCGCTGTTAAGATTAATAAATAACTTGCTCAAATAACTGGCTCCTATCCTGTAGTAGAACCTTCATCCCTTAAACAAGACCTACTGGAAACTCAGGCTTCCATTAGTGCTGCTAGCTGGATGCTTCAATAAACCTATTCACACCTATTATCAACAAGCAATTTAACGTCAACTACATTTCACTCTGGAATCACTGTGCAGTTGAAAAGAATACTGCTTATGATCTCATGCATCTTATATGGACAAATAGGCTTTTCTCAACTTTGCATCACCACACCAAACTCCTCTTTTAACTCTAAACCTGCCTTCCTAACGGCTTCCAGCATCTACCTAATCACCCTTCTTGGTTAGCCAAGGCACATTACTGTTAGGAAAAAGGAAAGAATAAAATGGGTAGGAATCAACTGCTTGGCTGGAACCATGAAAAGTCACTCTTCTAGGCCAGAAGGGGAAAGTATGGGCTGCTACCATGTTTCCCCGAAAATAAGACCAGGTCTTATACCATATTTCCCCCAAAATAAGACTGGGACTTATATTAATTTTTGCTCCGAGAGACGCATTTGGGTGTAATTTCAGGGGATATCTTATTTTTGTACAACAATCTACATTTATTCAAATACATGTCATCTTCTGGAACATCATCATAATGTACTAAATGTGTCCGTCTGCCTGACGATCTTAACTGGGGCTTATTTTCGGGGTAGGTCTTATTTTCTGGGAATCACAGTATAGAGTTGTCCAGGAGCCTACACAATCTAGTGGCCAGGAGTTCACTCGTCCCACTGAGCTATCCACCACTCCCATGACTTAGTTTTTTCCTGTCCCTGCTACTTCCCCCTATGTTTGTTTCTCCTTCTGCCTCTATACCAACTGTGTCTCTTGTATCTCAAGTTCAAATGCCTAAAAAAAGAACTGTTCCATTCACATCGTACAAGTCTGATCATCTCAAGTTCCACTGACAAGCCAACAAGCAAATACCCAAGGAGGGATCAGATCCTCTCGCCAGTCAATTAACTGTGACCACGGTGGGCGGTGGGAAGGGTCAGGAAGTACAGCGATGGCCAAAAGTAGATTACTGCCCAGGGCCACTTTTGTCAGCAAAAAACGTAAGTGAGCAAGCTTCGGAGAGCTGGCCTACCTTTTAAATCTAATGGTATCTCAACCTAAACCCATGCAAAATGGAAAACATCCTATTAGTCTCAAGCCAGTCTCTTCTAAGGTCTGCATTTCCATGAAGGCATCACCATCATGCAGGTACTTCAAGCACATACGAGTAACCCTAGGATTCTCACTCACTCACAAATATGCTTGCCACATCATCAAGTGGCTTTCTCATGTCCTCTGTTCTTCATTCCTGTTGCCATCCTGTATTGTACCTTCGTTCATTCCTCGTTAACCTGGTTTCACCACCTCTTGCCTTTCTTATTCCAATCCCACCAACTTACTGTTTCTAGATTAGACCTATGAACAGCTTCCAAAGTTACCACTCCTCGCTCGAAATATGGCCTCATCCCCACCTCACCACCAGCCCCCTCCAGCCAATAGGTCCAAAGCCCTAACCCATGCAAGTCAACCCACAATAAGCCTAAGCCTACTTACCTAGATTCATCACATGCTTTGTCCCTTATTATAGCTAAACAAACTCCTGTCCCAAACACAGAAACCATAGTGCTTTCTCCAAACCTTTACTTATGCCACGTCCTCCATCTGATAGCCTTCATTATCCTCCCAGAGCACCACTTGTCAAAATCCCGTCATTCTCCAAGGTCAATTCTGTCCACATGACCTTTCTTAATTCCTTTTTGATGAGTTCTCTCCCTTGGTCCCACAGTACTTAATTTAAACTTCCAGTACTTCTAATCCATTGCTGTCCAATAGAGATATATTGGCAAGCTACATATCCAACTTTAAATTTTCTAGTAGCCACATTCAAATTAAAAACAGGTGAAATTAATTCCAATGGTTTATTTAACGCAATGTCCAAAATATTACCACTTCAACATATAATCAATATAAAATTTGAGATAGTTTACATTTTTTCATATTAAATCTTCAAACTTTGTCGTGTATTTTACACTTAGAGCACATCTCAATTTGGACTATCCACATTTGAGGTGCTCAAGAGGCTGCCTTATTGGATAGTGCATGACTAGGTCTCTCAGGCTAAAAATTCTGAGGTTTGCTTCATTCCCACTCCTATAGGCCCATATAAAACTTCAAACTTTAATTCTTGAAGCTAAGGATTATGTCATCCTTATATAGGTATCTCCTAGATCAGGAGTCAACAAACTACAGGTCATCAGTCAAATCTGGCTGGCCACCTCTCTTTGTAAATAAAATTTTATTGGAATATAGCATTGCTTATTCATTTAAATTTGTGCTGCTTTCACAGGATAATGGCAGAGCTGAGCAGTTGCAACAGAGACCATATGGTCCACAAAGCCTAAAATGCTATCTGGCCCTTGACAGAAACAGTTTGCAGACCCCTACCCTAGAGCAGTAACTCCCAGTGTGGTCAGGGGGCCAGTGCTGGTCAGCAAACTGTTGTCAGTCCAGAATGAGAAGGAGCTTGCATCAGAATATAAATAGATGTTTTTGTGACAAGACTTCCTTAATGAAGAAAGCAACATATTAGTTAACAGTCTGGCACTAGCTCCTTATCTCACCACAATCGTTAAATTGACTTTGTTGTACCTTCTGCCATATAATTTTAAAAATTATAAGCAAATACAATGATTTTTTAATTTAATTGCTTCTGAGTCTCCAGCTTGTTTAAAGGCCATCTCTCTGACTCCAGTATTATACATATGATCTCTACATTTTCGTATAGTATTTTGTTTTTTGTTTTCATACTTAAGCATTTAAACCAACTAGAAGTTTTAATATACTAATTTTAAGTAAGGGTTCCAATTATATTTTCTTCCATTGTATTCAGTTGTATAAGCACCATTTAAACCTAGCTTTCTCTCACAGAAATGAAATGTCCCTTTTCATATGTTAAATCATAAACACTGTAATTTATTTCTGGATTTTTCTATTGTTCCACTGATCTATTTGTCTATTTCTAAGTTAAAATCATATTGAATCAACTAGCGACTTTATAATTGTATTAGTTACGTATTGCTACATAACAATATTACCGCAAACGTAAGGCTTAAAGCAACACACAATTATTATCTCATAGTTTCTGTGGGATCAGGAGTCTGGGCACAGCTCTACAGGGTTTTCTCTTTAAGGGTCTTGCAAAGCTTCAATCAAGGTGTCAGGTGGCTGTTGTCTCATCTGAGACCTAAATGGGAAAGGATCTGTTTCCAAGATCACTTGATTGTTGGCGTCATTCTGTTGGTTGCAAGCTACCAACCTGAGGCCCTCAGGTTGGTCATCCAGAGACTGCCCTCAATTCCTTGCCATGTATCCCTTTTCATAGGGCAGATCACAACATGGAAACTTGCTTCTTCAAAGCCAACAAGGGACAGAGTCTCTCAGGAAGATAGATATTATAGTCTTATCTAATACAATCATGTACATATTGACATACATTTGAACACCCTTGTTGTATGCTATTAGTTAGAAGCAAGACACAGGTCTTGACCATACTCAAGTAGAGGAGATTACACAAGGGCATGAATATCAGGAAGTGGGGATCAAGGTGGCAGCCATTTCATAATCTGTCTACCACAGTCCCGTGTTTCCCCCAAAATAAGATCTAGACAGACCATCAGCTCTAATTCGTCTTTTGGAGCAAAAATTAATATAAGACCGGGTCTAATATAATATAATATAATACCGGGTCTTATATTAATTTTTGCTCCAAAAGACACATTAGAGCAGGTGTCTGGATCCCCCCAAATTTCTCTTGATTTCTCAGGTATTTATTGTGCTACATAAACATTTTTATCAAATACCACCCCCTCCCCTCAGAAAAATTCCTGTTGGAATTCTATTTGGAATTGTATTAAACAAATTTTTAGAAAACTGATATTTTATATTAAATCTCCCCCGTCAAGAACACAGCATCCTTAAATCTGTTCAGATCTTATTTTATGACCATCCATAAGACTTTAGTTTTATTCACATAAGAGCCTTGCCTTTCTTTCTAACTTTATTCTGAAATATTTATGATTTCTGTTGCTACTGAGACTAGAATGTTTTCCTCTCCCTCCTTTTTAAAGGGGTATGCTAAAATAATGAAAAACCATTAATTTTTGTATTTTTATCTCATATCCAACTATTTTAGCAAATTCTTAGGTTTTGTTTTTTGGTTTTTTTTTAAACTAGAATCCATTGGGTTTCTTTGTATATAACAATTGCATCTGTGAGAAAATAATTTCATCTCTTCTTTTCCCAACATTAAGTTATTTTTATCTTATTGCATTTACTAGATAAACCAAAATAATAAATAATAATGGTAAGCAAGAATCCCTGTCCAATTCCCAACTGACTCAAATGTTTTTAGTATTTTACTCTTTGCTAGATCAAGTATTTACTGTTGGTTTTAACATTTGTTGAATGGAAATTATCTATGTTAATAAAAAGAATGGTAGATACTCCACCTTCAAGGAAATGAAGCATAACTCTCCACTTCTTAATTGTGAGCTAGTAGGCATAGTGACTTCCTTCCAAAGAGTATAGTATGAAAAGGGGGAAAAAGAGTAACTTTACGGTGAGATACCTCAAAAACTATTTCAGGCAAGTGATCAAGATCAGTATCAACAGTGATTTTTTTTTCTGTCTGACTTATTTTGTTTAGCATGATAATCTCAAGATCCATCCATGTTGTCGCGAGTGGTAGCACTTCATTTTTTTTTTATGGCTAATATTCCACTGTATATATATACCACATCTTCTTTATCCAAGCATCCATCGAAGGACACTTTCGTTGTTTTTATGTCTTGGCCACTGTGAATAATGCTGCAATGAACATAGGGGTACATATATCTTTATGGATAAATGTTTTCAAATTTTGGGGGTAGAAACCCAGAAGAGTGATTACCATATGATTTCACTCATAGGGGGGATATAAAACTGAAAGCAACAAGCAAACAAGACAAAAAAAACAAAAACTCATAGATACAGACAACAGTTTAGTGGTTGCCAGAGGGAAAGGGGGAAGGGAGATGTAGAAAATGGTAAAGTGAATCAAATATATGATGACAGAAAGAGATTTGACTTTGGTTGACGAACACACAATGCAATATACAGATGATGTATTATAGAATAGCACACTTGAAACCTGTAAAATTTTATTGACCAATGTCACCCCAATAAATTAAAAAATATCAACAGTGATAAGTCATGTTGATAGTAGGTATCCTTCATATGATGTGATGAAAATAGCACACTTAACCTCTGTGGTCTTCCTCCTCAAAACACATAACCCCAGTCTAATCATGAAAAAAAAAAACATCAGAAAAGTCCCAATTGAAGGACATAGTACAAAGTACATGTACTATATTCTTCAAAACTGTCAAAGTTATCTAAAACAAGGAAAGTCTGAGAAACTGTCACAGCCTAAAGAAGTCTAAGGAGACATGACTACTAAATGTAATTTGGTAACTCGAATGGGATATCAGATAAAAATCCAGAAAATATGAATGAAGTATGGACTTTAGTTAATAATATATCAGTCTTGGCTTCATTAACTGTAACAAATGTAGCATCCTAATGTAAGATGTTAACAATAGGAGTACTGGTCGTGTGGTATATGAGAACTCTATGTACTATCTCCACAATTTTTCTGTAAATTTAAAACTGCTCTAAAATTAAAAGTTTATTTAAAAAGAATAAGGGAAATCATCAATTCCTCATTTGATTTTGAGTGTATTTATTTATCCTAGATAGGAATACCCTTATTCCAATGACAGGGCTAAACTCAGCAACCTAAACTTATTATATTTTTGGTTCCCATTCAAAACCTTCTGGAATCTCTGCTCTCTTTGGTTGCAAACTATAAAACCCAAAAAGGTAATCATTCTTAATTTCCAGGATACGGAGCATTCCGATCAACTTACATGTTTAACAAATATTGATATAGTAACTCCCTGTGCAAGAAATTAAGAAAAAAGCAACATTCTACACCATAACGAATAAGTTGCCAACACATATGTGTCAAACTTCACAAAGCACTTGAATGTCATTTAGCCTTCAACACTTGACTGAGGCATATAAGCATAGATATTCTCAATTCTGAAGAAGAAACTAAAGCTCAAAGAGACTATGTGACTTGCCTAAGGTCACCTGGAAAATATCCAAGCCAAGACTTCACACAGTACTAATTTTAAATCCCCTCAATAGAAGGCAATAGTTAAAAGAATACTAAGTGAGCGATACAGGTTAGAATATATGAAACAGAAATTGGGAGAAGCAAGAAATCCTCAAAAGCCTCATCAGAAATAGAAACTGAGCACAAGAAAAGACAAGGATGTGGAAGGGATGTGTAAGAACATTTACCACCCAGCCTCATTATTAAGCTTTGGGTTCCTTTTCAACCCAAAAGGGTCTACTTTTGGGAGGTCCTAGTACAATCCCTGGAAATCAGAAACTCTCATTAGTGTTTGTGAAAGATTAGAAAAATGAACTGATCCAGGAATTCTATACATCACCAGGATGATGTTTGGGGAATTGTAATTGAGGTGCACAAGCAACCTCATTTCACCAGAGAAGCAAGGAACAGTAGTTAGAGACAAGAATAAAAGTCTATGCTCTTGGGGTGGCATAGGGGGAGACTGATTATTCAATAGGCAATGGTAAATAGTAACCACCAGCACCCGCTTTTAAACCTATTTGATCAATGACAATATACGTCAATCTAATTATCGATGGCAACTTGCTTCGGGGAACATACTTATGGAAGCCAATCACAATGACAGTCTCATACAATTCAAGGTCAACCAATCAGCAACAGACACATTGCAATGAACATGCTTCTCAAAGTCAATGAACACCAGCTTCACCCAAATAGCCATGGTTCTAAGGCCAAGGTCAACCACTGATGCCTCTGTAACAAAGTAACCCCCAAACACCACACTTCCCAGAGAGATCAGCAAGCTGCTTCACTCATAAACTGTGCTTGACTAACACAGCTCCCTGTTACTTTGGTAAGTAATGAATTCAGCTTGGTGTTTTACATATTGGATGATAGTCTCATCTTTTAACAGACGGCAAACCAAGAGACTTCTTAACTTCTCAGTGCAACCGTGAACAGAAATAGATTCCCCCAAAGGAATGGAAACTACACCAAACTCCAAGAGTTCATTTGGAGACTCTTGCCAGAGACCAGTTGAGAGAGAAAAACACTACATTGGCTACATCTTGCTTGTGGAACCTTCTCCTCAAACTAGTTTTATGGTAACATAGGTCAATTCACAAGAAAGCATTCATATGGTAAGAATTTACTTATAACAAACTGCATTATGGACCATGGAGTCACCTTCCAGGAATTAGAATCACTTTGGGAATGGTTTAAAAAATTACATACCCAAACCTCTCTCCCGATCAATTAAAATTGAAACTGCATGAGATAGGACTAAAGACCTGTGTTTTCAAAAGTCCCTTAGTATTTCTGATGAGTACTCCTCCAGTCAGGAACAACTCGCGAGGTCTCCTAAGAGTGACAAGGCCATGTGACCTTACTAAGATACACTGGAGACCTAGTGCAGACTTTTGGGCAAAGCAGACAAAATCAATAGGCCAATGCTAGATACTCCCTAGGCCTATTATATACTGAGTTCTCTCCAAATCGATGGCTTTCAATCCTACCTGTACAGCTGAATCACCTGGAAAATTATTTTAAATATACCAATGCCGGTACCCAACTCCAGACCAACTGAATCAGAATCTCTTAGGGTGGGTGTAAGCATACATTTTAGTCCTCCTAGGGAACTCCTGATGGGTAAACAGGATTGAGAAGCACTGATCTAGATTGCTCAGCTAGTACCTATGCTGAACAACCCCATCTAAAACAGATGATGATGAAAAAGCCCATCATGCATTACAAAAAGCTCTAAAGAAAATCTTTCCAAGTAGAATTGGGATCCTTAATCCTATCACCAAACTATTTAACATGCTTACATGTTCAGCTGATCAACTAACCAAAAGGGAAAAACAAAACAAAGAAAACCCTCTCCTATCTTTTTCATCCCGGAGTCCTTTTCTTGATGAATATCGGGGCTCTATATAAAACAGGACAAAAATGTTCAGCCAAGAATGAAAAGCATTCGGTCATGGCAAGGGAAATAACAGCAAAAAAAAAAAAAAAAAAAAAAACCTGTTAGGAGCAGTAATCCAACGATCTGGTTGCCATGAGATAACCCAAATTGGAAGCTGCTCTAATGGGACCAAAGGAGGAAAAGACATAAGAATATATTTTAAAACTGCGTTTCAAAATGGTTTAGCAGTGCATTAGTCACCCCTGTCAAGGGTTTAATATGTTTAAACAAAGAAATACAGTTACAGATGACTTTTCAATTTTCAGCACCTTCTGAGGTGCTTACTTAAAACAGTATATAATGCTAAACAGTCAATGAATCATATGTAGCTCACAGTAAGGTCAAATAAAGAACTCTAGCTATAATTAAAATTAAAGAAAGTATTTCATTCTATTTGGACAAAAATTGAGCTAGTTTCTAAGCAACTACTAAGTGCAAAAGACTTAATGTTCTCTAAATGCTATAAAAGGTAGTGCACATACCCTAACTGCATGTTGCATATGGGAAGTAAATTTGATTAAATAAAAAGACTCTTCGGATTATAACGTACAAGTCCTATAATAAAAATGAAGGGTTATCATTGTAGTAACATAAAAACGGCAGAACAATGACCCATTTAACATCAAGCACCCCTGTCCCCACCATACTTAGAATTCTTCTGCTTTCACATTAAATTAATCTAGCAAGGTCTGAACTGGGTCAGAAGACACATGGGCCTTCACGTGGTGGGAAGAAAATTAGAAGAGCAGAGAAAAGCAGCAGCAACCTTCAGACCTTCATTCCTACTTGTCCAACTCCAGTCCCCAATAACCAGGTGACTTATTCAACCTGTTCCAGCCTAGAACACTCCCCTTGATATCCAAAAGCTCTTTGAAACTTGTAAAGTAGATACCAATATCTACTAGAATAGCCCAACTATTGCCATTTTAGATGCTCTATTTAATCACTCACATTCACCTATGTATTTAATTAGTACCATGCAATGTAGAGATACAGATAGAAAGGACTTCCAATTAAAGATGATGGATTGAACACATCCATTTACCTTGGCTATCTCCCAAAACTCCACTGAAATGACACCTAAAGGATTTTTAAACCCACAATAACAAAGAGAATGGAAGAGGAGACAACCACAGTGACCTTTTGGAAGCTGAGAAAAAGCCAAATCTCATGGCAGCTGTGGGAAAAGCCAAGAATGAAATATTTGCACACAAGTCGTCCCCCCCCCCAAAAAAAGAGGTGGCTCCATGAACATCTAGAACTTGGGACAAAGGGGGGGGGGCTTCAGATAAGGAGGCTCTGGTAAAAAGCTGTCTGAAAAGAAATTAGGTCCCCTCCAACTTCCTGTCTCTGGCCTCTCCTGCATTCCAGCACAGGTTCAAAGATTTATTTTCTAGGGAGAGTCTCTGACCTGGAAAACAAAAAAGTGTTGTGTACATGGATTCTCTACTGGAAATAGGAGATTAAACAAAGGTTTATATACTGCATGTGCAGACACCCATTTCCCTAACATTCTTCATTCGGAAAGAAGACTGGAAGATTCTTCTGCAGGAAATCTGATTGGACCAGGGGGAAAGACCTAAAGATACTGACCTTGGTTCCCAAACTCAATTGCCCAGGCAAATCACCCAACTTACAATGAACAAACTCGCACTTCATGCTAGGAGCTTCCAAGCAGCTTCTTAGTGCTCTACTCTTAAACATGAACAGAACAACACAGCAAATGGTCACCAGAAATTTGAGGAAAGTCTGTAATATGTCAGAAAACAGAGAAGTTTGGAAGAAACTATGCAGAAAAAAGCAAACTTTTTTTAAATAGCATTAATATTGTCAGAGGGCTTTACAAAAGATACTACACTTACGAAACAAGAGAAAGATCCAAAAAAAAGAAAACCATTCAGACATCAAAAAAGGGCTCATGGAAACCAACACATAAAACAAATGGAAAATTCAATTGTGAAAATTAGAAGATCTGTAGAAGAGGTCCAACATCAAAAGAGAGAGAACAGAAAAGACAGGGAATGAAATTTTACAAAAACAATGCCAGAAAATTTCCCCAAACTGAAGGAAGGACCTGAGTTTCCAGATTGAAAGCAATGAAATTAAATATACAACACAGCACTAAGAACAAGAAAGTTTCCAAAAGCTCTCAGAGAAAAAAATCAGAATTTAAGAAAAATCAGAAATAACATTTGCTTTTGCAACAGTAACAAGAACAAGAAGACCGGGTGAGTGGACAGAGGGAGATAGCAATATTCTGAAGGTAAATGATTTACAAACTAGAATTCTATCAAACTATCAAATTAAGTGCAAGAACAAAATAAAAATTTCACATCTGTAAGGCTTAAATACACTCTTTTCCAGAAAGTTACTAGAAGATTTACTCCATCGAAATGAAGGAAGAAACCAATAAAAAAGAATGAGAGGACGGACATATAGGAAACTAAGGATCCAGCATAAAAGGAGACAGGATTCCCCAGGGTGATGGGTAGAGAGTATAATAATGTCAGCTGTTTCAAAGACCCAGATTGAAGGTCAGAATGTTCTAAGAGGAACGTCTTCAATAGAAACTGATAGGATACATGAAGGGTTTGAATATACTGAGTGAGATATACAGTTCTTGGGGAGAGCGTGGAGATAAATTGGTGGTGAACACGGAAGACTAACAAGCAAAGGATATAAAACAAAGCAATTTTAACTACAGGGAAAACAAAAAGCTGTGCAAACAATCCTAATGTGCATACTACATGGCTCAGCTGTGAACAGGCTTACCTAGTCGCATTAATGGAATCACCGCATACTACTCTAACCAAAACGAAAAGTGACAATAATAAAAGGATAAATGATATATTGGGGTCTACCCCAATACAGGAAAGATGTGAAAATGAGAGAAAGAAGTATAAGAGTTAAATCTCCATGTTCCATAGTAGAAAGACAATATATAACACCTAACACTGAAAAGTCAAGAAGTGGTCAAATAAGTACATGACTTAGAAACGAAGGTAAAATGCTAAATGCAGCAGCTAGTAAAACTTGGGAAACATTCTATTCAAATACCTGGCATGTAAAAGACATCCAGTGAATGTTTGTTGAGTTGCACTGACATGCAAAATAATACGTATAAACTTTAGTTTGTGCCCAAATTCAAACATTTGTAAACATTTGTCAAATGTTAGGGACTGCTTTATAAGATTCACCCCCCTCTATTTAACCTAACAAAAATCTTCCCCCAAAGAGATTAGTGATGTTTCCCAAATGAAAAAAAAAAGCACTCCTATTTCACCATAAGAGAATTTTATTGCACTATTGATAGCTAATTACCTCCTTGAATAACCAAAGAAGAAATCAAATTTAAGATACACTGGAATGATGCAAAAAATATTTCTTTTCACAATATTATTTAGCAGATTTAGATACGGTGGATTTAAATCTTAGCTTAGAACTCAGATGAGTATTTAAAATACATGAAGAAACTTATAAATCAAAACAGAATTTATCTTGTAAGCAGCATATTTATAAAGTTTTCCCGCTTGTTGAAAAAAATGTATTTATTGTGAAGGAGGGATGTTTGTTTTGTATTAGGACAAGATAGATATGTTTTTTTAATTCAAGCTTAACAAATTAAATTCCAATTAAAAATTTAGATATCTAAAATGTCTGGTAAACTAGCTGATCATAAAAATATAAAAATTGAACTATCATTAGGATAAGTAAATCTTTATAAAGTCCTCTGTCCCACATTTCTATACATCAGTGTCAGGAACACATTTAAATCACCACAGATATACTGGAAATAACATTGTTTTAAAAGTATCCCAATTGAGGTGAGTAGAAATAAATAAATGAGCCCAAGAGTAGTCAATACAATTTTATTTATTCATCATTCACTCATTCATTAAGTAAACATTTCCTCAGTAAACCTCCTAGGTATATGCCAGGCACTGCTTGCTAGTCTTTAAACCACAGAGTAACTTACTCCTAGGTGTATTTTTTCCTCCTCTTCTATTAACCTGAAAACGAAACATAGAAATCAAGGAAAATAAAGAATCCATTTGCATAGCATTCAGGTGATGTCATTTAACTCTTTAAGACAAATCATCCTACCCATTTCAACACTATTATACAAAGAACTACCTACCTTTCGTCTTCAAATAAAGAATTACGGTGTACTAGTAAAAGTTTTTCTTCTTACTTGCGACTATGTTGAGCATGGTCTGGTATGGTGGCTCCACACCCAGTAAATATGGTGAGTTTTGCATAAGACTTTATTCCTCTTCATAGGACTTACTACTATGTAGAAGTTCAATAGTGCAGAGGTTGCAGGCGCGGTTGACTTTTTTTTTAATTTATTGGGGTGACAATTGTTAGTAAAATTACATAGATTTCAGGTGTACAGTGCTGTATTACATCATCTATAAATCCCATTGTGTGTTCACCACCCAGAGTCAGTTCTCCTTCCATCACCATATATTTGATCCCCCTTACCCTCATCTCCCACCCCCACCCCCCGCCCCCTTACCCTCTGGTAACCACTAAACTATTGTCTGTGTCTATGAGTTTCTGTTGATATTTTGAGCCAGGTAATTCTTTGTTGTGAGAAGCTGTCCTTGCCTTAGAGGGAGTTTAGCAGCACCTGTGGCCTCTAGATACCAATAGCACCTCACCCCCATCTGTGACCAAAAATGTCTCCAGTCGATGCCAAATGTTCAGGGGCGGGTGGGAGGGCAAAACTGACCCCTGCTGAGAACCACTGCCTTAGAGGAACACCTCAAAGAGAAAGATTGTAGACAGAAGGGGATGCCAGATAAGACAAAAGTCTGTTTCATAACTGTAGACTTCTGCTTTAGTATATGCTCAAGTACATCAATCTCTTAATGCTACTGGTCTATCACAACTCTAAGCTCAAATGTCTACTAGTCCTAAATTTAAACTGCAGTAAGCGAAGTAGTCCTATTAAAATGATTCATAGAGAACACAAAGAAAAGAATTCTACCTAATATTTCCTCCATCTTCCACTTAAAACAACACCAAGGTCATCTTTTTTGTTAATTACTTAACATAACCCCAGAAGTTTTGACAAATATTTGAGTATCTACTATGTGCCAGACATAGCTTTAGGTGCTAGAGAAAGAGAAATGTATCAACTGCATTCGCTGAATTGATAAATCACTTACAAACAGCATTTTCTTCATGATAGTGGATTTGGTGAAGGATTCTTAGATATGACACCAAAAGCACAAACAGCAAAAGGAAAATAAGTAAATTGGACGTTATCAAAATAAAAATAAAAACTTTTGTACTTCAAAACTTTTCTACATCATGTAGAAAGGGAAAAGATAACCCACAGAACAGGTGAAACTATCTGCAAATGATGTATCTTTTAAGAGACTTGAATCAAGAAAATATAAAAGACACTTATAACGCAATGATAAAAAATGAATAACCCATTAAAAATGGGCAAAAGATAGGAATAGGCATTTCTTCAAGGAAGATATACAAATAACCAACAAGCACATAAAAAAATGCTCGACATCATTACTCATCAGGAAAATTCAAATCAAAACCAGAATGAGATACCTACTAAGATGGCTAGAATAAAAAACTCAGATAATTACAAATGTTGGCAAAGATGTGGAGAAATCGAAACTCTCATACACTGCTGGATGGAATGTAAAATGGTGCAGTCACTTTGGAAAACAGTCAGGCAGTTCAAACAATTAAACATAGAGTTACCATACAACCCAGCAATTCGCAGCAAAGAGAATTGAAAACATATGTTCAAATAAAAACTTGTACATGAATGTTTACAGCACCAATATTCGTAATAGCCAAAAAGTAGAAACAAACCCAAAGTCCATCAATGGACAATGAACAAAATGTTATAGTCATGCAATGGAGTACTATTTAGCCATAAAAAAGAATGAACATGGATGAATCTTGAAAACATCATGCTAAGTGAAAGAAGCCATTCACAAAAGACTACATAGTATATCATGTCATTCATATGAAATGTCCAGAATAGGGAAGTCAATATATAGAGTAGATTAGTGATTGCTTAGAGCAAGGAGGGGTGAGGAATTGGGGGGAAAGGTGGGATGATAGCTAACGGGTATGTGATTTCTTTTTCAGGGAATGAAAATGTTCTAAAATTGGGGTGACAATTGCACTTATCTGTGACTATATTAAAAACCAACGAATTGTACACTTTAAAAAGGGTAAATTGTATCTCCATAAGGCTGGTTTAAAAAAAACACAGCATTTAAGGTACAATGGAAAACACAGCATTTGGATCACAGTTTAATAACAAAAATGACGTATTTATAATACCCTCACATCTGGAGAGATCTCATTCTTTTGGCTGTGAAGTAGGAAATGATTATTGAATGCTATTTAAATTATTGAAAATGCTCCAGGTTAACATTTTATTGAAGACTATAAAATATTGAAAGTAGGAAAAAATTAAAACGCAGGCATCAAGGAACACCAGAGGACAGGAAATGCAATGCTTGTTTAAGATGTATCAGGGGGCATTAAGTAATTACTAGAATCATGGGAAGTGGGGGAGGTAAGCAAGAAGACTTAAGGAGCTCACACGAAAAGCCTCAGTCTAGAAGACTCCTTTCTCTACCAGCCTGCAGTGATGCTGAAAGAACAACACTCCTTTGTATATACTGTAAACTTTATTTTTCAGGAAGCTAAAAATAATCACCCATATGATTTACTCCAGTAACAAAAATGAAATCAAGTAAATACTAAAGGGCTAAACAGAAAGAAATATAAGGAAACAAACGAAAACCTAAAACAGTTCCTAGGAATGGCTACTGCGAAGTTTCAGCAAGCAACATGCATTATTGCTTTTTCCAGGCAGAACCTAATATATGATCCATACATAGCTTACAATTCCACTACTGAAAATTTTCAACCTGTGTTGTTTTCAGTCCAAATAAAGTGTGTTTCTGTGTTTGCCTTGTGTTATATACCAGTTAATATATCCTGTCTCATTGCAGAGCTCTTGGTATGCCTGGTCCCCAGAGTCCAGTTTCCCTGACCTGAAGAATCACCAATGCCAGTGACAAGGAAATGCTAGCAGGGGTGGGGGTGGGGAAGCATTAGGGATTTTTTTTTATCCTTAATAAATTTCAGCTCCTGCCTTGGTAATTACAAACAGCCTCGTTCACCATCAAGCACAATCTGGGTACCTCATAGAGCACTGTGTCCAATCTCAAACCAAAACGAGGGCTAATTTTCTTTTTTTGGGGGGGTGGGGGGTGAGGTGGTAGGTGGCAAGGAGAAAAACAACCGGAGACGGGACTGGCTTTTTTCTACAGAGCCTCAGGTTTCAAAATGACTGCTTTGGAAGCTGAAATGACCCAGATTATTGGGGAATGGGTGATGGTGGGGAAATGAGAGACATTCATTCTCCAGCAGGGTGGCTGTGGCTTGGTGTGGAAATGAGGAACTTGGGGAGAGGGAGGCTCTCTACATGTAAAGAGAAATAACGGGTAATGTTCTTTAGGTACCACCCACCCCTCCAAGTGAATCACCGCAGTGTCAGTCCCGCACTGATTCCACGAATTGCCAAACAGGATGAGGTAAGGCACAATCCTCCAGCCCCCTCTTTCTCCCCCCTCCCGCGCGCAGATGGGCGCATCGCTCCGCGAGGTGCACCACGCAGCCCCCCGAGGCCTTGGCTGAGGAGCTGACGTCACCCTTCTGCATTGAGCTTCAAGGACTGATAGCAGCACCAGTTAGATGGGGAATAGAGTTGGGGCGCTATTGCCGTCACCAAGTGGCGGGAGTCCTCCCCCAGGGCTCTGCGGATTGAGCTCACGCAATGACAGAAAGGCCAGATAAAGATTGTAAGGGTGGAGGGGAGTGGGAAAAGGGTCGCAAGACCCATCTCCTGGGTCGCCGAGAGAGCTCAAAGATGCCCTTGGTTTATGTAAGACCCTCTCACGTCCGTGCGTCTTCGCGCGGCGGCGGAGCCCCCACCCCCAAACAGTGCGCTTGAGGGGTTCTGGCCACCCTCGCCCTGCCAGGCAGGGACAAGGCTCCTGGCGCATCCCTCTCGCAGCTCCGCGGAGTCGGGAATAACCGGGAATCTGGGATCAAACCCTGCGCTCCCGCGCCCGCTCGCAGCTGACCACAGGTTAGCTCTAAGTAGCACCGCGAACAGGCTGGTAAGGGAGGTTGGGGAGGAGGTTTCCCGAGAGGAAAATAGCCAAATAAATCCGCAACTTTCCCCAGAGGCTGACCCCATCCAGAAAGCTTAAAAAATAAATCAATGTATTAAACAACGTTTGGAAAGGTCGACAACCTGCAGTCACCGCCACCACGCAGCCCCTTGCAGCCTGCGCCCGGCGGGGTCCAGGGTCCGAGCAGCCCCAAACCTGCACCCACCATCCTGCAGCGCCAGCCCAGCACCACCCTGCGCCTGTCTCCTTAAGGAGGGGGCCAAGATTTGATTTTTGATTTGGGATTCTTCCTCCCCCCTTCCTTTCTCGGAGCATCACTGTACGGACTGACCGGCGGCGGCCTGGCCACCGGCCCGGCTTGACCACTCACCCAGAAGACGAAGGAGTAGATGATGAGGAGGGTTTTGAGACAGGTTATCACAGGTTTGGTCTCCATTCTCCTCGATGCCATACTACAGAGCTCCGGCGGCGGCGGCGGCGGCGGGCAGCAGGCGGGCGCGCGGGAGGGGGGAGGAGGAGGCGGGGCGGGGCGGGGCGGGGCGCGTGCCGCGAGAGGCCCCGTGCGCGAGCAGGCGAGGCCGTGCGCGTGCGTGAGCGCGTACCCCGCGGGGCACCCACTGAAGGAGCGAGCCCGGCAGCGACTGCGCATGCTGAGAAGGCCGCCCGCCCCCGCAAGCCCGCGCAGGCTCAGACCCCCAGCGGAGGAGCAGGACCAGCGACAGGGAGGGATGGGAGAACCTGGAGGTTGGGTCGGAGGTCAGGGCAACATCTTCCAAGCCGCCGTGGCACGTAAGTTTCTGCTTTGTACATAGTAGGACGTTACTTTTGCAGGGCTCTCCTCACCTGGCTACATGAGGTTTATTGGTGTCCTCGAAAAGCAGTCCCGTTGCTGCATTTGGACGCCCCACCAGGCCTTCTCAGATGGAAGTGGCCCTAGACATGTCCTTGGAACAAGCAGGCCTTGTCTGTGCCAGGAACAGACAGGTGGCCGGAGATAGAGCTGGAGGGCTGATCAGGAACCTGGGAGCTCAGACACCCCGAATCCTCGCCACCACAGGTGCTCCACTTTTTAGATTTCCTCACATTTGGAAATGATGAAACTGAATGACAAGAAGTTTCTCTGTGGAGGGACCATTCTCCCTGCACATACAATGTTTAACAGGTAACAGGAAAAAAGTTTAAAGTGCCTGAGAATCCTTTTCCCTATCCTAACAAGTACAGACCACTTCACACGCAGGAAAGAGAGCTGTATCAAGGTCAAAAAATAATCTTCAGAAACAATTTGGAAGTTCCTGAAAAAGCTAAATATAGAGTTACCATATGACCTAGCAGTTCCACTCCTAGATACCCAAGAGAAGTGAAAACATGTCTTGTTCACACAAAGGCTGGTACATGAATGTTCATAGCACCATTTATCATAGCCAAAAAGCAGGAACAAGCACAGTGTCCATCAATTATGAATGGAGAAACACAATGTAGTAAGGATGTCCATACACTGGAAAATTATTTGGCCACAAAAAGGAATGAAGTACTAATTCAACATGTATGAACCTTGAAAATGCACTTAAGTGAAAGCAGCCACACACAAAAGACCACATATCAAATGATCCATTTATAGACAACCTCCAGAATAGGTTACTGGTTGCAGGGGGGGGGGGCAGCAGGAATGAAGAGTGACAGTTAATGAGTAAGGGATTTCTTTTTTGGAGTGACAAAAATGTTCTGTAATTAGATAGTGAGAATGGTTGCAGAATTTGGTGAATATACTAAAAACCACTGAATTGTACACTTTTAAAGGGTGAGATTTATAGCATGTGAATTATATCCCAATTAAAAAAATAGTATATGCTCCATCCAGATTTCCTGTGGCTGGTTTGTAGAAAAACATACAGTATAGATTCTGTGGGAGACTTAGCTTGCTTCCTGCGAGACTGCAGTCAAAACAGCAACACTACCACAGGCTAACTCAATCGTGGGTGATGTTAAGAATACTCTTACGAAAGAGTGAAAAACAGTCAATAAGGCTTGAGGAAAGCCAGCCAAAGTCAGTTGTTGCAGGAGTAATTATTACCTCCAATGAGTTGTACATGGTCCCAGGTCAGTGAGGTCATTGTATAAACAGGACACAAACAGGAGGAGGAGGAGAACTTGCTCAAGGAAATGATCAACCATAACAAAAGTTTATGTGGGCATAGAAGGGAGTGGAGAGGAATATGGGTGCTGGTGGGAAAAGATTAGGAACAAATTGGCAAAGGAAGACCCTGCACAATGATTCTCAACTCTGGTTGCTCATTTGCATCAGCTGGAGAGCTTAAAAAACTTAAGACTGCCTGTGCCGAATCCCAGGTAGCCTGAGTCATTTGGTGTGGGGTGCAGACTCGGCAGTTTTTAAAGTTCTTCAGGTGGTCTTAATAGGAGTCAAGTGGAAGGATACTGTCCCTACTTCAATACGCTTAAATCCAACTTCAGAAAGGAGCTTTCCCCCTCTACTTTTACAGTTTCCAGGCAGCAACAGGACAATACTGAAGACTACAAACACGCTGGGTAACCTTAGCCTCAAAAGGTTTTGCCCTTTCATAGTTACTCTGTAAAGGGGTTAGAAATCTCAATTTTCAACCCAACAGGGACACTACTGAGCGTCATTGAGAATTTCATGAGTTAATATATGATATTCACCGATGGTACCCATCAGCTCAACGAACTCACCATTTCACAGTTTTGTCTGGAGTTTTTTTAGGGTATCTGTTAGGTCCAGATTCTTGGAAACTTGAGTTGTTCTGGCAAAATAAATTATTGAAATGTAAAGATACATATGAATCTTCAGTAATGTAATTAATGGGGCAATTTACATAGCTTGTAGCTAGATCTTTGCTCCTCAAACTGTGGTCTCTGATATAATAGGGTGACAAGCCATCCTAGTTTCCCCAGGACCGAGGGATTTCCTTGCACTTTGGATTTTCATCTCTAAAACCAGGAAAGTCTTGGGCAAACCAGAACAAGCCAGTTACCGTATCCCTGAACTAGCAGCATTCGCATTTCTGAGAGAGCTTGTTGTAAAGGCAGAACCTCAGGCCCCACCCCAACCCCATGTTAACAAGATCCCCAGGGAATTCAGATGCACAGTAATGTCAGTTTATCATTAAATGAATTAAAAAACAAGTTGAAGTCCTCACCCCAGAACCTCAGAATGTGACCCTATTTGAAAATAGGGTTGTTGTGGATGTAATTATTTAAAATGAGGTCATACTGGAGTAGGGTAGGCCCTTAATCCAATATGTCTTAAAAGAATAGACACATGGAGAAGGTTTTGTGAAGACACGGAGACACCCAAGAAGAAGGCCATGTGACTGGTTGGAATAATGCAGCCGCAAGCCAAGGAATGCCAAGGATCGAAGGTCACCGCTAGAAGCTGGGGAGAGGCAAGGAAGGACTCTACCCAGTCTCAAAGGAAACATGGCCCGGCAGACATTTTGATTTCAGCCTTCTGGCCTCCAGAATTATGAGAGAATAAATTTCTATCGTGTTAAGCCACCCATTTTGTGGTACTGATACACGTCTAAGATTCCCTGATCTCCAGTTCTTCAAAATATAACCACAGCTACCACATCAGTCCAAACAAAAACATGTACATGAATGTTTACAGCAGCATTAGTCACAACTGAAAGGTGGAAACAGCCCAAATGAATGGCTATCAGCTGATGAATGGATGGATAAACAAAATGGGTATAGCCATACAATGGAATATTATTATTCAGTCATAAAGTGGAATGAAGTACTGACACGTGCTACAATATGGATGAAACTTGGAAACTACTGAGTGAAAGAAGCCAGACACAAAACCACATACTCTATTATTACACTTGTATGAACTATCCAGAACAAGCAAATCCATAGAGATAGAAAGCAGATTAATGTTGCCTGGAGCTCAGGGAGAGGGGAATGGAAAGTGACTGCTTGATAGGTAAGGGGTTTCCTCTTGCGGTGATGAAAAAGTTCTGGAACTAGATAGTGGTGATGGCTGTACAACATTGTGAATGTACTTAATGCCACTGAATTGTATGCTTTAAAATGGTTAAAATAGTAACTTTTATGTGATGTGTATTTATCACACACACATAACATAACCACAGCAAGTGCAAAGGCCCTGTGGCCTGAAAGAACTGTGCCTTTGGGAGCTGACAGGTCAGTAGGGCTCAATAGTGGGAGCAGAGATGGTATACAGGAGGCTGGAGAGAGGTCAACCCATCCAGGCCCTATTAGATGACAAGAATTTTAATATTTTGCCCCAAAGCAAAGGAAGCTTTAGATTTTTATTTGCCTTAAATTCAGCAAGGACATCAAGGAGAACTGGATTGTCACCAAAGCATCTACCTGGTTCCTGCTCCTACTGTCACCTTCTCAATGTGTTGTTCGCACAGCAACCAGAGTGATCTTGTTCAAACACAAACCATATCATGTCACTCTCCTGCTTAAAACCCTCCAGTGGCTTCCCATCATTGTACAAGGAATCAAATCTCAACTCTTCCCCCTGATTAGAAAGGATACATGAGCTGGCTCTGACTGCCTGTCCCACTACTCTCCCTTTGCCCCTGTGCTTCAGCTGCTCTGGCCTTTCTGTTCTTCAGTCAGACTTAGTTTACCTGAATACCTTCACACCGCCTGCTCCTATCTTTAGAATGCTTTGCGCCCTAAACTCTGAATGGTTGGTCCCTTCCTTCCTGTCACTCAGATCTCAGTATAGGTGTCATCTCCTCGGAACGGCCATTTCAAATGAAAATAGCTACGCAGTTACTATACCTTCCTTATCTAACATTTTCTTATTCATGAGCTTGTCCGCATCTCCCACTAAGCTCCACACGGACATGTCTTTTTGTCTGTTTTGTTCACAGTTGTATCCCCAGAACCTAGGGACGATAGCAACTGCAAAAAAAATGTACAAATGGATGGTACATAATAGTCACTCAGTAGATGATCAATGACTGAAGAAGAGTGTGTTATTTGAAATGGACCTTGAAGTATGGATAAGATAATGGTGATCTTTGAGGAATGGAGAAGATCATTACAGGCTGGGAGAAGAGGATGAACAAAAGCAGGAAGCCTCGCAGAGTAGTGAGGTGCACTGGAGGACCTAGAATAGGAAGGGTACAGCAATGTAGGTGGGGCTGTGGTGAAGGGGGGCCTTGCTCAGGTTAGACTCTCTCATGTAAGCAGTGGGGAGCAGTGAAGGCTCTCAGTAATGGAGTGACCTGATCTGATCTGTGTTTTAGGCAAGTCATTTGGGAGGCAGTATACAGGATTAGAGGTTGCAGGAAAAGGGGATGTAACGGCAATAACCTAATTGATGAGGCTGGACCTCAGGCCGTGGCAGTGGGGCTGTAGGAGGGGCCAGAGCTGTGCGTGTCAACCCTGGCTGCATTAAAATCCACTGGGGGAGCTTTTAGATGTATGGATGCCTGGGTCCCATCCCCCAGGTCTTCTGATTGACTTGGTCTGTGGTGAGGCCCCAACAATCAGTATTTCTTAAAAGTTCCCCAGATGCTCCAGCTGGGATTGAATCCTCTGGGATAGAAACTGTTCACAAATAGAATAGACAGCCCTCAGCACTGAATAGATTCGGGCAATGACAGAAAAGGAGGAATTGACTAGGACTTCCTTCTACTCTGAGTAAACTTGGAGGACGGCTTTCTTTTTTTTAATTAAAGTTTTTGGAGGGACAATTGGTAGTAAAGTTACATAGATTTCAGGTGTACAATTCTGTAATACATCATCTATGTCTCACATTGTGGGTTCACCACCCAGAGTCAGTTCTCCTTCCATCACCATATATTTGATCCCCTTTACACTCATCTCCCACCCCTCTCCCCCCTTACCCTCTGGTAACCACTAAACTATTGTCTGTGTCTGTGAGTTTTTCTTTCTCATTTGTTTGTCTTGTTCTCTCGTTTTTGGTTTATATACCACATATCAGTGACATCATATGGTTCTCTGCTTTTTCTGTCTGACTTATTTTGCTTAGCATTATAATCTCAAGATCCATCCATGTTGTCACAAATGGTCCTATTTCATCTTTTCTTACTGCCGAATACTATTCCATTGTGTATATATACCACAGCTTCTTTATCCATTCATCTATCGAAGGACATTTTGGTTGTTTCCATGTCTTGGCCACCGTAAACAAAGCTGCAATGAACATTGGAGCACATGTGTCTTTATGTATAAATGTTTTCAGATTTTTTTGGATAGATACCCAGGAGAGGGATTGCTGGGTCATATGGTAATTGTGTTCTTAATTTTTTGAGCAACCTCCACACTGCCTTCCATAGCGGCTGCACAAGTCTGCATTCCCACCAACAGTGTATGAGGGTTCCTTTTTCTCCACAGCCTCTCCAACACTTGTTACTATTTGTCTTGATGATAGCCATTCTGACTGGGGTGAGGTGATATCTCATTGTGGTTTTTATTTGCATTTCTCTGATGATTAGTGATGTTGAACATTTTTTCCATATGTCTATTGGCCATTTATATGTCCTCTTTGGAGAAATGTCTCTTCAGGGAGGACAGCTATTGAAATGTGTTAATTCCAATCTATAGTACATCTAAACAAGGGACTAGTTTACACTCATTAAAAAGTATGTGTATGAGGAAACTTTTAGTCACAAAGCAAAGTTTTTATTATAATATTAAATAAAACAGTAGAAAACCGTATATACATTATGACCTCAACTATGTAAAAACATAGAAAAGAAATCAGAAGAAAATGGATAGGAAATATTCACACTGGTTGCTCTGGGTAGTGGGGTTATAGGTGATTTGATTTCCTTTTTTTATATTAGCTCTATTTTGCGAAATTTCTAAATATCATATACAAGGTCAGACAATTAAGTTCGTGAACTCATCCTAGAAAAAGTGCTACATACCTCATTGCTGAATATCACTACAGTCACCTTCGAAGTACTCCCCTTGGGAAGCTATGCACTGATGCCTGTGCTTAGTCCACCCTTCAAAGCAATTTTGGAACTCTTTTTCTGGAATGGTCGTCAGAGCTGTCATCATATTACCCTTGACGTCCTAAATGTCATCAAAATGTCTTCCTTTCAATATTTCCTTTATCTTTGGGTAAAGAAAGAAGTCATTGGGGGCCAGATCAGGTGAGTAGGGAGGGTGTTCCAATCCAGTTATTTGTTTACTGGCTAAAAACTCCCTCACAGACAGTGCCGTGTGAGCTGGTACATTGTTGTGATGCAAGAGCCATGAATTGTTGGTGAAAAGCTCAGGTTGTCTAACTTTTTCACGCAGCCTTTTCAGCACTTCCAAATAGTTAACTGTTTGTCCAGTTGGTACAAATTCATAATGAATAATCCTTCTGATATCAAAATAGTTTAGCAACACTGTTGCAATAAGTTCTCGAACTTAAGTGTCAGACCTTGTATACCATTTAGAATAGAAAAGAATATTTTATAAAGGAAGCCCCCACCCAAAACATTAAAGTTTTAGGACTTAAGGGAGAAAACCTTGACTTGTTTTGAGAAGCTACTTGGATGAAATTTGATCATACTCGTATGTCCATTCATCTAAATTTCTATCTTTCCAGGGTCTCTACTTGAACACACAAAATGACTTTCTGACTTTTGAGATTCAGAAACATCTCACAGGGCTAAAACTGAACCTGCAAAGGGTATGTATGCTTGCAATAGCTAACTAATACACGCCTTTCTTATTTTTGTAGGACTTTTTATAACTGTGTAATAAATTATTAGCATTAAGTCCATTTCTGCATCAACGTATAGAGTGTTTTCTGTTTGCCTAACTGGATACTGTTAGATAAACAGAAAACACTCTGACTGTTACAAATGCCTATGTCCATAGAACAACAGCCATCAAATTCATGTTGAAGTAGAACACTTTGACACAGGGAAATTCTCACAGCGTGTTTTTAAGTAAAAAATGAAATTATAAAAAGTTAATGTAGTATGATGCCAATTTGAAGCTACACACCCAGATAGTGATCAGTGTTACCTCATGATCTGATATCATTCTGTGATCTTTTCTTTCTTACATTTTCTTCATTTAGTAAATGTTCTGCAAAACATGTATTTTTTATAATTAGAAAACATCTTATTTTAAATTAATTTTTCAGGACATCTAGATTGATATTTGGTTTTGGGGAGCCATCATACCTTCTGTAACTCCCCTCTTTAGCAATATATTTAAAATGACATTTATTTTTTAAAAAATCGGTGACAAGAGAATAGTGTCTTAACTCTGTTAACAGTATTCCAGGCTAGACTGCAGTCACTTTTATTGCCCTGTAATCCATAATCACGCAGTAACCCCTGAAGTGGGATATGAACAGCTTTTTTCTTCTTTGTGGTCTCTTTCTAAATAATCTAAGTCACCTTACCGCACAGCAGCTGCTGAAACGTCCTCCTGACACGTATCCCCTACATGTGTCCAGCTCCAGATAATTCACTCAGCAGGTATATGAATCTTTGATTACTGACAATCTTTTATTAAAAGGATATTAGGGTTTTATACTGACTCCAATACCTGTGATGAATACTGTATTCCTGTGACGTGAAAGATATAACTGATGGACACTTGGCTCAGAAAAATTCAGCCAAAAAGATGATAGTTCCAGGTATCCAGGTTCTCTCTAGTGGTTTTTTCCCTTTGGTTTTTACCGTTTTAGTCATTTATATCATAATTTTTATTGACCCTATTTTTGAAATCCGAACACTAATTAGTGTTAATGAATTCAGTAGAAATATCCTCTACATAATGGTGACTAATCTATTTCAGTTAGTTGCATTTATTAGAGAATTATTTTGTTCTTTAATAAACCAATATGTAAAAATGAGTATATTGAAATTCCTTCTATCTACTTACAATGAAATGTGTTTTAGACATTCAAGGATGGAGATTTTTATAACCCAGGCCAGAGCCCCATCTTATTTCAATGCATAAGTGGCTAAATTTAGGGTTAAGACTAGGCCAGCATGGCTACAGCAGAGCAGAACACTGAGCTGATTATCAGTGAGTTAACCACTGAATTTAGTTAACATACGTAACCCTGACCCTAAACTTCCTTTTGTTAGAATTATCCCCATCAATGAGCTGGTGGCTTCCAATAACTGAATTATATCATGATCATAATTAGAAACAGTTCTTGATTGACTGTTGGCATCAGAACCCAAAGAGTCTGATGTAGGAGCCTGCACTCTTGACAGTAGATTTTGTAATCAGACTGCCTGGGTTCCCTTCTGGCCTCTGCCACGCACCAGTGTTCACATCTATAGAATGGGGATATTAATATAGTACCCACTTTGTTGTCTTCACTTGAGGCAATATATGTGAAGTGTTTGAAACAGTTCTGGCATAGTGAGTGCTCAATACATGTTACTTGTCATTGTAATAACACTGTGCCACCTCCTAATTACAGAAGTTTAGATCTGGAAGGGACCTCAAAGATGACTAAGTTCATAGTTTTTCATCTACAGGTCACAGCCTGTTAGTGGATTGTGAAATCAATTTAAGGGCTCATGTCAGCATTTAGTAATGCAAATAAGAATATAACCATATAGAAATTATCAAAGTGCATTGCATGTAATAAGGGTAAGTGTTGTTTCATGCAACATTTGTTTTAGAGGGCTAACAAATAGAGTTCATGCTCTGTCATCACCTGTAGGTCTCTTCTGCTGGTTCTGCCCATCCCCCGGCATGTTTGTGCTTCTCTCCTAATCAATCTTACCTGTAAACTAACCTTCAGCTGTGGGAGACACATTAGCCTAATGTATTTGTATTATTGTATAACAAAAATTTCAGAAATCTAGTGATTTAAAAAGACAAAAAGGTATGATCTCACAGAATTTCTGAGGGTCAAGACTCCATGAGCAACTTAGCTGGGTGATTCTGGTCAGGGTGTCTCATGAGATTGCAGTAAAGCTGTTACTAGCTGGGGCTACAGTCATGTCAAGGCGCAACTGGGGCTGGAGGAGCTGCCTTCAAACTCACGTGGTTGTTGGCGGGCCTCAGTTCCTTGTTATGGGAACCCATGTAATAGGCCTCTTCATAGGACTGCACATGAAGTGAGACCTTGCTTCCCCCAGAGGCAGTGATCCAAGAAAGGAAGAATCTAAGATAGAACCCACTGTCTTTTATATCTTAATCTGGGAAGTGACATACCATCACTTCTGTATTTCTTTGGTTACACAGACCAACCATGGAACAGTGTAGGAGATTAACTATGCACAGGTGTGAATACGACAAGGCGGGGATCACTGGGGGTCTCCTTTGGGGACTGGCTACCACAGCTGCCATGAGCTGAAATGCCTGGGATGTTACATCCTCCTGGAGTGGGCTGTAACCAGTGAGTGTGTAGGGATGAAATAGGAAATCCCAGCTCTCTGCCTCAAGGCGAGTCAAATTCTGTGGTACATTTTCTGTGCCAGAGCTCCCCAGCGGATCAGGCTAGGACTTCACCTGAAATCTTACCCTTGGTTGATTTCAACCCCTTTTCTGCTCTGCCTCCTCTACTTCCATACTGGTTTATTCGGGAAACACATCCTTGATATATCACTTGCACTCGAGTCTTTATCTGAAGGTCTGCTTCTAGAAAACCAGACCTAGGACAAAGTGGGCATGTGTGTGTGTGTGTGTGTGTATGCGTGCGCTCATGCTCACACGCATGCATGCAAGCACTGGGTCAATATAAAATATTTCTTAACTGTAAATCATGGTATAAAATGTTGAATTGAAAAAAAGAATCCTGATCTATATCTATCCCTTCATTTTATAACAGTAAACTGAGGCCCAGACAGGTAAAGTGATTAACCCAAGATTATCCAACCCTTAGTGGTCAGATGAGCCCTTGGTTTTATTTTGACTTCCTATTCCTAGCTTCTGGTTGTAAAATCGCCTCCATTGGATTGACTCCACCTCTGCCTCTTGATAGTTGTTTGATTTAAATCAATTCAGTCCTTCTGGGCCTTAGTTTCCTGGTCTGGAACCTGGGGATAATAACTGCTCTAAGTACAAAGACATGGTTGGATAGAAATGAAATAAGATTTCAGGCTTCACCATTTACTGGCTTTTTTTCCTCCAATTTTTTTATCGTGCTAAAATACACAACATAAAATTTACCACCTTAACTATTCTTAAGTATACAGTTCAGTGGTATTAGGTACATTCATATTGCTGTGCAGCTGTCACCACCATCCATCTTCGGAACTCTTTTCATCTTGCAAAACTAACACTCTATACCCATTAAACAATAATACCCTATTCTCCTCTTCCCCTAGCTCCTGACAACCACAATTTGACTTCCTGTCTCTATGATTTACCATTCACTGCCTTTTTGACCTTAAGCAAATAATGCATTTTCATTCTCCTCATCTTGGGCAAAAAGAGACTAATACTTTCTAGTGTATAGTTTATCAAAATACCTGGCATATACAATCAGTGGCAGCTGAAATTACTATCATGTACTTGGAAGTGCTTTGTAAACTATAAAGCACCATAAAAACGTGAATTATTGTGGTCATTATTATAACACTATACCTAGATAGGACCCCAAATTCTGCTTATTCGTTTGGCGTTATACATCAAAACATTATAAATTTTTGATCAAACTCATGTCATTATTTAAAAGCAAACTATGGTAATGGTAACACCAAGCTTGTTTTCCTGTTTTTCCTTATGGTCAAATTATCTGAAAAATAATTTTATGAACAAATGACTTTAGTTCTTTGTGTCTCACAAGCTGGTAACATTTCTGACAGTAAGGTAGAATTTGATAATGCTTAGCCTCAAGGGACCCTTCTTTGAGTAAAGAAGTGCAATGATTTTATAGTATGTATTAACACGAGCTTATCTCTCCATTTGGAGTTACTGCCACTCTGTCCTGATGGATCAAATATTTCAAAATTTTAAGAAGAAATAGTTAAATGGATATGTATCATGTAAACAAATTTTAGCAGAAACCAGAAGAAAAGATGTTTAGAAATGTAATAACTTGTGGCCCATGTTTAGAAAAAACCTACTTGGACTTGGGTTAGCCTGTCTGCAAGTTAGAAGAATGAACTTGCCTACACAGGGAAAAAATTAAGCCTGATTCTGGCTGAGGGACTATAAACTAGTTTTTGGTTTTTCGCTTTTTTGGTTAAAAAAACAATTGAATTCATTGAAAACTATGGCCCTCCATGTAAAGAAATAAGCACCCATATACATTTCTGGTGGAAAATAGTATATCTCTTGTGAGAGGCAATTTGGCAATATTTATCAAAATTACAGATGTAGTTTGGACCCAGGAATTGTACTTTTGGACACGTACATGTGTGCACATATATGTCACTTATTCTGTCAAGTGTCTCTTTCATAGCTGAATAGATTATATAGATAATCTAGGGTCCCTAATTAGTTGGGGAGACTTTTACAGGCATCAAAATGGACATTTATCAACCACGTGTGTAAAATGTATATGCAACATTGTTCACTGTAGCTTTTGTTATTTTGGTAAAAGTTAAAGCTTTGGAAACTACCAATGTCCATCAATTTAGGTTTGGTTTAAGAAATTATGATACATCCACACAATAAAATGCTATACAAATTTGAGAAGATTGAGGATGCTTTTTATGTGTTGATAAGCTACAAAATCTAAAATATTAATTAAAATGGCAAGATGCAGTACCATACATATGCTAACTTTTGTGTAAAAAAAAGGAAATACAAATATTTGTGTTCAAACGCTGGTAGGGTAAACAAGCAAGCAAACTAAATACCCACTTTCTCAAAACTGGAGGTAAAATAATAAAATGTGTATGTTCAATCCTCCCCTTTGTATAAGGAAGTGTACTAATAATTGAAAAACAAAGCTTCCCAACATTTGGACTCATCTCTGAGAGCATCAGACATCTCCCAAACCTAGAGACACGTGAAGCTGAGCAGCCACCTGGAAGCCAATTATGTGTCTTTAAGATAGATGATGTGCTAAGGATTGAAAAACATTACTTTCGCTCCATCCTCTTTTTAAGTCCTCAAGCACAGGAATGTATTTGGAATTTGCTGGGTTTTCTCCTCCTTTGGGAACTCAACCAAAACTGAGGCAAAAAGAGTTTCATTCTTATATCCTCTTATACAGTTTTACCTTTCACTAGCAGAATGCAGTATCGAGCTTATCAGTCGAAAGTCATAAAATTGTCCTACACATCTTACCACTTAGGTTATCGGTTACTTCATCTACTAAATCACAATTGAGCAATTGTTCTCACCCCTGTATTCCCTGCCTTACCTAGCACAGGGCCTCATTTAACACATGCTCAATAAATGTTTGGGGAATTCAACCACCTGCTTTATTTTCCATTGAAAAAAATCAGCGAGGTACAGATAAAATGTTAAACTGATTTAAATTTCAGTTGTGAAATTAAAATCTAGAACCACTACCTTCCTTTTGAAATGAGAAATGCTTATCTCAAAAAACCCTTAGTTTTAGCATTTTGGAAAACATGCTCTGGTGTTTTGATTTCCAATCCCTAGATAATCGAGGCAAAACAATTTTCAACACTACTGGAACTTAAACCAGTGGTAGAGACTATACAATTTATTGATTTGGTTTTTTGGGATATATTTAGTCATCTTGTATATTTGTTTCTTTATTTTTTTTCTCCTGATACTAGTTGATGGTCAAGATATAATTTTATAAGCTTTCTAAAGTAGCTGAATTATTGCCAGCTATTAGACAACTACAATTGCCTTTTCAATTTCGAACCTTGGAAGCTGAGTTCTACCAAAGCATACCTTCTCATTAGTTCAATTTGCTTCAAATTTGGTGCATTCCATAAACAAAATCAAGTAAGTGGTGATAATTATACTATGGAAAGCGTAAAAGTATAGGGTCTAGACTGAGAGAAATGTTACAGACTAGAAGAAAATATTTGCAAATTCTATATTTGATAAAAGTCATATATCCAGAACATATAAAAAAACTCTTACAACTCAGTAACAAAAATAATTAAAATGAGGAAAAGGTTTGAATAGATATTTCACCAAAGAAGACATGCAACTGGATAATAAGCACATTGAAAGATACTCAATATTATTAGTCATTAGGGGAATGCAAATAAAAACAAAAATGAGATACCACCTTATACCCACAAGAATGGCTACAATCAGAAAGAGATTAAAAAGTGTTAGGGAAGATATGGAGAAATGGGAACCTAATACACTGGTGGTGGATATGTAAAATGGTACAGGAACTTTGGAAAAAGTTTGGCAGCATCTTAAAAAGGTAAACATGCATTTACCTTATGAATCAGCAATTCGGCTGGTTATCTATCCCCCAAAAATGAGAATAACGTGTACACAAGGACTAATACGTGAGTGTTCATAGCAGCATTATTTATAATAGTCAAAAACTGAAAACAATCCAAATGATTGTCAACTGGAGAGTAAAGAAACAAAGTGTGGCATGTCCACACAATGCAATTTTATTTGGCAATAAAATGAAACAACGGACTGATATAGGCTACAGAATGGATGAACCTCAAAAGCACTTTGCTAAGGGAAAGAAAGCAGACAAAGAAGCCTACATGCTATACAAGAATTGGGAAATCCACATAGACAGAAATTTGATAGTGGTAGCCTGGGACTGGGAGTTAAAATTTTTTTTTTAAAGAATAGAGAGTGACTAAAAGTGGGTAGGAGTGGTCTTAACGGGGCGGTGGAAATGTCCTAAAATTGGATTTTGGTGATGTTTACGAACTATAAATTTACTAAAAAGCATTTAATTGTACACTTAAAATAAATGAAGTTTATGATATAACATTAAATCTCAATAAAGCCGTTAAAGTGTTTTTAAAAATTCAGATTACAGGTATTCTTTTTGACATTTTATCCTGAATTTTTTTCTTAATTATCAAACTTAGATTTGAAGATGTGTTTGCATATCTTTTTTGTAAATTAAGGAATATCTGTTCATTGAAGAAAATTCAGGAAATATATACAAGAAAAATCCTTTGCAGCTGCTATGCAAGGCAGTGTGGAGATTCCTCAAAAAATTACGAATAGAATTACCATATGACCCAGCAATCCCTCTCCTGGGTAGCTACCAAAAAAATCTGAAAACATTTATTCATGAAGACACATGTGTTACAGTGTTCATTGCAGCTTTATTTACGGTGGCCAAAACATGGAAACAACCAAAATGTCCTTCGATAGATGAATGGATAAAGAAGTTGTGGTATATATACACAATGGAATACTATTCAGTGGTAAGAAAAGATGAAATAGGACCATTTGTGACAACATGGATGGATCTTGAGATTATAACGCTAAGCGAAATAAGTCAGAAAAAGCAGAGAACCATATGATTTCACTGATATGTGGTATATAAACCCAAAACAAAAGAACAAAACAAACAACTGAAAGAACAAAAACTCATAGACCCAGACAATAGTTTAGTGGTTACCAGAGGGTAAGGGGGGAGGGGGGTGGCAGATGAGGGTAAATGGGGTCAAATATATAGTGATGGAAGGAGAACTGACTGGGTGGTGAACACACAATGGGATTTATAGATGATGTAATACAGAATTGTACACCTGAAATCTATGTAACTTTACTAACAATCGTCACCCCAATAAACTTTAATTTAAAAAAAATCCTTTGATTCAACTCCCTAAGCTAAATATTCTCAGTATTTTGGTGTATACCTTTTGTAGAGGGCACCCATCATAGCCCATATATTCATGGTTACCCATTAGCTTTGGATAATCTTTCTATAGAGGAGGGTATAATGGTTTTAAAACCTGTCAAAATTCTTTTTTTTAAAGATTTTATTGGGGAAGGGGAACAGGACTTTATTGGGGAACAGTGTGTACTTCTAGGACTTTTTTTCCAAATCAAGTTATTGTCCTTTCAGTCTTAGTTGTGGAGGGCGCAGCTCAGCTCCAGGTCCAGTTGCCATTGCTAGTTGCAGGGGGTGCAGCCCACCATCCCTTGCGGGAGTCGAACCGGCAACCTTGTTGTTGAGAGGACGTGCTCCAACCAACTGAGCCATCCAGAAGCTTAACGGCAGCTCAGCTCAAGGTGCCGTGTTCAGTCTTAGTTGCAGGGGGCACTGCCCACCATCCCTTGTGGGAGTCGAGGAATTGAACTGGCAACCTTGTGGTTGAGAGCCCACTGGCCCATGTGGGAATTGAACCGGCCATCTTCGGAGTTAGGAGCATGGAGCTCTAACCACCTGAGCCACCGGGCTGGCCCCATGTCAAAATTATTGATCCCATCAAAAGATGGAGTCTAATCCCCTTTTTCTTGAACCTGGTGAACATTTGTAGTTAGCAACTAGAATGTGGCAGAAATGATGCTGTTTGACTTCTGACCCGAGGTTATGAAAGGCTATACCACTTCTACATAGCTCTGTCTTTTGGGATGCTCACCCTTGAAACTTAACCATCATGTTGGAAAGAAGCCCAGGCCCCATGATGTCAAATGCTGGCTTTCCAGATGTCACCCGACCAACACATCGATAAGACAAAGCTGAGTATATTGCTTGGAGCACTACCTTGTGGAGTTTGAGAGTGTCTCAGTGAGGGAAGACAATATATCTGGTGATATACTGAGAGTTGGAAGGTGGGTTTGAAGTGGGTCTTTCCATATAAGGACTTGAATAGATTTGGGTAAAGATCTTAGGATTGGTGGCCACAAGGTGAGCATTTTGAAGCTGGAGGCTCAAACCGTCTTGGTATATAAACACTTCTGTTGAAGAGTGATGGTTCTTTCTGGAAGTTCCTATCAAAAACAATAATTTTATTTACAAAAATTATTTTATCTTCCTGGGCAGCAGTCTACTGGAATACTAAAGTTATGCAAAATATATATATATATATATATATATATATATATAGTGGAATAGTAAATTCAAGTTAATGTAGAAAGTAAGCTGTGAAGGGGTAAATATTTTGGTTCTTATGGAGAGGACACATGTAGGTGTCTGGCCAGTGGCCCCAGGGAAAGTCACAGCCTGAAAGCCATCGTCAGTCACTGGACATGTAAGTGAGTGAGCTGTCAGAGAATTCTAGCCCCCAGTTACACTGAGCCAAGCAGACTAACCTCTGAACCTTGCCCAAATTGCAGATTTGTGAGCAAAATAAAAGTTGTTGCCCTAAGCCACTAAATTTGTGGATGGTTTATTACACACCAGTAGATAACCAGAACAAGGAAATTCCCCTATCAGAGTCCAGCTTCCCCAACATAGGAGTAAAAACTCAAATTGACAGCCCCACTTGCATCGAGTTGCAGGGATGTGACCTAGACCCTGTCAGTCAGATGCACCCATGTGAGACTCCAGTTTAGAAGTAAGCAATCTGTGATGCTTCTGTTTCTTCTGAGATGTATTTAGCCTCTAATGGTGGCAATGACAGGAGTTTCCTGGTGTTTGCAAAGTTGAGTTCCTGCCACAGATACAGCATCAGGATGACAGCAATGAGGGCTTCCTTTAGTGATCAGTGGCAGTAGTAGTTTATCAAGTCTGTTTTGAGGTAGCATTTTGGGTTCTGTTCCTGGAAATTTAGCTTCAAACCCAATTCTCGAGCCCACTGCCCAATAGTGACAACTATTAATGAGTGACTTTTCTGCTTAATAATGCACCTGATCAAGAGAATGGTACCAGAAGTGGTTGCAGGCAATTTATCTTCAGGAAAATTGGGGTAAATCGCTGGTTGATTATCTCTTTTAAGTGTTGACGTTTCTGAAAACCTGAGTGGTGCGAAGTCAGACCAAGACATGCATCAATCAAACAGCTAATTAAGTTATCTGTGCTTACTAGGAACACCAGGCTTGTTTTGAGTAAGGCTCTGGGGATGTAGGTGCAGGTGTAATGGAATAATATGAAAGGCTTAAGGAATTTAAAATTTACGGTGGAATTTAGTTGCTTCTAACTGAACTTGACAGTTGAAAGAAAGAGAAGGGCTCATGTCAAGGCAAAAGCAGAAAGCTGTGCAGTTTCTGTGATTTTATTTAAAGACTTTCTTACCATTTGCAGCCACTGGACTAAGATAGCTAAAACAGAACTCAAATTTTGATTCTTAGGCTTCTGTATGAAACCATTGATTTACCAGATACTTTACATAAAATTTATATTTGGATTGTGAGGGAGTGGGATCCCAGAATTGAAATGGAGACCCGTAGGACATCAGTAACTCAGTACCCCAAACTCCATAGAGCCTTCCTTCCTCTCCTGGTTGATGAGGCTGTTCATTCCTTGAAGACTCTGTAACAACCTTGCTGAGAGTGTTACCTTGAAAAGGAGAGAGAATTTCACCCTTAGCCCACTACTCCTGATTATTGCCACACCTAAACTGCAATGGGTCATGGCAGGCTCCAGTTGGCAAATTACAAATTTACTATTAATACTGTATATTGGCAAAATCAGAATATGTTCAATGAGTGCTATACCAAGGAAATCAGAACAGAACGTAAGATCAGGCTGAATTCATTGTTTAGGAAGCGCTTATGAGGCAATTTCATTTTGCTAGCTTAAGGTGCTGGAAGTGATTCTAACGGTTTGTTCAGTTAGATTCAATAAGGAGGCCAGGGTAAGGGAACTTGAGATGCTAAAAGTTTCTTACTGTGATATCGGTGAAGGAATCCAAAGGCAGGAAGATAGAAATATTGTAGTGGATTTATTATGCTCACCCATTCAGGTCACATGGTTTGATATTTTATACTTAGAGCTTCTGCCATAATCTCCTCTAATTGTGTGTGAGATAAATAGGCAGTGGACCAAGTCACCAGTATAACATGTAGTTAAATCTGAAAACTGATAGCAATAACCCAGATGCACCCTTTCCAAGGACAGAATGCAGGGCACTCAGTGATGCAATAAAGTGTGCTTCATCAGTGACTAGAGACAGCTAATGCCCACTGGCCTTGGAAGGTGGTGGGAAAAATATTCGACACTGCTTTGCCCCTGCTGGCCACTTGGAGTACCAGCCAGTGTGGTATGTATTAAGCCACAGCCTGCAAGATGCATGAAACTGCTAGGTCCCAATTGATGGTATCGATGGGCAATTATAGGTTAAGTCAGAGATGCTCAACCAGGGGTGGTTTTGCCCCCCAGAGGGTATTTGGCAATATCTGTAGACATTTTTGGCTTGTGCAAATGGAAGGATGCTACTGACACCCAAAGAGTAGAGATCAGGGATGGTGCTAAACATCCCATAATGCACAGGACAGCCCCCACTCCTGCCCCAACAAAGAACTATATAGCCCCAAATATCAATAGTTCCAAGGATGAGAAACCCTAGGTTAGGTGTATGTAAAACATGTACAGGAAATAGAGTGACCAACCCTGCCATGCTGCATGTAGAACAGAGGTTGGCAAACATTTTCTTTAAAGGGCCAGAGAGCGAATATTTTAGGCTTTGTGGATCATATGGTCTCTGTTTCAACCATAGACAATACATAAAGGAAAGAGAGAGAGTTTGTGTTCCAGTAAAACTCTGTGTTCCAGTAAAACTTTATTTACACGAACAGGTCATGGGCTGGATTTGGCCTAAGGCAGGAGTTTGCCAACCCCAGATACAGAAATTAGCCTGAAGAGTATTTCTACAGTGGTTTTGTCATTTGTTGTATTGTTTGATAATGCTTTTTATTTTGCAATAAACCCTTTCAGTTACAATGAGCTAAAACAATGAAGTGCATGATTTATTAATGACAAATGAACTACTGGACTGCCATTTCTAGAAAAAGTTGGTCATAGACATGTAATTTGCACAAAATTTTGGGAGACATTTACCATCCACCCTGGGAGCCAAAATATTATAATTGACTATGTAAAATCAAGAAATATAAACTGGGGGCCGGCCCGGTGGCTCAGGCGGTTAGAGCTCCGTGCTCCTAAGTCCAAAGGCTGCCGGTTCGATTCCCACATGGGCCAGTGGGCTCTCAACCACAAAGTTGCCAGTTCAATTCCTCAACTCCCGCAAGGGATGGTGGGCAGCGCCCCCTGCAACTAAAATTGAACACAGCATCTTGAGCTGAGCTGCCGTTAAGCTCCCGGATGGCTCAGTTGGTTGGAGCGTGTCCTCTCAACCACAAGGTTGCTGGTTCGACTCCCGCAAGGGATGGTGGGCTGTGCCCCCTGCAACTAGCAACGGCAACTGGACCTGGAGCTGAGCTGCGCCCTCCACAACTAAGACTGAAAGGACAACAACTTGAAGCTGAACAGAACCCTCCACAACTAAGATTGAAAGGACAACAACTTGACTTGGAAAAAAGAAGTCCTGGAAGTACACACTGTTCCCAATAAAGTCCTGTTCCCCTTCCCCAATAAAAAAAAAAAAAAATCTAAAAAAAAAAAAGAAATATGAACCAATTAAGAATGTATAAATATTCATTTTGAAACTTAGTAATTCATTTAAGAAGCCTGGGCCTGAGAACAATAGTTTAATATGTACATCTTCAGAAGGTGTATTTATAGATCACTCTGTAAAGGGTGACTTTTCATTCAGATCAAATAATCATTTTACTAATATCATAAGTTTTTATTCCAAGTTTTCATGTGCGTATATTAAAAATGAAATGATAGACATTATTGTGTTTGATCCATTAGCACAAGAACTGAAAAAAGAATTAAGTGAGGTCAGTTTTATGTCAGTAGTATTGGAAGGTTCAAATGGAAAACATGTTAATCACAATGATGGTTCCATTTTTTTATTAGTTTCAGGTGTACAAAACAATGTAATAGTTAGACATTTACACCTCTCACAAAGTGATAACCCCCCCAATCTACTACCCATCAGACATCATATATGTTACAATTCCATTGACTATATTCCCTATACTGTACTGCACATCCCATGACTCTATATATAGGTATATATTTAACTTCAGCTTCGGGTGTACAGTACAGTGGTCAGGCGTCTCCACAGTCCATGAAGTGGTCTCCCTAATAAGTCCAGTGCCCATCTGGCACCCTACATAATCTTTACAACATTATCGATTGTATTCCCCATACTGTATTTCACATCCCCGTGACTATATTGTGACTACTTGTTTGTACCTTCTAATCCCTTCACCTTCTCGTCCATACCCACCTCCCGTCTAGCAACCATCAGGTTTTTTCCCTATATCTCTGAGTCTATTTCTGTTTTGTTTGTTCATTTATTCTGTTCTTTAGATTCCACATATAAGTGAGATCATATGGTATTTGTCTTTCTCCGTCTGACTTATTTCACTTAGCATAATGTTCTCTAGGTCCGTCCATATCGTTGCAAATGATAAGATTTCATTCTTCTTTGTGGCCGAGTAACACTCCATTGTATAAATGTACCATAGTTTCTCTTTTTTTTTTTTTTCAGCTTTATTTTTTAAGTATGTTTTTCCAGGACACATCAGCTCCAAAGTCAAGTAGTTGTTTCAATCTAGTTGTGGAGGGCACAGCTCACAGTGGCCCATGTGGGGATCGAACCAGCAACCTTGTTGCTAACAGCACCACACTCTAACCAACTGAACTAACTTGCTGCCCCATTACCACAGTTTCTTTATCCAATTGTCTGTCGATGGGCATTTTGTTGTTTCTTTGTCTTGGCTATTTTGAATAGCGCTACAATAAACATAGGGGTGCATATATTTTTTCAAATTAGTGTTTTGGATTTCTTTGGATAAATATCCAGGAGTGGAATTGCTGGGTCATAAGGTAGTTCCATTTTCAATTTTCTGAGGAACCTGCATACTATTTTCCATAGTGGCTGCACCAATCTCACCAACAGTGCACCAGGGTTCCCTTTACTCCACATCCTCGCCAGCACTTGTTCTTTGTTGATTTATTGATGATAGCCATTTTGACTGAGGTGAGGTGGTATCTCATTGTGGTTTTTATTTGCATTTCTCTAATGATTAGTGAGGTTGAGCATTTTTTCGTATGTCTGCTTGCCATCTATATGTCCTCTTTAGAGCAATGCCTCTTCATGTCCTCTGCCCATTTTTTTAATTGGGTTGTTTGTATTTTTTGGTATTGAGTTGTATAAGTTTTTTTTATAAATTTTGGATATTAACCCCTTATCAGATGTATCATTGGCAAATATGTTCTCACATGCAGTAGGATGCCTTTTTGTTTTACTGATGGTTTCCTTTGCTGTGAAAAAAATTGAGTTTGATGTAGTCCCACATGTTTATTTTTACTTTTGCTTTCCTTGCCCGGGGTAAAAATATTACTAAGGGTAATGTCTGTGAATTTACTTCCTATATTTTCTTCTAGGAGTTTCATGGTTTCGGGTCTTACACTTAAATCTTTAATCGAGTTTGAGTTTATTCTTGTATATGGTATAAGAAGGTGGTCCAGCTTCATTTTTTTGCACGTGTGTGTCCAGTTTTCCCAGCACCATTTATTAAATAGACTGTCTTTACCCAGTATAAATTCTTCCATTGTCATAGATTAAATGACCATATAGACATGGATTTATTTCTGGGCTCTCTATTCTATTCCACTGATCTATGTGTCTGTTTTATGCCAGTACCATGCTGTTTTGATTACTGTAGCCTTGTAGTATGATTTGATGTCAGGAACCATGATACCTCCCACTTTGTTCTTATTTCTCAAGATCGCTGTGGCTATTTGGGGTCTTTTATAATTCCACATAAGTTTTAGGATTATATGTTCTAGTTCTGTGAAAAATATGATCGGTAATTTGATAGGGATTGCATTGAATCTGTATATTGCCTTATGTAGTATGAGCATTTTAACTATATTAATTCTTCCTATCCATGAGCATGGTATATGTTTCCATTTATTTTCTTTAATTTCTCTCTTCAATGTCTTATAATTTTCTGAGTACAGATCTTTTACTTCCTTGGTTAAATTTAGTCCTAAGTATTTTATTGATTTTGAAGCAATTGTAAATGGAATTGTTTTCTTGATTTCTCCTTCTGATAGTTTGTTATCAGTGTATACAAATGCAACTGATTTCTGGGTAGTAATTTTGTGTCTGGCTAGTTTACTAAATTCATTTGTCAGTTCTAATAGTTTTTTTGTGGAATGGTGGTTCAATTTTATTTTCACCCAATTCGTGAAATCAAAGTAAAGTTTTTAGAATTCTGTCAAAGGGAAAATATGGCATAATCACTAATTCAATTGAAAATTCAGTTTAAAAAGTTTAACACTAAAGATACAGTTATTTGTATTGTGATACAATATAAAATAATATTTTGTGAAAGTCGGTGTCATGGTGAAAACCAGGATTTTACTAAGTGAAGATGCCTGTGGAGCATAAGTGTACTTGGAATTGGTTGACATACACAGATGATTCCAAACTGAATCTAAAAAACTATGATATTATAACAACCAAAATGTAAAAGGCAGGAGCAGCCGGATGGCTCAGTTGGTTAGAGTGTGAGCCCTGAACAACAGGGTTGCCGGTTTGATTCCCACATGGGCCAGTGGCCTGTGCCCTCCACTACTAGATTGAAGACAACGAGCTACCACTGGGCTTCCAGAGGGGAGGCCGGATGGCTCAGTTGGTTACAGTGCGAGCTCTCAACAACAATGTTGCTGGTTCAATTCCCACATGGGATGGTGGGCTATGTCCCCTGCAACTAAAGGTTGAAAACAGCAACTGGACTTGGAGCTGAGCTGCGTCCTCCACAACTAGATTGAAGGACAACGAATTGGAGCTGATGGGCCCTGGAGAAACACACTGTTCCCCAATATTCCCCAATAAAAAATTTCTTTAAAAATGTAAAAGGCAGTTGTCAAAATTCACAAATACTTATACACACATATTACTGAACCAAAAAAACTTTTGCAATAAAGTTGATATTGAGTAAAACAATACTTTAACATGGAAGTACATGGTTTCTGTCAAGCTGAGGAAAGTACTTTTAGGAAAGACTGGGAAATTTTAAAAAATTAAGATCAACTTTAGGTATATTACAACTTTCAAATTTAGATTTTGGCCTCCTTCCCTAGAAGGCCATAGTGGGCAACACTAAAGTAATATTTCTATGAAGGTAAAATATTTATTCTGGCAATATTTACATGAATTGAAAATTAAAGTTTTCCATATTTCCATCTTCTAATGACTACTGTGTATATCTTGCTAGTATAGTTGCTTTCCTCTGATTTGTGCGAGAAGTCACCCATATCTTTTAACTGTTATATGTGTAAAATATGTACCACAAAATTACATTATTTGGTATTTATTGTAGGCTTCTTGCTTACCTCCACGGAAAGCACATGGATGCTTAAAAAATACAGTGAGATCCAGAACAGGTCACTAGTGAGATAAATTGATGGTCAGAGCTCTCTGCTGCTCAGAGCTGTTGTTGAGATGAATTTAGTGTGGTCACTAAAAAGGTTATTAAGCTCCAAATACAGTCAATTAAGAACCTGTGGAAAAGGGGGAGAAGGCCTTTTTTGGTCTTCCACTACCCTGCCTTGGGTACTCTCTGGTAGACATTTGTTGTTTTCAGCTGTCCAAAACCTACTGCCACTTCCCAAGAGTTTCCCAGTTTTCTGTTGCGGAAATGTCTCTCCCTCTTTAGGATGGTCTTGGTGTGATGTAATCCCAGGTCACTGCCTCACCCTTTGGAAGCCAAAGGCATTCAGTCCTTCCTTGTCTTGCCCACTTTAAGAGCTGGGTTGGAGAAGTTGGTCTGAGCTTGGCTAATAGGATTCTCTCTCCTGAAACTTGGAATCTTGAGCAACTGATGCACAAAGACAGTTGGAGGTCATGCACTAATTAGCCACTTCTTGCTTCGAGTTGGTGGCTGTGGGTTCGGTGGCCTAGGCCTGTAGAGTGAGCTTAGCTTTCTGCAGACTCCTAAGCCTACCTTCCCAACCTTCTTCCTTCAGTTCAGCAGAACATGTTTCACTTACTTGTACAGTGAACCCTTCCTGACACATCCCTCTTTAGCAGTGCTTTCCCCTCCCTTCACCCCAAGTAAATTATAACCTACCCATCCTGCTTGTCTCTGAGGAAGTCATTTCTTGCTAAAGGTATTCGCACTAAGGTGTTAAGAACTTACTGTGTTACTCTTCCTAGGAGTATTAGAATGGTGAAAAGATCTTAGGGAGAAGGCAGTAGACAAACCTTGAAGGATAAGTGTACAGATGTTTGGTTCCCATAAGACTATAGAGTGAAATGCTACCATTTATTGAATGCTTTGTTATATGTGTGCCATTGTGTTAGGTAAGCACTTTAAAAACAATCTCCATGACAATACTTTGAAGAAGGTAGTATTTTGCCCACTTTAGAGATGTGAAATAAACGGCTTAGAATAGTAAAAAAAAGTTGTTCAGGGTCACCCAGATAATATTTGGGTAAGCCAGGATTTGAATCTATGCTATTTGACTCCAAAGTTATTTTCATAACCACTAGCATGTAGTGCCTTTCTGTATGATGGGGATGTTCTTGGAAAAGAAGTATTTTCTGTTTCAGTTGCTCTCTATGCGTGCTTTGCCACCTCTGTGTGCAACTGGCCCAGCACGTGCACCCAAGTGTAACATGTCAACATGGAGGCTGACATTTCTTCCCTGTATGAAGATGCATGGGTTAGTTGGGCTAGGCCAGCAATGTCCTTGTCTAGTTGTTTCTGTTAAGACTCAGCTATTATTTTGGTATATTACTGAGGTATAATTTACATGCAGGGAAATTCACAGATATTATGTGTACAGTTTGGAAAATTTTAACAAATGTATACATCATGTTATCATCGCCCAAGTTAAAACTTAGAACATTTCCATCTCCCAGAACTATCTTTTATTCTCCTTTCTAGTCAATTCCTCCACTCACAGGAACAACCAATTTTTAAATTACCGTAAATTTTGCTTGTTCTTGAGCATCATAAAAATGAAATCATACATGTATTCTTTTGTGTAATGCTTCTTCCACTCAACCCACTGTTTCTGAGATTAATCCATGTTTTTGGATGCATCCTAATTAGTTCTTTATATTGCTCATAAATTGTATGAATGTACTACAAAGTTTTTTATTTATCCATTTTTCTGTTGATGGACATTTGGGATATTTTTAGTTAATAGCTAATCTGAATAAAGCTGCTCTGAACTTGTATAAGTCTTCATATGGATGCACGCATTCATTTCTTTTGGTTAATATATATTTAGAAGTTGAATTACTGGGTTATGAGGAAGAAATATATTAAATTTTGCTAGAAACAAGAATGCACATTTTTACATTCATATTAGCAGTGGTTGAGAGTTCCAGTTGCTCCACATCTTCGTCCACACTGGTGTTTTTAATATTTTCCATTGTGGTGGGTGTATGGTTTTATCTCATTGTGATTTTAATTTGTGTTTCCCTAATGACTAATGATGTTGAGCATCTTTTAATATTCTTTGGCCATTTGGATATCTCTTGTGACGTACCTGTTCAAGTCTTTTGTTCACTTTTTCATTGTTGGCTGGCTATGAAACCATATGATGGCACACTTGACCAACCACACAGACAATCTGCATTCTGTACACATGTCAGAGAGCATACCACCAACTCAGTGACATTCAGTACTTACCCAAAGCTGAGCTTTGGTAAAGAGAAAGATCATATTTATAAGGACTGCATTAGATGTTCCCACCTACTTTTCAAGGCTAGGGGTTTTCAGTACTTTTCAAGGCCAGGGGTTTTCAGTTGGCAGTGGTAGGCCAACTCTGGACTGCTAAAGTGTTTTATTCAGCCAGACTTTTAACTGATATAGTTGCTAATATATGTATTATCAGGAGATAACTCCTACAAATCTGACTATAGCCTGTCTTAAATCAGAAAATCTGGCAACATTGGGCCTACTTTTCCCTCATGGCAATATTGACTGAAGCTGAGTAGTTCCTGCCCTCTTTGACTTTGCATGTGCTTTCCAGGTTAACACAGCCCTAGCCCCACCCCCTATTGTCTTATTCCCAATCCGCTTCACTCATTTACATTACCTATGCAGCCCCTTGTAGGCATGGAGGAATTTTCACTCTGGTCTCAGAACCAGGCTGGCCTTTTCTGAGCAACTGGTTTATTATTTCCTTTTGACTTTTGTGAACTAGATAACTCATGATATCTCCCTCTTAACTCTACAAATGCACAAATTTGTGACTCATTTACAAGAGACCTTTTACATTTTATATACATATAAAATACATCTTAATACATACATATAAAGTTTTACATATACATATATAATACATGTAGGGTTATTAATTAACCTTATTCCAGATTTAATCTGTTCCCTATCCTTATCTATCTTTATTTTGAATTCCTCATTTACTTAAAATATCTTGTAGAAAATTTATTTAAATCTTTTGGGGGGATCAAAGCAATGAATTATGCCTCTGCATATCTATTAGGAATGATATCTAAGAAAGTAAAGCCAGCCATTAGCTACAGACCCCAAGTAACTCATTCTTTTCTCTTTTTAAAAGAGGGTAGTAAAGGGGGAAAAGTTGGTAGTTAAAAAACAAAAAATGTCCCCTCCCACCATTTGACATGAGTGAGAAGTTTCTGAGCAAGCACTGGGCCTAGAGCCCCTGAAGAAAATAAGACCACTGGTAAACAAGAAGGGACAGAGTTCACACACATCTGGTCAAAACATACTACAAAATATGTTATTATATCAATAACCACAGCTATCAGAATGGCTAAAATTCAAAATAGTGGTAACACCAAATGTTAATGAGGATTCAGAGAAACCAGATCACTCATACATTGCTGATGGGAATGTATGGTACAGCCACTCTAGAAAAGAGTATGACAGTTTCTTACAAAACCAAGCATGTACTTACCAAACAACCCAGCAGTTTCACTCCTTTGCATTCATCCCAGAGAAATGAAAATTTATGTTCACACAAAAAAAACTGTACAGGAATGCTCATAGAGCTTTATTCATAATATCCCCAAACAGGAAACAACCCAATTGTTCTTTAATGAGTGAATGCTTAAACATCTGTGGCACATCCATACCATGAAATGCCACTCAGCTATAAAAAGGAATGAGCTAATAATATGCACAACTTGGATGAATTTTCAGGGAGTTATGCGGAGTGAAAAAAAGTAATCCCAGAAGTTTACGTACTCTGTGATTGCATTTATATAACATTCCTGAAATTACAAAAATCATAGAAATGGAGAATATACGAATGGTTGCCAGGGATTGGGAATAGTGGTGGGGGTGGGAGTGGTTGTACCTATGAAGGGTCCATAAGAGATCCTCGTGGTGGAATTGTTCTGTATCTTGACTATATCGGTTGAAACTACACATGTGATAAAATTGCATAGAACTCAGTATACACAAAAATAATTTTATATAAAACTCGTGAAATCTGAATAAAATGTGTGAGTTGTATCAATGTCAGTTTCCTGCTTGTGATATTGTACTCTAGTTAGGCAAGATGTTAACACCATTGGGGGAAACTACATAAAGAGTAGATGTGATCTCTCTGTAGTATTTCTTACAATTGCATGCAAATCTACAATTACTTAAAGATAAAAACATACCATTATTTAAACAACAGTATTGATTAAAAACTTAGCTTCAAGCCAATGGACCTAATATTACAGCCAAAGCATTTAGGTAATTATGTATGATTCCATGTAATAATACATGTAAGTCATTATATCCCTATCAGTCTGGCAAATTGCCCTTTTCAGTTACTATGGCAGTGTAACAAATTATCCCCAAACTTCGTAGCTTGAAATAATGACAAAATTTACTTTGTCACAAATCTGTAATTTGAGCAAAACTCAGTGAGTCCAGACCATTTTTCTGCTCCATTTTGGCATCAGTTGTGTGGGTCGGGGGAGGGCGGGGAAGGGGCGGTAATAGTTGTGACCCAGGGCAGGAATTATCTGAAAACGCATTCACATATTTAGTGACGTATGCTAGCTGGTTGATGCTACGATCTTAGCTGGCAATATCAACTAGAACATGTACACGTGACCTCTCCCTGAGCACCGGGGCTTCCTCATAACATGGCGACTGTTGATGATGAGAGTCTCCACAGAGATAGAGAGCCTGATAGAAATTCAATAACCTTTATAACCTAACCTCAGAAGTCATGCAGTGTCACTTCTGCCATAGTCATAGTCCTGTCCAGATTTAAGGGAAGAGAACATAGACCACATCTCTTGATACAGGAGTTTCAACATTACAGTGTAAGATGAACATACTGGAAGGGATACATTAATGTGGCTGTCCAAGGACATACAGTTTAGTACAGGGCCTGAGTAAATGCTCAATACACATTTTTAATGAATAAAAGGAGGGAGGGCAACTAACCAAATACATACCTTCGTACCTCTCCTTGTAGCTCCCTTGCCTTCTTTTTGCTCTACTGTGCAAAGACCTTCAGTCTCATTTTTTGAGACTCATAAATCTCTTAGCACTTCTCTCATCTCCCTGAGTGTATAACTAGTGTGGTCGCATTGTAGTGTGTCAACTTGGCTAGGCTGAACTACATATTCCTGAAATCCCTTTCTTATGTTTCCAGTTATGGTGGGCCACACGAGAGATTCTTGTATGAGATTTGGATGAATAGAACAGCAGCTATTTTGTAGCTCACACACACTGGCACTGATCTGCTAACTCATCTCATTAGAGTGAGACAGCAGCTGGGCTTTCAACTGCTCCACCATCCGTTGGCTCCACCTTCAGCTGCTTCTACTTCTGAGCTAGGTGTGTGGGTTTAACTCTGATGAAGGGTCCCAAGCTTTCACAGGACAGCCATCCTACTAAGGTCAGAGGCAACAAGAACTGACACAGGTTTCAGCCCATCCTGTGGTCTTCAGCTTGTGCTTGTGGGTGCCAACTCATTCTTGCTTTCCCTCACTTCATATCCATCTTCCCTTCCCCCATTGCCTCATCTGTGGACTTTGAGCTCCAGCATCAGAAGCAAAGACAACAGCTTTACAGACTGCTTAACTAGCTTCCACAATTGTGTAAAGTCAAATCCCTGTGACAAATCCTTTTTGTGCATGCGTGTGTGTGTGTGTGTGTGTGTGTGGTTTTGCTTCTCTGATTGAACACTATATGATAGAGAACTTGACGTCAGAAGGCCCCAGTTCAAATATCCAAGTTCCTATAAATTAAATTTTAAAGTTTATTGAGGAATAATTGACATACATATTGATTAACTTTTCATTCATCCAACATTCAACAAATATGTGGAGCTTCTTCTATACTTCTATTCACCTAGTCTTTTTATTTTCAGTAGACTATTTATTTCAAAAGTATGACTAGGTGTGATTTAACTTTTGGTATTTTTTATAGTCCTATTAAATAAATACATGAGAAAATAAATGTGTGAACCTAGGTCCCATTTTTCTGTGGAAGAAAAGGTTACCAGGGATACAAGCATTTATGGCTTATCAGGAATAATTTTTTATTTGGGGACTCTTAAAGACAGAATGGAATGTTGGCATTTCAAGCTGTAGGAGAGATGTTTTGGTCTCTTGGGTGGGGGGAACATTTCAGTACATCCTGTTGTTTATGAGGTGTGATCAAACATATGAGGTGTGATCCAACAGTATGGTGAATGTTTAAAAAAAATGTATTACAGTAAAAGACACGTTGCCATTAATCCCCCTCAAAATATTTCCCCTTGCTTTGAACACTTATCCCATCATTCTTGCCACTTTCTGAAGCAGTTCCGGAAGTCCTCTTTTGTCGATGTCTTCAGTTGCGCTGTCATGGCTGCCTCAATGTCTTGAATAGATTCAAAGTGTTTACCTTTATGGTCGTTTTGACTTTGGGGAAGAGCCAGAAGTCACACAGTGCCAGATCCAATAAATAAGGTGGATGAGGACATACCGCAATGTTTTTATTTGACAGAAATTGCCGGATGCCAGAAGGGATGTATGACACGGAGCATTGTCATGAGGGAGGATGATTTATGGCACCCTTTAAAACACACCTTCTCTTGGGCGGCCGGTTAGCTCAGTTGGTTAGAGTGTAGTGCTCTTAACAACAAGGTTGTTGGTTTGATCCCCACATGGGCCACTGTGAGCTACGCTCTCCACAACTAGATTGAAACAAGTACTTGACTTGGAGCTGATGGGTCTTGGAAAAACACACTTAAATAAATAAAAGTTTAAAAAAAAAATAAATAAAACACACCTTCTCTCAACCGTAGCTCACACCCAACTGACTGCACCGAACAAGTTGAAACTTGTCACACACTGTTACTAAGGTTTGATGCACCGCTTCCCATATTGAAGCTCCCTGACTTTCTGTTGGATGGCACTCGGCAGCCATATTCACTGTATCTTTTGATCACAACAGAAAGGCCCCGTGTCACACATCGCTTTTGGTATGGCAATTTTTGTCAAATAAAAACATTATGGTGTGTCCTCATCCACCATATTCACTGGATCTGGCACTGTGTGACTTCTGGCTCTTCCCCAAAGTCAAAATGACCATGAAAAGTAAACATTTTGAATTGAGGCAGCCACGACAGCACAACTAAAGACACTCATGAAAGAGGATGTCCCGAAATGCTTCAGAAAGTGGCAAGAATGATGGATAAGTGTGTTCAAAGCAAGGGGGAGTATTTTGAGGGGGATTAATAGTAATGTGTCTTTTACTGTAATTTTTTTTTATTTAAACATACATTGTATTGTTTGATCACTCCTTGTACGTACAGTTTACTTTAAAATATTTGGGGTGCCTTCCTATATTGGTACATATAAATTTAATTCTTTTCACTGGCCATGTAATATTGTCTTGTGTGATTAATCCATAATTTATATAACCTACTTACAAACATTTAGGATTTTTTCAGCATTTGTCACATTTACAATGTTATGATGAATATTTTTGTGTCTCACATATCTTATACTTCGGTTCACTTGTTTGTTAGGGTGTCCATACAATAACTTTCTGGAAAAAATACTACTACAGTAAATTTATTACATGATACATTTTGATAAAATGGTCAAATTTGTCTTCCAACTTAAGCTCTAACCCAAGTTAAGCTCTAACCAACTGTTTATGAGTATTTCACGTTCCCTAAACATGACAGCTCTTATGTTTCCATGTTTTTAATGCATCTTCTTCCAACTAAACAGAAAAGTATTCAGTTAAATATATTCCTATTCTCCTAAGAGAACAGATGTTATGAGGATAGCAAAGTGATATAAATAAGCATGAGGACTTGGAGAAATGCCATATAACAATATCTCTACTAGCCAAATGGATAAAATCAAAGAGTGTCTGATAAATTTCGTTGCCAGGTTCCCAAACAGGGTATTTAATCTGAATCTTATTTTTAAAATGCATTTTATTATGTATTTCATTCACAGAAAAGAATATACTTAGAAAGTATAAAGAATGAATGCCTGTGTGGAATCTTTCTTTATGGCAATGAGAGGTTGGGTTGAATAGAATAATGGCAGTTTTCATTTCTACTGACCTGATCATTATGGAGATCACACAGTCTTCCCTTGTTGTATCCTTCTTTGCCTAACCCTCCCCCAAACTGTATTCAGTGAAGTACAAGTGATTAGTAGAGCATATCCATTTCAATTTTGAGACTGTTTTGAAGGAGTTCATTTCAGTGAACATTGTGGGTTTGTTTAAATTCAAAAGCTAAGGGATTAAATATGTTATACATCCCAGGATTATATGCATCTTACAAAGAAACAAGGCCTTACCTCCAATGAATAGACCCCTAGTTGTGAACTTTTCAGCATTAAAAAGCAGATGAGAGGGTAAAGGGGATCAAATATATGGTGATGGAAGAACTGACTCTGGGTGGTGAACACACAATGGGTATAGATGATGTGTTACAGAATTGTACACCTGAGATCTATGTAATTTTACTAACAGTTGTTACCCCAATAAACTTTAATTTAAAAAAAAAACAAAACCAGATGGGAATGCGTATGATAGAATGGGCCTGGAGGGAAACCTAAGTGAAGATACGTGTGTATTGGAAAGGTGGGGCAGTGGTCCATGTGCTTCTAAAATACACCTGCTATTCCTGGTTATGCAAATTGATGAAAAATGCCAGAGCTGGGAAGCTGGCTGATGGTAAGAAATAGGTCCTTTCTCTCCCTCCGCCTCAGCCTGTAGCATGTGACCCCAGAGATTGTTACAAACAGGAAGATAACCTGTATGCCCCACACTCTACCCTAGAGGCATCCTACTACACCACAGAAACACAGCCTTCGTGTGTGTCTGATCAAGGAGGAGGTGTTTTCCAAGCAGGAATGTGGAGCCTAGAGTAGAAATTTCAGCCAGCTTATAGCTCTGAGCATTGGTTTGCTACGCCCTGGCACTTGGGTTTTTATCACCATGGCTACAGTTCCCACACCCCGTGACCATGGGTATTCACTGGCTTCATGTTCCTTTTTTATTTGAACACCATACAGCAATTTTTAAGCCCCAGTAGTCAGGCATTTGTTTGTAGAACCCAATTCCCACACAAAATAAATAAATAATTAAAAATTGCTTCCTTTTTTGCAAGGCTGCCAACTTGCTTTCTTCAAGGGGTAATTCTGTCGCTGCCAAAACCACACTGACAAATAATCTCCCTGTATCTGAATTTTAAAATGAAGCCCTCCAGAGGGATAGGCTCAGAAAGAGCCAGTGATAGCTTACTTTGTTGGGCTCATGCTCAATTTAAAATTCACATCTTAATAAAGAGAACTTCTTTCTTTCTAGTTTGGACTTTAAGAGAGAAAATAATGATGAAAGGGAGCTAAGACTTACCTTAGCAATTAGAGAGTCCCAATGGATTAAACTTGCTAATAGAAACCCAATTAAAACACAGTTTTGCAAGGTTTTGTTAGAACTTGTAAACACCCTAGAGCTAGTTCTAGAATGCCAGCTTTTCTCTCTTTTAAGTTTACAATTACATTTTTGTTGTATGTTGCATACCAAGTAGGACTAGAGGAAATCAGTCTCTATTAATCAATTTTTAGACAGTGCAGAAGTCCCTACCACTTTAGAGCCAGCTCTGGCTTCACAGTTTCCTTGTAATCCACATGTCATGCCTATCCTTTTATTAGAGGAGCCTGTCATTAATAAAAGAATCTACGTTGCTTCATTTGTGTCTGAAGATCTGAAAATGCTGTACTTAGTAAGTTCACAGCCTCACTGCCAACAGGCAGGCACCTGCCAGGTTGAGAGGGTACAGCCATCTGGAGCCGCATGGAATAGGGTGAGGAAAGCTTTTTTTCAATTTGCAAGGAAAGAAATTACTACATAAAATGAGTAAAATAGGACTGAAAAATGAATGCCCTATCTACCTACCTGCTGTTCTTAAACTAGAAATAATTTAGTTCTTTGGTTATTTTCAGGGAGCTTTGGGAGGAAACCCATTTCATAAATCCCCATGGCTACAGAGATTGCTGCAATGGTTATCATCGCATCCAGCGCCCTATGATTCCTGTGGACCGTTACATGGCTTGGTGGACTCACTGACACATGGTGCTGTAAAGCACTTTGACGTCCTCACTGCTGATAAGCCCAGTATGAGGGTTTGAGAATGATGAATTCAAGATGAAATGGCTGCCTTGGGATCCTTGCAGGTATTAACACTCTCAGTTTTCCTTGGGTGCAAGTCAGAAGACTGGAACGGTGAACGTTACACATTTAACCCATTGCACTGTCAGCATGAGAGTATCATGAAAAGAGGCTTTTATTGACTCTACGCCTAGGATTCCAGGAGCCTTTCTGGGTGTATTCATAATGCCAAAGCAGCGAATGTTCAGGTCAGTGATTAATCAGCCACGCTGGTTCTCTTAGTTTTGCTGCCCCCAGAAGCAGACCTCAAGACAGGTATCCAAGTGCAAGTAGCTTATTTGGGCGGTGATTCCCAGGACTACTTAGGTGAGTGCGGAAGTGAGACAGGGAAGATAAAGAAAGCAATAAAGTGTGAGTTTTCCAGCTAGATACCACTGTGGGATCCCAAAGGAAACTTGGAGTGCTAATGTAGGACAGGGGTTAGCAAACTACAACCTGTGGGCCAAGTCTAGTCTGCTTTTATACAGCCTGTGAGGTAAGAATGGTTTCTATGTTTTTAATGGTTAAAAAAAATCAAAAGAAGTCTAATATTTTGTGACATATAAAAATTATGTGAAACTTAAATTTCAGTTTCTGTTAAATAAAGTGCATTGGAACACAGCCATGCTCATGCATTTATGAATCATTTATGGTTACCTTCACTCTACAGCAGCAGAGTTGGATGGTTGCAACAGAGACCATGTGGTCCACAAAGTCTAAAATATTTACTGTCTGACCCTTTACAGAAACACTTTGCTGACCTGCGATGTTGACATGCACCTCAGATTTGTCCCACCCAAGAGGCTTTAGAGCGGGAGTCCTAATTCACCAGTTCCCATCCATCAGCGCATGAGGGTTGCGCCCAGTGAGCTTTAATTTCCCAGCACTACAGCCTGCCCTGCAGAATATCGGAATATTCAGGTATTCTGAAGTCTATGAAAATTCATTCTCATCTCCAAATGACATAATTTCATATTTTCCTAATTAAACGTGAAAGCACACATTTTGTAAATGCCTACTTTTCTAAATTCCTGAGAAAACTCAGTTCCATTCTGGGCCCAAGAGCACAGAAGGACTTAAATGTTTCTATCCATGTGCCAATCATGGATTGAATTAAGCAATCTAACAAGTTATGTAGAAGAGCATTATGTTCAAAATACGTTGCCTCTGTGACATGAAGTATGTTTTCTCAATTGACAACAATCCATGATACTGGGTAAGTTGGAGTTAAGAATGTCTTTTAGTTCCACGTGACTTCACCAAGTAGATAGTGAGTTATTTCAGTTAGAATGGTATCAAAACCGAAGGGGAGATTGTTACATATTTAATTTCATAATTAATAATTTGTTTGTAAATAACTGAAATCAATGAAACATAAAAGGCAGAAACACTGTCCAAGTAATTGTAAAACAAAATCGGCATTTGCCGAGGGAAAACTTGTTCTGGTCCTGGATTCTAGGTACCACTCGTTCCCAGGACTGCATGTCCTCTGCACAGGTGCTTTTTAAATGAAGCCTAAACTCAGCCACCTTTATACAGCCTTGTGCACTAATGTACTTAGATGGTCAACCACCACCAAACTCTTTCTTTAAAAGTCACAATAGCAGCACAGCTTAAAACCCAAAATGAAAACTTCAGAGAAGATTAAATTGAAAACAATATCAATTTTTTTTTAAATTCAGAAACTGTTTCAAATTAATCTTTGGTCGCTAAAACTAAGCACAGGTGGTTTCCTCCAAAAAAGGTGTTAAAAGCTGCAGAATTTTATATGTTGTTTATTGCCCAATATACCAATATACTGTTAGAGTCAAAAGTCTATTTTTCCAAGCCCCAATTCAGAGTTAGAACCAACTATATACTTGAACAATCTTCTGCCTGACCCTGTTTTCCCGTCCTGTTCATGCTAGAGAACTGCTAGATAAGTGGCGCTCCATTTCATCATGCCCGCCTAGATTTCCCCCTGCTGATTGGAAGGTTAACCTTCCCGTCTTGGGATTCTACCACCAACAATCAAGCCTCCTGTGCAAAGCCATCCCAGTTTTCCTGCCTGAAGAGGAGGATGATTGGTAATAGCGAAGTAGGGAAGCACTAACCTTAGCTACAGTGGTCTGCTTCTACTTTTCTGTCTTGCTTTATCTGTTTTTCCCAAGCCAGAAGGCACTTTTCATTCCACTATTTAAAGTGGTCCCCAAAATTTCTCTCATTCATTCAACGACTGTATTCATTTGATAAATATTTGAGTTCCAATAATATCTCAGGCAATATTCCCTCATATACCCTGCTACCTCACCCCCCGCTACCACACACACACACACCTTTGAGTCATCTCAGATACAGCAGATAGGAGGCTGGAGGAATGTATGCCATGTCCTGGGGTCTTCCACATTACCAAATCCACCAGAACCACATGACAGATCTCTATAACTTTAGATTGTAGAGCGATGATGTGGGGCTTGACTCCCCTGAAAGATCTTTTCAGGAAACCAACGTGATATTACCAGCAAGATTTACCCTCTGGCCCCTGAAAGCCATTAGGCAGCTGAGTAGGCTTGACTATCAAAAGAAATAAAAGTTATTAAGCATTGCAAGGGGTCAGAGTTCCAGCTGAGATTTAGGCAGTATAGCTTTGGGGTTAACAAGATGGCTCTGGAAATGGATGACAATTGCAGTTTAGCTCTATACCTCTAAAATCAGTTTTGTAATCAATATTGGGAGAATATTATCTGTGTCTTCCATTAGGCCAAGCACTATGGTATATGGCAATAATGATATTAGTTCTGTTTCCTCTCTCCTTTAAATCATACCTAAATGTCCTCCTCAGAGTTCCAACCTTAGGCTAGGGGATTTGCAAAATAGTTTATTCTATGTCTTTTTCCTCTTCTATTGGATCTTTTTTTTTTTGAACAATAAGTAGGCCCTTATTTACATATTCTTGGAAGGAGTCCATTAGGTCATGCACCAAATCTTGGTGATACCTGGGAGATCATACGTATATGCCTCAGAATATTAAAATATTAGATTACTTTTGTATCGCTTTTAATTATAAATACTCCTTGTGTTGTCATATAGCAGGAGTAGCAAATACCTGATAAGCATGCTCTAATCCCTCCTTCCTGAACGGGGCAGGCATTGCTGATCAGACACAGCCCTCTGAATGCAGCTTCAGAATATTTCTCAACACAAAGTTCAGGAAAACTCTATCAAAATGAAGCCTCTTTGCCATTCTTGGTATATTAGGCTATGAATCCTGTTCTTAGGGGTTAATATCAAGAAAATTACTTTTGAGATAGGTTCGAGCCAGTTTTTAATTTGGAAGGGATGAAAAGAAAGAAAGAGAAGAGCAAATAGAGCATTGCTCATATAAAGCAATGTTTTTCCAAGGAGAATGCTTATCGGATTTAATTTCCATTGCAGCAGATGGATTCTAACGTTTAAACAGAATCTCTTGGGTTTAGAGAGACCTCTCGTGGGTCGTTCACTTCATATCTCAGCACTACCACAAGATAGATCTCATTAGTTTTCTTAAATCCTGTTTTAAAAATGAATGGATATCTAATGAGTCTTTAAATAGTGATTTTACTACCTCCTCTGGATGCATCTGCCATAACTTCTGTATTCTAATAGCTTCAGAGCTTCTGTATTTTAATAGCTACCAATGATTCTGTAATATTATTTTAAAATTTCCCATAGCACCACAAGTCCATTGCTGCATCCTTTATATTTACCCCTGCCTTTAACCTCTTAAACTAATCCCGTGGGCAGTCACAGCTGGCAGCCACTGAATAAGAAACATGAGCCATGGGTGTTATGGATGGACTGGTCACTGCAACCCCCTTGGACTTAGCAGTTGATGCTGACCAATTCCCATTTTGAACTCCACCTCCCTTAACTCTCAAAGCTGGGAGAATGCTTGGCAATCACGCATGTGACCCTTTAAATGTAATATTGTTACCTTGGGTCTTGACTTCTCTTGCTTGCTTTTCTACTTCTTTGTACTTAGGGCTGCTTCAGCCAGGAATCCCTGCCATGCTTCTCCCTATTATTCAGCCCTGACACCCGCACAGGGGTTATTCAGACAAATTATTTTTGAGCCTCATTAGAATATTGACATTATAGCGTGATTACGTCTAGACTGTGCATGCTCAGGTCTGTTAATTAGTGTGCTTATCACCCATGGATGGAGTGGGAAGTTATCTTTGTGATAGGATTTGAGTGGGTAGCCTCTATAATCAAAAATATCTTCCCTGTTCCAGAGAAGTGCTGGAAATTCCTCACAGGAGAGCCTTTCTCTTGATTAATCATAAGGCAATCCAAGATTCTCTTTTAAAATGTTGATGACCTCTTTTAAAAGGTCAAAAACTCTTGAGTATGAATTAGGTATTTCTTAGCCCATTTTCTTCCCAAATATGTGATAGTTAAGCATAAGTAATATATGGAGTCCTTGGGAGAAGTGATGCTGAAAGGAAAGAAAAGACAGCAAAGTCGTGTTGGAAAAGCACCAAAGGAACAGTTTGCCTATTTCACCATGTGGTCATGGTCTAACCTGAAGTCAACTCTCACACCCACACAAGTAAGACTTTCTCATTGGTTTCCTGACGTCTAGGTTCCAAATCATTATCTCTCCTTCTTATCAAGTGTTCTTGATTCATTAATCCTACCTTTGGCTGCCTGAGGCCTCAAAGATTAGCTTCATGCCATCTTATTACCAGGACCCGAGAAGGCCTTTATTCTTTTTTACTGTCCATCAAATCTCAGCTTCCCCTCAAGACCAAGATCATTACATACCTTCCACAAAGCCATCTCTGAGGCTTCAGAGGTGACACAATATCTCCTTACTCTCAATTTCTTTAGCAAAAAGTAGTCTAGGGAATGAAAATGAAGAGGAAGCCAACTGTTTTCACTGAGTCCTCAGTATGTGCCAGGCACTATGTACGCTAAGCACATGTCATAAGGAATTTCATCTTAATATTCGCAACAACCGTATCACATAGGTGTTATTATCTCCATTATCTAATGGAAAACTGAAACCAGAAAGGATCTGTAACTTTCCAAAATTTAGAAAACCAGGTCTAAAAATCACTATTATTTCTCTGCCTGTCATTCCCACGGGAAGTTAGCATACATAGCTTTGTACTGCTATTCTTCATGTCTGAGGAAACTCCTGTGTAATAGTATTTAATGTTCTCTTTTAACTGAAAAAAAATTGAAGTGTTAAAAAGCGAAAGGCATTACATAAAATTAAGCTGAATATGATAGAAACTCAAAAGGGAAACCCACAGGGATTGCTATAGCATGAACTTGCGTTTTATGCTAAAATAGTTCCCATCATTCTGTGCAGTTTCCCACAAAAGGGTTACAGGTGTTTCAATGCAGTGGCTCCCTGTAGCCTTCAGGGCAGCTCAGTGCAGCCTAGAGGAACTAAACCCCTTTGGCCAATTGCCTCTGGCCATGAGCATTCTCTACTTATCCAGAACGTCTTATAAATATTATCACTTTCTATGTGTGCTATGATGTAGGAAATGTAGAAAATTGTCCTTCTAAAAAACTATTTTTATAAAGAAGTGTTTCAGAATAATGGTATCTCCTTACCTTTGGTGGCCCCACATAAATTTCATAACTGACAAATGAGACTCAAGGCAAGTGATGTTAGGTATATGACCACCTTGTTTTCTTACAGATTTGAAGCATAAGACTTTGTACTACAGAGGGCGTAAAATGGAAATAGGGAAAAAAGATCTGTTTTCATTAAAGGAGACAGAGATCTGCCTGGAAAATTACCTTGCACCTAACTGGGAAAGTTAAGAAGGAAAATGTATGTCTTGTGTTCTTAAAGTAAGCCATTAGATTAGAGCAGTCTTCAAGATTCTAATTGGCAATCCATGAACATTCACAAAAACTAGCCAGCTAGCACTGGGCAACATTTTTATATATGGATGCCTGGAAGGTCTGTGGGTAAGATGGAATAAAACTTTCCTCAGAAAAGAATGTAAATAATTTATTAAGGAATTATTGGTGACAAGTAGCTTAGATTCCACATTGTACGACTTTGCCATAGTTTTTGTTTTCTTTTATTACAGTCACTTTGGCTTTCGTTTTTTTAGTGTTTGCATAAAAGTATATCTTTTTTACTTTTTTTTAAAAGATTTTATTGGGGAAGGGGAACAAGACTTTATTGGGAAACAGTGGGTAATTCCGGGACTTTTCCAAGTCAAGTTGTTGTCCTTTCAATCGTATTTGTGGAGGGCGCATTTCAGCTCTAGGTCCAGTTGCCATTGTTAGTTGCAGGGGGCCGCAGCCCACCATCCCTTGCGGGAGTTGAACTGGCAACCTTGTGGTTGAGAGGACGCGCTCCAACCAACTAAGCCATCTGGGAGCTCAGCAGCACGTCAGCTCAAGGTGCTGTGTTCAATCTTAGTTGCAGGGGGTGGAGCTCACCATCCCTTGTGGGAGTCGAACCGGCAACCTTGTGGTTGAGAGCCCGTGCTCCAAAACTGAGCCGTCTTGCCACCTGGGAGCTGAGTGGCAGCTCATTGACTTCATTCTAGTTGCAGAGGGCACAGCTTGCTGGCCCAGTTGGGAATTGAACCGGCAGCCCCGTTGCCCAGAACTCGCACCCTAACCAACTGAGCCACTCGTCCGCCCTCTTTTTTACTTTTAATGTACCTATACCATTATATTTGAAGTGAGTCTCTGATACACAGCATACAGTTGGCTCTTGTTTTTTTTATTAAACAATCTTTGACTTCTACATTTGCATTTCATGTAATTATTGAAATTTGGATTTAGGCTTACTGTTTTATTATTCATTTTGTGATTGTTCCCTCTATTTCTCATTTCTCTGTTTCTCCTTTCCTGCCTCCTTTTGGATTACTTAAACATGTTTTAATATTCTACTCCAAATCAATATTTTACTACTTCAAGTGGAAAAATACTACTGTCATATAGGTCCCTTTACCCTCCCCCTTTATATTGTTGCTTTTTATGTAGTATTTCTACATACATTAAAAACTTCATCAGGAAATGTGATAAATTTTGCTTTCAGTCACCAAACATATTTTAAAGAACTCAGAAGGAGAGAATATTCTATTTACTGAGATAGTTACCATTTTGTTGCTCTTCTTTCACTGTTAATGTTCCAAGTTTCTTTCTGGTAACATTTCCCTTCTGTCTGAAGAACTTCCTTTAGCAGTTCTTTCAGAAAAGGTCTGATGGCAAGGGACTTCTAATTTCCAGTTCTGCATGTAAGGAGCTTAGAAATCGCCAGTCTGTCCTAACAAATAAAAAAGATGAACAGACTGAAAAATCAACAACTCTTCTCAGATCAATAAGAGAGGGCAAGACATAGGGCCAACCACTGCACCCAAGATTGGAAAGACAGGAGAATAAAGGGATTTGAAGCTTACAGCAACAGAAACTCACTTGTGGAAACCCCTGCGGGACCTATTGTTGCGATAGGGAAACCTGAATTATAATTGACAAATTGCTGGAGGCTCAGTGTTGAAAACTCTGAGAGTTAAAACTCCAGGGGGATCTACACATAGAGGAGCCCCTATAACACTGTGAGATTTACCTCCAGGAACTCAACCAGGTACCCATAGAAAATATCAGAGAAAAATCCCCTCAGGCTTCCAGCAGGGGGAGGGGAAAAGGAACTATTTTGAAATACACCAGAGCACTCTGTTCTTCTTAACAAGGTTGGCCCTCAAGGGAAACTAGTTCACCAGAGCCTAACTTGCTGGGGTAATATCAGAGCCTCACTGACCTGTGGAAGTGAAATACCCAACTCCAGCCCACTCTACCCATCCTGTCCCACGTAAGAGGGGAGAAAAAAACTGAGAAACACTTGTGAAGTTCATAGTCCAGAGGCTTGGGATCACTAAAAGACTGAGACCTAATCATGGGACTTCCCCTCCCCCACACCTTACTACCACACTACTAAAGACCTATTTGCAGCAGTTCCTTTTACCTGGTATACCATTTCTGGCTATCAAGAAAAAAATTATAAGGTACACCAAAAGGCAAAACACACAATTTGAAGGAATAGAGCAAGCATGACAACCAGATGTGGCAGGGCTTTTGAAATTTCAGAGTGGGGATTTAAAACAACTGTGATATTTATGCTAAGGGCCCTAATGGATAAAGTAGACAGCATGCAAGAACAGATGGGCAATGTAAGCAGAGACGTGGATATTCTAAGAAAGAACCAAAAAGAAATGGAACAGATAAAATACACTGTGACAGAGATGAAGAATGCCTTTGATGGGCCTATTAGTAGACTGGACAGAACTGAGGAAAAAAATCTCTGAGCTAGAGGATATATCAATAGAATACTTGAAAACTGAAAATTAAAGATAACAAAGACTGAAATAACAGAACAGAATATCCAGGGACTGTGAGACAAATACAAACTGTGTAACATAAGTGTAATGGTAATACCAGAAAGAGAAGAAAGAGAAAAAGGAACAGAAGAAATATTTGAAACAATAATGACTAAGAATTTTCCCAAATTAATGTCAGATACCAAACCACAGATACAGGGAGCTCAGAGAAAACCAAGTAGAATAAATTCAAACAACAATAACAAAAACAACCAAACAAACCTACTATGGGGACAGAGCCCCAACGAGCAGTTTCCAGGCTCTCGGCCTCACGGCCTCACGTGGAAATGTGCTGGCTCTGGTAGTCGACGGCCATCAGCTGTGATTGGATGGCCATCAGCTGTGGCTAGTTGGCCGTCAGCTGTAACCAGTGAGCCATTGGCCACTAATATAACTGCTGTGGCTATGCTAGCAGAAAAATGGGAACGAGCAAGAAAAATGGGGGCTAGCAAGAAGATGGTGGCTGAGCTAGCAAGAGCGGACTGCAGCTAGCAAGGGGTCGGTTGGCAGGCAGAAAAGCAGACAGCAGGTCACACGTCGTGTGAATCCAGCCTCCAGTGAGACTATAGTGGTATGACTCCCCTACCTATGGCTCCGTGGGTGTTCCTTTTTGGCCTAGCCACATCCTGCATTCTTGTGTGGGGAGCGTGAGCTGAGACTCCGCATGACACCCTGCATGACACAACTTGGCATGTTATTTTCAAATTGCAAAAAAATCGAAGATAAATTGCTGGAAGATGCCAGAAGAATAAAACACCTTACCTATAAAGGAACAAATGTAAGAATTACATCTGACTTCTCAGAAACCATGCAAGAGTGGAGTGAAATGTTTAAAGTGTTGAGAGAGAAAAAAACACCAACATAGAATTCTGTGCCCTGAAAAATTATCCTTCAATACCGAAGGATAAATAAAGACTTTATTGGGCAAGGAAAAATTGAGGAAATTTTTGCCAGTGGAACTGCCTTGCAAGAAATGTTAAAGAGGTTCTTTGAAGAAGGAAAATAATATGAGTAAGAAACTCAGATCTACATAAAGATAAGAAAGGCATCAAAGAAGGAATAAGTGAAGGTAGTGTTTTTTTTAATTTTTCTTACTCTTAATTCATGCAACAGATAGCAATTTGTTCAAAATAATAACAGCAACAATGTATTCAAATATATATTATATATATATATTTTATATATATTATACATATATATATATAGGTAGATAGATAGATAGATACACACATATATATATAACATATACGGAGGGTGCCAAAAAATGTATACACATTTTAAGAAAGGAAAAAACTATTAAAATTGTAATACTCAATATATACCAATAACAAAAGGTGACTACAAGTCACGTTCGACTTCTGCAATTACAAGAGGTGCTCAAAGTGGTTACCATCAGCATAATTTTAATACAATTTTTTTCTTTCTTAAAATGTGTATACGTTTTTTGGCACCCTCTGTATATGCTTATGTATGCTTATATGTAAGTAAAATGAATGACAGCAATGCTACAAGGTAGGGAAGGCAGGAATTAGGATTATTTTGTTATTATAAGGTGCTCACACTACCAGTCTTATTTGAAAGAGGATTTAGATTAAATATAAATGTATACTGCAATCTTTAGGGCAACAAGTAAAATAAAGTTTTTAAAAGATGTATATCTATATGCTAAGAAAAGAGATAAATGATATTATATACAATGCTCAACTAAAACCACGAAAGGCAGAAAAAGAGTGGAAGACAATCAAGAAACAAAGGCAACAAATAGAAAACAGGAATGAATATGGTAAACATTAATCCACCTATATTAACAATCATCTTGAATACCTGTGGTCTAAATGCAGCAATGAAAAGAGAGAGATTATCATAGTTGATCAAAAAACACAACAACTGGACGGCCCGGTGGCTCAGGTGGTTAGAGCTCCATGCTCCTAACTCCGAAGGCTGCTGGTTCGATTCTCACATGGGCCAGTGGGCTCTCAACCACAAGGTTGCCAGTTCAATTCCTCCACTCCCGCAAGGGATGGTGGGCAGCGCCCCCTGCAACTAAAATTGAACACGGCACCTTGAGCTGAGCTGCCTCTGAGCTCCTGGATGGCTCAGTTGGTTGGAGCGCATCCTCTCAACCACAAGGTTGCTGGTTTCGACTCCCACAAGGGATGGTGGGCTGTGCCCCCTGCAACTAGAAAACGGCAACTGGACCTGGAGCTGAGCTGCGTCCTCCTGGAACTAAGACTGAAAGGACAACAACTTGAAGCTGAATGGCACCCTCCACAACTAAGATTGAAAGGACAACTTGACTTGGAAAAAAGTCCTGGGAGTACACACTGTTCCCCAATGAAGTCCTGCTCCCCTTCCCCAATTAAAAAAAAAGTCAATTTTAATCCATCTATTAAAATATATATATTTATATATATAAACACAACAACTATATGTTGCCTACAAGAAACCCACTTTAAATATAAAGATACATGTAGATTAAAAAGTAAATGGATGGAGAAAAATATACCAAAATAACACGAATCAACAGAAAGCCAGAGTAGCTATATTAATTTCAAATAGAGCTCACTAAAAAGTAAGGAAAGTTATCAGGATTAGAAAAGGGCAATATTATAATGAGAACAGGGTTGATTCTCCAAGTAAACATAACAATTCTTAATGTGTATGTGCCTAACTAGAACATCCAATTCCATGAAGCAAAAACAGATAGAACTGCAAGTAGAAATAGATGAATCCACTGTCATAGTTGGAGAGTTCAACACCCCTCAAAAATAGACAAATCCTGCAGGCAGAAAATCAGTAAGGACATAGTTGAACCCAACAACACCATCAATTAACTGGATATAATTGACATCTATAGACAACTTCATCCAATAACATCAAAATATGCATTTTTCTCAAGCTCACAAGGAACATTCACCAAGATAGACCACATTCTGGATCATAAAATACACCTTAACAAATTTAAAACAGTAGAAATTATACAATGTCTGCTTTTAGACCACAATGGAATTAAACCAGAATTCAATAACAGAAAGATGACTGGAAAATCCCCCAAATACATGGAGATTAAACAAGACACTTCTAAATAACACATGGGTCAAAGAAGAAATCTCAAGAGAAATTAACAAGTATTTTTAACTAAATCAAAATGAAAACACAGCTTGTCAAAGTTTGTGTGAAAGCAGTTCTTAAGAGGAAAATTATACCATTGACTGCATATATTTGAAAATAGAAAGATCTAAAATCAATATCTAAGATTTCACCTTAGGAAACTAAAAAAAAAAAGAGCAAATTAAATCAAAATACAATGGAATATTACTCCACCATAAAAAATGAAATTTTAGTATTTGTGGCAACATGGATGGACCTAAAGAGTATTATTCTAAGTGAAAGAAGTCAGACAGAGAGAGAAATACCATATGATCTCACTTATGTGTGGAATCTAAAGAACAAACAAACAAACAAAACAAAACAAAACAGAAACGGACTCAGAGATACAGAGAACAAACTGATGGTTACCAGATGGGAGGGTGTTGGGGGGCAGGATGAAAAAAGTGAGGGGATTAAAAAGTACAAATTGGTAGTTACAAAATAGTCATGGGGATGTAAAGTACAGTATAGAGAATATAGTCAATAATACTGTAATAACTATGTATAGTGCCAGGTAGGTATTAGATTTATCGGGGGAATCACTTCATAAACTATATAAATGTCTAACCTGTATGCTGTACACCTGAAACTAATATAAAATAATATTGAATGTCAACTATAATTGAATGTATTTTTTAAAATTTCAAAAAAAACCAGAGCTGAAATCAATGAAATTGAAAACAGGAAATCAATAGAGAAAATCAATGAAACCCAAAGCCAGTTCTTTGAAAAGATCAATAAAATCAATAAGCCTCTAGCCAGGCTAACTAAGAAAAAAGGAGAGAGGACACAAATTAGTAATATCGGAAGTGAAAGTGGGGCATCACTATGGGAATTCAAAGGAAAATAAAGTAATACTATGAACAATTTTATGCCCACAAATTTGATAACCCAGATGAAATGCACCAATTCCTTGAAAGGCACAATCTGCCAAAACCCACACAAGAAGAAACAGATTATCTGAATGGGTGTATATCTATTAAAGAAATTGAATCAATAATTACCTTCCAAACCAGAAAACACCACTCCTAGGTGGGTTTACTGGTGAATTCTACCAAACATTTAAGGAAGAAATTATGCCAGTTCTTTACAATATCTTTCACAGGATAGATGCAGAAAGAATACTTTCTAATTCATTCTAAGAGGCCAGTATTACCCTAACACCAAAACCAGAAAAAAAGACATTACAAGAAAAGAAAACTACAGACAAATATTCCTCATGAACACAGAAGCAAAAATCCTCAACAAAATATTTAGCAAATCAAATCCAAAAAGAATAAAAAAGAGTATACAGTACAACTAAGTGTGACTTATCCTAGGTATGCAAGACTGGTTAATTAATTAATGAACCATTAATTAATGAAAATTAATTAATGTAATCCAGGCATGCAGATTTTCCAGTCAAGATGGTGAATTAGCTAAAGGCTGTGCTTGCATCCTCTCCCAGCCACATCAAAATTCCAACTAAACTACAGAACAACAATCATTGAGAATCACCTGAAGTTTAGATGACTAGAAGTCCTATAAATAAGGATAAACAGAAGAAGCCACATTGAGACTGGTAGGATGAGCAGAGACATGGGCTGGTCCCCATGTCCATGTGCGGTGGTTAAAAATCGGGAAGGATATCTCAGCAGCAGAGCCTCCCCCGCTGATGAGCGAGGGGTCCTAACCCCACAGCAGGCTCCCCAGCCCAGTGTTTCAGTGCCAGGAAGAGATGTTCCCATAAATTATAGCTGTGGAAACCAGCAGAGATTGTCGCTGGGGGAGACAGAGGGCAGCTAGAGTCCCAGGCAGTCCTCTTAAAAGGCCTGAACATGGACTTACTTGCCAACAGACCTACTCACTCTGAGCTCCAGTGCTGGGGCAGCGGCTCAAAAGGGGACATACGAGGGGGTGGCTGGATGGCTCAGTTGGATAGAGCACGAGCTCTGAGCAACAGGGTTGCTGGTTCGATTCCCACATGGGCCAGTGAGCTACACCCTCCACAACTAGATTGAAGACAATGAGCTGCTGCTGAGCTTCCAGAGGGGCGGCCGGATGGCTCAGTTGGTTAGAACGCAAGCTCTCAACAACAAGGTTGCCAGTTCAGTTCCCGCATGGGATGGTGGGCTGTGCCCCCTGCAACTAAAGATTGAAAATGGCGACTGGACTTGGAGCTGAGCTGCGCCCTCCACAACTAGATTGAAGGACAACGACTTGACTTGGAAAAAATCCTGGAAGTACACACTGTTCCCCAATAAATTCCTGTTCCCCTTCCCCAATAAAATATTGGGGGGGGGGAACTTCTCTAGTAAAATAAAGTTTGTTTTTTCTAAAGGTCTGCTGGAAATAAATTCTCTTAGTTTTCTTTTGTCTGATAATGCTTTTATTTTACTGAAAGATTGAGTTGACAATTCTTTTTGAGTTGACAATCCTCATTACTGAAGAATTGAGTTGACAGTTCTTTGTTTCCAGTAGATTAAAAAAATGTTGCTCCACTTTCTTCCTACATCCACGGTTTCTGAAGAGAATTTGCTGGAATTCACATTGTTATTCTATAAGGTGTTATTTTCTCTGGCTACTCTGAAGATCCTTTTCTTTGTATTTAGTTTTTTGCAGTTTGATTATGCTGTGTCTGGGCATAGATTTCTTTGGGTTTGTATTATTTGAGATTCACTGAGTTTGTTAAATCTATAGATTTATGTCTCTTACCAAATTGGGGAAGTTTTTAGCCATCATTTCCTCAAATATTTTTTCTATAGCACATTCTTTCTCATCTTTCTGGGACTCTAATGACACAAATATTAAACCTTTACTATTATCCTACATGTCCCTGAGGCTTTGTTCATTACTTTTTTCAGTATTTTTTTCTCCCAGTCGTTTAGATTGAATCATTTCTATTGATCTATCAATAAATTCACTGACTATTTCATCTATTATCTTCATTTTCCTATTGATCCCATTTTGTGAATTTTTTATTTTGGTTATTGTACTTTTCAGTTCAAATTTTCCATTTGATTCCTCTTTATATATTCTGTTTCTCTGTTGAGACTTTGTATCTTTCTGTTCATTTCAAAAGGGTTCTCCTGAAGGGTGGATTCCAAGATTGTGGCATAGGAAGATCCTGCACTCACCTCCCATGGACACACCACATTTACAGCTACATGGATCATGATTTTTCTCTGAAGACTAGATGACTGCTACTTTCTACAATGAAGGATAAAAGGACCACATCAAGACAGGTAGGAGAGGCAGAGACACGCTCTGGCAAAAACAAACAAAGAAAAATCAACCCACCCCTGGTGTAGTGACACACAGTAGGATGGGCTCTCACCAGACAGGTGATTTTCTGGGAGGAGTGAGGTGCCCTACATCTGGCACCCCAACTCCTGGTAACTGCACCAGAGACAAATCCCCAAACATCTGCCTTAGAAAACCAATGGGGCTGAATTAGATGGACCCAAAGTGCTATGAGAAACTGAGACTCCCCTCTTAAAGGTCACATGCAGTCACACTCACCCCAAGACCCAGTGGGGAAAAAAACAGCAGTTACAAAAGTGCCCAGACTATATAGCAAGGAGATTCACTTCTTAACCTAGAACCATTGGCTAGAGGGGCAGGGGATAGTTGAAATTCTACTCAGATGGAGGAGCTGGTGATCGCTATTACTGTACTCCCTACCTAAACTGCTAATGCAAGTGGGCAAGCTCAGACATGGCACCCTACCACCACCCTGCTAATACACGCAGGGGCAAGTAGTCTCAGCACTACTCCAATGGCTTGCTGAAACCAGAGAGTGTGGGTGGTTGCAACATTTCCCTGCTCCCTGGATGGGGCAGGTGAGCATGAATGGTATGGTATTCCACTACTTCCTAGCTAACGTCTGTGAGCACGAACAGTTGCAAAATCCCACTGCCCCCTGGATAGAGCTGGTGAGCACAATTGGTCATGGCATTCTTCCATCCCCAGCCTAAAGCTAGAGGGGGCACACACAGACAAGGCACTGCTGAAGCCTGTGGGTACAGATAGTCAAGACATTTTCCCATGGCCTTCCTGAAACCAGTGAGCAAGCCCCACTCCCTACACTCTACAATTGTCTTCCTAAAGCCAGCAAGCATGTGCAGTCCACACAGGGGATGCCCCTCGATTGTCTGACCCTGGTGGCCAAGACAGCTAGCGTAACTGAGCTCCACAGGACTAGAACAATCCAAAAGACAGTTCTTGGCAGGCTTCCACCCCCAAGGCACTGCACAAACAGCAGACTGAAACACAAACCCAGTCTTCCTATGGAAAATGCATATTTATTTGGCCTGGCAGTTCAGCCTGAGGGAGAGGCTTCAGGTTTCTTACATAACTACAGGCAAAGGAGGTGCTCCCAGAGAATGAAAGCAGGGAGAGACCATCCTTGCACACCCCCTTTGCCTCACTACAGCTCAATGAGACTTCCCAGAAGGGAGCTTAAACATTCATCTGGAGTCCTGATTTCAGCAACTGTTGCCTAGGGGACACCTCCAGATCTCCTGGTCTAGAAGCCAGCAGAGATAACTACTTTGGCCCCATAGGACTGTACAAATTTACATAGTATAAAAGCTGTTGACTGAGCGTCTGCCTTCCGATCAGCCTGAAAGTAGGTACTGAATGAGATTCCTCCCCCTGGAACACTGACAGGTCTTGGTGCACCCTCAAAATCGGGGGCATATCAAGAATAACTCAGGCAGACTACACAATCTCAAAGGTTCAAGAGACAACCAAGAGCTAGGATGATGGTGAATAAGCAGGATTCTCACCTACACAATGCCACTCACGTGAGACTGAAAAAGGTAGCTTTTTCACCTAAATTCTCCAATCAAAAGACATAGGGTGGCTGATGGATTAAAAAAAAAAAACAAGACCCATCTATATGCTGCCTAAAAGAAACTCATCTGAAACGTAAAGACACACATAGTCTGAAAGTGAAGGTATGGACAAAGATATTCCATACAAATGAAAACGAAAGCTAGGGTAGCAATACTTATATCAGACAAAATAAACTTTAAAACAAAGACTGTAACAAAAGACAAAGAAGGACATTACATAATGATAAAGGGATCAATCTAACAAGAGGATATAACATTTGTAAATATTTATATATCCAATATAGGAGCACCTAAATATATGAAGCAAGCATTAACAGAAATAGAGAAATTGGCAGCATTACAATAATAGTAGAAGACTTTAATATCCCACTCACATCAATGGATAGATCATCCAGATGGAAAATTGATATGGAAACATTGGTCTTAAATGACACAATATACCAAATAGACTTAATTGGTACATACAGAACATTCCGTCCAAAAACAGCAGAATACACATTCTTTTCAAGTGCACATGGAACATTTTCCAGGATAGGTGACATGTTAGGTCACAAAAATGTTTCAGTAAATTTAATAAGATTGAAATCTTATCAAATATCTATCCAGACTGCAACGGTATGAAACTAGAAATCAATCATGAGAAGAAAACTGGAGGAAAATCACATGGAGACTGAACAACATTCTATTAAATAACCAATAGGGTCAATGAAGAAATCAAAGAGGAAATGAAAAAATATGTTGAGACAAATGAAAATGCAACATTTCAAAATCTTTGGGATACAGGAAAAGCAGTTGTAAGAGGGAAGTTCAAAGTGATACAGGCCTACCTTAAGAAATAAGAAAAATTTCAAATAAACTATGTAACCTTATGTCTAGAGGAACTATAAGAAGAAAAACAAACAAAGCCTAAAGTTAGTAGAAGGAAGGAAATTATAAAGATTAGAGTGAAAATAAATGAAATAGAGACTGAAAAAATAGAAAGGATCAATGAAACTAAGAGCTGATTCTTTGAAAAGATAAACAAAATTGATAATCCCTTAACCAGATTCATCAAGAAAAAAAAGAGAAATGCCCAAATAAATAAAATCAGAAGTGAAAGAATAGAAATTACAGTTAATACCACAGAAACATAAAGGTTCGTAAGAGAATACTATGAACAATTATATGCCAACAAGTTGGACAATCTAAAATAAATTCCTGGAAACATGCAATATTCTAAGACTGAATCATGAAGAAATAGAAAATCTGAATAGACCAATTACTAGTTACAAAATTGAATTAGTAATCAAAGAACTCCTAAAAAACAAAAGTCCGGGATAACCAACAGCAGACTGAAACACAAACCCAATCTTCCCATGGAAAATGCATATTTATTTAGCCTGAGGGAGAGACTTCAGGTTTCCTACATACCTAGAGGCTAAGAAGGTGCTCACACATGACAGCTTCAGAGGTGAATTCTATAAAACATTTAAAGAAGAGTTAATACCTATGCTTGTCAAATTATCCCAAAAACTTAAAGAGGAAGGAACAGTTGCAAACTGATTTTACAAGGTCAGCATTACCCTGATACCAAAACCAGACAAAGACACTACCAAAAAGGAAAATTGCAAGCTGATATCCCTGATGAACATAGATACAAAAATCTTTAATATAATGTTAGCAAATCTAATTCAACAGTGCGTTAAATGGATCATACACTATGATTAAGTGGGATTCATTTTAGAGATGTAAGAATGGTTTAACATCCACAAATCAATATGATATACCACATTAACAAAACAAAGGATAAAAATCATATGATCATCTCGATAGATACAGAAAAAGCACTTGACAAAATTCAACATCCAGTTATGAAAAAAAATTTTCAATGAAGTGGAGATAGTGGGGACATACCTCAACATAATAAAGGCCACATATGACAAACCCACAGCTAACATCATACTCAGCAGTGAAAAACTGAAAGCTTTTTGTCTAAGATCAGGAAAAAGAAACAGATGCCCACTTTCACCACTTTTATTCAACATAGTATTGGAAGTTGTAGGCACAGCAGTTAGGTAAGTAAAAGAAATAAAAGGCATCCATATCGGAAAAGAACAAGTGAAACTCATTGTTTGCGGATGACATGATATTATATAGAGGAAACCCTAAGCACTCCACCAAAAAATTACTAGAACTAATAAATGAATTCAGTAGAGTTGCAGGATATGAAATTAAATACAGGAATTTGTTGTGTTTCTATATGCTATTAACAAAATATCAGAGAGCAAAATTAAGAAAATTATCATATGTACAATTGCATCAAAAAGAATAAAATACTTAGGAATAAATTTAGCCAAGGAGGTGAAAGCTGTACTTTGAAAACTACAACACATTGATGAAAGAAATTGAAGGTGACACAAATAAATGAAAGGATATTTTGTGCTCATGGATTAGAAGAAATAATATTGTCAAAATGACTATATTCCCCAAGGAAATCTACAGATTCAGTGTAATCTCTATCAAAATACCAATGGCATTTTTTACAGAACTAGAACAAATAATCCTAAAATTTGTATAGAACCACAGCCAAATACTGAGAAAGCAAAACAAGGCTGGAGGTATCACACTCCCTGATTTCATACTATACTACAAAGCCATGGTAATCAAAACAGTATGATAGTGGCTCAAAAACATACACAGAGATCAATGAAATAGAACAGAGAGTCAAGAAATAAACTCACACATATATGGTCAATTAATCTATGACTAAGGAGGCAAGAATATACCGTCAGGACAAGACAGTCTCTTCAATAAATGGTGTTGAGAAAACTGGACATATACATGCAAAAAGATGAAATTGGACCACTATCTTACACCATATACAAGAATAAACTAAACTAAGACGTGAATGGAAGACCTGAAACCATAAAAAAATCCCAGAAAAAAACATAGGCAATAAGCCCTTTGACCTCAGTCTTAGCAATATTTTTTGGATATGTCTCCTCAGGCAAGGGCAACAAAAGCAAAAGTGAACAAATGAGACCACATCAATTAAAAAGCTTCTGCACAGCAAAGAAAACCATCAGCAAAACAAAAAGGCAAACTACTGAATGGGAGAAGACATTTGCAAATGATTTGTCTGATAAGGGGTAAATAGCCAAAATATATAAAGCACCCACACAACTAAAGATGAAAAAACAAACAAATTGATTTTAAAATGGGCAGGAGGCCCAAATAGACATTTTTCCAAAGAAGACATACAGATGGCCAAGAGGCATATGAAGATGTGTTCAACATCACTAATCATCAGGAAAATGCAAATCAAAACCATAATGAGATCACCTCACAGATGTCAGAATGACTATTATTAAAAAGACAAAAACTAACACGTGTTGGTGAGGATATGGAGAAAAGGGAACCCTTGTACACTCTTGCTGGGAATGTAAACTGGTGCAGCCACTATGGAAAGCAGCATGGAGGTTCCTCAAAAAATTAAAAATAGCACTACCATATGACCCAGCAACCCCTTTTCTGGGTATTTATCTGAAGAAAATGAAAACACTATTTCAAAAAGATACATGCACCCCTATATTTATTGAAGCATTATTTACAATAGCCAAGACATGGAAGCAACCTAAGTGTTCATGCACAAATGAATGTATAAAGAAGATGTGAGATACACACACACACACACACACACACACACACACACACACACAAAATGGATTATTACTCAGCCATAAAAAAGAATGAAATATTGCCACTTGCAACAACATTGATGGACCTGGAGAGTATTAGCTAAGTGAAATAAGTAAGACAGAGAAAGACAAATATGGTATGATTTCACTTACATGTGGAATCTAAAAACAAAATGAATGACAAACAAAACAAAACAAAACAGAAACAAACTCTAGATACAGAGAACAAACAGGTAGTTGCCAGAAGATGGGAGCGGGTGGGTGGGGGAGTGGGCAAAATACGTGAAGGGGATTAAGGAGTACAAACTTAAAGTTATAAAATAAGTAATTCATGGGGAAGTAACAAACAGCATAGGGAATATAGCCAATAATACTGTAATAACTTTGTATGGTGACAGAAGGTAACTCGACTTACTGTGGTTATCACTTCGTAATGTGTATAAATACTGATTCACTATGTTGTATACCTGACACTAATATATTGTGAGTCAATTATATACTTCAGTAAAACAGTGTTCTCCTTAACTTCTTGGAACATTTTAATAATAGTTGCTTTAAAGTCTTTGTCTGATAATTTCAACATGTGTCACCTTGGCATTTCAACATGTGTCACCTTGGTGTCTGTTGGTTGTCTTTTCCCATGTACATTGAGATTTTTCCTAGTTCGCTGTATGCTGAATAATATTAGATTTTATCCTGGTTATTTTGGGAGACTCTGGGTTATGAGATTCTGGGTGTTGTTTCAGTCCTCTGGGTAATATAGATATTTTTAACAGGCAATCAAGTCGTTTCAGCTCAGGCTGCACATTCCAACCAGCCTTCTATGGCTTATGGTTCCAATGTCAGTTGAGTTTCAAAGGCTTTGCAGTACTATTCAGATTTGTCTCACGTGTGTGCTATCCCATGATTCAGTTCTCAAAATTTTTATGTTTTTTAGAGTGAGATAGATCCACTTATGCAAGCTAAGGAGTGAGCCTAGGCATTAATGAACAATTTTATAGGGTTGTTTTCACAAGCTCCACACTCTTCAACATTTTTCCATTACTTGTTTTTCCTTGGGGCTCACCTTTCAGTCTCTGACTCCAGAGACTGAAGATGGGGCTTTAGCTACTATGTCGGGCACTTCCCACTGTTGTACCCATGTCTGGGATCAAACAGCAGGAGGGAAGGGAGAGAAAAACAGCAATGGGTGTTCACTACATCCTCTTGGGACACAGCTCTTCTGATCAGATATCATGGCTCCCCTACATCAGTTTTAGGCACTTGTAGGCCCCCGTTGTTGGTGCTGTCTCTACTGCTGCTGCTGCTGCTACTGCAGGTTTCCTCGTGTTCAAGATGTCATGCGGGATGTCCGGTGGGCTCTCTGCTCCTGCTCCCCACAAGAGAACGCAGGATATGGTGAGGCCAAAAAGGAACACCCACGGAGCCATAAGTAGGGGAGTCATATCACTATATTCTCTCTGGTGGCATCCGCCTCTCTGCAATCTGCTCCTGTTAGCTCAGCCACCATCTTCTTGCTAGACCCCATTTTCCTGCTAGCATAGCCACAGCAGTTATATTAGTGGCCAATGGCTCACTGGTTACAGCTGACGGCCAACTAGCCACAGCTGGTGGCCATCCAATCACAGTTGATGGCCATTTACTACCTGAGCCAGCACCTTTCCACGTGAGGCCGAGAGCCTGGAAACTGCACTCCTGGCTCTGTCCCCACACTCCACCCCTACAGGTTCTCGCCTCACAATCTACGTGACAAGCATCTTCTGCGAGGGGCCCTGTGCGAGGAGCCTGGAGGTGAATGCAATATCCTAGACACAGCCAGGCTCTCTGGACACAGCCAGGGTTTCTCAGGGCACCACCAGTACTTCTGGGCACAGCCAGACTTCCTGGGCTTCTTAGGGTACCACCAGTCTTTCTGAACACAGCCAGGGCCTCTTAGGGCACTGCCACTCTCTCTGGGCTCAGCCAGACTTCCTGGACTCAGCCAGGACTCTCAGGGCACTGCCATGCTCTGTGGGCACAGCCAGACTGCCTGGGCTCAGCCAGGGCTCTCAGGGCACTGCCACTCTCTCTGGATACAGCCAAACCCCCTGGATACAGCCAGGGCCAAACATCTGCCAGTTCCACTACATGGTGGTACGTTCCCAAGCAAACAGTTAAGCTGTCCATTAAATTAAGGATGGAGCGCAATTCCCCATAGTCCATAGTCATTCGCCAGGGCTGTCCTGGGGGTGAGGGACGACCTTGACCTCACCCTCATCTCCCACGAAGGACTCAGCAAGCGTTTCCTCCTGGGACTACAAGTCCTGCATCCGGGCTGCCTCAGCAAGAAATTCTCAGCCGACAGGGCCGCAACAACCTTTGCTTTCTCCGGCCTATGCTGGTTGGGGAACCGTCCACATCTTCCCACCCCTCCACAGGGGTCCAGCTCTCCAGCAGCTGCTCCTCCTGGTCTTCCTGTGACTGGGTGTTCATACACACAAACTGCTCTACCGCCCTTCGGAGAGCTTTGGCTGGCACCATACCCTGCTCGCTGTGCCATGTGTCATGCGGGAGATCCTGCCGACTATGTCATGTGTCGTGCAGGGCGTCCAGCGGGGTCTCTGCTCCCACTCCCCACAAGAGAACGCAGGATATGGTGAAGCCAAAAAGGAACACCCACGGAGCCATAAGTAGGGGAGTCATATCACTATAGTCTCACTGGAGGCTAGGTTCACAGGACGTGCGACCTGCTGTCCACTTTTCTGCCAACCGAACGATGACTCTCCTCCACTCTCCTCGACTCTGCTCCTCGACTCTCCTCCGTAGCCGCAGCAGTTACATTAGTGGCCAATGGCTCAATGGTTACAGCTGACAGCCAACTAGCCACAGCTGATGGCCATCTAATCACAGTTGATGGCCATTTACTACCTGAGCCAGCACCTTTCCACGTGAGGCCAAGAGCCTGGAAACTGCACTCCTGGCTCTGTCCCCACACAAGAGAACAGAGAAAAGGAAAAAAAAAACCCTGGGAGATTGTTTACTCTCTCTAAGTATCAGGTCATCTCTTTCCTCCCCTTCCAGACAGAACTAGAGGGTCTCTTCTGGATCTTTTTGTCCATGCTCTAGTTCCACTTCTAGGTTTGGGGCTGCCTTGAGTCTAGGCCAGCAATAGCAGAAGAAAAATATATAATAAACTCACCACTGGTTGGTAGTACTTTGGATTCTGGTCTATCTTCTTTCCCACTCTGTGGGCTACTATTTACTTTTGAGAACCCTCAAATAGCTGCCCTATGCATTCAATCCAGGATTTATATCTGCATTGAATGGGATAAACATGATGTCGTTACCCCATTTTACTTAGAAGCAGAACCTCCTAGTTCTTTTCTGTCACTACAAATATATATCTCTGCATTTATTCACAGAATCTCTTTTGTTATTTTTACAACTCTTTTTCCTTGGAAAAACCTCCTCAACTGCTAAATATAAGTGGTACCTTAGGTAGAGTAATCTAGAAGCAGAGAATGAGACAGGGATTCTTACTGAGGGAGTGATCTCAGGAGAAACCTCAAAGGAAGGAAGTGAAGGAAGCAGGAAAAGCAGGAGAGGAAGCTAAGCAAAGAGGTGGCTACAGTAGAAGTCTATCATCAACCTGATTCCACATAGGGCTCTAGAGCGAAAATGGCACCACGGAGTGGTCTCCCTTGAGGCCAAGTAGTTGGTCTTCTGCTCCTTCATACCAGCCAGTCATTGGTCAGGTTGCTGGCTATATAACCTCCTAGGGATCTCTGGATGAGGTGGCTCTCATCAGGCGAGAACAATTCTTCAGAGAAGAGTGCAGCTGTGAGTTGCTAGCAGCCAACATTCACAGCTGCTAAATAGGAAATAGAGCCGATCTTGGTTGTGGGAAAGATGGAGTCAGCAGCTGGGGGATGGGTGCATTAGACTGGTAAAGGAGCTCTGGGTGGGGCATTAACAGCATTATTATAAGGATGAATCGTGCATTTCAATGGTCATAGTCACCGAATGCTACCATTTCCTTCCAAAACACAAAGAACCATTAACTAGTGGTGGTATTGCAGGAACCATGCCTTGGCTGAAATAATCAGCCTCTAGGGCAATACAGTTCTGAACATTTTGTGTGCAGGAGACTCACTGGGGAGCTTGTTAAAGGTGCAGATTCCAACACTAATCCAGAGATTCTTATTAAATAGATCTGCAGTGGGAACTGCATTTTAACAAGGACCCTCATGATTCACTTTGAGATTATGTGAGTGGTCATATAACGCAACCTATTTCAGTGATGGCAGACATCACTCTGTTTTGCTTTTTTCTTTCCCAATAAATTTGGAGCTCCTATAGGTAGATGTTAAACTGCAGTAGTTTTCCCTATAGTGATGTTAGCAATCATAATTTTTTATATACTGAATGTTTTTTAAAAGCCCTGGTCAATTCACTGTTCCAAGTAACCCAAATAACTACTTTATGGGGGTGGGTGCTGAAATGTGGTGGTTATAAGTATCTGGGGCACAAAGGCAAAATCTTAGAGCATGGCCCATGGGCGTTGTAGGATCCTAGGAGGCAATAGAGGTGGTTAGCCCCCATCGTCAATGAATCATTACTTAAAAAAAATAATCTTCAGATAGTCCAGGCGTATCAGAGGCTGACTGACACAAGATGTTCAGCATCTCTGCCAAGTGCCCCGCACCTTGAATCAAAACATATGGCTGAAATGGGCCTGAGAGAGTAGCATCTGGTTTTACAGCTGTAATTGTCCATACAGATTGAGGTTAGTATGAATCATATCATCTTTCACTATAAAGGACAGAATATTGATCTGTACCCGTGCTTGCCTAACAATACTAGCTCCAATTTAGATATCGAGACAAAGTCTAAGATCAAACATGAAACAATATTTCCAAAGGGACATAATAAGACAAAAACTAACATGAGAAACCAATAGACTGTCAAGAATTCCTTTGTAAGAATTAGGCTGCATGCTGTGAGAGCAAAGGATTCGCTTAGGAAGATTACTTAATAAGATAAAATATCTTCCTGCAGAAAAATAAGCAGTTACACTCCACTGCATTTTGATCCTTTATGATTTTAGTAGCTTATCAAACAGACTCAAACACACAGCACTGCACACTTAAGTAGGGCAGTTATTTTATCTATTCTTAAAGATCAAATGGAAGCTATGAGGTTCGTCCAGTTGTAGTTTAGGAAAACTGACATGTAAGGAAGCACATTAGGATTTTATGGGCCATTCAAAGTACAGATATTTTAACGATTACTCAGATCAAAATGTCATTTGTGGTCATGAAAAATAAGTGGTTTGGGATTTGTTGTTCCCAAAGTGGGTATCCTTGAGGCTGACTCTTGCCCAAGGGCATGTTTACAAATATATTAGCTTTACAAAATAGGTGAAGCACATAGTTGTTTATATTCCCTTAATGACCGACTCTTTGTCTGCTTCTGATGTATAGTTAAATGAACTTGTTTGCTGGTAAATCAATCTAGGACACAAGAGGTCAAAGTAAAGAACCAGTGTTGTGTGGCAACCCATGATCATCTGTCTCACTTCCTTGAGGAAAGAGAAGTCCTGAGCTGAGAGGATGAACAGTAGGTAACAAATTGATTAATGGGCATCAGGGAAGATCATTTTTCTGGCTTCATTTATGTGCTTATGTAAGCAGACAGGCTAGACTAGTAATGCCTCTGAGAAGAAGTGAAAAAATGTTTGCGGATGGGTTGGGGGATTGACCAGGGAGCTGTAATCCTGAGAGGCCATTTTATCTCCTGGGTTTAATTCTGGAGGACTCCAGAGACCATGACAATGAGTGTGAGTGACGTGGACTTGACCTTGTGTTGTAGGCTGAGATTTCTGGGAAGCTGACTCTGAGCGAGAGCATAGGAAGTAGGAGGCTGATTAGGGCACGGCCTTGGGATCAACACTTGGTGAAAGGAGGGGAAGGAAGTTGGAGTTGGCAGAGGGAGAACCTAAGCTGTGATGCAGGCCCAACAACAGCCTCCGTCAACCCACAGGGAGCTCTAGAGCTAGAATGGCCCTTCAGAGTTGTCCTGAATTGGGCCAAAATGGCTGGGAGTTTGGATTCCTGCATTGATCTGTCATTGGATATGGACAACCTCAGAAAGTCATTAAGGACACCACCTTTTGGCCAACGTGGCTCTCTGCAGCTGAGGCAGCCCCTGAAGGGGCTAAGAGCTGAGGGTTGTCTACCACCAGGACACCTAGCAGTTGTAGCAAGAAGGACTTTATTGAAGGTGGATCTGGGCACTGCATGAAAGCGGCCACCACACCTGGTCAGATTTGGGCTGTGGCTTATCTGAGTGATTATAACATAAATGGGAACCCAAAGGAACTGAAAGGCAAGTCATGCCACCTGCGTTTTGTTGCTTCTCACTCTAATAATTATTTTGTTTCGAGATCTGACAAGGAAGGGCAGAAGTGAGGAGTTCTGAACCTGGCCATAGGTCTAACTGCAGGGGTGAGGCAAGCTAAAGTGGAGTCCAGGGTGGAGGTGACACATGCTGGGGCTGTCCACGGAGCATCAGAATGATGAGTGGGTATATTATCCAAGACCTTCAGCGAGAGTCAAGCCGTCAATATAGGGCGTCCAAAATGACACAAAAGTCAGATGGGGGTGATCTTTGGAAGTCAGTGAAGTCGGCGGGGATGGAGGGGAAGGCAAGGCACTGGCACACAAAAAATGATAACAACTACCCTTTAATAAGTGCTTATGTGGATCAGGGACCCTACTAAGCACTTTATGTATGTCCTCTCATTTCAGGCTTACAACTCTGTGTGGTAGGCATTATTATGTCCATTTTGGGGGCGGGCAAAGAAACCAATTCAGAACTTACTCAAAATTACATAGCTGGTAAGTGGCAGAGGTTCTGTATACAGACTGCCTGGGTTCAAATTCTGACTCTTACTAGATGTGTGACCTGGAAAATTACTTAACCTCTCAGTATCTTCATCTTTAAAACGGGAATAATAATAATTATAATACCCACCTCTTATTGACTCTTATGAGCATTAAGTACATGAATATCATTACAGTACTGAGAGCAATGTGACAGAGTTTAAGAACTATGTTATTGTGAACTAAGTGAATAGGTCAGCCTAACTCCAAAGCCTGTGTTCTTGACTATTATGCTACCCTGGCAGCGTTTCTGATTCTCAGGATGTGAACGGAGAGAGCTAGGCAGCCTCGGTACTGCGAAGTAGCTAAGATTTAGGCAAATCATCACTCATTCATTTATTCACAAATATTTACTGAGCACCTCTATATATGTGCTAGGCATGTTTCTAGGTCATGGAGAAAAAGCAAAGAACAAAACAGCTAAAGTCCCAGACATCATAGAGTTTATACTATAGTAGGGAGACAGGCAATAAACTAAACAATAAATTAATATCTAAATAATGTGAGTGGTAAGAGTTATGAAGAAAATGAAATCAGGGTAAGGGCAGAGGGAGCCATGGGGGTGGGGTTGTGGCAAAGGGGGAAGTGTGTGCTTCTTTAGAAAAAAAGATCAGGAAAAGCCTTTCTGATGAGATGACATTTGAGCAGAGACCTGAATGAAGTGAGGAAAGGAGTCAGGCAGTAATCTGGAAGATAAGGCCAGGCAGAGAAAACAGCAAGAAAAGCAGGCCTCTCCAGGTTTTCTCAAGCTGGGAGATGTGGGCTGCCCTTAGAAAGAGAGGAGATCTTGGGCGAGGCAGATTTCTTCAGTGGAGGCGATCTCCAAAGTGGACTGACAGCTGAAGGCCGCCTCCCAGCAGCACTCCTGGCAGCTGGAGCATTAAGTGTTTCATTCCTGAGGGGCCATCTGGGTGGTACATCCCAGCTTCTACCACCCTGTGCGTGCTTCAGTTGCTTGTTCTATTTGGCTTCCTCCTGGAGAAACGATCTTTGCCACCAAAGAATATATGTTAAACATTTTGAAAATGTCATCAAAGTTCTTGTGCAAAAGTACAAAGGCTGAAATTCTACTTTGGATGTAAGCAGCTAGAAAGACAATGTAAATATTGGAACACTAATTCCTGAATAACACCGGAGGAAAGAGCAGAAGTCTAAATCTGAAAGTTCTTTGCAAGGGAGTACTTGGCAGACGGGAGATTTTAAAATGTGATATCATGGATTCTTTTGCAACTTGATAACACATCAACACTGCCCACATGCTCTAGAAACCATGTGAATGAAGCAGGCTGTCATTAGAGCTGGAAATTGCTTTGTGATTTTGGCAATGGTTTGCTCTTAGGCCAGATTTCCCAGTTTCTGAATTCTAATCAGTAATTACCGTTACAGTATGTTTGGGAGATAGTTGCTGGAGATTATGGCAAGAAGATAGAATTCTCTGCCTTTTAAGGCATCTTAATCACAATTTTGGCAGCATAGGAGCCTACAATTTAGTAAACCGAGCAGCCATTCCCATAGCAAAGAAATAAGCTACTGTTTGACCCAGAGAGGAAGCCTTTGGCTATTGTTTGTTGACCTGAGCCAAGGGAAACAAGATGACAGATTGGACAAGCAGCACACCATGCAATTTATGTCCTTCACGGACTGTCAAACATTAATTTAATTTAATTTTAATCATGACCATCTGGTGCTTATATAGAGAGTCAGGCCCAGAAAGATATTTCCTTATCTTGAACTGAGGAACAGTGCTGTGTTTTGGCCCTCAACCATGTCCATACACCCCAAGGAGGGGTTCTGTGGGAGGGGAGATTTGTACTGACACCAGCTGTGTCACCATCCCCAGCCCCAGAAGCTGTATATGGGACCTGTGGTTGGTGCTGGTCCCACCATGGGTCCGTGGCCCCTCCTGCTCCACTCGTGGAAGCATAAATGCTGAGTCATGTCTTTGTATTCCTGGGCACTGGCAAAGGGGACTGGCTGGGGAGATGCATTGGGGCGTCTGACTCTGTGGCTCAAACCTCTTGAGTCGCTGAGTTAACCAGCAGTCACATTGAATCTGTTTATCAGGCAGTTATGAAGCAGTGACAGTGGTAATAAGGGCTGGGATCAAATGACCTTTGAGTTTTCATCATCCCTGAGAATCTGTGATTACTTGTGTCGATCACAGTGCCGGGCCCACCAGAGAATAAGGAAGGAGCAGACGGCAGCATCTCTGTCCTACAAGTCACCTCTGGCCCAGGAGGGACTTCCTTTCTTCCCAGTCCTCAGATTGAACCTCAGGTTCTCAGTGGCTGGTAGTAGGTAGAAGGATTGCCAGTGACATCCCAAGGAAGTAGGGGAGGGGATATGCAGAGAGAAGCTCTTCATGTTCCTGAATTTTAATTTCTCAAATGCCAAGTAGCTTGGTACCCACAGGCTAGAGGATGCCATTCATCCAGACAACTCTGGCTCAAGGAGACAAACGCCAAGCCCTGTTCATTGCTTTGTGGACCAAGGTCACATGACCTACCTGTTCTTTGAAAAGAGGAACAGGGTCTTTTTTCCTGATTTTTCTGCAGTAATTTTATATACATGCTCATTGCTAAATGAAATCAGATAATATAGCAATGTAGAAGTAACAAATTTGTCACACACAGATACAGACCACTGTTAACATTTTGGTATATGTGTTTGCACACACGCACACATACATACATGTATTTACAAAAATGGGATCATGTTATAGTTAATGAAAAGCAAAATAATCTCTTGCTGGGTGATTCTCTTCTCCAGCCAGATGTCAGCATGACCAGAAGGAGCATTCAGGGGCTTCAAGCTGGGGAAGGGAGAGTGGAATTGGAAAAGTTGCCACTTCACATTTCAAGGCTGGATGTTCTTTCCAGCTCAAGCTGTGTCTGTCCAACCCACCTCCTGGCAACCACCAAGGGCAGACTTGCCAGCCCTTCTGAAATATGAGGCCACCTCTCTTCAGAATGTGAATCTTGTTCCCTTCCATGAAACGTTACATTTTTTTTCCTTTAAAAAAGTAACAGAAAGCACTTTTCATTATGGAGGGCTAAGGGGCAAGTGCAGGTTGGAAGAAACATTTGCAAGCGTTAAAATGGAGCATGGTAAAGAAAGAAAAAACCATATCCTGCCTTCTTTTCTTGACTAGACAGATTTTATTCTTTGTGTTAACTATTCCATACAAAGCCCATTTGGATCCACATGCATCAAAATTAAAAGGATGTGATCTCCAAGTGTATTTTGTCCCAGGTAATGGTGTGGTTGAAGCTGTTTCTCTGGGGGGACTCCACTCACTTCTGAAGAGTGACCGGAGCGAAGGCCCACAGAGCCAGGCCGTGTGAGGAATAGTAGAGGAAGCCAGCCTGTTTCGGTGGAGAAGAGAAATCTTTAATCATTGGGAAGGTGGGCTGGACTTATGTTATATTCTTCCGGAAGTTAGAACCAGAATGAAAGGACCAAACATTATTAAGCAGAGAACTAACATGTGAGATTTGAGAAGATGGAGAAGGAAAGGAGTGAAGGCAGCTAATATTTATTTAGCACCTACCATGTTTCCCGGAAAATAAGACCTAGCCGGGCAATCAGCTCTAATGCATCTTTTGAAGCAAAAATTAATATAAGACCCAGTCTTATTTTACTATAATATAGGACTCGGTATAATGGAATAGAATAGAATAGAATAGAATAGAATAGAATAGAATAGAATAGAATAGAATAGAATAGAATAGAATAGAATAGATAACACTGGGTCTTATATTAATTTTTGCTCCAAAAGACGCATGAGAGGTGATTGTCCAGCTAGGTCTTATTTTCGGGGAAACAGGGTAGTATGTGTCAGAAGTTGTGCTAAATTCCTTGTATTTAATCTTCAATGTAACCTCAAGAGGTAGATAATATTACTGATATTTTATAGCTAAAGAGATTAAGACTCGGAGAGATCAAGTAACATGCCCAAAGTTACACAGACAGTAAGTGGAAGAGTTGGGTTCAAACTCAGGTCTGCTTCGCTCCCAAGTGGCTGTTTCCCCACATCACACTCCCTCAAAATGGAATGGGTATCCCTCATGAGCTAAGGTGTTCCTGGTAACCTGGTGTATTCAAGCAAAGACTATGATTATTTACCAGAAAGTTCTTACAGGGGTTCATGCGTTGGTTGGTATAGGGCTGCAATGCTGGTTTCTAAGAATCCTTCCAACTGCAGGTTCTAACAAGGTCTCTCTAACTGAAACATACCACTCTTGCTTGTCTCCTAGGACACCTACTACAGTCATGATTAGCATTACTTTTTTGGCTAAGACATCATCCTCGGAAAAAGCCACTGAAGATATATTCCCATGATTGTTTGCTTGGAGGACCAACCCCAGAACACTCAGCACTCACTATTCCCATACATGCCCATGGGGCCCTGCCTCAAGCCCCCAAAACTCTCTACCTAAGGGAGCTTTCTTTTGGTTCTGGACAGGTAGTAGTACCAGACACTGAATATCCTTGGGAGCAGTTCTCAGCTCATGAAGGATGGGATTTGGAAGATAAATATTCCTTGTCCTTTTGTGGGCCAACTCTGAGGCGTGCCTCATAGTCTTCCATAGTTCTCCGGCAGCGTTGAGTCCTAGTTGCCCATAGGGATAAGCTGCCGTTCAACACACCCATTCTTAGTTTTCTTCCTTTTCCTGTCTCATTTACCCTCACGCTTACTAGTGCTTTCAGAGATCACCTCTCAAAGAAACTTGTTTTACTTAAACCCTTGTCTCAGAGTCTGCTTTTGAGGAGACCTAAACTAAGACACCAACATTCTTTACCCAGTAGCACAGGGTTTCTCAGCTTGGCACTACTAACATTTGGGGCTGGAGAATTCTTTGTTGGGAGGGGCGGTACCGTCCTGTGCCCTGCGGGATGTTTAGCAGCGTCCTTGGCCTCTACCTACTAGATGCCAGCAGTGCTTTTCCTCTAGTTATGACAAACAAAAAAATGTCACCAGACATTGCCAGATGTCTTCTGGGGGACAAACTCAGCGCCACCTAAGAACCATGTCTTGTCTGAGGTGCCTGTGGGAAGCACAGGGAGGGTAGGTTGTGTGAGGGAGACATGTAGGGTAGGCTGTGAACAAATCTTTCAGTGAGCTCTAGAGTTTACTGGAAGGCACAGGTGGAATGAGGGGGTGACGCTGTGTGTGTGTGTGGAGAGGAAAATTATGAATGAACTCTTCCTGTTTCATAACTGCCTAGTGCCAGGCTGTCCCTTGTCCAAAGTACATGAACAGCTCAGAACAAAATTGTAACCCTTACAGTTCCTTGTAGAACAATGACAAGCACACAGAGACAGTTTTTGCAGTTTATACAACATCGGTTTTCAGGTGAGTTCAGCTTGGATGACAGACCCTTAAGCATCCGTTTCATAGCCTGTCGGTTTCTGGGTTGCTAGGGATGTTTTGACTTTTAAGCACTTGTGTGCAGCTGTTTAAAAAATCCATATGCAGTTGCAACATGGAGGATGCTGTCAATTAGAGTAGAGGGTCCGATAAAAGATGCAAATGTTTTCTTAGCTGGAGCTTTGGGTCTGGTTTGACCTGGTGTATGTGCAAATGAGACCCCCGAAGAATTACAGATTTTCAGGGCTGGTAAAGGAGATGGCAGCCATAGACTCCAAAACCCCTGGATTCTCTGTAAGTGGAAGTAGTAAAGAGGTACAAATACAGGTTAATACCTATGATAAAGTCTTCATTTGATCCATTGGATTCCTGGTAAAAAGGTGCTAATTGGTGTTTCTCATTTCCGCTGTTTTCCAGTGCCTTCCATGGTTAAGTAGGAAAGCAAGCTAGTGATCGACACTACATGCTGTGGCCGAATCCCATCAGATCCCTCTCACCAGTTTGCTATGCTCAGCACCCCATTTGTGTGCTTGTCTGCTAATGACTAGCACCTGTGCTCTTCTTTGGCTTTCCCTAGGGCTAATGGGGTTGCTTCACCTATACATAGACCCTTTGAATTTGCAACCCCATGGAGAGGCCCATAGCCACTGGGCAGGAACATGAAAGTGCAGTTCCTTTGCCTCATGTTGAAATAAACTAGGTATAATGTACACTCGAAAGCTACACACTGGGATGATTATGAAGCTTAGACTTCTCCTAAAATCACAGCCTTGCTTCTTGGCTTCCCTACTTTCTCTGTCTTGTTTTCCCCCACTCTTTTGGTCTCCCCTGGGAGCACTTTCCTAATAAATCACTCCCACAGGAATCCTCATCTCAGGGTCTGCTTCTGGGGAATCTGAACCAATACTTAAGTACCCCAAAGTCTATATTTGAGTGGGAGAGGAGATAAATTCCACCATTCATATGGGATCTTTCATAATTGTACCCTCTCCTATAAGAAACATCATTAGATGTTTCTTGCTGTAATGGATGATGGTCTTAGGCTAGATTACTTAGAAAACAAGTAGACCTCTGCCACCTATGCACTGCTCCCCTGCCTCCACAGGCAACAGGGCCGCAAAGGACCTCAGGAGGTGATGTTGAATCTCACTTAGCCAAAGGAAGGAAGAAAAGCTGGCTTTGCTAATGTTTTAAATGAATTAGATCTTGGACACCTAAAGCCGTGCCTCTCTGCTTTCATACTTGAAAGGACATTGCCACAGAAGATAGCTGTTCAGTAAAAGAGGTCTGCAGTGAGGAAAGTTGGATCAAAAGCATATTGCAGGGTGGCTGGTTAGCTCAGTTGGTTAGAGCATGGTGCTGGTAGCACCAAGGTTGCCGGTTCGATCCCTGCATGGCCACTGTGAGCTGCGCCCTCCTTAAAAAAAAGAAAAAAGGAAAAATCGGGAGATGCTCCTGATACTTGAGAGGGTCTCCACAATTTTATTGCAAAAGCAATTGATGATACAAGTGCTATTTTTTTGAGTGCTTTCCACTTGTTTGACAGTGTTTTCTCATGCATTATATCATTTCATCCTTATGGTATTCTTGTGCGATATTAATATTATTCCCATTTTCCAGGCAAGAAAGCTGAGGCTCAAAGAGGTTATGCGAGCTGCCTAAGGTTACACTTGTAGTAAGTAGTATAGCTGAGATTTGAGCCTACGTTTGTTTGATTCCAACAATATGTGCTTAACCACCCACTAGAATACAGTTCCGACACTGGCTCTCTTCTCTCCAGAGGGATGAAGGAAAAGTTTGTCAGCATTTGCACAAGGCAGAAAACTATCTCATGTGAGAGGGTTTATATAGACATTTTTCTTTTTCAGAAAGAATAAGTAAATGTATAGAAAATTGAAATATATTAAATGAGCCTAAAATGCTACAATATAGAAAATATGTAATATGGTGACGGTTTCTCTAAGCTTAGCATTTTCTTGTTATTAATATAAGGTCAATATGATGATTAATGATTTATGCCGGAAGTAGAAAATGATCATTTTCTTTGCAGTCATTTGGAGATGCAGTCATATTACATCTAGTATAATTTCTCTCCTACTTGAGTACGTGCTAGGATTGTTCTTGGGTTTGAATTTTTGTTTTCCCCCTCTTCACCCCCAGCCTCTTCTTTCCTCCAGAACCAAGCCAGAAAGGCTGCAGAACTACTCCTGTTTTATCCAATTAATTCCCTCCAGGATGGAAAAATGTGCTATTCCTGAATTCTAGCCATTTTTGCAAACCTCAAATGCAATATGAGAACAGTTTTGGACAAGAACCTTCCCTGAAAAAAAAAATTGACAATATATCCTGTATTTAGATACAGGATATGTGTTCATATTTTAGCTTCAGCAGTGAAAAGAGACTGCAGCTCTCTTTCTGAAATTTTAAGATGTCAGTTTTCAGCAACAGAGAAAATAAAATTTGAAAGTAGCTGCAAAATAATGTTTTTTTTATTTTGTTTAGAACTAGGTCCAAAGTTGAGAGCAAAACTCTCCTGTCTGGGGTTCAAATATTGTTTGCCCTGAATAGAATGTGCCTTCCTGTTTGATAGAAAACACGTGAAAGCATTCTAATTGTGAAGCAGCCCCAGGTACGTGGTATTTAGGAAAATAAAATGCTAAGCATGGAATCACAAGCTGGAAGAGACCCTACAAACACACCTAGTTCTGCCGCCATCTTCCAGCTGAGAATGGCTAACTCAGCCTATATATGTTATTTTCTGTTTTGGTGGGGTTTATAAATCTGCATGTTCTTCTTTAGTGCCCATTCACATGACATGTTTCAGTTAATGGTGGAATATCTGGATAAGCACAAGGAGCCACCGGGACCTAACAAAACACCTGGCACAAACACTCTTCAGTAGAACTTTTACAAGAAGGAATAAATGCATTAACAAATGAAAAAAATGAAGGCTGAATTCTAGAAAACTTATGATAGGATTCTTACTGGTATGATTAATTAATATTATGAAAACAAATTATGCTCAAGTTCAGTGTCTGGCAAACTACCCATTTCACATTCCATAGTGTGGATTTTGTTCGTTTTCAATGAATAAGGTGACCAAGTAATATTGGTCAAGAATACTTTTGAGTGTGAAAGGGGGTATTATTTAAAAAATTATTCATTTATTTATGGGGTAAAGTTAATAATTACAACAGGACAACAGGACTGCTCTGAGAAAACTGGAACTAATAGTCACCCTCTCAGTGAGGGATTAGGAGCAGGGAAAAATATGGGAGGTGACAAAAAAATGTACACAGTGGACACTTTGGTCAACGTTGCTCAAGCAGTAGTTCGCCATCATCAGAAGTGTCTGGACGCTGATGGTAACCACTTTGAGCACCTCTTGTAATTGCAGAAGTCAAATGTGACTTGTATTCATCTTTTGTTATCGGTACATATTGAGTATTACAATTTTAATAGTGTTTTTTTTTCCTTTCTTAAAATGTGTATAAATTTTTTTGGCACCCTCTGTATATGTATACAGCCTCTAAAACAAAAAACAAGGGAGTTTTACATCACAAATGAAGATTGGAGGGGTTCCAATATCAATACTTCTGACGTTCTTAACCTCGGACATTTTTACCTCGTCTTAAAATTATGGTAAAAAATGGGGCAAAATGACAGATAAAACTCCTTTCTAAAAATAAGACAAGAAATTAGAATTAAATTCTTATCACAAGCTGGACTGAGAGACAGTGTGCCCTGCAGTCCCCTCGACCTGTCTCTTGCTTCAAGTGTTTGGATGGACTAGATGGGGTACTCCCACCCCTGCCTACCTTCCTCCTACCTGGGCCTGCCTCTCACCGCTCCTCCCCTTCGGATGCAATTTCTGGCACCATCTTCTCAGCTATTCCCTGCTTCTGGGAGCAGCCAACAATATATTTTCTGGTTCGCTCCTCATTGCTGACTAACCATGAGCACCAAGAGCAACAAGAATTATTCCTGCCAAGGTAGAGGCTGCCACCCACCATCTGTTAACCTGCATCCTACACCTACCTCTCTCTGAGCTTCTGTTTTGAAGTTGATGATGTGGCCCTGCGCAGTGGAGACCTCTTTCTTCTTCAGTGACTTGGCTGAGGAGAATCCCAAGGGCACCAAGCTTCTCTTGAAGATGCAAACCCAGTGGAGCAGCTGTGTCCTCAACCAGGATGGGAAAAAGCAGTCTCAAGATGAGTGGAGGGGCAGCATGGATGCCATGGAAGCTGCCTGGGGCCTGGACAAGATCACGAACCAGGCCCTTTTAGATCTGCATGCCGTGGGGTCTGCCAACACAGACTGTCATTTCTGTGACATTGTGGAGAGCCCCTTCCTAGAAGATGCGCGGAAACTCATCAAGAAAATGACCGACCACATGACCAACCGCCACAGGCCAGCCAGCCCCCCAAGGCTGGGCTGGGCAAGTTTCTCTTAAAAGGCTCACCCTCAAGCGCCGCTACAAGGCTCCCAAGCCCAGCAGACTTTGAGGAACCCGTCTGCATCCTCCTGTCATCAGGATTTCTGCCCCAGCCTCTTTCTCCAGCCAGGAGACAACTTTCTAACTACCTTGAAACCCTTGCCCAAGCTGTGAGACCAAATGGAAACAAAATAGGTTCTTATTGTAGAGGGGGAAAAGCTAAGCTGTGAGGGGGGGAAAGCATGCAGAATAGTGTGAAGGATTTATAGTCTGTTTAATTCTCTAGGTTTTCTAAAGAAATTGTTTCTAACTTGTGAGTCATCTGTGTATGTTGAACATCTGATAAACTATGTTTTCTCTGACAAGAAAAAAATGCATCTATTCATAAAATATTGCATACAACTTTGGTGGTTTCATAATTTCTCTGAAGCCTCTCTGGGTACTGGATTTTTTTTTTATTAGTTTCAGGTGTACAAAACAATGTAATAGTTAGACTTTTACACCCCTCCCAAAGTGATAACCCCCTCCCCCAATCTACTACCCCTCTGACACTGCATATAGCTGTTACAATTCCATTGACTTTATTCACTATGCTGTACTCCACATCCTGTGACCATATATATATATATAAAATTATAGTTGACATTCAATATTAGTCAGCTTCAACTTCAGGTGTACACTGCAGTGATCAGGCATCTACACTGTCCATGAAGTGATCTCCCTAATAATACACGTTCCCATCTGACACCCTACAAAATCTTTACAACAAACTGTCCTTCATATCCCCATGGCAATATTGTGGCTACCAATTTGTGCTTTCTAATCCCCTCACCTTCTCCCCCATCCCCATCGCCCTCCCATCTAGCAGCTATCAGTTTTTTCTCTATATCTCTGAGACTATTTGTTTAGTTTGCTCATTTATTCTTTTCTTCAGATTCCACATATAAGTGAGATCATATGGTATTTGTCTTTCTCCGTCTGACTTATTTCACTTAGTATAATGTTCTCTACGTCCATCCATATCATTGCAAATGGTAAGATTTCTTTCTTCTTTATGGCCGAATAATACTCCATTGTATAAATATACCACAGTTTCTTAATCTAGTCCTCTAGGGATGGGCATTTCAGTTGTTTCCATGTCTTAGCTATTTTGAATAGCGCTGCAGTAAACATAGGGGTGCACATATTTTTTCAAATTAGCGTTTTGGATTTCTCTGGATAGATACCTAAGAGTGGAAGTGCTGGGTCATAAGGTAGTTCCATTTGCAGTTTTTTGAGATACCTCCATACTATTTTCCATAGTGGCTGCACCAATCTGCAATCCCAACAACAGTGCATGAGGGTCCCCTTTTCTCCACATCCTCGCCAGCTCTTGTTGTTTGTTGATTTATTGATGATGGCCATTCTGACAGAAGTGAGGTGGTATCTCATTGTGGTTTTTATTTGCATTTCTCTAATGATTAGTGGGGTTGAGCATTTTTTCATATGTCTGTTTGCCATCTATATGTCCTCTTTAGAGAAATGTTTCTTCATGTCCTCTGTCCATTTTTTAATTGGGTTGTTGTTTTGTTTGTTTTGTATTTTTGGTGTTGAGTTGAATGAGTGTTTTATAAATTTTGGATATTAACCCCTTATCAGATGTATCATTGACAAATATCTTCCTTCTCCCATTCAGTAGGCTGCCTTTTTGTTTTATTGATGGTTTCCTTTGCTGTGCAAAAGCTTTTTAGTTTGTGGGTACTGGATTAAACTCTATTGTTCTAAAATTTATCTTTGGTTTTGCCTAGTAGAGCAGACAGCTGAGCACCTTGACCAATATCATATTTGTATCCCTGCCTCAACCCCCAAGCTCATAAGTAAATTGCTTTTCCTGATTTCCAAGTTGGTGTGATGCTATCTGCCTATACTGAATACAGTAAGAAAGAGCCCTGTGAAATTCATCTTTGTGTCTCCCATTGAGTTGCTATTGAGAACACTGATTATTACATCATTCACTGACCTCTTTATGAAGCCTCTCAAGAGAAATTTCTTTCTGGTCTTAATATTAGGAATAACAGTGTATCACTTGGATAATTGGTTTGTTTTTGTTTTATGGACACTGTAAATGATATAACTAAGTAACTTTCCTTTTTTGACTGCCTGCTAGAAAGCTTAGAGTCAAATTTGTGGTCCACCCAGAGTAAATGCGTAGGATTGTATAAGTGTTTTTGTATAAGCTTCATTCCTGGTTCTTGTGTTTCTAATTTCTTGGTGTATTTTAGGGATTCTTTTAAGTCACCTTAAACTCTTTGTGGAACAAGGTTGTGTATAAGTAGATAAAGTAAACTTTAAAAATGCAGATTAAAAAATAGCTCTGCAGTTCATTTTAGACAAAAGAGAAGACAACTTTACGGAAGCAAAAAGAGCCAAAGTGATTAGAATAGAGGTGGGTCAGACAGAGGTTAAATTCCAGAAGCCAAGAGGGAAAGCAGTAAAATGCAGCATTCTTTTAAAAATGCGTTTCGTTTTACTGGTGAGTTGTTTTCTACTAAATTCATACATTTGTGTCCCCCAGATAGCAATCTAATAATTGTGTATTATTTTCCTTGCTGTTTGAAAATCTGGAGTTATAAGTTTGTTCTCAAATTACAGAGTGGAAAAAATCAATTCTTTTCCTACAACTTTCCTTCCTAGAGCAGAAAGACCAAAGGCATGCTATCACTTATCTTATCCTACAAAGGTCAGAGGCACAGGAAGAATATTTTACAGAGATTGAGGCAACTGTTTTGCTCAATTAAGGAGAAAACCTTATCTTCCTGTTTTCATGCAGTCTTTTGATAATAAAAAAAAAGAATATACTGGAAAATTTATTACTCAAGAAAAGAGTTTTGCCCATTTTCTGGTAGTTGGAAGTAAGAGATATAAGGAAACAGTTAACAATTTTTATATTTGGATTAAAACTCAAATCTCTGTACTTAAAATACATACTTAAAATCAAAATTATTTTTGAATTATTGGTCAAATATAAACACATAAGCCAATGAGAAAAAAAATCGCCTAATAACATGAGATCAATTGAAAAACTATAATTTGAGGTAGACTATTTGGGAAGAAAGATGTTTCCAAATAATGACATATTTGTCCAACCATTACTTTAAATGTCAAGAATGGAGATGTAGGAGAAAGCTTTATTAAAGTCTCCCAAATAGGCTGAAATGTTCTTTAGTGATCAAATAATTCTTGAAAAACAGTACCTTGCTGAGCAGACAATAAATGATTCAAAGACATATGGACAAAATATTAGTTTGGCTTTTTAAAATGACTTAAGGTTCTTGGCAAATTTATTTGTGGAAAAATGGGGATTTGATGACATTAAAATTCTAGAGGTTAGTTTGGAAACAAGGCCCAACATAAATTTCTCTAAGGCTAACCAATGCGTGTACGTGCGCATGCACACGCACTTGTACAGATAATTATAAATGATTCCTGTAGGCTATAACTAAATTCCTTGTACCAGTCTTCAAGGCCCTCCTTGTTCTACCATGTCTAATCTACCTTTTAAAATAAGTTTTCTTCTACTTCCCCATTGTTAGAAGTTTTTGGGGTACTAATTGCTCATCTTACCTTTTATCCAAGTTCAAATCAATTAGAACACACAAAAGAAGCCAGATGGAAATCAAGATAGCTTTACTGGTGGTAAAACCAAATTGGAGAATGTGTTAGAACTTTCTATTGCCACATCCTGAATTAAACTCAACCACCCAGTTCCAGGAAGAGAAGCTGAAACAGAGAGAACAGAAATCATGCTGTGCTGGCCAGAGGCAGGCTCATCCTCACATGCTATCCCAGTGGAGACTGGAACCAAAGGCAGTGCTGGTGGCACAAGGGAAGTGGGAGGAGCATGGCGGCCCCATTGCCTTGCCATTGCAGTGACCCTGTACTATTGCTAATGTCTCCTGTGAAAGACTGGAGGAGCTCTCTGTCACAGCCAAAGTGCTCAGTTTGCTGTCCTAATATTTGCAGTTTTCATGTGGTTTCCCTCACCTGGAAGGCCCTTCATACCTGTCTTCACCAAATCAAACTCAGTCCACTTTTCTGCCCAGTTCCAATCTGCCTTCTATGAAATCTTCCCTGACAAACCCAACTCAGTTTCTGGCATGGATTCATTTTCTTTCAGTTGTCTTATGGAATCCATTAGACACTAGGCAAGTTGTAAGCTGGAAGGCAAATAGCACAGTGGTTGAGCAATGGGCGCTGGTCCAGACTGCTGTGTTCAAATCCTGCCTCTAGGCTAACTCATCTTGGTCTAGTCCCTTTACTTTTCTCTTTTTTAAAAAAGATTTTTTACTGGGGAAGGGGAACAGGACTTTATTGGGGAACCGTGTGTACTTCCAGTACTTTTTTCCAAGTCAGGTTGTTGTCCTTTCAATCTTAGTTGTGGAGGGCACAGCTCAGCTCCACGTCCAGTTGCCATTGCTAGTTGCAGGGGGCGTAGCCCACCATCCCTTGCGGGAGTCAAACCAGCAACCTTGTGATTGAGAGCCCACTGGTCCATGTGGGAATCGAATTGGCAGCCTTCAGAGTTAGGAGCACGGAGCTCCAACTACCTGAGCCACCAGGCCGGCTCCCTTTACTTTTCTTGGTCTCAGCTTCCTGACCTGAAAAACTGGTCATGATCCTAATACTATCCAATTGATAGATTTTAGGAATATTAAGTAGGACAAACCATGTGAAATCCCTAAGTCATGGCCTAGCACATGCTACATGCACAATAAATGTTAACTATTTTTATCAACTGACTTTATATCCCAACAGAGCTTAGTAGAGAGCTAAGATAGTAACATCCTAAAATAAGCTTGCTTCTCAGTTTCAGGGATAACTTTAGATTTTAGAATCTTCCTTAATGATCATTCCTCCCTCTCAATAGGCCCTATATGTGGAAATGAAATGTAAAAATTTGCTCATTTCTTGGATGTGATGTTCAGTGAGTATGAAAGGATAAAAGAAAATGAAGGAGGACCACTCTTCAGCCAAATAAGTGGAAGCACCTTATTTGGGACCCGGGATTAGTTAATTACCACACTGCTAAAAGCAGGCATGACAGCATTTTGACCTCTCAGGAAGGACAAGCTACACAAAGGGGTCATTTCAGAGCTGAAACTAATTAACTGCTGGTTTCTACTCTTTGCATAGTTTCCAATTCTTGGGAGTCTTCTCCCACGCTTTTCACCCACACATCTTCCTCCTTCTACTTTGTGGTAGCTTTGGATATGTCAGCATGAGGGAGCCGGGACTAAATAGGCACAATCCAAACTGCAGGCATCACTGAGGCCTTGAATTTCTTCTTTACTGTAGTGCCTGTTTAAAGCTCTTGCTTTTGGGACACTATGTAGTTGACTCTCCTTTGTCATAAAGATGTACAGTCTTAAAGGGTTGGGTTAAAAATTCTACTTATTTAGAAGAGGGAAACGTTTTTACTATGTTCATGTCGTTTTATTTATCTCCATAAGTCATTTATCCGCCTTGATGAATAATTTTGTCTTCACAGTAACAGTGAAACAGGCACTGATCCATGGGGGGAGTGGGAGAGGCACACATTAGGAAAGAGTTTTCAATTTATGTAAGGTTTCAGCTGAGTATAAACTCCCCAAGAAGCAGACATCCTCATCCGGAGTTTACCAACTCTGATGGCTAAATTAAGGATCATAAAAGGAAGCAGAAAAAAGTCTGGGTTTTACCAGGAGACTTCAAAGGTCCCCGACCTGTGCAGTGTCAGGTCAAAGCGGGGGATATGTAGATTGAGGCACGTATTCTGAGATTTAAAATGAAGTACGTATTCCTGCTAAATATTCACACCCTGAATTTAATAACAAGAGAACATCAGACAGACCCAAATTGAGGGGCATTCCATAAAATAACTGGCCTGCAATTCTCAAAAGTGTAAAGGTCAGGAAAGGCAGAGAAAGACTGAGGAATTGTCCCAGGTTAAAGAAGACTAAAAAGCATGACAACTAAATGCATGATCCTGGATTGGACCTGCATAAGGAGAAAAAGAACTATAAAGGACATTGAGGCAATTTATAAAATTTTAATATGGACCATATATTGAATAATGGTATCGTATCAGTGTTAAATTTCCTGATTTAGATAATTGCATGGTAGTAAGGAAGGAGAATGTCCTTGCTTTGAGAAAACACACACGAATGTATGTAGGAAGTGCTGGGCACAATTTTTCTAACTCAGTCACAAATGGTTAGGAAAAGCAATTAGTGAACTTCTATGAAGGGTAAACTATTGTTGCAAATTTTCTCTAAGTTTGAAATTATATCTAAATAAAAAGTCCCCCAAAAGTCGATCACAGATCATTTAGACCTGTAACTACTACATCTAGCATAGTACCTAATTTATACTAAGTGCCCAAAACTAATTTGTTGAGTGAATATTGTAATGGCTTTTTAATGACCCGTAGACTTAGATTTCCAGTCACAGACCTTTATAAACAATTTAACTACCAGAAAATTCCAAATTCTTTTTTTCCTTCCTGAATATAAATTATATACTTTCAGATTTGTTATCTAACCCTCATCCCCACAAAGGATATCAACAACTTTTATTTTTTATTAAATTTATTGGGAACAGTTTTTTTTTTAAAAAAAAAAAAAAAAAGAGAGAGTGGCCAGAACATGGAGACAAAGAACAGGAAATCCTATTATTTTATCACTTCACAAATGATATTGCTGCTGAATTAAGTATTTTAATTTTCCAAACCTTATGGTTTTATGCCTTCGAAGAAGAATCTATACTACTTGCTTTCTTGTGAGGGAAAAAATCTTTGAGCCATTATATGTCTTTAGTACTATACAGAGCTTCAGAGTTTAAAACTCTTGTCAACCTGAAAGGTCACAGAGCAGGATGGAAATTTCAGTTTGATTTTCACTTTTATTCCCTTCTTTTCTGCTCTCATTCCACACTTATGGATGCTATCAATACCTGTACAAATAACCTTTCTTTTAGGCCTTCCTCTCCTCTCATCTTCTCAAAAAAGTGGCGATAGGGGAGGGAAGCATGCCCTGATGTTCAGAACTTTATCTGATGTTCACAACTAGACCTTAGTATTTTTACAGGCTGGTCAAACATTCACAGCCAGCCCATTTTGTTCTGTTGGACGTAAAAAATCTCATAGAATACCAAATTCAGATACAGTTACTCCGAGACCATGATAAAATGAAAAAAAAAAAACAAGGTTACTTTGTAATTTTGTCTAAGCACAGACAAAATCAAAGTCACTATATACCTCTCACAAAATACCCCATGATAGGATCGCCCCTGCTTTCAGACAGCATCCAATGTAGAGCAACTCTCTGCTTCTTTGGTCCCTCCCCCACATCATCTATCCAAAGCCCAAATCCTAGAATAGTTCCCTTTCTAACATACTCTTACTGAGACACCGCAGAGTCCTTCATAACGTGTGTTCTCTTTCTGCAAGGAGTAGAATTCCAACTTGTTTAACTACAGGTGTGTTCTTGTTTGTCTTTGGCTGAAGGGCAATGACATGCTATTCTGGGGAATATTTTCCATTCAGTCTACAAATATTTGAGAGGAATTATTAAGGGTGTCCAAACAGGTATGTCCAGCTTCTTGTTTCACCTGATCTGGAGGATTTGTTGGTCATGTTCATTTATTCATTCAAAATATACTTATTGAGCATTTACTCTATAGCAGGCACTGAGCTAAGTGCTGCAGATAAAGAAATGTATAAGACACAGTTTACTTTCTCAATGCACTCACACTCTGGTAGGCAAGACTAACACGTAAAAATATAACTTCAATACAGTATGATAAATTCTATAATAGAGGTAACAGCCAGGTAGTGATTTGCAAAAGAGGGCAGGATTACTCTAATTGGGTGGAACATGGAACACTTCTATGAAAGAAGAGTTACTTAGCTGATCTTGAAAGGTGATCAGTGTTGAGCAGTTGGGCGAGGGAAGAAGAGGTATTCCAGGCAGAGAGGAGGTGCTTGAGGTAAATGGAATAACAGGTGCTTGGAATGAGAAAGTGGACTGGAAGGAAGTCTGGAGAGGAAATCTGGGCAAGGCCCAGGTCATGGTGGACTTTAGTGGATTTCATCTTGCAGTAGCCAGGAGCTCACCAGAATTTATGGAGGAAGCAATACAAATATAAGCTGTAGCCCATGCATTCAGAGAGTTTACATTACTGTTGGTGAAACGAAACTCAAGTATAAAAACAGCCAGAGAGTAACACAAGCAATATAGAATTAGAGCACCCGGATCTTCTTTGTCTACTCTGGAAATTGCTTATAAATAGTTCCCACACAACTCTTTGCCAGAGGATACTCTCTGGCCTCAGCTGCATGCTTGGTCTACATGTGGGTGAGTTTAGAAATACAGAGTGTTAACTTCTGCCCCTTTTCTCATAGTGACCTTGAACTGATAAGGGATGGAAATTAGTGTATAAATACCTCAGTGTCCTCAGCTCACAGTAGGACAACTCTGAGGCATGTTTAACACAGTATCTCAGGGAGTGCCCAGTGAGATTGAGCCCATTTGCATAGCAGTAACCCTTTCATTTACACATTCATAATTTTATGAATTATCCTTCCTTCCTTCACTAGGCTTCTGGAGATCATACCTCGTCTCCCAATAAACTACTTGCATCCAAATCCTTGCTCAGAGTCTGCTTTATCAGAACCCCAGACTAAGACAAAAATGAAGTATAATAAATGATGTGTTACAGTCTCCATCAGCTCTGGGAAGTTCTGGAAGAACCCATTCTTTTCTCCTAATATCCTCCAACCAGAATGTCTCACCCTTCTGCTCTCACCACCTTGTTCCATATATGGCTAAGTAGGTACCAGTTTATCCTCTTGGTGTTGATTGCCCCAGGACAGCCTGGAAAGCCCCGACTCCCATGCAAAGCTGCTGCTCTTATTGTGGTCTCAGTTAGGTGAGAGAGTTGGCTGCCTTTCAACTTTCAAATAAAATTGTCCCATTTTGGGGGCACTGAGACCATTGCCAGTCACTGTAGCTTCCTAAATATTCATAAATATAACAGCTGGGGCTTGGTAAACACATTTTCCCAGACAGCGGTCACTTGGAATTGTCTGAGTAATGACAACCTTAGTACTGGGCTCAGCTGTAAATTTATTCATCTAAACATCCAGGTCATGGACCCATTGAGACTGGAGAAGAACATTTTAGCCTGTTTCTCTGAAGCAAATATTAATGAGCCGGATGTCGATTCTTGAGTCAGCTCACATTCCAATTATTATTAGCTGCTTACATCAGTCAACTTGTGGTTAGCATGACACCTGTTGCAAAGAGGATCGTGTTTCTTTATGCCTATAATAACAACTTAAATCTCTAGAAGCAGTCAGAAATTGACATTGAATCTATTCCTATAGCAGCATTGACTGGAAAATCTCTTTGGCATGGTAGGATAGAGTGAGAAGTAAAACCAACCAAAAAGAGAAATTGAAACATGAGGTCTTTTTAAATGACTGGCCGAAAGGTAGTAAAAACTTTGAAAGAATATATCAAAAAATAGAATTTGGTAAATTAACAGGTTATAAAATCAACATATAAAATCAATAATGGGGTGGTGGTTAAATGAGTATATGCTTTTATTAAAATTCACTGAGCTGTACACTTAAAATCGGTGCATGTTGTATGTAAATTATACCTTAACAAAGTGAATTAAAATTAATAAAGTTTATATATGCAAACAATAACAAGTTAAAAAATTTAATGGATGGAAGACCCCTTTTAAAACAGCAAAGAATAAGTCCAAATAAATAAAATATAACACCTAGGTGAAAACTTCACCTATTTTTAAAAAGTCCGAAACCTATATGAGAAAAGCTATAGCACACTTCTGAAATGCACAAAAATACCCATGAACAAATAAAAAGACATACCATGCTCTTGGTTAGGAAAATATATTATCACTAAGGTGTCAGCACCTTGTTAATTTTTAAGTTTGCATACCGACTGAATGTTTGATAATATTAAAGAATTATTGTTAATTTTTGATGTGATAATGGTATTGCAATTATATTAAAAATTATCCTTATTTTTTAGATTTAGAGATATATTTTGAAATATTTATGAGTAAAATAATATGATTATCTGGGATTTCCTTCAAAAAATCTAGTGGTGGGGAGACAGGGGAAAAGTGGTTGAGGGTATAGATGAATCAAGATGTCCATGTGTTATGCAACTAAATACACACACACATTAGCTTATTTGTCAATTCACAGATGATAGTAATGAAACTCTAATAGTTGTAGGGGAACGTAGTTGTGACAGTGTAAACTAATGTTTTTAAGTAAGTTCTATTTACAGATATCATTATAAGTTTCTGTTTTCTCCCCTTGTAATGGTTGATCAAACAAACAAGACCTCAAAATATAAATCAGTATTTCCCCCAAACAAAGTGTGTGTGTGTATGTGGAGAGAGAGTGAGAAAGAGAGAGAGAGAGAGAGAGAGAGAGAGAGAGAGAGAGAGAGAGAGAGAGAGAGAAGGAGGGAGGGAGGGAGGGAGGGAGGGAGGGAGGGAAGGAAGGAAGGAAGGAAGGAAGGAAGGAAGGAAGGAAGGAAGGAAGGAAGGAAGGAAGGAAGAAGGGAGGGAGGGAGGAGGGAAGAGAGAGGAAAGTAAGATATATGATCAGGTAAGGTTAGAAAATACTGCATCTATTTTCTTTTTTATTTTAATTTTTTAATTACAGTTGACATACCGTATTATATTAGTGTCAGGTGTACAGCATAGTAGTTAGACATTTATGTAACTTACGAAGTCTAGTCCCCACCTGACATCATACATAGTTATCACAATATTATTAACTATGTTCCCTATGCTGTACTTCATAATCCCCATGGCTATTTTGTAACTACCAATTTGTACTTCTTAATCCCTTCCCCTTTCTCTCTCACCCCCAACCCCGCTCCAATCTGGCAACCATCAAACTGTTCTCTGTGTCTATGTGTTTGTTTCTGTTTCGCTTGTTCATTTATTTTGTTTTTTTAGATTCCACATATAAGTGAGATGACATGGTTTCTGTCTTTCTCTGTCTCTTATTTCACTTAACATAATACCCTCCAGATCCATCCATGTTGTTAGAAATGGTAAGATTTCATTCTTTTCATGGCCAAGTAATATTCCATTGTGTATATGTACCACCTCTTCTTCATCCAGTTGTCTATTGATGGACACTTAGGTTGCTTCCATATCTTGGTTACCGTAAATAATGGTACAGTGAACACAGAGATGCATCTATCTTTTTGAATTAGTGTTTTGGATTTCTTCGGAGCATCTATTGTCTTACTCTTGTAGATTCACAGTGCACATTAGGCAGTGATTCTGAATGAGGTGAACATCAGACCTATTCAGAGAGTGATGTTTCATCTCTTATTCCCTAGATCCGGGTGGGGCCCAGTTAAATATAGTTGTTGTTTTTTAAAGTTCCCCAGGTGGATTTATAGATGATGTAATACAGAATTGTACACCTGAAATCTATGTAATTTTACTAACAATTGTCACCCCCAGTAAACTTAAAAAAAAAGTTCCCCAGGTGATCCAAATGTACATTTTTGAATAAAAGTCACTGTGAGCACATAAAATGCCTAGAAAATTCCTGCAGTCAAGAAACTTGTTTGATATTCCTTGACATTTCTCCAATTTATATGTTCAAGGAGCCCTTTTATCAGATAAAACATATTAAGATCTCCCCAAACCAGTGTTCTGTAACAGGCAGCAAAGTGGAAGTTTAAGCTTCCTTGATTGTTATCTAAACAGGAAGAGTTTGGAGTAGATTACATCCAGGGTATCTTCTAGCTGTAAAATTTGCAAATTTTAAGGACCAAATCTCTAGGGGTGAAAAGTGACCATTAACATAATTAACTTTGTGCCCTGTCTTCAGCCAAATGATTCCATCAGTTAATATACTGTTGGATTCAAATGTGTTCTTAGCTCATATTTTTGACAGCTTTCTGTCTTCCACACTGACTCCCCTATCTCATCCCCCAACTTTCAGCTGAAATATATCACATGAGTAAGATTTAAAATCTTTCTGATGTCTTTTTCCAAAAGACAATATCTTTTTCACTTTTTAGTGGAAGCAACAGAAATGATGGCACTACCTGAAAAAAAAAAAAAAAGCTTTGCCAGTAGAATACTTATAGCTTTCAAAGAGAAAAGTTTAAGAAAATGGGTTTTTATTGACATCTCCTATAAGAAAGCAAACTTCAATGGGAGCAGAGCCCTTTTGGAGTTAATGATTGTTGCTAGAGTGACCAACCATTCTGGTTTACCAAGGACTCAGCTGTTTCCCAGAATGCAGGATTTTCAATGCCAAAACAGGAACAAATTCAGACAAATCAGGACAGTTGTTGCCAACTACTGTTTGCAAAGGATAGAGAAGGTGTACGTTTTTCCTTGTGGGTCATTACACAATTGCCTTTATCTTCTGGACTTGTTCTACTCCTGCCATCATTGTGGCTAAGTGGCTCAATGTCATCCATTCCTTTCTGACCTTTTGTTGCTGTAGAAGTTGGAGGGCTACATATTTTTCAATTTTACATCTACTCTGAGTTTTCATCTGTCATCCCATGGCAACAAGAGGAATAAAGAGTTAGGGAAAGCATCCTTGGCTGATGTGCATTTACATGACAACTCTGCTATATATGGGTGGGGATGCAGGGGCACAAACAGGCGCATGTTGGAAAACACAAGGTTGCCTGGGAGGCACTGAGCATAGCTTTCCTTACCATTGCACTGTAAGCCCGCTGGTGCCCAATTTTCATTATCCCTTCTTGATTGATTAATTGATTGAAACAAACACAAAACCAAAGGCTTATTTTGTATGCATTAAAAGCAATTCTTTACCCAGTCCTCACTCATAATTTATTTGTTGTCTACTTGGTTGTAAGGGCACAGAGTACCCATCATACTGGGAAGTTAATGCTTTTCGAGCGGTTTATTGCCACCATCCTAGCGAAGTTTATTGGACTGTAAAATTCGTCAGAAGTGATAGATTATTAGTTAGCATTTCTACTGGTAAGTGGCTGAGCCAGAAGTTGCAAGTGCTACGGAGAATAACAAGAATGACTCCTTCTCCGCTTTCCTGACAGCAGTTTTCTTTTTTTAATACCACACATGTATCTCCCAGCTGAGCCCTCTGGTTCAGGATCTCCCCTGGGCTGCAATCAAGATGTGTGCTACGGCTGTAGTCTCCCTGGGGAAGGATTGACTTCCAAGCACACTCCCGTCATGGTTAGCAGGATTCAGTTTCTTGAAGGTGTTTGGACTGAGGGCCTCACTTCCTTGCTGGCTCTTGGCTGGAGGCCACTCTCAATTCCTTGCCACATGGGCCTTCCCAGCAGAGAGGCTTGCTTCATCAAAACCAGCAAGAGGGTCTGCTAGCAAGAGGGAATGTTTTGTATAACTAATCAGGGAAGTGTTTTCTCAACACTTTTGCCCTATTCTGTTTGTTAGAGGACAATCACTAGGTCCAGTTCACACTCAAGGGGAGGGGATTACATATGGGTGTGAATACCCGGAGGCGGGGATCCTGGGGGTATTCCCCATGTATTACCCATTGTATTGCCCAATTAAAAAACAGAGGTTCCAGGCTGAGTAGTAGAATAAAACAGGTTCACAGAATGCTGTAATTAATTGCAAAATGTAATAATTGCTGTAATTGAACTTTCAGATGGGGTCTTGGCAAAGGTTTCAACCAGGTCTTTATAAGAGAAGACAGAGGAGAAGGCTTGCAAAATGACATTGAATACTGGTTTGGATTTTAACAAGCAAAGAGGAGGGAAGTGGTATGAAAAAAGGCATGGAGGTAGAGAATCTGGGGACAGGTCTAGGGAACAAGTCATTCAGTTTTCTTGTATAGTAGGAGAAGGGGAAAAGCCAAGCACAGATGGGTTGGGAATAGATCACAAAGAAGCTTGAATGTAGGAGGGATAGATTTAGACTCACTGAGAAAGGAACTGGGGAGCTCCTGAGGGGTTTTGAGCAAGTAAGACATCATTGCCCTACTTTAGGAAATTATTTTGATTTTGCTGGATATAGTGGAATAGGAAAGGAAGGGTAGAGGAGAGAGATTAGAAGCTTATTACAAAGTACAATATGAGTGATTGTGAGGGTTGGGAGTGGGGCAGTGGTAGTGAGAATGGGATATCGGAGGCAGGCGCAGCTGCTACAAAGGCAGACAGTTTACAGATCTGGCAACAGATTAGATATAGGGAGGAGCAAAGAACAAGCTTCAAGCCTTTGAGAAAGGAGATAATTTATGGGAAAACATGAATTTACCTTTGGACCTGTTGAGTTTGAGATGCTGTTGGATTATCCAGGGTGTTTTATGTCCATTGGGAAGTTGTGAACATAGGGATAGAGCTTGAGGAAATCATTGAATTAAGAGATGTAGGTTTGATAGATAATGCGATGAACATTGGTAAACTCACCAAGGTTCAAGGGAGAGAAAAAATAATGACCAATGGCAGAGTCTTGGAAGACTTTTAGGAGCAAGAGGAGGAAGAAAATCAGTGCAGGAGACAGAGAAAGAGCATCCAGAACAAGATAGAACAAAGAGACTTCCGTGTCATAAAAGTTAGGAAAAGAGAGAGGCTGAAGAACAACATGAAAAAAATGGAGAGAAGAGGCTGCAGCGCTGAGCGCAGGCAGGAGCTGGGTGGGCGCCACGGCCAGGATCACCACCATCGAGGCGGAGAAGCACAAGATCCAGGTTCTGAAGCAGCAGCCTCATGACGCAGAGGACATGGCCCAGCGCCTCCGGCAGGAACAGGAGGGCGAAAGGAGGTCCCGGGAACAGGCCGAGGCTCAGGCGGCATCCTTGAAACTTAGGATTCAGTTGATTGAAGAGGAGCTGAATGACACTCAGGAGCGCACGGCCACTGCTCTGCAAAAGCTGAAGGAAGCTGAGAAAGCTGCTGAGAGCGAGAGGTATGAAGGTTATTGAAAACTGAGCTTTAGAAGATGAAGAAAAGATGGAACGCTAGGAAATCCAACTCAAAGAACTCAACATCGCAGAAGAGGCAGATAGGAAGCATGAAGAGGTGGCTCCGTAAGTTGTTGGTTACTGAGGGAGCCTTGTAATGCACAGAGGAATGAGCTGAACTGGAAGAGTCCCGTTGCTGAGAGATGGGATGAGCAGATCAGACTCGGGGACCAGAACCTGAAGTGTCTGAGTGCCGCTGAAGAAAAGTACTCTCAATAAGAAGACAAATATGAAGAAGAGATAAAGATTCTTACTGATAAACTCAAGGAGGCAGAGACCCAGGCGGAGTTTGCTGAGAGATCGGTAGCCAAGCTGGAAAAGACAACCGATGATTTGGAAGATAAACTGAAATGCACCAAAGAGGAACACCTCTCTACGCAAAGGAGACCCAACCAAACTGCCTGACCTGAATGAGATGCAGAGTGCCCCAGTCCCGCGCTGCCACTGCTCCTCCCTCCAACCCGGACTCCACCAGAGGCCAGCCTGCCTAAGCTGACCTTTAAACTGAGGCCTGATCTTTAATTGAAAGGCTCCTTTCTCCTTTTACTGCCTCCCACCCCAACCCCTGCATCTTTTACACCAAACTGTCTCTGCCTCTCCCTAGAGATTCCGGTTGGGTTAGAAGCTGAGTACCTTTGGGAACAGCATTTAAGGGGATGTGAGCACAGTGCAAAGTGTCTTTAAAATCATGGGATGTACACGTTTTATAATTACCTTTTCTATTGTTGTTGATGTAGCAACCATTTGGAAGCATTCCAAATAATTCCACAGTTCTGAAGTAGCAGTCTAATCCCTTTCTCACTTTTAGAAGGTAATTTTTCAGCTTAATGCAAATTGTCCTTTCCACAGAGGAGGGAAAGAGGTATGGGTCTGCCTTACTGAGAGCCAAACAGAGCCCAGAGAAAGACTCCACCATGGGGAAACTTATTGCTTTGCACAGAGTACCAGCCAAACCAGAAAGGTGATTCTAGGATTTAGCACCCCACCCCACCCCCCAAAAAAAAGTGCTGTTCAGGTTTTTAGCTTTAAGGTATCTTTGGGCAATTTTATTTTTATTTTTTGCATCAAAAAGTGATAAAATTAAATGATGAGACCTCTGAGATCAAATCCTTGTCTCATCTCTACCCCCCTTCCCAACAGCTCACAGAATGGATCATGTGCCCCTTATATTGAGGTGACCAGTTACTTGCTCTCCTGCCTCCTCAAAAGAAAGAAAGTGATGGTTTTTGCCACTGATGTAGCCATATGAAAGTCATCTCATCATGGTTTTCTGGGTCTGAAGCTGCTGTCTCTAAAAGTGCCATCTCATTGTGCTTTGTATCAGATAGTGCTGGAGAAATCTTGAATAGCTTATGTACAAAATTGTTTTTAAATTTTATCTTATTTTGAAACTTTGCTTCTTTGGGGTTGGGACACACTGGCCACCCCATCTGGCTGTGAGAGCTCTCGATAGCCTGTGCTCTGGCAAAGTGCTGATCTTTAAAAGTTTTTTTCCCTACCCAGTACCCCCTTTTTTGGTGAGGTTTCTGTGAGGTCTGTTAGGTGTGCATCCTGCAGCTTATTGGCTTAAAATGTTCTCCATTGGTGTGGTCTGTTTGGGGGCTGACTGGGAGAAAGAGAAACCAAGACTGCAATGTTTTGATACTGAAAATTGATATGTCTTAGTGGAAATGTAATGGCTGTGTGCAATGTCAGAAGGGTAGTAGATGGGGGGAGGGGGGTTATGACTGTGTGAGGGATATAAATGATAAATGCCTAACTATTACATTGTTTTGTACACCTGAAACTAATAAGAAAATGTTAAAAAAAAAAAGAAAATTGACGTTTTTTAACATAAGGAATCAGTCACTCCAAAAAAAAAAAAAAAAAAGGAGAAGGATGGTGAAGGAGGCTAGAGAGAAGACAGCAGTGGGATTGACAATTAGCAGGTCATCAGTGACATTGGTGAGTCATTGCAGTGGGGCACCAAAAATGGAATCCACACTTCAAGGGGATAAGCAATGAGCAGGTTATGATAATTTCTTTCAAGAAATTTGATTGCAGTGAGTTTGGAAGCTTGTAGGAGTTAGGATATAATTATTTTTTAATAGGATAGACCTAAAAATGTAAGCAAGGGAAAGGGACAGTAAAACAGAAGTAATTAAAAATATAAATTGATATAGTAGATCTAAAGTGTTACCAGAAGGGATTGAGGTCAAGAGAACATATGTATTCTTCCTGTCCTTGCAGGCACCAGTCAGGTAAATAAACTCATTACAGCTTCCTGTGGTTGATGTAGTTATCACTCCCGCTCCATTCCCTTTAAGCTTAGAATCTTCCAAACTGTTCCTCAAATAGTGTCTCTAGCAAAGTGCCTAATTTCAGATGATGCTTGCCATTTGAGAGAGTAATTTGCAAAAGATGACTGTATCAAGGTGAGGCATAGTGAATGCCTGCTAGCAGTGAAAGCTCACAAATCCACCCTCCTCACATTCATCATTATGGAGGAGAGCAGCCACTCCAAAACAATACAATTTCCACATCAAATTGTTGCTCTCTCTGCTAACTAAAGGTTACACTAGCACACAGGTAAAATATCCTTCAGTTGATCTTCATGTGCCCAGTCACTCTTGATACTTATAAAGGTAAGGATTTGGAGACAAGTTTGTTAGTCAAAGACTCTAAATAGAACCAGAAATGAAAGAATCTTAAAACTAGTCCCTATACTATTTTTATCATATATATATATGTGTGTGTGTGTGTGTGTGTGTGTGTGTGTGTGTGTGTATGTATATATATATTTGTTGTCATTGTTTGGATTTCTTTTCTCAGATACCAGGAGAAGGGATTTGGTGTTCTAAAGTGGGCCTGGGAATAAAGAAAGTAAAGCTATCTTTGTGACATTATTAGTATTGTCCCAGAGTAGCATCCTGGATTGCAAACATGAAATTAATCTTCTTAGACACAGAAAGACCCTACCTTGTGCAGACCTTGACAATGGCAGCTATGTTCCTATACTGCAGGGTCTCAGATCCTGCTCCCCACACAAGAACGCAGGACATGGTGAGGCCAAAAAGAACAACGATGGAGCCATAGATAGGGGAGTCACACCACTATAGTCTCGATGGCGGCTGGTCAAGACACAAAAGCAAACATCCGCCAGTACCCCAACGAAGGGTCTTTCTGCACCCCAGTCTCGGTGGTGGCCGGGAGAGACACAGGAAGTAGAATCAACAGGATCTGCAACCCACAATCCGCTTGCTAACCGCTCTTGCTAGCTCAGCCACGGCAGTTGTATTAGTGGCTAATGGCTAACCAGTAACAGCTGATGGCCAACTACTACCCGAGCCAGCACCTTTCCACGTGCGGTCGAGAGCCTGGAACCTGCTCTCTGGGGCTCTGTCCCTGCAGTTCCCGTGTTAAGGGCTTGGTGGTGGTGATGATGGTGATGACCTCTGAAAGCTGTGCAGAGCCATGCTGCACTGGGTAGCCATTTTCATGTTGCTAGATTTACATATGCCATTGTTAACAAACTGAACATTAATTTAGCTATATTACCATATGGCATATATGCATGAAGTGGCTTCTTTTCACCTGTCTGTAGCCCACAAGAAAAAAAAACCCTAAGGACCAAACAGTGGAACAGAAAAGTTCACAGATATAAATCCAGGAAACATTGCTGAAACAAAAGGAGCCTTGAATATACAGATGGGAATAGCATACTATATCCCTGGAAATTTTGATACTGAATGAGCATGCTAATTATTAATCTCTCAGCTCCAAACATACCCTTCTGTAGACCTGTAGACCCATCAGGTAGACGTGGTGATGCTGAGACTGAGACTCTGCAAATAATAGTACATTTTACATTTCCCACCTGCTAAACTCTTCTTTTTTTTTTTATTAGTTTCAGGTGTACGAAGCAACGTAATAGACATCTAAACCCCTCATAAAATGATAACCCACCCCCCAAGCTACTACCCCTCTGACATCTTATATAGCTGTTGCAATACTATCGACTATTTTCATATGTTGTACTCTACATCCCATGACTATATATACCTATATATTTAGTTATAGTTGACATTCAGTATTATTCTACTTCAGCTCTTCAGGTGTATGGCGCATTGGTCAGGCATCTACAGTCTATGACGTGATCCCCCTGATAAGTCCAGTGCCCATCTGGCACCTTACATGATCTTCACAACATTGTTGATTATATTCCCCATGGTGTATTAACTATCAATTTATATTTCTTAATGCCTTCACTTTTTTCACCCTGCCCCCAACCCTGTTCCCAAATATCACCTTGATAGATCTAGTATCTATCTATCACCATACCTAGTTATTACAATATTGTTGACTATATTCCTTATGCAATAACCTACATCCCCATGACTACTGTATAACACCCAATTTGTTCTTCTTAATCACTTCCCCTTTCATCCATCCTTAATCCCCTTCCCATCTTAAAGAAGTCCCTCTAAGAGTCCTTAGTTTGGTGGTGGTGAACTCCTTCAGCTTTTTCTTGTCTGGGAAGCTCCTTATCTGTCCTTCAATTCTAAATGACAGCCTTGCTGGGTAGAGCAATTTGGTTGTATGTCATTGCTTTTCATCACTTGTAATATTTCCTGCCACACCCTTCTTGCCTGCAAAGTTTCTGTTGAGAAATCAGCTGACAGTATTATGGGTGCTCCCTTGTAGGTACTAACTGCTTTTCTCTTGCTGCTTTTAAGATTCTCTCTTTGTCTTTAACCTTTGGCATTTTAATTATGATGTGTCTTGGTGTGGGCCTTTTTGAGTTCATCTTGTTTGGGACTCTCTGTGCTTCCTGGGCTTGTATGTCCATTTCCTTCACCAGGTTAGGGAAGTTTTCTGTCATTATTTCTTCAAATAGGTTTTCAATTCCTTGCTCTCTCTCTTCTCCTTCTGGTACCTCTATAATGCAAATGTTGATACGCTTGATATTGTCCTGGAAGCCCCTTAAACTCTCCTCAATTTTTTGGGTTCTTTTTTTCTTTTTGCTGTTCTGGTTGGGTGTTTTCTGCTACCTTATCTTCTACATCGCTGATTGGATCCTCTGCTTCATCTAATCTATTGATTCCCTGTAATATATTCTTCATTTCCATTGTGTCCTTTATTTCTGACTGGTTCTTTTTCATGGTTTCCATCTCCATTTTTATGAGATCACTGCACATTCTTATAACCAGTGTTTGGAACTCTGTGTCTGATAGATTGCTTATCTCCATTTTGCTTAGTTCTTTTTCTGGATCTTTGTTCTGTTCTTTTATTTGGGACATGTTTCTTTGTCTCCCCATTTTGGCTGCCTCCCTGTGTTTGTTTCTGTGTATTAGGTAGAGCTGCTATGTCTTCCAGTCTTAGTAGAGTGGCCTTATGTAGTAGGTGTGTTGGGGGTTCAGTGGCACAGTCTTTCTGGTCATCTGAGCCACACACTCCAGGTGCATCCCTTGTGTGGGTTGTGTGTGCCCTCCTTTTGTAGTTGAGCCTTGGTTGATAATTGCACATCAGTGTGAGGGACTGACCCTTGGGCTCACTGGTTGTGAGGACTGGCCTTGACTACAGTGGAAGTGTTGTTGTGCAGGGTGTGCAGGGGCTGACCCTATAGAGCAGGATCTGTGTCAGCAGGACTCCGGTGCCTGCTCAATCCACCCCTTGGGTGTGTCGTAGTTGGAAACGGCTAGGTGATACTCCAGCTCGTTTTGAAGCTGGCCACTGGGGGTGCCAGCCCCAGGACCACCTTGGAGGGGACCCACTGTAGGTCTACTTCAGCCACAGCCTGTGCCCTACCCGGGAGATCCAGTGAGATCCAGAAAGAAATCCGCAGATGTCTACTACCCGTGCTGAGCTTGGAAGCGCTTTTGAGAGGCCAAGCCACAAACCAAGGCCGGCTGCCACTAGTGCTGGCTTAGGGCTGCTCAGCCAAAGGTACAGGATACGCTCAAACCAGATGCTGCTCTCCAGGAACCTTTGAGAGACCCTAGGAAAGTGCAGCTTGAGCCAAGGCTTGAGCCAAGGCAGGTGGTCTGCATGAGAAAGACACTGAAAGCAGCCTGGCTGTGCCCAAAAGTTTGGCAGGGCCAGGTCTCAAATCTCCAGGGTGGGGTGGACACACAGCGGAGACTCAGAAATGGCAGCCGCCTGTGTTCACATGCCAGGAAGGGGGAGGGTTCAACAAAGAAACAATGGCCTCCACCAGCCAGCTCTTCCATCCAGGAGAAAGCCACCTCCCCAGCCCGTCCCAAACCAGACAACTCAATTACCCACCGTTTGTCCCTGCCACCTTTCCAGCTGCTGTCCCAGTGTTGTAGTTCAGAGCGAGTGATTCCACTGGTGGTTAAGTCCACCCGCAGTCCCTTTAAGAGGAGCTCCTGTGAGTGCAGCCACACTGTCTCACTCAGTCACAATCTCTGCTATTTTTCATAACCAGAAATTATGGGGACTTCTCTCCCCAGGACTGGAACCCTGGGCTGGGGTGGGGCTGGAATCTCTCGCTTCTTTAGGGGATGGGGGTGTTACCGGAGGGTGGGCTCTTCTCGGGGCAGGATCCAGGTTCTTGGCGTCTCAAGCAAAGAATTGAATGAGATACTAAAGTAAAGTAGTGAAAAGCAGTTTATTTGAAGAGATAGTACACTTCAAAGAAATAGGAGCGGGCCCAGGCAGAAAGCAGTGGCTCAAGGGCCATTATTAAAAGGGATAGTACACTCCAAAGAGTTTGGAGCGAGCCAAGCAAAAGAAGAGGCTCAAAAGGCTCAAAGGCCCAAAGGGCAAGGGCTCGGGCTCACAAAAGGCCCTGACTGGCGAGGACTTGGAGTTTTTATCTTTTTCTCTCAAATGGGCTGTTCCTTTCCGGGCGTGGGACCACTTGATTGATACCTGTGATTGACAAGAGGCTATTACCTCATTTTTTCAGACTGCACAGCAGGTGTGAGTGGCTGCTTTGATCTAGTTAGGTATCTTGTACCCATTTGTTTACAATGAAAAGTGAAAGCTTTGGACAGAGAGGGGAGGTCTTTTGGTCGGTAATGCAGAGACTCGATGTCTAACTGCCTGCGTTGTTTTCCCCTTGAGAGACGTGATCCCCATAAAATCTCTATGGGAAGTTGAGGGACAGAAGTTCTGTTTTTCAGTATCTGCTTCCTGCTGGACAGGGGTGTAGAGCTGTCTCTACCTATTGGGGGATTCACGGAACTCTCGCCCTATCTGATCTCAGATGAGAGAAAGGGGTCTCAGGATCCACCTGGAAGCCCGTATTGACTTCTTTGGTTGGGACTGGCAATCTTGCTGGGGTATCCTCTGTATCCCCAAGGCCCCTGAATGAGGAAAAATAGATTTTAATTAATAAATCCCTTAGCTCTATAGAGCCTGTGGCCATTCAACCAGTCGTTGAGGTAGCCTCAATTGTCCAGGAGCTGGGCCCAGAATGGGTTGGAAAGAACATTAGACTTCAATGATTACAGTCAACAAGTATGCTGGTCTGGGGGGTCCAGAATGGCTTGGGGATGTTGGGAAGTCACAGGCTTTTAAGTAGCTATCTGAAGCAGGGGTGAGAGACATTCTGTGATTCGGGCTAGGAGCAATCTTTAGTCTAGGATTCACAAACTGATTAGAAGTGTAGTCAAAGCCAGGGGCTAAGGAGCTAAAAAACTAGGGAAAAGGAGACTTAAAATTTCTATAGTGAAGGGGCTTCTATATCAGGGGGACCCCCACAGCCGAAATAGCCCTCCCGATCTTTAATGGTCACACGCGGGTGTGAGAGCAACCTGTTCTTCGTCTCTGACCTTCCTACCAGTCTGGAGGTGGCTTCTTCTGCACGTCCTTAGCTGAAAGCCTTCAGTTCAGCTTGATTTTAGGCGATTCTCAATAATGGTTGTTTTGTAGATTAGTTGTAATTTTGATGTGGTTGTGAGAGAAGGTAAACACAGCGTTTACATACTGTGCCCTCTTGGTTGTCCTAAACTTTTCTTAACTCTAATAAATGATAAATTCTGTCAGATTTCCTACACCGATAATCACATCATCTGCCATAATGACAGCTTTTCCTTCCTTTTCAATTCTTATACATTAAAATTGTTTTTCTTGTTTTATTGTACTAGCTAAGATGTCCAGTATAATGTTGAATAGAAGTGGTGATAGAAGTCTCCCTTGTCTTTTTTTTTCTTTCTGATCTTAAAGGTAATTCTTTAATTTTGTCACTATTAAGTGTAATAATTGCTATCATATTCAGAGATGTGCTTTATCAGGTTAGAGAAGGTCCCTTTTATTGTTTGCTGAGTGTTACTATGATGAGTATATATTGACTTTGTTATCAGACCTATTTTCTGTATCCAAATGGTTTTTCACCTTTAAATTATCAGTGTAGTGAATTACATTCATCAATTTTCTAATATTAAATTAATCTTGAATTCTGGAGTAAACTAAACATGGTCATCTTTTTAAACACTGCCAAATTCAGTTTGTTAATATAGGATTGTGTTTCCCCAAAAATAAGACCTAGCCAGACAATCAGCTCCAATGCGTCTTTTGGAGAAAAATTAATATAAGATCTGGTCTTATTTTACTATACTATAAGACCAGGTCTAATATAATGTAATGTAATATAATATAATATAATATAATATAATATAATAATAATATAATACCAGGTCTTATATTAATTTTTGCTCCAAAAGACACATTAGAGCTGGTTGTCTGGTTAGGTCTTATTTTCGGGGAAACACAGTATTTGGGATTTTTACATCTATGTTCATCAAGGAGAACAGCCTATAATTTTCCTTTCTTATACTATCCTTGATTGGTTTTGGAATCAAAGTTGTGCTAGCCTCATCAAATGAGCTGAGGTGCATCTCCTCTTTCTGTGCTTACTTTATGGTCTAACATATAAGTGTTCCCTATGTGCTTGAAAAAAACGTGCTTTGCAGCATACAGTGTTCCATGTATGTCCATCGGACCAAGCTTATTGATTGTCATGTTCAAATTTTCTATCTCTTAACTGATTTTTCTGCTTATTTTATGAATTCCAAAGAGAAATGTGTTAAAATTTCCCCAAGTTAGTGAATTTGTTTATTTCACCTTTTTTTCATATTCTTACATATATTAGGCACACACAAATTTAGAAGTTGTATATTATCTTGATGATATAAAATATGGAGGAAGATAAAAACATCTTTAACCTCCTACTGAACAACTCAAGGACCTTCGCATTATATCTGATGGCCACTCTCCATACTTACCTGGTTATCCAGTATTTCAGTTCTATGTTATTTTCCACTTTAAAGATTAGACATTACTAGCTATATATTCACTTGTTTTATATACTCAGTACTCAATGGATTTTATCCATTATTTTTCCTTCTTGCATTTCAGGTCTTACCTCTGAGATTATTTGCTTGAATGGTAGTCCTTTAGAATTTAATGAGCATTTATTGATAAAGATCTTTTAACTTTTGTTTGGCTAATTTTTTTTAAATTTCATTTTCATTCTTGAAATATAGTTCCTGTGGGTACAAAATTCTAAGTTGACAGTTATTTAACTTCAGAATATTAAAGCTATTATTCCACTGCCTTCTGGCTTCAGTTGTGGCTATTGATCTAATAGACATTCCTTTATAAGTGATTATTCGTCTTTTATCTCTGGCTGACATTGATATTTTCTCTGTCTCTGTTATCCCACAATTTCATTAGGATATATGAAGGTATAGATCAATTTTTATTTATCCTGTTTGGGATTCATTAAATATTGAAGCTTTTTTTTGAGAACAGTTGATCGATCGTTGGGATACACAACTGTTACTCTCAGTTGTGTTCCCATCTGTACTTGTACTTATTAATGTGCTATGCTTAATTCAAATAACTCAATGAATATATATATATATATATATATATATATATATATATATATATATGAATCACAAAGTCATTCTGACCTCTTAGTTCTCATATAGCAATTTATCTTGTAATTTCTAAAATTACGTCTTCTTTAAGGAATAGTTTCTTAAACACTTAAGGATGTATGAAACCTACACAACTAAATACGCCCTAGCTTCATCATTGGTATTCCTCAGAACAACAGTAAACAAACAAAAACATCAACTTCTGGTTAGTTTTCCAAATTAGAGTGAATACAAGCACAATCTATTGATTGGGGTGAACACATACTGGCATCATCAATTAACAACTATAATTAGGAGAGCCATCAATTGAAGTAAAGCAAGCCTTGGGCTGAGAATAAACATGACAGAAAAAAGTCATGATCTGCTAATTGTCTAATTACTAATGGACATTAGTGACTTGAAGGACATAACTCATAAAAGTACTGAAATTTTAAAATAAAAGGATATATGCTTATTGTAAAGCAAGTTAAACAAGACAGAAAAGTATAAAAAAGAGTATAAAAATCTCCTCAAACCCCTTGACCTAGAGATAAATGCTACTAATATTTTGGTAAACATCCTTATAGTTCTATAAGTCCTTTTAAAGAATCATATTTTGTCTGGTTAGCTCAGTTGGTTAGAGCATGGTGCTGGAAGCACCAAGGTTGCCAGTTCGATCCCGGGCATGGGCCACTGTGAGCTGCACCCTCCTAAAAAAATAAAATCCCATTTCGTCATTGTTTTGAGTGTCTGTAACATATATTGCCATTTCAGATGCTTCCCAATATTTTCCAGAACCTCTTCACATTCTTTCATTTTATAGAAGTAAGATAAATGACTAGCCAGTATCTATTTGTAGACACGCCTGAGGGGTGGTGGTGGTGGAGGGCAATCTCCAAAAACCTGGAATGTGAAGAAGTTATAAAGAATATTGAGAAGCATCTGAAAAGTTCAAGAGTTGCCCATAATTTTAGGGAAATCCCCCAACTTGGATAAGGAAGACTATTGAAAGGCACAATGTTAGCAAGTCAGTTTTGCCCTGTTGTTCCCATGCCCGTGTTAAATCAGTGGTAACTTCTTTTTGGTTTCCTTCTGTGTGGGTCTTCTTTATCATTGTCTTTATGGTGTCTTTAATTGCCTAAGCAGGACTGCCACCTAGCTTCAGTTGCTTAGCTTTCAGAATATCAGAGCTTCCATCAAATGACAAGGAGTGGCCAACTTGAAGGTCCCTTCAAACTTCTTTATTACTTATCACTTCAAGTGCCTTTATCCCAGCGTAAAGAAGCTCTTCGTTTGGACTATTATAATTCAAGCTTTGTTATTTTATCACTCCAGGTATTGAAGATTTCAGAGGAAAAAGTAGAATGGTTTATCCTTGTGTGAAAAGAAAATAAGAATGAACAGGACCTTTGGCCACCCAGAAGATGGAACAAAGGGGGGTATGCCATGGTCCTTGATTAAGGGTGGCAGGCAGGCACATCTTTCTTCCCCAAGGAGATATGAAGTTTCATACATCACTCAAAATATCAGGTGTCTTGTAATAGAAATAATTACTTGATAACTATCATAATCAGTGGTTCTCACCCTGGCTGCACATTAGAATTATCTGGGAAGCTTTGAGACAATATCAAGGACTAGACCCCGCCTCCAGAGACACTGATTTAATTGTTCCAAGTTGTTTCTCAGGCATCAGTACTTTTAAGCTTTTCAGTGATTCTGATGAGCACACTGATTGGAATGAATAAAAGGGACAGGAAGTCTTGTCATAGGTACAGTTTAGATAGTGCAGTGTTTCAGTTGAGCATCTTTGGGGCAGGAGAAATGGGAAAAAGGCAGGAAATTTTCCCATTTTGGCTATTTGTGCTTCAGTGCTGTTTCCTTATAGCTAGGATAACCGTATAATTTGTCGAAATTAGGACACCTGTGAAAGTGAAAGAGCGCACTGCTAACAATGATGCCAGGACAACCGTTGTTAACCGTAACCGTCCAGGCAAACTGGGACCGGTTGTCACTCTGTAGCTACGGCCTGCCTCTCCTCCTGGTCTCAGTAATGGCCCAAAGTTAAGCTATGCTGTTGTTGATGTTTTAATATTTGCCTGTTGGAAGACTTTTAAATCACTTTTTAAAAACTTGTCTTTGTCATGTCAAGTTTTGGCAATCCGTTTTTGAAAAGTCATATTTTCAGGGTTTTAAAAAATCTGCTTTCCCAAGGTTCTTATTTCACTTCTTCACCACCACTCTCTTGCAGGAGAGACAGAAAACGAAACCCATGAATAGTGCCTTTTTTTTTTTTTTTTTTTTTTTGCCACTGTGGATAATTTTTAGGACCTCCAGTCAAAGTTTAAAGAGAGAGAAGTTAGAAACTACTTGCTCTAATTAAGTTTTTTAGTCTGTGTCTAGATTTTGCACGCGTATTTCCCATTAACAAGGATAATTAAATGTTAACTGGACTTAACACATTTTCGAGTGCAGTCTTAATTAATTGCCTTTATTGATTAACTTTGTTCTTCTGGCCAAATGAAATGTCTGTGGAGGCTCTTTAAAGAAGTAGAAGTGTCATATAAGTGGCAGGCATTGTTCTATCACTGAAAGTTTGTATTTTAAAACAGAGAGAACCCTCATTTTTCTGGGATGATTTGGTTCAATGGGTTTTCAATATTTTTTAATCTGAGAACCATTTTAGTAAGTGAAATCTTGCATGGAAAATTCAATAGATACAACAAGTTATAGACCAGCTGCTTGCGTTGAAGTGAGTAGAGGTAATTGCGGTGGGGATAAGAAGGGGGCTGTGAGTTGCCTGCTGAGTCCACTCCAGGGTAAGGGGATAGGAACAGAGTAGAGGAGTCACATTGGGCTTGGGAAACCTACATTGTATTCCTCGTTTCAGTCCTAAATTTCTGCTACAGCCCAAAATATTAGTTTACTTCCAGAAATTTCCAATTCAATTGAGGGAAGATAATAGATTCTGCCATCTGCCTGCCACTCAGGGATAATATGTGAGCCATACGTGATAAATATGATATGTTTGGATTTCTGCCACTGACAATTTACATAAACCTAAAGTATTTCAGGTTTGTATAATAAAATTATTACTAAATATTAGAAAAGCAACAGACCCAAAGAGAGAAAAGAAAGCAGAAGTTTAATTGTTAAAAGTAAAGAATATATTAGCAAGAATCCCACTCTCTTTATATCTTCTGTTATTTATAAAGCCAAAGTGGCAGATTTACAGTTTGTTTTGTTTGTTTGTTTCAAATTTCCTTCTCTTACAACCATTGGTCCATCAGCTGGTGAATAGATAAACAAATCGTGGTATATCCACACAATGGAATATTATTTTAATTTAAAAAAGGGACTTTTGATACACACAAAAATATGGCTGAATCTCAACAACATTGTGCTGAAGGAAAGAAACCCAACACAAAGACCACATACATACTCAATGATTTCATTTATGTGACATTTTAGAAAAGACAAATCTAATCCAAGGTGGAGAGGATGGGGCACAAGGGAACATTTAGGGTTTTTGAAAATGTTTTGCATCTTGATTGTGGTAGTTACACAAATACGTAAATTTGTCAGAACTCATCAAATTATACACTTAAAACAGGTAAATTTTAATGTATGTAGACAACATGTTGATTTCATTGATTAATAAGTTTAATTTTCTTATGACAAATACTTTGTTCTTGGCACTGATGCCATTGGAACAAGATGAAATATTACATGAACTAATCCTGTACAAGATATAGATCAGTTTGCCTGATTTTATCTCTTGGGTACTATTATATCTGATTCTAGAAGCTTAAACTCTAGATGTGAATATTATTATTGTACTACTTCTATGTTTACGTCTAGTTTGACTTTACCCTCTGATTTATTTTATTTTTTCACCCCATTTTTAATGCTTGCTATTTTTTATGTTGAAGTACATCTATGCAAGTTATATCAAATCCTTTCTAGTACAACGTGAAATATAAATTTTAAAAATAAAATAAATTTATTTGGGGTTTTTATTACAAACAAAAATAATATGTATTTTTGCCTCACTATACTTATACACATACTAGTATATACACAGACACACTTATTAACCATTAATAGATTTAAAAATCCAATGAAGTTGGTGGATTTGAGAGGATATCTCTTAACTGTGATAGAACTAATAAATGAAATGTTTGCTGTTTTCTATGAATCCTCTCCTAAATAGATAGCAATTTAAAAAAACACCATGTATATATGTGTGTGTGTGTATATATATATATATATATATATATATATATATATACACACACACACATATATAAATAGTGGACACCCTGTAGTTGAGAAACTGTCAAGAAATAATACTAGACAACTCATTGGAAATTTATGGTATGGATTTTGATATTGTTTATCATGTTAGTGTTTGCAATAAAAATTAATAGCTATAAGCCTTGCTGTGGTATTTAGGAATACTCAAAATTAGCATTTCTTTCCTGGAATCAAAGCTGTCTTACAGCATTGATCAAGTGTACTGTTCAAAGGAGATTTGCTATTGGGAAATGTGTCCAAAGAAAAGTAAATAAATTAAATTTTAGGTAAGGAGTTGATGAAACAAATCTAGGAAGAAGCCTTATTAAGCACTTTCATATTTTTATATGAAATATATAAAATTTATAAAGAAATATGTCCCTGTAAACTAAAAATAAGGAAATCAGGCAAAACACACACACACACACACACACACACACACACACACACACCTCTATTAGAAGATACAGATGGTGCCTGCATGTGATTGTGATAGGAATGGACAATACAGACATGTTCATGAAACTAAAATTATCTAAAAATATCAAGTTTAAAATTTGTTCAAAATCCAAAAAACAGAACTAAATAAAAGGTGAATAGTAAGTACAATATAAAAAATAGAGCAACAACCATCATCTACAATTTTTGTATCAGTTAAAATTTGCTTTGTTGTAAGTTGAGTACCCTTTCTTTAAAATGTTTTTCATAGACACAAATGCACAATTGGCAAGTAAATTAATGTCTTTCTTTTCACTACAAATATTCATAAAGGAATAATATTATCACACAGCACGTTTCTTTCCTTAAGTTAAAAGCAGAGATGAACTAAAATTAAATCTCAAGTGTTGGAGATTTACAGCAAAGCTATGGCATCAATATTATGGCTGCCTTGGACCCTTGCCACTCAAAGTGTAGTCCATGGGTAAACCAGCAGCAGCATCACCTGGGAACTAGAAATGCTGACTCACAGGCCCAACTTGACCTCTTGAATCAGAATCAGCATGTTAACAATGAATCCAGGAAATCTGGATGCACTTTAATTTGAGAGGCCCTGTCCTAAACCATCAGCATAACCACAATTATTCAAGAAATCACTAAGGTGACAACCATCATGGTTTTCCTGAGACTGAGGGGTTCCCCTGGACTTGGTACTTTCAGAGCTAAGCCCAAGAAAGTCGTGGGCAAATTGAGATGAGTTGATCACCCTAAAATTGCCCAAGGTTCAACTTTAGCATGAAGGGGGAAAAGTCTGGATATGGGGAAATTACACTTCAGGTCAACTTCCATTAGTGTTAGCTCTTCTCTCATAATCTCTATTTCAACTCACTAGTTTTAAGTATTAAGAAAAGAAGTGAAGAACAGCTCTCTTTTCTCTGAGATGTTGAGATCTTTCAGCTCTTAAGTCCTTTTATGAATCAAAACATGGACTCCAAGGTCAAAGGCCTAAGAGGTCACATATGTTTGCTTTGTCAGGAAACTTGCCACAGGGTTAATACACTTGATAGTCACAAGCAAAGCATTTTGTCCTATTCCTTTCCTTGTTTCTCATTTAAGATTGTTAAACTGCGCCTCTTCCTTGTGTGTGATTATCTTACAGTTATAAAACCTCAAAGGAATGCCACCCGCCACCCGGGTAAAGCTGTTTGCTCTCATTACCTGGGAAAACAAGGTTCTGTTTATTCCTCGTGCTAGTGTCAGGGGGACCCTGGTTTAATTCCAACACAGACCTGGGTGTTGATTTCACACAAAGGGATTAGCTTAGGCAACTGTGGAAGTTCTAAGGAAGCCTCATAGGAGCCATCTAACTCCACAGTGTGACTAGGGAAAACTGGCTGTACAAAATAACACTAATTTTCATTTAACACATGTGATTAGCAAATAGTTATGAAGTCAAATAAAGTAAATAAAATGCCAGTGATGCTCTCTCATTCAGCATAGACACTGGTGTTGATTTTGAAATCATGCCTGATAAACGTTCCTTTTGTACAGTGCTAACCCGCCATGAGTGTGGAGGGTAGTCACTCATTGAAGCAGATGCTACTAGTGCTCCACCATAACCCTTCCAATCCCTTTACCATTTCCAACAGCCAGTTCTTAAATCTCTTAGTTGGCTGATTCCCCTCAGGCAACTGGGGCCTGCTTTGCCTGGAGACATAGAAAATTAGGCCTGGGAATCTGTAATCCCTGAGGGCAGCCCTTAACCAGTGAATGACAATATAGAGAATGAATATCCAAGCCCTTTTGCCCCCTGATGGGGACAATTGTGTTTCACATTGTCTCCAGAACTCCCCTATCAGATTAACCCAAAACAATATTCCTTGGAACTGTGCTTCCTATCACACCTTGCCTTGGCATCCTTTCCTTCCTTATTCCATACCTCCTCATAATTCACTTCCACATGAATCCTTGTCTCAAGGTCTGCCTTTGGGCAACCTAACCAGAGACACTCATGTTGCATAATTTGAAGAGCATCCCATCTTTCCTGTCTCAAAGAGAGATTTATACAACTTAACATGTAAATGGCCCTCAAGCATGTGCAAAGATGATCTACGTTGATCATGATTAGAGAAATGCAAATTAAAACTACACTGAGATACTATTTCTCACTTGTCAGAGGGGCAAAGCATTTCAAGGATTGACAGCATACTCCTTTGGTTAGGGTGTGGGGAAACAGGCACTTGCATTACAGAGCTGTTAGAACTGCAGTTCTTTGGAGCATTTGGAGCATCTTTAAGAAGTTACATATACCCTTTTAAAAAGCAAACCCACTTCTAGAAATCTAGCAAAAATACAAGCTGACATACATTAAAAAACTATTAATTTCTTTTTTTAATTAAAGTTTATTGGGGTGACAATTGTTAGTAAAATTACATAGATTTCAGGTGTACAATTCTGTATTACATCATCTATAAATCCCATTGTGTGTTCACCACCCAGAGTCAGTTCTCCTTCCATCACCATATATTTGATCCCCTTTACCCTCATCTACCACCCCCTCCCCCTTACCTTCTGGTAACCACTAAACTATTGTCTGTGTCTATGAGTTTTTGTTTCTCATTTGTTTGTCTTGTTCTTTTGTTGTTTTTGGTTTATATACCACATATCTGTGAAATCATATGGTTCTCTGCTTTTTTCTGTCTGACTTATTTCTCTTAGCCAAAATGTCCTTCGATAGATGAATGGATAAAGAAGTTGTGGTATATATACACAATGGAATACTATTCAGCGGTAAGAAAAGATGAAATAGGACCATTTGTGACAACGCGGATGGATCTTGAGAATATAATGCTAAGCGAAAAACTATTAATTTCACCAGCATTTTTAATAGCAAAAAATTGGCAATAACCCAAATGTTCCTTAATAGGAGACTGGTTGAATAAAATATGGTATATCTAAATAATGAAGAACTAGTCAGTGTTAAAAAGGAGGCAGATTTCTATGTACCACTATAGAGTAACCTCCAGGATACGTTGTTAAAAGTAAAAAAATAAATAAATAAATAAATAAAAAGTGAAGTAAAATGTGTGGTATAGCTTGCTACCTTTGGTCTTAGGACACACATACACATGCACACACGTGCACACGCACACACGCCTGCCCTCTTTTCAAAAGAAACAATGGGGGAAAAAACGAATGCAGAGTATCATTTATGAGAGGAAGGAGGGAATATGTGAGTAGGAACAAGGATGGAAGCTATAAGTCTCTAAATGTATTTTATTCTATAATTTTGACTTTGGAATTATAGATATTTTTTACACAAATAAAAACCAAAATTAAGCTAGAATAAAAAGCAAAGCAATCTCTAAATATAAAACAAACTTTAATGATAGAACCTAATTATAGATCAATTTAGCGGTATAACCACAGAAGAATTATTTCAAGTGACTTAAAATGTATTCCTTCTAAATCCTTTTACATTCTTTGAGGAACATAGCATAAAGACCAAATAACCTCAAAGAAATCTTACACTGCACTCAATTGTCTTATTTTTAATAATAATAGTGTTATTTTTGAGATTATGATATGTGAAGTAGGATAAATCAAATTATTATGTGAATTTAATTAGAAATAATTATTTTTCACTGTAAAAGAAAAGGGATACAAATATAAAATCAAATAAGTTAAAAATCTTGTAAACTTAAATTTGTCTTAGAAGTATCAATATAAACTCATTATTTGTTTTTCACTTTCTAAAAATGTACTTATTTCCTAATTCTATTCACTGAAAAAGTGTAGAGCCAATGAAAATCCAGTAGGAATGAGGACCACTAACATCCCAATTATGGTCTAAATAGCATTTGCCACAAAAAGGAAACAGAACTCCTTAGAATAATGTTTAGTTCCAAGTCTGGAGCAAGAAATGTATAAAACGAATCTGAGACAACATGTTGTAGAAAGCAAGGAAGGTATCAAAGTATCTATTGGGTTTATGACAAAAAGATTCCTGCTGATGAAAGACAGGTCAATTTGAGCATCAAAAGGAATAATGAAGCACACTAATATATAAATATTCATGAGTTCATAATATTTGAAAAAAAAGGTGAGCTTCTTTGAAAGTTACTGGAATATCAATTCATTATTCTAAAAATTGATTAATAAAGAATCAAATATTCTGTTCCTTGTATAAGCTATATTTTAGGATAACTACATAATTGATGCACAGCATTTCTAGAAACAATCATCAAAGGTTGTCAAAATGAAAAATAAAATGCGACTACATCATACTAAAAAGTTTTTACACAGCAAAGGAAGCCATCAATAAAATGAAAAGAAATCCTACTGAATGGAAAAGATATTTGCCAATGATACATCTGATAAGGCATTAATATCCAGAATTTATTAAGAAACTCGTATAACTCAACACCAAGAAAACAAACAATCCAATTAACAAATGGGCAGAAGACCTGAATAGACATTTCTACAAAGAGGACATTCAGATGGCCAACAGACATATGAAAAGATGCTCAACGTCACTAATCATCAAATAAATACAAATTAAAGCCACAATGAGATATCACCTCACACCTGTCAAAATGGCCATCATCAATAAATCAACAAAGTGTTGGAGAGGATGTACAGAAAAGGGAACCCTCATGCACTGTTGATCGGATTGCAAATTGGTGCAGCCACTATGGAAAACAGTATGGAAGTTCCTCAAAATATTAAAAATAGAAGTACTTTATGACCCAGCAATTCCACTCCTGGGTATTTATCCAAAAAAATCCAAAACACTAATTGAAAACAATATATACACCCTTGTGTTTACTGTAGCACTATTCACAACAGTCAAGATATGTAAACAACGGAAATGCCCATCAATAGACAATTGGATAAAGAAATTGTGTTACATTTATACAATGGAGTATTACTCTGCTTTAAAAAACTAAAATCTTACCATTTGCAACAACCTGAATGGACCTGGAGGGTATTATGCTCAGTGAAATAAGTCTGACCGAGAAAGACAAATACTATATGATCTCATATGTGGAATCTAAACAACAGAATAAACGAACAAACAAAATAGAAATAAATTCATAGGACAAACAAATGGTTGCTAGATGCGAGTGAGGTTAGGGGGCTGAGTGAGAAAGGTGAAGGGATTAGGAAGTACAAATTGGTAGTTACAAAATAGTCATGGAGATTTAAAGTAAAGCATAGGGAATATAGTCAATGATATGGTAATAATTATGTATAGTGTCAGGTGGGTACTAGACTAGTCAGGGGGTTCACTTCTTGAATTATATAAATGTCTAACCACTATGCTGTACACCTGAAATTAATATAAAATAATATTGAATATCAACTGTAATTGAAAAATTAACAAAAAGGGGGGAAAGGTGAAGGAGAATAAGAGATCCAAATTTCCACATGTAAAACAAGTAAGTCTTGGGGATGCACTGCTTTAGAGAATACAAAGAAATAGAAGATACTGCCCTTGTATTCAAGAGGTTTATGAGCTAATGGAGACAGGCCTGTTAACAAATAACAATAATACAAGGTAGAATCCAATGCAGAAACTAGTTCATAGCACATGAACATATTTTTCCCCTACCTGACCTACTTATCTGAAACGGCCAATTGCGCTTGGTGTGTGTGTGTGTGTGTGTGTGTGTGTGTGTGTGTGTGCGTGCGCACACATGTGTGTGGAAAGAGAGAGAGAGAGAGAGAGAGAGAGAGAGAGAGACCAAAGAAATTATTCAATACATACCAACCATTATTAATTTTTTTTATTTGATAATTGTGTGTGTGTCCAAATTTTTCTTACTTTTTTGTTTTGAACGGTGCTCTGTGAAATTTAAAAGGAAAAATTCCTCTCATAGGCATCATTATGAACAATTCTTGGTGAACGAAGACTTGGAAAACATCCAGTTACTGCTGGAGCTGCAGCTGACCAGCTAGAAACAGAGTCTATTGTTATTTCCCTCTCCAATGGCTTGTTTCTCTCTCCCATAAGAACCATTTCTCTTCATATGCTACTAGTGAAAAGCATTTAGGAAATATTGTAGGATTTATAAATATGTAATATGGTAGATGAGAGCTAGATCATAGTGTGATGGAGTCAAAATTCTTGACGCTTTAGAGTTTCTGACCATTACTCTTCCCATGCCCTTTAAAATGAGCCATTTTCTTGCCTTTTCCTTTTCTTGCCATCCAAGGAGGGAATTCTGGTGACACACTGTTTTTGAGAGCGTCTGTGCTGGAGGAATCATAAGGAAATGGTGAAGCAGATTTGTGGACAAGAGTTTCATGGAATCATGAGTTGTTAGATGTGGCTAACACATCCCTGTAAGCATGGATGTCAAGGTGTTGGTTCGAAGGAGAGAGACGGGAAAGCACCTGTGATGTGTGATGGGAGAGGAATAAAAACGGGAGTTTTAAGGCTTATTGCTGAGGGCTGTGTGTTTCCCTTCATGGGAGTTCCTGAAACATAACTAAAACATTTAACCTATTTAAAATGTACTTTTAGTTGTATGAAATGTGCTCTTTTGAAAACACCACTTGAGGAATGGTTTTATAACACTAATAGTATTGCCTTTAAAGTAGTAATACTAACTAGTAACATTTTCAGTCTGTCCTTTTCCTTCTCAGGGTACTCAACGAATGTTTGCAGCTGCGTGTTCAGAGTCTGTGATAGCTACTAGGTTTTCTTCTGGTGAATGCAAAGCTAACATGGATAATGGTGAAAGATTCCCATGAATCAGATTTGAAACTTTATTTGGGCCATTTAGCCTGATTCAATTACAATTGGGCCATTTTTCCCCTTCATAAGAACCTATTAAGTGAAGAACCGATAAGTAACATGATCTTAGTTTTACAAATGGATGAATTTAGGTGCAAGAGATTAGTTGCTTTCTCTAGGGTCACTTGATGAATTGAGTCTCCTGATTTATTAAATTGCAGAGTTGGAATCAACTTCCAGTAATGCTTTCTCCCTAAGAGAATACCCAGATGATTTTGGCAACTGGATCAGCTACATCAGATATAAGAATGAGGGGAAGATCCGATCAAACCTACTGATGTTCCAGCAGCCTCTTCACCCTAATATTCTGCCGTGAACACTAGGGTGACATTACTCTCGAGGAAATACCGTTTGGGGCTTTTTGTGCTTTGAAAAAGGCTTCACTCCCTTCACTCCTGCCTATATCCTGACCCCACCTGCAATCTCTCCTCTTTCCACACATTACCCTAGAAGAAACATACCCTCAGCTACTTTAAGTAGACTGAAATTTGGAGGGATTTCAGAAATGGAATGTTAGACAATAAGATTTTGATTTTGCTCTTTTGAGTAGCAAAGACCCAGGAAATATTACCAGCACAAAAGTGGGACAGAGTATGAATTTTGCTTGAGTTTGTTTGTTGTTTATGATGCTATGAAATAGAAAGTTTAAGATTATTCTTGATAACATACCCATGAATAAATGGGTCAGGAAGGACTGCTCTGAATCAGCCTTGTCACTAATAAGAGGAGGACGTCACCAACCTCTTAAACACTCTCCCATGGGTAACAGATCTATTTGGTAGCTATTGTCCCTCTCCCTGCTAGCAGAACACAATTCATGTCATGGGGAAAGCTCAAGGGTGGTCGAGGAACGCACATTTTATAAAAAAGCTCAACTGTCTGAACTCTAAAATGGATGTATTTAATTTGCTCCTGAAATGGTTTGCAATTATCTTCCCTTGTCACTGCATTTTTCAGGATGGAGAAAGACAGTGTGTTTATGGTACACTTCAAGTTCTTGGAGTGACTGATAGCACTGCAACTTGGATGATTCAGGAAGGATGTTTACGCTCTTTAATGTATTATTTTAATATGTAAATTTAAAGAAGACTGTTCCTCCAGCTGAATTGGTTTTGTGACATCCCATTGAGTCCCCATAGTTTATATAGTAAGACTGACTGCTTTTGCTTAGGGTGACCTGCCTGGCCAGAGGGAAGAAAAATCACTGTTGGGCCTAAATTTATTCCCAGTGTTGACTCATCTTCCCAAATGCATCAGCACAATCTGATTTTCCTTGATCAAGGATATGGCAAAAATGAGACCCTTGACCTGAGTCAAGAACTCTTCCAAATTCTGTTCCTCATCTTCCAAGGCAGGAATACAAACTCAGCATCTGGCGAACGGGTTGTAACCATTTTGAGGTCACAAACCTTTTGAGTATCTGATGAAAGCTGCATTGACCAGGGTCCTCTGAGATGGGATTCGCTGTTAAAGAGATTTATTGAGAGAAAGACTGGTGAGGGGAAATGAGTGGGGAGGGCAGAACTGGGGAGGCTAGGAGAGCCGAGAAGGATATCTGATCCAACCCCACGTAGAGGAGAGAGGGAAGGAAGGGAGATTAGGTGAAAGTATCTTAGACTTCAGTGCAGTTTTAAGAGAGTTCTACAAGGCTTTCAGGTGTCCTAGCTCCAAAGTTGTCTATCAGAGGAGTCACGACTCCCAGGAACATGCATGCCTTAGCGTCCCTGCCATGCTCACTCACTGCCCTCGGTGCCACTGGGGCTCTCAGTCACGTACACTCCTAAGAGGGTCATTCTCGTGGCTGCCAGTCTACTCCCTGCGCTGCACAGATCTACTTCTCACAGATTCAGTAACACTCTCTATGGTTCCCATGGACCTCTCATCCTGAGGGGAAAGCTCAGAAAAGGAGGGTTGAGCTTCCGGAAAAATGGCGGCGTGAGGTGAGCCTCTGTAAAGCTCCCCTGGAATTTACAACGAATCGAACAACAAAAACTCCACAAAGGACTCCCTGCACAGCACACAGGCAACACGAAGAGGCCCACTACTGACTGAAATCACCTACAGGTGGGAGATTCGCGCGAGTGGAGGGAGGAGGGAAGGAAGAAGTGCGCGGAGACGGAGACGCGCGGGCGGAGGACGCAGACCTCGCTCAGTGCGCCGAGCTCGCTGCTCCCCGGAGCTACCGCAGCTGCGGGAGAGGGAAGAACTCGGACTGCTAGGGCTCCGCTTATGGCCCACAGAGCTGAGGGGGCAGCATATAACACGGCTGAACCTAACGCTCACGGCAGAGACCTCGGAGAAAAGACTGAGGGAAAAAGGCTGAAAACGGTGGTTTAAGTTCGTACTGCCGAACAGAGAACGGAGCCTTAGGCACTGAGACTAGCCGCCCCCTCCCTCCCCTTCCAGAGCTCGCCCCGCCCCCACCTGCCCGGTGCTAAAAGCGAAACAGTAGCAGTGTCAGATCAAAACAACAGAAAATTTGCTGTTTTGAGAACTGTGGACTGCAAACACAATTTCACAGCCCAACTAGTTCCAGCAAAGGGGAGAGAGCTGTGGAAGCAGGACGGGCTGTGGTGGTGGTCGCCGCCATTGCTCTGGGCCACCTCTCACAACTGACCCCACCTATCTGGGCGGATCCCTGCAGGAGTAAACAGAACTGCTGAAACCTACGGGCTCTGAATCAGGAGCTGGAAGAGCTTTGGAACATCAAAAGCTCTCCGCATACCCAGTGGGACACTGCGCCCTGTGACCTAGATGAACTATTAACAGAGGAGAAGCCCGTCTCCCAGGGAATCCCCCCATTGTGTGAGAAGTTGGAATAGTGCAGAGAAAACATAGCACTACTGTGTGGGAGAAGGAAAATAAGTTGCAGTTGGAGAAATAATAAAACATTCTACCAACAAGTACTGGCAAACAAAAGAAAGACCGCTTTCTATCAACCTGTTGCAGAAGCCACTCCTGTAGATGTCTAGGAAGAGAAATAGTAAACCAGTAATCGCCATGAATAACCAAGGCAACAAGATAACTCAGAAAGAAAGTGAAAAATCTCCAGAGAAGGCACTTAAAGATACAGAAATATGTGACTTAAATGACAGAGAATTCAAGATTGCAGTTCTGAAAAAACTCAACGAGATACAAGAAAACACAGATAGGCAGTTAAAGGAACTCAGAAACTCAATCAAAGAACAGCATGAGCATTTTACGAAAGAGATTGAAATCTTAAAAAAGAACCAAATAGAATTTCTGGAGATTAAGAACTCAATAGAAGAAATTAAGAATGAAATAACCAGCTTAGGTAGTAGAGTTGACCAGATGGAGGAAAGAGTCAGTGACATCGAAGATAGAAACCTGGAAATGACACAGAGAGAAGAAGAAAGAGACTTGAGACTTAAAAGAAATGAAAGAAATCTACAAGAACTTTCTGACTCCATCAGAAAGAGCAATATAAGAATAATGGGCATACCAGAAGGAGAAGAAAGAGAGAAGGGAACAGAGAATATATTCAAACAAATTGTCGATGAGAACTTCCCAAATTTGTGGACAGAACTGGACCCTCGAATCCAAGAAGCAAATAGAACACCTAGTTACCTCAATCCCAACAGGCCTTCTCCAAGGCACATTGTATTGAAGCTCTCTAAAATCAACGACAAAGAAAGAATCCTCAAGGCAGCCAGGGAAAAGAAGACGGTAACTTACAAAGGAAAGCCCATTAGATTATCATCAGATTTTTCAGCAGAAACTCTACAAGCCAGGAGGGAGTGGAACCAAATATTCAAACTATTGAAAGAGAGAAATCATGAGCCAAGAATAATATATCCAGCAAAGATATCCTTTAGATATGAAGGAGGAATAAAGACCTTTCCAGACATACAGAAGCTGAGGGAATTTTCTAATACACGACCTGCACTACAAGAAATACTAAAGGAGGCTATTCGACCACCACCAACAGGGACAATTTGTGGCAACCAAAACTCAAAAAGGGGGAGAGTAAAGGCCTGAACCGGAATATGGGAATGGAGAAAGTAAGCGTGCTGAAGATAATGGAATACTCTAAATATCAAACTTTCTTTTACATAAACTTAAGGGTAACCACTCAAAAAAAATCCAGAACTGAAATATATACTGAAATAAGAGAAGAAACAGAGGGAAACATCGTAGAATACCACCACACAGAAATAATAGACAACAACAAAAAGGCAAAGAAACAATGGAGACACAGCCTTACCAGAAAACTAAAGATAGAATGACAGGAAATCCTCACATATCAATAATCACCCTAAATGTAAATGGACTGAACTCACCAATAAAAAGGCACAGAGTAGCAGATTGGATCAAAAAACTAAACCCAACCATATGCTGTCTACAAGAGACACATCTCAGCTACAAGGACAAGCATAGACTCAAAGTGAAAGGGTGGAAATTGACACTCCAAGCAAATGGTACCCAGAGAAAATCAGGTGTAGCCATAATGATATCAGATGAAACAGACTTCAAGGTGAAAAAGATAACAAGAGATAAAGATGGACATTTCATAATGGTGAAGGGGACTGTACAACAAGAAGACATAACAGTCATCAATATTTATGCCCCCAATCAGGGAGCACCGAAATACACCAAGCAACTACTAACAGAACTAAAGGGAGAAATTGACCAAAACACAATTATACTAGGGGACTTAAATACATCATTGACAGCTATGGATAGATCATCCAAACAGAAAATAAATAACGAAATAGTAGCCCTAAATGACACATTAGATGAAATGGACATAATTGACATTTATAGAGCACTTCATCCTAAAACATCAGACTATACATTCTTTTCTGGTGTACACGGAACATTCTCAAGGATAGACCATATATTGGGACATAAAATCAGTCTCAACAAATTTAAGAAGATTGAAATCATACCATGCATATTCTCTGATCACAAGGCTTTGAAATTGGATATCAACTGTAAAAAGAAAGCGGGGAAAAACACAAATACATGGAGATTAAACAACATACTTTTAAAAAAGGACTGGGTCAAAGAAGAAATTAGAGAGATCAAAAGATACATAGAAACAAATGACAATGAAAATACATCCTACCAAAATTTCTGGGATGCAGCGAAAGCAGTTTTAAGAGGGAAATTTATCTCATTACAGGCCTATCTCAAGAAACAAGAAAACTCCCAAATAAATAACCTCATGTTACACCTTAAAGAACTAGAAAAAGAAGAACAAGTAAAACCCAAGGTCAGCAGAAGAAAGGAAATAATAAAAATTAAAGCAGAAATAAATGAAATAGAGAACAAAAAGACAATAGAAAAAATTAATGTGACAAAGAGCTGGTTCTTTGAAAAGATTAACAAAATTGACAAACCCTTGGCTAGACTTACTAAGATAAAAAGAGAGAAGACACTGATTAACAAAATCAGAAACGTAAAAGGGGAAGTTATCACGGACACCACAGAAATACAAAGGATCATCCAAGAATACTATGAAGGACTATATGCCACCAAATTCAACAACCTAGAAGAAATGGACAAGTTCTTAGAAACATATAGCCTTCCAAGGCTGAACCATGAAGAACTGGAAAATCTAAACAGACCGATCACCAGTAACGAAATTGAATCAGTCATCCAAAACCTTCCCAAAAGCAAAAGTCCGGGACCAGATGGCTTCACTAGTGAATTCTACCAAACCTTCAAAGAGGATCTAATACCAATTCTGCACACACTCTTCCAAAAAATTGAAGAAGAGACAGTACTCCCTAACTCATTTTATGAGGCCAACATTACCCTGATACCAAAACCTGGTAAGGACAGCACAAAAAAAAGAAAACTACAGACCAATATCTCTAATGAATACCGATGCAAAAATCCTAAATAAAATTCTAGCAAATCGAATACAACAATGCATTAAAAAGATTATTCATCACGACCAAGTGGGGTTCATCCCCGGGGCACAAGGATGGTTCAACATACGAAAATCCATCAATGTGATACATCACATAAACAAAATAAAGGACAAAAATCATATGATTATATCAATTGATGCAGAAAAAGCATTTGGCAAGATACAACATCCATTTATGATTAAAACACTTAATAAAATGGGTATAGAAGGAAAATACCTTAACATAATAAAGGCCATATATGACAAGCCCTCTGCTAATCTCATAATTAATGGAGAAAAGCTGAAGCCCTTTGCTCTACGTTCAGGAACACGACAGGGATGTCCCCTATCACCTCTGCTTTTCAACATAGTGTTGGAAGTCCTTGCCAGAGCAATCAGGCAAGAGAAAGAAATAAAAGGCATCCAAATTGGGAATGAAGAAGTTAAATTATCACTCTTTGCAGATGACATGATGCTATATATAGAAAACCCTAAAGACTCCACCAAAAAGCTATTAGAAACAATCAACGAATACAGTAAAGTTGCCGGCTACAAAATCAACGCACAAAAGTCCATTGCCTTCCTATATACTAACAATGAAATCTCAGAAAAAGAAATACAAAAAACAATTCCTTTTGCAATTGCAGCAAAAAGAATAAAATACCTAGGAATAAACTTAACCAAGGATGTGAAAGACCTATATGCTGAAAACTATAAGACATTTTTGAAAGAAATTGAAGAAGACACAAAGAAATGGAAAGACATTCCGTGCTCATGGATTGGAAGAATCAACATAGTTAAAATGGCCATATTACCCAAAGCAATATACAGATTCAGTGCAATCCCCATCAAAATCCCAATGGCATATTTTAAAGAAATAGAACAAAAAATCATCAGATTTGTTTGGAACCACAAAAGACCCCGAATAGCCAAAGCAATCTTAAGAAAAAAGAACTATAATGGAGGTATCACACTTCCTGACTTTGGCCTGTACTACAGGGCCACAATCATCAAAACAGCATGGTATTGGCAGAAAAACAGACACATAGACCAATGGAATAGAATTGAGAACCCAGAAATAAAACCACATAAATATGGACAGATAATTTTTGACAAAGAAGCTAAAAACATACAATGGAGCAAAGACAGCCTCTTCAATAAATGGTGCTGGGAGAATTGGATAGCCACGTGCAAAAGAATGAAACTGGACTGCTATTTGTCACCATGTACCAAAGTTAATTCAAAATGGATCAAAGACTTAAGCATAAGACCTGACACAATAAACTGCATAGAAGAAAACATAGGTACTAAACTTATGGACCTTGGGTTCAAAGAGCATTTTATGAACTTGACTCCAAAGGCAATGGAAGTAAAAGCTAAAATAAACGAATGGGACTATATGAAACTTAAAAGCTTCTGCACAGCAAAAGAAACCATTGACAAAATAAAGAGGCCACCAACTGAATGGGAGAAGATTTTTGCTAACAGTGCCTCCGATAAGGGGCTAGTATCCAGAATATACAAGGAACTCATGCAACTCAACAACAAAAAAACAAACAACCCAATTGAAAAATGGGCAGAGGACTTGAAGAGACATTTCTCCAAAGAGGACATACAAATGGCAAATAAACATATGAAAAAATGCTCAACATCACTAATCATCAGAGAAATGCAAATCAAAACCACAATGAGATATCACCTCACCCCAGTCAGAATGGCTATCATCAACAAGACAAATAGTAACAAATGTTGGAGAGGTTGTGGAGAAAAAGGAACCCTCATACACTGTTGGTGGGAATGCAGACTGGTGCAGCCGTTATGGAAGGCAGTGTGGAGGTTCCTCAAAGAATTACGAATAGAATTGCCGTATGACCCAGCAATCCCTCTCCTGGGTATCTACCCAAAAAATCTGAAAACATTTAGAGATAAAGACACGTGTGCTCCAATGTTCATTGCAGCTTTGTTTACAGTGGCCAAGACATGGAAACAACCAAAATGTCCTTCGATAGATGAATGGATAAAGAAGTTGTGGTACATATACACAATGGAATACTATTCGGCAGTGAGAAAAGATGATATAGGAACATTTGTAACAACATGGATGGATCTTGAGAGAGTAATGCTGAGCGAAACAAGTCAGACAGAAAAAGCAGAGAACCATGTGATTTCACTGATATGTGGTATATAAACCAAAAACAACAAAAGAACAAGACAAACAAATGAGAAACAGAAACTCATAGACACGGACAATAGTTTAGTGGTTGCCAGAGGGTAAGGGGGGTGGGGGGGGAGGTGAGGGTAAGGGGGATCGAATATATGGTGATGGAAGAACTGACTCTGGGTGATGAACATACAATGGGATTTATAGATGATGTAATACAGAATTGTACACCTGAAATCTATGTAATTTTACTAACAATTGTCACCCCAATAAATTTAATTTAAAAAAAAAAAAGGAGGGTTAGTGGGACGAATTGCAACTCCTGTTGCTGCAGCTGGTCTTGGAGCTACAGTCGCTATTCATCCTCTCTCCTTTACTATCCATTCTAAATTTCTCTTGCCCTCAGCTATCCCATCTGTAGGTCTTACTGGCTATACCTGCTGGTATAACCCAAACTCTCATTCCTGAGAAGCCTAAGCCCTTGGGAATCATACTCTTTCGAGGCTGGAATTGCTACACTTGCCCATTCACAGTCATAAGTGGGGAAGAGAGTAGCAATAGGTGCCCAGGTGTACCACCTGCGTAACACACACATTCCTCCCTGCTGCCATCATGTAAAAACAGCCAGACTTCTTCCTCTTTTTTTTTTTTAAATTTCTACTTTATTATAGTTTGTAAAACACTGTACCAGATATTAATTCTTCATTAACATTCAATGCCTCACTATTTTCATTTTCACTATGTTCATTTCAAGAGAAAATGAAGTACTCTTTCCATTTAAGTACTATATACTTTTGAAAGTTATATGTTATATTAAATATAATACCTATATTTTATTTATTTTTTATTTTTTTATTTTAATGTGTCTTTTTTTTTTCTTCCTCTTAACGATCAGCATCAATTACTCTTGCCACCATTGTGACTCCTCTTCTTGCTGGCTGATTCCTGGGCACAAGGAGCCTAAAGTGTCCTGGTGGTGGCCATAGCTTGTAGTTCAATGGGACCCTTCCTGCATCTTCTGGCAAAAGTGTGCCCTCTTTGCAGACCATGACCACCAACCTTGCCCTGCCCAGAGCTGATGGGACTGGAAGCACAGAGTCCTCACGTGGTAAGTGGGGCCACTCATGCTTCTACCCCTTGATCTCTGGATCCATGTATTCTTCCTGCAGGGGACACAGCACCAGATGGAGGTCTCTGATTTAATATCTACACTGTATCCTGAAGGGCACCCCCTTCTTTCAGAGTGTAGCCTCAAAACTGGCAATTCAGTTACTCCTTTCAAAAGCCATTCCAGTGTTCTGGGAAGCTGGCTGCCTCTGGATAGTGTGGTATGTGATACAACCAGTGGAGGCCTTGGTCATGGGCTCCATCTCACTCCTCCTTTGCTGTAAAATGGGTCCGCTGGTCAGATGCTATGCTATGCAGAATTCCATGCTTGTGGATCAGGCCTCCAAAGTCCCCTGGGTAATGGAACTGTCTGAGGCTCTCCAGGCAGGAAAGCTGAACCCACACATGGAATAAGTATCTATCCCTGTGAAGACAAACTGCTGACCCTTCTGGGATGGAAGGGGCTCAGTGTTGTTGACTTGACACCATATGATCAAGGGATAGCGCTATATCAGGAAGCTCATTATGAGACTCTGTTGTCAACAGGTTGGACATTCAGAGGTAGCAGTAGCTAGATCAGCTTTGGTAAGTGGGAGTCGATGTTATCGGCCTATATCTCGGCCACCACGGCCACTTCATGAATATGCCCATCGTGTCAATTCTGGGGGGGGCTGATGACAAAGGAGAACTGCTGTCAACTGGCTGACTCATTTTCTCTACTTGGTTTTATGGTGCCTCTTCTGTGGTTGACATTTATGTGTGATACAAAGATCTTCACATTTTGTACCCCTTCCCATGTTTCTACTCACAAGCCTTTACCCCAGAACTCCTTGTATCTGATCTTGTAGCCTTCCCTTCCAGGCCATTGGCCACTTCCCATTAATCTAAATATTCTTACCTCAGACCCCTGTTCCTCCCGCACAAAGTGGATGACCAGATGCACCATCTCAGCTCTACCCATTGGGAAGATTTTCCCTCTCATTATCATTCAGGGCCTCTCCAGTATGTGGTGTAATGTAACTGCCATCCATTTTCAGCTTCATTCACACGCTGAGCCAAACCATCTGTAAACAAGAGCTTTCTTCTCCTCCTCCAGCTGTCTGTGTGGGAACCCTCCCCCGTATGGCTATAGGTTCAAGCCTTGGTGGGGCACTGGTACCACTCTTAGGAGTGACTCGGGGATCTGGGCTACCTGCTCATGCAGTTTACTTGTGTTCTCTGGTCTTGCCCGGCCCCCATCCTGGATGTACCATTTTCATGTTATTATGGACTGATGGCTAGGCCTCTCTGACTTTCTGACTTGACAGTTCAGAAAGAACCCAACTCGTAATGGATAGCTCCAGCTGCACGGTCACTTGGTGCCTGTGGTCAAAGGTTTTGTCCCTAGCAGGGCACGGTAACATACCAGGACTTGTTCTCAAACGGCATATCATTTCCTGCTATGGGAAGCATGCTTTTGCTCCAGACCCCTAGGGCCTACATTGTTTTTCTCCTGCTAGAGTTTGCCATAATCCCCATACAGTATCTTGTTCCACTTTTAACACCATCTAATCTGCTGGATGATATGGCTCAAGTGGCAAGATTGCTTGAAGTATAACCTGGACCTGCTACAGAACCCTTTCTTGCTTTGGACCCCACTTAAAGCTGGCAGTCTTCCATGCCAGAGGGAAATGTTTAGGAATGAAACGTGCTTTAGCTCCCTCCAGAACCCAAAAGTCTACCAGTTGCTGTGCTTCCTTCTCTGTGGTAGAAGTTGTAAGATTCAGCACTGTTTTTTTACTTTGGAGGGGGTATTCCCGCATGTCCCTGACTGCTGGACCCCTCCATAGGGATCACCACCAATAAAATCTTCAGCAGTTAAATCACTGCTCTGTGCCAGGGACTATCTGTGTCCCACCTCCCAACCAGGGCAGTGTCATCTTAATCTGCAGGGCAATAAATAACCAAATTCCAGCTCCATATCTTACTGTCTATATTCTCAGACCATTCCTGGTAGCAGTTATGCAGTCTGGGTCTTAGGAGAAGTAGATACCACAACAGAACTAGCCATGCAAGAGATGTATTAGGACAGGGCCTATGAGGTAGTACGAGCACAGAACCGCGGGAGGCTGAAGACCTCAAAGCAGATCTGACTCTGGGTGAAGGAGTGACAGAAGGGAGGAAGATGGTACGAAGGTCGGGTGGAAGCATTTTAGACTGCAGCACAGTTCTGAAGGTGTCCTACAAGGCTGTCAGAGAATCCTTGAGCCAGAGGTGCTGTCAGGCCCTGCATCATTGGCTTGGAGCAGGCTGTGAGACGTGTGGCCTTGGCATCAACACAGTAATGGATGTCAGACTGCAGGAGCGGAACCATCTGATGGGTGCCGCAGGAGATCTGAGACATCTGTCTTCATGGCTGCCACAAAAGCTTTGTTTCCCGTCACAGAAAAAAATACTAATCTACACATGTAAAAATGTGTGTCATTTCATGGGGTTCATGGACCCTCTCAAGTCCATTCCTTGGACCCCATGGGCAGTTAAGAATGCCTGTTTTCAAAATTTATTGCTGATCTCATTTAACAAGAATAGATAGCTGTGGGCTTTTATTTGAAACATAAACAACACCTCTTTGAGACACTATAAATTCCTTAAGGATGTATTATAGCCTCTTCATTAAAAAGGGGGGGCCTAGATCCTCTTAATATAATGTATAGTAATATATACATTGTAGATAAACCAAATATGTTGGATGGATATCCACTAAGGATCCCAGCTGAAAAGTCCTATTTTGGGGATAGTTTTAGCAGTAGATTTGGGAAGAAACAGTGGCTTTTCAATCGTTTATTTGTTTATTTATTATTTCAGTTATAGTTGACATTCAATATTATCGTATATTAGTTTCAGGAGTACAGCATAGTGGTTAGACATTTACATAATTTATACAGTGATCCCCTCGATTAGTCCAGTACATAGTTGTTGCAACATTATTGACTAAGTTTTCTGTGCTGTACTTCACATCCCCATAACTATTTTGTAACTGCCAATTTGTATTTCTTAATCCCTTCACCTTTTTCACCCAACTCCCCAACCCCGTCCCCTCTGGTAACCTTCTGGCTTTTCAATCTTGAAGACCTGTCTTATCTCGCAGTTTCGCAGAGCAGAAATTTGGTGAATCTATCAATTACAGAAGGTTCAGACCTTCATTCTAATAAATTTGTTTAATCAAATAAAATGTTTTCAAAATGTAATTCCTCTTTGATAAGCAGTGCAGTTGAAGCAGTGCAGTGGAGTACATTTCCAAATCTAGATGAAGGATAACCTTGGACAACTCATTTAACATTTAAATCCTGTTTTGGATTTCCCTACCTTTTTTAATGATTAAAAATGTAAATGCATTTATTTATTTATTTATTTATTTTTATTAAAATGTAACTAACATACAATATTAGATTAGTTTCAGGTGTACACCATAGTTATTCAACATTTATATACCTAAAGACGTGATCACCATGATAAGTCCAGCAACCATCTGACACAGTACCACGCTATCACAATATTGTAGACTATATTCCCCATGCTGTACCTTACATCCCCATGATTTATTTGTTTTATACCTGGAAATGTAAACCGTATTCCCCTTCAACTTTTCCCCCATTTTAATTATTCAATGACAGTTGACATTCAATATTATTTTTATATGAATTTCAGGTATACTGTGTAGTAGTTAGACATTTATATAATTTAATAAGTGATCCCCCTGACTAGTCTAGTACCCACATAGCACTACACATAGTTATTACCATACTATTGACTATATTCCCTATGCTGTACATTGCATCCTCATGAATTATTTGTTTTATACCTGGAAATTTGAACCTCTTATTTCCCTTCACCTTTAATCCCACTTTTTAATTTTTGATTTACAGTTGACATTCAATGTTATTTTATATTAATTTCAGGTATACAGCATAGTGGTTAGATATTTATATAAGAAATGAACCCCCTAACTAGTCTAGGACCCACCTGGCACTATACATAGTTATTACCGTATCATTGACTGTATTCCCTATGCTTTACTTTATATCCCTGTGACTATTTTGTAACTACCAATTTGTACTTCTTAATCCCTTCCCCCTTTTCACCCTGCCCCCAACCCCCCTACCATCAGTCACCCTCATAAATCTAGTACCCATCTGACACCACCCATAGTTATTACAATATTATTGACTGTATTCCTTATGCTATACCCTACATCCCCATGACTGCTTTGTAACAACCAATTTGTACTTCTTTTAATCTTTTCCTCTTCTTCACCCCCACCCCGACCCCCTCCCATCTGGCAACCATCAAAATGTTCTCTGTATCTATGAATTTGTTTCTGTTTTGTTTGTTTGTTTATTTTGTTCTTTAGATTCCACATATAAGCGAAATCACACTGTATCTGTCTTTCTCTGTCTGACATACTCTGCTCAGTATAATGCCCTCTAAGTCCATCCATGCCACCACATGTGGCAAGACCCCATTCCCTTCCCTTACCCAGCGATATTCCATTGTATACGAGTATATGTACCACCTCCTCTTTATCCATTCATCCATCTATGGATGCCCAAGCTGCCTCTACATCCTGGTCAATGTAAACAATGCTGCAATGAACATATGGATGCACATATTCCCTCCAAGTAGCATTTTGGGTTTCTTCAGATAAATACCCAGAAGTGGGAGTACTGGGTCCTTTCTGTCTCTTGTTATAAAGTCTGTTTTGTCTGGTATAAGTATTGCTACCCCAGATTTTTGTTTTCCTTTCCATTTCCATGAAATGTCTTTTTCCATCCCTTTACTTTCCATCTGTGTGTCTTTCTATCTGAAGTGAGTCTCTTATAGGCAGCATATGTAGGAGTTTTGTTTTCTTATCCATTCAGCCCTCCTGTGTCTTTTGATTGGAGCATTTAATCCATTTACATTAAAGTAATTGTTGATAGATATGTACTTATTGCCATTTATTATTCATTTTTTTAATTTTAAAGAAGTCCCTGTAAGATTCCTTGTAATACTGGTTTGGTGGTGATGAACTCCTTTATCTTTTCCTTTTCTGGGAAGCTCTTTATCTGTCCCTCGATTCTAACTGATAGCTTTGCTGGGTAGAGTAATCTTGGTTATAGGTCCTTGTTTTTCATCACTCTGACTATTTTGTGCCAGTCCCTTCTTGCCTGCAAAGTTTCTGTTGAGAAATCAGCTGACAGTGTTATAGGAGCTCCCTTGTAGGTAACTAACTACTTTTCTCTTGCTGCTTTTAAGATTCTTTCTTTGTCTTTAACCTTTGGCATTTTAATTATGACGTGTCTTGGTGTGGACCTCTTTGGGTTCATCTTATTTGGTACTCTGCACTTCCTGGACTTGTATGTCTTTTTCCTTCACCAGGTTAGGGGAGTTTTCTGTTATTATTTCTTCAAATAGGTTTCAATTCCTTGCTCTCTCTCTTCTCCTTCTGGTACCCCTATGAAGCAAATGTTGGTATGCTTGATGTTGTCCCAGAGGCCTCTTAAACTGTCCTCTTTTTTTTTTTTTTTGGATTCTTTTTTCTTTTTGCATTCTGATTGGGTGTTTTCAGCTTCCTTATCTTCTAAATCACAGATTCAGTCCTCTGCTTCATCTAATCTGTTGATTCTCTCTAACATATTCTCCATTTCAGTTATGGTAGTCTTTATTTCTGACTGGTTCTTTTTTATGTTTTCTATCTCCATTTTTATGTTTCCTATCTCTTAGTTGAAGTTCTCCCTAAGATCATTGAGCGTCCTTATAACCAGTGTTTTGAACTCTGCATCTGGTGGATTACTGATCTCCATTTTATTTAGTTCTTTTTCTGGAGCTTTGTTCTGTTATTTTATTTGGGGCATTATTCTTTGTCTTCCTATTTTGGCTGCCTCTCTGTGTTTTTTTTTTTTTATATATTCAGTAGAGCTGCTATGTGCCCTGGTCCTAGTTGAGTGGCCTTATGTAGTAGGTATCCTTTGGGGTCCAATGGCACAGTCGCCCTGGTTACCTAAGCCAGGTGCTCCAGGTGTATCATTTATGTGGGTTGTGTGCCCTCCTGTTGTAGTTGAGCTTTGGTTGCTGTTTGCATGTCAGTGGAAGGGATTGTCCCTCTGGCTGATTGGTTGTGAGGACTGGCTGTGACTAAAGTGGAGAAGCTGTTGTTCAGGGGCTGACCCTACAGAGCAGGGTTCACTTTAGCAGGGGTCTGATGTGATCATATTAGCTAGTAACATTTTACTCTGTTCTTTTCCCTCTCAGGGTACTCAACGAATGTTTGAAGCTGGGTCTTCAGAGTCTTTCAGAGCTGCTAGGTTTCCTTTTACTTTTCTTTTTTTTAAGACTTTATTGGAGAAGGGGAACAGTGTGTACTTTCAGAGCTTTTTCCAAGTCAAATTGTTATCCTTTCAATCTTGGTTGTGGAGGGTGCTGCTCAGCTCCAGGTCCAGTTGCCGTTGCTAGTTGCAGGGGGCACAGCCCACCATCCCTTGCGGGACTCGAGGAATTGAACTGGCAACCTTGTGGTTGAGAGCCCACTGGCCCATGTGGGAATCAAACCGGCAGCCTTCGGTGTTAGGAGCATGGAGCTCCAACCACCTGAGCCACCAGGCCATCACTACTAGGTTTTCTTTTGGTGAATGCAAAACTAACATGAAGTTCTGAGGATTTCTCTCCTTGGCATTGGAACCCTGGGCAGGGGAGTGTGGTGTGGGGGTGGGACCCCACACTCCTCTGGAGGGATCTCTGCAGCCAAGATATACCTCTTGATTTTTAATGGTCACACGTGGGTGTGGGGCCAGCCTGTTCCATATCTCTGTCCCTCATACTAGTCTCCAGGTGGCTTCTGTATGCCCTTAGTTGTAAGACTTCAGTTCAGCTAGACTTTAGGTGATTCTCAACAATGGTTTTTCTGTAGTTTAGTTGTAATTTTAATGTAATCATGAGAGGAGGCAATCACAGTGTTTACCTACTCCACCATCTTGACTGGAAATCTATTTATTTTTAAATGAGGTAAAGTTTATATACTTCAAAGTGCACAAATATTAAAATAACATCTCAATTAATTGTTACATATACTCATGTAACTACCAATCAGGTCAAGATATAGAACATTTCCAGGACCCTCAGAAAGCTCTTTAATGCTCCTTCCCAGTTAATACTCATCCACATAAAAGTAACCGCTATTCTGACTTATATAACCACAGGTTAATTTTGTCTGTCCTTGAACTTCATGAGTTCCTTTTTGTCTGGCTGTTTCCACTCTGCATATGTCTGTGAGATTCTTCCATGTTTTTGTGGATAACTGGACGTATCCACTTATTTTCATTGCTGTGTAATATTTCATTGCTATATACTATATAATATACTATAATTTACCAACCCATTCTATTGTTGATGAACATTAGAGTTGTTGCCAGTTGGGGGCTATTATGAAAACAGGTGCTATGGATTCTTGAACATGTTTTTTGGTGGACTTCAGCACTCATTTTTCTGACTGCATATCCAGGAGTGAAATTGCTGGGTCATGTGGCACATGTATTTTCAGCTTTGTTAGATATTGCCAAATAGTTCTGTAATGTGGTTGCACCGGTTTACATTCCCATCAGCAAGGTGTAAGAGTTTTAGTTGTTCCCTTCTTATCCTATCCTCACTGACAGTAGGTATTGTAATTCCTTTAAATTTCAGCCATTCTGTTGGGAATTCCCCACTTTTAAGTAAGACTAACTGAGCTATTATCAGTCAGGAAAAAGGCACCTTAGTGCTCTCAGAACCTCTTAGAGAGCTTGGGGTGGATTTATCCTGCTAGATACACAGGGTTCTCATGTGGATTTATTTTATTGACTATTTATTACGGCATTCTTAGTTCTTTGGAAGTAGGCCTATAGAATAACCAAAGAAAGTTTTATAATTACGAAGGCCCTTAGAAAATCCACTGGAAATGATTCCTGGAAACTGAAAATTGAGTCTCTGACCCAAACTGAAGTGGTACAAGGAGGGAAACGGCCACTTCAGGGGCCAGAGAAGTGGCCAGCTCCAGAGGAAGGCATGTATCATGTATTTTATTACTGAAAATAACTATCCACTCTTACTTAAATGTGTCTAACTTCTTCTCAATGGCATTTAAAGGATTAATAATTTAATTATCAAATAACTTAGGTCAGAGAAACAGATGTTTACATCCATAAGGCTCTGCTGTTATTGAAGTTTTACTGATGAAAGAGGAAGGACAGGAAAGCCATTAATAATTATAACTAAGTAGTTTCCCTTCTGTGCTCTACACTCACACCCATGAACAGGAAATATGTTTGTTTGATCTATTAATCTGTAAATCAAGATTTGAAGACAAGAAATATAGATCAATCATCTCCTTTAATACTTTCCGTTAACTATTTTCACCCTATAAAACTGCATTGATTTGTCTATGGGGCTCTATTTCCAAAGGTATCAAGATAATTAAAAACAAAAAAATGTTTATTAATTGCTTTGCTTGTGCTAGGTAAGGAGCTAGGGGTCCTTGCATCTGTTATCATATTTATGCTTCACACCAAGTATCTTGCTTAAGCTCTTCTTATCCTTGTGAAGCTAAGAGATTATATTTTATTAAAGATAGATCTATTGAGGCAAAGAGGTGATGTGATCTGCTTTTATATGTTTCATGATAATTTCAAGTTCAAAATATTTATTCTTTCTCTTTGACTTTTAGATTCAGCTGCCAAGTCTTGTTAGTTTACTGCTGGATCAAGTCTTCCATTTCCACAACTGCTACTCTAGTTCAGGGAACAAAATAATTATGAGACTGGTTTCCCAAATAAGTCTTCACAGTATCACCAGATCAATATTGATGAACTACTGCTTTCATTTTGTCCCTCTCTCATACCCAACTGTTCAATGGCTTCCCAAAGCCTACAGGAAAAATTCCAAGCTTAGTTGCTTATTGACAAAGGTACTTCTGTTTCACACCAACATATTTTTCCAAATGTCTGCATTCACAAATCCTCTAGTTCATACAATATGGACTACTCGCTTGACCATCACACAAGAATTCCCATCTGAAACATTTCCATCTCACACCCTTGCTCACAGTCCTGCCAACCTGAATGCCCTTTACCTTTTTCTTTGCCCATCCAAATGTTGCCAGTCCTGCCATGATGGAATCACATCCCTCCACCGACCTAAAGGGTTTCCTTATCAGTCCCGCACAGGAGGTATTTTCTCCTTTCCCTGAAGTCGTGTGGCATTTCACAGTTGTATTAAACGATAACAAATTAATTACAGAGTAACAACAGAATGAAAGGTGGCATGGCAGATTTGAAAATAAATTATATACTCCCTGAACTGAAGGAGCTCAAAATGTGAGGTGACAATATAAATGGAAATTTTAATTAGGAAATTAAAGCTATATTAGTAACATTTTGGAGCACGTGCTATGCAGCAGGTCATGTGCTATTTTTCCTGGACTTGCATACTTATTTCTATAAGTAGACATTATTATTATCCTCTATTTACAAATGAGGAATCTGAGGCTTAGAGATGTTATAGGACTTAGCCAAGGTCATTCAGCTAATAAGATGAGAGGTGGGATATTTTTTCTTTTTTTATTATTAGTTTCGGGTATACAAAACAACATAATGATTAGACATTTACACCCCTCACAAAGTGATAACCACCCCAAGTCTACTACCCATCTGACATTGTTTATAGCTATTCCTATACCATTGGCCATATTCCCTATGCTGCACTTTATATCGCATGAATATATATATATATATATATATATATATATATATATATATATATGTGTGTGTAATTATAGTTGACATTCAATATTATTTTATATTAGTTTCAGGTGTACAGCACAGTGGTTAGACATGTATGTAATTTAAGAAGTGATCCCCCTGATAAGTCTAGTACCCATCTGATACCCTACATAGTCTTTACAACATTATTGATTATATTCCCCATACTGTAGAGGAGAGGTGTCATTTAAATAGCCATATTCTTATCTCTTAGGTTATCGTGCACTTAAATGTGATCTGAAGTTCCAGTTGCTCCAGGAGGAAGACCAGGAGACTGGAGTGATGTAACACACCAGAAGACTAAGAGGAAGGTGAGTACAATGAAGCAGAAGAGGGCAGGAATTAACAGCGGAGAAATGACAAGATGGAGTGAAGCATGAGTCCATAACATGGGGCTTAGGATTTTGGAGCTGGTTCTGTGAACACTTGTCTTTCAGAGTCCTCCTTTTATAAACAGACCTGTTGATGATTCTTAAATGGCTCAAATTCAGTCAGATACTTGGTTCTCAGCTTTAAAGCTGTGGGAATACCATTTGATTGGTTTGTCAAGAATTGAGTAGATTTTAAGGACTAACTCATACCAACTAAATATCTAAAAGATTAATGGATAAACCAGTTAACAATGTATTCATTCATACACAATGATGCTTATTTTACAATACACTCCACTCATAGCTGTCTTCACAGAATACTCCTAATGGATACATCCTATCAATGGCTTCCCATTGCGTTTACAACAAAAATCAAAATTCTTGCCTTCACCTCAAAGGCCTACATTGGCTAACCCCTTTTAAACTTTCCAGATTTGTTTTGTGTTCCTCTCTTTCTTGCTTACTACACTCTAGCTATATTCATCTTCTTCCAGTTCCTTTAAGAAGCCAAGCTGTTGTGTTTTTTTTACCTCAGCGCCAACCTCTACACTATTTCCTCTAGCTGAAATACGCTTTTCTGCCATTCTTCACTGAATTACGTGGGGATCAGAAATTAAATACCTTAATTTCTTTTACTGACCTTAGTTAAAGAAACGTAATTTTTAGAATTATATTTAATGAAAAGCTTGAGTGAAGATAATTTTACTAGCATAAATATTTTGAGAATTAACTCAAAGTGTTGTGATGGTTGTACAAGTCCCAGGAAGATAACAAAAAGAAGTTAGAGAGCATTTGCATGCCAGTAACTGCATAAAAAGGCACTGTGGGAAAAACAGTCAGTAGGGGCGTAAGTTTTTAAAGATAAAGTTATGTGCTCTGTCCTTTGTTAATGGGAGAAGAACTTTAGTGAGGTCTTCCTTGACAAGGCTTGTAAATACAAAATGACTAGCGTAAGTTCTGCGCATAAAACATGTTTATTATAGGAACTTGTTGTTGTTCACTTAAGTGTAAAATATTTTCGTAATAAGAAATGGAATGGGCTCACTTAAGCAGTAAATGAACTTACCGGCCCTACAGCTCCTCCTACAGCTGTAGAAGAACTGGCATCACCTCAGAAAAATCTGATTCACATCCAGGGAAAAGCTCAGGTCCCCCAATCACTCTCATTAGTCAAGACTTAGTTTTAAGGTCACCTTCCCCAAGAGGCTTTCTTTGGACACTGCATTTAAAACAGCACTACTCAAATTTTGGAAAATCACTTGGTAAAACTACAGAGGCCCAGCCCCTGCCCACCCACCCCCACACACACACACTTCAATAAGCCAGAGCCTCTGTATTATTTATTAGCTCTCCAGATGATTCTCATATTCACCGAAGTTTGAGAAGTATTGATCCAAATGTGTACCTTTTCTTTTGTCCCTTTATTCTCCATTAGAGTGTCCTATTTGTATCCCTCACAGCTCTTCTCACATAAGCTTGTCTGTCTCCCCTCTAGACTATAAGCACCGTGAGGCAGGGTTCATGTCTTTCTTGTCGATTACTGTGTCCTCCCATGCCCACTATAGTGTCTGGCACAAAGCTGGGATGCAAAGCAATAGACGGCTTGGGTGCATAAGATGAATAAAAAGAGATTTCAATATGGATTAAATCCATAGTTAGTGCAGCCAAGACTTGCTTTATAGAAGTGAGTCATAAACGTTTTATTTTCCAGCAGAATCTTTTTGGGGAATGCTACTGAATAATACAGATAAAATCAGAGTAGAGTCAGCTATTCTGCTTTAATCAGAAGAGTGTTCCAGAGCTCTTCCCACGTGGCCTCCCTTGGATCCCTGAAGGCAGTATAGGAACTTGCATTGTAATGGGTGATCTCTGAACAAGCAGCAGCGGTGGATGGTACACAAGGGTTGGTGAGTAAAACCGCTGGCGCCTTAGCACAAAGCAAGGCAGTAGAACCAAAAGTCATTTTATTCTTCACTAACACAGACAGGCAGTTTTTACAAAAGTCAAATTAACTTACAAATGTCCTTGATGAAGCAGTAAAAATTATTAATATTAAGTTTCAGCCTTTGAGTACTCACCTCTTTAATATTCTGTGTGATGACATGAGAAGTAAGCATTATGCCTTTCTATTGTATAAGGAAATGTGATGATTGAAAAGTACTTGTGCAATTTTTTGAGTTGTTGAACTAGTGCCTTTTGTATGGTACATCAGTTTTAACTGAAAGATAAAAAACAACTCACAAACTATGGTCATTAGAACCTGGGGATTTGGCAGACATCGTCTTAAAAATGAACGTGAACCTGTCACTTCAAGGAAAGTAACTGCCGGTATTTTTTGCCAAAGATAAATTCGAGCTTGCAAAAGAAAGTCAGAATTGTGTAGAATTTGTATTTGCTTCACAATATTTGAAGATTTTTCTAATGAGATAGGTGGTTGTATTAGTCCATTTGAGATGCTATGACAAAGTACCACAGACTGGGTAGCTTGTAAACAGCAGACATTTTCTTCTCAGTCTTGGAGGTTGGGAAGTCCAAGATCAAGGTGTCAGTATGGTCATGTTCTGGTGAGGACCTTCTTCCTGGTTCATAGCTGGTGCCTTCTCACTGTGTCCTCACATGATTGAAGGGACTAGGGAGCTCTGTGGGGTCCCTTTTATAAGGCACTAATCCTATTTATGAGGACTCCACCCTCATGGCCAAAGGTTCCACCTCCTAATATCATAATCTTTAAGGGTTATGATTTCAATATATGCATTTGGGGAAGGGATGCAAACATTTACCATAGCAGTGGTGATATTAACAACTGTGATTTTTTTTTTATAATATAATGTGCCGTCATTTGGAATATCTGCATAATTCAGTGGACTCATATTTTCCAAATGACCAATGTGGAATCACACATGGTTAAAAGATCTATTCTAACTGCAAAATAGACATGAAGTTTAATGTAACAGTGTAGAAAAGTTCGTTGATGTGATTTCAGATTCCATATTGCAACTAATGTTTAAGGAGCTATCACTTGTGGAGTTTCAGTATAACATCAAAGAATATCTGTGATTATTTGAAAAGGCTAGACCTCCCTTTTCAAATACTTATCTGTGTGAGGCTGGATAGTCTTCCTGTACTTCAAACCAACATAGTGCCACAGATGGAATGCAGAAGTAGATGTGAGAATTCAGCTGTCGTCTATAAAGACAGGCATCGAAGACACGTGCAAAATTGTAAAACAAGGTCAGCCACTTATTCATTAACTTTGTTTTGGAAAATGCAGTTATTTTTGATATATATATGTATGTATATATATTATAGGTGTTATATATATATGTATGTGTGTGTATATACATGTATATATACATATATATGTATATGTATATATACAGATATATACACACACATATATATATACATATATATATATACACACACATATATATATAACACCTATAATAGGTTTGCTATTGTTATTTTAAAATCAGTAAGCAAATACGTCTAATATTTCTGTTTTAATTTCTAATGTGGTATATATATATATATATATATATATATATATATATATATATATATTGATATATCCCACAGAAACGAAAGCTAGATCTTCATAACTTATGAGCATGTAAAGAGGTCCTGAGACCAAAATGTTTGAGAACTGCTGCCTTCAGAACAGTTTGAAAACTCCTTGGAGCAATTGTAGCCTCAGACAAAGATGGATAAACCCTGATGAGGTTTCCATAATCCCTTCCCCCTTTTATCAGCTAGACCCCAAGGCTGACAATTGCCAAATATATTTGATTTGTCTTATATAAATATATATTCCTGCTATGATTTTCTAAGCAGTGTATAGTCACCTTGATTAGATTTTTGGGCTTGTTGGCATCTCTGATTCCATCCATCTTTGGCAAAGAGCCAGGTCGCTCACCTGGGTCACCTATTCACAAACCAGATCCTAGAGGGAGATGGCACAGCCGAAGCATCAGCTGCTGGGTTCTGCCAACTTCAGAAGACAAGCTCATTCCTTGCACTTTTTTGGATACCAAGTATTCCATTCAATATATTTCTCATGCTGGGATACAATTTTGTTACCAAGGACCAAAGAAAAAATATGAAGTGTTAGAAACAATGGTTCAAATAAAAAGGCGCTAATATTGATTTAGCACTTGCTCTAAGCCAAATACTCTTATCCATGTTACTTCATTTAATCCTCCCAACAACACTATGAGATGGGCATTATTATTCCAATTTAGCAGAGGAGGATAGCAGGGTTCGATAGCTGTTACATAGCAGATGAGGAATGCAACCCAGGCCTCAGTGGCTCCAAAGACAGATTCATAGTTAGAGGATTTGGGTTGTGGCAGATGCTTTATGGTGGTACTTTATGGATGTGGGGATGAAAACCCCTCATATAAGTCTTTAGAATTGTCTTAGGCCAGTGATTCTCCAAGTGTTGTCTCTGGACCAGCAGCATGAGCATGCCTGGGAACTTGTTAGAAACACAGATTCTCAGGTGTACAAAACAACATAGTGATTAGGCATTTACACACCTCAAAAAGTGATAAGCCCAACAAGTCCACAACCCATCTGACACCAGACATAGCCATCACTATGTTGTTTTGTACACCTGAAACTAGTTTTAAAAACACACGGATTCTCAGGCTCCAGTCTAGAACTGCTAAATTTGGGGCAAGCCAAGAAGCCAATGCAAAGGGCAGGCCAACTAAATAGCTGCCAGGGTTGCCAATCTAGAAAGGTACTAAAATATCACAAAAATAAATCAGAAATACTGTGTCAGTTAACTCAGATATACTCTTCTCTGGGGAAAGCAAATTGGTTTCTTATTCCATGAAGCTAATAAATTCCTTGTTATGAATTTGAACCTGTGACAGAAAATAATATTTGTTACATATAATGTTCTGCTTCCTTCTAAGAAAGACTGATCCTGGTAACTAGAAAAGCTTGTGCTTGCTAAGCACAAGCTTTTCACCATTTGTTACCAGTGGGCCTCTTACCCTGTCTACTGTGCCCTCGATTCCTGAAGGATGAGCAGTATAGTACAGACGTCTGAAAAATCTTATTTGTGGATCATCTGAGATCAGATTCCCTAGAAACAGAGCCTGAGATGGAGATTCTGGTGCAAATGATTTATTGAGTGAGCACTCTGAGGGGAAGGGAAGCAAGGGTTGCAGCTTAGCAGCAGGGAAAGCTAACCAAGGATGTGGTCTCAGACATTAGCTTCAGCCTGATCCCATGGGGAGCTCTGTTGAATGAATTTTACCAGAGTTGGTCCTACCTGGAAGGAAAGGAGCCAAATTTTGTTACATCTTTCAGTCACTCATTGACTGTGGTGGGATGGAGTTGAGAGCTTAACCTCCTGGCCTAAGTGGTTCCTGGTAACTGAGGGTAGCTCTTCAGAAAAAGAAGTAACTGTGAGCCATTAGTAGCCAACCGTGACAGCAGCTGGGGGGTAGACAAACCCAGGTAAAAGGGATCTGGATGGGGCACCAACAGCATCTACTATATGGATGTCTTTTGGATGTCTGTTCATATCCTTGGATGTCTGTTCATATCTCTGGATGTCTGTTCATATCCCTGGATGTCTGTTCATATCTCTGGATGTCTGTTCATATCCCTGGATATCTGTATGCATCCCTGCCTCAGGTGTGACCTCTCCTCTCTATCCCTTGACCTCACAGAACCATAGTCTTGGACCAGCCAGCTTCCTATTCCCCACTCAGCTATGAGGTAAATCAAGTGGCTGCATTTGTGTGATCCCAGATAGTTTGCAGAAGGGTGTTGAACACATGCATTATCGCTCCCGATAGAATATATTCCTATCCTAGGAACATTTTCTTGTTATTCCTATTTTCTTCTTTTGTAAAATGAAGTGGTAGTCTGGATTATTTCTAACCTCATTCCGGTTGAAAAATCCATTTGCCTAACGATTTCACTGTAGAAGGCAGTTGTTGTGCTTGCATATTTCGTCTGGGAATGAGTTTCAAAAAAGTATTGATCAGAAACTGAGTCTGGTGTCATTGATATAAGTCAGGCACTATTAAAACTGTGAAAAGATTTAGTCCATATCAGAGAATTCACTTCCATATGTTCTGACCAAGATTCTTTTACCAATAATCAACATTAAATTTTCTCAGGTGATGAACACACAATGGGATTTATAGATGATGTAATACAGAATTGTACACCTGAAATCTATGTAATTTTACTACCAATTGTCAACCCAATAAATTTTTTTAAAAAAAGAAAAAAAATTTTTCTGGATAATTATCAGGGATGAATTTCTTTAAAATATTAAAGAACTGCAGAGTTGGTCCCAAATTCCTGCTTCAATGATCTGTGTCATGTATTTGACACACGAAGATGGACAAACATTATCATTACGCAGTCTTAATGAAACTGTGGCAGAAACTGAGGCAAACACCAACACCATCACTGAAGTGTCCCTATGTATCTTTTTAATCAAATACGATGTGATATTTTTTAAAAATCCTGATACATAGTTGATGGTCGGGCCCCCCCCACCACCAGATACTGGCCCCTTGTGTGACCTAAAACAAAGCACCTATTCAGGCTTATGGAATACTGAAAAGTGTCCGCTCTAGGAGAACAACTCACAAAGAAGTCTTGCCTTCCTCCTGGCTGTAAGGCCTGGAAGGAGGCATAAGACTTGGTAACTGAAGTACAGACCAGGTTTCAACCCTTACTCAGACCTTTCACCTGAGACCTTTGCACAGAGCACAACTTGCACATCAGTATTTGGTGTTTCTGGTTGTAGGAGTCTGAGCATTGTGACTTGACTAGTTTTTCACTCTTTGATATGGCCTTTCATATTTGTCAAAAGACATCAATCCCATGCACCTCAAGCATCTCCATAATCTAGACATTGATGAGAACTTCTAAGACAAAAAGGCCCCCAAAAGAATGTGTTCTGGATACCCTCTCTGTATGTATTCTTCATTCATTTTTATCACATGAGAAGCCTTGCCTTGGAACTTCAGCATTGGGTCAAGGCGCCCCTGCCATTTTCACTGAGATTCTACGGTCACCTGCTTGCATATGAGCTCTCATGTGGCACTGCCATGCTAATCTGTGCAGATCTTTCTTCCTGGGAGTTTTATAATAGTCATATCATTAGCACAATGTCCATTAGAAACATCTGACATTGAATTATTTTTCTAAAGTTCTGGAAACTTATCACTGAAAAAAAATTGATGATTCTTCCCTGACATTGAAATCATTGCAGTGTAATCACTTGATGTTTTTATTTCCAATGTTACAATAGAGAAAGCCTGGAAGAAAGGAACACTTTGGCTAGTTATATTAATGAAATAGATAGGATCTGTTATGTATACCAGAGACCCAAGGTTCATTGCTGGAATTTTCGTTCATCTTTGTTGTCATAGTAGTTCAACAGGAAAAGGAATGAGGGAAGAAAGGGTAAACAGAAACAGGAGATAAAAATCGCCTTGGAAAAGTTAAGGCTAAATTTTCCTTCCTTTTTTTCTTTATTCCTGGTAATATAAATAATATATTTTTAAGATGAAAAGTTAAGAAAGCAAATTTCTACATGTTTGGGTTGAGAAAGATGTTAACTTGTGTGTACATTAAAAAGAAAGCTCTGGGGCTTTCTGAGGTAAAGTGACCATATTTTGGCAAGAAAATGATTATAAGTTCTTTTCGATGGAGGGAAGAAGATTATAACTTCCACTTGGTTCAAAGAATAACCAGTAAACAGATAACAGCTCATCATCTTGGGGACCATTTAGAAAGTACATGTAGGCAGTTTAAAGGAGAGCTTCTACTATCTGGTTAAATGGTTCCTGTACACTCTGCTGAAAGAAGATAGCCCACACAACTCCACTCTTTCTTTCTTTTTTTTAAAGATTTTATTGGGGAAGGGGAACAGGACTTTATTGGGGAACAGTGTATATGTACTTCCAGGACTTTTTCAAGTCAAGCTGTTGTTCTTTCAATCTTAGTTAGGGAGGGCACAGCTCAGCTCCAGGTCCAGTTGCCATTGTTAGTTGCAGGGGGCAGAGCCCACCATCCCTTGCGGGAGTCGAGGAGTCGAACCAGCAACCTTGTGGTTGAGAGCCCATACTCCAACCAGCTGAGCCGTCTGGTCACCCAGGAACTGAGAGGCAGCTCATTGACTTCATTCTAGTTGAGGAGGGTGCAGCTCGCTGGCCCATGTGGGAATCGAACCGGCAGCCCCATTCCGTTGCCCAGAGCTCGCGCTCTAACCACCTAAGCCGCCCGTCCACCCCACTCTTTCTTTCTTAAGTGCTCCCAATAAATTACCATAGACATGAAAGTCACCTTTGATATTTACTAGAAAAAATGATTTTTTTCCCTGTAACATTACAAACCTTTTTTCCCCTACAAAATATGTTTTATTGCATCTTCATTACAAATCTAATTTGTAATTCACCCCTTACTCAGTCATTTAAGTCATAGCTATCTCCTGAAAAGTATCAGCCAACCAGCCTGGAAACATTCTTCTAATAGTGGAGGTAGAATGCAAAGTTAATTACTATTTTTCTCCTCTATAAAATACATTATTTTTTTTAAAGTTCCACTTATGTTATTTAAAATTTTAACTAAAAAAATTCAAATTATGTCATAATAATTCAACATTTCAAATTTTAGCCACCCACAAGAGACACCTAGCTTTAATTATAATAATCCAGTAATGCAAATTTTTATTATCCTGAAAAAAATTGGAGAAAAAAATGGGCTAAAATGTGGCAAGTAGTGGATTTATGGAAATATCCACTATCTGGTATGAATAGATGCATGATAAGCACAAACATGAAAAACTAAATTGCTCCTGCTGGAGAATTTGAACCTACGAAAATATCACTCTCTGATGGATCTTACGTTCCTACCCAGGCATCCATGATTTTACCACTTGTTCACAAAGGCTTCTTTAGTCTTGTAACATTAAGTATTCATTACAGAAAAGAGATGTGTGCTCTAGAAGGACCCTCCTTCCCACAAGTGACTGGAAAGAACTCCAGAGTTTGGGCATAATTATAGCTGTTTTCTAAGAATTTCATCATTTGCCTCCATAACTGAAAGTCTATCTACCTCATTTGCCTGAAAATTGCACTAAATCAGTAAGATGGATGATTTGGCTTCTTTGTTGGTCTTGAGGGATATGAACACAGCCCACAGATCTACCAGCAGCTGACTGCCTGGTAAATATTTACTTATAAATTAGCGTGGGTGATAATTAATTAAGGTAATAAGCATAGATTACATTTAATGGCTTAGACATTATACATTATGAACACAATATTTTATGTTTAGTTGAAGCAAATGTATATGATTATTAATATGACACCCAAATGTAACTCAGAAATTGTGAATTAGAGAGTATAAACCAAGTCAAGCCACGTATTACAGGGCATCAACCCTTAAATAAAGGCCTTTAGGAAAGTTTCAGAATGGCAAAGCAATATATTGTTCACATATACCACATATCAGGATTTGTTTATTTCTTAGATTACCTTCTCCTTCCCCCATAAACTGACTCATTCTGTTACTGAAGAACATCGTTTCCCTCTTGACAAGCATCACAGCATTAAAACTTTGGCTTCTGGAGCTGAGGTGAATAATCGGTCAGCAGGGCCACCATGACAGCCTAGGATGATACAACAAAGAGAGAGAAATGAAGAAATGGGTAAGCGTTACTAAGAGTCTGCTCGAGGACCTAAGGAAGGGGAACTGGGTTCTAGCTTTGAAAGCCTACAGTTATGATGTGTTTACTTGATGAAATGATAAGGGGACAGTTCCGATCTAATACTTATTTTTATTTAGATAAAGGAAGGTCAGGAGGGATCAGACTGACCAAATATAGGCACAAACACCATGCTTACTTAGGCCTCTTTCCATGACTCGTGGGTTAGAGAGTTGACATGAGATCCCATGGTAGTAGCCATGATTAGATTTTCCAGTCATAAGTAAAACCTAGGTATGGGCTAGTTTCAGAGAAACGCAATCCCTCCCATCCTTGTGTTTACACTGTGCTTTGGTCACCTGTAACCTAAAGAAGTTTAGAATAAATCAGCTGTAGAACAAAAGTCAATCATTTGGGCTAACAAGTAGTGTCTATCTGAATCTGGGTCCTCATGAAAGAATATTTAGAACCAAGAGTACAGCTTCTCATTAGGCTGTCAGCCATAAATGGTAATTTTCACTTTCACTCTTCCCAACTTCCACAATAACGACAATAGTAATATCAGAAAAAATGGTGACAAATGTTTATTGCGTGCTTACTGTGTACCAAATTAAGTGCCTTATCATGCGTTAGTGAGTTAAGAAATATTTGCCAGGCACTGTGTTAGGTGCTGTGGTGAGCTAGAGATAAATGTTTATGCATTATCTCATTTAATGCAACAACCTTCTAAGGTAGCTTCTGTTATTATCATTTATAGAAGAGGAAATCAATCCTGAAAACAACAGATAGTACAGAACTGGCTTTGGACCCAGTTTTCTCTGACTCCACTCTTAAGAGGTTGTTTTACTGCCTTTCGCGTACTTGCTCTTTCCTTCCGATCGTACTCTGCATGTGTCCCTAGCCTATAGCAAAAGTGTAGGTGTTGACACACAATGTCATATACAGATGATGTATTACAGAATTGTACACTTGAAACCTATGTAACTTTACTAACCATTGTCACCCCAACATATTTTTTAATGTGGTATAGATATAGATATAGATTCATTTATTTACTTTCTTTGTATTGGATATTTAGGATTTTAATGAACTTTCATCATTCTTATTTTACTATGATAAACTTCCCTATTATTAATCTCTATACCTATCTCTGAATAATCTCCTAAAATCACTTCCTAGACATAATATTAATAGATCAATACTGCACAACATTATTAAAATGCTTGGTACAGTTTACATATTAATGTCCAGAAAAGTTGTCTCAATTTAGATTCTTATCAGTAATAGATTAGTGGTTTATTTCAGTGCAATCTTGGCATCACTAGTTTTTTTAAATAAGTATCACCCCAACATATTTTAATTAAAACAAAAAGGGCAGGTCTTATATTTTAAAGGTGTTCATCGAGTGCATTAACTGAGCAGTTACCATGTGCTGGGCCCTGCACTAAATGCTTTCTGTGCATCCTACCATTTAATATCCTTTCCTACTGTGTGAGGCGGTCAGAGATATAAAATACAGATGAGGAAACCGAGGCGTGGGCATTTTCCTGAGTGGTGCTGGTAAGGGCTGGATCTGTATCTCTTTGTCCCTAGACCTTCACCACTATGTTCAGATTACTTACCTCATTTAATCCCCACAACCACATGAGGTTGTGTCTATTTTTATCCTCATTTTCATGTGAATAAACTGGGCTTAGAGAAGTTACAGCACTTGCCCAAGGTCACACAGAGAGCCAGAACTTTAACCTGATTTCCAAAGCTTATGTTCTAGAACCAATATCTTATAATGCCGTCAGGCTATGAAAATGTATTGACCACATATTTAGGGTATTTGTCTGGCACGATTTTGGGTATAATGAAGAACACTACAGCCTAGATCAATGCTCTTATGAAGCAGTTTTCATTATAATGGCGAGGGGACAGGCAACAAACAAACAAGAAAATATCAAGTAATGATAAATGTCATTATAAAATAAAATTTAAAATGGGGGCTAGCCCAGTGGCTCAGGCGGTTAGAGCTCCATGCTCCTAACTCCGAAGGCTGCCGCTTTGATTCCCACATGGGCCAGTGGGCTCTCAACCACAAGGTTGCTGGTTCAACTTCCGCAAGTGATGGTGGGCAGCGCCCCCTGCAACTAACAACCAGCAACTGGACCTGGAGCTGAGCTACGCCCTCCACAACTAAGACTGAAAGGACAACAACTTGACTTGGAAAAAAGTCCTGGAAGTACACACTGTTCCCCAATAAAGTCCTGTTCCCCTTCCCCAATAAATATCTTTTTTAAAAAAATGGTATAAAGGGGCCTGGGGAATCACTTAAGAGTGGGTGGCCAGGGAAGACCTTGTTAAAGGAGTGACATTTAAGTTGAGATCTGAATGACAAAAAGAAAGTAGGAAGGCCAAACTGGGATAAAAGCTTCTTTCAGGTAAAATATTTTAAACTTTCTTATGGATTCCTGGGAACATATCTCATGTTTTGTTTTGTTTTTAATTGTCATTGCATGTGTCAAATTTATTTTCAAATGCAAAATCTTAGGACATCTACTTGGAATAGAGTTGCCAGATTTAACTAAATAAATAGACAGATAGTTCAATTGACATTTCAGGTAAACAATTTCTTTCAACTCTAAGTATGTCCCAAATGTTACATGGATATCACTATACTAAAGAATTCTTTGTTTATCTGAAATTTCAGTTTAACTGTAATGTATCGGGCACCCCTAACAAGGAGAGAAGTAAGAGACTATAAAATACTGTGACTTACATTCGCAATGGTGTTGTGTACCTGAGGGTCATCCTGATAGTAGTGCTTTGAAGTGTCAGCTTGTTTTGTAGGGTCCGTTTAGGTTACTTTAGCCCCACAGTAAATTGTGGGCAGAGGAAGAAACACTCCTGATTTTTGAGTCCTATAGCCTTACTAATTACTGAAAAATACAAAAGCCAGCTTTGTGGGGAGGAGAGGGTATATTTAAAAAAGGGGGGCGGGGATCAAAAGGCCTGTGTACTATGGAGAAAATGATGTGATTACTGGAATGTTCTGAATAGCACTGCTGGGAATCACCCAGCATGGAGGTCTTAAAAAGCTACTCTGAGTGCTGAAAGAGTGCATTTTTACTTTTAAAAGGTTATATATGCTTTTAGTGCAAGCCCTTCACCCTATTTAATTTTATACCTTATTATATACCAGTCATTATGGGCATCTCGGAACTTGAAGCTAGATTATATCTTTCCTTCCTTCTTCCATCCTGTTTTTAATTGAAAGTGTGTGTGTGGAAATCATTCTCTAGACAGGAGTGCTTTCCAATAGAACTTTCTGTAATGATGGAAATGTTCTATGTGTGTTCTGTCAAGTACAAATAGTACAGCCACTAGCCATATGTGGCTGTTGAGCACTTAACACGTGGTTAGTGTGTCTAAGGAACTGAATCTTAAGTTGTTGTTTTTTTACTAGTTTAAGTTCAAATTTAAATAGCCACATGTATCTAGTGGCTACTATATTGGATAAGGACATTCTAGAGGAAAACAAGTATTGTGCCTTTAGAACATCCCAGAAAAATCGATCACAGAGGTGCTGAGCCTCAATGCCATTCTAAATAAACTGAAGATAATTTCTTTGCTATAAAGTAAGAATTTAGGCTAGACAGTCTCTAAGGTCTCATCCCACTTGAAAATGCTATGCTTCTATGAACAGTACAGGCTGATGGGGACCGCACAATAGTCTTTTTTTTTTATCATCTCCAATTCCTGGCAGAGGGCCTGGCACAAGTAGATGTTCCGTATATGATTGCTAAAATGAACTTAGCTCAATGGGCCTCCAAAACATCTAGCTTAGAGACAGAGTGCAGTGTGTGTCACCACCTCCCTTCCAGAATCCATGTCAAGTATCACTAGTCAGTGATGCCACTCTTTCTTTCCAAGACCATAGGCAGGCTTAGAACTATTAATACCTTCTGAACACAGGACTCCAAGTAGCCTGTTGATGAGATTGAGGACCTAAAATTAAAACTTATTTGCCATCTATACAGCTTGATCTGATTATTTTATATACGAGGAAACAGGGGAATGGAAAGATAATACTTATCTAAGATGACACAGCTGACTACTCTTACAGAAAGTTCTAGAATTCACGGCTCCTCACTCCCAGTTTTCTTTGTATTTTCGACTCTCCACATTCATTTTAATGTGACTATGCCTCTAGTTTGTTTTACAATATAACTTCCCCTAATAATAGTGAATACCTCAGGAAGGCGGGGGATAGAGAGATGGCAGTCAAACTTAGATGGATGGAAAATGGGTGGGCATAAGGTTTCAGTGTGTGTGTATGTGTGTGTGTGTGTGTGTGTGTGTGTGTGTAAGTGTGTAACCTTGTAAACATTTCAACCATGTGAATACATTACGTATTTAATTTCTTAAGTAAATTTAATTTAAAGATGTTTAATAAGCTCTTTAAAAATTCAGACACGCAGTTTCTCCATAAAGGATATTTTAGAAAACTTTCTTTTAGCTCTCCCCTCCATGAATTTCTAAAAGGACCTATTTTAACGGATTTAGGTTGATTTCTTTGTAACTTCAATCATCTTCTGATAAAGAATAGAGCTCGAGTTCAAATATGTGGTGATGGAAGGAGAACTGACTCTGGGTGGTGAGCACACAATGTGACATATACATGAGGTATTATAGAATTGTACACTTGAAATCTATGTGATTTTACTAACCATTGTCACCCCAATAAATTTAATGAAAAATTTTTAAAAATTAAAATAAGAAGAATAGAACTTGAGGACAATTTTTTGCTATGTCTCTTCCTGAGGTATATGATTGGAGAGCTCACCTTTTCTTTTCTTTTCTTTTCTTTTTTTTAAAGCATTTGCTGAGTAAGCATATTGCCTGAACAGTGATCAACACATCAATTGTCTTCTTTCTCCATTTTTAAAATATTCCTTCTGAATGCCTGCAGCTGTCTGATTTGAGTGTGATTCTACCTTTTCTGTTCTGTTTGCTCACATTTTCCTTTTCATCATTTAGATCTTTGCTATTCAAAATGTGGTTCACAGGACAGTAGCATCTGCATTATCTGGGTGCTTGTTAGAAATGCAGAATCTTCGGTCCCACCTCAGACCTATTGAAACCAAATCTATACTTTAACAAGATCCCTAGGTGATTGAAATGGACATTAAAGTTTCAGAAGCACTGGTCTAGATGACAGGGCAATTCCCATTTTAGCCAAAATTAGTGTCCTGAAGTGGCAAGCTGAAGGGAACAATAAGAAAAACAATCATCCCTCTTATTAGATATGACAAATTTAAGCCTGATATGCAACTTTCCTCAGCAAAGGGAGTCATGAATGGCTTCCAAGAAGCCATAGTGGAGCTCGAATCTCTTCTGGTCACTACATTAGATCAACAATGAAGATGCTGATGGGGATACTAATTTATTAATTATAATCACAGTATTTATGGTGTATTAGATACCACACTAAATGCTTTACATGTATTTAATACTCACAATAACTTTATCTCTCTTCAATTATAAAATATATAAATAATTAATAGACAGTCCTTTCTAGCTCATTTTTCTCTAATCCAGAAGTTGGAAGCTATAAACTACATTTCCTAGACTCCTCTGCAGCTGCCACTCAACTGCATCTACTCAAGACTGGGAGCCATAAGTGAACCAAATGCAGTGGAACTCATTCTCTGGAACATTGGGTCTTCTGATCCATAATGCAGCTGGTGGTACCTGGTTCATCTGGGGCCGCTATAATGGAATATCTAGCACTTAGTTTCAAGGGCCTTACGTACCAGGTTATGGGTGGCTGTGTCAGTGGTGTTTGGCTATAAAAGAACCACAGTGTTGTTGGGCAATTTTCCTGCCTGTGTTGTTTCTGAATATGGGGTGTCCAAGAATGATTTGCTGTACTGTCTTTCCCCAGAGATTCTGGGAGCTGCTTAGTGCCTTAATAAATTCCTTTCCATTTACCTAACTAGAGTTAACTGTATTGTTTGCCAGTAAAACCCTAGCTGGTATAGTAATTGAGATCAGTTAAATCACTAAAAGCTAAAAAATGGTGGTACCAAATTATGGCACTTGAGTATTCAGTTTTCCATAGAAGAAGGGGAAGTTTGGGATATTGTAAAGCAGAGACATGAGGTTAATATTTCCTACTATAGAATAGCAGAGATGACGATGAAACCAGTAGCATTGTTAAAGGGACGAATAAATTTTAAGTTAGTTTTGTTGCAATTCTGAAAATGTTCCATGCCTAAAAACAAATGTGTCTGTATTGCCAAAGTCAAGTAGAGAACCAAAACAATTATCTAGGCAAGTTATGAAAGGAAGAAAGAGAAGAGGAAGGAAATAAGATTACTTCAAATGCCCCTTTTGTACCAGGCGCTGAATTAGGCACTTCTATGAACATTAAAAGGGAATTGTAAAATAAGAGTTATGCAACTTATAATGCTTGGCAGGCAATGGTGGCTGGTGCTCAGGCTGATAAAGAGGAGTTAGAATTTTGATTAAAATAGATATATTTTGAAGGGGGTTAGTTTCATTTCATTAAAATATGCTATAAATGATAATAAGCAATAAAAATCTATTACGAACTTTCTGGAAAAAATATATTCCATATGAGCAAGTAATGTAGGTGGATAATTTCAAAAGGTGTAACTGACCAAGTTGGGGCCACACAGAGAACTCCTTGTTCTCCATTCTCCGTTTCTTGCTTACCATGATTGTCCACTTCCTGTTTTCAGCCTCTGGGAATACCAGTGATCGTGGAGAATAAAACACTTCATCATCCACTTCTTCTGGCTTTCTGGGCAAGCAGTGTAAAAAGGTCCAGTCAGAGGCAGCAACTTTAGCAATCTAAAGAAGAGATGGGGATAAGTCTGTGTTTTGACTCTTATATGTGGCTATCACATTTGTCTTCAGTATTTAAAAACACATATGGCATGGAGTCAGAGATCAGATCAATGCAAAGGGAGACACCAAAGGCCATGCAAAGAGACAAAGGAGGGTGTAAGCTCAAGGCACCCAGGGGTGTACATGGTACTTTCAACTTGTGGAACGTTATAGTCTTTTTATTATGATTATTTGGGAGATCGTCACTCCAAATTAAACCACTAACTCAGTTTTCTGTTACTCTGTCTAGTGGGATAGTGGACATTTCAGTAAAGAACTCTAGTAGTGTAATATGTGGTTGATAGCAAAAGTCACCAATTATACCTCAATATATTTTACAAGTTGCTTTTATGTAATTATGTTACGTTTTGAGCTTATTTCCAAATTCTGGTTTTTAGCACTTGGAGCATACGTTATCACTAGTTAAACATTTTTGAAGAAGAACGCTGAGATAGGAATGCATTAAACAGGATTATGAGCACTCTGAACTAGATGTTTCATTCTTAATGCAAATATCCTAACAGTTTTCATTTTCTCCAACAGTTGATTCCTGAAAGTTACATTTTCCCATCCATTTCCATTGTTCACTTAACAATTCAAAACTGCATTCCATCAGAATTTCTTACCTCAAAATTATTACCTTTATACTAAAATTTTGTTTTACCTCCCACTCTAGCTCTAGGTTCAGAACCTTCTGAATTTCTAAAATACTGGAAAAGTGACAAGGGAAAGGAGTAATATTTTAACTTGTCATACATCAGTGAGGTTCCTGCTCTTCATGCCTACAGTTCGAGCACCAGAAAAACATCTAAGTTTGGTCAAAGTAGGTATGAGGTAAACCACAGGGAACTTAAAATTTCTCCATGAAAAGATTTGCCATATATGTGCCAAGGGATTGGCCATAATATATAAATAACTCCTATAACCAATAATAAAAAACATAAAAGAAAAATAGAAAATGGGCAAAGGATAGGATAGCAGTTTATAGAAATAGACATGGAAAATGGCCAATAAACATGAAAAGATGTTTAACTTCATAGTAATCAGGAAAACGCAAATTTTTAAAAATATGAGGTACAAACTTCTTAATTAAAAATGTAAATAGCTAAGAATAGAGAGAGTATGGAGGGAGCATAAGTTGCCAGTCGTTTTTTTGTTTTGTTTTGTTTTTGCCAGTCGTTTTTGGATGGGTAATTTAGCAGCATTTCCCATATTTTAAAAAAGTATCTGCCATTTCTCCCGGAAATTCTTCTGGGGATCTATTTTCTAGTAATAATTGCACAAAGAAATATGTATAAGAATGTGCATTGCAGCATTGTTTGTAATTGGGATAACTTGAAATCGCCTAATTTATCAACAGGAAACATTTTAGGTGAATTATGGTCGACTCATAATTTGGAATTTTATGCAGCCATTTAAAAGAATGAAAAATATCTAAATGAATGGAAAAGAAAATCTAAGATTTGTTAAGTGAAAAAAGTAAGTCAGAATAATATATTTTAAAATACCATTTATGATAAATCAATAATTGTGTGTGTGTGTGTAGGCATACTATGTAAACACACAGAAGAGATTTGCAAAGAGACACATCAAAGTGTTAAAACACTGGCTACCTCTGGGGAATAGTCACTGGTAAGGGATGAAGGGAAAGACATTTTCACTTTTTATTTTTCAAACTTCATTATATTGCCATATATTAAATAAGGAGCTTGTATTTATATATTACTTTGTCAATAAGATGTCTACTATAATTGCTTAATCCCTTTCTCCATTAAACAGATTAGTTTCTCTGCTGACAAAATCCCAATGCACACCTGACTTTTAGGGTCCTCCTCCAGAATGATGGTTCTCAAAGTGTGACCCTAGAGCAGCAGCGCTGCATCACCTGGGAACTAGATAGAAACTCAAATTCTTGAGTCCTACCCCTGACCTACAGATTCAGAATCCACAGGGGAGTGACCTACTGCCAGCTGTGTATTAACACCTCCTCCAGGCAATTCCAAGGCATGCTCAAGATTGAGAAGCATTGTTTCAGATTTTAATTAATGAAAGGCATCAGCTTAGGTGGGATTCCCCTGGGAATGCCCTGGAGTCAGTTAGCAAAACTCAACTGGATTTGCGAGTCCTTAGAAAATAGAAGCAAGGATCAGCCTAAAGAACATAATAACGGGGCTTTTCTTAGAAGAAATCAGAAGAAACTGCATGCAACAGAAGTAACCTTATGTCTCTAAACACAAAAAGAGTAAAAGCATTCCAATGCCTTCACTGCTGTGAGAGGGGAAAACCAGCTTCTTTCTTCTGCCTGGGTTTCAAATTCCTTCAACCAGGACAAAAGTGTCTTTGCAAAGGACATAGCTAATCTTAGGGAGGAGAAAAATCCCTGGGGGATACAGTCAGTGAGTCCTTCATAGGGAATGAAAGGACAGTCTGCTCTCCCCAAAGTGAATGAGTGATTAGATGGTTCTGGCCTTTATGAATGGAATTAATGAACCTTCAGAGAGGCATCAATTTGTACCTTCATTGTAACCTGGTAACCTTGGAAAGCCTTGAGCCGCTTTTTCTTCTCCTCTTCTTGTCCCATGCTTATCCAAGTGTCTGTAATTAATACGTTGCCTCCACGAGCCGCTTCCAGTGGATCATTCGTCAGCGACAGCTTGGTACTGTTCTAGCATACACAAGCATGCCAGTTAAACAACTTCATGGGACAGAGAAAGGCAATTAGGACTTTACATATAAGGAGCATACCTCCTTGGCATACTGTTCTGCCACCTTGATTATATTGGGATCCGGATCATAACCCTGCAGGGGGAAGAGTGTAACTGTTAGGTAATGTTATTCTATATGGTTTCTTACATATGCGTTACTTTCCTTTCAACAATAGTCACACTCTCTTTCCCTTTTTTTGCTTTAAGTTGTAGCCCAACCATGTGCAGTAGTATATGATTTACATCTAGAATTTCAAACCTTTATATTGCTTTGGGGAATTTCAAAAAATAAGCAATTGCCCCATTCTTCTTTTATCGTTTTTGACCTCCTTAGTCATAAAGACAAACAGGGTGGGGTGCTTTTGAGCTCTCGGTAGCACCTTTTCTTGTTCCTGTAATAGCTTAAGAGGATTATATATATAATTCTACCTTATGCATTTTGGTCTCAGTTTTTCCATGAGCTGTTTTTTTGTGTGTTTTTTTAATGCTTTTTCGTCTGAAATGCTTTTCCATATCCACTCCGTATCATAACACTTTCATGTCTCAGTTCAAGTATTTCAGAAAAACCTTCCCTGACCACTACAGCTAAGTACTAACAGTCTACACGCACACATCTTATTCTTTTGCACTCACCAACAAGTATTCTGAGTGCCGGGCACTTGCTCTGAAATGGCATTTACACAGCAAGCACACTGTTTTTGCTGAAATACATTTGTGTACGGTGGCTTGGTGAGGGAAGGGTCAGGACTTGGGTAAGGCAAGCGAAGTGCCTAAGGCACAAAGTCTAAGGAAGTGCTCACTGTCAGAGTCGTGAAAGCACAGATTTTGCACCATCGGTGCCTCGCTTGCTCACCCTCGTCTCAACTCTAGGTGAGGGGCCATTATGGAAGCAACGAAAGCCCCCCAAGCTATTCCATACACAACAGGTAGCCCCTCTGTCTCCATCTTTTCTTTCTAATCTGTTCTGTACACAGCAGCAAGAATTGTTTTCTTTGAAGCCTTCGATGTTTACTACTTGTTTCTTAAGTCAAAGCTGATTAAGAGTATCAAGGCTCCCCACTGACATCCCCTGTTTCTGTCTCTTTTAATTCGTCTCAACATCTTGCTGCAGGAAAGCCAATATTATTGTCATCCCTGCACATGTCTTGCCCTTTTCTGCCATCACAGCCTCTCACCTCCCATTTTGTCCTCCTCTCCGGGGTGTCTTCATCGGAACACGTCAGCTCCTCCTTTGTCAAAACTCTAGCCCAGCTTCACCTTCAGACCCTCCATATGGTAGTCTTGTCAGTCCAAACCCCATAATTATTCTCACCTTCCTTCATCCTTTTCATTTTCCTGAATTCTTAGCGCTGATTATGAGTTGGTGTTTATAAATTCTCAGTAGGACACTGTGGTGGACGCTGCGATATGCCACCCAGATCCCCCTTCATGAATAAAGGCAGTGGGAATGCTGCTGGAAGATGGCTTTTGGCTGTCAGTCTCTTTGGGCACTGCCTCAGTAGCAGAAAGCCGATTCACCCAAGGTCATATACCTTTCCAGGGCAACCTACATTCCGTGACTGGTTGACAGAAGGGTATGAAAATCTGACACCCTCCTCCCAATCCGGACAGCTGTGAATGGCCATCTCAGATCTAGAACTCTCCATAAGGTCAGCCTAGGTGGTGGTAGGGCCTATATCGTAGCTCGGCTTCTCCCTCTGCTCACTCCTGCTTCCTTTCCCTCATTTCCACAGGCCTTGATCTCAAGGGCACGCCCTGGTAAACATCATGCACGCTAAACTCTGTCTCAGAGTCTGCTTCCCAGGAATCTCAACCTGTGACAGTATATTCAAGTTTATTCGTTTGAAATTGTACTTATTTGCATATGATTGTCTACCGTAGTTTCTTCTCTCATTACAAAATTCTTGAGGAAAGAAACTACTCATATGTTGCTGATGATGGCTGCCGACATTTTAGCAGGTTCACCACCCTCAAATAGCCATAAACTTGGGGGCTTTGTTTATCGGGATTTGGGGAAGTAATTAATAAAGGCTTGCTAATTTAGTAACTAATGTTGTGACCATTCATACTGGTAAACATAAATTAAGAGACTGGGCTATTACCTCATGTGCCTCCTGCCCTGAAAATTTAGCTTTCCCTTTGGAGAGCAGGTTTTATACTCCCTAACTATAATCAGTCTTAGAGAAGGAATCAATAAGCACTTAGAGAACCAACAGAGAGATTTGGAAATTAGAAAATCACCCAACCTTGCATCCACTGGGCTATGACTGAGAATACAAAAAGGAATTCTTTACTCACAGCTCAGCTTTCAATACTAAATCACTCATTGGCTTTAACATAAATCTTCAAACCAGACGAAGGTGATTAACAAACCTAGTTCAGTCTAAATATTCACTTAGAACAATGTTAAAATCATTACCATCAATAGTTTATGCAGCAATTTTTGCAATCAAGGACAAAATGATGTTTTCTTGAACATGGAAGTTATTCTTGGTTGAAGAATGGAGAAATAGATGAATTATGGCCTTGGAAACTTTTCAGTGCTTCTTAAATTTACAATAAATCTCCTAGCTTTATCTTTAAAGGAAATAGTTCTACTTATAAATTGATGGAACAACTTCTATACTATCAGTCTTTCCAGAAGACTTTTTAAAACTCTTACTCCCACCGAGATTTAACCAGGTTTTAGTACTCTTTATCATTTAAATGAGTTTCTACATAAGAACAATGCTGAAATTACTCTGTAATATTGGAATTTTTTCTTCTGATGCTAATAAAACTCTCTGACATGCAATAAAATGTTTAAATCATATATTTTTCCAACAGAATAAAGCCTTTATAAAAACACCTTATAGCAGGGAACAATTATTGTTAATGTATGTTTTATCTGTAAAAACTAAAACTAAATGCAGTAATAGTTTGCATTAATATAGATTTTTTTTCTTCAAACTAGATTTGTAGTGAGAGTGTGTTAAATCTTTCCATAAAGGGAGGAACCACCTTAAGCACATGTCAGATCTGACCCTTTATTTCAGTTCATGCTGAACAATAGAGAATTAGCTGTTGTAAACATTATCTCTCTGAGTCCCCAAAGTTTACTATAATAGGGTGGCTTCCAATGCATGCTGTTGCCTATGATTGTCATTTGTTCTATGGCAAGTATGTTAGGTAGAATACTGTCCTCCAAAAAATTTATTCCCACCCAGAATCTGAGAATGTGACCTTATTTAGAAGTAGGGTCTTTGCAGATGTAATTAGTTCAGATGAGGTCATGCTGGATCAGGTTGGGCCTAAGTTTAATATACCCTGTTTCCCCGAAAATAAGACCTAGCCGGACAATCAGCTCGAATGTGTCTTTTGGAGCAAAAATTAATATAAGACACGATATTATATTATTTATATTATATTATATTATATTATATTATATTATATTATATTATATTATATTATATTATATTATGTAAGACCCGGTCTTATATAAGACCCGGTATTATATTATATTATATTATACCCGGTCTTATATAAGACCTGGTATTATATTATTTATTATATTATATTATATTATATTATATTATATTATATTATATTATATTATATTATATTATATTATATTATATTATATGACCCAGTCTTATAGTATAGTAAAATAAGACCGGGTCTTATATTAATTTTTGCTCCAAAAGATGTATTATGGCTAGCTCTTATTTTTGAGGAAACACGGTAACTACGGTCTTCATAGAAAGAGGGACATTTGTAAAGAGAAACAGACATAAAGGGAAGAAGATGGAGGCGGAGACTGGAGTGTTGTAGCCACAAACCACGGAATGTCTGGGACCATCAGAAGCGGGAAGAGACAAGGAAGGATCCTTCCCTAGAGGCTTCAAAGGGAGTGGGGCCCTGCCAATACCTTGAATTTGGACCTCTAGTCTATAGAACTGTGAATCTATAAATTTCTGTTGTTTTAAGCCACCGAGTTTGTGGTAATTTGTTATGGCAGCCCTTGCAAACTAAGGCTGCAGGGTGTATTGACTCAAACCGGTCCAGCAAGAACACGAGGAAAAAACATTTTTGTTTTGTTTTGTTTTGTTTTGTTTTGTTTTGTTTTGTTTTGTTTTGTTTTTTGTTTTGGCAGGGTACAGCAGACAATGCTGATGCTCTACCCAGATGCCATCAGAGGGTCCATTTTTACAACTTTTCCTCCCTATCCCCGTTTCAGTGTGCTTTTCACAGCACTCGCAGCTCTTCTTCTGATGACCCTCTGGCTACCCAGCTTCTTTTCCTGCCAAAAGTGCCGGGAGATTCACCACCCGGGAGATTCATCCTCTTGCTGCCCTTGACCAAATATTGGTTCAAAGGATGAAAACCCGCCTTCCTTGCCTCAGGTTGGGAAAACTCGGGGGCATAATTTAAACTGCAGAGCACCTGTGGGATCACACTGACGCTCCTTTCTGTGGTACTGTACCTGACATGGCACTAGAGTGACCAAATCATCCTGGTTTGCCCTAGGACTCTCCCAGTTTTGCACTCATGTCCCCGAAAATCCCTAGTCCCAGGAAAACTAGAATGGTTGATCCGTAAATGGCACTCTTGCTTAGATTCTTCCCTTTCTCTGTTCTGCTCCCCCTATTCTCCTACAGGTCTGCCTTAGGAGTACTTCCTTAATAAATCACCTGTACACCAATCCATGGTAGGTCTCCTTGTGGAGAACCTGGCCCAAAACTCTGGTAGAGGGTGAAGAGTGCATGAACGCCTCAAGGATTTGAGTTTTTCCTGTTGGAGAAATTTAGCTATTAATCTACATTGTGTAATTCAAGTTCCCAGTTGATTGGCAAATAAACATCTCAAACTCAAGAAGCAGAGGCAAGGAGGAATTTTCAGGACTCATATAGTCATCTCTGGATGTCTTAGCTTTTCAGAGTTAACCACGGCGGCAACTACTGAAATAACAGCAAATGCATGCTTGGTCAGAAACACACTGGTACACAATAATTTTGAATAGTCGTCTCTTAATGAGAGGGTCAATTCTGTCTTTTACTTTGTTTCTGAAATGGTTTCTATTTAGGGGAGTATTCCACTCAAAAGACTCCTGATAGAATATCAGTAGCCAATGAGAAACATATTGGGGAAAACAATTCAGTAGAGATGAGATATTTCAAAGGTTCTGTGGGAATCCTTCCAGACTGGTTTCTGTATGAATCTCTTGTAGGGTTAATTTTTATCATCTGAAAGGCCTATTTATTTTGTATGAGTGTGCAGGTATCGTAACACAGGGCTTCTCCTAAAGGGATCTGACTTTTTTTATTTTGGTGTATTTATTTATGGATGGATGTTTTTATGTAAGTAACACATATTTACATGTTAAGAAATTCAAACTACATGAAAGGATATACCGTGAAAAGAAAGTCATCCTTTTACCTCTATCCTTGAACCTCCCAGTTCCCCTTCTCAGAGGCAACAACTATTACCAGTTTCTTGAGTATCAGAAAGGTCACTTTGGGTCTAAGAAAGAAATCATGCTTCCTATACATTCTATGAAAGATTAGCAGCAAGATAGAAAGTATATGGGAGTCAGGTTCACAGCCATATGGGACTTGGATTTAAAAAGCTGAAGGGTCCCTGGAGACGAGTTTTGTGAGCTTCATATTAGACTGACGTTTTTCTATCAGATTGTAGTATAGTAGTCCACCATTGTCTGCAGTTTTTCTCTCTGCCATTTCAGTTACCCATGGTCAACCACAGTCCAAAAATATTAAATGGAAAATTCCAGAAACAAACATTCATAAGTTTTCAATTCTGTGCCATTCTGAGGAGCATGATGAAATCTCGCGCCCACCCACTCCATCTTGCCCGGCACATGAATCATTCCTTTGTCCAGCGTACCCACACAATACAGCCTCCCCACCCTTAGTCACTTAGCGGCTGTCTCGGTTATCAGATTGACTGTCCCGGTATCACAGCGCTTGTGTTCAAGTCAGCCTTATTTTACTTAATCATGTCTCATTCACTTCACTTCATCATGTAGGCGTTTTATCATCTAACATCATCATCAGAAGAAGAAGATAAGTACAGAACAACAAGATATTTTGAGAGAGCTAGAGACCACATTCACATAACTTTAATTATAGCATATTGTTCTAATTGTTCTATTCTTAGTATTGTTAATCTCTTCTGTGCCTAACTTATAAATTAAACTTTATCATAGTTATGTATGTATAGGAAAAAAATGTAATATACCGGGGGTGCCAGAAAAATGCATACAAGTGGACACTTTGGTCAATGTTGCTCAAGCAGTAGTTCGCCGTCATCAGAAGTGTCTGGATGCTGATGGTAACTTTGAGCACCTTTTGTAATTGCAGAAGTCAAATGTGACTCGTATTCACCTTTGGTTATCGGTATATGCATATATTCAGTATTAGTTTTAAAAATTTTTCCTTTCTTAAAATGTGTATACATTTTTTTGGTACCCTCTATATAGAGGGTCTGTTACTATCCCCAGTGTCAGGCATCCAGTGGGGGTCTTTGAACCTATTCCCCGCAGATAGGGGAGGACTGCTGTATTAGAGAATGACAGCCCTCCCTGTGCCTTGGGAATTCTGTCTTGTCTGGATTTGCTTGCTTTTTTCAGACTTTGTGGTAACAATGCACAAAGATTTAGTCATCACACTGGCTGGTTTCGGCACATTCCGAAGGATAATTCAGACATACTTCTAACATAAACTCACAGGATGAAAGGCATCAGCCAAGACTCTTTGTAGAGATGGGATATTGGGCATATTGGGCACTCAAGAGGCCAAATAGCTATAATAGTAGGACTGTTAACACAACCTAAATTTTGTGGTCTCACCTGTGCTCTTGAATGGATGAGAGGCTTGTTTTCACTGGGTAATTGCATTTGGGGATGATTTAAGGGGAGGTGAATTCAAGACAGAAAGTTTCCCTACCTTTGGAGTAGCTGCCTGAATGTGCATTCCGAATTTCGCTGCACTCATCATGATGGAGTGCAGGATGTTGTTCCCATCCCCAATCCAGCTGAGGGTAAGGCCTTTCAGAGAGCCATAGTGTTCCTGAAAGGGAAGGGATGGAGGAGATTACATCTGGGAGGAAATCCACTGATGTGAAACAATTATTAGGGTTAAAATAAATGGTCTTCACCTCAATTTTAATGCTTTGTTGGAATAATTAAACTGCAGTGGTACCTCGGTTTTCGAACGTAATCCATTCTGGAAGACTGTTCGAGTTCTGAAACGTTCGAAAACAGCCGACAGCTAGGCCTCAGGATCTTGCACTCAGCGGAAGCCACATGACATGTTCGACTTCCGAGGCATGTTCAAAAACCGAAGCACTTACTTCTAGGTTTACGGCGTGCATAAACCGAAATGTTCGTCAATGGAGACGTTCGAAAACCGGGGTACTACTGTACTAATTTCTTGCATTATACTGAGCAATTCAATAACATAAATGTACAATCACAAAAAAAATAGCAAAATGTCCTAATATCTTAAACCAAGACATCATATGAACTTGTATGAGACTCATATTTTCATACGTTTCAAATCTGAATCTTTGTTGTATTCATTCATTCATTCATTCATTCCACTAATTGAGCACCATCCATGTCCAGACACTTTTCTTTGCCCTGGAGATATAATAATGAACAAAGGAGAAATCAGTCACTGCCTTTATGGAGCTTCCATTCGTTGGTGTAAGAAAGGGGACATACAATGCACCTAAAACAGTGTAGCATGGTAGTTGAGTATATTCCCACTTATACAAAGTTGGAAAACATTCTCATTAATAATCTTGGTTGTTTATTAATATAGACAGGTATAGCTAAAGTATAAACACATGCCTGGGAATTATAAATACAGACTTCAGGATAATAATTTCCTTGAGGGTTGGGAGGAAATGAGAGCAGGGAGAGTTAAACAGTGGGCTTCAACTCTTATCTGTAATATTGTATTTAAAAGCAAAAAAATTCTAAAGTAAGATTTGACAAAACTGTGTGGATGGCATGTGGGTTTATTTTTTATTTTTCTTGAAGTATCTGTAGGTTTTATATGTATTTATATTTATACATATAAGATAAAAAAGAGAAAGACTAAGCAATTTGGAGATCACAGAACTACTAGGTGGCTAAACTACGATTTAAATCCAGGTCCATCTGATTTAGATTCCATGTTCTTAATAAACGATTTATTCATTCAACTCTCACTTTGAGTATCTCCTATGTGAAGGCATTGCACCATATCCTGCAGGGGACAATATGATGACTAGGACATTTCACTGTCCCTCAGTGAATTTATAATCTAGTAATGATAAAGCCTCAAGGCGAAGCATTAAATTATCTGCTGTACATGTAAAGCCACGGCCACTTCGTATCTAACATCGTTGTATTACCCTCTCTGCATGAATTTTATCCTATCCCCAATTGAGTTTCATTTTTAGTTTAACCTCACATATACATGTGTGTAGCTTATTCAAATGAAGACGAATATGGACCAATGCAGTTTTCCCTATCTCCCCAGAAAAGTCCATAGACAGAGAAACCGTGGTTGTCAGGATTCCCAGTGGCAAAACTCTGTAGATTGACTGTGGCAAAACAAACAAGATCAATCTTTCAAAGTTATTCAACTTCCTAATTTGGGGGGGGACATGGCTAAATTTGAGCCTCAATTCCATAAGATCTGCATGTTCTTAATCCTAGCCTTAAACAGTTTATTAAAATGATAGAAAATGGCCTCCTTCTTAGAAAGTGATTTAGTAATTGACCATTTTGAGTATTTAAAGCACACTCCACCAGTCTTCACTCCCAAACCACAGAGCTTGATATGTAGGATTACATAAAGCTTTTCCTATCTGTATGTTCCAGCATTCCCTATTCATCCACTGTGTTAAATATGTCACCAAAAAGTGAAACAATTAAAAACTAGGTGATGAGAGATGGACTGAAAGAGGTTGGGAATCGGGTTGAAAACAGTAGGCTCTCATAATCTGTTTTTAACAATTATCTGTTCTTTGGATGTCTAATATACACCCATGTGCTATAATTCTTTGCCAAGATGATATTTGAAAACAAAATATCAATACCATGATTTAAATGGTTCCGTTTAGAGATGGTCAAGACTATTTATTGATTTTGCTCTTGTATAAGCAAGGAAATAAGCTAACCTGGAGCGTGAGGTAATCAGCCAGGATCTGGATAGGATGGTACAAATCTGACAGCCCATTGATGATGGGGATGGATGCTTCTTTAGCCAGGGTGTCCAGATCTGATTGTTTATACACTCGAGCCAACACTGCATCTGTCATGCTAGACAATACGCTGCAGCAAACCAAGAAAAGATAATCTAAGTGAATTATGCTTACTAATTCCTTCTTTAATACAGGATCTTTAACAGTAATAACATGCTAATAAATTAGAATTTTTACTAAGTTACAACTACCTATCAACGCGACAGATTTAAAAGCTAATATTATACATGTAGTCATTACAGAAGGCAGCTGTTGTTCCACTGATATCCAGTGACCACTGATTTTACTATTTTTTACAAAGATAAGAAATTAACCATGGGCCTAACAGTCATGATGATGAATTATAATTGATAAATGGCAGTTGGTAAAGTTAAAAGGAACAAGACAAAAACAGAAAAACATTAATGTACAGAAAAATGTTAATGACCTGGCATGTGGCTAATTTTCTTTTCCACCATCCCGCAGACAAATACATTTTCACTATAAAATTGAAAGTACAAATGGGGGAGCCACAGAGGTGCACACAGATTGCCTCACAAGAGAGAACCTTCTAGGAGTGCTGTTAGCTGACAGCCCTCAACTGCTGTACCTTCAGGATCCACTGCAGCATTCCTGCAGAGACCACACTCTCCCCACGCTGTTCCCATCAATAACTGAGCATGGTGTGGACACCAGAGCTGGACCATTCTGCCTGACACAGGACTTTTGTGATGGGCAGTCTTTGCTCTAGGCTCCTCATCAGCCTGGCTGAGACTTTCTCAGAGCTGTACTGTGTCTGAGCTGCTTTCCAACTGACTCCTTCCTTCCTCCTTTCCTTTCACTGGGGTCAGAGCTGCATCACCTTCTGAAGGCTCTCCCTGCCTACTCCTGCTTCCTCTCTCCTTAATTCTTCACAGTTGTTCTCCCCAAATGCATCTCTTGCATATCTAATTCCACCTTGGAGTCTGCTTCTCAGTAAACTTGAAATGACACAGCTAGCAATGAACTCTTGCAGGGGCTTAGCCTGAGAAGGCATTTGGCCCTTACTCCTATTCTCTGCATAGCTATCAGCATCTCTGAAAAAGACACAAAGCGTTCAATATCATAGCACAAACACAAGCACACATACACACACTACACCAAAAAAAGCAACACAAGTCAAATCATGGCCACAAATTCAAGTAATTCTTAGAAAGATGGATATTATTATTCTCATTTTATAGTGAAGAACCTGAGACACAGATTAAGTAACTTACCCTGAATCACACAGCTAAATAAGTTGGAGGAGCTTGTATTCAAATCAAAGTCAGTTTAACTCAGAAGTCCATGTTTTTACCATTACAACACACGGCCTCAAATTTGCAGATGATAAACATCTGAAAGGAGAGACTGGGATCCAGATTTTAAGTTTTTCCCATGTGTAAGAGTGGTGGTGGTCCCTCAGCTAACGCTTCAGCCTTATAAAAATAGCAAGAATGGCGTTTCATTTAAAATCTTGGTTTCTTATTATTTAAGGGAAACCCTCACAACAGAGGCTTCCAATCATTTCAGTTTTAAGAAACTCTTTTTAATAGCAAAAAAATTTGGAAAGCCTCCCATGATGGTAGTTATATTAAAAATAGAGTCATAATTTTAAGATATCCAGTTAGTCTTGGGTTCTACAGCTCGCTCTGTAAGTTACTGTGTGATTTTGGACATGTCATTTAATTTTTCTATGATTTAGTTTCTTGGTCTGTAAAACCATAATAACAATACATATCCCACTGGGTTACTGTGAGATTTACATGAGAGACCCTATATGCATCGTATGATGCCTTGTTCATAGTAAGAGATCAAAAAGTAGTAGATATTATTACTGTGTCAAAAGAAAATGCATAAAAACTAACGCTAGTATGTATTTAGTAAGATCTTCACAAGTTTGTACTTTAATCATCATATATATTTGGAAAATTAGTCTCTCATATATCTGAGACATATTATTTACTCAGTCTATAGAAAACTATTGGTGCTTAAAAAATTCAAGGACCACAAAATAACTCCTTGCTACCAGGGATTAGGGAATCAAAGGTTGAAAACTATATTGTTATAATATTTTCTAGACTCAGATATTTTCAAATTTTCATTGATTTCTCATACTCATAGTTCCCAGATTTTCAGATTTCATGGATCAGCAAAATTTCCGATAACATGGAGATCAACATAAAATTTCCAACTTTTTGTTTGGCAAATTAAGGACAATGGGAAACAAGCAAATAAACACATGTAATATGTTAGTATCTTCACTTAATAAAGCGATATTTTAACACCAAAAAAAAGGTGTGAACGACCTTGAAATTGAATTTTGCTTTGTGGAGTTCACTATATTGTCTTTATTTTTCTTATTCTACCATTTCTGATGAAAACTTCTCATGGCAGGGTATCAGTGGAGGGGTCAAGATTTAGGAACCAGTGCTCTGAACTATCTAAGCACAGTCTATGTTATAGCATGAAAGAGGTGCATAAAAGAGCCACTTTATAATTTCTCTTGCAAGACAGGTGATGTTTGATGGTTAATTAAGAAAAGAGTTTTCAAATATTGCCGCACATGAAAGTCACCTGGAGAGTTTTTGAAACTCTTGATACCCAGGCCATAATCTCTATCAATTATGTCAGAAAAGTAGAATCTTGAAGGGTAGGACCTAGGGATCAGTATTTTTAAAAACTTTCCAGGAAACTCCAATATGCAGCCAAGGTTGAGAACCAAAGCTAGCACCTGGCTCCTCAGGTCAAAAGCATCGGCATCACCTGGGAGCTTGTTAGAACTGGAGAATCTTAGACCCCGCCCAGATTTACTGAATCAGAATATGGATTTTAACAAACTTTTCAGGTGATTCATTTTCATATTAAAGTTTGAGACTCCCAAAAAGAGGGAATTGAGGCCACCATATTTTTGAAAGTACCATCCTTTTTTTTTTTCTTAGAACCCTAAGCAGCACCAGCCCGCCAAAAAAATTCAAGAGATGGCAGCCCAGAAAGACAGAGGACTTGGTCCATAATCTCACTGGCAGGGAGTGCTTTCTAGTTCAATGGAAGGAGAAAAGCATCTCAAATCCTAAGAAATGAAGAATCCACTCCCTTCCCTGAAGGCCCCCTCATTAGAGTAACCAGCTACCTTGACCAATTGGATGCCCCGAGACAATGGTTCCCAAACTTGTGTGTATCAAAACTAAGTGAAGAACTTAAAGTACTGAGGCCCACGCTGCCAAAATAGGGTAGAGTCTGGGTAGTTTTACTTGTTACCAAGTTTCCCAAGTAACTCAGATAACCTTCCAAAGTTTGAGAACCATTGTTCTAAGGCATAGGCTATTATGTTAAAAGAATTTTAAATCTTTACTTTTTTCAAGACTTTAATACAAATTCCCTTCCCAGTACAGATATACTGATGCTTCATACTATAGAATGCAGTCGTTTAATTCTATCGTGAGAAAGTAATGTCAATGGAGGCAGCTATCCCAAAAAAGTCTATAATTATTATCAATTTCCTATTTCGTAAGAATTGGTTAATTTTATGACACCTAAAATACTATGGCTCAGTTGGTTAGAGTGCATGCTCTCAACAGCAAGGTTGCTGGTTCGATTTCTACATGGGATGGTGGGCTGCACCCACTGCAGCTAAAGACTGAAAACGGCAATTGGACTTGGAGCTGAGCTGCGCCATCCACAACTAGATTGAAGGACAATGACTTGACTTGGAGCTGATGGGTCCTCGGAAAAACACACTGTTCCCCAATAAAGTCCTGGGAATTCACAGTTCCCTTTCCCCAATAAAATCTCTTTAAGAAATCAGAATTTATATGAAAAACAGGAATAAGGATCTTAAGATAGAATAATGCACCCCAATGATGTCCACACTCTAATCCCCATAACCCCTGAATATGTTACATAGCAAAAGGAATTTTGCAGATGTGATTAAATTAAGGAACTTGAGATAGGGAGATTATCCTGGGGTGGGCCCAATATAATTACAAGGGACCTTATAAGAGGGAGGCAGGTGGTCAGAAATGAGAGAAGATGCTAGCTATGCCGCTGGCTTTGAAGATGGAGAAAGGGAGCCAGGAGCCCCAGGATATAGGCAGCCTCTGGAGATTGGAAAGGGCAAGGAAATGGATTCTCCCCCGGAGCCTCCAAAAGGAACACTGCCCTGTGGGCTCATTTTAGACCTCTGGCCTCCAGAATTGTAAGACAATAAATTGTTTTGTTTTAAGCCACTAATATTGTGGTAATTTGTTAAAGCAGTAATAGCAATCCAATATAGAGCTCATGATAAAAAGTGAAAACTATGTGATAAAAATATATTCATCCTAGTGGCCAGTACCTTGACTTTAATTCATCTTGAACTTAAAAGCAACCAGTTCCCAAAACCCAACCAAGATTAAGTGGTCAGCAATCCACTTCACTTGCATTCTTAGCCTCCTGAGATATTTTTTCCTTCCACTCCAGTAAAATGACATATATAAACCATGAAAATGTATAAAAATAATCTCCAGTAGAAATCCTTGCAACCCAGTAGTGTATAAAGTTTCAATTCCAGGACCATGTAAGGATAAAATAAAAGCAGGGATAATAATGTAAAACAATATTAAGTGTACGATATTAACAGTGTTATGCCCAGTTTTCTTGTTAAATATTAATCAGCTCTGTAATCAAAGTGGTATTTTATGTGTATTTTTTCCTTTTTAAAATGTGTAGAGCATTCAAGGAAATCTGAAATGCTAGGTTTGTGATTAAGTTAAATGTTTAAAAGCAGTTGATTAATTTTGCAATCAGTGTTTAACCGGTTGAGGAGACTTGTTTTGTTCATTTAATATGTATTTGATTTATTGGTTGGATAAGTAACATGTGAAAGTTTAAAGCAAACATTCTGAAATTTGAACATGCATGAGAATCCCCAGGAGGGCTTGTTAGAACACAGCCAATCATGTTTCTGATTCAGTAGGTCTGGGTTGGTCCCCTCCCCGCCAAATTTGCATTTCTAACAGCAAATTATGCTGCTGGTTTGGGGACCACACTTTGAGAACCACTGAGGAATGTTTGCAATTTTGTGTTTAAAGGAATGCTAATGGTTGATAATTCATAACGTTAATAGATTGGACTGTAAAAAAAGTGCAGAGTAGGCAATATTCCTATAAACACAGAAAGCCCCTTGGACAGTAAAGCATCTATGGGCAAAAGCTTGATTTAAAAAAAAATGGCCCTGTAATCTTTTAGGCACAGAAGGTGAAGTGGAATCTGGGACACGGGGGAGGCGCAGATCCCAGGTTGTCTTCACATTGTAATCTCTTGGGGAAACAAAGACATTAAAGATCTTTAACTAGACAATTATTCATAATATTTTGTCAATGAAGTTGCTGTCTACTTTATGTTTAAAGTTGATATAAATCAGAGAGAAATCACCATTCTTAGTTTTCTTCTTCCAGGATACTCAAGATCTTTAAAATAAAACAAAACGAAAACCTTTTCCCTGGTAAAATAAGAAACCTGTAAATAGAGCTGGGCTTATAGGCACATTTACAGTAATTGGGCTTTCTATAGCTCTCCATCAATTTGAAACCCCGGCTTTAAACATCGTAAGAGCTTCATTATATGTGCTACAAAATAAAAGGCTGACCAGTTAAAAATACTCTCTGGCTCTGTAATGACTTTTAATTCAGTCTCTTTTCATTTCCCTTGAATATAGAGAGTGCTATTTGCCTTCCGATTGATTCCTGAAACTTTGCAGACAATCTTAAGGTATCTGTCCACAATGGTAACAAAACTGCTTTTGCAAAATCCAAATTATCCAAATTTAAAGTTTCTCACACATATCATTTCCCTCTGGATTTTTAAAGCTAACAATATGATTTTTTTTTAATAATTAACAAATTTAAAAGTTGATTCAATTTAATTTTGCTGAAATGTTTAAAATGTGGTGTTTTTTCCCCCTCAATCATCTCTCTTTCCTACTGTTTATAAAAAGAATCATGGCATAGGACTTTAAATGGAAAAATGGTTCAGGAGATAAAATGTTAACATTGATTATTTCTAGATGATGGCAATATTGGTAGTTCCACTTGAAACCTATGTAACTTTACTAACCATTATCACACTAATAAACCTTAATTGAAAAAAAAACATATTGTGTAATAAAAAAAAAAAAATCTCGTAGTTTCTACCAAAAGGAGTATTGTAATAACCAGGGGAAAAAATTCAAAAAACATCCTCCTAAACATGATTTTGAAAGAAATTGAAAATGAAAGGGCTTCTTAGAGCAATGACTAATGCTTGGCTTTGGTAAAGAAATATGCAAGATGAGCCTGGAATATCTTGTCATATCAAAAAGCAAGGAAACTATCCAAGACTAAAAGAGTTATGTCAAAATGATCTAGTAGCCAACTTGAAGACAAATCACATTGGCTAAATATGGGACAATTTGAGCATCAGTAAGAACAACTACAATGAATTGAAACTTTAAAATATATTAAAATGCATGAATTTATAAAGATACTAAAAAGACAGAAGAACATTGAGAAGACATAGCAATACCAATTTCAACTCAATTTGAAAGTGAATTCTCAGTCAGTTTGTATAAACTCTCCTCAGAACAGTCAGAGACTGTATAAAAATGGAGTATGACAGCTCAGTATGTAAAGAGTACCCTGATACTGGATATTTTCATGCAGGCTCAAGGACAATTTTGAAGGAATGGTGTGGAGTCATGAAAAGCATGGTTGATCTAAGTAACTCATAAAGACCTTTCCAACCTCAAGTTTCCATTATTTGTTGATATTTTTTCCTTTAATATAAGATCAAAACTTATTTATGATTTAACTAAAACATCCAGAAGGCCAAAACAGAACAAAGCAAAACAAAACAAAAAACACCATAAGCCAAGTTCTCCATGGCCTCAATGGCCTCAATCACGCCTGCTGCAGTTTCTGTGGGTAGGTGAACAAATACTCAAAACAAACAAAAAACCTCTAATATTATGCTGTATGCTGAGCCAGATCTTAAGAGCAAACATGGATATTGATAAAATGGACAATCACACAGCAATCTTGATGCTCTTTAGACTTCAGTTGTTCCTAAACTTTTGGAACATAGGGAATCGGTTGCAAAAGCCAAAAAGAAACACAAGTTATATTCTCACAGGGTCTTGCCATGCAGTCTTCCTTCTGACTCCATCCTGCCTTGAATCAGACTGCGTGCCCCCTAAATTCCAGTTTGTTATCAGTGACATCTCCTGTCAGTAGATGAGCTGACTGGCAAACAGTGGGAGGAATTTTTGGCTGTGCCTAATGACACCATTGATAACCCTGTAATCATTTAAAAAAATGGATGTTTCCTAGTTTGATGTTTTTGTCAAAGCAGGCCAAGCCTGCTAGCTTCTTGGTGGCCTCTGTAAAGATTCCTGGTAATACCATATTTCCTATTAGAGACCAATTTATTCATACCTCATTAGGTACATAGTTCCCATTAAATGCCAATATTTTAAAACTTAGGAAAGATTACCTTTTTTGGTCTTACTATCATTGCTATAAATACCTTAATAACAATATCACAGCTTTTTTAAACATTCTTTTCAATATGACAGTGGTTCACTCTTTCTTTGAAGACTGTCTCATTCACAAATTCCTCCATAACTTCCATTATTTGAACGCTCAGAATGACAATGACTTGAAACCCTCCCATGTTGCTGCAGGGCATGTGGATATGTGGTTTGCAGTGGGTTGAGTGATGTCCCCCAAATTCATGTCCACCTTGGAAACTCAGAATGTGACCTCGTTTGCAGGTAGGATCCTTGCATATGTAATTAGTTAAGATGAGGTCAGACTGGAGAAGGGTGGGCCCTAAATCCAATGACTGATATCCTGATAAGAGGAGAGGACAGACACATACAGAAAAGAAGGCCAGGTAGAGACAGGCAGAGTTTGGAGTGATGCTGTCACGCAGGGTGTCATACGGGGTCTCTGGTCCCGCTCCCTGCACCAGAACGCAGCATATGGTGAGGCCAAAAGGAACACCAACGGAGTCATAGATAGGGGAGTCACACCACTATAGTCTCGCTGGTGGCTGGGTTGGAGACACAGGAAGCAAGAGCCACACAATCCGCAATCTGCCGTCCACTTCTCTCTGCCAACCAACCTCACTTACTAGCTGCAATCCGCGCTTGCTAGCTTAGCCACGGCAGTTATATCAGTGGCTAATAGCTAACTAGTTACAGCTGATGGCCATCTACTACCTGAGCCAGCACCTTTCCACCTGAGGCTGAGAGCCTGGAAACTGCTCTCTGGGACCCTGTCCCCACAGATGCACTATAAGCCAAGGGATGCCAAGGAGCCCTGGGAAGAGGCAAGGAGTGATTGTGGGGACAGAGCCCCAGAAAGTAGTTTACAGGCTCTTGGCCTCACATGGAAAGGTGCTGGCTTGGCTGTGGCAGATTGGCTGTCGGCTGTGGCCGGTTAGCAGATTGGCCCCTGGTATAACTGCTGCGGCTACGGAGGAGAGCCGAGCACTGCCAAGGATTGCCGAAGAGCCGAGCAGAGCCGAGGAGAGCGGAAGACAGGAGAGGAACAGAGTCGCGGAGAGTGGAGGAGACTCGGTCGGTCGGTTGGCGGAAAGGTGGACGGCAGGCCGTGCGACCAGTGGGCCCAGCCTCCAGTGAGACCATAGTGGTATGACTCCCCTACCTATGGCTCCGTGGGTGTTTCTTTTTGGCCTCACCATATCTTGCGTTCTTATGTGGGGAGCGGGAACACAGACCCCGCAGGCCGCCCCGCCTGAAAAATGGCGCGGCGAGCAGGCCTCCGCCCACGACAAATGGCGCAGTGAGCAGGGTCTCCTGCACGACAGTGATCCTTCCCTAGCACCTTCAGAGGGAGCGCAGCCATGCTGACACCTTGATTTCAGACTTCTGGACTCCAGAACCATGAGAGAATACATTTCTGTTGTTTAAAGTCACCAAGTTTGGTGGTCATTTTTTTGGCAGCCCTAGGAAACTAATACAGTGGTTTGTGCTGATTTTACTTTCTACGAGTTTTACACTGACAGAACACACTTTAGCAATCACCGCCATAAGTAAATTACATCTGTAGGGAAAGTAATTAGAGTAGAACAACATTACATTATCTGGTTTTATATGGAGCTTTTCATACACGTGGTTTCTGAAGCTGCATTACGAACTGTATTAAAGTGAAAATGACTGTGAAGCTATTACGTCCCTTTCAATAGTGGACTCAGAGCATTAGGCATGAACAGCTGTCATTATAGAAGAAACAGAAAGCCTTCAAACTGGACTGATAACGTCTCTCTGCTGTTCCTAAGGTCCATCCGATTTTCAACTTCAAAAAAACCAGTGGTCTGAGTCATGCAAAGGTGTCACTTCTGGTGACACACCTAAAAGAATAAGCCCAGAGCAAGGGGGAAACATAAAATATCCAACTCTTAACTCCAGCAGAGCACCAGAGAATTGGCAACATCTGAAAATACCCTCAAATCTGAAGCAAATGTAACTGAATGTATGTGTATATGTTTTGTGTGTTCCGACATGTTAGGGGGTGGAAGAGAGTAGCCAAGAGAGACTTTTCCAAAGAGGGAAGTAAGCAATGGTTGATTATATCCGATGGGTGTCTGGCCCTACAGGGACCCACATTGAACTGAGGAAATAATTCAAATCTTAAGGCTGTTGTCCCCCATCAGTGTAGGACGCACTCCCTTACCAGCTAGGGTAGATCGAGGTAAAGGACAGTTACCAAAATCCAGAAGAGAGATGAGAGCCAGGTTGTGCAAACAAGAGTTAACATAGCAGTCCTGAGATGGTTATCTTGAAAGGTCTGCTTACAAGTTTGGTCCTTGGCCACTGTCTGGGAACTTCGACTTGGGGAGGGTTCCTACCATTCCCAGAAATAATAAGGATGGCTCACTGCCTAAACTGTTTGTATAAACAGTACAGATGGTGCTGAACAGCTGCTTTCCTTTTAGGAGTCTAGAATTTGGGTTCATGCTAGGCAGAGGATGCCTGTGTGACCAGCCCCTGATAAAAATCTTGGGCACTGACTAGAGACTCCCTGGTAAACAACATTTCACACGTGTTGCCACAACTTGTCGCTGGGTGAATTAAGCATGTCCTGTATGTCTCCACTGGGAGAGGGGGACCCTTGGAAGCTTGTGCCTGGTCTCCCCTGGACTTGGCCCCATGTGCCTTTTCTCTTTGCTGACTTTGCTTTGAATCCTTTTTTTGTAATGAGTCTTAGCTCTTGAGTATGATCGTCTGCTGAGTCTTGTGAGTCCTAATGAATCACCAAACCTGGGGGTGGTCTTGGGGACCCCTGACATACCAGTTCGTCCACAGTACCAGCCCACAACTCCATCTCAGTGTCCCCCTTCTCTCCCCGCTAGCATCCCCTCAGATTACACAATACTCAACTAACTAAGGAGGATTTGCCCACAATATTTTGAAGATAACAGGTTTTGGGGTTTTTTTAATTAAAGTTTATTATCGTAATCAAGAAAGAAAAGAGGAACACGTTCTATTTTGAATGTGTATTTACATTTTTTACTCCTTGATCTGATTTTATTTTTCCTGTCTTTGGTGGTTGAGACAGGACCAACTCATAAGTGGACTTATTTTTTTATGTGCGGATTTAAAATATGTTTATTTGCAGACTTTAAAACATTGCTGGCTGTCCTTCTGTTCCTGAATACATCAAGCTTATTGTTGCCTTAACCTTTTGTATCAGCAGTTCTTTCTGTCTGGATGCTCTTCCCAGAGCTTTGCATACCTGACTCTGTCTTTACAATTTCTCAACTGTCACCTCCTCCAAGATGCCTTTCCTGACCACCCAATCTAAAGTAGCCTCCACCCCACCCACAGATCACCCTGTTTGAAGCTTCAACATAGCACTTATTTCAACCTGCTAGTCTATTCATGCTTTATTTATTTGTTTGGTGAAAGCCTCCTCCCTCTAGACTATAATTGCCACTCAAACAATGATTTTGTTTGATTTGATCAGCATTTTATTCTCAGTGCTAAAACAATGCCTGGAAGAAAAACTAGGCATTCAACAAATATTTTTGAATAAATGAATAATTAAATCATTTGGCTAAATAAGAGAGACACTTGGAAATTACATTTAACAGCTTTCAGGAGACTGGCCCAATTTTGCCTTTTTTTTTTTTCTTTTCCTGTTGCCACATTCACTGTATTGCCCGTCAGGTTCTTCTTTCACCAATGGGCAGTCACTTTTTTATTCCACCAAGACCCCAAAGCAGCCAGACAGGCAGATGGAGAAGCAAAGCCATCAGTCACTGTCAGGTGTGCGCTATTCTCTTGATTTGAAAGGACCAGCACTGTCATTTAAACATCATCCAGTCTTTTTGCATCTTACAAAGTTTAACTTCTACAAAAAGCAAGGAGGCAATTGCTATGGATGGTACGGTGCGTATCAGCAGGGTAGATGTCATTAAGATTCACTTCCTTGCTTCTCCTGTTCAATTGCTTTTGTGAAAGGCAGTGGGTTTCTCTTGTCTTCTTCAATTTAAATGTATTGAGTTTCTGAATCTCAGCCATATCTTGTTTGTCAGATATTTTGGCAGATTAAGCAGTAATGCGGTACACAACAGAAAGTCAGATTTCCACAGCAGCTACTCTATCCCCCTTTCTGACAGGCCCATCTCCCATTCTAGCCTCTTCTGATTGCATTATCCTTTTCTCCTTGTACTCTCAGGATTTCCTCCCGCCCCTCCGTAACTGCAGCTCTCCTCAAGGTTCAGCCTTCTGCAATTCTCCCACAATGAGATGCTGGAGCTCATTTTCTACCACTGAGCTTATACTTCTATTGCTCCAGCTTTCAACTTCACTCAAGGCCTTTATCCCCAGTGGCCTGTGGCCATTTGTACTTGGAGGTTCAACCTTTAATGCAGTAGGTCAATACCTAATCTATCACCTCCTCCCCAAAGCAGAAACTCCTTTCATTTTCCTTCTTCTGCTAATATATACATACATATTTTAATAATAACTAATCTGAAATCATTTTGTCTCCACTGTCAATGCACCCTTCATAATCAGTTATCATGAAACCATATAAAATATCTCATTAGCTGTTTCTTCTTTACCATCCCTTTCCCTAATGCACTAGCATAGATTGACAGCACAACAGCTCAGGATTACAGTACAACCTTACAATTCAGGGTCTCAAAGTGTGGTCCAGCCACCCTGGCAACAGAATCATTTGAGGAGCTTGTTAAAATTAGGTGCCCAGGGGGTGGCAGGTTAGCTCAGTTGGTTAGAGCGTGGTGCTAATAATACTAAGGTTGCCGGTTCGATCCCTGCATGGGCCACTGTGAGCTGCGCCCTCCTTTAAAACAATAAAAAGCATTTGCTTTAAAAAATAAATAAATAAATAAAAATAAAATGTAGGTGCCGAGACACCATCTAAACCCTAACCTGCAAAATTAGAAATTATCTCTCTACTTTCTGTCTCTACCCCTATCCAAATTACTCCACATTTCTCTACACATGGTTTACATTGGGACACACCTCTGTGTAAAGACTATAACTTTGTATCTGATACATTTGTGTGCATTTGAGAGTATAAAGTGAACCTTAAGGATCAGAACTCCCTAACATTTTAGAAAAGGAAACTAAGATCCAGAAAATTTTCACCTAGGCAGGTCACAAAGTAGGTAAGGGGCAAAGCTTAGACTAGATCTCAAGTCCTGTGATACCCAAGCCATGCAGAAAAGAGGTAACAGAGCAGGCCTGACTGCTGTCCTTTGAAAGTCCTGCTTGTAAGAATCCCCTGGAGGGCATCTGGGAACTTCGATTTTGACAGGGTTTCCACCATTTCCAGGACTGATAAGAGTGGCTCATTGTGCCTAAAATATTTTTACAAATAATGTGGTTTAAAGTAAACACCTGCTTTCCTCCTGGGAGTCTGGGATTTGGGTACATGTCAAACAGAGGATGCTATATAACTGTCTCCCAGTGAAAACCCTGCGCACTGAGTCTCTAAGGAGCAACATTTCACATGTGTTGTGACAACTCATTGCGAAGGGTATTAAGCATGTCCTGAGTGACTCCCCTGGGAGAGGAGTCTTGGAAGCTTGCACCTGGTTTCCCTTGAACTTTGCTACATGTGCCTTTTCCCTTCATTGCTTGTGCTTGGTATACTTTCTCACTATAATAAATCACAGCCATGAGCAGGACTATATGCTGAGTCCTGTGAATCCTGCAGGTGAATCATCAAACATGGGGTGGTCTTGGGGACCTAATGACACAGAAGCCAATGATTGCCACAACTTATTTCACTGTCCCTCTCATGGGATGTATGCAAGAAGCAGTAGGGGTAGTCAAAACAGCATAGCCTTCAATAAACAAAAAACAACTTGATTTAAATTCTGACTTAGCTTCTAAGCTCCATTACTTCTCTGAGTCATGGTTTTGTCATCTGTAAAATCGGGCCAATAATACTTTGTAAGGTTTTTACAAAGATTTGAGATAATAGCACAAGAGGTCCATAGTATACACCCTTTAAGAAGGAGCTTTTGTTTTCATTCAGAGTTTTTTGGATAAGATGCAACGATCAGAAGGAATTCTATGGATCAAATTTTATGTATCCATATATCCATGTAGCAATGGAACTAATTATGTATATGGACTAAAAGGTCCCAATGACGTTGGAACTTGTGAGCATATTGTTTTTCTCAAGATCTGTGCAGAGCTCCTCTAAGAACTTGCGGTGGGAATCGTTACGTGGAGAGCAAGCACAGAAAAGAACTTGTTTATACTCATCCGCAGCTTTTGAGCCATGCTTGGCTATTGGTCTCTTGCTTTTGGGGTCCTGCCCACTCCACTGATTTCTGGGCCCTGACCTCTGGCTGGCTGCCAGTCTGCACTCCTTAACTCTTTATTGGATGCTCAGCTGTTCCTCCAACTGTACCCTTTTCCAACCACTAGTTCATACATGACTCATTCACTCTCATTCACTTGGTTCTACACGGAGGATCCCCACTGAAACTCTCTCCTGGCTGTATCCCTGGCTTCATTCCTTAACCAGCTTGTAATATTTGCTCTCGAGTAAACTGTATTTCACTTCTGTGAAAAGAGAATTATTAGGCTAATATAAATCCCAGTCAGTGGCAGCATATTTGGAAGAAAACCTCATTTATGTTTATTTATTCTTTTTGTCCTTTACATCCAGAAGATGAACACCACACTTCTTAATACTAATATTGTCTCATCTGAAATAATGTGACAAAAATGTTTAAAGATGAGTGATTTCAAATCACTTTAGCAATTCAAATGAGGCGGTTTCTTTAGTATATACTAGGGTAGATGCCATAAAAAGCAGGAAGTGTCTGCAAGGAGTTACTTTATGGCACATCATTTTCAGGAAAAAAAGTCAGTAGGCTTCCACATCAAGGGTAAAATATTTAAACAAAGACATTTGCTCTGCATTTCTCGACCAGACATGATATAATGGTGAGAATACTGCATAGGGAGTCAGGGGGCCTGTGTTTCAATCTTTTTTGGGGGCGGGAGGCGTAGCCCACCCTCCCTTGTGAGAGTCGAGGAGTCGAACCGGCAACCTTGTGGTTGAGAGGACGTGCTCCAACCAACTGAGCCGTCTGGCCACCTGGGAACTGAACAGCAGTTCATTGACTTCATTCTAATTGTGGAGGGCGCAGCTCACTGGCCCATGTGGGAATCAAACCGGCAGCCCCGTTGCCCAGAGCTCGTGCTCTAACCAACTGAGCCACCCGACCGCCCATTCAATCTTTATAATATAGTGGTTACGAGCCTTTTCCCACCTCTGCTTTCATCTAGGTAGGGGTGGGCTACTAATACTTGCCAACAGAATGTGAGTAGAAATGATTGTGCCACTTCCCTGCTAAGGTGGCTTTGAAGCAAGTATCCCGTCTCCATGTTCTCTTCCCCTAGCTTGTGGCTGGATGTTGACACCCAGGGTGACCTTAGAGGCCACATGTTAAAGATTGTAGAAGTACTTTCATCTAGAGTCTCTCAGTGGCCACACAAATAATCAGTCTTTCCCTTACCAATGAGGAACACCTGTACTATGTTAAGCCATTGACATTTTGAGATTTTGTGTTGAAGTAGCTAGTATGTCCCTAATTAAGTTTCACCTCTTTATGCCAATCTGTGTGGGCTGTTATAAGGATTCAATGAGTTAGAACAATGCTGACACATAATAAATGCTCAGTAAATGATATCTATTAATATTATGCCCTGCTCCAATGCAAACTAGTTATGAGTCATTGAACATGTCAGTTTCCCTGGTACTCCATTTCTTCAATTGTAAAATGTAAGAGTCATGCTTAATGATTTCTAAGTTTCCCGAAATTTGAAATTTTATAATCAGAAACCTCTTCAAATTGCTAAGAAAAAAATGATCTTAATCTAGGGAAAGTGGTCAGAGGATAAGAGAAGGGCATTCAGAACATCAAGTAAAGAGGGAAAGAAGGAAAACAGAGAACAGTACAAAGGACAGTGAAAGGGGGAAACACTATTAAAAGAGAAGCATAGTTTCTTTTTGACATGTATCCATCAATTCTGAAATAAGCTTTGAAGAGAAGAAAATGTACAAACCGGGCTGTGTCTGTGAGACTTTCATTCACACCCAAGTGAATATCTTGTGTGGTCAGAAAGCAAGGATGTCCTCCCAGAAGTGCAAAGCCTACAATAAAAGAAAGAGAAACAAAATCATTTTGAAAAAAGGAACTGAAGTAGGAAACACAATTATGAGGAGTTGGCACCATCTCAATTGAAAAGTCAAAATCTTTCAAGTTCTCCAACTTCTCTGATAGGGAATTCCTAGGCAGAGCAACTGAGGGAATTTTCTGTACAAACACTCAACTCTCCTTCAGATGTGTGCCCATTTTTCCACCCTCTTGTTCAGAACCTGGAAATAATGGGGCACTGTTCCCCTTTCAGAGGCTACTCCTGGTATTCATTGTTTAAAATATATACTGATGTCTATCCAGGAGAACAGAAAAATAAACCATAGCATGGGATATCACGGATTGCAATGGAATACTACTCAGTAATAAAAAGGAATGAACTATGAATACACACAGTGTAGATGACTCTCACACACTTTATGCTGAATGAAGCTAGACAATGTATAATTTCATTTATATGAAGTTCTAGAACAGGCAAAACAAACAGAGTGGCAGAAATTACAACGATAGTTGCTTTTGGGGAGGGTGATTGGCTGGGAAGGAGCATTGGTGAACTTTCTGGGGTAATGGGAATGTGTTATACTTTGATAGAGTTTGTAGGTTACATGGGTGTATGTATTCTTTAACATTGATTGAACTATACACTTAAGACCTGTGTATTTTACTATATATAAATTATACTTTAATTTTTTTTAAATTAAAACAAAGTAAGCATTGAAATGGTGGTTTCGGGTCACTAAAAGTCAGCCAAGTCAAAGTGTCCCTCTACTGTTTTATGTGTCTTCCAACCAAGACAAAGCTAAACAGTGCTCACATATTACCCTCACCACTTCTCAACTCTCTGTGGAATGTGCAATCATTGCAGCCATCTCACCAGATGAGGATTGCTCCTGCCCCACCTGCACCTCATGTTCCATTCGTCAGAAGAGGATGACACAGGGGGGCTGTGTCATCCTGTGTCACCCAAAGCCACAGCTAAATTCTGTTAGTGCAAGCAGAGCCCTTTTATAACACACCCTGGGGCAAAATGATGGGAAATGGTGACATCCAGTCAAACTTTTACTTTCTCATTTGAGACTGCTTCAGTAGGCAGACCTTCGATACACAATGTAAGGGCAAATAAGTATAATTACAAGATAAAGACATGTCTGAGGAATTTTGCAGACATTACTGTTTTCCTTCTTATTTGTAATATGCCTAATTTGTCTTTCGGGAAATAAACAACAGTCAGAAATTTCTAATCCCATCTGTTTCCCATGAGAAAGGAGGAAATAATTTCATAGTGAACTGGGGAATGAGGAGTTTTAGACCCTGGAAGGGGAATTTGACCCAAAATCTCATGAAACACCCCATTTAAGTCTTAACACATTTGAATGATACAATTTGAATATGGATGGATATTAAATGATGCTAAGGAATCCTTTTTGTTAGGTATGATAATGATATTATTGTTATATAGGAAACTATCCTTGTTTATTTAAAATATGCTTACTGATATATTTTGGGATAAAATGTCATTATAGCTTTACATTACTATAAAATACTTCAGCAACAAAAATGCGTAGATAAATCAAAGAAGGCAACATATTAACAGTTGTTAGATTGATGTAAGGGGCATTGGTATGCTCGTTATGCTAATCTTTCTACTTTCTGTTTAATAACTCTTAATTAAAAGTGAAACTCAGAAAAATCCACATTAAAACAATAGTCCTCATTTCTGTTACTGCATAAAATGAAATAATTATAATCTACCTATTTTGTACTTAAAGGTGTTCTCTTTTATTTTATTTTTTTTTATTAGTTTCAGGTGTACAAAACAACATACTAGTTAGACATTTATACCCCTCACAAAGTGAAAACCCCCCTTCCCCAAGCTAGGACCCCTCTGACATCTTCCAAGAGTCAGAGAGTCTAAAAATGTGTTCAAGATTGTTTTTGCGAACCTAGAGTCCAAGGGCTTGCCATAGGGGAGCCAGTCCTTGAGCCAACTTACAGTGGGGTCTACAGAGACAGGACAACCTGGTGGAACTGGACTCAGTCTTCTTCATCTGAAAAATCAGGCAGTTTGTCTAGAGCCCTAAGACCCCTGGCAGCTACGTCCCAAGTAGAACCAGAGAACATGAAACACAATAACAGTGCTACTTGCTAAGGGTCCTGTAATAAAGCATCTGACTCCATTTGTGATGTTTGACTGCTACAAGTTTTCAAGCCTGCCATCACTTCCCTTCTCCATCTGCCCTACATCTGGGCAAGCCAATAAGAAAGTGCAGGTGATCCCTCCTTTGGCGCTAGCAGGAAGTTCCAACTATGCAAGTCCTGGCCTATGCATGGGAATCCTTTCCACAGCCCCACCCCTAACCACAGTAGAAGTCCAGGCCAGTAGCATTTCCCCAGTCTCTAATGCCACTTCTGGACCAGCTTGGGAGCCACCCCTAGTCTCCCCAGAAAACCACATTATGTGAGTAATAAAACTTTTCATACTCTCTTGGTGCATGTGTGGTGCCCTCACTGTCAACAATCAAACCAATTTTGGTGGGAGACCATCTTGTCTGTCTGGAGTGACCAAGCAGGTCCTGGCCTCACAACATGGTTCTGAAATGTATTCATTCATTCTAAAATTACATGCCTGGTGCTGTTCTAGGCACCGCGGAAAGCACTGTAAACATGGTACAAGTCCCTGCCTACATGGAACTTATATTCTAGTGAGGAAAGACTGATAATAAACTGGATGAGTAAATTACAATAGGCTGTCCTTATCTGTGCTTTAGCTTTCTGACGTTTCGGTTACCCGTGGTTCACCACAGTCTGAAAATATTAAATGGAAATTCCAGAAATAAAGAATTCATAAGTTTTAAATTGCATGCCTTTCTGAGTAGCATGATGAAATCTTGTGCTGTCTGGCTCCCTCCTGCCCAAGATGTGAATCATCCCTTTGTCAAGTGTATCCATTCTGTATACGCTCCCCGCCCATTAGTCACTTAGTAGCCGTCTGGATGACCAGATTGACTGCCCCGGGATCACAGCGCTTGTGTTCAAGTCACCCTTATTTTACTTACTAATGCCATATTCACATAACTTTTATTACAGTATATTGTTATAATTTTCTATTGCATTATTGTTGTTGATCTCTTACTGTGCTTAATTTATAAATTAAACTGGATCATAGGTATGTATGCATAGGAAAAAAATAGAGAGAGAGGGTTTGGTAGTATCTGCGGTTTCAGGCATCCACTGGGGGTCTTGGAATGTATACCCTGTGGGTAAGAGGGGACTACTGTAAATGCCTTGTATGGCAGATGTTGATAAGTACTATACGAAAACTAGAGGATGGAGGGGGGATAGGGAGAATAAGGAATAGGAGTTGTAATCTTCACGTGGTCAAAGAAGCCACACTGAAACATACCAGACAGTGGGAGGAGCATGTCCTGAGCTCATGAGGAAGGGTCATGACTGTAGGTTCAAGGCACACCAAGAAGGTTGGTGTGTAACATGCAGTGTGTGTGAGGATAGTAAGGGCTGAGGTTACAGGAGGAAGGTGGGGAGGAAGCAACAACTATGACTTTTGTCTGAATAAGATGGGAAGCCATTGGAAGGTTGGAGCAGAGGAATAATTATGATTGGGTTTATGTTTTCATCGAACATCTGTAGTAGGGCCAAAGCAAGGCAACTAGTCAGAAGACTGTTTCAAAAATCTGGGTGAAGTCCAGCTGAGTAACTCAGTTGGTTAGAGTGCAGTGCTCATAGCACCAACGTCGCTGGTTCAATTCCCACATGGGCTAGTGAGCTGCGCCCTCCACAGCTAGACTGAAGACAATGACTTGACTTGGAGCTGATGGGTCCTGGAAAAACACACTGTTCCCCAATATTCCCTAATAAAATTTTTAAAAAAAAATCTGGGTGAGAGTTGGTAGCTTGGATCAGGGTAGTAGCAGCTGAAGTGATGAGAAAGTGATTGGATTCTGATATACCAGGGGTGCCAAAAACATGTATACACATTTTGAGAGATGTTATCTATGTATTACTTTTCGAAGTTGAATTGAATTACGTAGCAATGTGTAGTATGACGTTCGCTCAAAAGATGGTGTTAATCAAATGAATGCTAGCGTCATTCATTGTATTTCTATTTTAATACAGTTTTCTCCTTTTTAAAAATGTGTATACATTTTTTTGGCACCCTCTGTATTTTCAAAGTGGGGCCAGCACTAAGCTGATGACCTTGCTTTCTACCTCACTGAGAAAAAAGGTAGCGATCAGAGGACTTCCAGATTCCCCCACTCCATTTCCCCACCTGCCAGCATCTGTACCCATATATTCTGCTTTCTTTCCTGTTAAGCATAGATGAACCTTCCATGCCCCAGGAATGCACTAGAAGCCATACCCCCTTGCTTATTCAAAGATGTTGCTCTCGCAGTTCTTCCCTTTCTCCCTTATGTTACCTACATCTTGAATAGGCCATTCTCACTTTTTCACTCATTAATAAAAACAAATGCAAACTTTCTCTTGTCTTATTTCCCCCACCAGGTATCCCTTCAATTCTTTGCTCTTTGCAGAAAAACTCTTTTTTTTTTCTTTCTCTCTCCAGATCCTCTTTTCTCATTTCCTTCAAATCTATTCCCATAAGGCAGTGGCCCCCCAACACTGCTCCAGAACTCCTCTCACCAAGGTGACCAATAAACTTTACATCGCTACATCTACTGGCCATGTAAGTTCTCATTTTTCTTAGTAGCATTTACCAACGTTGTCTACCACCTTTTCCTTAATTAACTTTCTTCACACGCTGTCCAGCACATCACACTTTCTTACCTTTACATCTACCTCGGCAGTTGCTCCTTCTCAATCTCCATTGAGAATCCTCTTTTCCTTGACCTCTTAATGTTGAGGTGCCCCAGGGCCAGTCATTGGCCTCTTCCCTCCATCTACACTCACTCCTTTTATAATGATAGCCAGTCCTATGACCTTAAATGTCACCTGTATGCTGATGACTCCAAATATGTGTAGGCCAAGTCGCACTCCCTTATTCCTGACTAATATCTATCTTTTCCCCATTTTTGCCTGTGTGTCTAATAGACATCTCAAACTCAATCCTTCCAAAACCGAACTCCCGATCTTCCCCTCTCTCCTGCTCCATCCTGCTCAGAGTTGCTAGACAGAAACCTTGAAGTCAGCCTTGATGTCGCGTTCTTACCCAATACATCAGGAATCTCATCAGCTCTGCCTTCAAAACATAGCCCTAATGTCCCTCTTAGCCCTCCATCGCTACCACCCTGGCCCCAGCCTCTATGTACTAGTTACCTATTAACAAGTTTCACTGTTTCTACCTTGTCTCCACACCCACCCCAACAGTTTATTCTCAATAGAGCAGTCAGAGAGATTCTTTTAAAAAGCAAGTTAGATCATGCCCTCCTTGATTCAAAACCCTGCAAAGATTTCCCATTTCACTCGGAGTAAAAGCCAAAGTTCAAATAAGGGAATACATGTTTTTCCCTCAGTTCCAGGCACATACTTCTCCTTGCTGAGAGCACTTACCTTCCAACATAAGATATCATGCACTTATTTATTATGTCTATTGTGTGTTATCTGTATACTCTGTAGGATGTAAGTTCCATGAAGGCAGGGATTTTCCTCTTTTGTTCACTGGTGTATCACTCTCAAGAACCTAGAATAAATGCTGGTACATAATAAATTCTCAACAAATACTAGTTGAATGAATGTAGAAGGGATTTTTACTATGGAGAGAGGACTCATTCTTTTTTTTTTTTTTTTTTTTTTTAAGGAAGGCACAGCTCACAGTGGCCCGTGCGGGGATCGAACCTGCAACCTTGGTGCCACCAGCACCAGCTCTAACCAACTGAGCTAACCGGCCACCCCAAGGACTCATTCTTTTCACTTGCAAACATCTCCTAATTTTGTTAACAAAAAGAACAGAATGTTCTATTATATGTGAAGTGAGCTAATGGAATTTAGTGGTGATTGTAATCACTAATCACTCCTGAGCACTTAATCTGTTTATAAACAGGTAAAGTCACCTAAACAAATATGAATACTGCACATTCATTAAGACAGTATTTATTTTGTACCTACTATGTGCCTAGCACAGGGGATGAATGTCATTAAGGGTTGAAGACTATGGAGGAACGTTTCACACAAAGTTTAAGACGTCCTGGCATGTCTGCTCCAAGTCACACTCTCACTTTGACTAGAAGCCTTTTGCTGTAATAACCCAAGATTCGTTTTTTGCCTTTTCATTTCTCTCTTTGTGTTATAAAGATTCACATCAAGACTGGACTTACGAGGTAGGGGTAGGAAGAGCAGTTACAGAAAGTGTCAAAGCCTTCAGCAGTCCCTGAAGGAGATAAAATGGGGGCCATTGCCTCCAGGAAAGAATTGCCTCTGCAGTTCTGGTCACTGATCAGAAAGAAGCCTCAGGCTCCAGTCCAAAATCACAGGTCAAGTATTCACCAGTTTATCAGACCTGGGTGGTAATAAGTGCTTCAGCAGGGCATCAGAGGTTCCCAGAAGCCACCAGGAGCTACCAGGGCTGAGGAGAGGAGAGCAAAGGGACAGGTCTATCTATACTCTTTCTTCACGCTTCATCCAGAGAAGTCTGCTTTTTTATCTGTTTCATTTGTTTGTACATTCACATCAGATAGTTTTGAATGAAGGGTTTCTTCTAGTAATAATTTCTGTCTGGGAAAATAAAAGTACATCTTACTTTGCTCTTTCTTTTCCTCACAGAGCCCTGCAAGCTTTGGAAGAAAGGGTATAAATACAATTCATGCACTGGAAATCTGAGGGCTCTTTTGATAGAACTAAGGCCGTCGTTAACCTCTCTGTGCTTCACTTTCCCACCTGCAGAGCAGTATCACAATTGTCATTTGCCACCTTTGTAAAGATGATGAATTTGAAAGAGCTTGGGAAGCACTGGCTTCTGTGTCACCTTGAAAGTCAAATACCAATGTTAAATAATGAAAAGAGCCGTCTCTTAGGATGCCCTGTGCATTTTTGTATCAGCTACTGCACTTACCGAGATTAATAAATCTACCCGTCTATCTGCTCAATTAACTTGCAGTGAAAGAATATAATCATCAGTAGACACACAGGAGAATTGCACGGTTTGCCAGGCAGGCATACACAAAGAGTGTGTGAGGAATGAATGATCTACAACTACACACAGAGACATCGATACATCTCACAAACCTAATGCTGAGCCGAAGAAGCCAGACACAAAAGAGCATATGCTGAATGATATAAAGTTCAAAAACAGGCAAAACTAATCTGTGATGTTTGAAGGCAGGATAATGATAACCCTTGGGTAGGGGGAATAGCAGCTAGAAGAAGATACAAGGGAGGGCTTCTGATTGCTATTTAGTATCCTGTTTCTCTATCTGGGTATTAGTTACAAGGCAGTGTTCACCGTAAGAATTCATTGAACTATACGCTTATTGATTGTGCACTTTTCCGTAGGTGGGTTACACTGTAATAAAAATATTACACGAACAATTAATATGGCTTAAGTGGGGTGGAGAATTTTATTCTGTCCCCTGAGATAAAGGGGAATACGGCTGTATCTCCACGACTCAGGCTTGGGATGGACTCCTCACGGATTGTCCTGTGAGGATCACCCCATCCCAGAAGCTGGCACAAAGCCGGGGCAATAACAGGCAGTTTTAATTACATCCTATTTTCATTCTAAATACCAAGGTAACAGGTTTTAATGAAAAATTTTGCCAGGGGACAACTATTAAGATGCACGTGTACACAACACAAATGCTCTGCCATGTTTTCTTGCTTGAGGTTTACAGTTTCTGTAAACGTTTAAAGCAGCTACTTCCTCTGCCTGATTCTCCTACTGTTGAGTTTGGCAGGATGCCATACGCAATTAAAACCACGGATATTTATTGAGGCTAATAATGAATACTCTGTGAACCATAACTTTTTATGATCATATGTTCCTTTTCCTCATGTATTTGTTGTTACAGTTGGCAATTTTGTGCAGGTTTCAGAGCCCTTCTTTATAGAAAGCCATCATTTAACAAAATGCTTAATGCCACCTATAGAAACAATTTTCCTGGAATAAAACATGACTATCACATGCCCAAACTAAATTAGATACTTAAAAAATACATTTAATAATAGCTTCCAATCCCGAGGCTGCCATTTATTAGCAATGTGTCAGTGGGCCACTTGCTGAACCTGTTTCAGCCTGTTTTTCTCAATGGTCTCATCCTCATGGAGTTGTCAGGATTAAGCGAGATAATCCATGTAATTAATGTAGAGTGTTTGGCACAGGGTCTTCACCTAAAGGCTTATTAAATCTTCACTCTTGGTTTTATTAATAGCTTAACAACCACATTATATGTGAATGGTAAAACTGATCACTTATTCAGGGATATTTGATATCAACATAACATTTGAACAGAGAAGACGGGTGGGAAAATACCAACAACTAAGAAAAATTAATTTAAAAATATTTAAAATTGAGAAATGTCTCTGCATTAATTTGATTTGATAACTTCAAAAAAGAACACCCCTCTTATGTACTAATGATTAAAAATGATAAAATAAAATAAAATTCTGCCCAGTTCATGGAAGACCACTGTTAAAAGGGAACAGAATTTGAGAATTACCAACTGCTTAACGCAATATTCATTTTCCTTTTACTGTATGGTAGATGTCAACATGATCTCTTAAAGGAGCCAGCTGTAAATAGCAAAATGTTCTCATGTTTTCTTCCTAAGACTTTAGAGATTAGGTGACACCGTACATGTTTCCCCTCTTCCTCTTTCCTTCTCTCAGAGGACATGGGGCGTGCATTAGCAAGAGCATTGAACTTGACATCTGAATCCCGGTGCTATCTGTATTAATTGAGTGAAGTGGGGTGGCCAGTTAGCTCAGTTGGTTAGAGCGTGGTGCTAATTGAGTGAAGTTAGCAAATCACTTAATCCCTCTGAACTTCCTTTTGTTATATATTTGATGAACTTCATTACTGATCATTACAAGGCAAGATTTGCGTGAAGTTGTTGTTTGTTTCTAAGCCCTAGAAAGCTCTGATGCTTGTTGATTTGAAGAATCAACCAATGCATTTTTGTCAGTGGTACCTCCTCCTCAGTCCTATCCATTTGCCCATTTGGGCAGTCATATTATTTTTTTTAATTTTTTATTTATTTTAAGTGTATTTTTCTAAGACCCATCAGCTCCAAGTCAAGTAGTTGTCTCAATCTAGTTGTGGAGGGCGCAGCTCACACTGGCTAATGTGGGAATCGAACCAGCAACTTTGTTGTAAAGAGCACCACGCTCTAACCGGCCGCCGGGGGCAGTCATATCATTGATTCAAGGGAGGTCTGGTAGAACAGAAACACGGAGAGAAAGAAAAAAGGCAAGGTGTAGGTTACATGTTTCAAAATAGACTTTTTGAAACTCAGTACACAGATATTAGTTTGAGAAAGAAGAAATTTTGAGTTTCAACAGCCTAGGAGTCCAGGCACAAACAATAAGTTTGAAAGAATACTACATGGAAAGTCAGAGCAAGTTTTCCCTCCTACTTTATCGCTGGGCCCCCAATACTGGGAACTGGAAGGGGAAAAAGAAGAGCGAGAGAGAAGCAACGGAAGTAGAATTTGATGGACCTTTGACACTGTACCCTCCTGTCCGTCCCCAGGCCAAGTACTGAAGGGTGGGGAGCATGATGAAAATTTCAGAAGAATTTGGGGAACCCCAGAGATGAGAACACCTGTGCTGTGCTTTTAAGACAGAGCTGCAGGAGGCAACAAATGTTATACAACTCCCTAGTACCCAGCATGAGTAGAGAGAGCCTTGCAGGGTCTCTGTGTCCAGTGTGGCTTGGAGACCTGGCAAGAGGTTGAGAGAGCCAAACTAAGACATATTTCAGGTCTGGTAATCAGAGTGAAGCCAACTCCACAGTGAATGGGAGACAGCCAAGGTCCAATGGGGATACAGAAGTCCCCGTAGTCTCCAGCATGGATCTTGGATGATGATGTCCTGATGACCAATGACCAGATCCCCATAGCCCTCGATGTCTTGACATTCAGATAGTCTCCAGGACGGAACCATGACTGCGCGGAAAGGGAGAGGAAACCCTAGGTGGCAAAGCAAACCCTGAAATGACTGAGGATTGCCTAACATTGCGAGATTAGGTTTCCACCATCCAGCAACATTGGTAAAAACAAGGAAAAGTTGTTTACATATTAAAAATAATACACATTTCTCTCCCACATGAGTTTGAGGCCTGAGAATTTGTGCCTGCTTGCATTTTGTACCGAACATGAATTGCTGTTTGGGACTTCTGCTCAAGTCCTCATCGAATTCCTACAGAGGAAGCTAATCTTTCCACTTGCAGCTTCTGTGAGAATTGGAAGAGGCATTCAGAGGTTTGCACTGCTCCTCCAGGGCCAGCGTTTCCCCTCTGTGGTTGCTAAAGAGACAGATCCTCCCACTGGGTTACACTTCCCAGGCCCTCACCCTCCAGCCCCTTCTTCAACACAAAGGTGAGTTTGTGCACTCACCCGTTTCCGTGGACAATCTTGTTCGAGTACTTCTTTTTTCAAAAATCATGCCTAAGGACTTCCCTTGCAATAAAGGCAGATACTGAAAACCAAGGACAAAAATGCAATTAAAAGGAAAAATATATGTATATCCAATATCAAGGACTATGTTTCAAAACTTAATTCTTTACGTTATCAGAAAATGTAGAATTCATCACTGCTTCCATATAAGTGTTCAAAATGGTATTTAAAAAGTGAATTTAAAGTGTTTTTTTTCATGTTCTATACAAATGGGGGAAGGGAGCAGAAACTCCCACAGCTTATTGACATATAATTAGAGAGGATTATTAGTTGCCCGGGGTTCAATGTGAACAGTTGTTCCAAAGGATATTCATATTTCACACTGGAACCATCTTCTTCCTTAAATGCATGGAAATGACCATCAATGTCCAATGACCTTGAAGATGCATGGTTCAGAAGTGTTTTCTCAGCTAGGAACACGCTACCCTATCACAACATGGGGCACCAAGACTCCTGAGGATACAGCCTCAGAGTGTCAGCTACACTTTCCTCGTGCAACCTCATGGGAATGCAAAGGCTTTGTTTCTGAAAGTCCTGTGGAAACAATCTGGAGAGTTTGGTGTGGGGTGGGGCTCTTCCTCCTTCCTCATCTATGGATGGACACTCCCGATAGGATGAGTTCTGGAACAAATAGATTGCTGCCAGCTAAGCTTCCTCTCACACAGTGTAGATAACAAAGGCCTGGAATCTTGGGAGACCTTTTCTCAGTATCTCAGGTCTTCTATAGGGACATCAACTCATCCCAGTTGGACTCTCTCCTGTTTGCAATTTGTTCTCAGGAACTTGGAGAGCTTGTGAACTAGATAAGAAAATGAAAGTCGTATACAACTTTCTCAACCTGCAACCAACTCTTGAAAAAAGCTTTTGAACAAGCTTGGAATATGACAATGTTTTTGCGATTAAGCAGTCTAAATGAAGCTACTGCATTAATTAAGCGTATTTCAAACATGAATTGCTCAAAATGCAGAATAATGATTATAGCTAAGCACCATGTCCCATCTTTTCTCCTACTGGGTTACCATTTAATTGTTTCTTTGCTAATTTTTTTTAAACACTGTCACATCATTGTACATTTTTTTACATTATCCTAATAATCATATATATGATATGCATTCACAATTGAAATTTGTTGCTAGAAAAAAAGTATCATGCTTATTTTTAACTTAATAGAAAACACACAGAGAAAAGAAAGGAAGTATAAAAATAAAATCTTTCTGGAGAAATGATTCCTTAGGTTCTGACCCAGTTAATAATGAATTTCAACATTCCACATGAAAGAAGTACAATGACTTGTCATTGAATAACTGATTTTTATGCTTTTTATATGCCTGTACACTCAGTGATAATCAATTACCTTGACTGTGTGGTTTCACTACTTGCTACTGTTTCGGAATTTTAATGTGTTTTCTTTTCCATATTTCTTTGGAAAGGTTGTCTTTAAAAAGGCTGATTGGCAGTAATGGAAAGTAAGATGAAAATGCTACATACCTCTCCTTTCTGTTTTATCCTAAATTTCAGATCTGCTGATAGCCATAGCATATACTTAATTTCTTCTCCTGTAAAGTTCTTTAGAGTGAGGAGGTCACGACCCTTCAGCTGTACTTTATTTTGTAGCGGTTGTCCACTTCTACAAAAAAAGAGAAAGAGAAATATATATTTCCATTAAAAAAAAAAAAAAAAAAAAAAAAAAACATGTCCTGTGGTGACTCATCGTTTTATTCTTGAAACAAAACATAGTAAATTACATGTAGCCTCATGTGTGTCTGCAAAGTGCTAATGCACTGAAATTGATATGGCTGTGCTTTACATTTTAGACATCCAATATTTTGACTTTTGAGAGAAAAGAAGAATTTGAAGAAAGAGATTGAATTCTTATTTGTTGTAAATAGCCCTACAAGTGGCTTTGCCACTTACTACTTAAGCTCTCTCTGCACCTAAATTTCTCACCCAGAAAATGAGTATAATAATCTTAGAGGGTCGTTGTGTGGATGAAATAATTTAATACATGGAAATCAGACAATGCCTGGCAAATAATAAGCATTTGATAGAATTTAGCTATTATTGAAATCATTAGATTGGACAATCAGAATTTATAATGTACATACAATAGAAAACAGTTCCATTCATTTTCCCCTACTGCCCTTCAAATCTATTCTTGGAGATTTGTTCTTTTTACTTGTCCCAAGAGTCCAAGTAAAATGATGTGAAATAATAATAATGATTTTTTTGAACTTCAAGAAATGTACTGCAGGTTAGCAGCTTCTTCCTTGCAGCCCATGCCTAATTCAAGCTGGCCTCCTCTCTAGAGGGAAGAGGGACCATGAGCTGTTTCTTCTGATTCCTTGCCTTCAGTTTCTCCAAGTAAAGCCAAGGGAAGTTGAGGAGTTAAGGGCCAGGCAAAGTCTGGTTCTGTTCTAACAATCCAGCATTGGTGAAGGTGCTTGAGTAGGTGTTTGAAATGGATCTACAATATGTTTATTTATTTATAATATATGCATTACTATCATAATAGTTTATGTCCATAGCACAACATAAAGAAAATAAGTAAAAAAAATTAAAAGTTTAGACTAAGAAGAACAAAATGTTTTTAAAATAAATTGTAAATATACGAAAAATATTTTGCTGGCTAAAGAACTTTCTAGAATAGACCTTCATTTTCTTCTTTCTACTGGAACCCTAGTAAAAAGTTTACAAAACTGTCCAAAATCTAGACAGTAGCAATCAGCAATTTGATAACTGTAGAGACATAGCATAGCGTTTAAGCAGGAAATTTGTTTTTACATACATATTTTCGTTATATGTTTGGTTCTGATAATATTAATTAGTCATAATATTAAGCAATGCCTAGAATATACAAGTACTGATATTGTTGAGAAGTAATCATTTGACTGATATTCATGCATTTTTCAGAGTCCACTGGATTTTTTTCTTCTGGGGATCTGTAAACAGGTTTAACAGGTCTGCCCTGGAATGGAGTCATGGTAGCTTCGTCTTTCCCCATTCATATTTAGGGCAGTTCAGAAACTATTTTTTCTTCTGGAATAAGGTCCAAGCAACATAAAGTCACAGAAGATAAACTCTCCTGACTCTATGTCTTGCAATAATACATTAATAGTCCTTGGTTTAACACTTCCTTCAATATTATTTTTAAATGAGGGGAGAAACTTCACTGGATAATCTCAGTCCCCAAGATTCAAGGAATTTGGGAAACATCACTATAGTTGTTGAGCTCATATCCATCAACAACAGGAAAAACAAGCCATGGGTTAATTTTGAGGCCTTATTTTTTGCCTAGAGCTCCAGCTCAAACTCCTAGTTATTTTGGAGCCCACAAAAGCTGAGTCTCGAAACTGCTACACTTAAGGGATTCAGTACCCTCCCTCAGTCTCAGGCCCTACAGGACTTTGTTGTATCCACTCCCTTTTAAATGCTCATGGGGCTACAGCTTTCATTTAAGAAAATATCATAGATCTTAGAATTGAGTTGTTGAATCACAGAGAAAAATAATTAGAAATGAAAATTTTGCAGGGAACTAAACTTTTCTCTCCCCTTTCCATGGAAGGAAATATAAAATAATAGTGAAAGAGGATGAACAACACCTTTAGCTACTTCAAAAAAAGCTCCAACTTCCAGCCTTTATTACAAGACAGATTGGGTTTTTCTCCAATTTGTCCCTACACACTTCAAGGAGTTTCTAAGTTGGAGGTGGGGTTAGGATTCGGTTTAGGGTTCGGGTTAATGTTCTGCTGTTGAGATCACATGATGAGATGCTACTCCTTTCATTTCTGCACTGATAGATCTGAGCATAAAAGGTAGAAAGAAAACACAAACATCCTGCTTGAATCTTTCCTTTTTGTCCAGACCTTTCATTTTCAAATTTGTATAGGGACAGAAACTTTATTTCAAATTCTTTTTCTTAGACCACAAACAATCAGAAGAATACCTCTTCCGGACTCCAGCCACTGATAATGGCGCCCTCATTCTTGTTGCCTGGGCATTACACCTCCAATAAATGTTAGCAGATAAGCTTTTCTTTTTATATACAGACAGTTCTGGCCTTGAGACGTAGTGTGGGGTTGTGAATAACCATTAAATCTGAACCCATGCAAAGCAATCTTAATAATCAATGGGAAAAATCACAATTGTTCTGTGACTTTAATTTTTTTAATCAAAACATTAAAAAGTCTCTTATTGTCAGTCTAAATACATAGGAAAATGAGGAAGATAGTAAAACTGATATATATTTAGTACACTGTAATTTAAAACACTAGAAACATTGAGAATTATAGTGTTTTATTTGTCAAGAGTAGTTTGAACAATGCATGCCATCTTTTTATCATAAAATTTATGATGCAGAGCAAGCATCTTTTCTATGCTTTGGTGAAACGTCATATTCCTTTGGAAGTTTCGATCAACTTCCAACATTTTATCCTTGGTCCTTTCAATACTTTGAAATATCTCTGAGAAATCTTTTAATGTGAAGTGTTTTGCAGGTGTCACTTCCTCTGGAACGTCTTCATACTTTTTGTCACAACCACTTTCCCTATTTATGACGGTAAGTTTGTCTTCACTAACTTCCCCTAGCTGCATATCTAGAGCCTCCCAAACAGCAGCAGGGTCAACAATCCCAGTCAGCTATTTCTTTCATAAATACATTAACATTTGATTCAAATTTAACGGCCAGTGTTATTTTTTTTTCTCTGCTGCACTTTCATCTCCATCAGACAATTCCCTCTTTCAGTCATCCATTTTTATAAAATGTCACATGGGTTTATCATTGGGAGACAAGACGGCAGCACGACTATGTACTTTTTGTTGTCTGTATGCGAACTGAATAACATATGCACAGTGAGCAATAAACAACAGACTTCGGAAGAAGGAATGTGATTGGTCACTGATCATGGTGTGCATCAGTTATTTACATAGTGATTTGTGGACTGAAGAGATAGCAGTGAAGTTTTTACTTTCTGCAGCTATTCAAGATGAATATACCATGGCAACTGAAATTTCAACATTGTACTTGTAATACTGGACTTATTTAACTAAACTGTGGTAATTGAAATTCCTGCACATGGGGACCATGCAAAGGAAGGACGACCTGTACTTCAAATGCTTTCCCATCGTAAGACTCTTCTGTCCAGAACATTCACCCCTCAGCTCTCAAGGGGGGCTTTTTCTCATCCTTAGGCTGGAAGCTTAAATACCACCTCCTATGAGATTTCTTCTCTGACTGTACTAAGTAGTCTCTGCTTTGCCTTCATTTTGTTCATAACACTGACCATAATTTTTCATATGTATTTATGTCTATTTATTGCTTACTTTTTATCTTCCCATTGGATTATATGACCCATGCTGTCAGGGATCCTGCCTATTTTATTCATTAATATTTACGCAGTGCTTATTGAAATGCCTGGGATATATAGTAGGTATTCAATAAATATTTCTTAAGTAAATGGATGAATGAATGATAGTATGTCTCTGGGGCAGAAGTAAATCAATTTGTGTAAGAAATTCAGCAGATCTCTAGGAATGAATTTAGAAATTTGTCATGATGGATTTTCAATGCCCTTACCAAGATCTGATGACCAAAAAAAGACACGGAGAACCCCAAAACAGAATGAATGTTGAGGCAAGAGCAAGTATCGGCTGTGGCCCAGGCCTAAGAGTCCCAGAGGAGAATTGATTGTAGCCTACTGTGTTGCTACAGTTGAAATCCCCTAGGGCTCCACCACTCCAGTACAGTATTTGCACTACTGGAAATAATGGTTGGACATGCGCGTGTGAAACGAGACCATTATAACCTTGGATCCTAGGAAACCTGGGAAACTGGTGAGAGAATGTGACAGGAAAAGTTTTTGCCCATGGCACCATGAGAGCCAAAATCCAAAGTGCTATAATCATGAACTACAGTATACCGATATTTCAGTTCCCTCTCTCCACTAACCCCTTTAGGACAGAACACGTCCCCAAGGTTCTTGGGGATAAAAAGGGTGGAGAGATAGATATTGTACATCTGGTCATATTGGAATGTGAGGGCATGAGTGATTAACCGGAAAAAAATTTTTTTAATTATACCTCAACTGGTGAAGGGGGTCATACTGTTTACACCATTGAAAAATCATTAGAGTAGTCACCACCTTTCTCAGTTCTATCCAGGAGGTGGGGCAGGAAATGTTTGCTTGGGAAAGAGCTGTTTTTCATAGATATCAAGAGCTAACCAGGAAAATTTATCACTGGAAGGAAAGCAAACACAATGGATCCAGTTTAAATTCCTATCCTGTTTTCTATCTCCTCCTAGACCTCCCCTTGGCTCCAAAATGAGACTGCCACACCCCTTTCCTAAGCTACTTAAAAATTAGAGAAAAGTAGACGAGCTCCACAATTGTACCATGTTGAAATGCCTCCACCACAGGCCCTTTTTTCTGGTCTCTATCAAGCATTTATTGTTTATCTGGTGATAAACCCACACGAGAATTAGCCCAGTAAAAACCCCTGGCATAAATGGCTATTATGTTCTCATAGAGACCCCATGCCTCAGTTGGAGGCAGCCTAGTCTGGTTCACAAGCTCCCAGACCAGGGCCAGAATCACTATTTTAGTATTCCCATAAAATGCATGGTGTTTTTGTACTCAAATGTGTCTCCTTGGTAAACCAGACCTAAACCACATTATCATTCTTCAGCCAACACATAATAGGGAGGACAGTATTCTAGAAAACAATGGGAACCACGTGCAGATTTTCTGTCAAAACTGTCACTGCAACCCGGTTAAAGCCAGAACTTTTGAAAAAGGCAAGACTAGTTCTTTACATTAATTTTATGCCTTGAAAAACTAATTGTAGAGATTTCTCCACCCCAAATCACTGAATACTAAGAAGTTAAGCCAAGGTAATAGTAGATCCATGTGTTAGCTTTACCAAATATCTTCCCAGCTAGAAAATGGAAGAGTATTCTCTATTGGCAGAATGAACCTTTCATTACTAGAGTCTACATTTTCCAACTCTGCTAAATTGTTTGGAGCAAGGGGGGAGACCTGGATGTGTTCCCTTGTCTAATTGTATTTTGTTGGAAGAAAAAATGCTTGATTTGAGTAAAATGTGGTCAGTCAGAAACAGACTTTGCCAGAGTAGGAAAAAATTCCATGTTAAATGATATTTTGATCAGCGTGGAGAATTTAAGATAAAGACTTTAGCTTCTGGAGGCATAAGAGAGGGCCAATAGCCCCTATGGCTGAGAGTCTGGTGTTACTTTAACTATGCAGATTGATGCAACAGTTAAGGCATATTTTCTTGGTGTGTTTTTCTTTACTGAGATATTTTGGCTGTACCTAAAAAAAAGGATATTGTGCAAGGGTAGATTGGCCAACTTGATCAATTTGGAAGGATCAAAGTAAGCAAAGCAGTGGATGGGAAAGATCAGTGGTTTGGAATACTCAAATTCTAGTCCTAGTTCAAGTATGACCTTGGGAAGACTATTGCCCACCTTTAGCCTCAATTCCTCCTCTGAAAAATTAAGAAAATGTACTAAAAGTCAGTGATCCTGCATCTCTTTGTCTTCCACAACATTCATGAAGTTTATAAACACAAGATTTCCCACAGGCCATACTGGCGTCGTTGAATTCTCAGGGGCCTAACTTTACTTCCTCCATCCCTTACTTTCTCTCCATCTCGAGAAGGCATATTGCAATACATGCAAGGCAGAGTCACTTTATTTTCACAAAACCCTTGAACCTGATCCTACTGATTAAAAAAAGTGCAAATCATTTCCAAATTTCTTTAATAATAATAATAATAATAATGTATTAATAAAAATATACTTGAAACCTCTCTCACTGTTGCCACATACTCACATGAGGTATAAATTACTACTGATAATTGGATGACGAGGTGGTTTCTAAGATACCTTACGTTGTCAATATTCTAAAATTGTGAGATTTCCCCTCATCTGAGAATTGAAGAGTGAGATGAGGGTTAGCTTTGTGCAGACCTCCTATTAAAGGGATGGAAACCCAAAACTGTTGAAAATCTGTGGCTGCCTCTACTTCTTTTATCTTAGTTAAATTACTGAATTACTAAAAACAACAAACTAGAAATAAAACCCAAATTCTACTGCTGGCCAAGGGAAACATTATGACCCCACTCCATGCCTGGTCTTATGCTATATATAGTTTTCTGAAGTCAAGAAATATATTTTTTTAAAGGCAATAATGTTCAGTTATGACAGAAAATGTGAATAATCAGAGGATTCTTTTCTCTATGCAAGAACACGGATGGCCTGTGATTGCTTGGTCTGTGTGTCCATGTGTGTATAGATGGGCATGTGTGGGGGATGAAGGGAACATAATGAGTTATGTAAGCCCTTAGATAGGTCTGGAATGAAATACCTGAAAACCAGTCACCTCCGGCTCCAATCCATAACCTCCACAGAATTGTGTGGCTTAGCTCAATATTCTCTGAAGAAATTTCTATTTGTAAGATGAAATTGAACTGCACTGACAAATTGGTCTTCTCTGATAAAGAAAGAGATTTTTTAGTGGTTTCTTTAAAAGCTATAAGTGGTTTTCCTAATAGGCAACAAATCATAGGACACTGTCTATTAGCCAAACACAGCTGGGCTCTAGAGCCTCGTTTGTAAGATGAAAAGCCTATGGATTGGGTGTTTTCGGCAGTCTTTGTGTCTGATCCTATTGATTTTGTAAAAAATAATAATAATAATAATTGACTAAAAGTGATTGATCCAGGAGGCAGCGTGGATGCTTTCACCTTCACTTAAGCTGTTATTTTATCTCGTCCATAGTGATATGACTGCTCATTTCAAAATTGTGTAGTCCCTGTTTTGTGACATTTCCAAACCCTAACCACATATTTCCTATTACTCTCTAGTGGTAAATTCGTGTGGTAGGTTTTGTAAGAAGGGCCCTCCACCATTCCCAAGAGAGATGGGGCAGCGCGGCGGGGGGGTGGGGGGTGGGGGGGGTAGTCCAATCTCTGTGGAAGGCTGAAAATCAAAGTAAAAGTACAATATAGGCAGAGTTGACAGGGAGCTTTTCTCTGTTGTTGAGGGGTCATCAAATGCTGTAGGTCTTATTGGAGATCAGCCATTCTGAATTCATCTAGCTGGCAGGTAGTGTGGCTAACTAAAAGAGTGAAAAAGAAAAACAGCCATGCCACATGAGAACAACACCATTTCAATGTTATTCCATTTTTCAACAGAGACTCACACTCTCAAGTTCCTAATAAGATGGGTGATTCGACGCTTTCACATTTTCAAATAGCAAGTATGGATTCGGGCTGATTCATCGTCAGCCCCCATTCACTGTGACAGATGGCTAGCCAGGAGTTCCAGAATTGTAGTCTGGCTACTGGATATAGACAATAGAATATTAGTAAATGTCAAAAAAGCCCCAATATTTGGAAGAGGTTTTGCTTGCAAAAATTTAACTTGTAATAATTGTAAAAAAAAAAAAAAATCAATCATCACTGAAATTTACAAAGAATATAAGTTTAAGTTTCAAGCTTTGGTTATTCGTTCAGTTGATTATTTTCAGCTCAGTGATGATTCTTTGCTAAAGACTATGGAATAAAATTTCATCACACTTTTATCTGATGTAACTCAGTGAGACAGAATAATAAAATAATGAATATTTGTCTGTCACTTTACAGTTTTCACACACATTATCTCATTGATTATCAGTAGACTGTGACTTCATGTGTCTGGAATGAAATATCTTATTTACCACTCTTATCTCCAACACCTTGCCTAGGGTGTGGCACAAAGTGGGTGCTCGGTAAGTATTTATTAAATGAATAATTGAACTACCCTGTGCTAGAGCAGAGCAGATACTCCTCTTTTTCCCGTTTTATAGGTGAAGCAACATTATAGAAAAGTTGAGTGACTTGCTCAAGGTCATATAGCCAGCAAGTGGTGGCGCCAGGCCTTGAACCTAGTTCTTGAGACTCTAAAACCTGAGCTTTCCTCCAGGTTCTTGGATATATGGTCTAACTCCGGCACTAATTGGTAAAGCCCCTAATCTCTCTGGACTTCATTTACCCTACCTGCATAATAAGGAGGCATGATTCTGTGGCTCTGAGGTCCCACCTACGTCTAATACTATGGGCTTAATTTACAACATCATTTACAATGTCATTCTGGCTTCTGAGTCTCATATACACCGAGGAAGTGGTGCTAATGGTGAAATTCAGAGAACTCAGAACTATGAGATGGCCCAGAGAAGGGAGGCCCAGGGCCACTGTCATACATCCGCTTCCTAACAGTGGGAAAAGAATTCAGACTAGAAGCTTCCTCCTTTAGGAAGTTAGTGAAGTTGTTTTGAGGTTGGTTTCAGTTGTAAAGAGGCTCTGGGAAAACTCTCATTGTTCTAGCTACTCCAGAAGCTTTCTTGCAATGAAGTCCACATTTGATAGCCTTGCTTACCCAACTAGCTCACCCCTCATGTCTCCTTCCCCATAGAAACATCCTGCACCAATTTCCACCACAGGCTCCATGCCTATAAGCGGAATGGAGATTTTATAGTGAATTCAGTGGAGACAGCCTCCTTTGCACATGCTACTGAGAATTCCAGGGATGGATTTCCAATTTGTACTTTGTTTTTAAAACATCATTCTCCTCATCACACACAAGGCCCCTTTGCAGGAGCTCTATAAATATAAAGCTAGTTGCTATTTAGGGTCTGTTCTTTTAAAGAAATGATTAATCCCCATGCCCTAGAATCATATATTGTTTTCAAGCAAACCCGAATACAAGCTGAAGGCCCTACGTAAATTAGTTCCTCTAATTTTCTTCAGCCAGTTGCTCGTTTGGAATGTACACAAACGGAAAATGTCAAGAACATTTAGTCTGTTATACCTGCGTGGTTAGTCCCCCCTCCCCACACACACACACCCCCCCCAGTGCACAATGAAATCTGATTACAGAGAACTGAGCAATGAAAGCTCTGCAGGAATTAGAGACAGCTGTCTCAAATAAGGGTTGAACCTGGCACTACACCCTGCAGAAAGAGGCCTTTTGAAGCTGCAGAATAGATAAATTTCATTTATCACCATGGTTCCGACATCAGACTCAAATCTCTGGCTGTCATCACTTACCGAAAATTTCGAACCATGAAATTGTGACCATTTCTAAGAGCTGCATTGTTCAGTAGGCTCCTCAAATTAAACAGCATCTTCTTTTGCTATGCTCTTGAAAATGCCTCACGAAGGTAGCCAGTGGAGTCCACCTAAAAGCTAGGAATGCTTTCAATTGCACTGAGAGCAAAGGTAGTTTTACCCTTCAACTACCTTATCAAATTCCCCTGTTTAGAGATATTGCAGGGCAGAGTACAGGGGCATTTGAACTTTAAGCTGAGCTCCACCACTTCCTTTTTGTTTGTTGTTTTTTTTGAAAAGGAATCCTGACTCTTTTGGTACCCAGACTCCTCATTTTTCATAATATATTTATGCTGTCACATATTTGTACAAAATCAATTGACAAGTATTCATTGAGCGTATAATATATGCAAGGCACTGCAGTGATGGCTGCCGAGAAGGCACACAGAAATAACTCATTCAGAAAATAGGAATTGGCAGTGCTAACCGCCAGATGTAGACGTGACAGCCCTGACTTTCCTGTGGTATCACTTTCCTACCTCTAAGCCCCAGCTTTTCCACAAAAACGAATAGAAAGAAGTGTTGAAAGAAGGGCCCTGGAAGTTGTTTTTGGCTTGTTTGGTTGGTTGGTTGGTTGGTTTTGGTGGCAAGAAGCTGGATAGAAGTACAGTAAAAAGATCTCAGTCCTGGAGCTCCCACTGTGCCTTGCACATAGTAGGTCTTCAATAAATTAGTAGTCGCCTATTAATTCTAGCAGGAACCCAGAATCAGTAGATGTAGGGAGGGGAGGTACCATATGCTCCTCTCCTGGCAGCCTCTCCAGATCAGTAAGGGGCCATCCAAAGCTTCACTGTCATTCATTCATTCAGTTATAAATTGGATGTTTTCAAAATCTATCCTGTGTCAGATACTAGGTTAGCCTAGAATTTCAGAGGAGGAAGAAGATCCACCTTTGCAGAGTTTACAGTTCAGTAAGGGTGATAAGATTTGTAATTAAATATCCATAACATAAGCCCATAGGAGAGGTCCAGATAAAGTGCTACCACATCACAGGAAAGGGGAATGAATGCTCTAAACTGGGAAAGGTGGGAGGCAGGGAAAAAGAAAAAGGGGTGTGGGCTGCCTCCCCGGTCAGTTCATTTGACTTTAACAAACCCAGATAAGGACTTGCTAGAAGTGTGTGTAATGCAAGAAAAGTGTTATTTAAAAACCAACTATGGCCACTTCGGGGGCAGGAATGGTTGTGATGTCATAATTAACATCAACAGGGAAATAAATCCTGACATTATTCCCTTCTACTTACAGAGAATGATGTGGGATAAAGAGAAGGAAAGACTGAAATTCCCAAACCTCTGCCAAATCTTCTGTTCTGGAAAGAATATTCCAGACAGAGGCAAGTGTTTGCAAAGGCCTGGAGGTAAAAAGGTATAGAGCGAATGCTCCAAGTGGGAGAACGGATGGCTGCTTTGTTTGAAGAGACCACAAAGCATCTCTGAAGAGGCGAAACAGGACAGTTGTTTCAGAAAGCGAAATTGCTCTACGTAATACGGGGAAGGAAACTGAATGTTTGCAGGGAGACTGAGGGAGAAAAGGTCAAACTCCATGCTAAGGGAAAGCCCATATCTTCAGTCAACTGTGCTACCTACACAAACAACTTGTATGAGCAACGACATTTGGGAACAAATCAAGAAGAGTCTGCAGTGCTGTGGTAGAGTGTGAGCAGAACTTCTAAGACGCCAAATCAACCCATGAACCATCGTAATTCTATGGAGGTAGGTGCTCAGTCCATCAGAGGGATTAACAACAAAACAAACTTAAACCACCCATAACCCCCAGAGAGACTGGAAGAGAGGAGCTGCCCCAAAAGTAGGATGAGGCTAAAGGCAATTTCACTGACTCTCAGAAAACAATATATCTCAAATGACATCTGGGTCACATGTGGAAAAACACCTTACAGGGTTTGACGTCTGTCATGCGGGGGACCCTGCTCGCTGCGCCATGTGTCGTGCAGGGAGGCCTGCGGGGTCTCTGCTCCCGCTCCCCATACAAGAACGCAGGATATGGTGAGGCTAAAAAGGAACACACAAGGAGCCATAGGTAGGGGAGTCATACTAGTATATTCTCGCTGGCGGCACTATACTCTTACTGGAGGCTGGATCCACACTGTCCGCAACCAGCCATCCTAACTGCAATCCACGCTTGCCAGCCCAGCCGCCATCTTCTTGCTAGCCCCCATTCTTTCTCTCTTCTCTGCTAGCGTAGCCACAGCAGTTATATATTAGTGGCCAATGGCTCACTGGTTACAGCTGACGGCCAACTAGCCACAGCTGATGGCCATGCAATCACAGTTGATGGCCATTTACTACCTGAGACAGCACCTTTCCACATGAGGCCGAGAGCCTGGAAACTACTTTCTGGGGCTCTGCCCCCACAACGTCCATCCTCAGAATGCATCCAGGTGCTCTTGTTGACCCACTCACTCCGTGACTCCTCTAATGCCTCTTCAACTTCCTGGTTTGGCTCGCTACCTAGTTCCCTTTGTCTATCCAGCCCTCCATTCGCTCATTTTTCTCTGCCACCAACAACTGTGCAGCCACAATAGGCCTGGTGTCTGTGCTGGGGAGGCTCTGAGGGATATAGTGATAAACAGTAGTGATGAGTCTCTTTCTCACATGGAGTTCACCATTTGCAATGACCCCACAGCAAGCCTTCTGTCTCTTTCCCCTGACCCCATGCATTCTGACCAAGGGGGAGGGGCTTGTTCCCTGCTCCCTTGCTTCAGACCTCCTGGGACCTCCAGCTTGGTTTGTTCCTCATCCAGCTTGCAGCACGGGGGTGGGGTGGGGAGGTTGGGGTAGGGACTAAATGGGGTTCCTAGAGGAGGTGGCACTGATCCTTGATGACTTGGGAAGAATTAGGGAATTATCAAAACTGGAGGGACCTACAAAGAATATTATATAGCAAAGGAAGGAACCTGGAGTAGACCCAGAGGAAGGAACAAATAGGGTGTGTGGAGTAGCAACAAATGGTTAACAACTGGAGGGGTGGACCCACCCCATCATTGACCATTTATATGAAGCCCTGCCACTACCACGCAAGTTATGAACAACATAAAACCATGAGTGTCCATGTCCTACTCATATCTCCTTTGCATTTGGTCTTCCCCTACATACCTGCTGCTTCTTAATGCAAGCACCCACAGCTGTCTGCCTAAGGATAAACACCCCTGCATGGGCAACCATGAGGCATGTTTTACCCACTCCCCCAATGCCCGAGTGGGACTGAGCCTCAATTGCCCACATAGAAACCTGCTCATCCGTATTAGCTGCCTTTCCTTCATTGTCTCCCTTCCCTCACTCCCCTACCAGTGCATCCCGGGATCATCTTCCAAATAAACCACCTGAACTCAAATCCCTTTCAACGGCTGCTTCTGTGGGAACTCGATCTTTGCTCAAGTCTACCTTCTCAACGATTTTTCAACGCTCTGCTTGTTGTTCGCTTCCCCCAGCCCCTCTTAGCTCTGATTTGGTACAGGGCTTTCAGTGTCAACATCTTTGCCCCTCCCTCCATATAATAAGGAACCTTTACTCTCAGATTTAGTCCTAGTTACCCTGCAACATGGTCAGCTTCAAGCAACCAATGTGACATCACTGAACACAGGGTTGGGAAGAGAGGTGTAAGACTGGTTCTCACAAGCTTTGTAAGCTGACTCCAGTACGCTACTGCCTACAACCCGCACCCAGAAAGAGGATTTTGTCAAGATTTGAAAAAGAATATTGGGGGTGGCCAGATGGCTCAGTTGGTTAGAGCGCGAGCTCTGAACAACAAGGTTGCTGGTTCAATTCCCACATGGGATGGTGGGCTGCGCCCCCTGCAACTAAAGATTGAAAATGACAACCGGACTTAGAGCTGAGCTGCGCCCTCCACAACTAGATTGAAGGACAATGACTTGGAGCTGATGGGCCCTGGAGAAACACACTGTTCCCCAATATTCCCCAATAAAATTTATTAAATAAAAAGGAATATTGGAATCAGATTGTTGAGGGCCATAGAAAGATTATGGAGTGAAGAATTTATAGTAAAAGGAAAATTAATAAAGTTTTAGAGCTGGGGCAGACAAGGAGACACATGTCATTACTTGCATTGTGTTTCGAAAACATTAATCCAGCACCGTTGTGTAAGAAGTAACGGTGGCGAGAAAAGGGAGTCAAAGGGACAGAGGTTACTGTGTTATAACAAGGGCCTGAGCACACACTGGGGCTGTGGATATAAAAAACGGGATGATGCAAGAGATATTTAGGGATTAGAATCCACCTATCAGGACAGTTGACTGGACACTGAGGGAAGGGAGATGGACAAGTTGATGAGACTTCAGGATTTCAAGTTTGTCCTATCTCATTTGAGTCTAAAATTCCAAATAGCCAAATGTTACCATTAGGGATATAAACAGTGTGAGTTTGCCGACATTTAAAGTTTGTAAGCATCAATGTATGAAGCTGCAATATTTCTTTGAAATTGCTACTGTGCCTCCCTAGTGAAATCTAAGCATTGAAGACGGAATCCATGAGATGTAAAGGAAAGAATTATGAAAAGGATGTTTGAAGATCGAATGTGACCTCTGGCTGCATTGCTAACTGAAGGTGAATTTGGCCAAGTCACTTGACTCCTAAGACCCTGAGAATCCTCCTCTCTTCAACTACAAGTTTTATAAAATGAGCTATTACACTGCTTGGTAAACTTTAACATGCTAACCAAACATGAGGTACAGTGTCTACGAGCGTCAGCGTGGTTATCACCAAAGATCTATCGCAAATTTGAGCTCTGCGCAAATAAGACATACAGCTGTTACAGCAGTGAGAAACTCTGTTTATCTCAGAGTGTTGCTAATTACATAAGTACTTTTTATAGCTGGTCGTCTGGAATCTTTAAGACCCTAGGAAACCACAGCATTTGCATGCAGTACACACTTTGGTTACAAGCTTTGTGAGATTGTTGCTGGTGATCTAGCTTCCACTGGATATGAACAAAGAAGCACGGATCCCTACCTGAGACCAGTGGCCATACTATGAGCAGGAAGAAAGCAGCCTTAGAATGAAGCTGTAGTTTGGCAGCGGAAGAAGGAAGGAATCTTGGTCACGTATGACATCATTTAGTTGCAAAACCAACCGACCTCATGACTCTCCTTACAACTGGACACCTTGTTATATGAAATAATAAATATCCTTTTTTTAAAAATCACTCTGAATTGGGTTTTTTTGTTGCTTGCAATCAAATGCATGCTGATACATAATTGAGCTTAGGTTTTCGAAGGTTTTTATTCTCATGTAACAACAGGAAAAGAATGATGTCCTTCAAAGATGTGACTCTAGTTTAGAACCTATCATTTGGTTGAATGACCTTGGGCAAGTCAGTTTCCTGACCTGCAAATGGAAACAATATTCTTTTTCTCTCCTTTATTTTTAAAATGTCTGTTGAATGAATGAATGTACTTGATATGTTTGGAGTTTTTTTTTAATTTTTAAAAATTATCTTACAATAAATGTAAGTGGGTTTTTTTGGTATACAGTGCTGAGTGTAAACATATAGATTTGTGTAACCAGCACCACAGTCAGGATACAGAACAATTCTATCTCCCCCCAAAACTCCCCTTTAAGTCCTTTTGTAGTCACACCCTCGTCTCACTACTAATTCCTGGCATATTGATCTTTTCTCTTTCCCTTATACTTTTGCCATTTCCAGAATGTGACATAAATGGGATCATACAATCTGTCATCTTTTGAGACTGGCTTCTTTCACTCAGCAAAATGCCTTTGAGATTCACCTGCATTGCTGCGTTTGTCACTAGCTTATTCCTTTTTATGGCTGAGTAGTATTTCTTTGTATGGATATATCATAGTTTATCTATTCCCCCATTAAAGGACATTTGGGTTGCTTCCCGGTTTTGGAACTTACAAATAGAGCTGCTACAAATATTTGTGTATGGGTTTTAGTGTGAACATAAGTTTTATTTCTCTAGGGTAAATATTTAGGAGTAAAATGGCTGGATTACATGGTAGGTAGATGTTTAACTTTAGAAAAAACTGCCAAAATATTTTCCAGAGTGACTATACCATTTTGCAGTCCTCCCAGTACTGGATGAGGGCTCCAGTTACCAATGCATGGGATTGTCAGTATTTTTCATTGTTGCTGTTGAGGTAGATATATAGTGGTTTCTCACTGTGGTTTTAGTTTGCATTTCCTTAAAGGCTAATGATTTTAAGCATCTTTCCTTGTGCTTATTCGTCATCCATACATCTTCTTGGATGAAGTGTCTGTCAAATCTTTTGCCTACTTTATTTTTTTAATTGAGTTGTTTGTTTTCTTATTGTTTCATTGTGAGAGTTCTTTACCCTGGATACAAGACTTTTATATTGGATATGTGTTTTGCAAATATTTCCTCCTAGTCTGTAGCTTGTCTTTTCAGTCTCTTGATAGTGCCTTTTGCAGAGCAATGGTTTTTAATTTTGATCAAGTTCAACGTACCATTTTTTCTTTTTATGGATAACAATGTTGATGCTATATCTGTGAACTCGTTACCTAACCCAAGGTCACAAAGATTTTCTCCTATGTCTTCTGACATTTTTATAGCCTTCCAAGTGACATTTAGATCTGTGATCCATTTTGAGTTAAGTTTCATTCAAAGTGTAGTTTCAGGTGGAAACTTTTGTGGGGGCATATGGATGTCCAATTTTCCTTTTCTTAAAGGCCCTCTATGGCCTAGGTCATATACAATTTCCTGAAGAATCTACAAAATCCTTTTGTGCTCATGTACCTGGAATGCTGCATAAAGTATAAAGCTGTAGCCTACTGTAAGAATGTTTTATTATGTATGTGACTTGGATTTGCATGGGAATTGACGAAAGAAAATAAATTAGAATTATAATAGTGAAGTAAATCACCCATCTGCTGGCTACTATTTTCCTCTTCACTTGTATATATGTCACCCACAGAGCTCCTGCTTTACAGATACTCTGAAAATTACTTTTTAATTAACAGATGGTAATGGGACTTTGTCAAAATATTGATTCAGGGGTGTTTTCTTGCTACATCACTGCTAAGTATTTGTTCAAACATGCCGGACCCTGGGGGCAATTGTGAAATCAGTGAAGATTATCTTTGACCCTCTCTCCACCCCTTTTCCCACCATACCCTTTTAATTGAGGCGTGTGAAAAAGGTAAACAGGGTCCTGTATAAAGACCAAAATTCTGAACCAGAGCATAAAATGCTGCTCATCAAATTCAGGTGCAATCTCTCATCTCTCATGTCATGTAAACCACATTTTTATGGAAGTCACTCTTCTGTTATTCATTTACTCTGGCAGTTGTTGATATGAAGCAGAGCCTAGAATTTTTCAGAGCTTAGATAGGGACAAAAAGGCAACTTTTCATACCGGATAATTTGTATTTTGTGATCTGGTAAATTTTGGCATTAGAAGAAAAGACTAGGAAATGCACACACAATTTATGAGGTAGGAAAAGGGTACATAAATATGGTTAATGATCTAACCTTTTGTCTCATAAACAGATGAGATGCAAAAGGCAAGGTTATCTTTCGTGGGTGCCCTTTTATTTGCTCAAGCTCCCACCCAGAATCCTCGAGCCATCTCTTCCCCCATAGGCTGATTCCAATTCCTCCCCTGGGAAGCACAGAGGTCACGCTGTGCATAAAGATTTATTAGCAGACCAAAGGCTATCAAACATTAAGCAAACAGGGAACTCACAGGGGTTCAAATTTCACCAGTGTCTCAATGATCCTCCCTGATGCTCCCTAGAATTGCCAGATAATTCTAGAGTCTGAGTGATGTGGGGCTCCCGTGAAGCTATTGGCATTGCTTCCTACTGCCCAGGGTTTGTCTACAAGCGCTGTCCCGATAATAATTTCCGTGGCAATATTCTCCCCTCAAGCCCAGGACACATATCCTTGATGTCCTTACAATCACTGTTTAGTGAATGCCTCTCCTGCCTATTTCTAGTTCTTGGAGAAACCTACAGTCATCTTTGTGGTTGCTGCCTCTTTCTAGACACTACCTGGGAAGCCCTCTTGATCTGTTCATGACTGTTTTATGAGGCCATGTCTGCTAAGCAAGGGCTCTGCCCTCATCTCAAGCTACTGGTTAAACACAGCCTTCTTCTCTTAAGGCTGCTCCACTCGTAACAATTCTGTGGCCTGTAAAGATGGGCCCTGCCCATGGTGCAGAAGATAGACTATGGGAATCATGTCCCCAAAACAAGAGAGAAACAAGCCCCTTTCTTGGAGTTTTGTTGACTGTTTGGAGCCTGGATCATGGAGATCGAGCACTCATATTTACCGATTTCATCCTCCAGAATTCTTCAACTGGAATTCAGCATCCTGTCTTCCAGAGAACCAAGGAGTTAATGGGTTGCTAGGTCAGCCTCGGTTGTTACCCAGAGTAGTACCATTCAGGAATATGCAGATCACCTCGAAGCCATATGAGGAGAATTAATCCAGGGATTGGGGAGTCAGTTAAGGTTGGAGAGCTATTTATTGTGAGCAAATTCCTCAACATCTTTAAGCCTCAGTTTCCTCTTCTGTTAATTGGTGGTACTAGCAGCTCCTATCTCATGGTTTGATTGTGCAGATGAAATGTGATAATGGATATCGAGTACTGTAGCACAGTACCTGGCTCGGTGTTCAAAGTTATCTATGTTTCCTTATTTACTAGCATCAGTACACGTGGTGAGAGTCCCCACCCCTAGCCCAGTTGTTGGCTTATAAAGGTATTGAGGTACGCTGCTTTTTTGTTGTTTTTACCGTTAGTCCTCTAAACTAATCAAAAATAAGAAACAGAAACAAAGTTTCTCAATGAGGACCTATGATGTTTTCTTCTCTCTTTTCGTTTTCCTCCTAAATGATGGGAAAACCAGGGACTTTGTTCTCCCTCAGTATTTCAACTGCCTAACTTTACAAGTTTCTAATCTTTCATGGTCTGATACTATTTTCCTTCTGTAACCCTGTCCTGCTAACCAACCTATCCTATTTGAGATGGCAACGAGATAAAGTAATTAATGATTGTTAAGTGCTTTGAAAATACAAAGGACTCTATAAATGCCGAGGGTCATTATTGCCTTCTAGTATAATGAAACGGTATGATAAAAATGGATCATAAAATCTCTTTGCTACCATGGCCACTGCTCTTTTAGCCAGTTAAATTTACAGTTGCAGCCTGTTTGTTCAAAGCAATGAGGGACATAAAAACAATCCAGTCGTTTTCTAAAATATGTGTCTCTGATCAATTGCACACAAAATTACTCTGGAGACATCAGCAATGCATTTTGCAAAGTCCACATGAGAATAATGCATCATGATCACCTTCAGTTTCTAATGACAATGAAGCAGGGCCCAGCTGGGCCTCCTGTGCTCAGAATGCCTCCGGGGTGCCCTGCCCCCATCCAGGTGGGCTCCACACTCCCTGTGGCTGAGCTCAGAATGCCTCAGGGATGCCCTGTCCAGGTTCCGGCTCCTTATCTTAGATTATCACCTTGTAGATGCTTGCTAATTACAAACTCTATCGCTTAGCATTTTCCCAGGTTACTCCCCCACTGTTCCCAGACCGCTGGCGCCACAAGAGATAGGAAGACAGGGAGCATGACAAAAGGAAAACAGACCTCTGGGACTTTGTCATGCAGCCTCTGGGAGAGTGCCATGATTTTCCCTTCCATACCCCTAGCCAGTCTGAGAATGTTAAGGCAGTGTTTGGAGGTGTTAACCCGCTGCCTTCTCAGATCACCGGTAATAAACGCTTATTCTATGACCCAACTCCTGTGTCAGTCTATTGGCTGAGTAGCTAGCGCAGGCAGCTCGTCTCTTCCCCACACACAAGCTGTTTTTCTGTAATGAATGTGCTGTTCATATCTCTTCTGCACGTATTAGTTTATATCACTACCAGATGTTTGTTCCTATGCACCATGCATCATAGCAGCAGGACACTGGACAGAGAGGATAAATAATCCCGGTAACCTTGGGTTAGGTAGGGGACAAAGTGTAAATGTATTATTGAGTTTAGAAGAAACTGTTTGATCAACTTAAAGTGAAAGCTATTTGGTAGTTTTCCTATTACAATTGCAAATGGGACAGCATTTTAAACTTGCCAGGTGTAACTGCCATACGTGGAAGCCCATCTATTTCTTTGTGTTTGGGGAAGCCTAAGGACTCTAGTTAAGATTTTACAAATGATTGAGACATATGGCGGGATACAAAGAATTGGGTTTCCATTGGAGTATCTGAACACACTCACAGCCCCGGATTCAGGGTTGTTTTGGAACCAAACTCATATGAAAGTATTTAACAATTTGAAATTGACCACAATTTTCAGAACATTCCGTGCTATTTTTTTTTTATCCTGACACTGCCCTTTGATTTGACAAAGTAATGTTGGCACCTGACACTATTCCTTAACTTTATTAAGTGAGTATAATTAAGAGTTATTTGCATTCAATTATTTGCTTATCTGCTTCTTTGATTGTGCTTTCTCTTTTCATCAATACCAATTTTAGCTTCATTTAATCAAAGTGGTGAAATAATTAGATAGATAAGAGATTTAAAGTAAAACTGATGCACCAACCCTGATAAGACCCTAAGGCCTCCCAGAATATTAACTTCCTTTATCACTGTTCTTCCTAAGGTTCACCTTGATTTTTATGTTCATTTTAACTTTGGCGGGAGTACTGAGAAAGCTATTAAAATCAACATGAACTATCCAAAGGCAATTAAGGTTAAAATGCTTCAATGTCTAATATTATAGAAGGAACTCCACAAATATGACTTGCTGACGTATGTAGAAGTTTCATATACAATGAAAAACTGGGTCAAAATGATCATTTTAAACTAGTGATTAGATAAAAGGAAAGATCTGAGCCTATGCATTTATTAAGTTTTTAATGTAAGCATAATGCCTTCTAAAAATTTTTTTTTAATTTACTAGATTCTTGAGAAGTCTGAGATCATGGAATCTTAGACATAGATGGACCCTAAATATTTTAGTCAAACTCTCTCCTCCACAGGACCAGGGAAATACAGTGACTTTCTTAAAATCGGGTAGGAAAGGAGAAAGAACACAAGTGAGAGAGTGAGAAACAGAAAAAGCTTCTGAACTCCTTGGTCTTTCCATTACTTATTGACAGAATAAGAGGGCTTTTTAGGGCCCAGCATCCGAAATCCCCTTCAGTTCTCATCGTGAGTCTTACTGTAGCATCTTAGTATAAAAATGTTCCCTCCCTCTCTCCACCTCCTGCAAAGCCAGGTCACGGGGCACGTGATCCAGCACATGCTCTCACCTGGGGCTTTGAATCTTGAAGGATTAAAGAAAAAGAGCCAGTGCGATGAAATGCACAAAACTGTAATCTACCAGCATTCCTGGCTGTGCCCCGTGGCTAGCACACTCGTCATGGTGTCATGGTGATGAGGCCCAGTGGTGGCTGTGAATTACAGCAAAATCCGCAGCAACATCCTAAACCCATTTCCCGCTGCCTCATTTCCCTAGTTACCCCCCCCCCCCCCCGCCGTTTGCCTAAGCATTCCTCTCCAGACACTCTGTTAATTCTATGAGTTCCTTGATGATTTCCCACTAAATTCCTTTTGTCCCCCAAGAACTCTGACTCACTCAGAAATTGGTACCACAAAGTGAACTGCAGGCAACTGACCCCTCAAGGAAAAGTGATAAAACCGGGATTGGTTCACTGACATTAAAACTCCCCCTTAGAAATACAGTAGCAATATAGCTGATTAAACATTTGCTTATGGTCACCTGGAATGGTGATTTAGAGTAGGATTTAAGGAGATTAGTATGAAGGGCGTGAGGAGTTTAATGACAGCCAATGAAGTGGCTGATTCTTATAATGAATAGCTTAATGGTGAAAAAAGGCCTCTGCCTCAGCAGATCTGAGATGGTCAAAGATAAACTCAGATTTTGGGTTGATCCTGTGTGCTGCTGAATTATAATATCACAGTGGTATTCACAGTCCTGACAGGTTTCTTCAGTGCATATTGTGGCATTATCTGGGTTAGACTGAAAGCTGGAAAATCGACATGGAAATATATGAAAGGATTTAGAGGACCCTAAGAATGCTGCACCCTTAATTCTCATTGAATCTCCCTTGCCAGCTCAAGAAATCTCTTCTAGCTTGTCTGATGAAACAGTTCTTCCCTTGATTGGAGATGCTCTTTCACCTGAGGGAGTTACCTCGTAAGATGAAGCCAGTTCACTTCATCGTCCTCCTTCCCCCCACCAATTCCCAAGATTGTCAGATTTCCACATAACCCTGGATGGGAGGGGAGTGGCAATGAAAAAGGCAAAAGCCATAGAAGGCCAAAGAACTCCTGGATTTCTAGTTTATATTGGAAAAACTCTAGGGAAGTGTGTGTGGGAATAGAGTATAAGCATACTTGATCAAGGATGACAAATGTAATTTTGGATTGGTCTGGATCCAACAATTCAAGATTCATTGTGGATTGAGCAGCTATATTGAATCTGAGGGGTGACGAAGGGAAATGCTTCCAGTGGACAAAACTTCAAGCAGTACACCTCACTGGCACCTTACCTGGAGAGAGAGAAGCCTCGAGTAATGGGTCTATACCAAGTCATAAGCAGTTGTTAGTGGCTTGACCAGATGATTAGGGACATCAAAGGAAAAAGATTAAAGACTGAAGACAAGGAGTGTGGGGGCAGAGCCCCAGAAAGTAGTTTCCAGGCTCTCGGCCTCACGTAGAAAGGTGTTGGCTCAGGTAGTAAATGGCCAACTGTGATTGCATGGCCATCAGCTGTGGCTAGTTGGCCGTCAGCTGTAACCAGTGAGCCATTGGCCACTAATATAACTGCTGTGGGTATGCTAGCAGAGGGAGAGAGGAAAGAGAGAAGAATGGGGGCTAGCAAGATGGTGGCTGGGCTGGCAAGTGTGGATGGCGGTTTGCGGACAGTGTGGATCCAGCCTCTAGTGAGAGTATAGTGCCGCCAGAGAGAATATAGTGGTATGACTCCCCTACCTATGGCTCCGTGGGTGTTCCTTTTTGGCCTCACCATATCCTGCGTTATGTGGGGAGTAGGACCAGAGACCCCGCAGGCCACCCCGCATGACACATGTTCAATGGAGTTTAGGTATTAATAGCCTAATAGGCGTTTTATCAAGAAAACATTAAGGCATTCTGTTGAGATTATATATATATATATATATATATATATATATATATATATATATATATATATTTGGCTGCCCAGCATTTGAACCCCCAACTAGGTTTGAGGATCTTAGTCCTGCTGTCTTGTATAAAGATCTAAAGAGATTAAGGAATCTTTCTAAGATCAGGAAATGAGGGAAAGAAGGAAATGAGAGATAGAGAACTGGAAGTAAAAACAAATCTCCATACTCTTGTCTAGTAGTCTTACTGCTGCAGATTAGTAAAGGAGATTTAGGAGGTCATCTGTTAATGGAGATTGTCTTTTTTAGAAGAGACAGAACTGCCTCTTTTTAAATTTTTTTCTTATTGAGGTAACATTTGTTAATAACATTATATCAGTTTCAGGTGTACAACATTATAATTTGATATCTCTACACTCTATTGCATGCTCACCACCTCACGTCTAGTTTCCATGTATTACCATATACTTGACCTGCCTTGTTTTTGAGCTCTTTCTTAATATTCACAAATCCTCAAATGTGTGAGCCTTGAAAGAAGGCAGCAGCCCAGTTCCCCCAGGGAAGCCAAATGAGGCAATACTCCGTCTCCACCCCTTGGCAAAGAGGGTGAACTAGTAAGTGAACTAGCCTCAGCCAATTGGATGCTCCTCCCCCGGACTCTGCTCTCAAAAATGTGACCGAAAGATGAAAGAACAGTGAGATCAGAAGGATGGCGAAAGCAGTGGCTGCATCCAATAGTGGTGTCCTACCTAGCTAGATTGCTCCTGTTGGGTAGCTTCCCTTGAGCTCTGCTTTTTATTTTTATGAGCCTCATTCTTCAATCTTTCCTCTGATTCTGTGTACTAGCTGATAGTTTCAAGTGCTAGACATCTACCTAGGAAAGCTGATTTGTATGAGCTATCTCAATAAGTTCTCATGTCTTCTAGCTTTGGGTGGAATTTGGCTATTGGAATCCAAGCTGGAAAATGGAGGGAGAGAGGAGAGTGAAGTCGGAATATTTGTTCGCATGGTTTCCCGTGAGGTCACCTTGCATTGGCTGTTCCTCAATACAAATTCCCTGTTCCTCTCAAGGTGGCCTGCTTCACACTCCTCTCTCCTTTCTCCCCTTCCATGTTCTAATAAACTCTCCATCCCTTCATCTCTTTTTCTAATCTTTTTATATTAGTTTCAGGTGTACAAAGTAATGTAATAGACATTTACACCCCTCACAAAGGGATAACCCCTCCAAGTCTACTACCCCTCGGACATTATATATAGCTGTTACTACACCATTGCCTATATTCCCTGTGCTGCACTTTAAATCCCGTGACTATATATACAGAGGGTGCCAAAAAAATGTATACGCATTTTATTAAAGGAAAAAATTATTAATTGTAATATTCAATATATACCGATAACAAAAGATGGATACAAGTCACCTGTGACTTCCACAATTACAAGAGGTGCTTTCTGATGATGGCAAACTACTGTGTGAGCAATGCTGACCAAAGTGTCCACTTGTATACATGTTTTTGGCACCCCCAGTATGTATGTACATATATATTTAATTATAGTTGACATTCAGTATTCTTCTATTTCAGCTTCAGGTGTACAGCGCACTTCATAGATTGTGTAGATGCCTGCCCATCCCTTCATCTCTTTGGGCCAAGGGACAGTGACCGCTCTACTGCTATGACTCCTGGGTCCTTGCACTATGCCTTGTGGCTGCTCCAATCCCCTTCCTATACTTTGAAATTAGTTCTGTTATAAGAAAACCTTCTCAGATTATCCTAATAAGAGGGTGCCATCTGTTTGTCAGAAACCTGACTGATACGCCTTCGAGTGCACGTCTTTTCTGGTTAACTGTGAGCCGAAGAAACCCAACAGGCTTAGCATCTTAAGAGGAGGAGAAAGAAGAAACAAAAGCCTAGAGTTGGGATCAAAAGTGAAATTTTCAGTGAATGGTAATAAATGACACTTAATGTAGCCAAGGAACCCTGTGAGGAAAAAGTCACCCACGGAAAGGCACAGATAAAAAATAGCTCAAAATCCAGTTAGAGAGTCTTCAAGCTTGACTGCCAATCACGAAAGAGCAATGGCTACCAGCTGGTGTGAAAGGGAGCTTCTGTTACAGATATATAATTGCTGAACAATCGGGCCATTCATTTTTAAGTGTCGGAAGAGTCATTAAGTCCTCCCTCCTTCCCTCCCAATTCATATGGCGTTTAGCACAAAGTAAAATGCACATAGGTTCTTCCACATGTCTCCTCCACAGTGTTCTTTGCTGTCAGAGACGCAGCTGCACCATGTCTGTAATGCTGGAGCATGAAAAAGCTATTAATCTGGCTCCATCTAGATGCACCAAGGCTAACTGCAGAGCTGCCTCCAGCTTCATTATAGGAGTATGTACAAAATAATACAATTTTTAAAACACAGACCATAAAACAAATAATGGGAATTAAAATTAAGAGAGAAAGTAAATAATAGGTAAACAGCTTACTGAAAGGCTGGCACTACAGATTTTGCACACATCATCTCACTTCAGCGACACAATCCTGCAAATTAGGAGTTATTATCCTGATTTAACAGATGAAGAATCAGAGGCAAAGAGTAAGCAACTTGCCCAGAATACTCAGGTAATACGTGGTAAAGCCAGAATTTAAAACCATGCTATCCCAAGACTATTTTCCAAATTGAGGTGTTCCCCAGGGGATGCTGAAAACATCCATCTTGGTGGTGCAAACCAAATATTAGAACTTTTAGTTATGTTTATTTTTATCTCATCATGTTAAATCTTTTTGTACATGTTTTACAATATAAATATATGAGTACAGTAGTACATGCATACAAATATGTAAATACCCATGTATTGCTTCTGCTGGATAGCTTTCCTTGATCTCTGCCTTTATTTCTTTCTGAGCGTCATTCCTCAATCTTCTCACTGATAAGGTGCACCAGCTGATAGCCTCAAGTGCTAGGTATCTACCCAGGCAGGCTGATTTGCATGGGCTACATCAATGAGCTCTCGAGTCTTCTGGCTTCTGGTTGGTTATGAATGAGGATGTGTAATCTAAAAAGTTTCAAGCCCCCCTGCTCCATGCTCGTTCAAGAGGCAGTATAGTGCAATTGTTAGAAGCATAGGTTCAGGACCCAGACTGCGTGTGTTCGAACCTCAGCCCCGCCACATTTTAGCTGGGAGACCCTGGGTAACTTAACCTCTCTGTACCTCAGTTTTCTCTTCTGTAATGTGCAAATTTAAAGAATTACTACAGAGAGGGCTTAGACCAATATCTGGCACATAACATGAGTCTAATAATCTAAGCCCTTATCATCACATTACATGATCCTTCAAAGTAATCATTCAGGAAATTACCTAGTCATACAACTACTGCCATAAATCCCTCACAACTCTTTTGTGTTTTTTAATTTATTATTTAAAGTATAGTTGACGTGCAATATTATATTAGTTTCAGGTGTACAACATAGTTATTGGACATTTACATACCTGACGATGTGATCACAGTAAGTCTAGTACCCACCTGTCACTGTACAAAGTTATTATGATATTACTGATAATTTTCCCCATGCTGTAAATTACATCCCCGTGACTCATTTATTTTATAACTGGAACTTTGTACCTTTTATTCCCCTTCACCTTTTCCCCCACCCCCCACTCCCACAATTCTTCTTTTGGAATTGTCTCCTGAATTAGTGCGTGAGCTACCCAAGATCATCCAGAGCCATTTCTTTATAGTCACCCTTTATTTGTCACCTCAAAGGATATTTGTCTTCTTGAAAATCCTTTATATGTTTTGTCTATTTAAGTTTCAAATTATTCTGTAAAATAATTCTAAAATCTAATATAAATGCAGTGATTAAGGATTTTCACTTCTGTGACTTTTTACAAAAACATACCCCTAGCTCTAGTCTCTTCCAAGAGAAGAGGCAAAGCATGTTATCAGCAATTTCAGCAATGCTAGACTAAATTACCTCCCCAAGAAGAGGAAATGTCTGAGTTATCTATCAAAAATAATACTCATTTTACTGCAAAAAAAATAACCATTTTTATCAGAGCACAGTGTAATGTAGGGAATCCAATAATCAGTGTCAAATAAAACTAGGTTCTATTCCTGGCACAAAATTTGCTAATAGAATCATTTACAGGTCACTAACATCTGTATTTTGTAATTCCTTGCTTGCAGGTTTAGAGGGAGATGAGCTCAGTGAGGTGGAGAGCCAGGCGATGCAGCATCTTGTACGCTGTTTGGACTTTGGATTTTGAGTCAGTGGGGAAGCCATTGGAGAGTTTTGACAAAGGGGAAGGCATGTCATGCCCTTAAAAAGATCATTCTGACTCCTGGGTTGTGAATACTGTTAGGGTGGAAGCAGGGACACCAATTAAGGGGTGATGGCAGTAGTGCAGGTGAAAGGTGATGGTGTTTTGGAACAGGGTGGTAATAGTGGAGGTGATGAGACGTGATGAGTTTGCAGATATATTTGGAAGCTAGAACTCTCTGAGCATATATTTAAAAGGATAATGTAGGTAAAAGGCCTCAAGTACATAACTGATATACAATAAAAGCACTAAAGGGACACAGTCATTACTAGTCCATGCTCAAAATCTGTACAGTAATCAATGGATAGCCAGTTTGTTCTGATTGGTATCAACTAGGATCTTCTAACATATTTTTCCTTCCTCAAATATTTTAATTTTTCCTTAATAGGCAGATGGTATAGTCCTAAGAGCTAGAGTTCTGTAGTCAGACAGACATGAATTTAAATCTTGGCTCCATCTCTTAGTAACTGTTTGACCTTGAGCAAGTTACTTAATCTCTCCATACCTCATTGTCTTCATCTGCAAAATGGGGAAACTGAGTAAAATATAACCCAGAAAGCTTTGTGAGGATTCAATAAGTTAACATATTATGTAAAGTACTTAGAACTGTGCCTGTCACGTATGAGTAGTAAATGCTCATTAAATATTACCTATTACTCTTTTTATGTAAAACTCCCTGGCTTTGGACTTGAGCATGTTCACTTCATATATCTTGGAGCTGCACAGCAAACATTCAAAAATTAAAGAAGCCATAAGAATCTGATTTGTAAATTCAGATGCTTATGGGATTTCATAATGGAGTTCTCAAAGTGGAGACACACCTGTTTATCTGATTCCAAACAGGGAAATAAACAGCGATGGCGGCTGCATTGTAATGCAACTCAAAATACAAGCCTTGGAAGTTTTGTTGAATGCTGTCAAAAAAGGCACACGTTCAGCTAAAAAGTATAATCAATCAAATGTCTTCCTTGTTCATACATGTCTCTATTTTTAGTTGACACAAAATTCTTCAGAAATGAATAACAACTAGAATTAATAGGGGAAATTGCCAAGAGCTGTATATGTTGTCAGATGGGTGGTGACTTCTGTACATCAACATGATTTCCTGAGGAGTATATGAGTGGTTGGCTATGTATGAGGTCTGACAATTAAGTTTGTGAGCTCATCCTAGAAAAAGTGCTACATACCTCAACGCTGAATATCACTACTGTCACCTTCGAATGACTCCCCTTGGGAAGCTATGCACTGACGCCAGCACCCAGTCCACCCTTCAAAGCAATTTTGGAACTCTTTCTGGAATGACCATCAGACCTGTCATCGTATTACCCTTGATGTCCTGAATGTCATCAAAATGTCTTCCTTTCAATATTTCCTTTATCTTCGGGTAAAGAAAGAAGTCATTGGGGGCCAGATCAGGTGAGCAGGGAAGGTGTTCCAATAATTATTTGTTTACCTGACCAAAAACTCCCTCACAGACAGTGCCGTTTGAGCTGGTGCATTGTCGTGATGGAAGAGCCATGAATTATTGGCAGAAGTTCATGTCGTCTAACTTTTTCACACAGCCTTTTCAGCACTTCCAAATAGTAACCTTGGTGAACTGTTTGTCCAGTTGGTACAAATTCATCATGAATAATCCCTGTGATATCAAAAAAGGTCAGCAATGTCATTGCAACAAGTTCGCGCACGTAATTGTCAGACCTCGTATGAAGGAGTTATCAAAAGAGCACACAAAGGAGAGTCACAAAGTTATACCTTTGAAGTCTCTGCCTTCTCCAACACGAGGGAGGTGACTCCACAGGCTGAAACCATCTGGCTACAGGGATTGTGGCAGAGGTATTTCCTACTTACTGAATGTCATGGGTGCTCCCACATTTCCCAGCCCCCCGACAGTATGCAGGGGCACAGGACACTGGATCTGGCCAATGGGTTGTGAGAAGGGGACACATGTCACATGTGGCCTGAAGCACTGACTTGCCTGCTCCCTCTCTCTTGCCCTGTTACAGCAACCGAAGAGGTCAGGATCCCATCTGGTGCAGCTACAAGACAGCTGAACCTCCACCAGTAATCTGGGCCCGAGGGACCCGATGGAGCAGATCCCCTCGCTGACTCAACTGGACGTGTAGCATCAATGAGAAAGAAACTTTTCGTTTGTGTTAAACACTGAGGTCGAGGTGTTGCTTGCATTGCAGCATAGCCTGGGTTATGCTGACGAATATAGTGAACACAGCCGACTCTGCCTTATTGATAATAGCTAACACTGTTGCGTGCTACTCTATTGCAGGCAGGAAGCTGTGAATTCTACATGCATTACGTAATATCTCACAACAACCTTCTGAGATAGACAATAGTATTATCATATATTATGTGACATATATAATATATATCTGTATCATACATATCAATAGTCTATACATATCATCTATATGCAGATATAGATCTAGCATATATTTCAGGAGCGTACTGTGAAAGGACGCTTTCTTCCTTTCCGCTTGTTATGCTAGAAGTCGTGTCTCTCCTTCGAGCTATGGCCAGTCCCTCCACATGAGATCTGGATGCCATCTCTTCCTCCCTTACAATATTGATTATTCCTTTGGTCTCCTGAACCTGTGTTTTCTCCCCTTCTATTCAGTGTGTCTGTCCCTCAGGATTCTCAACTCTCTCCAAGCTTTACAAAAGCCCTCCATCCACCTCTCTTCTTCCTCCAATGATTATCTTCCCTTTTCTCCTAGACCATCTCCATCTCTTCTCTCCAAAGCATTCACCCTTACTTCTTTCCCTTAACTTCTCCCACTCTCTGACTACTCCAACATTGTTTCCTCCTCCAGCACTCTACCAAACAGCTCTTTTCAACACTGCTAATGATCTCTGCATTCCTAAATTCAGTGGGCACTTAGTTTTCACCTTACTTGATTTCTCAGCATCACATGACACAACTGACCACACCCTCCTTGTTGAAACCCTATTCCATAGGTTGTCCCTCTCTAATCACTCTATCTTCTTTTCAGCCTCAGCATCTGTTGCTGGGCCATTAAATTTGGGCCTTCATCACATCTCATAATTACCTCACTTTTCGTCTCATTCTGTAGTCACTTTCTAGTTGTTCACCTAGCAGTCTTTCCCAAGGCTGCTATCACCACCCAGACCCCGGCATCTGCCAAAAATGTGCCTCCATCTGGAGCTTCTGCTCAATTGCCTGCTCAGCTCAGCACCTCCACTTTGATGTCAGGAACTGTCATGTTCTCCCCACGAGACCTACCTAACTCCAAAACCTCCTGCTCCTTCCTCGGTGTTCCCCAACTCAGTAAATAGCACCACCTTTCCCCTGTCTACCTATCTTGGAAACCTGAGAGTAGGGCTACCTCGATATATTCGGGAGTGCTCAGCACCAAAATGCACTTTACTATATTTTGAAAGGAAAAAGAAACAAATCAATGCATATCATATACAGTAAGCCTTTAAGAATTCTGATTTTCCCATAGTGACACAATAATACTTTAAAAAATAATATCCAATCCTTTGCAAAATAATTTAGGGCCCCTTCTTTGCTGTTGCTCTAAGACCTGTTTGGTATTCCTGCTCTGCCTAGGAGTCAATAGTCAGACGCCATTTCCTGTTGATTGTACGTCCTAAAATATTTTCACATCTGCCTCCTCCTCTCTGGTGCCAATGCCCTGTATTCCAAGCCAGTGTGACTGCTTGTCTGAATTTCTGCAATAGTCTCTGAAACCTCCTCCCTGCTCCAATTTATTCTCCACAAAGCAGCCAGACAGAATGATTCCAGGAATACACATAACTGATCCTAGCAATCCACTGTTTGAAAGCCCTCAGTGGCTTCCAATGGTCCTCAGGATAAAATCTCAGATCCTTAACAGCCCCAAGACCCTGCCACCTTGCCATGAGCCAGTGTCACCTATTTGAGCTCCTGGAAAGAGCCAAGCTCCTTATGAGCCTTTGCATGTGATTTACTCTCTGCCCAGAGCTTTCTTACCCCTCCCAGCTTCTTCTTCAATTCTTACATTTAATGTCCTTTCTTCTCATAAGCTTTCCTTAACCTCTCACACCAAGTCAATGCTCTTTGTTAAACTTTCATAGTAGTTCGCACTTTGCTTTGTAAGTAGTTATTTGTGTATTGGATAGTTTAAGCTACCCTCCCAATTTTTTTAATTATTGCATTTCAGTTGCAGTTGACATTCAATATTATTTTTTTTATATTCGTTTCAGGTGTACAGCATAGTGGTTAGACATTTATATAATTTATGAAATGATCCTCCAATTAGTCCAGGACCCACCTGGCATGATACATAGTTGTTGCAACATTATTGACTATATTCTCTGTGCTGTACTTTACATCCCCATGACTATTTTGTATAACTAGCAATTTATATTTCTTAATTCCCTTCACCTTTCTCACTGAGATCCACAACCCCTTCTCCCCTCTGGCAACCATAAGTTTGTTCTCTGTATCTATGAGTCTGTTTGTTTTGTTTGTTCGTTTATTTTGTTCTTTAGATTCCACATATAAGTGAGATCATATGTCAGAAAGAGAAATTAAGAAAGCAATCCCATTTACAATTGCATCAAAAAAAAAATACCTAGGAATGAATTTGACCAATGAGATAAAAGACCTATACTCAGAAAACTATAAGACACTGAAGAAAGAAATTGAAGAAGATACAAATAAATGGTAGCATATACCATGCTCATGGATAGGAAGAATTAACATTGTTAAAATGTCCATCCTACCCAAAGCAATCTATAGATCCAATGCAACCCCTATCAAAATACCAGTGGCATCTCCCCCCTCCCAACTGTAATTCAAATGCCCTAAAAAAGTCAGTAACACACTTCCATACACACAGGAATTCAGGGATCCTTGAATACAGCTTTGTTTAATTCTAGAGCCTATGCCCATAACATCTCATCCTGGAAGATGGCTTTTTGCCTTTTTGTTTTATGATGGTGAGGTGTTGATGCACTGGAAACTGTTTGCCTCCAGAAAAATATAACATCTCTGGGCAAATTCTAGAGCAATGATGTTCTGCTGTTGGTGAACCTCTTTGATCATATTGTTGTCACAGATTGTACACCTTAGTCTTCTCCTGTGGGAGGATACAAGGGGGCCATTCAGCACACAGGCTGGACTGGCTAAACTGAACCCCAACTCTCCCATTATATAATTTACACATCTGTAAACGGGGGTGACATTAACCACTTTACAGGGCTGTAGGAGGGCTGACTCATTCAATAAAGATTTAATGAACATCTAGTATATGCCCACTTTGTTGTTAGATGCCAGGGATACAAACGCGATTTGGGATGTTTAGCAGAGTGCCTATCTCATTTAGTTATAAATGGTCACTATCACTAGTATTATTACAGTTGTGTGTCGACGTTTGCCTATGTGAGAGCTTGAGTGAGAACATGTGATATTTGTGACGTCTGAAACTATCCGGACAGGGTCCCAGCGGGGCCTTGAACTATACCCACCACCACAAGCCTGGACGCTCCGGAGCAACACCGCGCGGCGTGGCCGCCCCACCCCTCTAGGCCACCAGGGGGCGCGCGGCCTCCCCGCCCCTCCGCTGCGTCTACGCCTGCGCACCCACCAACCCCCGGCTTCCGCTCTCCCCGCCCCGCTGCGTCCCACTCGCCCCTCCCCGATTCGCCCCGCCCCGATTCGCCCCGCCCCGCCTCGCCCCGATTCGCCCCGCCCCGCCCCGATTAGTCCCGCCCCAACCCGATTAGTCCCGCCCCGATTCGCCCCGCCTCGCCCGATTCGCCCCGCCCCTCGAATTTACGCCACGCCTTCGTTGCCCTTGGTTTCTGTTTGTTGACTTCCGGGAACGCTGCCGTCGCAAATGCCTAGAGTATCGCCGTGGGGGCACGAGGGGCTTCCGGAGCCCGAATTGGAGCTATGGCGCTGCCTTAGGCCCAGTCGAGTTGCCCCTATCGTCTTCCCGGCTCAGAGGCAGTCTCCCTTTGTCGCTCCTGGCATGGTGGAACCTGAGGAGGTGGTGCCCGGTGAGTCGCGCCCGCAGTGGTGGCGGCGGGCCCAGAGGGAGGGTCTGCGGAAGGGCGGGCAGCCAGGCCCCGCCTCCGGGCCGGCCCCGGCGGGGGACAAGCCCGGGCCGCGGCCGCCCGAGTGGGGCCGGAGCTCTGGCCGAGCTCCCGCGAATGATTGAGGGGGAAAAGGAAGGGAGGGACCTGAGCGGGAACAACGGAGAAGGGGGTGCTTGTCTTTTTCGTTATTTTAAAATACGCTTTCGATGAGTTTCTCGAAGGCACGGGCCAGTTTGTATCTCTCTCTAAACTTCCCAAAGTACCTCCTACGAGGTCCCCAGGATCCAGTTATGTTTTGAATGCCATAAAGAGTGGGTCATACTAGGGCTGGAGGTAAAAGGATGAGGAAAACGACTTAGAGAAAGGGGTCGAGGAGGGAACCGTTAGCGAGTGATTTTTAAAGTCTTTTTTCCCTGAGTTCCAAAATACGTTTGGCATTGTGACGACATATATACGTTACCGAATACAAGCTCTAACTGAAATAGACGTTTCATGAAGCCGTGCTTATTCGAAGCACTTCGGATGCGCCCAGATCTTTTCTATAATACAGTCCTTTAAAAATGGTCATCGTGACCCACCAAATTGACTTTCTGCTCCACTACTGGGTCATGACTAACAGTTTGAAAAGAAAAAAACCACTGGATTAGAGCAGAATCATGAATTCACAGAAAAAAAGTATTGCATTTTCTGCCATGCTATTGGCTCTAACATAGTTTCCTGCCCTCCTAGGGTTCACAGCTTAGTGACGGATACAAGAAAGTAAACAAAATGACAATACCCATACCATTTGACAATAGAAGCCAGGGGGACAGAGCAGAACCACCAAACCCTGACTTGGAGTGAGGCTGTTAGGGAGGGTTTCCTGGGAAGCCAGAGCAGGACAAAACAGTTAAAAATTATTCATTCTAGGGAAACCCACAGCCTATTCTAGAACCTGGCCTCCCAAATCTCAATTATCAGAACTGAGATGCCTCACAGTTATTCTCTAAAGGTTTTCCATGTGGCTACTCTCTTGCACATTAATGTTTATTATTAATACTTATGTTCACTATGTTATCCTTTCTAGTACCTATTAGTTTCTTTATGTGTGATCACCCTCCTTGAGGTTTCCTCAAAAGTTGGATCTGGCTTTGGGTGTGTGCGTGCGTGTGTGTGTGTGTGTGTGTGTGTGTGTGTGTATTTAAATGATTATTGTGAACTGATACGAGTTTTGGTTCTCCAAATGGTACTGGACGAAACTTCTTGCATCCTCGTGATGCTAATGATGAAACTCAATACTGTCCTGTTTCTTTGTGTGAAGAAACAATCCTCAGTCAAGGGTTAACCAGTGTGAGTAGGGCACCAACTGTATCAGCTCATTCCAGGGAGCAGATGGTCCACCTGGTGACAGCAGGACTGTTAGTAGTCAAGGATTACCCTCCTTGTGATGGTATATGTCTTAACTTTGCACCAGTAACTGAATAATACATATTTAATTTAGTAGATGTCATAAATAAAACTAGAATGAAGTCTGAGGAGTAAGACTGAATTAAGGCAGAGGGAGGAGGGTGTAAACAGTGTTATAGCGGAGGCAAAACTATCATGAGGTGAGGAATCTGAATAAATTATTGAAAAAATATTTTAGCAACAGGCAACATAGTAAAAATTGTAAAATAGAAACTATCATATATTTGCAGATTCGGGTGCTGTGTTTACATTTGGAAAAACAAAATTTGCTGAAAATATTCCCAGCAAATTCTGGTTTAAAAATGATATACCTACATATCTTGCATGTGGAGATGAACATACTGCTATTGTTACAGGTTAGTATTAAAATCCTAAATGAGGATAGTAATACTTAGAGAATCCTAAATATTATAGATGTGCCGTGTTTTAAACATATTGAAAATATATAGAAAGTGTTGGGGTTTTGTATTTTGCCAAAGAATTAACAAATTAATCTCATCAAGAGTCTTTTAAATTTTAAGTTTCCTTGGTATATTTAAATATAATTTTTACACACACAACCTTTTTGAATAAATCTATTTTATTATAGCCATATAATCAAAAAACTGTTAGCATATAATCTTAGAAATTCTTTTATAACTAACAGAATCTGGCTAACCTGTTTCAACATGGAAAACAATGACACCTTTTAAGTATAACATTTTTATTGCTTTGTGATGACTTCATCTCACATTACTTTATGTTGAAAATGCTTCAATTTATTATTTCTTTTTCCTCTCCACCAGGAAATAATAAACTTTACATGTTTGGCAGTAACAACTGGGGCCAGTTAGGATTAGGATCAAAGTCAACTGTTAGCAAACCAACGTGTGTCAAAGGTTTGGGGTCTTTTTTTCTTTATCACTTTAAATATGTAACAAACTATATAAAGTAGTTTTATATTGATTGTGTACTCCTTTAATGTCATATTATAAGTAATAAAGCCTTTAGTTTTTTATTTTCTGATATTTACTTGAATATTATTGGCATTTAACTTTATTTTTTATATGATACTTAGAACTACTTTTATATATTAGGATCTAAAAATCACATTGATTTTAAACCTAGAGGCCATAAAGGAAGTAATGATTCTATAGTATTGCACTTGAACATTTTTTCCTTGTTTGTAAATCCACTTAAATATTACTATCTTTCTATATAAAGAGAACAAGCAATGTAATGTTAGAATTTTGAGCTCTGTCTCATTTGTTAGACTTGTGGACGTCATGGTTCCTTGTAGTTGCTGGTTTTATAAAACATACTTGACCCTGCTGTATCTAGTGAGTAGATGTACTGAACAAAACACCAAGACTAGTGGTTGATTAGTACTAGTGATCTTATAAGAACAACAGGACAAACTATTTTAAATCAGGACTGTCCTAGAAAATAGGGAACATATAATACCTTTACAAAGCTTTCTCGCTGTTATGTGTAAAGCTTCTGTTTAGATATAACCTATGAGCATCAACTAAACTTGAATGACGATAGAAATTCCTTGGGATATGACAAGAGCAGTACTTTATCTTTCTGGCTAAATTTTTAATTTCAGCTTAAAAATTTCAGTGTAATTTATCATACCCATGCTATTTATAGGTGTTGCTATGGAACTTTTAAAGTACTGTACTTTGTCAAAAAATATGTATTGGGCACAGTCTACTAAGCGGTTGGGTATATTCATGCCTATAATTCTTCCTCTCAAATGTCTAATAGACAAGCTAACAGGATCGTCTAGATGACAAGATCCTTGAGACCAGGGATTCTGTCTTAGTGATTTTTGCAACTGCTATGCTAAGCACTTCAGAGATGTTCTATAAAGGTTTTTTTTTAATGTGTAAATGAATAAATGTAGAACTTTAACATAGGTGTACGCCTATGAATATTGGACTTACAGTGTTTCATTGAGTGAGGTAGAAGGTGAACGTGATGATGGTGATGGCAGATTAGGTGATAGAACAGGTTGGTAAGGAGGCAGTATAACAGAATGCAATAGATCTCCGCACATATTACTTACCTTCAGAGTTTTTAAAAATACATAGCTGCCTAGGCCTTAGCTTAGACCTTCTGACTCATTCTTCAGGGATGGGGCTGAGCTATCTGTATTTTTCTCAGAGATCCAATGGTTATTATGATGCACAACTAGTTCTAAGAACTTTTGGTTTAGTAGTTTGGAAATCAACTTTGGAGTCAGACAGGCCTGGGTTTAATTTGCAATTCTACCACTTAGTTACCATTTGACCTATGTTATTTATCATTTTCATAACCAAAAAATATTTTAATTGTCATATTTTTAGCCTTAAAACCTGAAAAGGTGAAATTGGCTGCCTGTGGTCGGAACCACACCCTCGTTTCAACAGGTATGGTATTCAATCTGTATGACTTCCTGCCCAGTGTGAGGACTGAGGTCCCCCTCCACTACATTCGTAGCTTTGTAAAATTAATAGTAATCGTACCTTGGCAACAGTAAGATTAGGACTTTTTAAAAATGTAAGTGCTTAGTACACTTGTTTGCCTTTGAAAATATGCAGATAAATGTTAAATGGCTGAAGAAAAAGCTTGTTTTCTTGGATTATGTCAAGGGATAGCATCTCCTTACCTGTGTGCACATCTCAGGGGCTGATTGTTCCTGATCTTACTCTTCCTTCTTCTTTTCTGAGAGTGAGTGGGAGCCACCCCCACCCTCACATCCACCCCTACTGATGGGAGTCAGCACAATTTCAATCAAAATCCAAACAGGCTCTGTGTGCGTGTGTGTGTGTGTGTGTGTGTGTGTATGTGTGTGTGTGTGTGGTGGGGGGCGGGGTAGTATATGTAGAAATTGACAAGGTGATTCTTAAGTTTAGATGGAAAAGCGCAGGACCTAGGCTAGCAAAACAGTTTTGAGGAGAACAAAACTGGAGAACTAGCACTATCTGATTACAAGACCTACTGTAAACCTGCAGTAATCAAGCCAGTGTGCTATTAGTGAAAAGATAGACAAAGGTTAATAGAGCATAATAGAGTACAGAAATAGACCCACATGTATATGCCCAACTAATATTTGACAAAGGTGTCAAGGTAATTCAATGGAGAAAAGGTAGTCTTGTCAACAAATGCTGCCGAAACAATTAGACACCTGACCACTGAGCAGTCCTTCTTATCTCCTTTCCTCCCCACAACAGCTTCTGTCTTCAGGCTCTTCTCACTGCCTTGGCTCCTCCTTAGCTCTCTGCCTGCATTCATACTTTCCCTTGCTGAAATGTCTTTTCACTTACTCAGATTCTTATCTTTCAAGATGCAGCCATATGTCTTACTTCTTCCATGGAGCTTTTTGTGACTATTCAACTTTTTACTCATGTGGTTTTCTGAACTGCTTTAAGCATTTCACCAACTCTGGTTGGCTCCATATGTGTTAAATTGTGTGGTCCAATTCCATGTGGCCTCGTAGTAGCTTCCATTTAAAAGCTAGTCTTGTTTCCTCAGTTAGGTTTCATTTTTAAAAATATAATATCTGATTTTAAATTTTTACTGATTCAGGCTGATTTTTGCCCTCAGTTTCCCCTATGATTTAGCAAGGCTTTAACTTCATGTGCACTTTTATGACATATATTGCTAATTTTTAATATGTGTATGTTTCAAAAAGTCTTCATTACTTTTGAGCTTACTGGCGTGATATACTTCTTAATTAAGAAAATAATTAACAAACATTTATATAGTGCTTCCAATGAGCCAAATGGTGTTCTAACAATTTTATAAATGTTTACCAATTTAATCTTCATAACAGCTCTATGAGGTAGGCGCTATTATTGCCCCTGTTTTGCAGATGAGGAAAAGGAGACACTGAGAGGCTAGGTATAGCTTGCCCAAGGTCACACAAGCCAGAATTTGCACTCAGGAAGTCTGGCTGTGGAGTCCTCTCTCCTAAATGCAATGCTATACTGCCTTCCTACTTAGCTAGAAAATTAAAAGAATTAAACAACATAGATTTTTCATGTTTCTAATTATATTCTTCTTGGATTTGCCTCATTTTACTTATTTGTTACCTATTACATCTTAGCTTTAATAGGTATGGAAGTTAAAATTAATGAACCATATCACTTTTAAAATAGTTTGACTTGGATTGTAAACTAATTTGGAAATTACTTTCCTCTTTTCTGCTCTGAATTAATCGAGTGCTGCATGAGTAAGAAAATACATTCCACACATTCTGTGCATTTCAATTGCTACTGGAACTCTAGAATCATTTTTTAAATCTCACAAAAATGTATATATAGCCTTGCTTGTTTTGCTTTCTTTCTTTCTTTTTCTTTCTTTCTCTCTCTCTCTTTCTTTCTTTCTTTCTTTCTTTCTTTCTTTCTTTCTTTTTTTGATGATGGAATGAAGTTGTGTACCAAATTATAGGATAATGTCAGCTTTCAACTTTCTTCACTGTTAATCGAGGAAATAGCTGGTATACATTGGTCTGCTTATTAAGATGGTGACTATAGTATATTGATGTTTTCTTTTCCACGTGCAGAAGAAGGCAAAGTTTATGCAGCTGGAGGAAACAATGAAGGACAGCTAGGACTTGGTGACACTGAAGACAGAAGCACTTTTCATCCAATTGATTTTTTCACATCCCAGCATCAGCTTAAACAGCTCTCTGCTGGATCTAACACTTCAGCTGCACTAACCGGTGAGACATTTTTCCATTTCAAGCTGGTGCACATCCCTTTTCTTTAGACCAGAATATTACCAATTCAGTAAATTGAAGACACCATTGCCATTTAGTTTTCTTTCATTGACGATGTGTTTTCAGGATGCATTTTAAGTAGAACTTTAAATCATGACATACATTATAATTTTATGCTTATTTAGAGTTAGATGTCAACTTACATTTTGAAGGTGATTGTTAAATAAATTCTAAGTTATGCTGTCTATCTACTTATTTAATATTGTTAAATATCTTTATTGTATGTTCTGAAAATTATACTTGCAGCTTTAATGAAGTTGCTGTCAGAAACATCATAGAAATCTGTTGGATATATGTTGTTGAAATACAGTTTGTAGCAGTCATTGCATCTCTCTGCCTCCCTATCAAAAGCCTGTATGAGAAACAACTTTAACATTTGGAGCCAAGATAAACCTGGTCTCGTTGAAGAAGCTGCCAGTGTGCTTCTTCGTCCCAGTCCGGAGCGCTGTTCCTCTGGCTGTTAGGAGCCAGAGTCGGCTCCATGGCTCCATCCCTCAGTTCTGTCAGCGTGTACAGTTAGCATTTTGACATTCTTCTCCTGGTTCTTATTTTCAATCTGCCTTTTATTTGCCTTATTATTAAGTTCCTTCAAAGGTTAAATTTTAAAAATTAATTAAAAGGTAAATAAATAAGTCTAGATGATTTTTTTAAATTAAAGTTTATCGGGGTGACAATTGTTAGTAAAATTACATAGATTTCAGGTGTACAATTCTGTATTACATCATCTATAAATCCCATTGTGTGTTCACCACCCAGAGTCAGTTCTCCTTCCATCACCATATATTTGATCCCCTTTACCCTCATCTACCACCCCCCTATGATTTCTTTCTAAAATAATTTTTCTAGGTTAGCTTTTTCTGACATCGAAACCCTGCTCAAGAAAGAACATAAGTTAACCTGTATTTGAGATGCTATATATCTCCTTTTTCTCTGAAGCTAAATTACATGTTTTCAAGTATAAATTGTAAAACAAAAGGAGGGGATACATTTATTTTTTTCTTTCTTTAAAGCATTTCCGCAGCGTTCTCAGAGCCAGCTCTTCCAGGCCATGGCGACCTGGGACTTGTCATTCAGTTCAGACTGCTCGAAAGGATAAAACCATTTTCTATTTAGAGACATTAAAATAAGAAAAGGTTATTATAGGAAAGGACATTCTGTCTTTGCTATTGAGATAAAAATATGGACAGGACTAAAGTGATTTACATCAGGGTATTCTCTGTCCTTTATTGTTATAGAAGCATTTCATAATGGAAATTGAACTCTTAAGTAACTAGCTGGTATAAATGTCTTAGTAGTACTTTCTTTCAAGACACATCATTTTTCTAAATTAAAAAATAAATGGGCTGTTGGAAATATAATTACTTGATAGCCCTGCCACTTTTAAAACTTTTTTTTCCTCCTTGTTTTCTTTATAGAGGATGGAAAGCTTTTTATGTGGGGAGATAATTCTGAAGGACAGATTGGTTTAGAAAACGTTCCTAATGTGTGTCTTCCCCATCAAGTGACCGTTGGAAAACCTGTCGCCTGGATCTCTTGTGGATATTACCATTCAGCTTTTGTAACAAGTAAGAGAGAATATCTTGGATTCATCATGTTATCTCCCATTTCTAAGTTATTACTAAATTGGTAATAAAATGATAGGCCATCCTACAGTTCCATACAGATAATACCCATGGTAGTCCTTGTAATGAAATAATTTGGTCTGTTTTAGGTCACAGTGTTTCTCCATTTCAATAATGAGAGTTTATCGTGTCCAACTCTCTCTGACATGTTAACTTTTTACATGACTATTATGTATATTAGAAAAAAACAAAATTTTTGTGCTCGAAATCCTTCTAAGTTTCTTAGACTCTTGGCATGAAAAACGAGACCTGTGGGCTGCTTTCCCCTGGATCCACTTGCCCCTGTACTTTGACCTATTCTCCTCTTGTTCTGATCATTTTCTTCTATTGTTTCAATAAGTGAGGCATATACTTTCACTGTGGGTACAGGAGTGAAGACTAGATGGAAAGGAAGCGAGGTCAGTGTGGGATACGATTTCTTTGGTGAGACTTTTCTCAGCATCCTCAATGTCTCTCTTTCCTGGGCTCACTGGCAACTTTTTTTACCTTGGTTAAAATATTTGAAATGTTGGACTTTACTATAATCTACATTGACACTAGTAATAATAGGAGAAGTACAATCATGGCCTTCCATCTTATTGATGGTTTTTCTAATAGTAATAACACCTAGAGGAAATAGTTTTGTGGCCCCTGTTAGCAATCTCTCTAAATCTTTTTTTAAAATTTATTCCTTATTCCACGTACCTCAGATTCAGTTTTAGGAAGTGCCAATTGACTGATCCCAGTGCTCCCCAGGTTTACCAGTGAACTGGTAGCAGGATGGTACCAAGAGAGGGTGAAATCCTGCTTGGTTGATATTGTTCAGCGCTGTATCAGCTTGTGTCTTGAACAAGCTGATAATCGGTAAATATTGTCCAGTGAGGGAGCGAGTGAAGGAATGACCAATTGATTGTGTTCCTTGGGGCAATACCATCTACCAACTTACTAGTAACTTTAGGGCTCCTGGGGTGGTTGTAGTCTATGCTCGCTTTGTTCATAAAGCAAAACAAAAAGGAAAAAGACAAACAAAAATCTCAATCAAAAGCATTGTCTTTCTTGGGTTCTAATAAAACTGCCAGAATCACTTTTATGACTAAACTGTGCTTTAGTCAGTAGAGGAACAAGTGGAATTGTTCCTCTTAACCAACGCATTAAATTGCGCTTTTTTGGTTTGTTTTTTTGTTTACATGCCTTCAAAAAAAAAGAGCTTTGTTGAGATACAGCTCACCTAGCATACGATTCACCCATGTTAATGTACAAAGAGCAGCATGAATTTCTAGATAGAGGTGAAAAGAGACTCATGTGGACTCAGTAACTCATTTCACATGCGAGGCAAAAGGCATGGGAAAGGGCAGGGGCTGCCTTGCTGGGCACCTCCCCTGTGCCAGTGTTTGCTAAATACTTCTTAGAAAACTGGGATCGAGAAAACTTCATTTTCTGTACAGATCAATCCAAAACATCAGTATAGCTATGTTTGCAGTTTTTGACCAAGTTTATTATTATTATTAAAGTATAGTTGGCATACAATATTATATTAGTTTCAGGCTTGACCAAATTTTAAGTGGCGCATACCATGTGTGTTTGATGCCCCACAACTTCCCTAAGTTCTGTGATTTGCTAAAAGGACTCCTAAGCTTCAATAGCAGGTTATACTCGCGGCTAACAGTTATTACAGAGCTAAAGCAACAGTAAAAGAATGTGTATTGGCAGAGTCCAGAGAGGTTTGGCATAGGCTTCCTCATCCTTCCTCTTCCCAGGCCACACAGGACATGCTTCCTCTTTGGCAGCCAACTTTAGGGACATGTGTGTAATGCCTCTGCCCGGGGAATCCCACGCTAGTCTCAGGGTCTGAGGCTTTTACGTGGGGTGCAGGTCATGTAGGTACATCCGGCTAGCAACTGGCCACAGCATCTGAAACTCAGGTCCCTCAACGGTGAAACCAGGTGTACCTCATCAATGTTGATGTTTGTGCAAAGCAACCCTAAGAAGCTAAGACGTTATAATTCATTGCTCCAAGTGTATACAACAAAATCATCGATCACTAACGTAAAGAACACTCCAAGGGCCATATTCCCAGTGATTGGTCAGTGGTCAATCTTGGAGGTTGGTTCTCTTGGTGGTTCTCTTGGAGACACGTAGTTAATCAGCCGCAAGACCTGCTGTGTTACCTCTTTCCTCACACCAGTGGTGATATGTTCTGTGTCATTCTTTAAATTATATATTTACAAAGGATTTTAAGTTGCTGCTTTATAGAACTCAGTTCAGTTCATAGAAATGAATAAAGAAATCCTACTTTCAGGAAGCTCGTGGTCATGGTACGGTAAGTGTAAAAACAGAAGCAAATCAATAGTGTTGGTATGGACAAGGCAGTGATGAAATGTCACTGGTTCCTTGATAAGAGAGCCCTTCTGGAGGAAGTACCATCTCACTGAGTAAAATCTGTTATCTTAAGACTATACCACATATTTACTCACATAAGTGAGTTTTTTGAAACAAGTTTTATAAAAAGCAACTCGTTTATTCAACAAGTATTCATTAAACGCTCAGCATACTAGACACTCTGCTAGGTTTTTGGAATACCATAATGAGCAAAACAAAATCCATGTCCTTATGTGGGCTGCATGCCTGGTCATTTTGTTTGATTAAAAGGAAGTCAAAGAGGTAAGATGGTCTCTCTTTTGTGAAACAGCTGAAATAATTTTTAGTGATGGTCATGAAGTATTCATGAAGATTTTGGACTAGAATAATCAAGGGGAAAAGAAAATCTGGCTGTATTTACTCACCATACAGTAAAAATATCTCAAGAAAGTTAAAATTGATTAAGTTGCCGTTTCCTAAATTTTTTATTGAACATGAAAACCTGTACTAAAAAGACCAGTATCTTGTTTATATTTATGTCATCATTGATCACTGTTCTTTTCCTTTAATAGTTGAGGGGGAACTGTATACATTTGGAGAAACTGAGTGTGGGAAGTTAGGTCTTCCCCAACAGCTGCTGATGAATCACACAGTGCCACAGATGGTGCCTGGAATTCCTGATAAAGTGATCCAAGTAGCTTGTGGCGGAGGGCACACGGTGGTTCTCACAGGTATGTGTGGACCCTGCTGCCCCGTTCCTTGCTTTCTGTAGTCGCTAACGAAAAAAAAATGTGCTATTTTTTAACATCTGATTTACCCTCTTAAGTGATTTTTAAGTGTACAGTGCTATACAGTATTATCTATAGGCACAATATTGTGTGGCAGATCTCTAGAACTTACCTTGCATAGCTGAAACTATACCCTCTCCCAGCTCCTGGCAACCACCATTTCAGTCTCTGCTCCTACATTTCACTATTTCAAATAACTCATATAAATTGGCCTTGAATCTTTTATTGTTAAGATACCAACCTTTTATTTCTATAGTTAATATACATTTCTGGCCTATGGAAGAATTTCTTAACTAGAAAAAAATGAATCTTGTTGAATTGGTTTTGCTAATAACATAATTGATATTTGTATGATCTTAACACCTTAATGGCAGCAAATGACATGGTTTTTAGCTCATTTTCAAGGACAAACTGTTTTACATATATATACATTTTCCATATATATATTCCATATTTATCTAAAATTGATGTTATTTTTTCCTGAAAAATTTTCTTTTGGAAAGCCCCCTTTCCATGCTATTTTCCACAGTCATTGGTAATTCTTTTTTTTGTGATATTCACCATGTATAACTTGGTGACTTCTCTGTGATTTTTATGTTCTGTTATAGTAATTCATTAAAAAGTGCTAAGATTTTAAATTACAGAAAATTACAGATAATAAAAGGAAGTTAGAACCTTAATAGTAATGTCACTTCTGAATTTTGTGTTTGGTGTGACATGTCATTTCTCAGGATTCTAGTCAATATATTAAAATATACTTACACTTGATATATTAAAATATACTTATACTTGATAATATGCTTACTAAATTGATGTTCCCAAATTTGTTTAGCATTAACTTTATTTTAGATGAGTATTGTAGAGGTAATATAGTTAGGTAGTGAATTATGATTTTTTTTGGTTGAAGATAAATGAATGGTTTCTGAAATTGCCATTTAATCTTCAGTAACCCGAGGTTCGAAGTGTTCCAGACACATTTTGAGTAATATCCAATTCTCAGATGATATGCTTAATGTCCCGAGGTAATTAGGCATATTTTTAGATTTTCCTCTCTAACATAGCTTTCCCTTGACTTCGTGTTCTAGTCCCAGTCATGCATATTAAGCTATGGTTTCCCAGAATTACAATTTCCAGATGGAGTCTTTTTCCAAGTTAGAAATAATTTTTTTTCAAGGCCTCAACTCTAAATTTGGAAATAATTCTGAGGTTTAAGATTATTTTTTTTTGAATTTTTGCTGACAAAATAAATTTTCATATATTTTCAGAAAAAAAATTTTTTTTAAAGTTCTTTAACATTTTTTTTAAAAGATTTTATTGGGGAAGGGGAACAGGACTTTATTGGGGAACAGTGTGTACTTCCAGGCCTTTTTTCCAAGTTAAGTTGTTGTCCTTTCAATCTTAGTTGTGGAGGGTGCCATTCAGCTTCAAGATGTTGTCCTTTCAGTCTTAGTTGTGGAGGGCGCAGCTCAGCTCCAGGTCCAGTTGCCATTTCTAGTTGCAGGGGGTATAGCCCACCATCCCTTGCAGGAGTCAAACTGGCAACCTTGTGGTTGAGAGGACGCACTCCAACAAACTGAGCCATCAGGGAGCTCAGCGCAGCTCAGCTCAAGGTGCCGTGTTCAATATTAGTTGCAGGGGGCGCTGCCCACCATCCCTTGCGGGAGTCGAGGAATTGAACTGGCAACCTTGTTGTTGAGAGCCCACTGGCCCATGTGGGAATCGAACCGGCAGCCTTCGGAATTAGGAGCATGGAGCTCTAACTGCCTGAGCCACCGGGCCGGCCCCCACAGAAAATTTATTTTAGGAATTAAACTGAAATTAACCTTTATAAATCATCTGAAAATTCATTCTATAGGCAAAAATGCAACTTGTTATGTATTTTCTCTAGTTTATACAAAGATTAGAGAAATTTATTAGGTGATTGAAGGTTATTCTGAAGTATACAGATGTTGATTATACAATAATAATGTCATTCAACCATACATTATAAAATATTTTCATATAAAATGAGCACCAAGATAATCCATGATACTTTTAATTATACTTAAAATAAAAATTGCACTTAAGTGTGTTGTATTTTCTTAACAACATTATCGACATTTATATTCCTGTGGACTTTCTTTTGAGGTTTAAAACCATATTTTCAGAAACTGATTGTTTTTTCCAGATTTTTACAGACTTTGGGATCTCACAGACCAGTAAAGTTTTTATATTTTAGTGTGTTTTTTTTTTGTAAAAATATGTGGACCAACAGTATTTGCCAACTTCTGATTTGCATTTGGCTAAATGGGGACATTGTAAAAAAAATGCAGTCTGTTTTTACCATTTTATCATGAAGTAAGGGGCATTTTCAAAACAATAATTAAGCTCTTAATTTAATAATAGAAGACATACCCTTAAATTGTATAAATTTATTTGTGTGGAAAATTCACTACTTTGCCTATTTTTCACATTTCTCTGTGGACCTGTGAGAGCTTTATTATGAGCCAGCCGTGATGAAAAACCTGTATTCTGGAGCACAGTGTGAATAGAAATATTAAATATTTAGTTCTACCTGATGAAGAAATAGACCTGAAGAGTATATTGACCATCAATTTGACTAAGTACCTAACAGTTATACAGTACTTTGCAAGACCTGTAAGGATAGAATAGCTAACCATCTGTTCTAGATTATTCCCTTCACTAAAGAAAATGGCTTGTGTTAGATGCTTTTATGGGCGTCATCCCTACCTCTGTTTTTTCTTGTGTCTGTAACTCTGATCTTAAAATCTATTTCGCTGTCATTCATTAAAATGCTTGAAAGATTTAATTTACTAAAATAATTCAAAGAACTAATTTAAATTAATTGTTGATGAATTTATTTAAAACATATTTAAATGTGACTATGATAAATTAGAAAATACAACTACTGGTTGTAGTGATGATATTAGTTTCTCCTTAGAATTGGGGAAACAATGGACTGGTGTTGAGAAGTTGTCAGATTGGAACTTGGGACACACTAAGTGACGCAGAGTGGTAGATATCATTGTGTATGTCGTCCACAGTAGTTACCAACAGATGAGAAAGTCCTGGTTATAAGATGGGGTCCGTAATGAAATCTGAATCCCAAGGAAAATAAGAATTTATCTTCACTTCTCCAGATTACCGTATTTTGCCATGTATAATGTGCTTCCGTGTATAATGCGCACCCACATTTTTGGCCCAGACTTTCAGGGAAAAAATCTTTCGTTTTAATTTTTTAATTCAAATTTCTGTTTGTTTACATTTAGGTACTTGTTTTTTGTATTATAAAGGAATTTTAGCATTTATTTTTTAACATTAAGGTACAAGAAATTTTATGTACCAGTAATAAATTTACGATACATACACATCATAGAAGGCCAAGAACTCTTTGTCGTTGCAAGTTTGTTGTAAGTTAAAAAAACCAATTATCATATTCCAGGGTATTATTTTGCATATGGATATTGTTATTGATTTCTAGAGTTACACTTTTAACTCATAAGCATAAATGAAAGAATTAAAAACATTTATATAGATACAGAATTAATACTACCCGTGTATAATGCGCATCCTTATTTTTTCTCTTTTCCCCCCTTCCCCCCAACTCCGAGTCAAGCCGTTGTGCTCAGTCTAGTTGTGGAGGACGCCACAGCTCACTGGCCCATGATGGTATTACGATCATTGCACTCGGCTGTACCCGGCTGAGTCAGTCGGTCGCTGGCCGCTGGGTGGCCGCTTACTACAGCTCTCGCCGGCTTCCGGCCACTCATGGCAGCACAGGATAGCTTACGCCTGCCGCTGGCTTCTCATGGCACCCCAGCTCCAGGTCGAGCTGTTGTTCTCAATCTAGCTGTAGAGGGCGCAGCTCACTGGCCCATGCGGAAATCGAACCAGCGACCTCAGTGTGAGGAGCACAGCGCTCCAACCACCTGAGCCACCTGGCCGCCTCTGCATCCTTATTTTTAAGAATCTTTTTTTTTAAAGGAGGGCACAGCTCACAGTGGCCCATGCGGGGATTGAACCAGCAACCTTGGTGTTATTAGCACCACACTCTAACCAACTGAGCTAACAGGCCACCCCATGCATCCTTATTTTTCCCTCACAAATTTGGGCAAAAAAGTGTGCATTATGCATGGCAAAATCCGGTATGTTTGGACAAATTCAAGGTCTCTACAGGGCAACAAGTTACTAGTCATGAAATCAAATGTATTGTGTGAAATTAGAGTAGTATTGATCTGAAGCCAATTAATAAAATCTGTTTTCCCAATATAATAATATTTATTAAAACTGAATTGTTAATGTTACAAAGGTGATACGACCAAAAATTATATTAGTTGTTATATGTAATGTTCTTAGATGAAAGAGTCTTAGGTCATTTTAAAAAATAGAAACTATTGTCATCGTTAATTATCCAAGCACCTGAAAGCGAACCTAACAGGATAAGGAACAAAATTTTTGTAACACGATTCAGACGGCCTAAAAGACCTAATTTTACAGGCCAATGTCAGATGGCTCAAGAAACTTACAATAATTGTTGGCCAGCTAGAGAGACAGTTGTTTTAATTTACCTAACATTTTACTCTTAAGCCAAACATTCAGAACTGGAGGTATGACATATGATTATTAATGAAACTAAGAGATGGTATTTTTGACACTTGAAATAAGGATCTGTTTTTGCCATTGCCTCCCTGTGGCTTCATATCCTTGACACACCATATTTTCTTTAAGAAGTAATATCTGTATGTCTTATTTGTGAAGTAAACATTCTTATTAGGCAGAAAAAATATAAAGCCATATGACAATAATGCATTCCTCAGTATCCTCAATTGTCAGAATAAGATGAGTTGATTAGGTAATTACTTTTTAGAAAAATGTTCTTTACAACTAAGCATCCCTTTATGTTTTAAAATCTGCCTGAATGTTTTCTCATTTAATCCTCATAGCAACTCTATTAGAAAAGGATTATAACGTCAGAGAATTCATGTAACTTGCCTACTTGCCACTGCTGCTAATAATGAAGGTTTGGGCTCCTGTCTGAATCCAAAGCTCTGGCTCCTCTATCTCAGGAGAGGCAATGTATTAACTCTGGAGTAGACTAATGTAATAAACACTGCACTTCCTAACACAGGGGCTAGCCAGAGTAGTGTGTCTAAAAGGACCCTTTCATCACCACTTATTTATCCTGTTTTTGTGCTCTTCCATTTCTAGAGAATATATGTGCATAATATTTACTAAGTTATTGGAGGTCCTTTGGAATCACTTAAAAATATTATTATAATATAGGTGAAAGTTTTTTTTACCCTTCTTTCATTATTATTGCATTTTCTGGTAAAGCAGAATTACCTGTGAATAAATCTAGTAGTATCTACTGCAAGTTTTAATTCTCATGCAAATTCTCTTCTGAAATTGTTTTATAAAATACACTATTCTAGTAAACTACTTTTGAAAGTAAGGACTTTTCTGTAGGAAACACTTCATTTTTTATTTAAGACAGTGAAGGGACTTAGCTTAATGAAAATTGATGCTTTTTAAAGAGCTGCATGATAATTAGAGACATTGCATGTAGTTTACCAACTTAACGTATTTTTTAGTAATTCCATTTATGGTTATATGTAAAAGATTAAATCAGGCCCCCGCCATAGTATTTACAATTGTGTACCTTGTCGTCTTTCTCATCCTTCATCATTGAGAAATGTATACTTAAGTATTAGATATTCTTATATGGGTATTTCTTTCAGAGACACTTAATCTTCATTGTAGAAGATTGAATATTACAGTTTTTCTAGAGCTAATGGTAACAGTGCTTCCCTGCAATCATTTTCTTATATTTGCCCCTTCCCTTCCAGAGAAAGCTGTGTACACCTTTGGGCTGGGACAATTCGGTCAGCTTGGTCTTGGCACGTTTCTCTTTGAAACAGCAGAACCCAGAGTCATTGAGCCTATTAAGGACCAGAAGATAATTTATGTTTCCTGTGGAGAAAATCACACAGCTTTGATAACAGGTACAGATCGGATTTCTGTTATATATTTATAGAACTGGGTACATTTTATTACAAAATAAATACTATATGGAATGAATGTATCTAACTTAAACAAATGAGTTAATAACTGAGGAAATGGAATTCTTTAATTTTCCAAAGTATGAATTTGTAAACTCCTTTTTAATTTCAATTCTATTTAAAATCAGTCTAAATAATCCAAAGATTTAGACCCTCAAAATATGTCAGTGGTGTCAGTGGTAAGAGCATAGTATTTTACTTTGACAGAAAGCTGGAATCTTTTTAAAATTGTATCAATTTGAAGGCTCTTAACTCTTCCCTCAGACCAGAGGGGAAAAAATCTTACAAGAAAGAAGTTATTTTAAAACATTCCTGTTCAATCTGACAGAGCTGCATTCAGGCTGAGTAAATTCTTATGATGCTTTTGCCACTAGGAGGCGCTTTGAGGAGTGACTTCCCTGTTTTCTCCACAGTGATAGAAAGACACCTCAAAGATCCCTAAGCGAATACCTGGGTCCACTAGACCTTCCACTCTGTAGTTTCTCCTTTATCCAGGGAGATGCTGCATTGAGCTGACTTCTCAATCTGAGAAACAAGGTGCTGCTAATGTAGGACTCAATGAAGGTCCTTCCTAAAATGACTGACTCAGTTACTTGTAGGTAATTGATATACTCCACAATTTTAATTGCTTTGGAACAGAAGGCTCTGTAATTTCACTATTTCTAGCTCACATTTCTATTTAAAAATGAAGTAAAGCTTTATTTTTAAAAAATTAGAAATCATATAGTATTTTAGAATAATCCAGATACTTGTATTTCTACATTTTCCTCCTTCTTTTAAAAAAGCTACTGCTACAATGGAGCTCGTTTAAATGTACCTGGTTAGGGGACATAGCAGTCAGCAAATACAGAGTACTACTATACATTGTTTCTTCTTTTCCAAGAACCTTTCAGAGAGACCTACCTGCCCATTTTCAAGTACCGAGTGTTTGTTAATGTTGCATGAAATAGAACTATATGTACGGTAAAGAATTATTCATTCATACTCCCAGAAGGGTTGTTGATATGTACCCCTTACTACAGGATCTTAATCTCAGTTTCTCTGCCTTTACTGCCATTTTTCATCAGCTGTAAATTGCCATTGATGGTAAACACACACATTTTATGCATCATCTAACATACAAAGAGATTATTTGGTTAAACTTTCATAATACCTTTCCTCCTGATGAAAGAAGTTATAGCACAAATAATTGAACATTAACTTTGCTTCCCATTTTGCTTATGAAGCCTCCCCAGGGGACAGGTGGTAGAGAATATTTTTTTCTCCAGGACTAATGAGAGGTATGTAGTGAGCTATCTGTAAGTTCTTGCCAGTTCCCCCATTATAGCCAGTGGCTCATGTTTTGAAAGCTTCTCTGAGGTTGAAGTGCAGTCAGGAAGCTTCAACCAGATTTTAATTTTTTTCTGACTAAAGATAATGAAATTATAAGGCAAGCCTTAAGAAACGTTTTGGATAAATCAGGGTCAAAAGAAGGAGAAGGAAGGCAAAAAGATTTTAAGAGGTAAATACCGTGTTTCCCAGAAAATAAGACCTAATCGGACTATGAGCTCTAAATGCATCTTTTGGAGCAAAAATTAACATAAGACCTGGTGTTATGTTATGTTATATTATAAGGACCCAGTCTTATACTATATTAAAATAAAACTGGGTCTTATATTAATTTTTGCTCCAAAAGACTCATTAGAGTTGATGGTTCAGCTAGGTCTTATTTTTGGGGAAATACAGTGTAAAGAATGGACATAAATGTCTAATAGTAAAAATTATAAGAGTTAGTTTAGAGCCTAAACACTGGTCATTGCTGATTTGTGCAGAATCCATTTTTGCGTGTTATTTTTTGAACTTGTCACTTAAAAGAATTATATTATTATCCAATCATTTTTCAGTCCTCTTGCATTTTCTTAGTATGCAATTACTTTGCCATCCTCAGCTATTAGAAGTCCCCAAATGTGATCTTACTACGTCCCAGTTTAAAACCATTCCTTTAGCTTATGATTACCCTTAACAGAGTTCAGAAATTCTTGGTATGAAATAACAAGATCTTCTGTGTTGTGGTTCCTTCTTACCTCTTCAGACTCATCTCTACCACTCTCTCCTTTGTACTACAGGCACATTGGTTGCCTTTCAGCTTCTTAACTGTGCTGTTTTCTCTTGATTCAGAGCATTTGTATGTACTGCTGACTCTCCTGGAAGAGTCTTTGCTCCCGTCTTCTTGCAGCTAAAGTTTAATCATCCTTACGCTCCAGTTTGAAAGCCTTCCCTAATCCCTGGACTAGTAGGCAATCCCCCTCCTCTGTACCCATACTGGCACTTTTCCCTTTACTTTTGCTTCCATGGCACATATCCCACTTGAGATGAAGGGTATGAAGGAAGGGCTTGAGGAGTGAATGTTCAGAATAGCCACTATTGTAGTGGGGCAAAAGGTAAACTGGAGAGAAGCAACAAAATTACTCATCATCATTGTGGGCCCAGATATATAGAGGGACCCTAGTATTGGTATAGGGACCAATCTGCATGGTTGGTTTATGGCATTTCTGCCAGCAGCGTTCCACAGCCCAGGAGCAGAATTAGTAAAAACGACAGTTGGATTGATCTAACCCAGTAGTTTTCTACCAGGGGTGACTTTATCCCCCCAGGGAGCACATGGCAATGTCTGGAGACATTTTTGATTATCACATCTGCAGAAGCTTGGTATTCTGTGGGCATTTATTAGGTACAGGCCAAGGATGCTGCTAAACCTCCTACAACGCACAGCACAAACCCATACAACCAAGAATTATCTGGCCTCAGATGCCAGTAGTAACAAGGTTGAGAAACCCTGATCTAATCAATGAAATGAGAAAAGAAAATAGATTGTACTGGGATGTAGAGAGACAGAAAACAGAAATCTCTTTCCCCTTGAGAAGATGGTGTGTATCGTGACATCTCATGCTGGATTGCTACTGTTCCACACAAGGCCTTGCACAACTGGGTTTCAACTTTGCAAACCACTAAGGGCTTAGGGATTTATTCTCACAGTATCTGTGGTCTGATGTTATGTGTGGGACCACAGAGACCATAGAGAATATGGAAACATCAGTGGATCAGGATAAATTCAGTGCAGAATTTGAGGGGAATGTTACAATTACGATGTAAGTTAATGTATTTCTGTATTTACAAATAGATTCATACAAGTAATACTTTTATAATTTTCTCTCTCTTCTTTTGCATTTTAGATATAGGCCTTATCTATACTTTTGGAAATGGCCAATACGGAAAATTAGGACTTGGAATGGAGAATTTTACCAATCAGTTCATTCCTACACTGTGCTCTAGTTTTTTGAAATTTATGGTTGAATTGGTAAGGGTATCACATTTCCCTATTTACATTTTCATATTCCTTTATTTGAGTCTTTCACTATTTCATAGAAAATAAGTACTTTTATGTTTATATGAAAGAAGATTACGGCTATATCTAATAAAAACACTCGTTTCCTAAAAGCCAAATGTCAGACATCATGTCACTCTGTTCCTTTCCGAATTTTCCTCCTTTAACATCTTCCTTTTTGGCCTAATCTTGACTCTTCTGCTTCATTCTCATGTCTCCTGAGAGCCAGGACTGTGCCGTGCCTGAAAGCTCTGTGACTCCTGCAGCACCCAGCAGGGTGCCTTATTCACAGTAGTCATCTGTAGCTATCTGGTGAATTAGATAGTACTGAGACTCTCAAGTCCTGCACAAGAGAAAATCTGATAATTAATGAAGAGTTTTGGAAGTGTGTTTTATTGTGTAAATGTTATTTGGATAAAAAGGTATTGTTTCAGTGTCATCCCCAGCAGGCATTATGTCTCTATTGTTTCTAACACTTTTTTGTTTTTAAACAAAACCACCCGTTTTCTGTTTTTTTGTTTTTTTGTGGGTTTTTAAATGTGTTTTTTTTTAATTGGGGAATATTGGAGAACAGTATGTTTTTCCAGGATCCATCAGCTCCAAGTCAAGTCATTTTTTTTTCCAATCTAGTAGTGGAGGGCGCAGCTCAGCTTCAGGTCAAGTCGTTGTTTTCAATCTAGTTGTGGAGGGCCCAGCTCACTGACCCATATGGGAATTGATCCAGCGACCTGGGTGCTATGAGCACTGTGCTCTAACCAACTGAGCCAACCGGCCGCCCTGTTTCTAACACTTTTGCCAGTTAAGAACTATAGACTTGAAAATTCTGTTTCTTTGGTGATGATTATATCACTTGGAATTTGTTCTCCTAAAACTCAGTGCGTCATACTATGGAACATTTCCATTCCTTGATATGACACCCACTTAATGAATGCCTGCTCTATACAAGATATTGGACTGAGTATAAGGCATACAGAGCATACAGTGATGACCAAAATAACCAAATCCTCATTCGCTGAGCTTATAAATGGTCTTATAAGGAAGACCATTTTTTTAAAGTACTATACAAAAATATAGAAATTTTAACTTTGAAAGTATTATAAAGGAAAGATTCAGAGTATGCTATTCTTATGCCACCATGTACAACACTATAAACTTGCTTTTAAAAATCTGTGTATTGCACATACTACACAATGTTTTTTAAACACTTTATTGAAAATCAGTTATTTCTCAAAATCCTTTGAATGATGATGTCATTTTTCCATGCTCCATCATTGTGCATGTTTGCATTTTGCTCTAAGGACTTTTAAGCATTAAACTTAAAAAATGTTCATGTAAAGAAAAAGGCTTGGAGACATAATTAGCCCAAGAGACTGATTTATTCCTGGATCACTTTTTCCATGTAGAACTTCTCTGAGTAATTTTTTTCAAGTTGTTAATGTTGTTCTCAGATTAAAATAACATTTTCTAACTTGTAAGGAGAACTATAAAGTGCCAAATAGTTTTTTTCTATATATTATATCAAATTGAAAGTAAAATAGTGTGTTAAACTTGTTCTAATTTTCAATCAGTGTTTAAAGAATATATGTCTGACTCTTAAACACTGCAGGGGTTAAGGCTGCCACCCCCTCCCCACTGTCACCCCTGGTTATCCATGGGGGAATTGGTTCTAGGACCCATCACAGATACCAAAATTCACAAATGCTCAAACCCCTTATATAAAATGGTGTAGAATAGTGCAAAGAGTTCGCCCTCTGCATCCATGGATTCCCAACTGTAGATTGGAAATACTGTTTTATAATAAATCCATAGCTGGTTGAAGCCATGGATGTGAAATCCGGGGATATAGAGGGCCGACTGTCTATTTATTGGAAAAAATCTGCATATAAGTGGACCTATGTAGTTCAAACCCACGTTGTTCAAGGGTCAACTGTATATTGTAATTCGTATGTGGTGTGTGTGTATGTGTGTGTGGAGAGAGAGAGAGAGTCATTCAGTCTAGTAAGTCTACCACTAAGTAAATGTTTTGTAGCTGAAAACTGTTTAAAACCCATTTGTACTTGAAGCCAATGTCAATGAATTTATCTGTGGATTTATGCTGCAGGTTGCCTGTGGTGGATGTCACATGCTAGTTTTTGCTTCTCCACGAGTTGGTATGGCAGAAGAAATTGAGTTTGGTGAAATGTACGATTCTAGCGTATCTACATTTACTTCTTTGCCCATTAGCGATCTGACCTCAGGAAATGTACTTCATCGAACTTTATCAGCACGTATGCGGCGAAGAGTGAGGGTATGGTTGTGGTCTATTCTATATAATAGTGTTGTCTAGCACTGCAAAGAAAACAAGGAAGAACATCCTTGTTTTTAATTAAAATAAGGTTCTTGTCAGATAAAGTTACTAAATAAAATGATTAGAGTCAAGGGCTTACAAACTTTTAAAGGAAGCTCAGGTTAAACTGTTAAACGCAAAGTACAAAATTCAAATTATCATGGATAATCTTGGCTTATAAACAGTGATACTGGTCACTGTCTTATCAACTCAGATTGAATGCTGAGTTTTCTCAACTTTATGTGGAATGACTTCTGCCTTGCTTTTATCTTTAGTTATACCTCATGAGCAGTGGAAGATTATATACGGTAAACAATGAAACTTAAGAAAGAGAGAGAGAGAGAGAGAGAGAGAGAGAGAGAGAGAGAGAGAGAGAGAGAGAGAGAAAGAGAGAGAAAGGCGGGCTTCAGTTTGAGAGAGGCAGTGTTTTTCCGCAATTAAATTTAGAGATTCTCATTGTGTACTTTAAAATTATTTCAATGTCTATGAGTTTCTGGGTGGTGAACACACAATGGGATTTATAGATGATGTAATACAGAATTGTACACCTGAAATCTATGTAATTTTACTAACAACTGTCACCCCAATAAATTTAAAAACTAGGGTGGGGGGTGGGAGATGAGGGTAAGGGGGATCGAATATATGGTGATGGAAGGAGAACTGACTCTGGGTGATGAACACACAATGGGATTTATAGATGATGTAATACAGAATTGTACACCTGAAATCTATGTAATTTTACTAACAATTGTCACCTCAATAAATTTAATTAAAAAATAAATAAATTATTTCAATGATACTTATACTTTTTAAAAATAAAATGCCAAATAATTTTAAAGGAGCCATTCCTTTTTTAAAAAAAGTACTTTAAGTTCCAAAACATACTCCTTTTAAAGTAAAAGATTAAGTTTGGCTTTTTATTATGAAAAAATATCTGTGGAAAGATTGAGAAATTTCCCATAAGTATTTTGTAGTTGTTGTTTGTTTAGGTCTCATGAGTAATTTTTTTGTTTCTCAGGGAAGGCAGAGACAACACACACATACTTTTCCCTGTCATGTGAAAAACAGGCTTCCAAATTGACAATTCAGAGCAACTTAGATACAGAAACAACAGAACAAAACATTTTTGAGCCTTTGGGGATTATTTTAAAGTGAAAGGTGTGGGACATTGGCCAACTTTGACGTCTCTTAAATATTTTTAGCAACCCCAGGGTAGTTTATGTCTATATTAAATATATAACATCATCTAACAGTTTCTTTAACCTTTTATTTTAAAGGAGAAATCTCCAGATCCTTTTCAAATGACACCAGTACTACCTCCAATTGGAGGGACTCTTAGATCATCTGTTTGTTTTCAGCCCAATTCATTTCCTACATGGCAGTCTACAGATGATTTGCCAGAGAAAATGATAACTGAAAACGAGGATCCCAGGAAGCCCATGGAACCAGGTAACATTTGATACTCTGCCTGCTCTCACCAAAGAAAAAAAAAAGTACCTTTTATGCCTCTTGTTTTCATTTTTATCTTAAAAAGTTTTCTCCAATTAAATTTTCTTCCTAGAGACTGACATCTCTCATTTGAACTCAAATCCAGGAATGCTCTTAAAAGTGGAAAGCATCGTCAATGACTCTAAAAATACCATGTAACAACATCAACATATCTTTATAGGGCAGAGTTTGGCATACACTATACTTTCGCTTACATTATCTCCTTTAAACCCTAGAGCTACTCTGTGAATTAGGTGGGAGTTATATTTTTCATTTTTATAGATGAGAAAAGCAAGGCTTGAAGAGATTGAGTGACTTGTCCAAGGTCGCTCTGCTTATAAATGAAGTAAACAGGTTTGAATGCAGGTCTTCAGGACCTATGTGAAGTTCTGCATTTAGGCGGTATAGCATAATGGTTAAGAGCCTCGGATATGGAGTTAAACTGTTCTGGGACCAGATGCCAGCTGTGACATTTATTTACTATGTAACTGACTTTGGGAAAGTTACTTAATTTTCCTAAGCCTCAGTTTCCCTGTCTTTGAAATGAGTTTAATAATACCTACTTTAGAAAGTGATTGTGACAAATAAGGCATATAAAATACTTAGCATTGAGCCTAACACCTCTAGAAACCCCATAGTACACATAGTCGTGGTTATTACTAATACCTCTACCTCACTGCCTAGTCGATATAGCTTTTATGTTTTAAATTATAATCCCAGCTCTTTAGCTATTATACATCTCTTGTAAATACTTTTGTTTATAGACATTTGTGTGTCTTAGGAGAGTGTATATGTTACTTCAGGGCATGTGCTTGGATGATAGGGTGCAGAACAAGAAGCCAAGACCAGGAAATCAGAGTAAGCAGTAGGTTTGGAATTACGAAGGTAACCTAGACCTCTGGGATTAAGAACCATGGCACCGATGAATTTTAGTATCATAGGCATCAGGAACCTAGACAAAAAGTTGAGGTAATAAAGGATCAGGAATCAGGCAAGAATTGTGGGCCATGGGAATGGAATATTATCTACAACTAGGACCTTGATAATGAGACAGTTTCCTGCATCTCACCTAGAACTTTTGGATGTTTCCTTTTTTAAAAAAATGTTTTATTGGGGAACAGTGTGTTTTTCCCAGAGCCCATCAGCTCCAAGTTAAGTCATTGTCCTTTAATCTAGTTGTGGAGGGCGCAGCTCAGCTCTAAGTCCAGTTGCCGTTTTTAATCTTTAGTTGCAGGGGGCACAGCCCACCATCCCATGTGGGAATTGAACCAGCAGCCTTGTTGAGAGCTCACGTTCTAACCAACTGAGCCATCCTGCCTCCCCTCCAACAGCAGCTTGTTGTCTTCAATCAAGTTGTGGAGGGCGCAGCTCACTGGTCCATGTGGGAATTGAACTGGCAACCCTGTTTGTTCAGAGCTCGCGCTCTAACCAACTGAGCCAACTGGCTGCCCCCTGGATGTTACCTTTTGAGATAAGAATCACTGGCACTCTTTAGCTCTGTACACAGGAAAAATAGATTCTGACAATAGTGTGTACAAGGAAAAGAGAAGGTTGTGGTTTGAGGGAGGTTGTTTCCCACTTTGAGATTTGAATGTGAAGATATACAGAATTGTGTAGCTAAATCAAAAGGAAAAGCCATCCCTTATCTTGTGACTGTTTGCTAAAACTATCTTAAAAAGAAGCATTTTGAAAGTTGTATCCAACATACTATGTGACTTTTTTCTCAAGTAATTTGCAGACTTCGGTGTTTATCTTGGAGGGAAGGTGGTCACTGAAGACCTTGCTGAGAAGGTGACATTTAAGCTAAAACATAAAGGATATGAAAGATAGCCACACAAAGAGAGATGACAGTATATGTGTTCCAGGCAAGGAAAATAATATATGTTAAGGTTTGAAGGCAATTTTTAAGAAAAGGAAAGACAACTGTTGGAGCCAGAGAATGAGGGAAAAGGCAGGACAAGATGATGATGGAGAAAGTGAAAAATTATTCATGGTTTTATAGGCCACGACAAGCCTACATGATTTGAGTGTTTTTCTTAAGTGCAACAGAAAGTCATTAAAGGGTTTTAAACAGTAGAGTGATGTGCTCCAATCCAAATTATATTTTACGATGATCCCTTTTGTCTGTGTGGATTGTAGGGAAGCCAGACTAGAGGTAGGAAGAATACTTGGGAGCCTTTTGTAAGAGATGGTGTGTGGACCAAGGTGTTTGCAGTGGAGATGGAGAGAAGGGGACAGATTTGAAATACATTTTAGACAGAAACAACTGAACTTGCTAAACTTGTTGATAAATGTGAAGAGAAGGGAAAAATGGAGGATGATTCCTAGGGGCGGCGGGATGTCTCAGTTTATTAGAGCGTGAGCTCTGAACAACAGGGTTGCCGGTTCTATTCCCACATGGGATGGTGGGCTGAACCCCCTGCAACTAAAGATTGAAAACAGTGACTGGACTTGGAGCTGAGCTGCGCCCTCCACAACTAGATTGAAGGACAACTGCCTGGAGAAGCACACTGTCCCCAAATATTTCCCAATAAAATTTTTTTTTTAAGATTTTTTTTTTTATTGGGGCAGGGGAACAGGACTTTATTGGGGAACAGTGTGTACTTCCAGGCCTTTTTTTTTTTTTTCCAAGTCAAGTTGTTGTCCTTTCAATCTTAGTTGTGGAGGGTTCTGTTCAGCTTCAAATTGTTCTTTCAGTCTTAGTTGTGGAGGGCGCAGCTCAGCTCCAGGTCCAGTTGCCGTTGCTAGTTGCAGGGGGCACAGCCCACCATCCCTTGTGGGAGTCGAACCAGCAACCTTGTGGTTGAGAGGACACGCTCCAACCAACTGAGCCATCCGGGAGGCAGCTCAGCTCAAGGTGCCGTGTTCAATTTTTAGTTGCAGGGGGTGCTGCCCACCATCCCTTGTGGGAGTCGAGGAATTGAACTGGCAACCTTGTGGTTGAGAGCCTGCGCTCCAACCAACAACTGAGCCATCCGGGAGGCAGCTCAGCTCAAGGTGCTGTGTTCAATCTTAGTTGCAGGGGGCAGAGCCCACCATCCCTTGCGGGACTCGAGGAATTGAACTGGCAACCTTGTGGTTGAGAGCCCACTGGCCCATGTGGGAATCGAACCGGCAGCCTTCGGAGTTAGGAGCACGGAGCTCTAACCGCCTGAGCCACCGGGCCGGCCCAAAATTTATTTTTAAAGAAATGATTCCTAGGCAGGAGGATGGTTGACAATTTTGAGGGGAAAAAATTAAAAATTGAGGGTGATGTATCTGTGAGACATGCAAGCAGAAATATCAAGCAGGCAGTTGAAAATGCAAGCCTAAAGTTCACAAAAGAGGTCTGGACTGGAGGTATAAATTTGGAAACCATCAGCATAGAGATGATCTTTACAGTCCATGAGAGTTGGTGAAATCACCTATTAGAGAGTAGGGTAGGAAGAGAAGAAACCCAGGATTTAGCCCTGAGGACATCTAACATTTAGAAGGTAGAGGAGGAAGAGCCAACAAAGAAGCCTTCCTCAGCCTCATTAGCCAGTAGTGTAGGAGAGAAATTAGGAGAGAGTAGGGTCATGATTTCAAAGTACCGAGCAAAGGTCAAGGAAAAAGAGCTCAAAGGAGCAGCCCATGGTTCCACATCATGGAGATTGCCAGTGATCTTGACGAGTAGTTCAAGGAGACGATCAGGGCAGATGCTGAACAGTTGAGGCATGAATGGGAAATGAAGTAGTGAAGCAGAGATAGGGTGTGTAGATAATTGTTTTGCATATTTTGGTCATGAAGAGGAGCAGAGAAATGGGCTGGCAACTAGAGGGAGATGTGAGGTCACTAGGAAATATTAGAGCATATTTGTATGCTAATGGACACAAGCCAGTAGACCCCGAGAGATTGGTAGCACTTGAGAGGGAGGCTGTAATAAAAAGTGCAGAGCTCTTGAGAAGACAGGAGGGGCTGACATACAGATCAGTCTTCGATAAGAGGAAAGGCACATCCTACATTTTAACAGGAAAATGTAGGTAAATGTGTATATTTGTTGGTGAGAAGAGAAAGCAGATCAGGTCTGATGATGAGTTCTATTTTCTCAGTCAAGTATAAGGCAAGGCCATGAACTTAAGTGATCTACTGTCTGTTTTTCAAACCTTTGTTCTCTGCCCTCTCCAGTCTATCCTGCTTAGCACTTTCTACATTTATCTTCCTCAGATGCAGTTCAGTTCCCATCTGCTCCAGTGTCTTCACAAGATCCCCAATATTTTTTAAAAATAAGTGTAAATTTCTCCATATGACTCTCACCTGCTTTTCTAGCTTCATCTCTCAATAGTCTTTTTCTTAGAAGTTTAATTGAGGTCACAAGTCTGCAAACTATGACCCATGAGCCAAATCTAGCCAGTCCCCGGTGTTTGGACTGAGTTTTATTGGAACTCAGTCATGCCCATTCCTTTAATGTATTGTCTATGGCTGCTTTCACACTGCAATGGCCGAGTTTGAGTAGTTAGGACAGAGACTATATGGCCACAAAGCCTAAAATGTTTACTTTATGGCCTTTTACAGAGAAGTTTGCCAACCCCTAATTTTGATCAAACTGAACTCTTCACAGTCAGACTTAGTGGAGAGGCTATGAAGTCAAGACAGACCGAAGATTGACATATAGTACCAAAAGGGTCACTGAACCTTAATTTATTCATTTGTACAATGGAGATAGAATACTTGCCTCATTTGTTGTCACAGGGTTAAGGTTAACCTGACATACCATAAAAGCATATGTTCCCAGCGCATGGTAACCCTTCAGGACAAGCCATTCTGCGTCTGGTAGCACTGGGCTTCATTTTCTTCTCCATCCACCTTCATCTCTGCCTCTCAGAATTCTACTCATCCTTCCCTGCACCTCCGTAGTGAAACGTCCTGATTTCCCAGCAGTCAGATGTGATTTCTCATTCTCCTTTACCAATAGTTTACATTCCCTTCTATACTACAAGCTCATTAAGAATTAATAGTTAACTTCAGTTGATACCTCCTGCATATTACATCACATGGAACAAACACAAACTGATTATTTGCTAATTTATATTGAATGCATTTACAAGGGGATAGATCAATGTGGACTGGCATTTTTAGTGAAGATTTCATTAAGGAGCTCCTCTCAAATAAATATATGGGTGCTAAATGGGGTTATAATAATTGAGAAAAATGTAAGGTCAATATAGTTTATAACTTTTAATTATCTACTTTGTGATGTAAGAACCTTGCAGTTTTCCATGAAAGTTTCTAGGTGCTTGTACTAGTTATCTGTTGCTACATAACAAATGGCCCTAACACTTAGCAGGTTAAAGCAATGAACATTTATTATCTCACAGTTTCTGAAGCTTAAGAATCCAGATGTAGCCTAGCTGAGTGGTTCTGGCTCAGGTCATGTCATGCAGTTGCAGTCAGACTGTCAGATGGGACAGCAATCATCTGAAGGCTCGACTTGGGCTAGAGGATCCTTTTTCATGCTCACTCATGTGGCCATTGTCAGGAGATTTCACTTCCTGAACACATGGGCTTCTCCCTCACAACATGGCTTCCCCCGGAAAAAGTGATCAAGAAAGACAGTATGGGGGAGCTAGACGTAAACCACAATAACATCATAGTTGTGTTCGTTTTATTTTATTGGCCATACAGACCAATCTGATAAAATGTGGAAAGGAACTACATTGAGGTATGCCTACCAGGAAGGTTTGGGTCACTGGGGCCCTTTTCGAGGACTGGCTATCATAGTGCTTGATACCTGGGTAGTATTTATCCCGAAGGAATAGTGTTTGCCTGTTCATGTGAATGAAGCAATTATTATCTCATCAGTGTCAAAATCTTCAAACTTTCAAAAATATGTTTTAAAACCTGTTATTACTATGAATGAATCATGTTCAATTTCATTAACATGGGGTTAAAGGACCTTCAGTAAAATTATAGCTGCACTTTATATTATAGAATAATTTCTGTTTATTGTCCAGCTGTCTTTTCCTTTTCCTTTGGAATCTGATTTTCTCTTTTCCCTTTAATCATTCAGATAATTTTCAAGATAAAATGACCGAAGGGGAAGAGGCAGATGAGAGTTCTTCAGCAGAGGATTCAGAAAGCCTTGGAGAAACTACTGATGTCTTAAATATGGTAATGGTTTTCTTATTTCTGTATCTAGATATAAGTTTGAATTTTATTTCATTATATGTTTGTGTGTGTATGTGTATCTGTGTACTTCCTATTCTGTTATATGCATAAAAAGCTTTTTGTTTTGGTTTCATTTTATTTTAAAATAAGCTTTATTAAGGTATAGGTTACATACAAGAAAATTTATGTCAATCCTAACATCATAAGTATGCTTGAGAGTTCCTTACAGTTGAGAGTTGATTGTATTGTAACTATCTGAACTGTTTTATATTATTTATCTATATATATTTTAGAATATATAAATATATAATCATGTGTAGTCTTTATTATTTTTAGAACATATACTTTTTTGTTTATTTCAGACACACGTGATGAGTCTAAATTCCAATGACAAGTGTTTAAAATTATCACCAATTCAAAAACAAAAGGTATAGTATGGAAAGTTATTTTTATTATGGTGGGTAAGAACAGTGTAATTTTTTTTTTCTTGAAAGGTTTCTGGAAAGAATACAAGAAAGGTAAGCATTAACTTATTTTCAAATTTTAAAGAGGAATACAATGTAGATAGCCTCAATTTTGGCTTGTTGGTATATATTTTCTGTGATGCAACAAGAGTGACAATTTCATTGCTGAAATTTGCTCTTTGGAGTCACTAACAAGTCATAATAGCCATACTTTCTTGCCACCAGGGTGAGAGATTACTGTTGCAGGTCTTAAGCATTCCAAGAGGTTACTGTTTATCAGAGTGGCTCTTCGGACTTTAATTGAGTATGACTGTGGGTGAGTTACTGTGCTCACCTTACAGGATGATATTAACATCTTTTCTAGCTCTAAAATGTTGTGGTTTTGGTGAAAATATTTGACAATTGCTTTTCCAGTGTTTGGAATAGACTTTAATTTAGCAATGAATTGATAGCATAAAAACAAGATTAAACATTTGGAAATGAGTCAAACTGTGCACGGTGCTACAAAAAGACCTTTAATGAATAGCAAAAGGAAGGAATAGTTTTGTTTTCACAACCCTGGAGAGATAAAGGCCTACCCTAAAAATCCTTTGCTTTTCCTGACTTTAAGGACCAGTTGGGTGAAAGGATGAGGGGCTTGGGGATAAGAAGACTAAATTGGAGAAATGTAAATTGAAGGAAGGAGGCCATAGAAAACATTGAATTTATATTTCTAGTGCCTTTGCCACATTGTTAAGCTAAAAATCCTTTAAAAATCAAAGTCACCGAAATGCAAGAGAATCTTGCTAAATTATAAAAAATTTAGTGCCAATCCTCATTAGTCTTATCTATATTTTACTGAGAGGCATGGTAAATAAGAGCTTTTCTTTTTTTTTAATGTGGGAGAGCTGTTCTCCTAACACAGTTGTGGAAGCTCAGTGAATGCTGACTGACTTATAGACTGACTATACTTCCAAGCAGACAGCTTTCCTGTGTCTTTCCTTCCTCTTGTCTTAGACTCTGGGCTCTTCCTCTTCTGTGCTGCTTTATTGTGCTACGGAGATAAAGGCACTTACATTTGGAAATCGTGTCTGGCACCTAGGCCTGTATCTCTCTTAGGGCTCTTGAAAGAATCGTGACTATTTAAAGAATAGGACCTAGAACAAAGAGGAAAAGAAGGCACTTCTTTTTAAATTGATACATATTTTATACTTCACATACTCCTTTAAGTAGAAGCCCTACCAGGCCTACTTTGATGAATAAAAAAGATTCATTATAGTATTTCTATATATGAAATTTTTAATTTGTGCTTTCTAAATAAATTGTTTAAGCAGCAAAACTTACCTCTTCCGGGCCTAGCACTGATCACAATTTTTGAAACTTGATTTAGTGAGGTTTCACTGTCCACCAAGTTCATCGAATATTTCAATTCATTAGCTTTTAGAATTTAGGTCAGTAATTTGATTTTTGCCTTATTTTGTCCAGAAGGAAATTAATTTCAAATTCTTAATGTATCATTCAAATCCCAATGTGTAATTTCATAGTTTTTATAAAAATCTTACAGTTTACCTTAAGTATTTTCGTTATAGTGGTTTTTTCATATATGCAAATAATTATATTTAAAAAATATAACAGATAAGATCAAAAATTTGAGAACCCAAGATTTTGTTTTGAAAAGAAAAATATATTCATTATTATTTAGTACATCAATAAAGATTTCATTTGAAGTTTTTAGTTCTGTTATTTTTTCTAGAAATAAGCTATTGATTTTTTCAATTTTTAAATTTTTCACATTTTCATTTATTTTAATTATATAAAATTTCATGGAATCAAAAGGTCAATCAAAGTTTGACAAAGTGATAGGAAAGGTAGAAAAAATTGAACTACACTGCATGCAAGAGAAGTATACATTTTCAACAGTATTTTGTAAAATCAGTCTGGAAATGTATTACATTTAAGAATTGACTCAGATTAAGAAAAGTGTCAGAGAATCAATATTAATGGTTCTGTGAGTAATGGCAAAATTATGGCAGGTAGTAAGAATTTGAAAATTAAATACAGACATATGTTACTAAATCAAAATTAGATGTACCACAGACTTAGAGAGTGGCATAAATTATCCCCAAAGAAAACAAAATCTGAGTGAAATGTCCAGTAAAACTGGATGTTTTTGTTCTCCTAGTGAAACTGATGACAATGTAAAATCTTGGCAGTTTTTGTAGTAGGTAAGTTACCTTTGTCAACTAATAGTAGTATGATGATTACTTCAAAAAATTTACAGAAACAAGAAACAGTTGAGAAACTGAAGCAGCATACAGCTCGTACTGAAAGCGATGATAGCAGTGAATATGAAAGTGAAGAGATGTCCAAACGATCAAAAGAAGGGAAAGTGTATAAACAACATTTGGCGAAAGGAACATACATGATATCAACATCTACGTGTGTGAAAGCATTTTCAGATGATGAGGATGTAGGTCATGACTCAAGCCAGTCTGGGCCTGAGGCCGACACCAATGCAGAGGGCTTGCAAAAGCAGATATTTAGATGTAAAGATAAGCATGATATTTATCCACTTGATGATAAGGAAGTAGAAAGCAAAAGTGATGGAGGATGCAGTCAACAGGATTCAGAAGCAGAAGAAATAGTCTCTGAGAAGGAAATTAAGCTGGCAGAAATGGCAGGTCTGAAGGATATAAGAAAAAGTGAAGAGGATATAAAAAATATTAGTGCATCCTTTGAGGACTTACCAAATGAGGATATTGAAGAAAATGATGATTCTGTTCAGGAAAGGAACAAGCAAGACGGGATCTTTGGGAGTGAAAGAGAATCTATACAGGAGCCAGACAGTGACGTAGAAGGTGAAAATGCAAGTCAGCAGGGTACAACAGATGGCTTCGAGCCGCCTGAGTCACTAGAATTTAGTAGTGGAGAAAAAGATGATGATGAAGTGGAAACTGAGCAAACCTTATGGGATAACACAAAAGTTATTGAACAAGGACATGAGGAAGAGATTGAACACAAAATGTCCAAATTTGGGGCACAATGTGATGTTAAGTGCGACCACTTGACAGAGGTCCCAGAGGAGGAAAGAGCAGAGATTTCAGAAGGAAGTGGAATAGAGGAACAAAAAAAGATAGAGAAAAATATGGAGGTGCCTGAAGGAAAGGAGGAGGAGGAGGAAGCAGAGATCCTGTCAGACGACCTTACAGACGTAGCAGAGGTGAGTGAAGGTGATGGAAAGTCAGGGGGAGAAGCGGAGGATGTGCCTGAAGTTGGAGATGAGGGAATCTGGAAGGAGGGTAATTCAGGAGTGGAACATAGGCGAAATGAGGAGGGACAACAGGCCAAAGACAAAGGAGGAGAAATGGAGAGCCAGGGTAAGGGAGAGAAAGATTTAGAAGAGGAGAAGAAACAGGAGCAAAAGGAGAGGGAACAAGGCCATGAGGAAGAAAGAAACAAAGGGGTGGAGGAAAGGGAAGAGGAGGAGCAAGGAGAGGGGGAAGGAGAGGAGGAGGGGGAAGAAGAGGAGGGAGACACAGAAGAGGAAGAAGAGGAGGAAGAAGGAGAAGAGGAAGGAGAGGGAGAGGGGGATGGGGAAGGAGAAGAAGGGGAGGAAGAAAGGGAGGAAGAAGAGGGGGAGGAAGAGGAAGAAGGAGAAGAGGAAGGAGAGGGAGAGGGGGATGGGGAAGGAGAAGGAGGGGAGGAAGAAAGGGAGGAAGAAGAGGGGGAGGAGGAGGAAGGAGAAGAGGAAGGAGAGGGAGAAGAGGAGGGAGAGGGGGATGAAGAAGAGGAGGGAGAGGGGGAAGGGAAAGGGGAAGTCGAGGAAGGGGAGGAGGAAGGGGAGGCAGAAGAGGAGGAAGGGGAGGAGGAGGAAGGGGAGGCGGAAGAGGAGGAAGGGGAGGAGGAGGAAGGGGAGGAGGAGGAAGGGGAGGAGGAGGAAGGGGAGGAGGAGGAAGGGGAGGAGGAAGGGGAGGATGATACAGGGGAAGGGGAGGAAAGGGAAGAGGAAGAAGAGGACAATGAGGAAGAGGAGGGGAAATGCCGAAAGACGGGCAATGAAGAGAGTGAAAGGCGGGGAAGAGAGGGTGAAGGCAAAGAGTCCAAAAAAGTGAGCAAAATTAAAGGGTCTGTGATATATAACAAAGATAAAACATATCCAAAAAAGTTGGTTACTAACACAGAGGGAAAGGGGCGAGAGCATCAAGTACAGAGGTTCAGAATGCCAGTACAGTCAAAACAACTTTTAGAAAACAGGCCACCAGGTTCTAAAAAATTCTGGAGTCATGTATTACCACATTATTTGGAACTGAAGTAACAAGCTTAAAATTTGACCTGATTATGTCCAGCCAAAAAACAATTTGATCACCTTCCATGTAATAGGCCCTCAGTACATTTTATTAAATTGATTTTATGTCATGGTTACCTTCCCTGTGGTACAGTAGTGACTGATAACAACAACACAAGGGACTCTTAAGTTTTGGCTCCTCTTAGACGAATACCTTGCTATATTTTCACCAAAAATTGTTCATCTGTAACTAGAAAATATCAAAAGGTCATAGCAGATAATTATATATTCCTCATTCAAGACAGATTTAGGTAATAGGAGTACACTAGAAGAGTATTTTGTCTGTGTAAACAAAAATGACATAGATCCTTAAGGGCTATAAAGATATCTGATTTCTTATAAATCTGTTAGCACAGTTATTTTCAGTCTGATTACCGTTTACCTACTACATAGCGTAATTTTATAAGAACGGATGGTAGGTTAGCCGGTTAGCTCAGCTGGTTAGAGCGGGGTGCTCATAACACGAAGGTTGCTGGTTCAATCCCTGCATGGGCCACTGTGAGCTGCGCCGTCCTGAAATATAAATAAATAAATAAATAAAAGTGAAAAAAAAAAAGGAAAGGATGGTATTCTAAAGATACCATGAGGAATTCACATTTTAAAGAAATAGTGATGTCTTTTCTACATTTTATGTGTCCTTTTGCAACAATCGACCAAGTGACAGTTGGATTCAGAGCTCAGATCTTAATAATGTAGTTTCTTTTAGTTACTGTCTAGGCAAATGGCAGTTTATCTAATGAAATGGGGATTAACTTAAACATATAATTGGGAAGTATTGTAAGTCTTTAAGTATTTATAGGCCAGGCAAAGCTACTCATTAGGCCTCTGTGTCCGCATCTGTAAAATGGAGTGGATTCGATAAGAAAACAATACTTCTAACTCTTAAATTCTTTCGTTCTATTAGGTTGATGATTTACTCTATCATGTTCGTTGTTTGCATAAGAAATATTTAAGAAAAATTACACTTTAAAATTAATCTAGTTTTCTGTAAAATATTGTTCTTGCCTCTTAAAAGTTTGTCAGCTTTAATGTCTCTTGTCTTCTGTAATTCTGTATTTCTAAACTCCTATGATTTCCATGCTTTAACTGTACTGTCAGAACCTCATTCCCAGGATGTATATGTACTATCAATGTATTCTCTGTTGACTGTTCTGTAATTCTGTTTGTTGCTTGTCAGAATGTTTCAAGTGAAATAAAAATTAAGTGTATACAGTCAGTAATTGTGAAAAGAGAAACTAATCTTAGATATTGAATTTTGGAGGCTAGATTTCCACTAATTTCAGTCTACCCTTAACATTTTCAATGTATATAATGCAGCTAGTTTGTTTGATTGTTCTTTATTCATAGTTCCCTTTTCAACTGATTTCCTTCCCCAGTCCTTCTTTGGACATGAGGGATTTCTTGTACTTTCTTTTCTCAAGGAGGATTTTGATGGTAAACTTCCTGTGAATTTTGTGTAGTTGAATTCTTTGCACATTTTATTCTCCTTGAATGAGAAAGACTAAAAGGAGAAAGACTAGAATATGAAGTGAAGAAATTCTTAGAAGCAACTGTAAATTTTGTCTTAGCTGCAGGGATCTCTGGTAGTTTCCCCTAACTAACCAAATATGCTGATTTGGCATTGCAGGGTTCTACCAAATTCTGCCACATTCTACCACATTCATAAAGTGTTAGTAGAATAGAATTCATACTTTTAAAAGATATATGTGCTGTGTTGTTAATTCTAGTGAGAAGCATGGTTATTTAAAAAGGTTATTAAGATGGATGACAGAAGTGAAGTTCACAAAGGACAAACCTGCAGGGAGATAAGAAATGCTGAAACGCAAGTTATTCATCTTCCACTGAAGTGATAATCAGCCACCAATACTGAAATGATGTTCAGAAAATGTGTCCACCTCAGTATTCGAACTCGTCTAGATAACCATTTTTTTAAACATCATTTCTTCACATTTCCCTGGCCAAAAAATGTTGTGTACTTTCAGAAGCAGTAATTCGTGCTGGCATAGTGTTCTGGTCAAAAGAACACTGTCCTAGACCTGAATTAATACTTGGTTAAATAGACTGAAATACCTGGTTCCTTCTTTATTGCCCCATCTGCTGGTTGATCAGGCTTTCGCTGTAGTTTATCAGTGATCATTTTGAGGCAAGTGTGAGTTGTGTACATAGAATCTATTGAGTTACAGTTTCAAATGAGGACTCTGGCAGAAAATACTTAAAGGTAAGCTACAAAGGAGTACCCCAGAAGGCTCTACTGCTGCTGAACAGCAGCCCTTAAGGTGAGTGCAATTGAAATGTTTGTTATTATTTCACTAGAGAGATAAAACTTGCTGGACACGTATATACAAAACAAAATGCTACCATGGAGGAAGGCGCTGTCATTCCTTCCTTCATTCTTTCTACGGTGAAAATTCAATGTGGTATTAAATGCCCAGTACCTGACACATAACTTAGTATTTGGTGCATAGTATTCATTCAACCGACATTTATATACCAAGCGCCAAAAAGCGAGCAGATGCTTCCCCAAACCAGGTGGCTCTGAAGAAGCGAGGGCCGCTTAGTCAGCCTCCTGCGGCCCTCTTCCCTGTCAGGGGCATTCGGTAGGCACAGGTTTCCTGAAGGAACAGGTAAGAGAAGTTCCTGTGACTCTGCCTTAACTGTTGCTTAACAAAGCCCTTTGGTTTCTTGATACCCCCATGTGCTCAGCCAGGACTGCACAAAGATAAAAATATGATCTGAAAACAGATCGATGACTTTCCTTTATTAAATCCCTTAATTAATAAGAAGAAAAGGTTTTGTGCCCTGGGTGTGCAGAGAGTAAGATATGGCTTCTGATCTCAAGGAACCGTTGGCTATTTCTATAGGCTGACCAGAAAATTTGCGAGTATGAGAGAGTACTTCAGGAGTGGCACTGCAGCTGCCACAGAGAAAGGCTAGGAAAGGGCTTCCAAGGAGCAGTGGTGAAAAGTGAACTGAGTCATGGAACGTGAAAGCTAAGCAGGCAGAGGGCGTGTGGAGAGCAAGGACTTTCCAGGCTGATGGAAGCCATTAGAGTGTCCATGTCAGTGCAGCCTAGGGCATTTTTGGTCCTGGTTAGAAGAGCAAAGGGCCTTGTGGGTTTGTAGAGGACGTGAGACAGCAAGAGTCATATGACCACACTTGGGCTTTTGTAACATCGTTCTGGCAGCAATGTGGATTGGAAGGGAACGGAACCAGAGGCAGGGGTGCCAGTTAGGAGGCAGTAAGAGGAGACCAGGCAGAGACTGGAGAGGGGCTGGACTGGGACAGTGGGGATGGAGAATTGGGTACATATGTGATCGAGGGGATTTAGGGATAGAATTGGAGGGCTTAGTAAAAGATGGAGTTTGGAGGGAGTGAAAAGGCCAAGCCTTTCTTGTTTCTGGCCTGGAGAACTGGCTGGAAAGAGTGCCGTTCACCAAGGCTGAGAACAGAAGAGTAGGGGCAGGTTCGGGAGACTTTTAGGGCTTGTTGATCCAGGAGATGTTCAGCAGTCGGATACACGCCTGGGTCTGGAGCTCGGGAGACGGCTGAGTGTCACCAGCACATGTATGCAGATAAAACTGTGCAGCTGAATGAGAGGCAACAGTCATAGGGTGGAAAGAGAGCTGAAGACAAAATGCAGGGCAACATCTGTAGGTAAGGGGAGGTTGAGAAAGGGAAGTGAGAAGGAGCTGGGATAGCAACACTTTCCAGGAAAGAGGTACTGCCCAAGCCGAGGAAGAAGAAGGCTGCAGAGAGGGCCTGCGAGAGGCCCAGAAGAGGGCCAGGCAGAACCCACATAGCCAGCAAAGAGTGAGCTCCAGCAAGTCTGCTTTGCAGGGACATGGAATCAGAACTAGACTTTGAAAAATCAATATCAGACAAAGAGTGCTATTGGCATATTTCTCAATTTAGGAAGGGGGATATGTATTCCAGAGACTTTGGTGCTCTGGGAAAGGAAAATCCTAAATGTTTAGTTGCTGTTACTATATACAATGGTATATAAGACTGGGATGTTATTGAAGTGAGCTGTCAACAAAAAGGAGTCTGCAGTGCTTTCAATATCAGTGGTGTTGGGGGGACTCTGAGAGTAGCCATTATGGTCTTCAGTTTATTTGAACAGAGTTGGGAAAGAGCATAGGTTCTGGAGTCCAGTAGGCAGGCATGAGTTCAAACCTCAGCCTTTCACTAACTAGCTGTTGTGGACACTTGGAAAAGTGTTTTCTTTTTTAAACCTTTCTGAGTCTTATTTCCCTCTTTTAGTAAAGAGGGTCGGGGGGTCTTTTGATAATTAGTTAACACATGAAATGTGTTGGAGGTACTCAGCAAATGGTGACCTGTACCACTCTTAATTCTCCTTTCTAATCCCACTGAGTCAGGTGCAGTAATACCCTCCTGAATCTCATGAGCTTAGTTCTATGAACCTCACTTTTGTTTAATTATAACATAGCAACTGCCCCCCCAAATTGGCTTATGGAAATAGATCTGTGGGAATGCAATGGATTACAGTAATGAGAACCCGTAAATACGGAGTAGAATGAAATTCTGCTGTTACACACCATATACGGGTCAAATACTGCCCCTCAGCGTGATGATAGTGTGATGAAGGGCCGATCGCACTCCTATGGTTTGCCTACAATTTACATGTCAGTGCTGTCACAGGGACCGTAGATTTATCTCTGCGTCCTAAGGTTTTTTATCAAAATAGTTTTAAAAAATAATTCACACATGAAGCGCAATCATGTATCATGCATTTGTTTAAGCTAAAAGGAAAATAATTTTTCTGAGAAAAAAGAGGGGGGATAAAAGAGTAAAAGTGAAACGAGAATAAAACTATACCAGCAAGATGTTCTGTACCCTGAGCGTTGTGTTCCTTTTTGCTCATCAGAGTCAAACTTTAATGTATTTGGTGGTAAAATACAGGATTAGGAATGAAGGAAGGGGTTGGTACATAAAAAGAAGGAAAAGTTTAGAGATTCTAAAGTAGTGTCATTGGAAGCTAACAATTGGGAAGTCGCAACTGGCAGCCCATGGGTACAATCTGCAGATTTATTTTTGTCTGGTATACATAGTGATTTTTTAAACATGTGAATCCATTGCCAACATTGAAACATCAGATTTTACATAGAAAAGATGTTTTGGGGATGGATTCTCTTGGAAAACCTGAGGGTCTGGGAGCACCATACCCTGCAGCAGCACCGGCCTGCAGTCCAGCCCAGGCCATTCCGCCACTTCCCTGCTGTCCCCCTGCTGTCCCGGCTGCTCCTGACAGGCGTGCCACCCTCTTCCTTCACTCTCTCTGGCTGCCGGGCAAAAGAACAAAGGGATGTGTACAAGAGCGTAGAATACACAAGTGAACATTTTCAATGAACTATTTTCTAGTGCTAAGACCTGGGACATTATGCCAAAATGTGTGTGTCCTCACTTCTTGGTTTTTGACGGTCCTCTGTGTGCACTAGGGATCCTATCTTACTTTTTACGGAGGGGCCTTCACCAAACACTTACATTTACATACAAATACTGTTTGCTCCTGTTATTTTCTCTGTAAATAATCTTTTTAATCTCGACATAAACCTTCCAAGGTAGGTGTTGCTAATGTCATTTGCCCATTTTACAGATAGACTGTAAAGTACATTAATTAGGTGCCTTGCTCAGGCCATGAGTCATGGAGAAAGGCTTGGAAAGCAGTGCTGAGGTCTTTGTACTTAATGCCCTTCCCACTCTCTACTCCTGCCTCAGTGATTTCTAGTGTAATTAAGCATGAACTTACATGTTAACTCTTGTCCTAAAGAAACCTTGAAATTGAGACTTAAAAATACACATTTTCCCACCTGATATGACTTAGTTATAAAGGTCCATGCTCTATTAACCTATTTGGAAAATATTTTCTACCCTATATGACATTGAGGCATGTCATAAATCCAGAATTGTAGCATAAAATTTTACGCCTTATAGTCCTTTTTTAAAAACTTAAAAAAAAACTCTTTTGAAGTTAATATACACACAGGAAAGTATCTCGTGCATGTATAACTTAATGTATATTCCACAAACTGTACACTCCCATGTAGTTAATACCCAGATCAAGGAACAGCAGTGTCAGCTCCCTAGAAGCTCCCCTTTAACCCCCTTCCAGCCATTTCCCATCCCCCATCCCAGGGTGACCTCTACACTGACTTCTGATAGCAATCTCTAGTTTTTAAAGCATACAATGTGATCAGATTCCTAAGGAAACTGAAACCTCAGAAGGAACCTTTGGTTTCTTGGTATTTCCCCTAAGCAATGTAAAAAGCAGTGCGCTGGGCCAGACCAAAGACTGCAGCTTCCAGTGCTGTCTGACCAATGAAACAAGGGTCCTTTTGTGGTACCCAGGCCCATACGCTTCTTTACTGTGGTCTTAACACAAGATGCGTGTCCACTGACCACTCCAGATGACCTTACATCTTACGTGGTGCTGGTGACAAGACCGTATTTAAACTTTTATCTTTTCTTTTATAAAATGACAGTATTCTTCCAAGCTCTCCTAAGTTGTTTGTATTTGAAGGTAAGTGCTGTATGCGAGTTAAAGTATTTGTCCAGATGTGTATAGATTAATTTAAATGTGCTTAATAAGTGTGAAGTGCTACGATTAATGGTGTGATTTGTCATGAAAATGTCCTTTGCTAAGAGCTTTCTCAAATTTAGAAAATTATATAGTTCTAACAGTTCTTCATTGTTACAGAGTTTCATAAAGTTAATGGGTAAAATTACAGTTCATTTAAAAGAGATGAGTGTTTTGCTTATTTCTAAAATAAGGCAAAATTCCATGTTTCTTTTTATAATATCATGATATCCCATGGTTACATTAATATGTTAGTTAACTAGCACAATTGGAATTGCCCCAGGTGCTAGAATAGCCAAACTCTCCAAGTAATGAGGATTTTGCCTGAACACAGCTCACTGCTCCTCCCTCTGGGAAATAGAAGGGCAGAGTCTGAAATTCTGTGTCATGAGCAGTGTTCTTTCTAGTTGGCCTTCATTTATATACATTTATGAATACATCTATTTATCAGCCCAAAGTCTTAAATCTAGTAATCTTGCTTTCCATTCCCTTCCAGAGTCAAGCTGTGTCTGTTCATTTTAGCTATCCATAATGTATACCTGACTAGGCCTAATAAATAATATAAGTCACTTAGGGGGGAAACCGTGCAGAAAAAAAGAAAGCCTTAGAAGTTCTTGGTAAATAGTAGCTACCTTGTAGTTAACCCTCCCCATCCTAAGCATGTCTGCCCTGGTACCCTGTTCTCCTCTCCTGCGTTCCCCTCTAGCGTGCACTTCTCCTGGCCTTTGATTAACCTAAGTCAAGCCCTCCCAGAGTAACTTCTGAAATTCTTTTTTAAGTTTCAAGGCCTCACTTCCGGATTGCTTGTCCTCACTGGGAATGCGATTAGGCCACACTGTTAGGGCTACTGGCTTGAGGATGCCAGTTAGATCTGTTACTAAGGTGTGAAATATAAACATATCCTCTCCTAGTCTGAGCTGTAGTATTTTTGTTTTTGCCAGAAGAAAGGTGAGTTAATTATTAGAGGCATTGTTTTCAAACCATCCACTAAAGATTCTGTTGGGTGTCAGGCTGGTCCTTAACCAAACAGCCACTTAGGAATTGGACCACAAGAAGGCAGTTAGTGTTGAAGGGACATAAAGTTCCATGTGGTGTGAGGCAAGTGGGGCCAAGGTGAACTTTGGAAAACCATTCTTCAAGGGAGCGAATGGTTCCAATTACTTGCTGCCTCACCTATCAGAGGTCATTGTACCTTCAGTGATGCACATAAATGAAAAGCATAGGACAAAATCCAATGAGCCTAATCTCTTAATGACAAAAAATAAGCAGTATTCCACCCCAAATATGAAATTGCAAATAAAAAGAAATCTCAATATAGAATAAAGGATAAAACTAATGTTTCATGTCTATACTTACTAAGCATCACATGATTTGCACCCAGACTATCAAATCAACAGACAGGCTGTTATATCATTTGGATTAGCTGGGCAGGAGTCAGATGGACTAAGTTGTGCTTCAGTTTGGTTTTCCTTCTGCTGTAAGTAACTAAGAGCAAACCACTTAAACTGCCTATGTCCCTTTGTCTTTTTCCTGCAATGTAAGTAATTATACTTACCTCTCGTGAATATCAGTAAAGTGTACTTCTGAAGTGATTTTAAATCCCTATGTTTTGGAAAATGAACATAATGAATATGTAGACATGATTATGGTATAATGTGACAGTAGATAGAAAGCTTTTTAACTTCTTTAAAGTTTAAAAGCATTCTTTTGAGACAGCCCTGAAAGCATTTTTTTTTTCCATTTTAACCTTTCCATAGGTGCTAATAGAATTTGGGGAATCCTAGTCATTAAAAATGAAATCGAGCAACATGTACAAAATCCTTGGTAATATAGTCACTTGATATGCAGTGTGGGTTATGCAGTATTTTATTTCTTTGAATTCAGTTTTTGAATTCATATCTCTGTGTTCTTTGAGATGGTATACATTATTTATGAAAGTAGTATCAAATCTCTGGTTTTTAAAAAAGAAAATCTAACTTCCCTAATTGTCAATTTTGTGACAGGATAACAGACTTTCGGAAGACGAAGATTCAGAAGACAGCGGTGAGGAAATTGGTGCACATCTGGAAGGCGAGAAGAAAGCTGTGGTAGACAATGAAAATGTTCCTGCAGATAGCTGCAGTGAAACCAGTGACAACTCAGTTGAAAAGGTATTGGCAACCATTGAAAATGTATGATGATACATGCTTCAATCCTGAGATCATGCTTAAGAAAAAGTTATATGGGTTCCCTGGTCTGCAGAGGGCAGATTCCAACTTCTGTGGAAGCAGAAATACTTCTATGAATAACTTTGTTCGGGTACTGTAGGAAAAGCTTGGCAATTTTATGAATGAGGCACACTTTGTTTCTAGCCTTCTTTCCACACTTCTTGGTAGCATTCTTTTCCCTGCAGGAGTGGAAATTAACTGATACAGGCCAGTGTCGTGTACTGTTGAGAAATTAACAAGTTCCGCACTGGGTCCTTGAAATGATGAAATTACAAAGTTAGGAGCCCGGTGCTGGTGGCAGAAATGGGATGTGTGCGTGCCAATGTACATGTGTATTTACATGTATAGGGCGAAACGAAAGTTGCCCACAGCAGTATTTGAGGTTGTGACCAGCTCTGCAGAGCTGTAGTCTAGAAGGAAGCATTTATAGGAGGAATAGGAGGCGGTATCACTGAGGAAGAAAAAGGCATCCTGGAAGTAGAGCAAGGGATGCCAGAAACGTCTCTTCCATTTGGCAGTGTTGCCTAACAGTGACTCTGCTAGGAGATCTTTGGTAGGTTTGAAATCATTCATTTGCTGTCACTACCCTGGATTAATTTCAGAGGCGTAGAATTCAGAAACCCAAACTGAACGACACTGTATTGATTCGTTTTCATTTTTTGGACCTCTTGCGTGGAATACTGAGTTAGTTAATCATGCCTTATCGTTGATGAAACACTGTCGTTATTGGTCTGAGCAAGGCTCCTCTCCCTTTGTTTAAATCGGTCTCCTTTTAACCCCATTCCCCTTCTCTCTAACATAAACAACCACTGAAACATGCTTGTCCTTTTATTTGAATGTGTCCTTTTAAAGCGTGTTTTGTGTGCATGTATTTTTAATTTAAAAAATGATATTGTGCTATAGAGGTCATTCTCTTTCTCGATCCTTCTTTTTTCTAACTCGCACTGAAAAAGTGTTCTAGCAGTTTTAAGAGGGAGGGAAAGATTCTGTTTATAAGGAACATTTATGAGTTCTAGTTAGAGTGGTCCCTAAAGTTCTTTACCTTTGAATTCATTAAAGTCCAATTTGGTATTGTAAGATACTGAGCTAATTCATATATTGATTAATGTTCCTAAATCTTCTTTTAGTAGAATTCTTGAATCATATAGTGTGTTTTTTTTGACTCATACAATTTTAAGCTAAGAGTGACATTAACAATCACTTGCTATCTAAGACAAGAGCCCAGCAAAGTGAAGTAATAGTCACATGTTTATTTTGTTAGCTACAGGCCAACTCTGGAACCCTGCTTAGAAAGTAAGACTAGGTTTTCTAGTACAGCACAAATATGTTTATTATATTGTTTCTTTATTGTTTATAGGACAAAAAACCCAGCGAAGAGGAATGGTCAGTTTGTGACTACAATGAAAATCCAAAAGGTGTGAGCCCATTTGACTTCAAAAGAAGACTTTTTTAAAAAAGGCTAGATACATAACATGCATACATATATCTATATGCGTATATGTGCCATACTTGAGTAATTATAGCTTACACACATGTATTCTATTTTACGCTTATTACTCTCACATGACCCTCATAACAAGCTATGAAGTATGTGACATAGGCTTGTTTGTTCTCATTGATAACCACCATAGGTCCTTCATATAAAAATATTCGCATTACTCCTAGCTGCTCATGTGTCAATGTCAAGTGGTTTAGGACAGTCTTTTAACTACCTTTTTTTTTTTTTCAATTAGTAGTATTAACTTGAGCTTTTGCCCCAAATTTCGATTTATATCTCTGGTGAGCACTGCCAGACCCCATTGCCGATGACCAGGCTGGCCTAGCGCCACACCAAGCCATCTAGTTATTTCCCCCAGAGCCCAGACCTGAGTTTTCCATCTTACCCCGGACATTTAAGAGGAATCCTTACCCAGGCTTAGCTGTTGGTGTCAGAGAACAGGTGCCACAAGATAGAAGAGACTGTGATTGTCCATGAGACCTATGTTTTCTACACCCAAATCATCCGTTTTTGCGGTATGACCCCTCTTTCCACACCATCACATCACAGGGTGCCTTTTACTGTGTTTTCATTAAAAATAACTTTCATAATAGTAGATAATTGATCTGAACTTAAGCAGAGAAGGAAGTTCCCTTAATATTTTTCCCTTCTAACTTCTATAGAAAGAGAAGTAAGTTTTAGAATGTTTAAAGAAAAAGGTTAAAATATTTGTCATCTCTTAAGTATTCTTAACATATAGCCTAAAATGTTAAAAAGAACTTAAATGTACGATTTAAGTAGATGATAATATAAATTAAAAGAATGCATATGCTTCATGAGTATACTTTAAAGATCATTATTCCACTATATAACATGTGGATTAATTTGGAATGGGAAAAATAACACGTCCAGTTGAGTAAAAAGAATTTAATTATAACTAGGTTAATTTTTAAAAAGGTAATTTATATTTTACAGAAGTCTTCCCTAACATTTACTGTTACTTTTGTAGCTATATTTGGGTACTGGTCATCTAAATATTTACAGAATTGATCAGGTCATTCTGAGCTTTTTGCTCAACTTTTCAGCATATAAGCAGTGTAGACCTTGTCCACTACCCCAGTGATACGCTTTTTTAGTATTACCCCATAATTCAGACTTGATAGAGTTTCGCTGAAAACATCAGGGCTTTTCTTTGTCTCATTAGTTAGAAAAAATTTTTCTAAATATATTCTATTATAGGAAGCATGTATTATCGTGCAAATTTCAGTTCTTCAGAATTCCTGAAAGATGAACCCACGCCAGGTAAAGACATTAAAGTGTCAAAGAAGGTAAGTGAAATGAACTTTTCATTTTAATGTTAAGACCAAAGTATTGAATTGCTCCTTCTACTTTTGATATGGTAATCCACATAATTTAACTCCCTTAATATAAGTTTTTATGGCCCAGAAATGTGAAGAATTTCAGGTGATGTTTCGCATTTTTAACGTGGATATTTATTTCTTTATTGGACTTTAGATTGTGACTCAGGTTGTTCTGCCAAAATTTAATAGCATATTTCTTTCAATCATCCCATCCATGCTGATTCATCATGCAATAAAAGATTCATAAATGAAGTTTATTAAATTATAAGAGTATAATAATCATGACAGCCTAGAAGAGGGTAAGGCAAAGCCACAAAATAGAGAGGATAAATGAAAACATAAAGATAATTGTGCTTAGAAAACATTATGCCATGTTACTTCAGTCTCTCAGGAGACGACTAATACCAGGTTTGGAGTTATTAAAAGTCTGATGAATACATTTCTTCTCCTTGGAAGTAAGTTACTCTTTTCACTTGCAGGAAAACTTTCTTTAATCATGAGACTACATTTCACAGTAAAAGAGGAAACGTGGAAGAAAAGATAAATGAAAGGCCTTGTTAATTCTTACTGTTCAACCTTCAGGTCTCAGCTTAAATGTTATTTCCAAATAGAGGCCTTTTGTGACCAGCAGCACTTATATAAATTATTATATCTCACTATTATTCTGTCACATAAACACCATTTTTATTCTTCTTAGTATTTAACACAATTTGCAATTACATAGTCATTTATATATTTGCTTTATGGCTCTATCTTCCCACTGGCCTTCAGCTCCATGAGGACAGAAATGATTTTCTGTTTTGCTTTCCAGTATATCCTTAGCACTTATCACAGTTCCTGGTACGTGGTAAATGCTCAGTAGACGTTTTTGGTTGACATTGAATTGTAAACTGTAAGGGAGTAAGAAAGAGGAAAGGATGATGATGCAAAACTAGGAGCCACGCTTAGAGTAGTAAACAACCTGTCTTGCCATCTTTGGAGGTATAGGCCACTCTGAAATTCCTCTCAGAATTACATCAGCAATTTCAAGTTATTTTGGCCCTGATCCCCATGTTGTTATCTTTTCCTAAAAATTACTTCATGACCATTTTTATGTTTATAAACATTATCTTATAAATTTGGATTATTTTACCCAAAAAGGTAGTCATGACCTGGCTCAAATGACACTTTGGAATTGTCCTTAGAATTATAACAGATATATCATCAGCATTTGATCAAGGTTTAGGAACTTTTTAGATTCTCTGTCTAGGAAACCAGAACATTTAACAGGTACTCTACTATGCTTCATAGTGTCGCTGTGAATAGATTTTCCAATTTTAAGAGCTCAGGGAAAGACTCAGGAAAAGAAAATCAAATATGAGGGAGGAAGATGAAAAGTAAAGGAGTCAGGAGACGTAAAAATCTAAGGAGAGGAAAAGTGAAGTGAAACAGCAGAAAAAAGTATTTGAAAACACACCCTCCAACCGAATGAAAATGTGTATTCTAGAACACGCAGTCAAGTTTCAGGAATGTTTCAGACTCTCCAGTCTTCATCATTGTCCATATGTGGTAGGATTTGGGTGCGCAAGACAGGAGAGAGGGCAGAGCCAGGAAAGGGATGCCGTGTGGGAGGCAGAGTGGCAGGCGCCTGTAGGAGCACAACAGGCAAGGCCCCCTAGTGCCAGCACCAGTCGATGGGACAAAGGTGAGGATACACAGGGCTGCAAGTGCCAGGCTGAAGAATTCATCTTAAACTTCGATTCTGCTTAAATTTTCATTTATACCCAATGGAAAAATATATTTCAGCAAACACATATTTCCTAGGTTAAAGGAAGGAAACAAAAGGTAATGAAAATTATATTTTAAAAATCAAAAAACAGTAATAAGTATATTCCCTACTTAAGGAATATGCTGTTATTCTTCATATTTTAAAAAGGAAGTAGATGATTTGGGTGAGACTTTTATCATTCCCGCATGACATTTTTTTAATCTAGAATGTCTTTGACCTATTTACACCATCCAAGCCAAACAAATCAAACTTTTTAAAACTTGGAAAATTAATGTTGCATTAACTCATATCAAAATAAACATGTGTTTGAGATTCTCCACACACACACACACACACACACACACTTAATTAGACAGACACTCCAAAGATAATCTGACAAAAAGAAAAAGAAAGAATTGCATTCTTGGTATCTGCGAGACAGAATTCACCATTGAATTTTGTTTTGATGATTTTAACATTTCAGATAGCCAGGTTAGGGCTCATGACTTTAATTGGCAGCAGCGATCTTTTGATAGGTGATTGTCACATCTGGAAATTACCAAATATTGCTTTTCTAAAGTGTAGTCAGTGCTGATTATTTGGATCCACAGTTAGCCACTGAGGAAATTGTGTTACTGGCTTAATTTCCTTCCACCCAAGTAAGTTAATGAAAAAAGCAATAAGCTTTTCAGTTATTAAAAAGAACTTTTTTCCATCATGGAGTTAGTTTATGTGTGTATTTATTTAGCATATATTAATTGGGTATATCTTATGTGCCAGGCACAAGGCTAGAGGCTGCAGATACACAGGTTAAAGATCCAGTGCCTTCCCTCAGAAACTAGCTGGAACATGGCAGATTCCCGGGATAGTTCCCCATGCCAGTTCACAGTGAATAGATTTCTTATGCATTGTCACTACCATAAATAAAAGAGTCTGAGAGGAGAATTTCTCCACCAAAACTATGCCTGTGGATTCTTGCCTTTCCTGGCAACTACCTTTCTCTGATGCTACGCTTTGTTCACCATCACAGCTGTAGCTCCGCATGTTCACCTCAAGCACACAATCAGCTTTACCTTGTGAGGAAAATCTGCAGTATACATGCGGTCTCTCAGTTTTTCCCAGGCTTACAACCTGAGATTGTCTCTTTCAGGCTCACCCAATAATTACTCCTCTGCTTTTTAAAAGTAGCTTTATTGAGGTATAATGTATATATAATAAACTGCACATATTAAAAGTATGTAATTTGATTAGTTTTGATATATGTATACACCTAGGAAACCATAATCACAATCAAGAGAGTGAACAGTGCCATTATAGGCAGAAGGTTCTTTGTGACTCTTTGTGATCCCTATATACACCCCCCATCCCCTGCCATCCTCAGTAAACCACTCATCTGCTTTCTGTAATCATACATTATTTTGCAAGTTCTAGGTTTTTGCAAATCCTACACTATGTACTCTCTTTTTCGGTTTGGCTTCCTTCGTTCAGCATAATTGTTTTGAGATTCATCCATGCAGTATCAATAGTTAATTCCTTTATATTTATTGCAGAATTATATTCTATTTTGAGTTAATTTTTTTATATGGTGAAGGTAGGGATTGAAGTTCATGTTTATTAACATATGGTCATCAGTTGTTCTAGCACTATTTGTTGGAAAAAAGACTAGCCTTTCTCTACTGAATTGCCTTTACATCTTTGTCATAAATCAGTTGACTTTTTGTGGGCCTATTTCTGCACTCTGTATTCTGTTCCTTTGATCAGTTTATCTTACGCCAATACCACACTGTTTTGATTACTGTAGCTTTATAATAAGTCTTGAAATCAACAAGTGTTAGTTCTCCAACTTTGTTCTTTTCCAAACTTGATTTAGGTATTCTAGACCCTTTGCATTTCCGTGTGAATTTTTAGAATCAGTTTGTCAATTACTGAAAACAGAAATGCCTGTCGGGATTTTGATTGGAATTGCTTTGAATCTATAGATGAATTTGGGAAGAATTAACATCTTAACAATATTAAGTCCCCTAACTCATGAAGATGATATTTCTCTCCATTTATTGATGTCTTCTTAAATTTCTCTTAGCAATGTTTCGTACTTTTCAGTGTATAGGTCTTGCATATATTTTGTCAGATTTATTTTGTGTTTTCTGTTTTTATTCCCTGATTAACTGTTAGAAGTTTATCAATTTTATTGATCTTTTAAATGAACCAGTATTTGGCTTCATTGATATTTCTGTATTGTTTTCTATTTTATTAATATCCCCTATGGTCTTTATTATTTCTTATTTCCTTCCTTCTACTTAATTTGGGTTTAATTTGCTCTTCTTTTTTCTAGTTTCTTTTTTTTTTTTTAAAGATTTTATTGGGGAAGGGGAACAGGACTTTTATTGGGGAACAGTGTGTAATTCCAGGACTTTTTTCCAAGTCAGGTTGTTGTCCTTTCAATCTTAGTTGTGGAGGGTGCCGTTCAGCTTCAAGTTGTTGTCCTTTCAGTCTTAGTTGTGGAGGGCGCAGCACAGCTCCAGGTCCAGTTGCCGTTGCTAGTTGCAGGGGGCACAGCCCACCATCCCTTGCGGGAGTCAACCGGCAACCTTGTGGTTCAGAGGACGCACTCCAACCGAGCCATCCGGGAGCTCAGCGGCAGCTCAGCTCAAGGTGCCATGTTCAATCTTAGTTGCAGGGGACGGAGCCCACCATCCCTTGCAGGACTCGAGGAATTGAACTGGCAACCTTGTGGTTGAGAGCCCAGTGGCCCATGTGGGAATCAAACCAGCAGCCTTCGGAGTTAGGAGCACCGAGCTCCAACCAGCTGAGCCACCGGGCCGGCCCTATTCTTTTTCTAGTTTCTTAACATAAAAGTTGGGGTCACTGATTTTCATTTTCATTCAATTCAAAATAACTTCCTGAATTCCCATATGATTTCTTCTTTCACTCATGGGTTATTTTCAGCATGTTTGGAATTTTCCAGAGATCTTTCTGTTATTAATTTCTAATTTAATTATGTTGTGACGGGAGAACATACTTGACTTGAGTCCTTTTAAATTTAGTGACCCAACCTTTTAAATTTTAAGACCCAGAATCAGGTTTATCTTGCTAAGTATTCCATGTGCACTTGAGAAGAAGGTTGCGAAAAATGCTGCTGTTGGGTGGAGTTGTCCTGTCAATGTGAAGTAGGTCAAGTTCGTTGATAGTGTTGTTCAAGTGTTCGTTATCCTTCTTGATTTTCTTTGTACTTGTTCTGTTCTTGAGGGCTATTAAAGTACCTAACTATAATTGTAGATTTATCCTGTACTTATATTAGTTTTTGCTTCATATATTTTACAGCTGTTGTTAGATTCCGTAATGTTTAGGATAATTATAGTCTTTTAATTGACACCTTTATTATTATGAAATTGCCTTCTTTATCCCAATGATATTTGCTCTGAAATCTACTTGTTCTGATATTATATAGCTGTTCTCGCTTTCTTTTGATTTTACTTATAATGGTATATCTTTTTCCCTCCTCTTGCTTTTAACCCATTTGTGATTTTAAAATTGAAATGCAGTGTGGGGGGTGGGGGATGAGGGTAAGGGGGATCAAATATATGGCGATGGAAGGAAAACTGACTCTGGGTGGTGAACACACAATGGGATTTATAGATGCTGTAATACAGAATTGTACACCTGAAATCTATGTAATTTTACTAACAATTGTCACCCCAATAAATTTTTTTTTAAAAATTTGAAATACATTTAATACAGGCAGCATATTGATGGGTCTTTTTTTTTTTATCTAATCTGAAAAATATCTGCCTTTTCTTTGGAGCATTTAGACGATTTATATTTAATCTGATTATTGATACAGTTAGGTTTAAATCTATCATCTTACTATTTATAATATTCTTCATCCCTAAAAAATGCGGGTTTATTTTGTCTGATATTAATATAGCTATATTAGCATTTTCCTCATGTATCTCTTTTCATTTTTAGAGATTTTTATTAAAATATAGCTAACAGAATATTATACTAGTTTCAGGTGTACACCATAGTTATTCAACATTTATATACCTAAAGAAGTGATCACCATGATAAGTCCAGCAACCATCTGACACAATATCACAATATTATTGACTATATTCCCTGTGCTGTACATTACATCTCCATGACTTATTTGTTTTATACCTAGAAATTTGAACCTCTTACTTCCCTGCTTCTTTCTCCACCCCTTTTAATTTTTCAATTACAATTGACATTCAATATTATTTTATATTGGGCCCGCCCGGTGGCTCAGGTGGTTGGAGTGCAGTGCTCCTAAAGCTGAGGTTGCCGGTTCAATTCCCACATGGGCCAGTGAGCTGTACCCTCTACAGCTAAGATTGTGAACAACAGCTCTCCCTGGAACTGGGCTGCTGTGAGCAGCCAGAGGTCAGCGTGAACTGCTGTAGGGTGCTGTGCTGCCGTGGGCTACCGTGTGCTGCCAGGAGCAGCCAGTGGCCAGCATGAGTGACTGGCAGCCGGCGAGAGCTGCCGTGAGCTGCTGTGAGTGGCCGACTGATGACCGGTGACCTACTGCCTCAGCCAGGAGGAGCGCAAGGCTCATAATACCAGCATGGGCCAGGGAGCTGTGTCCTACACAACTAGACTGAGAAACAACGGCTTGAACAGGAGGGGGCGGGCAGAAGAAGGGAAATATATATATATATATATATATGTTATTTTATATTAAGTTCATGTGTACAGCATAGTGGTTAGACATTTATATAATTTAAGAACTGATCCCCCAACTAATCTAATACCCACCTGGCACTATACATAGTTATTACTATATTAATGACTATATTCCCTATTTACTTTACATCCCCATGACTATTTTGTAACTACCAATTTGTGCTTCTTAAGCCCTTCCCCATTTAGACTCACCCCCCACAACCTCCCTCCCATCTGGCAACCATCAATCAAAATGTTCTCTGTGTCTGTAAGTTTGTTTCTGTTTTGTTTGTTCATTTTGTTCTTCAGATTCCACATATAGGTAAAATCACATTGCTTCTGTCTTTTGCTGTCTGACTACCCTAGTCAGTACAATACCCTCCAGGTCCATCCATGCCGCCGCAGATGGCAAAAACCCATTCCCTTCCATGGCCGAGCAATATTCCATTGTATATATGTTCGACCTACTCTTTATGTATTCGATGACTGACGGTCGCCCAAGCTGCCTCCACATCTTGGGCATTACAAACAATGCTGTAATGAATATATGGATGATATGGATGCACACATCCTCTCAAAGTAGCATTTTGGGTTTCTTCAGATAAATACCCAGAAGTGGGATTACTGGGTTTTTTGTCTTTTGTTATAGCCTTTCTTTTAAAGACTATGTTGTCTGGTATAAATATTGCTACCACAGCTTGCTTTGATTTGGTTTGGTTTTCATTTTCATGAAATAACTTTTTCCCATCTTGTAACTTTCAGTCTGTGTGTCTCTTTCAATCTTAAGTGAGTCTCTTGTAGGCAGCATATGTAAGGGTCTTGTTTACTTATCAATTCAGCCACCCTATGTCTTTTGATTGGAGCATTTAATCCATTTACATTGAATGTAATTATTGATAGATATGTAGTTATCGACACTTTATTATTATTTTTCTTCAACTTGAAGTTCCTCTTACATTTCTTATAATGCTGGTTTGGGGGCAAGGAACTCCTTTAGCTTTTTCTTGTCTGGGAAGCTCTTTATCTGTCCTTCAATTATAAATGATAGCTTTGCTGCGTAGAGTAATCTTGGTTGTAGGTCCTTGCTTTTCATCACTTCAAATATTTTCTGCCAGTCCCTTCTGGCCTGCAAAGTTTCTGTTGAGAAATCAGGTGACAGTCTTATGGGAGTGCCCTTGTAGGTAACTAACTGCTTTTCTCTTGCTGCTTTTAACAGTCTCTCTTTGTCTTTAACCTTTGGCATTTTAGTTATGATGTGTCTTGGTGTGGGCCTCTTTGGGTTCATCTTGTTTGGGACTCTCTGTACTTCCTGGACTTGTATGTCTATTTCCTTCATTAGGTTAGGGAAGTTTTCCATCATTATTTCTTCAAATAGGTTTTCAATTCCTTGCTCTCTCTCTTCTCTTTCTGGTACCCCTATGAAGCAAATGTTGGTATGCTTTGTGTTGTCCCAGAGGCCCCTTAAACTATCCTCATTTTTTTTGGAATCTTTTTTTCTTTCTGATTGGATGGTTTCGGCTACTTTATCTTCTAAATCACTGATTCGATCCTGTGTTTCATCTAATCTACCATGTTTCCCTGAAAATAAGACCTACCCAGACCATCAGCTCTAATGCGTCTTTTGGAGCAAAAATTAATATAAGACCCAGTATTATATTATACCTGCTCTTACATTATATTAAAATAAGGACGGATATTATATTATATTATAGAGACCCGGTCTTAACATTATATTAAAATAAGACCAGGTCTTATATTAATTTTTGCTCCAAAAGATGCATTAGAGCTAATAATCTGGCTAGGTCTTATTTTTGGGGAAACACCGTACTGTTGATTCCCTCTAATATATTCTTCATTTCAGCTAGTCTTTATTTCTGACTGGTTCTTTTTTATGTTTTCTATGTCCATTTTTATGTTTCCTATCTCTTTGTTGAAGTTCTCTTTGAGTTCATTGAACATCCTTATAACCAGTGTTTTGAACTCTGCACCTGGTATATTGCCTGTCTCCATTTTGTTTAGCTCTTTTTCTGGAGCTTTGTTCTGTTCTTTCATTTGGGACATGTCTCTTTGTCTCCCCATTTTGGCTGCCTCCCTGTGTTTGTTTCTATGTATTAGGTGGAGGTGCTATGCCTCCTGGTCTTAGGAGAGTAGCCTTATGTAGTAGGTGTGCTGTGATGCCCAGTGGCGCAGCCTCCCTGGTCACCTGAGCCAGGTGCTCCAGGTATGTCCTTTGTGTGGGTCGTGTGCCCTCCTGTTGTAGTTGAGCCTTGATTGCTGTTTACATGTCAGTGGAAGGGATTGACCCTCAGGCTGATTGGTTGTGAGGCATGGCTATGACTACAGTGGACGAGTTGTTGTGCAGGGGATGACCCTATGGAGCAGAATTCGCTTTAGGAGGGCTCTGGTGCCTGCCTAGTCTGCCCTTTGGGTGTGTCATCCTTGGAGGTGGCTGGGTATTGCTCCAGCTTGGTCTGCCTGCCAGGAATGCCTGCCCTGTGGTCTTCAGGGAGGGGCCCCACTGCTGGCCAATTTCAGCGACAGGCTGTGCCCTTCCCAGAGCCACCTGGCATGAGCCACAAAGCAATCCACATATGGCCACCACCCATGCTGGGCTTGAAGGTGCCTTGAGAGACCAAGCCACGACCCAAGGCAGGCTGTCACTATTGCAGGGCTTAGGGCTGCTCAGAAAGAGGTACGGGACATGCCCAAGGCAGATGCTGCTTGTTTGGAGTTTGTGAACCTTTGAAAGACTTGAGGAAAGTCTGCAGCATAGGCCAAGACAGGTCACTTATATGGGAAAGCCACTAGAAGCGACTTGGGTATTCCAGAAAGTTGGTTGGGTTGGGTCTCAAGGAATCACCAGGGTGGAGTAAACGATCTGTGTTAGCCAGATTGATGGAGACTCAGATATGGCAGCAGCCTACTTCGGGAGGGGGGAGGGCTCAACAAAGAAACAATGGCTTCTACCAGCTCCTCTGTCTAGGAAAAAGCTGTCTCTCCATCCCATCCCGAACCCAGACAATTCATTTCCTTCCCATTTGTCCCTGGTGCCTTTCGGGCTGCTGCCCCAGTGCTGGAGCTCAGAGCAAGTGAGTCAGTCAGCGGGTAAGTCCGTGCATGGGTTCTTTAAGAGGAATGCCAGTCGCCCTCCTCTCACTCAGCCACAATCTCCACTGGTTTTTGCACCCAGATGTTGTGGGGACTTTTCTCCCCAGCAGTTGAACCCTAGACTGGGGAGCCTGGTGTGGGTCTGGGACCCCTCGCTCCTCCAGGGGGTATCTCTGCAGCCAAGTTATCTCTTACGATTTTAAATGGTCATGTGCAGGTGTGGGACCAGTCCATTCTGCATCTCTGCCCCTCCTAGCATTCTCATGGTGGCTTCTTCTGTATGTCCTTAGTTGTAGGGCTTCTATTCAGCTAGACTTCAGGCGATTCTCGATGGTTGTTCTGTAGTTTAGTTGTAATTTTGATGTGGTCATGAGAGGAGGCAAGCACACCATTTACCTACTCTACCATCTTGACTGGCAATGAATCTTTTTCTTTTTCACTCTTTACTTTTTCTTGTGTTTTAGATGTGTCTTTTGTAAATGGTGTATAGGCTTTGTTTTGTCTTTTAAATTTTTAACACACATACCTAAAATCTAAAGCTAATCAATGTTCCTAACTTTTCCCCAAATAATACCAGGATCTTAGAAGTATTTTCTCTCCTGTCACCCCTTCCTTCCCATTTTAGATGTTAATGTATCCAGAATTTTAATTTTTTTAACCTCACAAATTAAATGCTATTATTATTTTTTAGACCACTTCCTTTACTCACCATTCCTTTTTACATCTCAGATGTCCTTTCTGGGATCCTTTTTCTTCTTTCTGAAGAAATGTTTTGGAAGGTTCTGTCATAGATTTCTTTTGTAGTTAACATTTTCAGTATCTGTTCACTTGAAGATGATAGTATGGGTTGTTGTTGAAGGGTAAACCTTGAAGGGTCTTGTTTTAGGGAGGAATGATGATTGTCATTGGTCAAAGAAAAAATCCTGATGGATGCTAAGAATGTATATATGATGCCCCATAAAGATGTGATGCAACAATATTAAGACTTGTTGAAAATTATAACCCAAAATACTATTAAGTGAATATCTCACTTAATGAAATGCATTCTTTCTGTGTTTTCTCTAGATTTTCTTCTTTAAGCGACTGTCATCAATAAGTCAAAAAGTTATGGAGAATAATAATGAGCCACTCTCAGAAATAAAACCAATGGGAGATCAAATACCTTATAAAAACAACAGAGATGACTACCAGGACAACAAGGGGCAAAATCGTCAAGCTACTTCACGCCAAAATTCAGCAAAAACATCAAAATATTGTGTAATACTTTAAATACATATGTGGTCACCAAGTACAGTATAATTTATCTGTGAAAAACATAACTTCTGAAGAAATATTTCTGGTAAAAATCTTAAAGATATAAGTTAATAATATGTTTTATTTGCTTTGAATTGTATGACCAGTTTTGATATTTATTTATGCTAATATTTTTGACAAGCAATTTCAAAATATGTGTATGTCAGACTCTTTTTCAAGTGTTGTGGCCTTAACTGTTCAGTGTTGCATAAAGAGTATATTTTCATATGTGAAGTTTGAATTAAGATATTTCATAGTTTTTATGAAACAGTTTTACCTCTTATAATTTCATAAGGCCATTATGTACAATCTTATAACACTGTAACAATTTTTCATGTATTTGCAATTTTTAAAAACTGAGTCAAAATTGTTTTCAAACAACGTATTTTAATAAACTTATCTGGTCAGTTCTGCCATTTAAATGAATGAATATGAGTGAAATTTGGATGTACTTGGAGTTATCAGTTGACAAAACGGGCAAAAAAAAATCTGTCTAATTTAAAACTATTCAAAGACATAAAATGCATTTACCTCTGAGTAAAGAAAATACAACTGTGTAAACAGTACATCTTTATAGAGAAACTGTTGAAATTTCTTTGCTTCCCGCTCCTTCCCTCAGTGAGGTGATTTGGCATAAAGACATTGCAGATTATGTGGTGTGATCTGGAGTGTTTGACCTCGCCACAGATTGCCACCTCAGGAGGACCAAACATAGCCAGGCTTGCCATTTCAACAGCAGTAATCAAGGTTGGCTCCATCACAAAGTGCTCTGCCACAGGAATAAAAAAGGAAAAGCTGTTAAGTCTACGCTGATACAGGCGTTGCTTCCCTATGCTCACAGACGATGCTTATTTAATGGAGCAAACTACCTTCATTTTCCCCATTCTAGCTTCTGAACAGTTTCTTCTTCAATCACTGACCATTGCCCCGTTTTAAAAAAGTATAACTCTGTCTTTGTGTTTCATGCACACAGATTGTGAGGATGTTAGTCTAGAGTAGATGTGGTTTTGAATTCTTACAAAATAGCTTTTATGTAAATATTACGTTTAGTAGAAATCTAATTTGATTAAAGGTAAATTTAATAAAATGTTTTGCTATTGCCACTATAGTATAATATTAGTACAGTATTGCAAAAATACTTTGCTAAAGTATAAACTACAGGAGCCAAGTAGAAGTAAAGCTCACAGATAGTACTTAGACATGCCAGTTGTGGTAGGCAGGATTCTAAGATGGCCCCAAGGTTCCCATCTGCAGGTGTACTTGCCCTGAATAAAGCCTTCCCTTTTAGTGTGGGTGGGTCCAGTGAATATGATGAAATATCACTCCATTGCTTAGGTTATTTATATTGAAAAGGTTAAAGTTTTTGTAGATGTAATTAAAATTCCTAATCAGTTAACTTTAAGCAAAGGGGAAATAACCCTAGGTGGGCCTGACCTAATGAGGTGAGCCCTTTCAAAGAGGCTCTAGACAGCAGAGATGGAAGAAGTCAGAACTATTCAAAGAAGTAGCGATGCCCTCCTATTGATCTTGAAGCAAACTGCCACATTAGGAGAGAGCCATATGCCAGGGAAAGGTGAGAAGTCTCTAGGACCCGAAGGCCTCCGTCCTACACCTGGAAGGCACTGAATTCTGCCAACAACCAGTGAGCCCGGAAGAGGAACCCAATCCTCAGATTGGAGCACAGCCCTGGCTGACACCTTGATTATAGCCTTGAGAGGCCCTGAGTGGAAGACCCAGTTAAGCAGTGCCAAGGCTCCTGACCCACGAAAACTATGAGATAATAAGTATATCTAGTTTTGATCCACTAAGTTTATGGTAGTTGTCATGCAGCCATAGAAACTAATACCAGTTTTATTCTGGAGAAGAGCCTGTCTATGTGGTGGCTTCCTTCATCAACGCCAGCAAGGGAGAGTCAGGAGAGTCTGCTAGCAAGTCCAAAATCCAGGTATTAGCAGGGCTGTGCTCCCTCTGAAGGAGTTAGGGGTGTTGCATGCCTCTCTCCTAACTTCTGGCAGCCTCAAGTATTCCTTGGCCTGTAGATACACCATTCATCACTCCACTCCTGTGTCCTCAACGTCATTCTACTTACATTTCTTCACATTGTCTTCCTTCTGTGTGTGTCTAGCTCCATTTCCAAATATTCTCTTTTTGTACGTACACATCAGTCATACTAGATTAGAAACCACTGCAAAGACATCATTTTAACAATTATCCTTGTTAAAGACCCCATTTCCAAATATCACATTCTGAGGTACTAAGGGTTAGGACTTCAACATATCTTGTAAGGGAGACACAATTATACAGTAAGAATGTAAGAGACTAGAGACTGTAGACAATGAAACATTTTTTAATATAATTTTTATTGGGGAGTATTGGGGAACAGTGTGTTTCTCCAGGGCCCATCAGCTGCAAGTCATTGTCCTTCAATCTAGTTGTGGAGGGCGCAGCTCAGCTCCAAGTCCAGTCGCCATTTTCAATCTTTAGTTGCAGGGGATGCAGCCCACCATCCCATGCAGGAATTGAGCCGGCAACCTTGTTGTTGAGAGCTCGCGCTCTTACCAACTGAGCCATCTGACCGCACAAGAATATTTTTTTGTGTGATCTGTTGCTCCCAGACTGAAGTACTGTTATGCTTAAAATCATTTTTTAGCACTTCAATGCAGAGTAAAGAATGGGATAAGGGATGTTCCATATGTGCATTCTTCTTGGAATACTTCTTAATGCCCATCCCATTGACCACATCCAATTTATCATACTCCTATGTGCTAACACATATGGTGCACATGTTATGGCTATGGATAATTTTATATACTGTAAAATTTTTATAAGATGCAACTCCATGATTTTTTAATATGTCATTAAAGACTTCTTTTGGGTAACAGACATTGGAAAGGCTCAGCTACATCTAAGTTACAAAAAGGAGGTGGTTCTATTATAAACTTCCTCAACCAGTTTTGTCTAACACAATCATAGCTCCCCAGGCCTACCCCCAGATACGTACTGCATGTTTTAAAGTAACACATAGAATCAGACAAATCAGCTGTGAAAATGTGTTAAATACAAACTCTGATTTGGTAACAACCTCTCAAACACATACACACATGCACACATGTACACACATTCTAGTGAAAATCATCCCAGATCCAGAATTGAGTCTGATAAACCACAATTGCACTTGCTTGAACATCTTGGTTTTATTTACCCAAGAAGAAGTCTTCACTGAACACAGGGCAGAATTCAGAAGTCTTTTTTTAAGTAGAACATTTTTGCTTTCTCTGTGATTATATATAGAGTGTAAATATTGTTTTTCTAGAAGTCCTCTGTTGATGAGACATAAATATACAGAAGTGGTAATCATTTTTGCTAATGAGGTGTGTATTGATTCAGACACTTTATTGAATGGAAAGCATTCAGCAAGAGAGACAGCAGACTTGGTTTTCCCCATTCTGGACACCAGAATGTTTTTTTTTAGTTTCAGGTATACAAAGCAATGTCATAGTTACACATTTACATCCCTCACAAAGTGATAACCCCCCCCCCAATCTACTACCCCTCTGACATCGTATATAACTGTTACAATACATTGACTATATTCCCTATGCTGTACTTTATATATATGGATATATGAGGGGTGCCAAAAACACGTATACAAGTGGACACTTTGGTCAATGTTTCTCAAGCAATAGTTCGCCGTCATCAGAAGTGTCTGGATGCTGACGGTAACCACTTTGAGCACCTCTTGTAATTGCAGAAGTCAGATGTGATTTGTATTCATCTTTTGTTATTGGTATATATTGAGTATTACAATTCTATTACAGTTTTTTCCTTTCTTAAAATGTGTATGCATTTTTTTGGCACTCTCTGTAAATGTATACAGAGAAAAGAAAACTGTATTAAAACTGTAATATTCAATATATACTGATAATAAAAGATGAATACAAGTCACGTTTGATTTCTGCAATTACAAGAGGTGCTCAAAGTGGTTACCATCAGCGTCCACGCTTCTGATTACAGCGAACTGCTTGAGCAACGTTGACCAAAGTGTCCACTTGTATACATGTTTTTGGCACCCCCGGTATATATATTTAATTATAGTTGACATTCAATATTATTCTACTTCAGCTTCAGGTGTATAGCACAGTGGTCAGGCATCTACACAGACCATGAAGTGGTCTCCCTAATAAGTCCGGTACCCATCTGGCATCCCACATAATCTTTACAACATTATTGATTATATTCCCCAAACTGTACTTCTCATCCCTGTGACTAAATTGTGACTACTAATTTGTACTTTCTAATCCCTTCGCCTTCACCCCATTAGACACCAGAATCTTGTGTACAAACAACAGGCAGAGACACATAACACACAGATGAAGCATTTCATCCAGAACTCTATGAAGGCGAGCTAGAAATTTAGGGAGAATCATAAATGTATGTATTTTGTTGTAAAGTTAAAGCATGATTATGAGTAATAACATTAATATTTAATAAGCATTTATACACCACACACTGTTCTAAGTGCTTTCTCTTTATTAACTCATTTAATCTTCACAACAAGCCTATGAGAAAAGTTTTATTATCCCCACTTTCAGATGTAGAAATGAGTCACAGAGAAGATAATTAACTTGCATAAGAACACACCGATTGTAATTGGATTTCTGACTTTATGAAACCTGTGCTCTTAACCACTATACTTTAAATTGTGTAGAGCACTGTAATGATTTTCTTACATTCATTTCCATTTTTCCTCTCTGAGGAACTAATGAATATTCTTAGCCAGGTGTGGCTAAGAAAATGGTCTTCATTTGGATCTTGTTTTGCTTTACTTTTACTCAAGTGCTGTTGCTAAATCCTTTTCTGGGCTCACGTGTCATCTCCATTGAGATCTGGTAAGTGAAGCTACCTTTGTACTGTGTCAACTTAGCTAACCCAGAACTGTTTCCCAGGATTTCCTTGTGTGGTTCTGGTTTCAAGTTGGCCACAAGAGATTTTAGAAGGTAAACATTAAGTAGTCACTGTTGTTGGAAGGTCAGCAGAAGGTACCCGGCAATGCTGGAGAGTGCACACATTGCTGCTGACATGCTGGCCTACCTTGTTAGCGGGGGACAGCAGCTGGGCCCACAGATTCTTATCCTTGTGGGTTCCTGTTCGTCCTTGTGGGTTCCTGTTTGTCCTTGTGGGCTCCTGTTTGTCCTTGCTCGCTCCCTCTTCATGTTCAGTTTCGCTTTTCTGACTGCTCGCCCTGCTACCTAGAGTGACTTCAGGCTCATCACCATATGCAAAGACAACAGTTCTTTATACAGTTTCTCACCAGTTTCCACAATTGCCTAAGGTCTAATCCTTATCATTAATTCCAAATTCCATATCACATATTCAATGCAAGTCAACAAGGTGGGTGTTGAAGGTGACTCTGATCCACATAGTGACTCGGACACAGGCCAATCAATGGGCAGCCTGACATCTCAACACGTAGGCTTTATGATTGCTGAGAAGAAAAAGAGACTGGATAACTTTGAAATGCTTTGGCTAAAAAATGATAAATGTTACTTCCTCAAGCCCTTTGGCTACATGACTACATTTAACTATAAAGGGGACATGGAAATATGGAGAAACACATTCAACGAGCAGTATATGTCTCTGCCACAGTCCACACTTCTGTTCACCAAATACCCCTATGTACAATCTTCCCGTAGTGGACGTTGTTGGTGCCCCACCTTGATGCCTTTCATCAAGAAGGTGCACATATCCCCAGCTTCTCCCTCTTCTGGAAAGTTGCCCTTGGCCAAAGGGAAGCCTGTTTGAATGGAAGGTAATGCCTCTATCCCTGGGGGGTGGACCTCAGCCAATGACTGAATGACACAGAGTTCCAAAGGCCAATCTCGCTTGCTTCGGGGTGGGGCTAATTCTAGTGCTCTACAACTATTCCATAGTATCAGACCGAATTTATTCTATACCTCATACCACATTTTTGCTTAGATTTTTCTCCTGCTCTATTTTCCTTCCCTAAATTTCTTTATCCTGAGAACATGCCCCCAACAAATCACTTGAACAAGAATCTTAGACTCCACTTCTAGGAAATCTGTTCTAAAACATTCCCACACATAGAACACCCTCCACCCTTCTCCAAGGGAGACCACCAAAGTCCCATCTAATCAATGAATCTAGCGCACAACCCTGTATCTCTGGGTGATGCATGGTAATCACATCAGGACCAGTTCTTCTTGGTCTAGAGGACTAACAAAAAAGACAAATTATCTGGCCTGCCCTCCAACAAACACCTAAGGTATAATGGCAGAAATAAATACTCCTATTTGGAAAGTGGAAGAAGGGAGACACATAGATGTTACCAGAATGTAATGATTTAAAAACCCTGCTCTGTAGATCATTTCAGATGCCAAGAGTGAAGGACATTCTGAATCAGGTCCTAGTTTTCTCTCTGGGAGAAACTCCACTGTCCACTTTTCTTTATGGTCCCTGTATCTGCCATCTGGAGCTGCTTCCTTTTTTCTATTATGCTCCTTGCCATATCTGAAATCGTTATTGAAGAACATATATGCCCTCCTTGAGTCTATGTAGCTTTGTCAGCTACCCTTAGAAGATTGGGGATTAAAATTAAAATTAGAAGATTTGTTTTCAATCTTGAATAGTCAAAGGCTTGTTTTGTTTTTGCTTGTGGCTTCTCTAGCAGTACAAGACTCTTAAAAACTTATTAGACTTGTCAATGCATGAATAGATAAATAAATGAAATATTATTCGGCCATAAAAAGGAATGAAGTAGAGACACATGCTACAATGTGGATGAACCTTAAAGCATGATGAGGTCTGACAAGTTGACGAACTCATCCTAGAAAAAGTGCTACATACCTCATTGCTGAATATCAGTATGGTCACCTTTCACATGAAGTACTCCCCTTGGGAAGCTATGCACTGACAACAGCACCTAGTCCACCCTTCAGAGCAATTTTGGAACTTTTTTTTTGGAATGACCATCAGCGCTGTCACCGTATTACCCTTGATGTCCTAAATGTTATCAAAACGGCTTCCTTTCAATATTTCCTTTATCTTCAGGTAAAGAGAGAAGTCACTGGGGGCCAGATCAGGTGAGTAAGGAGGGTGTTACAATACAGTTATTCGTTTACTGGCTAAAAACTCCCTCACAGACAGTGCCGTGTGAGCTGGTGCATTGTCGTGATGCAAGAGCCATGAATTGCTGGTGAAAAGTTCAGGTCATCTAAGTTTTCCATGCAGCCTTTTCAGCACTTCCAAATAGTAAACTTGGTTAACTGTTTGTCCAGTTGGTACAAACTCATAATGAATAATGCCTCTGATATCAAAGAAGTTAGCAACATCGTTGCAACAAGTTCACGAACTTAATTGTCCGACTTCTATGGTAAGTGGCAGAAGTCAGATACAAAAGATCACAGATTATATAATTCTATTTATATGAAATATCCAGAATAGGCAAATCCATAGACATAAAGTAGATTAGTGGTTTCTATAAGCTGGGAGGAGGATAGAAAGGGAAAGGACTGCTAATTGGAGTGATGAAAAGTTTCTGCAATTAGATAGTTGGGGTGATGGTTGTACAGCTTTGTGAACATACTAAACACCACTGAATTATACATTAAAAATAAACTCAATAAAAATGTACTAGATTTCTTAATATGTGATTGTAGTCAATTCCATATAGCAATCACACCCACAATTCTTTTTGGGACATAGTTAACAGATCTGGCACATTTTTTGCTATTTTCTAAATCCCATATCTTTCTCCTGATTCAATGGTGAGGGAATCTAAAAGAGGTCAGAGAAGACCATAATCTTAATCAGGTATTTTCCCCAAGTAATTTTATTCAAGTGAGTAATTTTATTGAGGTCCACATCCTTAATCTCCTCTTTACCCAATACCACTTTTGAAAAAGTGCATTTATTGAGATATAATTGAAATAAAATAAACTGTACGCATTTTAAAATATGCAATTTGACAAGTGTACTATATATATATATATGGTGCCAGAAAAGGTATACACATGACTCGTGTTCATCTTTTGTTATCAGTATATATTGAGTATTACATTTCTTTTTAACTTTTATTTATTGAAGTGTGTTTTTCCAGGCCCCATAAGCTCCAAGTCAAGTAGTTGTTTCAATCTAGTTGTGGAGGGCACAGCTCACAGTGGCCCATGTGGAGATTGAACCAGCAACCTTGTTGTTAAGAGCACTGCGCTCTAACCAACTGAGCTAACCGGCCACCCGAGTATTACAATTTTAATACAGTTTTTTCCTTTCTTAAAATGTGTATACATTTTTTGGCTCTCTCTCTCATATATATATATATATATATATATATATATATATATATATATATATATATATATGATATATACACACATGTATATATCAACATACTCGACATATCACTCCAAAATATTTACCCCTTTGTAACCTCTCTTTTCCACCCCTCTCCCAGGCAATCACTGATATGTTTTCTGTCACTATAGTTTAGTTTGCATTTTCTAGAATTTATATAAATGAAATAATACATTATGTACTTTTTTATCTGGCTAAAGTCATTCAGCATAATTATTCAGAGTGGGATGGCTGGGTCATATGGTAGGTGTATGGTTAACTTTTTAAGAAATTTCCAAACTATTTTCCAAAGTAATTGGTTATACCATTTTACATTCCCATCAGCAATATAGAAGCAATCCATTTTCTCCACATCTTAGCCAACACTTGATATATATGGTCAGTCTTTTAAATTTTAGTGATCCTAAGCGGTTGTAGTGAGCTCATTATGGTTTTAATTTGAATTTTCCTAATGATGTTGAGCATCTTTTCTGTGTTTATTTACCATCCATATATTTACTTTGGTGAATTGTCTTTTCCAAATTTTTTTTTTCCCCTCTTATTATTGAGTTTTGAGTGTTCTTTATATATGCTGGACATGTGATTTGAAAATATTTTCTCTCCATCTGTGGCTTGTCTTTTAATTTTCCTAACACTGTCTTTAAAAGAGCAAATGTTTTTAATTTTGATGAAGTCCATTTAACTTTTTTTTGTTGTTTTATGGATTGTGCTTTTGGTGTCCTATCTAAGAATCTTTCCCTACCCCAAGGCCACAAAGATTTTCTCCTATGTTTTCTTCTAGATATTTTATAGTTTTATTAACAATCAGAACTATGAATCTTTTTCTTTATTAAAGATATTTTTTTTTAATTAAAAAAATTTTTTTTATTGGGGAACAGTGTGTTTTTCCAGGGCCCATCAGCTCCAAGTCGTTATTCTAGTTGTGGAGGGTGCAGCTCAGCTCCAAGTCCAGTTGCCAGGGATGCAGGAATTGAACCAGCAACCTTGTTGTTAAGAGCTCGTGCTCTAACCAACTGAGCCATCTGGCTGCCCACTATGAATCTTTTTTGAATTAGTGAATTCAAAATTTATTTTTATTCATCATCAAATTAAATGAGTTTTAAATTAATGTCTTTAGTGTGAGGTTTGGATTCAAGTTCCTTTTTATTGGCCTATGAATGTTTAATTGTTACAGCACCATTTGTTGAAATGACTATCTTTTCTCCACTGCATTTCTTTTGCACCTTTGTCAGAAATCAACTGACCTAATACGTGTGGGTCTATTTATGGACTTTCTATTCTGCTTCATTTATCTGTCTACTTTTATGCAAATACAATATTGTCTTCATAAATGTAGCTTTTTAATAAATCTTGAAGTCAAGGAAAGTTATTCCTCCAAATTAGTTCTTTTTTAAAGTTGTTTTTGCTCTTCTGGGTCCTTGGTATTTCCACATTCATTTTAGAATCAGTCTGTTAATTTCTATTTTAAAAGCCTATTGAGATTCCCATTTGGATTGAGTTTAATGTATAGATCACTTTGGGGAGAATTGATATTTTAATAGTATTGAGTCTGATCCATTAATTTTAATTTCTCTCAACAGTATTTTATTGTTTTTGGTATTCAGATCTTAACGAATTTTGGGGTGGCTGGTTAGCTCAGTTGGTTAGAACGTGGTGCAGGTGGCACCGAGGTTGCCGGTTTGATCCACACATGGGCCATTGTGACCTACGCCCTCCTTAAAAATTAAAAAAAGAAAGAAAGAGGTTTTAGGCTGGCCCGGTAACTCAGGCAGTTAGAGCTCCGTGCTCCTAATGCCAAAGGGTGTCGGTTCGATTCCCGCATGGGCCAGTGGGCTCTCAACCACAAGGTTGCTGGTTCGACGCCTCGGCTACTGCAAGGGATGGTGGGCAGCACCTCCCGCAACTAAGATTGAACACGGCACCTTGAGCTGAGCTGCCGCTGAGCTCCCGGATGGCTCATTGCATTGGAGCGCATCCTCTCAACTACAAGGTTGCCGGTTCTACTCCGGCAAGGGATGGAGGGCTGTGCCCACTGCAACTAGAAATGGCAACTGGACCTGGAGCTGAGCTGCGCCCTCTGCAACTAAGACTGAAAGGACAACAACTTGAAGCTGAACAGCACCCTCCACAACTAAGATTGAAAGGACAACAACTTGACTTGGAAAAAGTCCTGGAAGTACACACTGTTCCCCAATTAAGTCCTGTTCCCCTTCCCCAATAAAATCTTTTAAAAAAAGTTTTTGTCAGATTTATCACTAAGTATTTCATAGTTTTAATGCTATTAAGAGTGGTACTACATTTACATTTAAATTTCCAGTTGTTTGTATACTATATAGGATAGAGAACTCACTTACTAGTTTTAATTACTTTTTTGTAGATGCCATTGAATTTTCTATATGGACGATCATTTAATCTTAAAAAATAGACAGTTTTACTTTTTTCTTTCCAATCTGAATACTTTTATTTCCTTTACTTGCCTAATTGCTCTGGCTAGAATTTCCAGTACAATATTGAATAGGAGTGGCAACAGTGAACGTTATGATCTTGGAAAAACATTCAGTCATTCTCCATTAAATATGACATCGACTGCAGTGCTTTTGTAAATAAATACTATTTATTGAGCTGAAGAAGTTTCCTTCCAGTCTCAGTTTGCTGAAAATTTTTACTAGGTATGGCTGTCGAATTTTGTCAAATACTTTTTCTTTGGAGGTTATCATATAGTTTCTTTTTTATGGTCTGTTAATGTGGTGAGCTACATTAATTGAATTTTGTATGCAAAACTCATTTTTATCCCTATGATAAACTCCCTATTACACATTTTTATATTTTATATTATATATTGTTTGATTCAATTTGCTAACATTTAAAGAATTTTTACATCTGTGTTCATGGGGGAAATTGATCTGTAGTTTTCATTTTCTTTTCTTTTCTTTTTTTTTTTTTTTGTAATATCTTTGTCTGCTTTTGCTATCAGAGTAATAATGTTGGCCTCACAGAATGAGTTGGGACATATTCCTCCCTCTTCAATTTTCTCTCTAAGAGTTTATGAGAATTGGTATTATTTCTTCCTTAAATATTTGGTAGAATTCAGCAATAAGGTCAAGCGGGCCTGGAATTTTTTTTTTTGTGGGAAGATTTTTAACTACATGTTGGCTCTTGAATGCTAAAGCCTACGAGTGACGCATCATACTTCTCATAGCCAGAACCAGCCACATGGTTCTACTTAATTGCAAGAATGCTAGGAAATGTAGGGGTGCACGTAGATATTTGGTGGTCAATAAATGTTTGTATCATAGGGTCTTTCAGAAAATTTCTAGAAAATTATGTCTACATGAGTAGTTGCTCGAAGTTGACTTTAAAGTCCTGAGATGTAGCCACGAGATTACTAGGCAGGTTTGTCCCCTCTAACACTCTGCAAAAGGCCCATTGCTTTCATCATACAACTCTGGAAATAAGATCACAAGCTCTGTGCTGTGGCTCTGTTCTCTGTTGAGTGGAAACTCAGTTTTCTCCTCCTATGGCTTCTGCTTCACATTGGTGAAGGAGAGGATTTTATCCAAGTTAGGCTTGGGCAGGAAAAATCATTTCTAGATTGGATCCAAGATGAAAATGGTTCCTTAGCCTTATGGAAACACAAATAGCATGACTCTTCCTGTCTTACACTATAAATATTCCAGTGTCTGCAGCAGCTTCTCTTGGCTGCAGAACTGTTTAAATAGTTCATGGCCACCAATATTTGAACTACCAAAACCCATAAAAGTTCGAATTTTATTAATATTTTGATATTAACATTAATTTCTTAGGTACATCAGATAAGTTTGATCATAAATTAAGAACTGACTTATTGGAAATGATATTATTCAGGCACATGCCAAGATGCTGCAACAGAGACCCACGATTCAGTGACTTTTTCAAGGTATATGTTTCTCTCTCAGATCACAATTTTAAAATGTGCAGCCCAAGGCGAGTAAAGCTGCTCTGTGATCCTCAATATGGGGCTTCCATTACATGGCTCATGATGGCCTGAGTCCAGTTCTCATAATCTCCCAGCCAAGATTAAAGGGACAGGCTCAGGAGAGCACATGAACCTTCCATTGTAGGGGAACAAATTGGAAATAGCATATAATACTTCTGCTCACATCCAATGACCACAACTTAGTCTCCTGACCACACCAAATTGCAAGAGAGGCTGAAATATCATCCTGAGCTGGGAATCCGAGTTCCTAGCTAAAGTTCACGAGCTCTGTTGTTAAAGAGAGTGACTGGATATTTGTGGAAAGTGAGCTGGATTTCAGGAGTGCACAATATTGGCAGGAAGGCAGAAGGAAAAAGATTTGGAAACAAGCAAAATGAGGGCAGCTTTGAGTGGGGGTGGAGTGCACAGGGAAATGGGCACTATAGGAACAGTCTAAGGCACTGCTATTGGGTTTTTAAAAATCCAAATATTTTGTCATTTTTCTGTCACTTGTTCTAGATTCGAGGTCCAAATGACCAGGGAAAGATGCCTGCCTTACACTGTGTTGGGGAAATAAGAAAGAATCAAATGGATGTTACCTCCTAAAACCCTTTGGGTGTCCAGAGAGAAGGAACCTTTTGAATTTCTCATACCACCAGATTTTTCACAATAGGGAGAAGTAGTTCCCCAGAAAGAAATTGGGGTACCCCTTAGAAGAGGTATCAGGCTATCACAAAACACATATCTACCATATCAATAACTTAAACTATTTGCCAGAATATTGGTCCCATCTAATTTATTTGGCCATTCCAAAAACAAGGTTGTGGCTACTATAAAATAGAAATCATCATGCCCCATACGCTGTCAGGATCTAGGTGTTACGGATGCTTTCTTTGTACTTTCTTGTACCTATGCCTTGTTTCCCATTCTTTACAAGTTTTCCAAGCCTTATTATCTGTTGCATGAACTACCCCTCCTTGGCTTGAGATGGAAGTAAGAAAAAAACTCTAGAGAGTCTGGGAAAACTTCCCTGAAATGTCTTTGAAGATAAGATCCGAGACTAAGGAGTTGTTATCTAGAATAAGGAGTAGGAAAAACAAGCAGAAGGAAGAGTATGTGTAAAGATTCTGAGACAGAAAGTAACAGAGCACAGCCAAAAATAGCTCATTGTGACTGCGGTACAGAGAGTGATGGGAATGGTGGTGAGAGTTGAGGCTGGCTAGGTAGACAGTGTGCAAAATCAGTAGAACCTTATATGCTGTGCTCAAAATCTTGTTCCTTCATCTACCTGCACCAGTAATCAAGCAAAGGGTTTTAAGCTGGTGAGTGACAGTTTGCTCTGGCTGCGGCAAGTGGTGAGTATCCTGAGGTTTGAGGAGAGACAGGAGTGGATGCAGGAGACAGCTTAGAAAGTCATTGATAGGAATCCAGTGGATGGCAATGAAGATGGAGCAACATGGCAGAATTGAAGCAGCCTAAGGAGGAAAATCAACTGGACTTAGGGATGGGTTGGGTGGAATGGAAGGAGTCCAGGATGAATAGTGGTGCCAGTCACAGAGACAAAGAATATTAGAGTATAATTAGGTTTGCAGGTTAGAAGTCCTAAATCTATTCAATATATGTGGAGTTGGAGGTGCATTTGAACAATCAAGAGAAGTTATGTAGTAGGGTTAAGAACACATAAGAGGGCCTAAAGATACAGATTTATGAGTTCTCAGTGTTTAGCTGGTAATTAAAACTCTGTGTGAATGAGGTCATCTAGGGTGAGAATACAGAGATTCTCATGGGATTCAACATTTAATGGTTGCCCGGAGACTGATGGATGGCCAAAGAGACTACGCAGCATTCAGAGAGGTTGGGGGCATGATAGTTCGGTATCCTGGAAGGTAAAGGTTATTATGTTGGGGTGGACGGGTGGCTCAGTTGGTTACAGCACGAGCTCTGGGCAACGGGGCTGCGGGTTCGATTCCCACATGGGCCAGCGAGCTGCACCCTCCGCAACTAGAATGAAGTCAATGAGCTGTAGCTCAGCTCCCTGGTGGCCAGATGGCTCAGTTGGTTGGAGCGCAGGCTCTCAACCGCAAGGCTACTGGTTCGACTCCTCGATTCCCACAAGGAATGGTGGGATGTGCCCCCTGCAACTAACAACGGCAACTGGACCTGGAGCTGAGCTGCGCCCTCCACAACTAAGACTGAAAGGACAACAACTTGACTTGGAAAAAGTCCTGGAAGTACACACTGTTCCTCAATAAAGTCCTGTTCCTCTTTTTAAAAAAAATTATTAGTGTTGCTAGAAGTGACAAGTAGTCATTACCGTTGAGTGCTTCTGAGACATATAAAGATGAGGACTGAAACATGTCTATTGGTGCAAATGACATGCAGGTTATGATGGCAAGAATTATTTGAGAGGAGCAATGTGGGCCAACCCAGACTGGAGTAGGGTGATGGAGTCAGAGTGATTAGATAACATTTCTGAAAGGAAAAAAAAAAAGTTGGAGGAAAACTATATAATATGACCCTCACATAATAGCATTCATTTGAGAATAAGCTATTCCAAACTTTGGGTTTCGTTGTACCAGATCATACACTCAAGAGACAGGTATCACTGTGTATTCTACAGGAGCATGAGGCAACTGGGGAAAGTGCCTATATCTTATCTGTCCAGACAAACAGAAATTGGACCCACTCTGGCATAGAGAGAGAAGGACCAGAGCAGTACAGGAAAGCTTCAAGCAGCCGCTTGAAAAATATTACTGTAAAATCCCAAGGCTGATAGCTCAGAATCTTTATTCAGCTTGGATGTGTTCAACTCTTGTGGGCCTTTGTGCAAGTCTTGTAATTTTTCCATGCATCAACTTTTCTTTGGCTACTTACCAGGGTCAGAGAAAGGCTGATCCTTGAAAAGCACTTGGAACAAAAAAATATCCAACAGGATTTGACTAAATGAAGCACTTGATTAGTTATCACTACCAGCATGATATAACCCAGGAAGGACTATTAACTCATTGTTTCGAAACTTGGCTTGTTTTTGTACTTGGCTGGAGCCCTCAGAGCTCTGGCCAAACAGCAGGGCTTCTGCGTGTGCTCTGGCCTCCCTGAGGACCTCACAATGAGCCAGAAACTCTCAGGATCCAAGAGAGGTCTTTAGGAAAAAGAGGAGAAAGGCCATGGGCACAACCACAGGGAGAGACAGCCTATACTGTGCGCACACATACAGGAGATGTGTGTTCGCTGTTCTTCTGGCAGCTGGAAGCCCTTCTTTAGCCGCCAGGACTAACTTCCTAGCCTTAAGTTTTCACAGAGATGCTGACCTTTGGGTTGCTCACAAGAGAGTAAATGAAAGCTTTCCCTGTCCTCCAGCACATCCTTTTTTGAGTTGAAACACATGACAAGGCTGTTACCTCCAGCAGATGCTTTCTGGATGAATCAGCATTCTAAAAGACAGAGGCCCTAGGATGCACCAACATCAACAGAATCAGCAAAATTAAGAGAGTGGGGAGACAGACAGTTCCGTGGACGCAGACTTCTGCGGAGTGTCAGTTACCCTATCTTCAAAGTTGGCAGCCCAAGAATCTTATTGAGGATAAAGGGAGAAAAGGCCAGAATTACCTCTTCAGGGCCCTGGGTGGACCCCACGGGGCCAAGGACTAGGATCTTCTTTGGGAAATCGATGTCATAGTAGTTTGATGGAGGCTTGTCTCTGAGGATAGTTTTTTATGCAAAAGCATCCCAGTCCCACACTATTATCCTCCTTTTCCAATGCACAGCCTCTGGAATACAAATTGAGTGTGTCCTTATTACCACATTAAGGTATTGCTGCCTCAGAAGTGTCCTGGCCTCCTGCCTCTCTGTTCCTCTGTTAGGCTGGGAGGTTAGTGCCACAAATCACAGTTACAACCCAAGGTGAGGGCTTTGAAGTTTGGCCTTCAATCCTTATAGGAAAGAGATTATGTCACAGGATCTAACTGATCTGCCCTCACTTTGTTCCATTTTCTGTCAGCCTCTAGTTCTGGGTCATGTTCCCTTGTATGTATTTCTGATACAGGAGAGTTAGCATGTCCCTAGGTAGATAGGTCCCTGGTAGAATAAACAAAGATAGCCATATCCTAAAACTCTAGGTTTTGAAATCACTCCTTCGCTCCAGGACATAATGTAGCAAGGCCTTGAGGTGAATCATAAAATTCATGTTGGCCTGACAAATGCAGCAGATCAGATAGATAAGAGTGGGTTACTTTGCTAATTCCTTTAGGATGGGCAAGCAGAACAAACCTGGTAGGCGAATTTCATTAGAAGGCACCAGTTCCCTTCTTCAAACAAGTTCCGTTCTTCAAACAGCTCCCCTTCCCCAAGCAGGCAAGGGAATGTATAAAAGTAAGAGCTTTTGCCTCAGTCACGGGCACCCCCATTCGGGACCCCGTCCCGCTCGGGAGCTGCAACCTCTTCTCCTGCCTCTAATAAACTATCCTCCTTTACAACTTTTTGCCTCTCCCTGGTCCCTGTGTCCATTCTTTGGCTTCACGAGACACAATCCCGGCCCACACTCAGAAACTGCCGGCACATCCAACATCACCTACATCGTTTCCACAGCTTTAATTTGGTTAAAAAAAATCACAAACACGCAAAAAACAAACAAACACAGGTCCTTGGGACTCAGATGTCCCCTGTCAAGATCCAGAAGCTAATGTTTGCTGTGGCTTCCCTTACTTTTCCCTCCTTGAATTGTATATCTTTTTTTCTCTTTTATTCCCTTTTCTCCAGTGTCCTCAAGGATCTCATTCACTGCTGTGACTTCAGCTTTCACGTCTATGCAAGCATTTCAAACCTATACACTTCTTGTCATCTTTCCCTCTGAATTTCAAATTATCTTAGCATTAGGCATCTCCACATTGTTGTTTCACCTGCATTGCAACCTTAACATATTCAAAATTCAACTCATCTTCTCCATATACTGGCTCCTCACCTGTATCAGTCTAAGTTCAACCAGAGAAGCAGAATCAGTAGGGGATATACGCACACCACATAAGGCCAGTATGGATTTGTTACAGCGAATTGCTCTTATGCAATTGTGGAAACTTGCTAAGCAGTTTCTGTGTGGCTGTTGTCTCTGAGTCTCTGCTGGAGCTTGAAGTTCACAGGGCAGGCAATAGGGAAGGAAAGATATAAAGTGGAGGGAGGAGATCAAGGGCAAGCTGGAACCAACAAGCATGAGCTGGAGCCCCCTGAGGAAGAACTGGAACTCATACCATGTTTCCATGAAAATAAGACCTAGCCGGACCATCAGCTCTAACGTGTCTTTTGGAGCAAAAATTAATATAAGACCCAATATATATTATATTATGTTATATTATGCTATGTTATGTTATATTATATTATATTATATTATATTATATTATACCCAGTCTTACATTATATTAAAATAAGACTAGGTCTTATATTAATTTTTGCTCCAAAAGACGCATTACAGCTGACGGTCCAGCTAGGTCTTATTTTCGGGAAAACACGGTATTAGCTCTTGCTGCCGCTGCCCTTGGTCATGAGGATATGCAGCCAAAGTGGGGCTCTTTGCCACAGAGCTAAACACACCCACCTGGCCTAGGAGTCTAAGAAACGGAAGGAGGATCTGAAGAGATAGTAGAGCACTTGCAGGCCCAGCTGCTACTTCATACCATCGAGGTAAGTCAGCAAATCAGCACCATGTGTGAGCTACAAAATGGCCACTGCTTTCCTCCCAGCCTCCAAATCCCCCAAGAATCTCCCTGTGGCCGATCTTAACTGGAAGCAAACAAGAGAATGAATTCTGGGAAATATAGCTCAGCCTCGCCAAGCTGACACATTACAAAGCCATTAAACTCCACCCCTAGTCAACTTGGCATCCAGACACATCTCCTTAAAGTATACTTCATCTCTGAATAAAGATAATACCAAAGTGCTACTTTGCCCAGCACGATACAACTATCCCTCAGGCAAGTCAAAAAATGCTAACTCTTTTCCCCAGAAGAAAATACGAAGTTCCTTTTTTGGCCCTGGGTGATGTTCATTCTTTTTCAAGCTGATTCACACACTTCTTTAATATCTTATAACTTAAATAGTGAGATATAAAGTTAAGTATTATTAATATATCTGTGTTAGATGATAAAGTGATGAGAAAGGACGGAAAACAAAAATATCTGCTATGTATAAACACATTTGTATTAAAATGAGGACGAGATACATCTACTACTGTCTTTGTCTCTGCAATGGTGACATGGTCATAGCTGATATTTATGATACCTTCTTACCATAGTCTACCATTATGTATTCTTTTTGCTGTCAGCAAGCACCTCATTATTCTTCGCTTGGTGGAATGACACAAATTTTCATTCTTGAAGGCTCTGCGATATTAGCAGTCCCACCTGAATTGGGTTGTTGAAGTTTTCTGTTGACTTTAATTCTAGGACATGGGAATGTAAAGATTTCCTGCTTTCCAGCTCGTCTCCTTCTTGGCCCCATTGAGTGGTAATAGTGGCACGATTTCTCTCTGACAGTCAGAATTAATCACCCTAGCCGGACAGTAACCCCCTTCTCTGCCTGTTCATTCAGAGTTACGAGGCACCCAGAGTGTCCAGGCAGCAGTCTCAGCTTCCATGTCAGTGGAATCATTGTTGGGTCCCTGGGGAAAGCATTCTTCCCTTTGGAATGAAGACCTCTAGACCAGTGGCACCTATGCATGGCAGGGATGGGAAGTAACATCTTTCTAATAGATGACTTGAGGTTATAGTGAACAGTGCCAATTCCATTTTCACCGCTGTACTCGTAGATCTATGAATACTGGCTATGGGAGAAATAGCACCGTATATTGGATGCTGACTGAAAAGCATATACGGCATCCAGGAGGACCTTACCCAGCCCCGCAAGGTGTTGCCACTTAGCTGGTGCCATAAACTGTGTCTTCAAAAGGCCACTCGACTTCTATTAACCTGCTTCAGGATGATGGGGAACATGGTAAGACCAGGGAATTCCATGATCGTGGGCCATTGCCTTACTTCATTTGTTGTGAAGTGAGTTCCTTGATTGGAAACAATGCTGTCTGGAACACCGTGATGGTGGATAAGGTATTCTGTAAGGCCATGGATGGTAACTTTGGCAGAAGCATGTGGACAGAGAAGGAAAACCCATAGCTAGTGTGTCTATGCAAGTAACCAACCAGGTAGACTGTTCAAAGTCCTGCCTCCTGGGAGGATTTCCCCTCACGGCTGCCCTTCAGGCCTGTCATTGGGTAGGGCTGTAGTGCTACCACTCTCCACTGAGTTTTTTCTTCCTCAGTCAACTGGTCACAGAGAATGCGCCATCAGGCCAGAGATCAGGGCTGGAAGAGAGAAAGCAATGTAGCAGAAATAGGGGCCATGGGCTTTTGGGCCACTTCCTCGTGCAACTTAATTGTGCCTTCAGGGCCTGCTCAAGCCTGATTACGTGTGTATCCCTTCCATTTGATGATGGAGTGCTGCTACGCACACCCAACTTTATGGCTTGGTCAGTTGGACAACACCCAGTTCATGACGGGCAGCTCAGGTTACATGGCAACGTGGTAGTCCATCGTTTAGTGTTTGGTCTCTATTAAGGCCCAGTTGCAAGCCAAATGTTGTTTCTGAAGAGGAGAGTAGTTATCCACAAATGATGGCAGGGATTTGCTACAAAATTCTAGGGATCAGGTTTTTCCTCGCCTATAGGGGCTTGCCAAAGACTTCAAAATGCATCTCTATCTGCCACTGACACTTTGAATACCACCACATCGCCTGGATCACAGGGTCCAAGTGGCAGAGCAGCTTGCACAGAAGCCTAGACATATTGCAGTCTTCTCCTGTTGTGAGCCCCACTCAAAACTAGCCTTTCTTATGTCACGTCCATACAATGCCTAACCAAAGAGGAAGATAAGAGGGATTTTTTCAACCAGCCTCAGTTTTGAACATCTCTGAACAAGCCTCTGATTGGCCTGTCTCAGACCCAGGCTTACCCCTCTAATTACAGTGGCTTGGAGACAAAGTTCTACTATTGACCCAGCCTGATTCACGTAACCACACCTATGACCAAGATTTGGAGTGTCTGTGGTTGGCAGGCCCCCTCCAAAACCACAGGAGCAGTTCCCCAAATGTGTCTCTGGGAATTCATCATCAAGATGAGTAAGGAAAATGCCCTTCTCGAGGTGCTAAGGCCCTGGTGAAGTCTTTCCCCTTGTAGAGTAGTTCTTTTTAATGGAGAAGTCTCTGAGCGTATTTCAGAGTGATTACTCTTCCTTTCTTCCTGCCACAGCAGAAGGGTCTTTACTCTGGACCTTTATCATGAAAACCTGGCAGGGTTCTGGAGGTAAAGCCCACAGCCGGGGTTGGGTGCTCCTATAACATAGCCCCCAGAAGTTTCTCACTCTCCTATTAGCCTACATTCAGTTTCCAGCATTTTTTTAAATTGCCATTTAAGTATTCCTACCAGTGTAAGCTCCTGAATGTCTTCTGATTTAGGTAAGCAGATCTTGGCTGCGACTTCCTGGATATGCCTATCTTTCTAGGTAGTGATGGGTGACGATTTGCCCTGAAAACTCAGTTCTTTGTTGGATCAGAGAAGAGTGATTTTTCTGTTTGCCTAGCTTTTTCTTGTTGTTAGGATAACAACGATGACTTCCAAGCATGTGGCAATTGAAACCACAAGTGGTTAATTTTTGCATTCTTATACAGGCATTCCTTATTTTCTTGCACTTCATTTTTTTTGTGCTTCACAGATGTTGCATTTTCTACAAATTAAAGGCAAGATTCTCCATGAGCAAATGATACGACTCACTTTATTGCAATAGTCAGGAACGGAACCCGCAATATCTCTGAGGTATGCCTGCATGTCTCAATTATCTGCATGATCACCTATTCCTATTTATTTATAAAAGCATTTTTCTTGACTGTTTTACTGAATACACCAAATTGATATTTTCTAAAATTGCTTTTCCTTTTTTGTAGCTTATTATTTTCGTAAAAGTGATGTTTTCCTTTTTATATTTAGAGTAAAAATAGTCCCTTTCCCTTATGATACAGAATGTTTTCATCCCCTAGAGCTTGGGTTGTTTCATTCTGAGTATTCATTCTAAAAAGAGAAGAAATCTCTTTAAGCCATGGGATTGTAAACATATACCATTCTTGGACTGTCCTTAGCTTTTTTGATCTTGACTTTGAGCGTTTCTACCTTAACCCTCTCAAATCTAGATTTTTTTTTTAAGGTGGGCGCAGCTCACAGTGGCCCATGTGGGGATTGAACTGGCAACCTTGGTGTTATCAGCACCATGCTCTAACCAACTGAGCTAACCGGCCTCCTCCAGATCTAGATTTTTAACAGATACCAGTGAGCAAAAGTACCAGCCCAACTCATCCTACCCTTCTGGCATTCATTCAACATGATTCTAATAGACTGTGGTCAAATCTCCTTGTCATTCTTGTCTTGAGTTCTTGGAAATTTGGAAAGTCTTGTATAGTCTGTTGTTTGTATAGGTATAGTATGTCAAAGACTAAATCTGCGATAATGACGCTTCTCAAAGTGTGGTCCCTGGACCTGTGCTGCTCTCTGACTTTTTTCCATTTTATTTTTTCTACTGAGTAATGTTTATTAATTTTACAAAAGCACTAACCAATGATGGATTGGAATTTTTAAAATAATAGTCCTTTACCAGAGATAGTTTGAGAGGCAGTGCCCTAGGCTGCATAACTCGAGGGTCTCCTTGATTTGGGAAATGCCAACCCATTTCCCAAGGGACAGTGAGCCACCAGCTTTCCCCTTACACTTCAGGCCCTTACACTGAAAGGATGTAGAAAGCGAAGACTTGGTTTGAAATGGTGGGAGAATGAGGAGGTGTGGGAAGATTAGGGGCACAGGGAGGGAAGGGCCTTGTCTGATGCTCTCAGAAAATCTCTCCTGCAGTAGGTAGGGGTTGCCAGGTAAGCCTTCATTACCATCTCTGATTTGACAAACTCAAGGAAGTGAATAGGGGTGAATCCTGGGAATGCTGTTCCTTCTTTCTCCACTGTGGGTCATTTTGCCCTGACTCAGGGGACAGGACCGTGGTGTTGAATCCAACCTCTTCCACATGGCACAGAGCAGAAAGACACCTCCACTTCCACTGCTGGACTTTGATGTCTGTTTTCCCTCCTCCTCACCTCCGGCATTTTACCCAGAACCCAGGAATGCCTCAGAGGACAGAACAGGCACTGTCAGCACGGTCCTGAGGTGACTGGGAAGTCTTTCTTAGCTTGTAGGCAACTAGGCTGCACTCTCACAGGTACTACTGTAAAACCATGTTTCCCCTACTCTGTATCTGTGGGGTTGGTTTTGGGGACCTAATGTAGGACATCATATGTACCCTTATTGACTATTCAGTGTCAGTACTGCACTCCTGCCTACGGAGAAGTTTGGAACCGATTTCTTGCCTGCCTATTTTTGTGTCTCATGCTAACAATGTCTTTTTTTTCAATTCATTAATAGTTATGTCAAATAGAACAGGAATGAGATCATAGCTCTGTGGCATTCCCTGAGTGACCTCTCTTCCTGTTTCCATCAACTCATTACCCCATCTTCTGGGTTCGATTGGTTCACAGATTATGAATGTACTTAACCTTCCTGTCTACCAAGATGTTGTGGGATGAACTGATGACTTCTCTCCATCACCTTCCCTCTGCCCTCATCCTTTCTATGAGAGAAAGGCCTGGAAAAATAACAATTAATAACAATAATAATAATAATAATTAGTAATAAATCTGATGAGACTTTCCTCTAAGGTAGCGAAGAGAGCAACACAACACCGAGAGTGGTAGTTCCTGTATTTCAGCCAGACTCAGGGGTTAGGGGAGAGGCAGGTGTTCCTTTTGTAATAGAATGTACATTGGTTTTTGTGAGGCGAGCTTGCTTCAGAGGTGATATAGGAAAGAAAGGCCACTGGAAAGACAACCTGGACCTGGAATATGGGGTGCTTGTTAACCGTTGCTCGTGGGCCTAGAACAGTTGTTCTCCGTTGGCAAATTTCCCCCTAGAGGACATTTGACAAGGTCTGGAGACATTTTTTGATTGTCACAACTTGGGAAATAAGGGGTTGCTATTGGCATCTGTTGCATGAAGGCCAGAGATACTGCTACCCATCTTTCAGTGCATGGGGCGGCTACCCTCCCCAAAAAAGCAGTATTGAGCCCCAAATGTTAATAGTACCTAGGCTGAGAAACCCTGGCCTAGGATTTATCCCATTCTAAAAGCTGCACTGCTGAGCGTGGGAAAACAAAAATCAGCATCTGGTCAAACTCCAGGCCACATCCCTGAAGATTCTAGTTTCGTTGGTCTGGAGTCCAGCCTGGATATGTTATTTTCGTGAAGCCTCCCTGCCCCATTCCCCTGTGTGTGAATAGGATTGAGAACCACTCTCTGGAGTGTCTGGTCTGATGGAGACCATAGATGAAGCATTCTCTTGAGGGTTATCGAAGGGTCATTGGCTCCTTGAAGAGGTAGCAGCCATGGAGACACCCACAGGAGATGGAGAAAAGCTCCAGAAGCACTGGAGAGGGTAAGACGGAAGTTCAAGTTAGGAGCTTTTGTGAGAAGTGGGAAACAGGCACGCCCTCTAGATAAAAGGATTTGAAAACATTCTGATGGATGTTCCCAGGGCCCTTAGTATAGCTAGGGCCAGACTGCTGGAGCTCCTCCACAATGGATGTGGCCCCCGCCAAGGCACAGGGCTCCATAAACCCAGAGGCGGCTGGATTTACGCTCCCACTTGCCCCTTCCTCCAGGCACCTTTGTACAGTGCCCAAAATGCACAACCTAATTTTTGTGGCTGCTTGCTCTCAGGTCGTGAAAAGAAATTCACGAGTCAGGTAGAAATACAGAAGGAAGACTTATTAAAGTAAGAGAAGGTTTGGCTGGGCAGAGTCTGCTGGAAACTACTGCATCAAGTCTTTGTCTCAAGTTTTACATTTTCTAACCAGGATGTAAATTGCTTCAGCCTGTAAAGGGATTTTCTATTGAGTTCGGCTTTAGTCAGATGGGGCGGGGGGAAGTGGTTAAGCTGGTTATCTCAACCTTTGCATATGTTATGTAGATTTATGTTGGAGCCTGGAGTGGATCCCATACAGATGCAAAACCTCTCCCAAGTCACAGGGCCAGAGAAGTAAACGGAACCATTGAGACTGGTCTGCATAGTAAATATACAGCAAACAGAGCCATCAAGGCCTGGCGGAAAGGAGGCAAAATAAAGATTTTAAAAAGTCCTAAACTAAATTACACTTGTTAAATCGAATTATACTGTTACCAAAGTCAGGTTCGGTGCCGCTTGCCGCCCGAAGAGCCCAAAAACTTCAGTGACAAGGGCTGGTGAGGAGAAAAGCGTCCTTTATTCTGGATGCCGGCAGCTAGGGAAGATGGCAGACTCATGTCTAAAAATCCACCTTCCCGAGCCAAAAATGATGAAGAGGTTTTCTAGGCGGGTAAATGGGAAAGAACAAAGGAAAGCAGACCTCAGGGCTAGTAGTTCAGACGTTGTCTCCTGGGGTCTTCTGAGGCCTCAGGTCTGCCTCAATATTATCTAAAATCTTATTGTCCGTAGCTGGAAAGTCATCGGTGAAAAACTGCTAGGGAGTTGTGATGGGGGTCCCGACATCCAGGTACCTGAGGATTAAAGAAGCTGCTCTTTTCAAGTTAGGATGTTTGTTAATTAATGAGGTATGGGTAGCCTTGATGAACACACAGGGTTCTTCAGTTAATCAGTGAGAGGAGAAACAGAAGAAACAGCTGAATATCAGGTTGGATCAAACTGCAAACTATAGCTAAGTTTAATTACATTATTGATCTAGCGCGTTCCACCCTTGCAATACCAGAGATCCAAATCTCAAAATAGAAGATTTAGTGCCACCGTTACAATCCCCGTCTTATCATTAATGCAGCAGCCCTGGTTGGAATTTGCCTCAGCTAAGATCTTCTTTGCACAGGAAAGGGGTGAGGCAGGAAAGGGGCGAGGTTGTGCCTGAAAGGTTTACAAAAGCACCCATTTGAGAAAGCCTCGAAGAAACCAGATTCATCGTGCAGACACCCTAGAAACCCTATCCTGATGCCACAAAACAGGGTGGAGGCTCCAGGCTAGTTGTGGTGTCCTTGGGGTGGGTGAGAACAACCCAGGAAATGGAGAAATCTGGTTGCAGGAGTCAACAGCTGGATTCTCGCTGGAGCTGTGGATGAGACAAAGAACTTCACCCATCAGCTGACCCTGGAAAGATTCTCAAGCCCCATTCCCAACCACAGGTGCAGCAGGCACCCGCCCAGTCCAGCACTTGCTTCATTCCTTTACAAAAGAGAAACACAAATGCTGTAGTGTGGACATTGGCGCTGGCAGAACCAGACACTTAAGTTCAAATCCCTGCTCTGCCCGTTAAGCATTTCTTTTTGGATAAAATGGGTATAATGATAGGGAACTTGGGGCATGGTTGTGAGGGTTCTGGATGAAAAGGGGGCCACGTACTAAACATGACAAGCTCAGGGAAGGCCTGCTTGGTGGGCCTCACAAACTCAAGAGACCAAAAGTAAACACATAGGATGGTCTGAACACAAAAATTCCTAACTAAAAGTGGGTCAGGGCAGGTAGTCACGTCCTAAGCCTGTAGCTTCCTTGACAAAGGTCAGTGTTTACCTTAAGTGAGCCCGTCTACTGTCTTTTTGCAGAGTAATCTCCTTTTCCCAACCCCTCAAGGCACAACCGCCAGTACCGGAGCCAGAGGCCACAGAACCCCTCATAGTTACCTTGTTCCCCGAATACCATCTCTATGTGCTGTAAATGTTAATTAACTATCCTGTCCCCACCAATGTAAAAGTTTGTGTTTCTCTATTTTGCCTTTTTTTCCAATTCTAGAGATTTCCCCCTTTGCTTTCTCCCGCCCCCTTAATCTACCACCAATGGATTTCATATCACCCTCCTTACATTTCCTTTTATTCTAATGTATAACATAAGCTGCAAAACTGCCATTCTCTGGAGCATTTTCTCAATCCGTTGAGATTTTGTTTCCCTGCAATTATTGTCAGTTTGGCTCAAATAAACTCATACAAATTCTTTCCAGTTTTGGACGTTTCTCACGTTGTTGATAAGGTCAAACCAGCGAAGGTGGCCATCATAACCGTCTTCAGTGGGCCACTCAGGATCCGCTCCGTTGCCTCATCTCTGTGTGACTCATGCAGCTTTCTGCCCAGATGACATTGTGCTGGGGGCCAGGGATCTGGAAGGCAGTTGGGCCACCAGTGTGTGTATTCTTTCGGGTGAGAGGGTGCTTCATTGGAAAAGAGAAAAGATACTTTAGGGTAATCTGGCTTGCTAGGGCACGCCCCTGGCGCGCTCTAGCTCTGGGGGCTCAGCCCCCTTTCCTGAAGAAGCGCAAGCATAAAAGGAAGGGGTGGATGGGAGCCCTGAGTCGCTGCCAGAGTTGGGGGAGGCGGAGGAAAGAGGGGAGGCCCCAGTCGGGAGGGAGGGAGAGAGGCGAGAGGAGGAGTTTTCCAGCTCAGCCCTGGCAGCAAACTGCGCAGCCCCCTTGGTCTGGTGCGTCTCCTCCCGCCCCGGGAAGCGCGCTGCACCGTGGGGCCGAGAGGAGCGCCCGCGCACCATGGGGAGCCCCGCACTGTGGCTGGCACTGCTGCTGCCCCCCGTACTGCTGCTGCTGCTGCGGGTCCCGCCGAGCCGAGGCTTCCCAGGTAAGGCTGGAGGCGGGACAGCCTCCCCACCCGGGCACCGGGGACCCCTCCGTTCGCGACAGAGGGAGGTGCGGGGGGCGCCCTTTGTTTGTGCCGAACTCATCTTTCGCCGTCCCGGGGAGGTGGGCGACGCAGAGCGGAGCTCGCGTCTGGGCACCCGGAGGGGAGAGCCTACTTTCAATTCCTAGGGAGGCGCCGAGCACCTTCGTGGCGCGGGGAGCCCGAATACCTTTTGCGTCTGGGGTTCCAGGGGTCCAAGGAAACCCACGTTGGCGCAGGAGGCTACTCGGAGAAATTTGGTCGCGGGCTAGTTTCTCACCACCCGAATTTTGCTTCTCACACGGTTGGCTGCTCAGGGCCAGGGCCCAAGGGCACAGCAGCTAGTCCTGGAAGGAACTCTTACTCCCTCCTTCTCTTGGTCCCAGGCCACCCCCTGAGCCTGCAGGGCACAGTGGAGTGACTCTTGTGGACAGTACAAGCAGGGCCTCTCCCGCTTCCCCCAACCCCCCCTGCTGGGGATTCTGAGAAAGTCTGTACCTCCCGGACAGAGGTGCCAGCTGAGAGTGGTGACATGTGGCATGCGCTCCGTTAGCCCAAGGGAAAGAGGGCTACACGCGCGGCTCTGCTTTGGAGCGGCTCTGCTGCGCTAGAGGGTGTGGCTTCTCGTTGGGGGCGTGGTCTTAAGCATCTAAGGGGACTCTGGTGTTTATTAGGGCTCTCTTAATGTTGGCAAAACCTTCTTTGGAGATGACCTTTAAAAAGCTACAGCTAAGTCGCTCATCGGGGAGTCTTAGGTTAGCAAAGAGCTTCAGGGGAGTAGGGCAACATGAATGCACCTCTGTCTCCCCAGAATGGAGAAGAAATCCATTAGCGCATATTAACTTAGTGTTAATGGGAAAGTGGTTGACGTGGACTATAGGGCGTGCAAATATTTGGCTTTGCGTTCAACACCTTGAGCAGTTTAAATCTGGGGTCTGAGAAACCTACTGAGTTCTGGATGAAGGCGAGGGGCGGGGGGACGAGGGGAGGGCTCCCAGATAGTGTTCTTGAGAGATCCAAGGATGGAATGGCTGTTGGAAATTCTCTGCACACCCCCAAATGAAGGAGTCAAACAAATGTGTAAAGCGATAAAGAGGAACATTTGTGTTTTGAGCTGACTCTTGCACGTTTAAGCTGTTTGGTAGGAACTGATTCAGGGTAAAGTGGAAAGGAGACTTTATCTTCAGTGTCAGGCAAGTGCCATTCCCATGGCAGGTTAGTGCCCCCCCACCCTCTTTAGCAGGAGTCAGGTTAAAATGAACCTGGAGGGGAAGGGGAAGTCAGTAGTGGACAAGGAGCCACTCTGGGGGAGCAGTGGGAGAAGTTGAGAAGTTAGAGTCGCCGTACTCTGAATGGGGAGGCATCTCTGAGATGCCTGTACATCAATCTGGTGGAAGCTTTTTCAGCCAAGGAGCCTGTTTTCTTTTTCCATCTGACCTCCATATTCCCCTTACCCTGCCCTCCGTTCTTTGTTTCTCTCAGCTTCTACCCTTGTATACTGTAGCTTGCTGCCAGTGCCCAGCCACCCACAGAATCATGGGTTTTCCGGCTTGGGCACTCAGTACTCTTCCATCTTTAGGGACCTGCCCCTGGCTGGCCTGGCTCACCCACCAGCCTGCATGCTGCCCCCAACTGGAGGCCACCGCTCTCTTCCTTGCCACCCCTCCTCTCATTCCTAACCTGCCCTCTGGATCTGTTCTGACCACAAATGAGCAGACAGAAGCTGATTGGAGCGCCTTTCAAAGCACTCTTCTTGAGCCCTCTGTTGGCAGGTCTCGGTGGGGTCTCTCAAGAAATGTACTCTGCAGGGGCTATTGAATTCAAAGGTGGGATTTCACTCCAAGCTAGAAGTTTTGGAAGTCTGGGGAGGGGAGATGCTCAAGGCCAGTGGGTCCCGAGGCAAATCATGTCAATCAACTGAGTTCACCCTAAGTGCTGGATGACGAATTTTAAAGATCATTTCAGAGGCTCCCTCCTAGCAAGTGGAAATGATGTCTCTAGTAAGAGAGAAGGTAAGAAGAGGCCTGGAGCCAGGAACCTCTGAAAGAGGGAGATGGGGATCCAGGGCCCCATCATCCCCCCTCGTTATATAACTGGCTGAGATTTAACAACAAATCTGTCAGAGTAAATCCTTCCTATTCCCACTTCTAGAAGGTCTCTGGAGTTCTTCCATCTTCGAACTTGATGCGGCTTTTCTGGCCCTCTGACTTATTCTTTGCAGCCTAGCAAAGACGGTGTCTGAAAAACCCCACATGAAATGTGTGGAAAGTTCACAGCCAAGTTACCTGCATTTGACTGTGTTTGTATGCCTATAAGGGGTAGGGGTTTGGATTTTGTTCTCAAATGAGCTCTTGAAACCTTATTTACATCTCAGATTTTGAAGGGTCTCTGCATCTCCTTCAGGAAGGCTGAAGATGGAGAATGGGTGCTGTGGCCACCGAGAAAGGCTCTTGTGAACCTTACACCTGGAGAAAACTGGTTAAAGGAGCATGGTTTGGAAAGTTAGGAAAGTCGAGTGAGGTCTGCTAAAAGCCAAACCAGACCACATCAGCCAAAGCAAAGCAGTCTTTTGAAATGCCACATTTGGAGATAAGTATTAGGAACTGAACACCTGGCTCAGGATATACAATTAAAGTCTCAGGCTTTATAACATGTAATCAGTTGACAAAATTACTCTGCATTAAAAAGGAGAATGCTGGGGAGAGCAGGACATTTTCATCTGGCATTTTCTTCACTGATAACACTTTCAGTATAGTATATTGGTGTTACTGCTTCTCATTTCACAGACTTGTGAGCTCTGAGAGACACCAGAAACCATTGTTAAAGCTCTGCCCTCAAACCTTCCCACCTCTTCAGTCCTCACACCACAATTAAAATATAGCCCCTCTATTTTCGATTTTCACTATAACATTCACAGCTTTTAGTCTCTGTCACTCTAATTCATTCTGCTTTCTCTGGCCAGATACTGGTCTTTTAAGTACAATTTTACTTTAGTGCCATTTTTATCGCTTTACTCTCCTACTCAAAGATGTAGAACAGCAGCTCCCTGTCCTCTCTAAAAGTTAACTATTAGGTTGGTGCAAAAGTAATTGCGGTTTAAAAGGTTAAAAAAATTGCAGAAACCACAATGACTTTTGCACCAACCTAAAAGAAAGTTCTCAGCTGTTTTCAGGGTACTATACGTTTGGCTTCCAGCCTAATTTTCCAGTCCTTCTTTCCTAGTTTCCTAAAATCTGGCCAAAATAGACTATTTGTTTTCATAGTGCTTGAGTGACATTTTTCTCTCATTTTGCTGATTACTGCTTCCTGCACCTGAACTGCTTCCCCCTAGCCACCAGTCTCTCCCAATTCTGCCCATCATCCAGCAACACCCCCACTTTGATGAAACTTTGCCTACATCCCTCAAATGGGAAGCCTCTGCCTTCCTATAAGCACTGTGTCTCCTCTCTCTTGTGGTATTTATCTTACATGCCCTGCATTGCAAAAATGTATGCACTCCTTTATACAGGCAGACCTCGGAGCCATTACAGGTTCGGTTCCAGACCACTGTAATAAAGTGAGGAACACAATAAAGCGTCATAATCTTTTTGCTGGTGGAGGGCCTTGCCTGCAATTTGTAAAACACACAACATCTGTGAAGTACAATAAAGCAAATCACAATAAAACCAAGGTATGCCTGTACTTCTAGATTCTGAGCTCTTGAAGGCAGGGCGCTGCTATGTTTTTTACCCTTCTTTGTATTTCCCACGGTGCCTAGCTGAGCACCTTCAGCTGGGTGGATGTTTGTACTTTTGGAGTTACTAGTGCTGTGTAATTCGGGTGATGGACCATTGGACAGAAAAGGAGCTGAGAGGAACATGTGCGCACGTCAACAGGGCTTTGTGCCACCATGAATCTACCTACACAGGGACTATGGCTTGCTGGCTATAGAGGTTGCTTTTAAATCCATGAACACACTCTGTTGAAGTAATAACCTTCTCTGTTGGGGGCTGTAAGACGAGAGACTGACTGCAGCCACAGGCTGGAGTTTGCATTTATTATTTTTGTTGGCCGCTTTGCTATGCCCCCTTCCAAAGTGGTTGAATGGTTTCCTTAGTAAACTCAAATATGTGTGCTACATCAATTCCCCTTTCAGAGAACACAACTAAAATGGGTAATTGAAAGTGAAGATTGAGTTTAAACAGAAGAAGGTTTACTTTTGCCAGGCTATAGCAGAGTATGAAATTGTAGCAGCCAAGTTCTGATTAATACTCAGGTTAAAGATTCATTTCCAAAAAAGCAGTGTGAATAAATTAACCTCTCCCGAGTTCTAGTTCATGGGGAGTTTCTCAAGCCAGCCCCTTGGTTCTTGATTGTGTGATTACTTGACTGTCAGCTTTTATGGGCCATTGTTTCAGGGGTTTTAAGCCTGAATCTTTCTCTTGGGTATTTGAAGTTAGTTATGAGACAGAATCAGTTACTGCCTTCTCTAATGAAACCTGGACTCTATCCAGAGACTGACTTTTCAAAGTGGACACTGAATGATGGAATGCTTAGGATACCCGATGAAGAAGGGAGGGCAGTCCTTTTGTCAATAATAGCTTTCTGTCTTATGGGGAAATAGACACTGAGTGATCTGAGGTGGTAAATGTTATAACATAGGTGGGCCGTCAGGCCTGGGAGCACGGAGAGGAGCCATGCAGGGACACTGGGCATTGGAGAATGATGCTGATAGATGCTAATTCCAAGGCCAGGAAGGTTAAAGTAGGGCGTCTGCAGGCTTCCCTAAGAACATTTTGAATTGGAAACAAAAATCCGTGTGGGTATTCTTTTTCTGGGGAGAAGGCCCTATCCCGATTCAAAACTCACTGCTCACTAGATCATCTTCATGAACTCTATGTGAGAATGTGTACTTAATGGTCACAAAAATCAACATACAAAGTAAGAGGAAATTGTCAGAGTAGGCAAACTTTGATTGAACCAATGAGCAGGTAGCCTCTTGAATTATAACCAGCGGTACAATTTCCTGTTCTCATTTAAAAAGCCACAGTAAACAAAGCAGACATAATCATAGACTGGAATTGCCTTCAGGCCCGGGCTAGCAACTGGTTGTACCCCTCACTTAGCACAGTGTGTGGGACCTGACGGAGGATCAATATTTGTGGATTGATTGATTGAAGTAAGTGTGACAGGGAATCCACACATGCTATTTCAAATATCCCTGCAGGATTTATTCAGAATTTCCAAGAGGATAATTTCCAAAGAAAAAGTAATGTGAGACAGCAAAATGTCAGAAGCAATTTGCAGTACCCTGAGCAAAAGATCCATCTGGACAGGCAACAAGTCAGCACACAGTTAATTGCTGAGGCTCTTGGATTTCCAGTCACGCTAGGACACTATCCTAGGTAGGAGACTTAGAGACTCCAGGCAGTTCCAGGGGCAGGATTTTTCAGATAAAGATTTAAGGCTAAAGCTTGTGCAAGAGAAAAGTCACTGGTAGCATTGCTAAGCTCCCAAGTTTTCCAGATGATAATTGATTGCACCTGGATCTTATGGCTGCATAGCACACTTTGGCCTCAGAAACTTCTGGATTGCTCATTCCCGGGCTGAATGATTCACTCACGCATAATCCTTAGCTCATACTGGATGCCTCTTTATGTATTGTTCTCCAGGGAGACAATAAATGGGTTTGGATATAATGACTTGGATTATCACAGAGGTTTGGGGTTGTAAATTGAGTATATTGGGTTTAAAACTATTTTTATGAGTAATAGTCAGACAGATCCAAACAGAATTTGGGGACAGACTTTCTGCCTTAGCTTTGAAACATTGCCACACTATTTCTTCCCTGCTTTCACAGTGACCTGCAGTGTGATGGCTCATGCACGTCAGTGACTTGTTTCCCCTGCTGTCATTGGCTGTTTGCAGTGTCTGTCCAGTTGTGTCTAGTCAGCATCTATGTCTTTAATGCCAATTGCACCCCAGGACCCTTGGACAGAGGACTCAGCCCTGCCACTTACTGTGTGGGTGGCTGAGCTGAATGACCCTGGCAGTTCCAGGATCCAAGACTGTTCAGAAACACTGGTTAAATTAAGACCACAGGGTGAGAATTGAGCCAAGAGTTGGCAGGCCTATTGTAGAGTGGTGAGGAAGTGGTGGCGTGGCCCACCTTCTGAGACTGCCCCCAGAGTGGCCATCCATGTAGGAACTCGGACTTGTTGCCACTGACTCAGCATTTGTCAGACAAAGGCTCTAATTCCTTTAAATATCCAGTGCTGAAATTCTGTTTCCATTTAGATTATTTTTTTGTTTAGATTTTAACTCAGCTTTCCAAGGGGTAAAATCATATTGTTTCACCATTAGCTACTCATGGATCTGATGCCCCCAGCCATGTTAGCCAGCTACTTGTTCATTTCTTGTTCATTTCGTGGCCGCATGGCCTCGCTGGGACTTGGCTCCTGGGAGGCTCTTGGTGGATCTGTGGAATGAAATATGCTGGGGAGCACTCCTCTGGCTAGTCCTGACCAGCTAGGTGGATGTCTCAGGCTCTATCTAATTTCCCACAGGAGTCTCTCACCCACATCCAGGCTCCCCTGCGTGGGCCACTTATTTCACAGAAGTGTTGGGACTTCAGACTGGGAGGAGCACCCGAGATGTAATACCGTGCATCAAAGTGGTGACCCTCTGAGGCTCAGCCAATAGAAGGGATTTGTCTGGGATCACACAGGGAGTTAGAATAAGAGCTGTGTTTAGAATTCAGTCTGGTGACTCCAGAATTCCCTCTACTCTACCACAGGCATGTATTGAATTCAACTTTTGAGTGGCCACTACATATTAGGCGCCGAGCTGGGCACCAGGGATAGGCAGGCAAGAATCAATCAGACTGTGCACTCACTGGGCCCCTGTCCAGGGTGTATTTCAGCACAGTGGTTCATATCAGCACTTGGCTGCAATCTCAGGGGCTTAACCTGGGGATGCTTGGATGTTTCTCAGGGGTTCTGAGAAGTTGCTATCCCATGGCCAGTTCTTGCCCCCTTTTGTTGAGGTCCCAAATGCCCCCTCTCTAGGCCACTTGCTTTGATCTTCCCAGCTGATATGTGGTGACATTTTTAACAGCTTTATAAAGATAGAATTCACATACCATACAGCACCCATATAAACCAATTCATTGGTTGTTAGTATCTTCACAGAGATGTGTATTCATCACGACAATTTTAAAGCATTTTCATTAACCCCAAAAGAAACCCTACATCCCTTACCAATCACTCCTTAGCCCACACCCAGCAGTAGGCAGCCACTAATCTATTTCTGTGTCTATAGATTTGCTTATCCCTAACATTGCATATAAATGGAATCATACGATATTTGTCCTTATCTGTCTGACTTCTTTCACTTAGCATAATGTTTCCAAGATTCATTCATGTTGTAGCAGGTATCAATACTTAATTCCTTTTTATGGTAGAATTATATTCCATTGTATGGATAGACCACATTTTATCTACTCATTCATGATTTGATGGACATTTGAGTTGTTTCCACTTTGTGATTATTGTGAGTAATGCTGCAATGAATATTCACGTACAAGTTTCTGTATAGACACATATGTTTTCATTTCTCTTAGGTCTCTACCTAGGAGTGGAATTGCTGGGTCATATGGTGAACTCTATGTTTAAACATTTGAGGAACTGCCAGGCTGTTTTCCAAAGTGACTGCACTGTTTTACATTCCTACCACCAGTGTATGAGGGTTCCAATTTCTCTACATCCTCACCAACTCTTGATATTATCTGTCTTTGATTAAGTGATGTAATTTTATCAGCTCATTAACAGCTTCCACTCAAGGGTTGAGTGACAAAGCAGAGTCTGTTCTGCTAACTGGCAGGATACTAACAAGAGTCACGTAAGGATGCCTGCCACCCTCTCATGGCTGGCTGCAGGCCACCTTTGGGGGAATTAGAAAAAGATGCCATGTCTGGGCACATGTAATTGTGTGGGCACAGGACTTGGTCAGGACATAGACTTTGGGTCATTAGGAAAAGGACAGAGGCAGGCCCAGGATGCCACACTTGGAGAGTGGCGGCAGGATGATTTGAGACCCTACTTGCTCTTTTGGTGTGTATGATGGTGGGTGCTGTGCTGTAGGGAACTCCCTGAACAATCATGTTTGCAGCAGTTCTGGATGTCAGTAGCCCCAGGTGGGACAGAGCTATGGACCCCATATTCTTTTACAGCGTGTGACTATTTAAAAGGAGAACAAAACAAAAGACTGTACTTGCATGCCAGCAGCCTCCTTGCATGCGTGAATCCTTGGATTACCTGGGAGCAAGTCAGAAATGCAGAAGCTCAGGTCCCTCTTAATAAGACCTACTGAATCAGGATGTGCATTTTAACAGATCCCTCCGCTGATTCTTACACATAGTGAAATTCCAGAAGTACTAGTCTGATAAATGAGTTCCCCATTTTGTAATGACAGGGTAGCTTGCCTGTTTATAACTGCCACACAATAGCTCCCTTCCCCTCCTCTCTCCTGTTGTTGGCTTTGCCTTCCTCACTGCACCTTCTAAACTTCTTTCCTGTCTCCTGCATCCTCTAGACTTCCTTTCCTGCCTCCCACATTCCAGAGATAAGCCTTTAGGTTCCCACTCCCTCCTCTAAGAGACACACACACACACACACACACACACACACACACACACACACACACACACACACACACACACACCCCAGGGGGCCCCTGAGTTGATCTGTTAAGTCCTCGGCAGTGCAGTTCTGCCTGGCCTATCCTCTCACAGCAGCCAAGAACATCTTCAGTGATTGGTAACTGGGTCCTTGCATGGATTTGCCCTGCAGCTAAGCTTTATCTCAGAAAAAAGTCCAGCTGTTAAGAAAGCCACACTAGTGTGATCAGGGCTGCTCCTGCTTCTCTAACAAGATCTAGAACAGACCAACCCTTAAAGACACAGGGACTACACATCCTTGTACCAGAAACCGCTGCCACTGGTGCTAGGGCAGCACCTTGGAAGATGGGTGAGATAGACATCAGTGGGGTGGTCAGAGAGCACACCCAGCCGTTCACGTTAAACCCCACCCCCCACCCAAGCCCCGTGAATGGGGCAAGTCAGGAAGACTGAATTGTTAACAACACTAAAGGGTGCCTCCCACCTTTTCAGGGGGGGAGGAGTGTCAGTGAGTAAGTGGTTCCCAGCCCAGCAATGGTATTTGCACAGGCTGAATTAGGATAAGCTGGGGAGTCTGATGAAATGAGGATTCCCGGGCCCCACCTCTGTGTATTCTGCTTTGGTAGGTCTGGGATGGGGACCCATCATCGAGGGCAGGAGTCTGCAACAGTTCAGGCAGGTCACATATGGCCCACTGCCTGGTTTTGTGTAACCAGTGGGCTAAGAAGGATTTTTCAATTTTCAAATGGTTTAAAAATGAAAAGGAGAATAACATTTCATGACGTAAGAAAATTATATGAAATTCAAGTGTCAGTGTCACTGGCATAGCCACGCTCATTTGTTTGGGTGTTGTCTGTGGCTACTTGGTGATACAACAGCAGAGTTGAGTAGCTGTGACAGAGATTGTATGGTCTGCAAAGCTGAAAGTATTTACTACCTGCCCTTTATAGAAAAGGTTTGTCAACCCCTAAACTAGGGCCTTGCTGCTCAAAGTATAGATGGAGAACCAGTCTCACCTGGGAGCTTCATGGAACTCTGGAATCTTGAACTTCACCTCAGACCTATGAAATCAGAACCTACCATTTAACAAGATCCCCAGGTATTTGGGGCTGCTTCTCCCTCACCATGAGGCTCAGCCCAGGACTCATCTGGGCCTTAGCCAGGAGTCTTTCAAGATGCTGGGGCCAGGTTGTTATAACTAGCATTGTACACCATACTGTTAATTTATTGGACAGATAAGTAGGTGTCTTGTTCTCTGTGTTTGAGGCTTGGTGTACCTCTGGATGCTTCAGACCCTCTAGCAACTAGGTCCCTGTTTTATTCTTGCCAATCCTTGGCCAAGGCCTGGTGGTCTAATTCAAAGCTGGAGGTGGACTGGCCTGTGTTCCCTGCTGACAGACTTCCTTGATGCTGCCTGATTTCTGGGTCGCAGGCTGGGGTCTCCAGATCTGCTGCCCTGCCGGGATCTGGCTAGGAGGCGTGGCCCTCAGCCTTCCACTGTCCCATAGCCCTGATCACTGCTGAGGGCTTGACTTGGACACCTATCTTTTGCCAGTTGCTGTTCCTTCACGAGCCTATACTCTTGCTGCTGGTCAGGACCATCCTAGTAGAACATTTCCAAAAGTGGCTTCCTTGGAGGCATTGCTTCCCAGTGAGGTTCATAGATGTTCCGTGGGCAGCACAATGTATTGTAAATAAGTTGAGAAGTGCTGGGTTAAGTAGGTTGCTTGATTGAAGGACTGCTCAGGGTCATTGATATGCTACTGTACCTTGTTACCCTCTGGGAGAGGACAGGGAGGAATAGTGGCGACCACAGACTCTCAAAGTGTGGTTCCCAGATTAGCAGCAGCAGCAACAGCACCCGGGAACTTAGGAGATATGTAACTTCTCAGGCCGCACCCCAGAGCTACTACATCTGGGTATGAGGGAAGGTGGGCCCAGCAATCTGTATTTTAACAAACCCTCCAGGTGATTCTGGCGCATGCTCAAATTTGAGAACCACTGGTGTGGATATTTCTCAATTTTCTCAGAGCATCTCATTAGATTAGTGTTGTTGTTAAAGGAAACTGTGTTTTTGGTTTCAGGACAAGACAGTTGGGAAGATGACATTGAATTTCCTGAAGCATTTACTGGTGGCAGTGACCACTGCAGGCTCAAGGGGGAACAAAAACAACCTTTCGATAGCATCATCTCTCCCACGTCTGTCCTGCTAAGTGGTTGTGGGCAGAATTGGTTAGAAGCTTTTTCCTCCAGTTGAAAGCCACCAACTTTTGGCCTGTTGCCAACATCTGTTCCTTAAAATGTGTTTTTGTGTATTAACATGTGAAGAAAAGCAGAAACAGCCTTTGGGATGCATTTCTTTCCCCCTCTGTACATCTATCACCTCCCTTCAGAATACTCTTTTTTCCTGCTCCACAAAATTTCCTCGTCCAAATCCCTAACCCATCTTTCCAGGCCAGTCAAGTCGAAATGGCTTTTGTTGGTGTCCTCACCTTGGGAAAGTCTCTGGAAGCTTTCAGATCTGAGGCTGTGGCCTGTGCCCAGGCAGCGCCTCCCAGCACGGGACAGCTGTGTGTTTCTTTTCAGAGCTCAGCTCGCTCCGTCTCATCCCAGAGCTTCCTCCGTCACCTTTCCCCATCAGGGCCCGTGGTGTCACAGCCATGGGTCTGCATGTGAACAGTCCTCATTCTTTGCTATCAGAGAGTTTGTAAATGCTGTGTTGTCATTAGTCCTAGTGACCTTGAGGCCTGCCGGTGAGGTGAGAGGAGCCACTAAGTTTCCAAGCCCAGTTTCCTTTCCTTTGTTTAAATGGAGGTGAGACCTCGACCTCAAGAGCTGATGTGCATGGGTGGGTTCTTGAATTGTTTTTGCCTTCTGAACAGAATTGTAAAGGAGCAGAATCATCTCATTGGCCAGAAAACAGAGGCAATTTGGTGGCCCCCAAATGTGAATCTGGTGCAAGAGCAAGCTCTTCTCCAGCTCAGCATCTTTCTCACATGCTCTGTAGCTCTGATGCTACGTGGCTTAACCCAGTGGCTCGATCTAGAACCTTCTGCTGAAGGCCTTGCTGCAGCCTCCCTCCTTCCTTGGATTTTTTTTTTATTAGATTCAGGTATATGAAACAATGTAATAGTTAAGACATTAGGGAAACTACTTCATGGACGGTGTAGATCCTTTCTTGGATTTTGACATCCTTTCTTGGATGTTTCTCGCTTGACCTCTGTTAAACCCTCAGAGGAGCTCTCTGTTTTTACTTTGAAGGCAAGACCTATTTTTACCTTTGTGTTGAATGCAAATAGTCAGACTCCAGGGTTGTGGGCTTACCCCTTGGTGAGAACAGCAGTTGGCATTTGTTGAGGACCCTTGTTTTGGGATGACCTCCTCAGATTTAGGTGCCTATCTGTTTCCCTTCTCTCTTCCAGCTTTAGGTAATGGGCAGGGACATACTTAGGCCCTGCATTATATTGAACAATAATAGAAGGAGATTGGATTGGAAAAAAACATTATTTTTCCCTTGGATGAGAGTAATGCCTTCATTTACAAAGTCATCCTTTTAACTTTCTATTTGTTAGCTGTGTTTAATATGTCACAATTAAAATTTCACAAGCCACATACTGTCTTCATTGTCTTTGCTAGTTAAAGGCAAAATCCCTGGGGATTGTGGGTGCCGTGCCATCAGCTGTGCCTGAAGTTCCCTTTGGGGTCTTGTGCAGAAGAGTTTGAATGGGGAAAGAACATTCTCTCAGAGGAAGCAGCTGTAGAAGCAAAGCTATCTGAGAGCTCATGTCTGACAGAGATTATCCTTTTGCCAGCCCCCCACTTTACCAACATTTCTTTTTCTGGGTGAAATGGCCAATTAAGAATAGCTTTAATGGGGAAAGAACTTATGTAAGGGTGGTGTTGGGGTGCAAGCGAGGGAGGAATGGGGTGCAAGCGAGGGAGGAGTGTTGCACCCCAGTGGGCAACCCCAGTGGCCCACAGCAGTTGCCCAGTAAGCAGTACACTTACTGCCTTTCCTGTTCTCTGCCTCTCTCCCCCAGCCCATCATCACACTTCCCCCCAGATCACTACAGGCGCCTTGTCTTAATTATGATATCCATTTGGGGCAATTCACACAAACAATGGCTGAGCTGGAACTCGACCCAGGATTTTGGTTTCTGATTCAGAGTTCTTCCTACTCCTGAACTCATTCCTGGTGTACAGCGCTACTTTAGTTAGTCAGTGACCTGTAAGGCCGATTTCTATGATGGAAGCTTCAAGAGTTTTTCAGTTATCTATTGCTGTGTAAGAAACCATGCTAAAATGCAGTGGCTTAAAACAGCAGACACTATTTGTTCATGATTCTGCAATTTGGTCAGGGCTCAGTGGGGATAGCTCGTCTCTGCTCAACATGGTGTTGGCGGGAGGCAGCTCATATGGGGCTGAAGGATCCAAGATGGCTCCATTAACATGTCTGGCATTTCATCTGGGATGATTGGAATAACTGGGATGGCTGGGCCTCTCTCTAAGTGTTTGCAATCTCCCATTCTCTTGGTCTTTTCTGTGTCTCTGTGTTGTCCTTTTCTCCAGCAGAGTAAATGGACTTTTTTTTACATGTACATGGTTTCCCAGGGGATGAAAACCAAAGCTGTCAAGACGCTTAAGGCCTAGGCACCTAAGTGTCACAGCATCACTTCTGTCACACTCTATTCATTAAAACAAATTGCAAAGCAGGCTAGATTTGGGGTGGTGGTAGTAGTGGATAGACTCCACCTCTTAATATGGGGAGAGTGGTATGCATGTGCAGGGTGGGAGTAATTATTGGTGGCCAACTTCACATGCAGTCCACTACAGGGCTGGTTTGGGAGAGCATATTGGAAATGGGAGTTTCATTTCTTAGGATGTTTGCTGTGTGCATTGTAATTAAACCCCAGGTTGATTATCCAAATGTATTAGGCTGTTTATCTACAGAATGTGGCCAGCCCAGATTCATTGCAAGTCCATAGAACTGAGTAAATCTGTAGTCCTGGGAATATCCAAGGTTTATTTCCCTGTGCTTACGGGTACTAGCACCACCTCAATTCTTTACTCATCCATACTTTTTTCTCTTATTTTCATCAAAGTCGAAGACTTTATTAAAGAAGAGGTAACTCAAAGTAGGTCATAGACCTAAATATAAAACCTATAACTATAAAACTTCTTGATGATAATATGGGACAAAATCTCTGTGAGCTTGAGTTAGATAAGGCTTTGTTAGATACGACACCAAAAGCACGATCTATAAAAGTTAAAAAAAAAATGAACTTCATCCAAATTTAATACTTCTGTTCTTCGAAAGACAGTCAAGAGGATGAAAAGACAAGCCATAGCCTGGAGAAAATATTTGCAAATGACATATCTGATAAGGACTTTTATCCAGCATATATAAAGAGCTCTCTAAACTCAATAATAAGAAAACAAGTAACCCAATTTAAAGAGGAGGCAAAATATTTCAATAGACACTTCACCAAAGAAGGTTGTATGAAAAGATGCTCAACATCATTATACATCTATTAGCTGGATGAACTTGTCCAACATAACTTCTGCTTTCATTTGCCAAATGTGAACAGTGCCACCTGCATTCCTTGGGAAGTGATTTGTAACAGAGCAGTGCAAATAAAAGGTATGGTTATAACTCCACCCCGCTCCTCCCCCGCCCCCCCCCAAAAAAACCAAACAAACACCAACTTGCACACATTTCTATTCCTTGTAGAGGGCTGACTAGCCATTTTCTCTGTCTCCCTCGCTGGACTTTATGTGACAGACACCCACAAATTGCTGGCCATGACTGTGAGGTAACCACTGGCCACTAGCAATTTGAGGCTGATCATTTACTGTAAGCTCAAGTGGACGTGGGTGTCTCCTACCATGCTTTTCCAAGCCAGTCTGGTTTCTAGGGTTCCATAAAAAAATCCCCAAATGCCTACTTCTGCCCTCAAGTGTCCCAATGTCCTTTCATTTCAAGGAACTTGCATCATTTGTGCCCCATAGCAAAGAGCTTTAGTGTTCGTTGGTACTATCAATACCAAAGAGATTTACTTTGACTTGATTTTTTTTCTTTGAATTCCTTTCTAATCAATGGTAAAGTCTGAAATATATTATTTTATATTTTCAGATACTATTTTTTCTCCAGAACCTAATGTTAAATTCAATGCTGAATGCTTAATAAGGACACTGATTACACGAGGAGTAAGTAACAGAACATTTTTCATCTAACTTCTAAATTTGGAAAAAGAACCTTGGATGAACAGCTGCAGTGTCCCAAATAATTTTCCATTTCTGTGAATCCCAAAGGCCCTTCTTTAGGCATTTAGCATTCCTGAAAGTCCTGAAATAATAATAATGATAATGATAATAAAACATACAGGGACAAACAGGGTTTTTAAAAAAATACCTTATTGAGGTATACTTGACATATAAACTCCACTGAATTGCCGTTATACCTTTTTCAAACATTAACTGGAAGATTTTTTGCAGGTCTGTTTCTGTGTTTTTTATTGTGACCTATTGATCTATGTGCCTATGTCTTCGCCAATACCCCATTATTCTGAATACTGTAGTTTTGTAAATAGTCTTAAAATTGGGTTGTGTGTTTCCTCCAACTTTATTCTTCTTTTCCAAAATTGTTTTGGCAATAAAGTCCATATAAGTTTTAGAATAAGCTTGTCTATATCTACTAAAAACACCCTGCTGGGATTCTGATTGTAATTATGTTAACTCGATTGATCAATTTGGGGCGAATTGACATCTTTACTATTTTGCATTTTCTAATTCACAAGCATGGTATATCTCTTCATTTATTTGGGTCATTTTTTAATTTCTTTCATCGGCATTTTGGAGTTGTCTGGTACATGTTTTGTTAGATTTCTACTTAAGTATTTCATTTTCTGGAGCTATTGGAAATGGTAGTTTTCTTTTAATTATTATTATTGCTTTCTAATGGTTCTTAAACAGCATATAGAAATACAAGTGATTTTTGTGTTTTGACTTTGTATCTTGAAACGCTGCTAACCTCAGGAGTAATTTCATAGACTCTTTAAATAAGAGTGGTGAAAGTGAATGTCTCTGCATTATTCCCAATCATAGGGGGAAAGCCCTCAATCTTTCACCATGAAATATAATGTTAATTGTAGGGTTTTTGTAGATGCTCTGCATCAGGTTGAGGAAATTCTCTTCCTAGTTTGCTGTGAATTTATGTAATGAATGGATGTTAAATTTTGTCATATACTTTTTTGGTATAAATTGATATGATCATGTGAATTTTCTTTAGTCTGTTAATGTGGTGGGTTACATTGATTGATATTTTTATTGACTGATTTTTTTAAATAGTAAGTCAGCCTTATGTTCCCAGGATGTATACCACTTGATGTCGGTATAGTATTCTTTCTATGTATTGCTGGGTTTTATTTGGTAATATATCATTTGGGACTTTTGCATCTATGTTCATAATGGATATTGCCCTATAGTTTTTTTTTTTTTTTTAAATCTTCTCCCATTCGGTTTGTTGCCTCTTTTTATGTATGTATGTATGTATGTATGTATGTATGTATGTATGTATGTATACTGGGGAAGGGGAACAGGACTTCATTGGGGAACAGCGTGTACTTCCAGGACTTTTTTCCAAGTAAAGTTGTCCTTTCAGTGTTAGTTGTGGAGGGCGCAGCTCAGCTCCCAGTGCAGTTGCCGTTGCTAGTTGCAGGGGGTGCAGCCCACCATCCCTTGTGGGACTCGAGGAGTTGAACCGGCAACCTTGTGGTTGAGAGCCCACTGGCCCATGTGGGAATCAAACCGGCAGCCTTCGGAGTTAGGAGCATGGAGCTCCAACTGCCTGAGCCACCAGGCCGGCCCCTGCCCTATGGTTTTATTCTTTTGTAATTTCTTTGGTTTTCCCATCAGGGTAATGCAGGCCTCATAAAATGAGTTGTGACGTGTTCTCTCCACTTGTACTTTCTAGAAGAGATTCTGTAGAGTTTGTGTTATTTCTTCTTTAAATATTTGGTAGAATTTACCAGTGAAATCATCTGAGCCTAGATATTTGAGCTACAGATTCAATTTCTTTAATATTTACAGCACTCTTCAGGTTATTGATTTCATCCTGGGTGAGTTTTGATAGTTTCTGGTTTTTGAGGAATTAGTCGACTTCATCTCAATTGCCAGTTATGTGTAGAGTTATACATAGTATCTGTTGTGATATCTTCTGCTTCATTCCTGATACTGATAATTTATTTCTGCTCTTTGTTCTATTTTGTTTGTCATTCTTGCTGGAGTGTCAATTATATGAATATTTTCAAAGGGCTATTTTTGGCTTGATTTTTCTCTATTGTGTTCTCTCGTGTTGTTTCATTGATTTCTGCTTTTACCTTTATTATTTCCTTCTTGCTTTGGCTTTGCTTTGTTCTTTATCTAATTTGTTATGGTTAACAAATTGTTATGGAAAGCTCAGGTTATTGTTTTGAGTCCTTTCCTCTTTCTAATATAAATGTCCAATGCTCTAAATTTCCCTCTAAGCATCTCTTTTTTAAAAAAAGATTTTATTGCGGAAGGGAAACAGGACTTTATTGGGGAACAGTGTGTACTTGACTTTTTCCAAGTCAAGTTGCTGTCCTTTCAGTCTTAGTTGTGGAGGGCGCAGCTCAGCTCCAGGTCCAGTTGCCGTTGTTAGTTGCAGGGGGCACAGCCCACCATCCCTTGTGGGACTCAAGGAATCAAACTGGCAACCTTGTGGTTGAGAGCCCACTGGCCCTGGTAGGAATAGAACCGGCAGCCTTCGGTGTTAGGAGGAGCACGGTGCTCCAACCACCTGAGCTACCCAGCCGGCCCCTCTAAGCACCTCTTTTGCTGCATCCCACTGCACTCTTTCTCCTCTCCTTCTTGAACTCTGATGCCTTGAATGTTAGATCTTTTGATCTTGTCCCACAGGTCCCTGAGCAATAGAGGAAAAAAAAACCTGAAAATAGTTAACCAAGCAAGGGGAATACAGAGAAGGACAAAAAGCCATGGGTGCTCTCCCCACCCTCTTGAGGCCACAGCTTTTCCAATCATTGAGAATGGTTCGCCTTACCCAGAATTTTAGGAGCCTGCAGGCCCCTGTTGTTACTGATACAGCAGCCACTGCTGTCATTTTTGCCTATTGCTACCACAAGATTACCTGGGGACTGGAGCACAAGAGAACAAAGAAAACACAAAAGAAAACTGGAGGATGTTCCCCCCCACACACACACCCCGGGATTTGGGAGTCCCCTTTCCCACTCCTTGAGCCAGAACTTGAGGGCTCCTTCTGGAACTCTCTGTATGTATCCAATGCCTACTCCTGTGTTTGAGCTGACTTGAGTTCAGTCCAAGGAAAGGTCACCACCAATTCAGTGATACTTCAAATTTTGTCTCCTCCAGTCTGCCTGCTAATGTTTGCTTTTCAGAGTCCTCAAATAGCTGTTCAATATACTCTGTTCAGGTTTTTTAGTTGCATTCAGTAGGAAAGAGAAGGTACAGTGTGATTACTCCATCTTACCCAGAACTAGAATCTTGTGACCTGTTTTTTTTTAATGTTACATGAACTTTTTTATGGTGGTCAAATACGTGATTTCCTTCCTCCGTTCTTTCTTTCTCTCTTTTGTTTATTTCCCACACTTTCTTGACTGTGGTAACAAGGATATTGTTAGACCTTGATAAATAGCTTTTGACTTGACTTTGTTGCAGATGGTAAAAATTCTTTTGCGTGAGGCTTTATAAATATTACAATTTAGAGAAATGATTGGAATGCTCATCATTGGAAAACACTTTCTGCTTTCCAAAGATATGTCTACTAGGATGAGAAAAGAAAATAAACATAATTTAAAAAGTGGGGAATACTGATCTTATGGAGTGACTCTGAAAGTTCAGAAAGGATAATATGTCTGTATCTGACACAGATGTGAGTTACTTTTGTTCCTTTAAGTAAACCCAGTTCCATCCAAACCCTTTTTTCATGAGGTGATGCCAGTGAATATATGTTAATAATTAAAGGAACATAACCATGCAGAACGATTATGCATCAAATGCTATATGTCCTTCTTTTGATTTATAGGGTAGCTCATCTGAGCAGTGAATGAACAATCCTGTCTGTAGCCTGAGAAATGGAAATTGTAGAATTGGAGATTCAGTAAAACACGATCTTTCACACAGATGAGGCTTCTGGTAAACTTTTCAATTATTGGTTTTGTTTTGGCACTTGTATTGGTGTCATCACACATTAAACAGCTTCAGAACATTAGTGAAATTATATCTACTTATCTATAAAAGGGTGAACTGCTAGAAACTGTGTAGCTTCTTTTCCAGTGTGATCAGATGACTGCTTTCTGCAGCAGACCCATGTACTAGGTCATGTACTCGGTGGCCCCAGCTCAGGTGATTAGCTCAGCTTCCGACTCCACCCAACCTATTGCTAATCACAGATGAACCAGGCACACATGCTTATTTTGAGCAGGTATCTGAAATCGACTGCAGCTTAAATCTAGTGATAGCTGAGGCTCGGAAAACATTTATGTTAACATCCAAGTTCTGTTTAAAACATCAACAAAAGCCAAATCCCCCAGTTTAATAGGCTCTTTTGAACTTTTCTCTTGTGAACCAACTATGTGGACATGTAATTCATCATTAGCTCATAAAAGCACTGCAGAAATATAAATCCGGATTGAAGCCTAAAAAAAATGGAGCCACGCTGCTTTCAACTACAGCCCTCAATCCTGGTATCTGAGACCTTCTCTCCTTTTCTCCAGCCACTCATGTCATTTATCGGTCCCATCTTCCTCCTCCTCTGTGTCCTTTTGCTCACACTCCTGAAATCAAGTCTTTCCCTTTGGTACAATGCCTGTGTCTCAATTTAAAAATCTTCACTAGAATACACCAACTCCATGGTTAAAGAGGAGGAAACAAAGACTCGGAGAGATGGTGGGCTAGGTGGTGGCAGAGCTTGCTGAGGTTTCCTGGCATCCACTCCATTGTTCTACTCTTCTAAAAAGGCACTGTGCTGTTCACAGAACATCTCCTCTGAAGATACCACATGGAGTTGTTTTTATTATTATTATTTTATTATTATTGGGGTGACAATGGTGAGTAAAGTTACATAGATTTCAGGTGTACAATTCTCTAATACATCATCTATAGCTCACATTGTGTGCTCACCACCCAGAGTCAGTCCACACAGAGTTTTTAATCTGCTCACAACTTTCTTCCCATACCTTTTAAGTATACGAAAGATCAATCTGTGGTGGCGTGAGAAGTCAGGATGGTGGCGTGATTCTGGTCATGTTTCGTTTCTGGGTCTGAGTGATTTTACATGGCTGTATTTAGTTGTCATAATTCATTGAGCTGTGCACTTTTCTTTAAATGAAACACTTGTAAGAAGCGTACAGAAGAGGGATGACTAGTGTGGACAGATTGGGAAAAGTGCAGAAGAGGAGACAAGTGGAGTATAGCATCATCCCCGACTTTTTTGCTGGGGCCTCAGAACTTAATATTTGACTAATGTTCTTTATTATGCAACAAGTCCCCTCTCTCATCCATCTTAAAAATTCATTTTCCTCTTAAAGTTCTTTTATTCTGCTCTCCAGGGTACTTTTGCTTCCTGGCGCCTGCATAATCTTTGTACCATCAGTGCTGCAGATTCCTACTTAAAAAGAGGCATTTGCCACAGCCAAAAATCATAGCGATAATCATGCCGTGATCTCGGCTTCCACCGCGGGGTACTTACTCATTTAATATTTGCTGTGCGCGCTTCTAACAAGCCAGGGCACATCTGGATTTGTAGTTGCCCAGCATGTCTGTGCTCCAAGACTCCAACAATATGTGTGAGAGTGTCTATAGCTTATTTTCTAAGTGACAGCACCGAAACCGTATGTTTTTCTCTCTTTTTACATTGAATCTGAGACATGAAATGATTATTCTTTGAGACTTCTCTCTCCCCACGTTCCACCTTTCTTTTACAGCAGGGGCAGGGGCAGGAGCCCAAGTTTGTAACCAACAGTGGATTGAAAGCCACAGATCCTTACCTCCTTCCCAGGGCTGACGAAACGATCTTTCATAGGTGTTCATCACTTTGCTTTTTTATTATTTCTCGCTCTTATTTTTAGAGTCATCTTTCATCCTTTCCTCCCCAAAGGTTGCTTTTTAGTGACATAAAAGTCAATCTGTGGTTTGTCTGTGAGACATCATTTGGTATTATAATTTCACAAAACCACAGAATCTTAACCTTGGAAAGGGCCTTAGAGCTCCCCACGTTACTCCCCAGTGCAGAAATCCCCCATCTTGCTTCCCCTGCCAGCATCCAGCAGCCTTGTGGGAACATTTCCAGGCTCGGTGAGCTTTGATGATGTCTCAAGATGGTCTTGAAGCCTTAGAAAATCCTGCCTCATGTTGGGTTGAAGCCAGTCTCTGGATAACTTCCAGACATTGTCCCTATTTTTCACTTGAATTACAGTATACAGAGCAAGTCTCTCTGTATTTTCTTCCATGAGAAATCAGAGCACAGGATACTATTTCCCTTAAGTCTAATTTTCTTCAGACTATAAATCTAAAGTGTCCTCACCATTCAACAAACTTTTACTTATTTGTTTACTTATTTACTTTACCACGTTGGTCACTTTTTGGTTTTTCTTTTTAGCCCTTTCACTGTGTTGATTTCAAGTTTTTTTCCTTCAAAATGTGTCAAAAATCCACACCAAAAAAAGTTGATATTTTGACTATTTTATACATTTAATAATAACATTTTGAGCTGCTTTGTACATAAGTGACATTTTTATTTTAAACCTTTGTTATATGGTAATACATTTACTATTATATTGAATTTTAGCAAAAAACAACTCAACATACTAAGTGGCATCAATTAGATTTAAGTATAAATAAATTAGAATCTAATGGCATTGCTGATGTAAAAAATTTATCACAAAATGTTATACAATATGGCATACAAAACATCTTTGTTGTTGATAGCGCAAGCCACAGGAAAACATATCTGAACGTCGCAGCAAAAGTGTTAGAATCTTCCAGAACATCTGTGCCATTCTTAAAGTTCGGCCCTAAGAACTGGCCAAAATCGCCTGCTACTCCTGGTGCGGTTGGTCCAGGATAAACTAGCTTTCTGTGGTTTAGCCTCTGTCCTCCTGCTGGTCACTGTTGCTTTCTCCTCTTTAGAAGCTGCTTCACCTGCCAGCTCACAATGTGGGGAACTACCTGACTACTCCCAAGTCTGCCAAGGTGGGTCCCTTCATACTGGGTATGTACAGCTCAGTGTAGGACAAGAAATACAAGACTTCATGTTTATAATCTCTCTTCAATTTCTCCTTGTAGGTTTCCCACCAGCTACTGCCTCTGATGATGTCTTCACCTGTCACTTTTGCCCATTTGTAGCTACCTCTGTTGATGCCCTGTCTCATTTCCCCTCAGCCCACCTCTGCGTTCCCCCACAGTGCCCACTCATGCTGACAGTTCCACACCTCAGATGGCCCTATGTCTCAGAGGCTTTGCCTGCAGGCTTTCTTCCAGTGCTGTGGAAGCTTGCTCAGCAGGAAGTTGTGGAAGAGTAGGAGATTTAACACCCCCAGGGCCAGCCCTCAACTGAAGAGGGACAGGGGTGGGTAAATACCCTAGCTTCCAAGTTCCTCAGCGGATCCCCAATGGCAGTGAGCCCTGCTCGCCCCCAAAAGCAGCCCGCTCATTAGAATGCCTTGATGGACTTCTCTCTTTTTCCTTTCTCACTCCCCTTACATTCTCACTGAGCTGCCTGGGGTCACCTCCCAAATGATCTACCTGCACCCAAGTCCTCATCTCAGGGTCTGCTTTGGGAGAAGCAAAACTGAGATCCTGCCCTCTCCCGCTTTGTACCTTCTTTAAATTACTCTTCTTAACTCTTCTTTCACATCTGGAACTACACAAAGCCCTACAGCACATCTTCCAAGAGAGTGTTACCCATTAACGGGTTGTGAAATCCAATTTAGTGGCTCATGACCAGCAGTGTTTCAGAATTAAAATGGAATAGAATTGAAAAGATGAGAGGGCATCACACCTTAAATACTGTTCTGTGAAACTTATCTTTCAGTCACATAATTGTGTGTACTGAGTCACAAGATAAAATTTTTTTCTTACTGTGGGTTGTGGTTAAAAAAAAAAAGTTAAAAACTCACTGCTGGGCTGGCCCAGTGGCTCAGGTGGTTGCAGTGCCTGCTCCTAACGCCAAGGTCGTGGGTTCGATTCCCACATGGGCCAGTGAGCGGCGCCCTCTATAGCTAAGATTATGAACAACAGCTCTCCCTGGAGCTGGGCTGCCGTGTGCTGCCATGAGACCAGCGTGAGCTGCTGTGAGTGGCTGACTGACCGACAACTGACTGCCTCAGCCTGGGGGAGCTCAAGGCTCATAATACCAGCATGGGCCAGGGAACTGTGTCCTACACAACTAGACTGAGAAACAACGGCTTGAACCGGAGTGTGGGGGTGGGTGGAGGTAGAAGAAGGGGAGAAAAACTCACTGCTTATGCGAACAACATACAGAAATCAGTATTTCTTTAGGGTATTTACAACCACTAAGTTACATATTATCGTCCAGTTAAAGGAATATCAGATGGAGGTGTATGGGCCTTTGTGCAAACGAGATGTGTTGTGTCAGAGGAGGCATTCTCTTAAGTAAATCAAGAAAATGAGGTTACTTTGTCCTGATTTTTTCCTTTTTAAACCAATGCTGATTCCAAATCATTACCATTAAAAAAAAATTCTCACACTTTTTCTGTTTAATAATATGTTCTAAAATAAAGCTTAGGATAGAATTGAACTTTTTCACGTCTATGCTTTACACACACTCCATATTTTTATGGGTTTGAAACTTGCCTATTCTTAGTCTTTTATACTTCTTTGGTTTCCTTTAGTTTTCCAGTGATTATGAGGAATAATTCCACAGTCTGCTCTCTACATTCTTGCAGGCCCTGAGATGTGCTTTCCCTAATGTGGAAATTTGAGGTAAAGCAGCCAGCTGGGGGCTCAGCACTCTGTTCCAAGCCCCTCTTCCTAATGTGTGGCTTTTCCTAGTCTGATGATGGGTCATCTCCATGGAGGTGACAAGAACCACAGCAGGGGTTGAGAAAATCTGGTTTTAATCTGTTCATTTTTCCACTGATCTTCAAGATAAAGATTTTTATCTTTATCTTGTAACTTTAGAGCTCCTCATTTATATTGAATCATACGGAGTCTGGGCAGTTTGTATCATAATAGGGTGAACAAGATGTTGCCCTCTGGGGCAAAATAATTGTCACGGGGATGTAAAGTACAGCATAGGGAATATAGTCAATAATATGGTAATAACAAATGTATGGTAGCAGATGGGTACTAGAATTATTGGGGTGATCACTTTGTGAGTTATATAAATGTCTAATTACTGTGTTGTACACCTGAAACTAATACAATATTCTATGTCAACTGTAATTGAAAAATACATTTTTAAAAATTAAAGATGTTGCCCTCGTCTAATCACTAATTTAGTGATTCTTCCACATGACCGGAGGAGTAGCAGGCAATCTCAGAAGCTGCCCGATTCCCCACAGGGCATGACTGTGTTTGGGGCTGGGGTCTTGGAAGCAAGCTCATGCAGCAACAGAAGGGTCCACACAACCCATCTAGGCTTTGGGCTTCAGCTCCCTGCTCTACTCCTTTGCTCTACTCCACCTCTTTCCTGCTTTCCATTCTTGATACTTTTTTTTTTTTTTTCAGTTTCAGGTGTACAAAACAAAATAGTGATTAGACCTTTATATACCTCACAAAGTGATAACCCCAATAAGTCTTGTTACCCATTAGTTATTTTCTCTCTCTCTGTCAAATAACTTTATTAAATAATTGTAAAAGAATCACTGGACTATTGGAAAAAAATCTGAAAAGACAGAAAAGCATAAACAATAAAAAGGAAAGTCAAATTACCTATAATCTACCACCCAGATATAACCACTTTTAATATTGGTGTTTATCTTTCTAGGCTCTATTCTATGCAAACATTTGTATAATTTAAAAAATGTTATTTTCCATTTTTGGGTAATCTGCTTTTCATAAACTTAAAATTCGTGGTGTAAACAAAATGTTGGCAAAAATTTCAAACATACTGAAAAGTTGAAAGCATTTTTATGGTAAACAACCATATGGTACCAAGTAGATTCTACAATTAATATTTACATATGTTTCATTGCATGTCTATCCATCATTCTATCCATCAGTACATCTCGTTTTTTTAATACATTTCAAACTTATTGACATTAGCACCCCCATTCTTTAGTATCCATACCATTATCATTTCATTACTATTTGTATTGTTACTTTTAATAGCTATATCCCAATTTGTTTAGTTAGTCCTCTCTTGATGGACATTAGAGTATTTTCAACTTTTTGTTAGTATTAATATAAACACCGTCACAACAAACATCCTTGTTTATGCACACTTCTCTGATTGCTTCCTCAGGATGAATTTTGGTAGTGGCTGGCTCAAGGTGCATGTGTATTTGTAAGGGTTTTCACGTGTATTGCCAGTTTACTTTCTAGAAAAAATCTTATTAATTGCACATCTAAAAGCAATATATAAGACTGTCTAACACTAGATATTGCTGATCTTTTTAAGTTTTTCTAATCTGTTTGGGAAAATGTATTTTATGGATTTAATTTGTAAGTTTTTCCCCTTTTGTTCTTTCCCAGACTTTAAATTCCTTCTCATCTTGCCATGGTGATCAGCACTTCCTTGTCCTTCTTTCTCCCTGGGCAGTCTAGATTCAGAACCCCAACTTTCCATTGCAGAGATGGGTAGGAAGTTGTGTCTACTTGGGTGACTTCATGGACTAGGTCTTGGGTCCATTTGACCCAGTTTTTATTTTATTTTATTGAGGAATATTGGGGGACAGTGTGTTTCTCCAGGACCCATCATCTCCAAGTCATTGTCCTTCAGTCTAGTTGTGGAGGGCTCAGCTCAGCTCCAAGTCTAGTTGCCAGTTGCCGTTTTCAGTCTTTAGTTGCAGGGGGTGCAGCCCACCATCCTATGTGGTAATTGAACTGGCAACCCTGTTTTTCAGGGCTCACGCTCTAACCAACTGAGCCATCCAGCTGCCCCGACCCAGTTTTGTTGCCTAAACTCCAAGAGGCCTTCTCTGTGTATCGTGACATATTCACATCACCCATTTCCCAAGTTTATCACACAGAAAGTTTCTTCTGAGCATTGATAATGACAATGGTAGGATATTGGCATACGTATTAAAAGCAAGAAAGATTTTAGGTAGACTTTAAAGAAGAACTTTAGACCATCCTAGAGGTAAAGTATTGACAGCTGCTTGAGAGTAGGCTGGGACAGCTATGGCTCCAGACTTTGAATATTCATTGGGAAACTCTCAGTCCTTGGATCTGGTGTCTGCATCAGATCATCTTCCCAGAGCATTTCCAGATCTAAGATTCTCTAATTTTATTGGCAAATATGCCTTTTAATTGAGGCCCAAATTGTCATTCTTAAAAGCACATCTAGGATAAACAAGTTCTTTTAATTGCAAACAAATGAGAAACCAACCTAACAAACAAACTTTTTTACATCAAATACATTATAATTGCTCTGGTTGAAAAAAAATGCGGTTTTTTAAAAATTAAACATTGACTGGAACAAAAGAATCTTTATATAATATGTAATAAAACAACAAATACCTTTGTACTGACCAGCCAGTTTAATAAAAAAAATATTACCAAAAAAACTATAAACGTTATCTTGAAGTCCTCGCTATGCCCTTGCTGGATTCCCTTTTATTTCCTCAGAGGTAACAGATATCCTAACTTCAGGTTTGTCATTCCTTTGACTTTTTGTAGTACTTCCAAATCTGTACCTCTAACAATATAGTATTTACTTTTGCATGTTTTCGACCTTTGCATAAATGGACTCATACTGAATTTATTCTTCTGCAACTTGTTTTTCTCTCTCAACATTAGATTCTTTATTTTTTTTTATTTTTTAAGGCTTTTTTTTTAGGGGGGAGAACAGGACTTTATTGGGGAACAGTGTGTACTTCCAGGACTTTTTTCCAAGTCAAGTTGCTGTCCTTTCAATCTTAGTTGTGGAGGGCGCAGCTCAGCTCCAGGTCCAGTTGTTGTTGCTAGTTGCAGGGCGTGCAGCCCACCATCCCTTGCGGGAGTCGAACCTGCAACCTTGTGGTTGAGATCCCGCACTCCAACCAACTGAGCCAACCGGGAGGCAGCTCAGCTCAAGGTGCCGTGTTCAATCTTAGTTGCAGGGGGCGGAGCCCACCATCCCTTGCGGGACTCGAGGAATTGAACTGGCAACCTTGTGGTTGAGAGCCCACTGGCCCATGTGGGAATCGAACTGGCAGCCTTCGGAGTTAGGAGCATGGAGCTCCAACCGCCTGAGCCACCGGGCCGGCCCTCAACATTAGATTCTTAAGATTTGTTCATATTGTTGCACGTGGTTGTAGTTTGTTCATTCACATTACTGTATAGAATCCCATTGTGTAAATAGACCATAGTCTATTCATGCTACTCTTGATGTGTCCTTTGGTTGTTACTAGTTTTATGTTATGACAAACAGTGTTGTTGGGAAGATTCTTGTCCATTTCCCTGGAACAATGCGAAGGGATTCCTCTAGAATGAATACTTAGGAGTGGAATTGCTGGATAACAGTACATGTATAACTTTGACTTTGTTCAATAATACAAATCATTTACTATAGACATTGTACTAATTTAAACTTTTGCCGCCAGTGTGTGTTTCTACTGCTCAACATCCTTGTCAACACTTGATCTTGTTAGACTTTTAAATTTTTGGCAGACTGATTGTGTGTGAAATGGTATCACTATGGTTTTAATTATCATTATTAATGAGATTTCAGTAATATAATAGCACTAATAATGTGGTTATGAATTCTCATGGGAGGGTTTTTTTCATCTTCTATTCAGTGCCAGGGTACAAGAGAAGAAATATTCTTTGTAGCCCTGGTTCACAGGATGGATTTATATCTAGTTCACCCTTTACACTGAGTTTGTAGACCTCTGGTGTATCAGCTCTGTGGGGGGGTGGTGGTGGTGAGGGGAGGTGGGAGGTCTCCTCTGAAACTGCCACTCTTGAGTGGTCCCTGGCGGTTTGTCTTCCGTACCTGAATCTTCACCAGTCCATGGATATTAAAGCTCAATTTTGGCAGTTGTCCTCCATGAAAGGTGAGCTTCAACATCTGCTTACCTGACCAGGTTCCCTCTTTTGCAAAGGCTTTGGCTTCTGAGTATTCCCTACTTTCATGCAAACTCAAAGTGCATTTCAAAATTTAAACAAAAAATTCATTCAGAATTTTTTAGTTGATTTTTGTATGTGCACGGTCAGGTTACAATGGCTCCTATGCCTGAAATAGAGTCCTAATTGCTTGACTTTGAAATTGACTCCCTTTCCAACCTATAGTTACTTTTAAATGTATTCATGGGATTGAACCAGAGGAATCTGGTAATTTGAGGAATCGAAGGACACTTGTATCTCCTCAAACTGCCCTCCTCAGATTCACAAACTAGAAAAGTCTCCCTGGCGATGTTTACCCGATCACTTGTTCAAGATTTCACAATAAAACAGAGTTGCCATTTGCTAACACTTGAGGATTTCCGTGTGTGTTTACCTGGGGGAGGAGAGGAAATTTGTCTAGGATGTTTACAATTTACTTCCTGCCTTAATTTTTCATTTGCAATTCCTTGCTCAGATAGTTCTAGGAGACATCAGCATTCATGCTCTAATACCCATGTCTTACTTTTCCGGTGCATCCTTAATGATGAAAAAGATCCCATCCCCAATTCGATTTGATTTTGCTGTATAGAATCTGAATATGCCACAAATCCCATACATCTAGAAAAACTTTCAGAGGTCAATACCAACAATACAATTACTGACAACTGTTGTAAGTGATGCAAAATAGTGCTTGCCTTTCCCCTTCCTTTTGGATAGGAATGTGCCCACATTGATGTAATTAAATATTTTATGTAAATCAGCCAGGGCAGTGCCTGGGGTAGTTTCTATTCACTAAATACTGGTAGTAGGTCCTTCTTCTCCCTTACAAGCCGCAGGCACCTGCATTAGGACTCACTGGTGTCAACTTTGGCCAATAAGGCCGAATGAGGTGGTGCTGCACAGAGCTGTCCTGTGTGATGGAAGGTTAGAGGAATCACCTGCTACTTCATTTCATTTACCTTTTATTTGGCTGCTTCCTTTTTTTTCAATTAAAGTTTATTGGGGTGACAGTTGTTAGTAAAGTTACATAGATTTCAGGTGTACAATTCTGTATTACATCATCTATAAATCCCATTGTGTGTTCACCACCCAGAGTTAGTTCTCCTTCCATCACCATATATTTGATCCCCCTTACCCTCATCTCCCATCCCCCACCCCCCTTACCCTCTGGTAACCATTAAACTACTGTCTGTGTCTATGAGTTTTTGTTTCTCATTTGTTTGTCTTGTTCTCTCGTTTTTGGTTTATATACCACATATCAGTGAAATCATATGGTTCTCTGCTTTTTCTGTCTGACTTATTTCGCTTAGCATCATACTCTCAAGATCCATCCATGTTGTCACAAATGGTCCTATTTCATCTTTTCTTACCGCCGAATAGTATTCCATTGTGTATATCTACCACAACTTCTTTATCCATTCATCTATCTATCGGAGGACATTTTGGTTGTTTCCATGTCTTGGCCACTGTAAATAAAGCTGCAACGTACATTGGAGCACACGTGTCTTTATGTATAAATGTTTTCAGATTTTTTTTTGGTAGATACCCAGGAGAGGGATTGCTGGGTCATATGGCAATTCTATTCATAATTTTTTGAGGAACCTCCACACTGCCTTCCATAACGGCTGCACCAGTCTGCATTCCCATCAACAGTGTATGAGGGTTCCTTTTTCTCCACAGCCTCTCCAACACTTGTTATTATTTGTCTTGTTGATGAAGGCTGCTTCCTTTTTACCCTGGACTCATCAGGGTGTTAGAAAATTGCTCAGAAAGACACGACTGTGGCAAAGTTTCCTTAAAGGTTTACACTTCCTTCTTCACTGGCCCATGGTTTCTGAGAATTGGCCTTATCCCTGCAAATGGAGACCTGATTAGCTCCATCAGTTGCCTCCCTGCAAACAGTCTTGCCTTGACCCTGGAGGTTACTGATGACGTGAGGTGCCGGTGGAAGGACGAAAGGAGCTTGTCACTGCAGGCCCTTCTACCTCAAGGGGCTGGGAAGGGTCCAACATGCCTGCAGGTTCCTGTATGGACAAGTTGCAGCATCCTTCAGAGCAGCCAAGACATAAAAATGGTAGTTTGTATTTGGACCTGGAATTTCTGAGCTTTGAATTCTTGGACCAGAGGCTTCTCGGTAAGGGAAACCAGGATGCATATAAATATCCAAATCCATATTAGTCTCTTTGTTAGACTCTAGGTCAGCAGATCAAGACTGCCAACTAGCAGGATGATAGCACTGGGAATAGAATGAGCCCGAATACCGTGTTCCACGATGGGCATGGGAAGCAGCAGATGTGGGATGTAGCAGGCACTAGAGAGGGGGGAAATATCCTCTCCTTTTAGTGGGTATTGGAATCACCCCCAGACACATCTAGAGTTGGACTACATTGTGACTTAAAATGGCTCTTAAGTTAAAATGGACTCCCCAGGGGCTCTGGTCACCATTTATAATATGGTTTCCAAGGGAAAGCCAAGTTCATGTTACAAACAACTAAATGCACTTTTGGGACACCGTCATTTGTAGGTAAAAGGCACTTGGGATCCCTTGTCATCAGTGTCTTGAAATCCTGGCAGGGTTACAAGCCAACCTGGGCCTTTCTTTGAAAGGGGCCTGCATGTCGTATTTGTTGTATAACACCAGGAGCCCGTTGATCCAATGGATTACTCCCATTTGCCTGTTCTGCTACTTGAAGCTTGCCGGTCAAGATCAGGCAGTTTCCACAACGAGAAAAGGAAGCCATTTTGGGAACCCTTTGTGTAATTGGTTGTGTTAAGGCATTATGTAAATATTAGAATGGATGAGTGCCTTAATTGATATGTATAGCAAAGATTACTCTGTTTGATTATCAACTTGGGATTCCTAGATAAATGGTGTAATGCAATTACTTTCAAATTCTTTTGCTACCTGCAGTAAGAAATATATTTTATATCACAATCCAGAACACATACATACATGCACATGATATGTCATCCAATTTAAGATTCCATTGGTTTTCAGAGGCACTGTTATTTTAGGTACCATTAAAGAAGAGAAAAGTGATGCCAATTAAATTACACCATTCCATTGATTGTAAAGGTCACCGCAAGTTCAGAGAAATTAAAATGTAAAAAAAGTGCTTTTTGGAATCCATGAAATATACATTCCTGAAACAAAAGTTTCATAAACCTTTACTATGTACAGTGTGTTACAAGTGTTTACTTCTTTGCCTATTCTGATCTAATGTATTTTATTAAAAATCAAGCTAGTCCCACTACATTTGTTGAAGAGCACACTAACGTGTTTTAAGTCTGAGCTATAGTATTGTTTTAAAAAAGGAATCAGAGGTGATATGCCAAGACGGATTTCTTATCCCAAACCAGATGTCATGCCATATGTTTTGGTCATTCATTTCATTCAAATATGAATTGATGGCCTACTGTTTAAGTCAGAACTCTTGATGGCAAGTGACATCTTGAGCTAGCTTTGGCAAAAGGGAGATTTTATTGTGTTATGTAAGGGTAAGGGGTATGCTAGTAGGCCCCAGGAATGCTAGAAGGGCTCAAATACTGTGAGATCTCTCTTTCTCTCTGTTTCGTCTCTGCTTTTCTCTGACAAGTTCATTCTCTTGGATTAGCGTTCACTATGAGCCTTGACCTTTGCAACTACAGGGCTCATGTCTTCCTTATTTTACGACCAGAGAAGAATCCTCTGAAGGGTCTGATTGTCTCAGCTGGGGTCATGTGGTCATCCCCACGGTCAGGGGATAAGATCAAGTCATTACTGCTAGAACCACATGGGTGGGATGGGGAATGATGCCCTCCTCCAAAGGGAGGAGTCCTGTTTCACTTAGAAGAACACAGTAGATGTCTATCACACCTAGAAAGGGGTAGGGCCAGGCATTATGTATTGGAGTTTGGCCTCTCCCAACAGGTATTGCACAAGGCCTGCAGATTGTCATTTAAAAAAAAATTTCAGGTATACAAAGCCACACAATAGACATTTACACACCTCACAAAGTGATAACCCCCGCCCAATCTACTACCCCTCTGACCTCATATATAACTGTTACAATACCGTTGACTATCTTCCCTATGCTGTACTGCAGATTGTCATTTTGAAAATCAGAATTACCATCAGTTCATTTCTACCCTTTTCCCCCAGAACTTGATTCTTCCAGTGAAGATAATACTAACTGACAGCAGCCAGTGTGTGAGTGTCAATTCAAGGGCACTGAATAAAAAAAATGGATGCTTTCAAAAATCAAAGAGAGAAGCTATTCAGAAAAGAAACCATTCTACCTCCTATCACAGGCAGAGTTGGCCAAATAAATAGTGCATGAAAGGCTTCAAGTGAAATCGAAGTTTTCATCCATGGGTGCTGGTGTTCCATCTTCTGTCAGGGAAATAGAGAATGTTCCAGAAGGACGAAGCCGCAGGTTTCAGCTGAGTAGGCTGTGGCCTGTCACTTACAGAATTCTCATGATGTTCATTTAAGGGCTGTTTTCTGGAAGTGTCTTTTTTCACAGTCTTCTCTGTCTCTCCCTCCCACTCCCCTTCTCCCCCCATTTAACTTACTGTATTAACATATCATTCTACAGCTGTGCAATTAAAGGCTTGCTGCCTTCCATTCTCATTACATACTGCTTTCATTTTCTTAGTATCTTTCTTTCCTAAATCCTGTTGTTCTCAGTTTTGCCATAATGTGCCAGAATTTTGTAAATTACCCCACTGGTTTACTGCCAAGAACAATGTACCCATTGTAGCTTTATTTGGGAAGCTTTTTTGAATCTTAAACACAGTATCTGTTTCTGTAAGTACAACCTTTACCAAGGGAGATGACACTGGTGAACTGCTCAAGTAGATCAGTAGTATGTAAAGTTTCAGAGGGAAGAACCCTTTTGAGAGGGACTCTGGGTGGAGAGGCGCCTTGTTAGTTTCATTGGGGCGCTAAATGGAAACAAAACCCAATCATATTCCCGAGGAGTTTGAAGTCTAGTTGGGAACACAGAGCCTACACACGTCTGAAATCACTTCTGAAAATCCCAAACAGTGTAAGATCAGTGCTAATTCATCTCAATGTAAATAGAATTTACAGATTAGAAAAGACAAACTAGAGGAGCTAGGCTTTGAAGTAGCTTTTAAAACAGTAAAGGGACTGAGCAGGAGAAGGGTTCTTCAGGTTGGTTGTGCAAAGGCATGAAGACAGAAATAAGCATCTGTGAAAGTGCATAAGATTTATGGTCAGAAGAGCTCAATCCTTGTTTCTCTTGTAACTGATGTTCATTTCATTCTCCGAGCTGAGAGCACAGTCATGAACAAGGTAGCCAAGAGTCACTGCCCTCCCCAGTTTTACATTCTAGTCCTTGGATGATACCTACCTCATGGGGTTGCACGGAGGACTTAAAGAAGCAATAGAAATGAATGGACCTCACGAAGTTTAGAGTGATGCACCATACTAATTGTTTATTACTAGTTCGAGGGCAAGTTGATTTGCTTAACTACAATCATCCCAACTAGAAGTCAAAGATGGAAAGGTTCTGAGGGAACATGATTTGAAAACATGTACTGCACTCTTCTCCCCACTACTGTCATTCCCTTTTACAGATGAGCAAACTGAGGCTCAGGGAAGGAAACTGGATTCTGCAGTCAAGACCAACCACACAGTTAGTAGAGGGGCTGGAACTTAATCCCAGGGCTCTTGCAATTGCATCCTACCAGAGAGGATGGCCATGAGTGGTTGAGGAAACTCGGTCCCTGCTTCACATTTATTTCATGGAATAGAACATCTACATCCTGAACAAATCAGGGGAAAGCAAGGGCTTCCATTGCTGCCCCAAGCAACCTTTCTCAGATAGTCAAATGTCTTCATTTTGAGGAAAGAAACTATTAACTAAACAAGGCTGTGGGTCTTCAAAATATTCTAAATCACTCCTTTTCTAATTTTTGTGACTAAGACTCATATGAAGAAATATATTCTACTGTGACTTATTATTAGGGTGAAGATATTATTTATTGTCCCATCAAGACATTTTTGAATGTGAAAAGGAGTGCGGTTGATAATAATGCTGGACAACAGTCAAAATGGGACTGTCTCATGCAAACTGGGGACACCCTACCACACATACACTATATAATTGAAATAAAAGTTGCACAAAGTAGTATTTATCTGTAATATGTGCAATGAACCCTGACACTTTCTATTCTGTTTCACTACAGAAATACTACTTGTGACCCATTAAATTGGGTCAAAAGTTTGAAACATAGTACTTTAGTTGATTGTTGGCACATGTGAAGGACTTGGGACCATGATGGAGAAGGAGAATGAGGGGTGTACGGTGAGGTGAATGTCTGAGATAGCCTGTAAACTTGTCCTATCTGATATATTCTCCCCCAAGGAAAACACTGGTAATAAACATTTCGTTCAATTGATTCCCCACGATTAGCAAAAGGTTGAGACCAATCTTTCTGGATTCCTTTTTTTGGTTGGAACGGGCATCTTCTCTGTGTGTTCTCCCTCCTCCTTTTCTTACCCTGGAGCTTTCATCTGTTCATCTGCCACTGATTTAGAGAAGTAAGGCTTCCAAGGAAGAGTGACTTATTTATAGTTTCTGGCACTCTGTGTAGTTGTTCAGGGCCTGTGACTTGGAGTTGAAGTTGATGCTCTTGAAAAGCTGCATTATCTTCTCTGCTCTACTCCTTCAAACATGCACATTCATACACGGCTCCTAGACATCTCTCCTGTCTCAAAACTTTGCCAAGACATAACAGAGCAGGTCTTGCCTGCCAGCCAGGCATGTGGGACTCACTCCTGTGCTTTTTCAATAGCCCACCATGTATTGGGACTTTCTAGCTATGAAGCCCTTGCGAATTTACTCAGGGAATTTACCACTCTGCCCACCCTTCCTTGGGGTCCCCCCAAAGGACTGAACATTCATGTGTGTTAGCAAGAGCCACAAGAATGTGAGAGACTCAGTAGTAATACTTCATAGCAATAAAATTACTTTCTGTAGGCTCCCATTTTGTAAAGATATTTAGGTCACGAAGGCATATAGGGAACCACAGGGGTTTTCCTGCCTCAAAGGATAAACTATGGTAATAGCTTGAGCCTGAAAGTCACTTTTTTCTAAGGCAAATTTTGTCATCTGATTGTCTGAATTCATGGACTGGGCTTGACAACAATTTATTTTACTAGAGAGTATTGAGTATGTGGCTTTTCCTGGTGAATAATATACAATATGATATGATATAATATAATATAATATACCAGGGGTGTCAAAAATGTACACATTTTAAGAGCTGTTATCTATGTATTACTTTTTGAAGTTGAATTGAATTTCAGTAGCAATGTGTAGTATGACATTCACTCAAAAGATGGCATTAATTAAATGAATGCTAGCATCACCATGTGACAGGCAGGACAAAGAAAATGGCAGAAGCACGGTTGTCGTTTGAGGAGCACAAGACCATTTTGAAGTGGTACTTGAAATTTGAGAACGTTGTGGAAGTACAACGGCAGTGGAGGCGTGAGTCTGTGACAGAACCTCCAACATGCCTAACAATTGCACGCATTCGTGGTAAGCTTGAGACACATGGTACAGTGTGTGATGTGCACAAGGGAAGATCCGTGAGGCCTCCCACGGTAACAAGTCCTGCTTCTGCTGCTGTGGTGTTGGAACAGTTTACACGCTCACCACAGAAGTCTACCAAACAATATTTGCCATAATCAGAAGTGTCAGGATGCTGATGGTAACCACTTTGAGCACCTCTTGCAATTGCAGAAGTCAAACGGGACTTGTATTCATCTTTTGCTATTGGTATTTATTGAGTATTATAATTTTAATACAGTTTTTCCCTTTCTTAAAATGTGTATACATTTTTTGGCACCCTCTGTATATATGTTTCTAAACCATAAATCATACAAGATGGTTTAGACAGAGGAATTTAAAAACACACAGAAAACTTTGGTAGCACTGAGATGACTGACTATGCTTAAATGCTTTAAAAAATCTTGAAAAATGTATCAGGTCAGATATAATTTTGTCATGTTTTAATATTTTTATCAGCTCATTTATATGCATAGCAGTTCAAGGTAGTAGAAACCTAAAATGTATATACACTGAATTAAATAGAACGTGATTATGAGCCATAAAATGGCTTATAAAACAAACCACAGATAGTAGTAATTTTAACAAAATATTTTAAAACATATACATAATGCCATTTAACCTTTATGGCAACCCTATGAGGCATGGCTGATTTGGGGTATTTGAGTTTTAGGGAGATTAAATATCTGTCTTAACTTGGGTCCCTAGAAGCAGAGCCTGTGACTTGATGGATTGCTCTCAGGGAAAACCTGTAAGTAAGGGAGGGAAGCAAAAAAGAGCCATGCAAGGATAGTCTCAGGTAAAATCTGCACCACAAGATTCTCAGGAACATAAATCCTGTAGGATTTTCATGTAAGATAACACCTATTTACAGCTAAGCAGCTCTATGAGCCTGCTTCCTGACAGTAGAATTCTGGGAGTTCAAAGGCCACTCCTTGTTCTGTCCCCCTCAGTCATGCTGGTGATATTTCTGCATATATAAATCATTAAGCACTTTGTGGGTCTCCTATGAGTCTTCTTGGAGTTCACTCCATTAGACAAGAGTTTATCTCATAGCCACAAACTCTTCTCTGTTGTTTGAGAGGATCTGTGAGACACATCCTTCATCTCTTTAAAGGATCTTTGATGGGACTGAAAGTACTCTGAGGTATCGCCTTAATTTAACAAAGGATTTGACAGTCATATTCTTGGTTTCATCTTTAGACGATGTTTTTCTGGCAGTGCCTGGATTTGATCTTTGTTTAAAAGCCATTCAAATGTCCTTTGCACTGGACTGCAGCTGCAGTGTAACCCCTTTGACAAATCATTTGCTAGCACTAAGTCATCTGGCTGCCACAAATAAATACCCTGTGGCTTCTAATAGTGCAAAATACCTTTTTATAAAACATCCAAATCTCTCCAGTATTGTCACAGTTCAAATGTATATACTAAAACTGTACTGAATAAGATAAAACCACTCCAGACATATGAGCATAAGGACACGTGACTTATGTATCATAAGGAACTTAAGGCAGATTTTTCTTTCTTCCAACATTTATTAATTACCAATTATGAATTGTATACAAAGCAGATAAGACACGGTTCTCACTCGTGAGCAATTTAGAGACATGATTGACTACATGGAATTTTTTTTTAATTAGATCTAAACCGATGCTGTCTAATATGGTAGTTACTAGCCACATATGGCTATTTAAATTGACATTACTTAAAATTAAGTGAAATAAAAACATTTAGTTCCTCAGTCGCACTGGCCATATTTCAAGTGCTTAATAACCCATATGGGTAGTGGCTGCCCTATTGGACAGCACAGATATAGAACATTTCCATTGTTGCAGAAAGTTTTGTTGAACAGCAATAATCTAGAAAAAAACCAAAAAGATATGATGAAGATAAGCATTTACCTTGTTTGAAATATATTTATCTCTCCTGTACCATATTAAAAAGAGTCAAGTATCAAGGAGCATTCTACATACTTCTTCAGTAAATTGAACAAAGGACTCTAACATGCTTCATAATAAAGAATGCTATAAAACTATGGTTCTTAATATTTTTTGGGGGTCACAGATCCTCATTAAAGTTTACTGAAAGTTAGAAATGTTTTCCCTAGGAAAGTGTATTCATGTACCAAATGGCATGTCTGATTGATTATAGGGTGTAATTAGAATCCACAAAGCCCTTCCATTGGTCCTCTAGGAGGTCAGGGATTCAGGTTAAAATCTCTACTGCAAAGTGAATTTTATTTTCCCTTGGGCTTTCAGTATAAAATTATTGATGCTGTTTATTATTAAATAGGACTTCTGATAATAAATTATACTTAGAATAATGACGATGAAGGTAAAACCAAACATTTCTGACAAACCGTTAAGAATGCAGAGCTATCTTCAAAACAAAAAATAAACCCAATGCTTTGAGCTAAAATTATAACACAGAACCAGCAAATCTGCTCATTTGGGTTGCGTATCACAATCAAGAAAGAAATACAGTTTTAGCAAACTGGGTACGTTTTCCATTGGTCTCAATTCTTTCCTCAGCTCCTGCCTACCTTACAGTGAGAAAACTTTAGGGTAATGGAAGGAGCACTCTAGTAAGTAGCCTTCTAAAATCAAAATTCCTGATATAATTCTAATACATATAATAGATATTTCTTAAGAGTGAGTTTGATGTCTTAATGTTATTTACCTGGATAGTCAGAATGAAAGGGTAGAATTCAGTAGGCCAGGAAGACACTTTTTAGAACTTAGGAAAAAGAGTGGATCTTTCTTTGAAAATCTGTTGAATTAGATGACGTTTCTGTAAGGATAGTAGAATTATACATGGAATTGGCTCCAGGTACGGCTGAGGGACAGAGTCCTACATGGCAATGAGTTTCTGATTTCCAAGCCAACGTAGAATTTGTATTTGTGAGGAAGAAGCACTGAAGCATTCTTTCCAAAGACTGGTAATCCAAACCATATGAGCACTGATTAATGGTTGCCATAAGAAAACCTCAGTTAACCAGAATTCTAAAGTGATGGCCTTTTGTAAACAAAGAAGAGCTTGTTAGCAAAACTCCCTCTCTCCTCTCCCCGTGGCCGCTTTGAATCTGTGGAAAACCTTTTCCCCCAGTATGTATGAATCTCCTTTGCTGCTTTAGTAAGCTTCAGTAAATACAATCTGCTGAAAATAAGTTAGTCTGATCTTATTGTATCCTTCAGAATGTCTGTTTTGTAGATTGGTTATATTTTTTATAGAAGTTGATGTATTGGTTTAGGCTGAATATAAACTGGAAAATTTGGGGGAGGAGTGGCTAATATACTTTTATTTTCTTTCCACTTTTATCTCTTATCAATAGTAGGCAGTAAATTTTCCATTCATTTGTGTATCAGTTGGATGCATTCAGCTGCAAGTAACAAACAATGCTACTCACAGTAACTTCAATTGAAAGGACATTTATTGTTTACCTAGTGAGAAGTATGGAGGCAAGATGGCTAAGGGTGATTCAGTAGTCCAGGGGTGTCCAAACTGCAGCCCATGGGCCAACTGCGGCCCGCAATCCATTGTTAATTGACCCGCAGCAAATTCCAAAAAATATATTTAGTTTACTTAAATAAACCAGGTGAGGCAATACGTACTTCACCTCGAGTGAGTGGCCCAGCTGTTTGTGTATTTTATCGCATATGGCACTTGGTAAAAAACGTTGAAAAAAGTTTGGACACCCCTGAGTAGTCCAATAAGGTCATCATAGACCCCAGGTTCTTTTCATCCTTCCACTCTACCATCCTCAGCTGAAAATCTTTAGTCCTGAGTCATCTTACCTTATAGTTGCAAAATGGTTGCTATAGAGTTAGGTGTATTCATCCTTATACAATAACTTCCAAAGCAGGAAGGGAGAAAAGAGAGCAAAAGAATCTTCTTGTGCAGTTCTCTCTTTTAAGAGGGAGAAAATCTTTCCCATAAGCCCCACCCCCAAGCAGATTTCTTTTTACTTGCCATTGGCCAATCCTGGGTTTCAGGACTACCCCTGGAACAATCATTGGCAAAGGGGAATTTCTGAATTACAGTCGTCAAGGTTCATCTCTTGGGGGAAGGGTACATTGATGCTGAACACAACTTGGGGTCTTTTAGCAAGAAGAAAGAAGGATGGTTGCCCGGCAGGCAGGCAGCAGCTGCACACATATCCTCCATCTTGCTTTTACCAGACCCACTCCTCCTCGGCATACTTTTTATTGCACTACTGAGGAGGCCTTTTGCACTTTGCCTATCGGTGCAAAGGAGAGCGACAGTTAGTGGGTTGGGATATAAGTAGAGGTGTGTGGGCCAATATAAGTGAGCTGCTAAAGAAGTTGCTAATCAGTGTAGCCTCCTCCAGGATTCTGAATTGAGATCTCCTGAAATGTCTGCCTTGAGGCCTCTGATTTTAAAGTTAAAGCTTTAGTGAGAATGCCTGGCTTTGGGTATGAGTGAGCTAGCCAAAGAAATGAAGAGAAAAAGTGCTTTACCTCTGCTCTGGAGGGTGCTACATTAGGGGCAGTCACGTGAACCATCTTTGTGTCCCCTTTTGGCTCGTTAGAAAGACTTTTCTCTGGTGTAACCTGGAGGTTTCATCTCTTTAGGCAAATATCTACCACTTTTCAAATGATGCTTGAGTTGAGCTTGGGGTCTTGAGTTGAACTTGTGGTTTAACAACACATGTAGTTTACCCCTGAAACTCCTAGAGGCAATGAATAGCGTCAAGGCTTACTGTAGGAGTTACGTGTGTGCAGGTGAAAGAAGAAATGGAGAAAACTCAAACCCCAGAGAGCATAGAAGCCCAGTTTCTGACAGTTGGCCCTGCATTTGTTTGTGTGGCAGTCCCTTTAGATGTGTAGCAAGGCTTTGGGATGTGAAGACTTGCAATAATGTGGAAAGAATAATAAATAGTAGATACCACAACCCACTCTTTTTAGTCTTTAACACTTATTCAATATGTTTTTTGTGAAAATTTTAAAGTAATGATATGCTCAATGAAGAAAACTTGAAAAGCATAGAAAAAATGGAAATTTTCACCCATTAATTCTTCTACTCCAGTGTGGATCTTGTCTATAAATTTGGTTTATGTGTGTTTTATTGCACTGAAGTTTTACATTATAGTGTAGTGAAGTGTACCAATAATTTCCTCTATGGGTTATGGTTTATATGTTTTGTTTAATAGTCTTCCCGTATCTCATGATCATGCAGATATTCTGCATTTTTTCTCACATTTTTGGCTTTCTAATTTAGGTCTATAAACTATCTGGAAATGATTTTTTGGTATGGTGTGAGATAAGACTCAAATTTAGGGTTTTTTTTTTAAGATTTTATTGGGGAAGGGGAACAGGACATTATTGGGGAACAGTGTGTACTTCCAGAACTTTTTTCCAACTCAAGTTGTTGTCCTTTCAATCTTAGTTGTGGAGGGTGCCGTTCAGCTTCAAGTTGTCCTTTCAGTCTTAGTTGTGGAGGGCGCAGCTCAGCTCCAGGTCCAGTTGCCGTTGCTAGTTGCAGGGGGCATAGCCCACCATCCCCTGCGGGAGTCGAAACCGGCAACCTTGTGGTTGAGAGGACACACTCCAACCAACTGAGCCATCCGGGAGCTCAGTGGCAGCTCAGCTCAAGGAGCCATGTTCAATCTTTTAGTTGCAGGGTGTGCTGCCCACCATCCCTTGCCAGGAGTGGAGGAGTCGACCCGGCAACCTTGTGGTTGAGAGCCCACTGGCCCATGTGGGAATCGAACCGGCAGCCTTCGGAATTAGGAGCATGGAGCTCCAACCGCCTGAGCCACCAGGCCAGACCTCAAACTTAGTTTTTTAATATGCTTATCCAGTTAATCCCCACATATTTATTGACACCCCCTACTGATTAGTAATTCTATTTGATCAAACTTGATTAGTGGATACATAATAGCTTATTGATATGAGATAATTTGTTTGCTCATTCCCCTATTGTCAGAAGTTTAATTTTCATTGTAATAAACAATAGGTGATGAATGTGTCTTAGAATGCTGATGTACAAGTAAAGTAGGGCTGTTCACCTGTCTCTCCAGTAGGTCTCAGTCACTTCCCTTCTCTATGGAAGGCCCTTCCCCATGAGATTACACATCTCGAGTTATTTCTCACTGTGCAAATGTTGTGATGGTCATGGAGATGCACCAACTAGACCTTCCTTCAGGAAGGACTAGTTGTCTCAACTGGAGGCAATGCTGTTCTCAACCGTCAGCTTT